>NC_134357.1:124630672-126049422 GCF_048569485.1 Anomaloglossus baeobatrachus
CCTCCCCCCCCCCGCTCGCTCTCTCTTCTCCTCCCCCCCCCGCTCGCTCTCTCTTCTCCCTCCCCCCCCCCGCTCTCTCTCTCTCTTCTCCCCCCCCCCCGCTCTCTCTCTCTTCTCCCCCCCCCCCCGCTCGCTCTCTCTTCTCCCCCCTCCCCCGCTCGCTCTCTCTTCTCCCCCCCCCCCGCTCGCTCTCTCTTCTCCCCCCCCCCCGCTCGCTCTCTCTTCTCCCCCCCCCCCCGCTCGCTCTCTCTTCTCCCCCCCCCCCGCTCGCTCTCTCTTCTCCCCCCCCCCCCCGCTCGCTCTCTCCTGGCATGGTCAGTACAGAAATCTCTCCATCGTGGAGGGGTGAGAGGGAGTAAATAAACATGGAGTCCCTACTGTGTCTGTGTATTTATTTCTAATAAAGTATTTTTCTCTGTGTGATGTTTTTTTTTTTTTTTTTTTTTTAAACCCTTTGTTGGAGATTCTTAATGGCCAGGTTAAACTTGGCCTGACATTAAGAATCTCGGGCTTTATACCAGCTGGTAAAACATAGCTGGTATTAACCCCTTATTACCCAGCGTGCCACCTGCCACCAGGGCCACTGGAAGAGTTGGATACAGCGCCTGAAGATGGCGCTTCTATGAAAGCGCCATTTTCTGGGGCAGCTGTGGACTGCAATTCGCAGTGGGGGGCCCAGAAAGTTTGGGCACCCTGCACTGTGGATTCCAATCCCCAGCTGCCTAGTTGTACCTGGCTGGACTCAAAAATTTGGTGAAGCCCACATCATTTTTTTTTAATTATTTCATGAAATTCATGAAAAAAAAAGGGCTTCTCTATATTTTTGGTTCCCAACCGGGTACAACTAGGCAGCTGGGGGTTGGGGGCAGCCCGTAGCTGCCTGCTGTACCTGGCTAGCATACAAAAATATGGCGAAGCCCACGTCATTTTCTTAAACGTTTTCAGGGAAAAACCTTTATAAAAAAAAAAAAAAAAATGCTTCGCTGCATTTCTATTGCCAGTGAAAGTAACACCAAGCAGCGGGGGCTAGCAGCCAGTAGCTGCTTTGGTTACCCTTAGCAATAGAAAATGCAGCGGGAGCCCACAAACAATGTGATTTTTTTTGTTTTTTTATTTTTAATGAATTTTTTTAAAAAAAAAATCGGCATGGGCTTCGCCCATCGAGCACCAGAGCATTTTACTGCTCAATTCATCCCAAGTAATCAGATGACTCCAGTGTCGGCCGATTACTTGTTCTGTGTCCCCCTGCATCCATCGCAGCGTGTACGGGCTGTGAGGTCAGCGGAGTGGAGACAGTGACATGCTCTGCTCTGACACATAGTGTGCTGCATGTCACTATCTTTCTCCACTCTGGTACTTGTTGTGCAGGTGACCGGAGGCTACATGTCACTAACTGTCTCCACTATGGGACTTGTTGTGCAGGTGAGAGTGTATACAGTTGGTACTATGCAGCAGAAATCACAGAGTGGGGCAGTTAGTGACATGTATCATCCGGTCACCTGCACAACAAGTCCCAGAGTGGATACAGTGACATGCAGCACACCTATGTGTCAGAGCAGAGCATGTCACCAACTTGCTCTGCTCTGTCACCTGCGGTGCTGCATGTCACGTTTTTTGCTGCGATTTGGTGCCTTTTTTGCTGCGTTTTTGCTCACTGCGTTTTTAATCAGTGCACAATGCCATTAAAGATTGTTGATGAAAAAAAAAAAAAAAGGTCTGATGTCATTTCCTTATTCGAAATGTTTATTGTATGCAGGAGAGCAGACAGCAGCTGCAGAACTACAAGGCTCAGCATCCTCCATCCAGTACTGTATGCAGTTTTTTTACCCAAAAAAGAAAAAAAAATGACATGGGCGTCGCCATATTTTTGTATGCTAGCCGGGTACAGCAGGCAGGTACGGGCTGCCCCCAACCCCCCAGCTGCCTATTTGTACCCGGCTGGGAACCAAAAATATAGAGAAGCCCTTTTTTTTTTTTAATTATTTCATGAATTTCATGAACTAATTTTAAAAAAAAAAATGACGTGAGCTTCGCCTAATTATAGTGTCTAGCCGGGTACAACTAGGCAGCTGGGGATTGGAATCCACAGTGAAGGGTGCCCAAGCTTTCTGGGCACCCCCCACTGCGAATTGCAGTCCGCAGCCACCCCAGAAAATGGCGCTTTCATAGAAGCGCCATCTTCTGGAGCTGTATCCAACTCTTCCAGCTGCCCTGATGCCGGGTGGCTAGCTAGGTAATAATGGAGTTAGGGCTAGCTGTATATTATCAGCTAGCCCTAAGCCCGAAATTCATGGTGTCACGCCAATATTAGACATGGCCACCATGAATTTCTAGTAATGAGAAAAAAAAAAAAAAACACAACACACAGAAAAATATTTTTATTAGAAATAAAACACAACACAATTAGTGACTCCATCTTTATTGAAATAAACCCCCCTCCGCAGTAATCCTGGGTTAGGGTCCCGCGCCGTCCAATCAGGATCCAATATCATCTGATCGGTTTGCTGGAAGGCAAAGCGATCAGATGATGTGTCAGGTTAAACTACGTGAATCACATGACACATCAGCTGATTGTATAAAAGCCGATTATACAATCAGCTGAAGCATCAGTGCAAAAAAAAAAATTACTCACGTCTGTGCTGATTACCGGCAGCTCCTGCAGCGGAGTCTGAGCCTGGCCCATCACTGCAGGAGCTGCCGGTAATCAGCTGATGAAGTCCCCTGACGGCAGGATCAGCTGATAGCCGGCCGAGCGCGAAGAAGCCGGCGACACCACGAGAATCGATCAAGCTGATGCGTCAGGTGACTGCATCAGGTGATCCACCGCCAGGTCCTGCAAGCTTCGTACGTGTCCCGGGGAGACTGCACACAGCCAGAGCGGCGGTACCGAGACAGGGGCTGGAAGCAGGCATGGCACCGGGACCCTGCAGACAGGTGAGTATGACATACACACACACACATACACACTGTATATATATACACACACACACACTGTATATACACACACACACTGTATATACGCACACACACTGTATATACGCACACACACTGTATATACACACACACTGTATATACACACACACTGTATATACACACACACTGTATATACACATACACTGTATATACACATACACTGTATATACGCACACACACACTTTCTTCCCCTGGCTGTGTAGAGCTGCTGCTGTCTCTGTAATGATTGATCTCAGTGCATCCACAGGGAAGAGGCAGGGAGGAGGGTTTGGGTGGGAGCAGAGTGGGTGTATTAGACACAATGGGTGTGTTAGATAAGCCAGACACCGCCCTAGAGCCACAAAGAATTCTGGACTTGTAGGAACTGAACACAGGAAGTCAGAGGAGAGATTAACCCCATCAGAGCTGGAGCCAGCAATGACCGGGTGCTGCTAGTGCACAATTAAAAGGTAATTTTGCTGAAAAAACATAATAGATGTGTTGAGGGGCACATATTAGCAAGATTTATCAGAAAAAAAAAATCCGTTTTGGTAACTGGACAACTTCTTTAACTCGGTTCTACATATATATATATATAATATATATATATATATATATATATAATATATATATATATACACACACACACAAACACGCATATATACTGTGCGTGTTATAATATATATACACATACACACAATGTATACATACACACACACAATCCCCATATACTACATCACTACACCCGCCACATACTACACCTGTAATATACATCAGTATACACTACACCTGTAATAAACTACACCTCTATATACTATACCACTATATATTACATTACTACACCCCTATATACACCTGTAATATACTACACCCCTATATACACCTGTAATATGCTACATCACTATATACTACACCTGTAATAAACTTGTAATAAACTGCAGCACATCACTATATACTACACCCGTGATAACCTACATCACTACACCCCTATATACTACACTTGTATTATACTACATCACTACACCCCTATATACTACACTTGTATTATACTACACTCCTATATACTACACCTGTATTATACTACACCACTACACCCCTATAAACATCTGTATTATACTACACCTGTAATATACTACACCACTACACCCCATATACACCTGTAATATACTACACCACTACACCCTTATATACACCTGTAATATACTACACCACTACACCCCTATATACACCTGTATTATACTACACCCCTATATACACCTGTAATATGCTACATCACTATATACTACACCTGTAATAAACTGCAGCACATCACTATATACTACACCTGTGATAACCTACATCACTACACCCCTATATACTACACTTGTATTATACTACATCACTACACCCCTATATACTACACTTGTATTATACTACACTCCTATATACTACACCTGTATTATACTACACCACTACACCCCTATAAACACCTGTATTATACTACACCTGTAATATACTACACCACTACACCCCATATACACCTGTAATATACTACACCACTACACCCTTATATACACCTGTAATATATATATATATAGGGGTGTAGTATATTACAGGGTGTATATAGGGGTGTAGTGGTGTGGTATAATACAGGTGTATATAGGGGTGTAGTATTATACTACACTCCTATATACACCTGTATTATACTACACCACTACACACCTATAAAACTACACCACTACACCCACCCATATACCACACCTGTAAAACTATATTCCCATATACTAAACCACTACACCCCAAATATTTGTCAAAAGTTACCCCTCTCCCCCAGCCCCCCGCCTGCCCGCCCCCCATTGTCCCCGCAGGTTACTAGTAACCACTCACCTCTCTTCTTATCGTTCCCGTCCTCAGACACCTCCGTACGAGCCCCCTGCTGAGCTGCTTCTCCTTCACATGGCCAGGCTGCGTCGACGCTGTATTCCTAGGAGCCCCCGCCGCTGCCTCTTTCCATATGGCCCCCGCCTCTGCAGCTTCTCCTGCCGGGCGGGAACTTTTCAAATGACACACGCGCGCCGTACTGACGATATCAGGGCGCGCGTGTGTCACAGAGAAAAGTGTCGGGCAAGGAACAGAGGAGAGATTCCTGCGTTCCGCTGCCTACACTGTGCGGAGCTTCAGGATCTGTCCTCTGTTTCCTGCCCCGACACGCAGCGTGTGATGAGGGTCAGGGCCGGCTCCAGGGGTTTTGTGGGCCCCGGGCGGAAGAGTCCCAGTGGGCCCCCATCAACACGCAGACACACATACGTACACATACATATTTAAAGACAAACTCACAAAAATACATATAGAACGGACACATCTATACAGCCATATACACTGACATACATAGATACACATTATACATGCCTACAGACACATATAGCTCTGCTACAGACACACATAGCTCTGCTACAGACACACATAGCTCTGCTACAGACACACATAGCTCTGCTACAGACACACATAGCTCTGCTACAGACACACATAGCTCTGCTACAGACACACACACATAGCTCTGCTACAGACACACACACATAGCTCTGCTACAGACACACACACATAGCTCTGCTACAGACATACACACATAGCTCTGCTACAGACATACACACATAGCTCTGCTACAGACATACACCCATAGCTCTGCTACAGACATACACCCATAGCTCTGCTACAGACATACACACATAGCTCTGCTACAGACATACACACATAGCTCTGCTACAGACATACACACATAGCTCTGCTACAGACATACACACATAGCTCTGCTACAGACATACACACATAGCTCTGCTACAGACATACACACATAGCTCTGCTACAGACAGACACACATAGCTCTGCTACAGACAGACACACATAGCTCTGCTACAGACAGACACACATAGCTCTGCTACAGACAGACACACATAGCTCTGCTACAGACAGACACACATAGCTCTGCTACAGACAGACACACATAGCTCTGCTACAGACAGACACACATAGCTCTGCTACAGACAGACACACATAGCTCTGCTACAGACAGACACACATAGCTCTGCTACAGACAGACACACATAGCTCTGCTACAGACAGACACACATAGCTCTGCTACAGACAGACACACATAGCTCTGCTACAGACAGACACACATAGCTCTGCTACAGACAGACACACATAGCTCTGCTACAGACAGACACACATAGCTCTGCTACAGACAGACACACATAGCTCTGCTACAGACAGACACACATAGCTCTGCTACAGACAGACACACATAGCTCTGCTACATACAGACACACATAGCTCTGCTACATACAGACACACATAGCTCTGCTACATACAGACACACATAGCTCTGCTACATACAGACACACATAGCTCTGCTACATACAGACACACATAGCTCTGCTACATACAGACACACATAGCTCTGCTACATACAGACACACATAGCTCTGCTACATACAGACACACATAGCTCTGCTACATACAGACACACATAGCTCTGCTACATACAGACACACATAGCTCTGCTACATACAGACACACATAGCTCTGCTACATACAGACACACATAGCTCTGCTACATACAGACACACATAGCTCTGCTACATACAGACACACATAGCTCTGCTACATACAGACACACATAGCTCTGCTACATACAGACACACATAGCCCTGCTACATACAGACACACATAGCTCTGCTACATATATATACATACAGACACATTGCTCTGCTACATACACACATAGCTCTGCTACATACATACATACATACATACATACATACATACATACATACATACATACATACATACATACATACATACATACATACATACAGACAGACAGACACACACGCGGCTCTGGGGCCCAGCACATACGGCACCGGGGGGGGGAGGGGTTTGCAGGGAATACACCTAGGGGGGAGAAGAGCCCATACAGCTCACCAGGGCCCATAAATCGGGGGGTGGGGAGGGCACATAACACTCAGGTCACGGTGGAGAGGGGGCCCACACAGAGCCGGAAAGAAGCACTGTGCTGGGGGTCGCTGGCTGGCACTGCAACTCTCATCTGTGGGATGAACAGGATGCCGGCCGGTAGCTCCGCCCACAGATTAAGTTCAACCAGGAAGTCTTTGCTCCTTAAAGGGACGGCACCGCAGATTCCTGCCGAGGACTGCGGTCCCCGGAACTTGGCCCGGGGGGCAGCAGAACTAAGGCGAGTGGGGCCCCGGCCAAGGGGCACCAGAACTGACGAGGCCGAGTGAGCCCCCCCCCGGGTACTGATGAGGGCAATCTGACCACGCGCCTCCCGAAGCCTGGAGCTCCGGACAACAGGTCAGATTGCTCTCATCAGTGACCGGCCAGCAAGGACGCCCTGAGAAAGGCGGGCCGGTCACAGAGAGTAGGCGGGCCGGATGTGGCCCGCGGGCCACCCCTTGCCCAGGTCTGCTCTACTTCCATTAAAACTAGCATTGATAATGGGAAACTTTAGATATGTAGTAATAAGCAAATAATACTTCTAAATGTTTCGTATTCTTTTACAGAAAGCCCGGAAATTAGGCGCCAAGGATGAAAAACCTGTAGGCTGGATGCCACCACAGCAGGTCAACAAATTGCTCAAAAAATATCCAAATATCAAGCACGAGATCTAGAAATGCGAACTTTACTTACAAATGAATGAGAACATATCCATCAGATAAATGAAGACTGGTCTGAGAGGCGAGCATTAACCACACACATCCAACTGTGGCCAAGTGAACATTTTACATTGTCCATGAGGAGACATACCAATGTCAGCCGCACACACAAAAGCCTACATTTTATCGTGGGGACAGCGCGATTCTTCAGGAGGGGCATACTGGTTCATCCTAAGTGCACATTGGTCTTGTAATATTACCAGCTAATTTCATGTGAATGTGCAGAGGTCGAGTTATACAACCAAGATTGTATGTTAATGGTCTACCCATTGATTTTTTTTTTATGAAAAAAGTTTAGAAAACAAATATTTTGATGTAGGGAAGTTTTTGTCCTTACCAAGAAATAAAGCTTCTATCCATAATTTTTTATTATTATTATTATTATTATTAATTATATCCTTTTATTATTATGTCGCTGTCTTGTTCCGATATTCAAATGTATGCACGTCTTTCAGATACAAATACATTTGAACACTGGCGCTGGGACTGGATCAGAGCCCGTCTTCCCCTGCCTAGACGTGAAACAGCATGAATTTCCAGTATTAAGTTTTGCCGTGGTTCCAGATAGAAGAATAAAAGGGGACGTTACTTTTATTTTTAATAAGTTTTCAAAACCTCACTGAAAAAAAATTTGCTTGCGTGAACACACTGTTGCTGGAGCCACAGAGGCATCTATACAGTTGGCTCTTGGTAAGCACAGCGTGTGGGGGGTACATTATGGAGAGGGGGCTGTGTGGAGGTCAACATTATAGAGAGCCTGTGTGGGAGGTGACATTCTGGAAAGGGGCAATGTGTGGGGAATATTTTGAAGAGGGCCAATATGGATAAGTGATAGTATGGATAGGCTGATTGTGGGGCGCACACTTTTTGGAGATTTTCAGGTCGGAGGTATTATGTAGAAGCTCCGTGTGTGGGGGGATATTATGAGAGAGGGGCACTGGGGGGAGGCTTAGAGGCGATATGGCTGGCTCAGCATGGGGGTGGGGGGGCAGTTTGTGGATAATATTATGGAGAGACTGTGTGGGGGGACATTATTGAGTAGGGCATATTTTGTGCAGGAAGCACGGTGAGGGGCAATTATTTTTTCAGGGGGCAGTATGGCAGATATTTATTATGTGGCAGTATAGTGATACTTTTATTTTTAGAGGGCACCATGTTGGGAAGTGCTGCTTGATGACTGAAGAAGAGGGAAGTCTGCAGAGACTAGCTATGAGCATGAAATCTCCTCATGGCACATTTACTAAATGGGACAAAAGGGATGGAAACCACTTCACTGAGGGAAGATGTAATCTTTCTTTATCGTTCCTATGGGAGACCCAGACCATGGGTCTATAGCTTCTGCCTCCGGAGGACACACAAAGTACTACACTCAAAACGTGTAGCTCCTCCCTCCTAGCATATACACCCCCTGCTAGCCAGTCCTACCCAGTTCAATGCTTTGTGTTTCAGGAGGTCACACACGCATGCATTCTCTGATTTTTGATTTTTCCTTTTGGATCAAAGATTTGGAAGAAAAGCGGGTCCAGCTGGACTCCCGGCATGTCCCCTTCTCACCCCACTGTGTCGGCGGTGCTGTTAAGGTTGATTTTCCAAGGCTGGAGCCTTCTCATGCCGCGCTCCTTCACCCATCCCCTGGGGCTCTGGCTTGAAGTGGGAGCCAACACGGTTCTCACTGCTTTGCAGGAGACCGGTCTCCATCCGCAGCCCTTTTTCAGGATCCTGCTGGACGGAGCGATCACCCCCCAGGGACCTGGCAACCTGCGTCTCACAAGCTAAGTATATGAGACGTTATTACCACAGAAAGTGGTCTTTCCAGGGGTCCTTTATACTTTATTTATTGGGGAGTGTGTGTTTTATGTTTGTGTTAACATTTCCGGCCGGTTCTCCAGTTTTCACTGGAGAACCGCGCCGATGGTGCCTGCACGCCGGCCGCATGTTTAAATCTAGGCCCCGGCTTCGCCTGAGGCCTAGTTTCGGTTTCCACTGCCTCTGCATGTCAGTCATGCAGAGGGACAGTGTGGCTCCGCCCAGCGGCTGTGCAGCACAGGGAAGGGACACTCCTCACTGAGGAAGGATTCCCTCCCCTGGCTACCTCATTTGCCGCTCTCAGAGTAGGCCCCGCCCCCTCTCCTCGCTCCGGTCGCCATTTTCTCAGCGTTCTCTGTGCCTGCATAGGCACAGAGATTCCACATTGTGACAAGTGGGGGCCTGGGCTGAGGGACTGGAGGGCACAGAAATGTCTGTTTAAACGATCTGGCAGCCACAACCTCCGGTTTGTGCAGCTGCTTATTTTATCTGTTTATATATGCTGGGGGCCATTCTAGGACAGAGCCCCCACCTCTGCAGCATGTCTCACATTAGAGCAAGGCTGCAAGGCTGTTTTTATTATGCACTGCATGTAGTCTCGTACGGCTGTACCGAGCTCATAAACACAGTGGCCCCTCAGCCTGGAGGCTCATCAGTGGTCCCTCCAGCTGCTCCGGCTTCGGTGGCTGATCCCCGGTTTGGCTAGAATCCGCTCTTTCCAGGGGTCGGCTGTCCCGGAATCTGCTGAGCATGCATTAGCCCCCTTCTCAGGGCGTTTTCTGCTACAGCTCGCTCAGCAACGCTCACAGAGGACTCTCCTTCTGGTCTCAGACCCCGTCCTCCTGACATGGAGACACAGGGTCCCCTGTCCTTCCCCGTCCCGCAGCTCTGATTCACGAGCTGACTCACCGGACGAGGAGGATGTCTCTACCAGGGGCTCGGACGCTACTTTATGTACCATTGATCCGTCCGTAGGTGACGCAGATGCTAATGATTGGATTGCGTCCATTATACTTGTACTGGACCTCCATCCGCCTGTATCAGGGGAGTATTCCCCGCTGGCAGAAAGTCATCAGTATACCTTAAACAGGACAAGGAGTGTGTTCCTTAACCACTCCAGTTTTCAGCCCACTGTGTCCAAGCCCACAGCCTGTCCTGTCAGACCCCAAAGCGGGGTTCTGATGACTGTTTCCCCCTCCCATCAGAGGTGGTCAAGGAGTGAGCTCATTCGCCAAGGGTGGTCCCTCCGGTGTCTAGACTTTCAGCCCGGATAGTTGTATCAGTGGCTGACGGCACCTCTATAAGGATCCCACTGTACATTAATTTTGTACTGGTCCTCAATCCGCCGTAGTTACCTTGCCTAGGAGAACACAGAGTGTGTTCCTTAACCACTCCAGTTTTCAGGCCACCGTGACCAAGCCCAGGGTCCGCTCTGACAGTCGCTTCCCATGAAGCGTGGTTCTGAGGACTGTTTTTCCCTTTCCACCAGTGGTGGTCAAGTAGTGGGCTCATTCACCAAAGGTGGCTCAGCCCGGACCGTTATGTCAGTGGCTGATGGCTCCTCACTTAAGGTTTTGCGGCCCGCCAGGTTGTCCTTCTGGCCAAATCTGTATGGGGGCGGCAGGAGCTTCGTTCTCCTCAGCTTTACAGCAGTGCGGGTTTTTTTGTAGCCTTCTCTGCTTCTCTAGAGGAGATGCATTCCCTCACAGGGACTCTATGCCCGAAATGGTTGCCTGAACTTCCAGACTTCAGTCTTTTCATCCTATGCCATGTCTGCCATGCTGGACACCGCACTGCGGTGGCCTCGGCTAATTTCCTCGCTGTCCGCAGGCTCCTGTGGCTTCGGAAATGGAAGGCAGATGCCTCTATAGAAGTTCCTTGCTGGGCTCCCTTTTGTTGGGACCAGTCTCTTCGGAACCAACTGGATGAAATTAAGGAAGCTCTTGGCGGGAAGAGTTCTTCCATGCCACAAACCTAAACCAGGAAACCTGTCCAGGGCAGGAATCAGTTGAGGTTTCGTTTTTTTCGTTCCTCCATCTGATCGTTCTCGAAGCCCTCGGCCTCGTCCACTAGCTCGGCCAAGGTTCATAAACCCAAATGGCGCTCGAAGCTGCGTCTTCAGAAAACCGCAGGAGATGCTGCCACTGAGTCAGCTTCCTCCGAGCTATCTAGCCACGCCAACAACGTCCTTGGTCGGTGGCAGGCTCTCCCACTTGGCAACGTATGGTTTTAACACGTCTCCGTTCAGTGGGTGCGGGATTATATCTCCCATGGCTACAGGATAGAATTCTATCCACCCGCCAAACAGGTTTTTTTCTGTCAACTCCTCCCGGCTCCAAGGCCGCCGCCTTCTCACAGGCCGTGGCATTCTTGCAGGACAATGGAGTAATTGTACCGGTTCCCGACTGGGAACGGTTCTGAGATTTCTGCTTAAATCTATTCCTAGTCCCCGAAGAGGGCGGTGCCTTCCGACCTGGATCTTAAGCTTTTCAAGCATGTTCAGGTGGGGCGTTTTCACATGGAGTCTCGTTCTTGTTCCGTGTGTTTTTCACCGGATCAATCAATAACCCAAGGAGATTCCCTAGCATCCATCGGCATCAGAGATGCCTATCTGCAGGTGCCAATCGCAGTTTCACACCAGCGTTGGCTACGTTTTGCTATCGGAGTGGTCCAATTCGTGGCTCTTCCCTTGGGGTTAGCCACGGCCCCTCGAGTATTCTCAAGGTTGGGGCAGCTGTGATTAGGGTCCTGCACCTCTAGGGTTTGGCAGTGATCTTTTGCCCTGGACGGTCTTCTTGTCGGGGCTTCATCCAGTGCAGACTCTTAGCAGAGTGCTTCGCTCACTCTCGCCACTCTAACCAATTCGGGTGGCTTGTCATTCTGTCCAACTCCACTCTGACTTCGAACCAGAAGTTCCCGTTCCCAGGGACGCAATTCGAGACTCTGTCGGCACTTGTGAAGCTGCCCTTAGTCAAACAGTAGTCCCTCCGCTGGCGGTCGACGTCGTTCTATCAGGCACCGAATACAGGTACTGGTCAGATGGTGGCGTCAATGGAAGCGATTCCCTTGCCCAGTTTCTCCTGCGTCCTCTGAGGCTGGATGTTTTCCGCTGTACAAGCGAACTTCCTCCTTCCACGGGGTGGTGGCTTCGCCACAGACCAGGGGCTCGTTTCAGTGGTGGCTTCGGCCACTCTGTCTCAGGGACGCTCCTTCCTGGCCCCGTCCCGGGTGATCCTCACCAGGATGCTAGTCTATCCGCCTTGGGAGCAGTATATCTCCACCGTGGAGCGCAGGGCGCTTGGACTTTGTTCGAATCAGCCTCTGGATCAATGTGCTGGAAATCAGAGCTGTATTTCTAGCTCTCTAAGCCTTTCACCATCTGTTGGCGGCTAGGCACATTCGAGTCCAGTCGGACAACGTGACAGCGTTTATCTACATCAACTCCAGGGCGGGACACTCAGCCGCCTGGCAATGTTGGCGGCTCAACGCATTCTTCAGTGGACGAGGGACTCCTAGTCCACCGTATCCGCAGCCCACATCCTAGACGTGAAAACTGTGAGGCAGACTATTTCAGCTGTCCAACCGTGGTCCACGATCCTCAGGTTTTGCGGCAGACGCACTGGTTCATGTTTGGTCCCAGCTTCGTCTCTCTTACGTGTTTCACCCTCTAGCTCTTGTCCAGAGTCCTGCGCAAGATCAGTAAAGAGGGCCGTCGGGTCATTCTCATACTCCAGACTGACCCAGGCAAGCTTGGTACCCTGACCTGCTCCATCTGTCCGTAGTGTTGCCATGGCATCTTCCGGACCCTCCAGACCTTCTCTCAAAAGGTCCGTTTTTTCCGCCAGAATTCTGGACTCTTAGATTGACGGCGTGGCTCTTGAGTCCTGGATCTTGACGACTTCTGGTATCCCTCCTGAAGTCATCTCCACTATGACTCGAGCTCCAAAGTGTCCTTTGGCCTTTTGGCCTTGCCGACCCTCCTGTCCCTTCCACAGTCCGGTCTACAGCTAGGACTATCCCTCATTAAGGGACAGGTCTCGGCTCTGTCAGTGTGTGCCAGCGGCGTATCGTCTGGCTGGCTCCGGTGCGCTCCTTCAAGGGCGCATCTCACATCATTCCGCCTTACCGGCGGCCTATGGAGCCCTGGGACCTTAATCCGGTCCTTCCGGAAACCCCCCTTTGAGCCTCTTAGGGAGGTTTCTTTGTTTCATCTTTCACAGAAAGTAGTCTTTCTAGTGGCCATAATTTCCCGCCAGAGAGTCTCTGTTTTGGCTGCACTCTCTTCGGAGTCACCCCCTTTTTTGTTTTTTTTCATCAAGACAAGGTGGTCTCCGTCCGACTCCGGACTTTCTCCCTAAGGTGGTTGCTGCTTCCACCTTAACCGGGGCATTTTTCCTGCCTTCCTTTTGTCCGGCTCCTGTTCATCGCTTTGAAAAAGCGTTGCATATCCTGGATCTGGTGCGGGCGCTCCGGATCTATGTGTCTCGCACCACCGTTATTAGGCGGTGCACCTCTCTCTGGTGCTGACCACTAGTCAGCGTAGCGGTCTCTCGGCATCTAAGCCGACCCTGGTTCGTTGGCTTAGGTCGGCCATTTCCGATGCCTACAAGTGTTCTCAAGTGCCTTCCCCGCCGGGGATCAGGGCACACTTGATCAGAGCTGTCGGTGCCTTTTGGGCTTTCAGGTACCAGGCTACGGCTCAGCAGGTCTGTCAGACTGCCACTCGGATTAGTCTGCATACTTTTTCGAAGCACTACCCAAGGCATGCTCATGCTTTGGCAGACGCGGGCTTGGGCAGACGCATCTTTCAGGCGTCTGTCGCCCATTTGTGAAGTTAGGTTCGCCTGCTTCTCAGTTTGTCTGTTTATTCCCACCCATGGACTGCTTTAGAACGTCCCATGGTCTGGGTCTCCCATAGGAACGGTAAAGAAAAAGAGAATTTTGTTACTTACCGTAAATTCTTTTTCTTATAGTTCCGTCATGGGAGACCCAGCACCCTCCCTATTGCCTGTTGGCAGGTTTCTTGTTCCGTGTGTCTTCACCGGCTGTTGTTGTTGTAGACAGAGGTTCCGGTTGTTCCGGGTTTTACTCTGTCTCTACTTGTGGGTGGATGTCCTCCTTCAGCTTTTGCACTAAACTGGCTAGGACTGGCTAGCAGGGGGTGTATATGCTAGGAGGGAGGAGCTACACGTTTGAGTGTAGTACTTTGTGTGTCCTCCGGAGGCAGAAGCTATACACCCATGGTCTGGGTCTCCCATGACGGAACTATAAGAAAAAGAATTTACGGTAAGTAACAAAATTCTCTTTTTTTTGGGCACCTGGATGTAAATGTTTTTATGATACTGACTTCATCTCATCAGTACTGTGGTTCCTATGTGATCCACAGTCTGATGATGGCTGGTAACAACTCCTAGCATTTCCTTACCGTTGTTAATTTACTGCCAATTGTAGGTTCATGCAATGGGGCTGAAATGACGTTACGTTTGTTTGCTGCACTATGCTTGGTACTATATACATGTACTCACCGTGGTTCTGGCTCTGCATTGATGTACTAACTGTGGTGTTGATGCTGCATTCATGTACTTACGATAAATGGTATTGATGAAGGGCCTCGTTTTGCGCTAATGTACAGACGGTGGTTCTGATGCTGCATTCATGCACTCACTGTGCTTCTGGCGCTGCAGTCATATACTGATGGTGGTCCTAATGCTACATTCTTGTACTGATGTTGGTTCTGGTACTGATGGTGGCTCTGGTGCCAAAATAATGTACTGATGGTGGTTTTAATGCTAGATTCATATACTGACAGTGCTTCTGGCGCTGCATTTATTTACTGATGGGGGTCCTGATGCTGCATTTGTGTACTAACACATCTAATGCTGATGGTGGGTCTGGCACAGTACTAATGTTCTGATGGTGGTTTTAATTATGTATTCATGTATTGACAGTGCTTCTGGTGCTGCATTCGTGTACTGACCATGGTTCTGGTGGTGCATTCCTGTACTGATGGTGATTCTGGTTCTGTACTGATGGTGGTTCGACTCGTGTAGCAATCCATAACATGGTTCATGGCTGTGTTTTAAAATTTAATCTCAAATCTTTAAGTTTTCACTATTTTTATGAGGAGATTTTGACGAGTTTCTGCTCCAAAAACGCAGTTTAAGTTGGCGTGTGCTCACACTGACTTTTTTGGTAGTAGAAACTGAAACTGAACCGAACTCTCCAAATCCTTTTCAAATAGTTAAAACCTGCCTCTGGTGCTGTAATCATGTAGTGATGGTGGTTCTGATTATGTATTCATGTAAATACTCCTTGGACCAAAAAATGTTTTGACTCCTGTCCTAGAGAAATCTCTCCCTTATTCCCTTATGATTGTATTCATACTAGAAGTTTTCCGTGCAGATTTTGTGTAATTTATGCTCACACACTTCAAAATCCACATTAGAAATGTAATTGAATACTCTTGCTACCAATTTAAAAGGAAAAATTGCTGTTGGTACAAATATTTTATATTCTTTTTTTTTTTTTTTTCTTCTTTCTCCTCAATGAGGTTTTGAAAGCCAGCAAACAAAAGTACCTAATTTCCCCTTTTATTTTATGTAGATTCACACCAAATCCAATACTGGAAATTCAGAAATCTAAGGAAAAAATGTCAGATATGAAAACTTCAGCATTAAAACATTAAGAATAGATTTGTCTGTAATAAAACTTTCAGGCATTATTGTCATCCAAAGAAGCTGTGTAAACAGACCCCAGGTCTTTTCTTTATATTTCTCTGCCTTTTCGGATCCATTCCTGGCACTAGCTAAAAGGAAAACTGCATCAAAACCTTTTTGTAAATCACTTTTGACTGTTTTCCCCTCTTTTTCCCATCATACATTTCCCAAGAGTCACAAAAGACCCTCGCTACTTCCTACCGAGTCATTGCAGTCCCATCTCCCCTGAAAATAATAATGTTATGACTACGAGTCCAATCTCTTCTTCCTGGCCATTCTATCATACAGTGGTCACAACAAGACTTGTTTCCCCTCCGGATGAAATGACAGCAGGACCCCCAGTGTCCCTCCCGGCTTGACAGAGCTGTCACAGCAGGACTCATCTCCCCCCCCCCCCTTCCCCAGAGGCCGTCACACACAACACTCGTACATGGGAGTACTGGCCCTGGAATAATCATGTGAGTGCCCTCTGGTGGATGGTAGCTTACATGCATCACTCAGTTCCTGCACTAATTCGTGAAGGAACAGGAGATCGTAGGCATTATCTTCATCAAAACATTGCAGCTTGCTCCTGAAAACTAATTTCTTCTGAGCCAGGACTTGTGAGCTCAGGAGATTGAGGGCTGCATTTGCTATCTAAAGGGAGTTTTGGAAGATCTCTGTCCTCCATATATAGTTTGAGAAATGAACAAACTGTGCTGTACTCACCTTCCATGGGTCCAGCGCTGAGTATCTGCCGACGTTCCCAGAGTATTATCTGTCACATCAACTGCAATGCTGCCCATCTGTGAGCTCACCGGCTCGTGCTGTCAACTCGGCCAAAGTTGCTAAGCTTATATATAGGCCGTGGACGTGATGTTAACGCTGCAGTCAATGAGACACCGGGAGTAATGACGGCAACTCAGTTGTGGATCCGTGGAGTGTGAGTAAAGCACAATTTGTTTCTTTTTAAACCGCTACCGGGGGTCAGCTTTTCAGAAATCTGGAAACCCCTTCAAATTTCTCCCAAAATTACAAAAAAAAGTGGAAAATTGTAAGTTTTCTTTAAAATTGTATACTGCTACTTAATATTAAAGGCGTTGTCCTCTCTCAGAAAATGTGCCTTACTCATCGCCCCCAGGTTCATTGTTGAGTCTCTGCCGCTGCTACTGGTGATGTCTCATAGATAGCACAACAGTCAGTGAGCTCAAGGGTGAATAGAATTTTCAGGGTTTTCTTAAAGGGAACCTGTCACCAGATTTTGGCCTTCTAAACTAAAACTGGCGCTGTAAGCAGCAACGTTACTCAAACATCCCCCCCCCCCCATGTAGCCCCCAAAAATATCTTAATAAAATCTCCTGCCCTGTATGTAAATCTTTCCGGTCAAATGATCGTGCTAATCTGCACCTTCTGTCCCTCCTTTCGTCCTCCTTCTGTGCTGATTGACGTGGATGACCACTCAGACGCCATCCACATAGGGGGGGCAATATCTCGCGCCTGCGCAGAGAACACAACTGTTTGCGCAAGCGCACCTATGTTTTTCTCTCGGCCTGCAATAGGGCAGAGCGAATTGTGCCTGTGCGAGCCAGGAATATGTCTACACAGGCGCAAGATTTTGCCGGTCTACGTGGATGGCGTCTGAGGCGTCATCCACATCAATCAGCACAGGAGGACGGCGAAAGGAGGGACAGGAGGTGCAGATTAGGATGCCCATCGGACTGAACAATTTACATAGAGGGAGATTTTATAAAGGTATTTTTGGGCACTACAGGGGGGATTCAGAGGGTAACGTGCACCTTTTATAAAGTGCAGCACAGGAGCTGCTTAAGGTGCTAGTTTTAGTGTAGAAGGCCAAAATCTAGTGACAGGTTCCATTTTAAAGGGAACCTGTCACCACTTTTTCAGCCTGTAAGCTGAAGCCACCACCACCGGGCTCTTATATACAACATTCTAACATGCTGTATATAAGAGCCCAGGCCGGGGGTATAACATAAAAAACACTTTATAATACTTACCTAATGGTCGCGCTGTGGGCCTTATGGGTGTCTCCATTGTCTGGTGCCGGCGCCGACTATTTTGGCCATCTTTGTTCTCCTTCTCTAGCCGCGGTGCATGGCGCGTCCGACGTCATACTCACTCGCCGGTATTCCGGTTCTGAGCAGGCGCACTTTGATCTGCCCTGAGCAGGGCAGATGAAAGTATTGTAGTGCGCCTGCGCAGGAACGGCGAGTGTGTATGACATAGACACGTCATGCACCCTGGCTTCAGAAAGAGGACGAAGATGGCCAAAAGAGGAGGCACGGGACAACGGAGACGCCCATAAGGCCCACAGCGCGACCGTTAGGTAAAGTGTTTTTTTATGTTATACCCCCGGCCTGGGCTCTTATATACAGCATGTTAGAATGTTGTATATAAGAGCCCGGTGGTGGTGGTCGCAGCTTATAGGCCGAAAAAGTGGTGACAGGTTCCCTTTTAATTTTATTTATTAAACGGGTTGTCTGCTACTTTGAGCTATCCATAGGATTTGTCATCATTGTGTGATTAGTGAGGATGCGACATCTGGCATCAGCTGTTCCCAGGTACCCCCACCAACCAGAACTACTCAGTTGCCGATCTGCACAACACTGCTCCATAGACAGCATAGGGGCCAGGTACTGCACGTCTGTCACCTATTGATTAGAATGGATGTGGATATGCAGTATCCAGCCTTGGCCGCTATACAGTTGACAGAGCTGTGCTACTCTACAATTGAATAGTTCCAGGTGGTGGCACAAGGAACAGCAGATCTGCAGGGATGTCACGCCCTCACCGATCAGACATTGATGGCCCATCCTACAGATAGCTCATCAGTGTTAGGCTGCTTTCAGTCGTCCGTGTTTTAGGTACGTGTGACATCCGCTTTTAACACGGATGCCAAACGTACCCATCTTACCCTATTGTGCACTCTCACACGGCCGTGTTTTCACACGAACTGTGTGGCCCCGCTATTTCACACGGAGACGTGCCTGTTTTTTCTCCAGCAGCACGGATGTCACACGGACCGCACACTGATGTGATCCGTGTGACATCGGTGTGACACGTACCGGAGGAAACGCGGGTTTTTAAATAAAAAGAATTTCTATAGTTACCTGTATCCAGCGATTCTGTCTCCGGCTCTGCTGCCTCCCGCTCCTGACCCCCGCTCATTATTTTCATTGAGTATTCACCGCAGTGAGCAGCTGGGAGCAGGGGCATCGTGGTGACAGCGCTGGAGACAGCATCGCTGGGGACATCGCTAGTGATAGGTGAGTATCCTGCCAGCAGTGTGTGTGCAGGGACGTCCAAGAGGTCATCGATTTCCCAATGAACTCTGATGACACCCCTGCGACAACTGTGTTACGGCGAGTGTCACGATGGTGACTTCCAGGGGTTCATGAGTTCATTGGGAACCCTGATGAGTCCCTGGATGTCACTGCACAAACTGCTGTATACTCACCTGTTACTGGTGATGTCCCCAGCGATGCTGTCCTCGGCGGTGCTGTACCCAGCCTGTCCCCGCGATGCTCCGGCTTCCAGATCCTCAGGCAGTGAATAATCAATGAAAATAATGAGCGGGGATCAGGAGTGGGACGCAGCAGAGCCGGAGACAGCATCGCTGGATACAGGTAAATATAGAACATCTTTTCATTACAGAGACATGTGTTTAACCCGGTACGTGTCACACGTATGCAAACACGGATGTCACACGCGTGACACTCGTGTAACACATGTATGACCATAACCATGCGTGTGACTGGTACCTAATTAAACACGGACGTCTGAAACCAGCCTTAGTCACAGACAACAAAATCCCTTTTTTACTTTTTTCTTTTTTTTTTTTTTTTTTTTATTTTTCTTTTAGTCCACCTAGTGTTTGATCGTTTTTCCTATATACAGCAATAGTCTAGTATTACAGCAAATAAGTAAAATCACAGAATCATTTGACTGCCGCAGGCTGAGTTTCACAGGAGAATCAACATGGCAGTGATGAAAGCTTTCAGCAGGCCCATCAGCTGCCGTAGGTTTGGGTAACAAACTGCACCAAGAAAATGCAGCATGTGCGCAAGGCCTTAAAAGGAAGCCACTATCAGGAACTGACCGAAACAAATTTTTGTGTTTTATGTGGTTTTTTTAAAACATGAGGTCTCTTACTTTCTGTCCTTTTTGAGATGCGTTTTCAGCAGGCTCTTTATCATCACAGGCAGGTATTGCCTGTATATACAGCTGATAACAGGATCTACCACTCACAACAGGTGATGTCACAGCTGAACCTGCTCCTTCCCTTCACAATGACATTTGCTTCACTATAAAAGATAGGGCCAGAGTCTGGTCATTGTGGCTAATGTACATGTGATGTTTCTGAAATGACAGGAAGTTGGTGTCTAAAAGTAAAAGCTCCAGGGGCCAGTGTGAAAATTGCAAGATTTCCATTGTTTATATCTAATATAGGTTGTGATATAGAAAACCAGATTTATATTGCTTACAATAATAAAATAACTAAATCTGATTTCCGCACTCCTGCGCCGACCGTTCTGTGCTCACTGTCAGTCACTTACAGCACTGAGGTGATGAGTCAGTCCTGACAAATGACACGCACAATTAATCATTGGCCACAGGGCTATGACCGCTCATAATGTGGTGTTATAATCAGATTAATGATATCCATGCAGTCAGATTTGGATGGATGGTAAGGAGGGGAGCAGCTACACTTCTGACCTGGGAGGCTGGCCCCCTCCTGTCATCCCACAGGATGAGTACCTCTTCTCACGCCTTCTCCAACAGCATCTTACCATGATGAACTAGAAATGTGTAGGTTTCAACATTGCTTAATATATCTGTAAGCTGGTTCCTCTACTATATTTTAATCTAATAAAAGAAGAAATGTTACTCACTAGCGCTCAATCACATATTTTGGAAGTTTACCTTGGATTAAATGCTTCCTCCCTTTTTCTTCACCTGTGGGATGTCTATAAATTCATTTGGTGAGCTACAGCGGTTTTTTTTCTTTTCATCTCCATTTCATCACCTGGTGCATATGCAGTGAGGAGAGGTTTACCTGCTGACATGGTGGTAATCTGCAGGTAAGGCTAGTGTCACACATCCATCTTTTCGCTGGATTGGGGATCCGGCGCACTCCAGTACAATGTATACAGTACAATGGCAGCGTGACAAGCTCCGGTCACATGCTGTCATGTGACCGGAGCATGTGACCCGGAAGTTGCCGCGCTGCCATTGTACTGTATCACACTGCACTGGAGTGCGCTGGATCCGCCAATCCAGCAAAAAGACGGATGTGTGAAACTAGCCTTAATTTACGTTTGGCTGTCTAAGGCTGGACTCACACGAACGTATGGCATCCGATGTGATATGCTAATGACCCCCGGCTCAGGCTCTGCTGCGAGTGTGAGCCGAGTGTCATGCGACTGTGACCCGATCTTGCATTCGGGTCACAGCTGCGGAAGAGAGGGAGGGGTTAATCCCCCATCTCCTCCATTGTCAGCCTGGGCATATATCGCACTGCACTGGGATAACATGATAACATCCGAGTGCAGTCCAATGTTTCTCTCGCACCCATACACTTGAGTGGGTGAAAGTGATACAGCTCTTTCAGACAATCGCAGCATGTTGCAATTCTTTCCTCAGTCCCTAAACGGACTGAGGAAAAACTCGCAGATCTGAGCTGCAGCATTGTCTGACATGGGGCCGAGTGCAATGCCAGATTTTCTCACATTGCACTGGTGCGAGTCATACGCAAGTGTGACTGTAGCCTAAAGGAAGTGTGTGTCTGGAGGAAAACCTGTAGCAAAACAAAAGCTACAGCGCTTCAAGGGTGCAGTGGTGCTGAGTGCTCATAATTCAATGCACTCACCTGGACATAGCAAAAGGAGGCATATATAGGGGCAGGGACACTCCAACCAAAAGCAACTACTCCAACTTGCTGAATAGGAGATTTCCAGTGGGCTCCAACCAGAAAAAAAAAAAAGACAGTGTGCATCACTTGCAATGAAGCGATGTTCTGGATTTGATGCAAAAGGTAAATTACACTTGATTTAATTGGCATAAAAATATCAATAGAGTTGTACAACGCGTTTCGACAAATGCCTTCCTCAGGAACATGTGTAGCATTAGCAGCAATTATGGTAATGATGCATGTGTACCTCAGGAAGGCATTTGCCGAAACGCGTTGTACAGCTCTAATGATATTTTTATGCCAATCAAATCAAGTCTAATTTACCGTATCTTTGCATCAAATCCATTTTTGGAACAGATCAGGGCTCCATTGCAAGCGACGCACACTCACTTTTTTTTTCTTTAAATGGAAGAGTGGATATAGTAAAAAAAATAAGCTTATATTTTCTTTTCCCTGAAGCTGCTGATTTACAGTCATTGGATGATAGGGGTGGTAAGTCACTGCTCACTATACAGCATACCACAAGAAAGAAGAAGTTGCACCCACATAAATAGTTACATATCCATCCTGGCTAAAAATAAAAAAATAATTAAAGTGTAAGTGTGTGTAACCATCATTTTGATTTTTTCATAAATCAATAGTTCACATGAAACTAGCAATTTTGTAATATATCTTATGAGAAATCTGCTTCTTTCTCCTCCTGGACTGATTATTGTCTCAAAATTCTCAATTCAGAAGTAGTGTATTCAATAAAGATACTTCTTTATATTACTGAGATGGCAGTTAGTGCTGATAAGATTCTATGTAATGGTAATAAGGGGAGGAGCTGTAGGCAGAGCTCCTCCCCCACCTTAGGAAATGACAGCTACTTCTGATAAGATTTTATCTCAATAATGTAACTTTCTGTCTTCACTAAATACAGATTTTTCCCTTTCATTGAGAATTTTGAAAATGATCGATTAGTCCTGGATCAGATTTCTCTGATAAGATATATTATTAAGTTTAATATTTTCATGTGTATTATTGATTTTGGAAGTAAAAGTTAAAACAACGGTAATTCTATAATGACAAACTAAAATACTACCAATAGGCAGGAGACTCAATCTCTCTGCTCAAAATATATATGGACCAAATGACCCCATGATCAAGCCAATAAAACCCTACTGGGAATAGGATTATAGGAATAGGAAAAATGGATCAGGCAATATAGACAAAGCAAAATTCACCATACAGAACATGGCACTGAAGTGAATGAATAATAAAGCAAAACGTATAAATAAGTGCCTGAAAAATAGTGAATGCAGGAAAAATCTGATAAAATATGTCCATGGTAAAAATTTATATGCCAAATACCAATAAAAGAGTGGCATGAGGTATACCTCCTAATATCAGTATAGGGGAGAAGTTACCCCACTCATATTGCTATTCCACGATGGCTTCCTCAGTGGTAATAGCAAACAGTCCTTTACCTCCTTATATACGATATACGTCTAAATAAATCAGATCCATCTCATGTATACAAGTTAATGAAGATAGAGGCATAATATGTATGCAAAACCTGAAATCTGGTGGGTCCACCCCGGGTAATTCAAGCAACCAAAAATAATTGGAAGTGACATGTGACATTACCCCTGAGGACGCCATTGCGGAAAGGCTCTTTATTGAGTATTCACATTGTAAAAATATTTATCATAGACATATTTTGGCAATAGGTTTCCTATGTTCACCATTTTTCATGCACTTATTTATACTTTTTACTGCTTTGTCATTTTTCACTTATTACCATATTCAACATGGTGATTTTTGCTTGGTCTCTATTGTCTCATCCATTTGTATCATACCTACAGTACATCTTATACGTTATTTATTGTCTTGTGTGTGGGAAACCATTGGCCCATATATATTTAGGTCCAAGTGGTTGAGCTTCCTGCCTTTTGTTATTGTTTTATACGTCCTTGTGTTAGGTTGTCCATAAGACATTTTCCATTTTTAATTATGATGGATATGCAGCTATTTATATGGGTGTAACTCTTTCTTTGTTGTGGTATATCTTGTACTTTTCACACATTTCTTGATGCTCGAGTTGGTTTAACACTAGAAGTCCCAGAGAGGGGTCATTTAACATTTCTATCTTTGGAACCCAGAGACGGGTTGAATGACCTGAAGAATTTTAGCTAACTTCCTATAATCACCGTCTTTTGTTCTGTACTTAAGGCCATTACTGTCGCACCACAGGAGGTTGTTGTTTTCCATTGAGTTTAGCCATTTAGTTTCTAGTTAGTTCTATTCAGTTTGGACTAAGGGGTACTTTGCACGCTGCGACATCGCAAGCCGATGCTGCGATGCCGAGCGCGATAGTCCCCGCCCCCGTTGCAGCTGCTATATCCTTGTGATAGCTGCCGTAGCGAACATTATCGCTACGGCAGCTTCACATGGACTCGCCTGTTCTGGGACGTCGCTTTGGCCGATGACCCGCCTCCTTATTAAGGGGGCGGGTCGTGCGGCGTCACAGCGACGGCAGGCGGCCAATAGGAGCGGAGGGGCGGAGATGAGCGGGATGTAAACATCCCGCCCACCTCCTTCCTTCCGCATATCCTACGGAAGCCGGGGTGACGCCGGTAGGAGATGTTCCTCGCTCCTGCGACTTCACACACAGCGATGTGTGCTGCCGCAGGAGCGAGGAACAACATCGGACCGTCGCGTCAGCGTAATTATGGATTACACCGACACTGCACCGATGATACGATTACGACGCTTTTGCGCTCGTTAATCGTATCATCGAACCTTTACACACTACGATATCACATGCGATGCCGGAAGTACGTCATTTTCAATTTGACCCCACCGACATCGCACCTGCGATGTCGTAGTGTGCAAAGCCCGCCTAAGGGTCATTTGACCCTCTTTCAGGACTTTAGGGGGGATCTCGAAATTTCTGAGACTTCTAGTGTTAATGCTGGTGCTCGTTACTCGTAACGAGTAGTTGGACACTCGGATGGGCGCAACTGGTTTACCGAGTATAATGGAAGTCAGTGGGGAAATCGAGCTTTTTTCAGGAAGGTTAGTTAACAATGAAATGTTTTGCCAATTACACCCCCCCTTCCCCCAAAAAAGCGCCCAAAAAAAACCAAAACCTTGTAAAAAAGCAGTATGGCTAACAAGAGTCATGCTGTCTCAGAAGCTGAAAAATAGACTGTACAAAAGTATTCTGGAGCAAAATACAATTTATAGCTAGAATTATGCTTTAAAAAGAACCTGTCGCCAGATTTGCAACTATAACCTGCGGCCACCACCAGTGGGTTCTTATATACAGCATTCTAGAATACTGTATATAAGAGCTCAGATTGCGCTGTATAACATAAAAAACACTTTTATAAAACTCACCTAAGGGGGCGGTCTGGTCCAATGGGTGTCTCTGCTCTCCGGTCCGGCACCTCCTCACTCCGGTCCAGTGCCTCCTCTCTGCTGCGATCTCCATCCTCTTTCTATCTAGCCCAGGCCAGCATTGAGGTCCTGCACAGGCGAACTTTGATCTCCCCTGCTGAGGGCAGATCAAAGTATTGTAATGCGCAGGCGCGAGGAAAGGTTAAAGACTGCTCGCACGTGCACACAACAATACTTTGATCTGCCATGCTCAGGGCAGATCAAAGTGTGCCTGTGCAGGACGTAGGAAGCGTCAGGACAGAGGACGGAGATCGCTGCAGAGAGGAGAAGGCGCTGGACTGCATAGCAGAGACACCCACCGAACCGGACCGCCCCCCCAGTTGAGTATTATAAAAGTGTTTTTTACGTTATACAGTATTCTGGTGGTGGCCGCAGCTTATAGTCACCATATCTGGTGACCGGTTCTCTTTAACTATCCCACACATCCTATTTTATAGGACATCAGTATTGTTGACTGTTCTTTTATTTAGTAAAAGCAACGTCCACAATGATTCTTTATCATCATCATCATCATCATCATCTAATTGTACTCATGTGACTCCATAAAATGGGGAACCCGAAGTTTCACTCATACTATTCAGTTGCAAGAAATTAAATGAGCTACACAATGATGTTGGTAAATGACCCACATTGTCCCCCCAGACTGAGCAGCAGAGGTTAGATGTCAGCCATCTTTCATGAGTATGAGTCATTCTAGTCTATGTCCTTCAGAAGGGAATCTGAAAGTCTGCATTTTGTGAGAAATAACTAAAGCCCACTGTCCTCTGCTTGTGTAAGAGATATAGACAGATGGCTGTTTTAAATGTTCATGATCTATTTTTAATGATGAAATACCGCAAGACACATTCTTATGACACATAAGTTAAATATGCTTGTAACAGCTTCTTTATGAGGAAAATATCACATTGATTCCGACACTAGGAAACCAAATCAGCCTTTGGGTATAAGTGATGATCTGAATATAATATTAGTCTGACCAATCTAGGATATAACTCAATGACCCAAAATGTAGGAACATTCATTAAAACTGGCCTTGGTACTTTTTTTTTTATGTTGTTTAAAACTGGACTATCCTCTAGGTATACGGCTTTTTCGTCTTACGGTGGCAGTTCACTGGATGTGTCTACAGGAGTTGCCTTTCATTGTTACATTTTCTTGCTACGTTATTTTTTTATTCACCCTTGGTTCTATTTGAATTCTTGAAATTGTAGTGAAAAGTGAAGAAGCTCCGGGAAGAAAAACCTCAAAATAAATTATGTGAAAAATGACAAATACAACAAAAACGGCCTTAAAGGGAACCTGTCACCAGATATGGAAACTATAAACTGTGGCCACCACCAGTAGGCTCTTATAGACAGCATTCTAACAGGCCGCTGTGTAGAGCGTAAAAATGACTTTAGGTAAGTATTATAAACAGACGGTGTGGTGCAGACTGGTCGGATGGGTGTCTCCGTTCTCCGGGTGCGGCGCCTCCTCTTTTGGCCATCTTTGTCCTCCTTATTCTGAAGCCTGGGTGCATGACACGTTCTACGTCATGCACGCAGGCGGGCATTGAGGTCCTGCACAGGCACACTTTGATCTGCCCTGAGCAGCGCAGATCAAAGTATTGTAGTGCTCATGAGCGGGAACTCAATGCACCCAGGCACACAGAAACACATACCGGGTGTATGCATCCCAGCTGCAAAGAAATGAACTGCCTATGATCGGAGGTTGTCTGCGCTTCCGATCATGCACACTACATCTCCCTGAAGCCGGCACACATACACCTGAGTAGTGTGCATCACCGGAAGTGTAGATGATTCCGATCATGGGCAGTTATTTTCTTTGCAACCGAGACACATACACCCGTTGTCAAAGAAGCTGAATGCTGATAGGTTCAAAGCCAAGTGCATACACAGCTTTGTATCACACTGGCATTGTAAAGCAAGTTATCACACCCAAAGGGGTATGCTAACATGCTAAGTGGGCCGACAAGCCAGGGAACTAATGCATTTTTGATGCTGCGTTTTTCTGCCTCGTGTTATTTTTTTAAACAAAGCTTTGTTTTTTATACTTCCTGTTATTTGGCGTTAATAAAAATGTATTGATACACCTACAGTATGTACAGATTACATGCAAGTTTGATGCATTTCCGCAGCAGAAATACAATTAATATTCATGTATTTTTTTTACCTGCCTTTTTTCTACATCTGTGACGCCCTGGCAAAACCAGGTAGTCACAGAAGTAGTCCACCCTCCTTGATACCACCAAAACCCCACATCTAGTTACAACACACAGACATTAAAGCCTAGCTACCCTCTCATGATAATAAGGACACACCAGTGGGCGGGATCAGGCGGATGAGAACGCCCACCTAGGGGTCCTGAGGTGTCAGGGGCAGGAACACAAGAGTCAAGCTCTGACAGTTGACAGTGGAGGAGTTGAAGTGAGGAGTCAAGTGCAGACAGAGAAGTGGAGTCAGGGGTAGGGGCCCCTGGACTACCTGACTAGGTGGCAGACAGCAAACAGGGCCACAGGCGACGGAGATCCGGTCCCGGGAGACGTTAAGTGGACTGGGGCAGGTTTGTAGCCCGCCGGTGCCGACAGGGAATCCGGTCCGGAGGCTGTGCACAGACGGGGTGCCTGGACCCTAGGACGATGCCCCTTGTTAATCAACCAGCAGAGGATGAGGTTTCAGGCCTTGTTCTCCAGAAGCCCAGAGAGCGAAATGGATGCCCAACGCAGGGGATAGGGTGTCCGTCAGAACCCACAGAAATCCCAAGGGTTAGATTTCGCGGGCCACGGCTCCCAAACATACACAGTACCGGGAGTGGACTTCCCCGTTCCCTGCAGAGTCGTCTCACAGAAGAGACAAACACAGAGTGCAGGAGGAAGGGACCCTTGTTTGCTACACTCGGGTGTGGGACCTGAATACACCACCCAACGGCGACCGGTCACTGGCAACTTGGTTCACCACTGGACTTGTGTGTGATTACTGAACTGTGAGTACACCATTGATCCCCGGTCCAACCCGGCACACCACCTCCAGCAGCCATTACTCCCGTGTACCGACAACGGGCCCCAGGACTACACCTTCCCTACCTGTGGAGGGGATCCCATCTTGCTGCCCTGCTCCATCAGCCCCGGGCGTCCCATCACCAGGCAGCGGCGGTGTCACCATCCCTCACCGCAACACACGGGTGGCGTCACCGACACATCAAATCCCCTGTAAATATACCCCTTCGGACGGTTGTGAGGACAGGTGGCCTTGCGAGCCCGGGTCCGGTCACCACTCGAGCCGCAGCAGTGAACCCGGATCCAAGCGGCCCCAGAAGCGGCAGCGGTCCCCACCCGCAACAACCGGAACCTGGCATCACGAATAGGATTCCTACCCCATCTATAGACTTGGATGACGTGCGCCTTCTTTTGAATTGTAGACCATGAACTGTTGTCAAATTTTTAACCGCCGCCATCTTGCCCGCCATCTTTGGCGCCAAGAACAACAACATCATCTTTTCCGAAAAAGGCGCAAAGTTGAAGCCCCGCCCCTTAAGAACGCGGGCGGAACCCGGTGACTCCCAAAGCAGGAAGTTGCAAAGGACAGTGGGTCCCGTGAGACTACTGTTGAAAACCAAGGGGGAGGGCAGGAAGGAGCGGCATGTAACCAGAACGGTAAAGTGCAGGGACGCCAGGACTCTGCAAAAACCCATTCCTGGACACCAACGCGGCAAGATGCCCCGAGCCAGGCCGCAACCCCCGATGACATCTCATCCGGCCCCAAGCCAGGCCGCAACCCTGTTGACAACTCACCGGGCCCCGAGTCCGGCCGCACCGGTGATGATATCGGACTCCGGCAGACCGCCCGGCCGCAACGGAGGCGGCACCCGACCTGAAGTCTACCGCAGCTGCAGCGCCAACCACTCCCAAGTACCCCGTCCCGGCTGTGGAGAAGCCGGAGTGCACCTGCAGAGAGGCGGAGCAGGCCACTGATTAGTGGGGACCCCGGCAGTATGAGAGGCCGATCGTAGCCGGCACCGAGGGCATCCTAGTGGGCCTGGTTCCCGAGCAGGAGGCGGAGCATGGAACCCGTACTGGGAGTGGCAGCAGCAGTGGTAGCAGAACATGGACAGCTACCCGAATGTTCTATTGTTTACAAGTTAAAAGTTACCAGATGACTGTTTAAGGACTGCACCCTTGTTGAATGTCCTCCTGTTCCGTGGAGGATGGTGCAGAAAGTTACCCAGCTGGGAGCCAAAGAAAAGAAAGCAGCTGCACAGGAGGCTGCGCTGGCAGCGGTTGTAAAATGTTGTGCTATGGCGTTGGTAGTGGAACCCGACTACCTCTTTTCCTCAAGACAGTTTTGTAACGTTAAAAATGTTTTGGTTTTTTTTATGTGCCTTCACTCCGGGGAATGAAACGTTTTGAAATGGTTTACTTGTCATCTTTTTCAATTGCAAAAGCAGAAAAATAAATACCGATGCCGGACAGCCCGAGGACGGGCTGTGTTTTACCAAGGGGGAGTGTGAAGCCCTGGCAAAACCAGGTTGTCACAGAGCCTGCACAAATCCACGAAAATGCAGGCCATTCTCCTCTTTGGCACCAAACAGTCCCCACACAGGTATACACCAGCCAATCAGGCCCTAGTCACCACCTCCCCATGACAATGGGAGGGAACAAGACAGGACAGTGAAGTGGAGGAGCAGAGCAGTCTGTGACAGAGAGTGGAGTGCAGAGCTGACAGGAAGGAGTTGCAGCTCCCTGGAGAGGGTGGTAGTCGGGGTTGGAGCTCCGGACCACTGGACAACTGAACTAGCCACGCTTACTAGGTGACAGTGAGGGCCACAGGCGACGGAGATCCAGTCACGGGGAACCTGAGATCGACCGGGGCAGGGTTGTAGCCCGCCGGTGCCGAGACAGGGGATCTGGTCTGAAGGCCATTACAAGCGGACTAGTCCAGACAGAGAGACAGACAGAAAATGCAGGAGAAAGGGCCCCTGGCTGTATATCTGCGTCTGAGATCCAGCACACCCCTCCAGAGGCTCCCGGCATCTGGCCTTGGTTTACAAAAGGACTCTGTGTTTATTGGCCCTCCAAATCAGCACCAGCTCATCCAGCACCACGAGAACCGAACTGTGAGTTTAATGCTCCCTGCAATCCCTCACTGTTCCCTGGGCCCCGGGACTACACCGTCCCTACCCGTGGAGGGGATCCCACCTTGCTGCTCCGCTCTATCAGCCCCGGGCGCCCACCTTCAAGGCAGCGGCAGTGTCACCATCCCTCACCGCAATCCACGGGTGGCGTCACTGACAAAGACTCTATCCCCTGTAAATAACCCCTTTTCACTCGTGGGCGACGGACTGCTGTGCGAGCCCCAGATCTGGCTGCCACTCGAGCCATAGCAACCGGCCGGATCCGACCACCTCCAGCAGCCCCTCTGTTGTGGTCTGTACCCTGCCCGAGACACATTTACATGCATATACTGGAAAATGTAAAGCTAGCACAAATAAGTACTTGTGTACAATATAGGTGAAATAAACATTTCCCCCAAAAAAATATATAAATATATCAAAAAGTACACCCGTATAGTACACCATATAGTGCTAATCAAATCCACCAAAATGTAGAATTTCAGCTGAGCAATTGCCCATATACAGTGCCTTGCAAAAGTATTCGGCCGCCTTGAATTTTTCAACCTTTTCCCACATTTCAGGCTTCAAACATAAAGATAAAAATTTAAATTTTATGGTGAAGAATCAACAACAAGTGGGACACAATTGTGAAGTTAAACAAAATTTATTGCTTATTTTACATTTTCGTAAAAAATAAAAAACTGAAAATTGGGTCGTGCAATATTATTTGGCTCCTTTCAGTGCAGCAAACTCACTCCAGAAGTGCATTGAGGATCTCTGAATGATCCAATGTTGTCCTAAATGACTGATGATAGTAAATATAAGCCACCTGTGTGTAATCTAGTCTCTGTATAAATGCACCTGCTCTGTGATAGGCTTAGTGTTCTGTTTAAAGCGCAGATAGCATCATGAAGACCAAGGAACACAACAGGCAGGTCCCTGATACTGTTGTGGAGAAATTTAAAGCCAGATTTGGTTGCAAAAAGATTTCCAAAATTTAAAACAGCCCAAGAAGCACTGTGCAAGCGATCATATTGAAATGGAAGGCGTATCATAGCACTGCAAATCTACCAAGACCCGGCCGTCCCTTAAAAATGTCATCTCAAACAAGGAGAAGACTGCAAATCAAAAAAGGTCCATGGAGCCTCTGTTGAGAGTCTCGACACAGAAAATAGCCAGATACCCCTCCGGGAAGGACCCAGCCAAGGGGTGGCTCTTTTTAAGGAGACCACCATAACCACCATATTAAGTGGCCCATTTAGTCAATATCCAGCTCTTTGTTGAGTTTAAAGATATGACTAGGGAAATACCAAGGCCAGGTATCCATCCACAGACAGCTGTTTCGGGGTATGCCCCTCATCAGTGTGGAGTAGGATTCTGGCTAGGTGGGAGCAATGCCTAGTAGACCAGCAAGACAAAACAATCAATGATCTCGGGGAGACCAGCCAGAGAAAACACTGCTGGCAGCCAGCAAAGGCACTCAATACATTGAAATCCTAGGCGCATTGCCCCCTGGGAAGTATGCAAATCAAAAAAGGTCCGTAGAGCCTCTGTTAGGAATCTCGACACAGAAAATAGCCAGATATCCCTCCGAGAAGGACCCAGCCAAGGAGTGGCTCTTTTTAAGGAGACCACCATAACCACCATATTAAGTTGGTATTTCCCATATCATATCTTTAAACTCGTCAAAGAGTTGGATATTGACTAAATGGGCCACTTAATATGGTGGTTATGGTGGTCTCCTTAAAAAGAGCCACTCCTTGGCTGGGTCCTTCCCGGAGGGATATCTGGCTATTTTATGTGTCGAGACTCCTAACAGAGGCTCCACGGACCTTTTTTGATTTGCATACTTCCCAGGGGGCAATGCACCTAGGATTTCACTGTGTTGAGAGTCTTTGCTGGCTGCCGGCAGTGTTTTCTCCGGCTGGTCTCCCCGAGATCAGTGATTGTTTTGTCTTGAAGGAGAAGACTGATCAGAGATGCAACCAAGAGGCCCATGATCAGTCTGGATGAACTGCAGAGATCTACAGCTGAGGTGGGAGAGTCTGTCCATAGGACAACAATCAGTCGTACACTGTACAAATCTGGCCTTTATGGAAGAGTGGCAAGAAGAAAGCCATTTCTCAAAGCTATCCATAAAAAGTGTCGTTTAAAGTTTTCCACAAGCCACCTGGGAGACACACTAAACATGTGCAAGAAGGTGCTCTGGTCAGATGAAACCAAAATCGAACTTTTTGGACACAATACCAAACGCTATGTTTAGCGTAAAAGCAACACAGCTCATCACCCTGAACACACTATCCTCACTGTCAAACATGGTGGTAGCAGCATCATGGTTTGAGCCCGCTTTGCTTCAGCAGGGACAGGGAAGATGGTTAAAATTGATGTGAAGATGGATAGAGCCAAATACAGGACCATTCTTGAAGAAAACCTGTTAGAGTCTGCAAAAGACCTGAGACTGGGACGGAGATTTGTCTTCCAACAAGACAATGATCCCAAACATAAAGTAACATCTACAATGAGGAATAGTTCACAAATAAACGTATCCAGGTGTTAGAATGGCCAAGTCACAATCCAGACCTGAATCCAATCGAGAATCTGTGGAAAGAGCTGAAAACTGCTGTTCACAAACGCTCTCCATCCAACCTCACTCAGATTGACCTGTTTTTAAAGGAAGAATGAGCAAGAATTTCAGTCTCTGGATGTGCAAAACTGATAGAGACATACCCCAAGAGACTTGCAGCTGTAATTCCAGCAAAAGGGGGTGCTACAAAGTATTAACTTAAAGGGGCCGAATAATATTCCACATCCCAATTTTCAGTTATTTATTTTTTACAAAAATTTAAAATAAGCAATAAATATTGTTTACCTTCACAATTGTGTCCCACTTGTTGCTTCTGCACCATAAATTTAAAATTTTTATCTTTATGTTTGAAGCCTGAAATGTGGGAAAAGGTTGAAAAATTCAAGGGGGCCGAATACTTTCGTAAGGCACTGTATATGCTGAATCACATAAGGCTAACCCAATTAAAGTACTTTTTTTTTATTTTTTGGTTGATGGAGCATTGTAATGGCTTATGTTTTGAGGGCCAATACGATGTTTTTACTGATACTATTTTAGAATAAATGTGACGTTTTGAACACTTGTTACAGCATTTTTGAGGGGTATTGTAGCGACCCCTAAAAAAATGAAATTTTGGCGTTCATAAAAAAATTTTTGTTTACAGTGTTTACCAATCGGGTTAATTATTTTCATATTTTGATAGATCGGACTTTCTTAACCTGTCAATATGTGTATGTGTGTAATTTTTATTTTTTAATTTTTAGTATTTTTAATTGGGCATAAGGGGGCTGATTTGAACTTTTAAGGCTTTTTTCTATATTTTTTAAAACTTTAAAGTTTTTGCATAGAATGTACAGATGTAGAAAGTTCTACATCTGAGCCATCTTGTGTCATTCGAGCCTGCCAGCTTGAAGGGGACAAGTCCAGGTAGGTCACTTTTATTATACAGGGTCTCCTCTCTACATGATGCAGCTGGGGGGGTTGTAGTGGAATTCAGACCTGTAACAGTAACACCTCAAAATTCTCAGCAAACAATTGCCCTGGATGTGATAATCATGATGTTCTGTAATGGAAATGGAATATTTCTTAGAAAGGTTCCTTCACCTGAAAGTAGACACATCTGACCACCATAATGTGCCACTGTGATGATTATTTTCTGACTACACACAGCTTGTGTACGTACACACATGTATGTCACCAATGTGACGCCCTGGACATCCCCAGGGGTCACAGGTTACTACACACTCCACATACACCCCCACCCCAGTAAGGTACCATCAGTCAACAAAGACCTCATTGCCTCCCTCACAGTCAGACAGGCACACCAGGTGGGCGGAGTCCCACGTAACAGATCCCTCTGTACACACACGCGCTTTGCTACACACCGGTGGGAGAACACCCTCTTTCCTATTAGCCAGAAGCGCCTTCACTACAGGCACACCGGACTTATATACCACTTAGCCGCATACATGCTATATACTCTCTAGCATCACCACGGATGCCTACAGCCTACAGCCATAAAAGAAATCTTAAGGACCACCTGACGCACCCATTCAGCTTATGAAATAACTTCCGTTACGGCACCAGACCTTTAGTATCAATTCCTGCTCCAGGAATTCCCGCATAGGGCACTGGTATCCGACCACTTTTGTCCTCTTAGGACATGGTGCTTCGAACCTTATAATGATGTTGTATGCTTGATGACCCTCTTCCATAAACAATCACACCTTACCGTATATATCCCTGTGTTAAGGATACTTGTCCATCTGTTGTGCTGCATCTACAATCGTATATCCAGTAGTAATACTGTGGCATCAAGATAAGTCCTGTCTGAGGAAGACCGGGTTTGGTCGAAACGTTTCTCATTCATGTGGACTTTTTCTATTCACTTTTTGAAATAAAAACAAGCTTATTGACTACACATTTTGAGTATTTTTTTCTTCATTGGGGTAAAAGTGTGCCGGAGTTCTTCCTCCCTATTGACTATTTTTTTTCTCCAGAGCACCTATGAGGTGAAGCAGGGTCCTATCTCTCTTTCATATTGAATCTAGCTGCCGGGAGGAAAAGAACTTTAATTCCCCTGGCAGCATTCAGGTTTCAGCCATCAGGTAGGCACCACTGCGGGTTCAGTGTATGGAGAGCAGTGGCTGTAACCGCCTCCCACTCTGACAGCCACTCAGCATTAGAGGAGGCTGTCAGTCACTGCAGGGGTGTGGTTACAGCTGACGCTGTCCATTCCCAGAGCAGTGATTGAACCTGTTGATGTCACCTCCCTAATGACTGAAACCCGAATGTTTCCGGGAAGATTAAAGTACTTTTCCTGCTGGCAGCAGAGTTCAATGTACAGGCAGCGAGGAGGATTCAAACTCTATTAACCTACAGATTAACCCCATATCTGCAGGTTAATAGCGTTTTTACATGTGACAGGTTCTCTTTAATCAGGAAATCCAAATGTGCTAAATAAAATGTAGATGGTTTCATTCTCCTCGTTTCGAAGTATGTCCTCACTTCTTCATCAGGAAATCAACTGATTGATTAAAGGTTACTTTAATATTATAGAATACAAAAAATTCCTCCAAAGACCAATATTCTATATTGTGTGGATCTGCCATAAATGTTTTTAGCAGAGTAGGAAAAGCGCTGTAATGAAAGGTCAAATTGACATGGTTCAAGCTAAAGTAAAAGCCCATACAATTAAGGCTGCTTTATACACGATATCACTAGCGATCTCATTAGCGATGTGACACGCCCAGATTGTTGTTAGGATTTGCCGAGATCGCTCATAGTTCGTTTTGTAGCGGTCACATGTACACATCTCACAAACGACACTACATCGTTCAGCGATATATTGTTTGACCAAGGCGGTCGTGTGAATGTTCGTCGTTGGCAGGGTGTCAAACGTAACAATATGTCTGCTGCGTTCCAAACTACGAACAATATTTGAAACTGGACAACGTGTCAACGATCAACGGTTTTCACCCTATTTGCGATCGTTCGGAGTCGTACGTAGGTGTCACGCGCAACAACATCGCTAACAATGATGGAAGTGCGTCACGAAAACCGTGACCCCGACAACATATTGTCAGATAAATCATAGCGTGTAAAGCGGCCTTTAGATAGCTATCGACTAAACGAACAAAATAATTGACTGCTGAAACTAAACAGGCCAGATCCTTCTCTCCCCCAGATATTATCATTGGACTAAACTCCCACATACATATTAGACTGTCAGCTAATATTGTCAATATCAGTGGGTTCAGCTGACCTTGGACTAATGTACTGTATGTGGCGGCCTTAAAGGGACTGTCACCAGGTTTTTGCAATCTATTCCGAGAACAGCATAATCTAGAGACAGAGACCCTGATTCCAGCGATGTGTCCTTTCTGGGCTGTATAGTACAGCTTTTATAAAATCATAGTTAAATTAGCAGATTACCATTAGATGACTACTTGGCGTGCTACCAGGTAGTCCAGCATATTCATGAGCTAGTTATAACCCTGCTCTACTTGCAAATAACTGCTAGATCTGCAGCAGAGAAAACATTGATTTTATCACAATGACAGCAAACAGCTCAGTAAGTGACACATCACTGGAATCAGCATCTCTGTCTCTACATTAATCTTTTCTCAGATGGGGGAGCAAAAACCTGGTGACAGATTCCCTTTAAGTTTGGATAGAAAGAATATTGTGGCTATCTCTGCGCTGCTGTCAATGTCATTGGAAGAACCAGCATACACAAGCAAGATTTGGTATAGTTTATTGTGAACTCTTTTCAAAGTGTTCCACACTCCTTCTTCAGCACAAACCGAGCGACAGTATAATGCCGGGAGGCCGGCTTGTAAGACATGTCACACCCAAAATTTTGAACTGAGTCACTAAACAGATCACATGTACAATACAAGCCAAAGTTCAAATCATTGTGCATACCAGAGACTCGGATATCATATGATTAAGAAAAAAATGAGTTTTCGATGCCACATATATGATCTTGGATAATATAATAAAATTAAAATTAAATAATTGTGTAATTTTATTGATAAAAAAATTCCTAAAAGTTTTAAAAACAATGTGTGAATTAAAAATGTATGGAATCGACCCTGTGTAATGCAGGGAGTATAACCCATACACTGAGGGTGCCATAATGCCATCAGCCACCAGGTGGAGGAAATGTGAGTATAACACACTGAGCGTCTCTTTCATAGGAAAAAGGTAAAATAAGGAATGAATAGGTGAAAGTCAGGACAAAAATGAGTGTTATTTAAGTTTATTAGTAGCAGATTAATGTGTTTGGGGGCCCTGGCCAACTGATTGTCTGGTGAGATGTTGATCGGGCATGTCCAAGAGATAAGCCTCTGGTAGAGATGTCTGTCGGTGGCTTTTTAAGAGAACACAGGAGAGCTTGGCCAAATGGAAGAAACGGCTTATTTGACTGTTAGCCGAATGATTGACTGAAGCATTGTCATGTGTTATGGGGACCTTACGTCATGTTATGGGGGCCTTATGGCATGTTATGGGGGCCTTAGGACCGTAGTTAGCAGTATCACCAAAACTAAACAGCTAAGAACTATTGTAAAGGCATAACCTTCTCTAAAGGCCCAGTCACACACAACGACTTACCTGCGATCCCGAAAACGATGCGACCTGATAGGGATCGCAGGTAAGTCGCTGGGAGGTAGCAGGTGAGATGTCACACAGTCAGATCTTACCAGTGATGCAGGAACAATACAGGTTGCAGTAGCGACCAGTATAACGATCTCAGCAGTCACTGTGAGGGTACCTTCACACTTTAGCGATGCAGCAGCGATCCGACCAGCGATCTGACCTGGTCAGGATCGCTGCTGCATCGCTACATGGTCGCTGGTGAGCTGTCAAACAGGCAGATCTCACCAGCGACCAGTGACCAGCCCCAAGCCAGCAGCGACGTGCAAGCGACGCTGCGCTTGCACAGAGCCGGCGTCTGGAAGCTGCGGACACTGGTAACTAAGGTAAACATCGGGTATGGTTACCCGATGTTTATCTTAGTTACCAGCTCACACCGCTTAACTTAGCGTGTGCAGGGAGCAGGAGCCGGCACTGACAGCGTGAGAGCTGCGGAGGCTGGTAACGAAGGTAAATATCGAGTAACCACCTTGGTTACCCGATGTTTACCTTGGTTACAGCTTACCGCAGGCTGTCAGATGCCGGCTCCTGCTCCCTGCACATTCAGGATTGTTGCTCTCTCGCTGTCACACACAGCGATGTGTGCTTATCAGCGGGAGAGCAACAATAAAAAAACGAACCAGGGCTGTGTGGAACGAGCAGCGATCTCACAGCAGGGGCCAGATCGCTGCTCAGTGTCACACACAGCGAGATCACTAATGAGGTCACAAAAACCGTGACTCAGCAGCGATCTCAGTAGCGATCTCGCTGTGTGTGAAGCACCCCTGACCCTGTCACACAGTGTCAAACACAGCGATGTGTCCTGCCCAGCAGGACATCGCCTTTGAAAAAAATGGCCTGGACCATTCTGCAAGGACTAGAGATCTCACAGCAGGGGCCTGATCGCTGGTAGGTGTCACACATAACAAGATCGCTAACGGGATCGCTACTGCGTCACCAAACGGTGACTCAGCTTCGATCTCGCTAGCGATCTCGTTATGTGTGATGGTACCTTAAGGAACCTCCGTATCTTGTTTTTCCAGTCAGTAATCAGTGTGGAGATAGATCCAATATACTGTAGTGGGTATTAAATGGTCTGAAAATATTATTTCTATGCAGTACATGGGATGTACATCTTCTATCCACCAGTCTGGGCTTACACATACAGTATGTGCTCATTGGTCCACAACAGCGGATGTTGATGGCCAACACGGATGCCACAAATTCACTTCCACACAGCAGGTTATCTAAAGTGCAGTGGGCCTGTTCAGATATACAAGTCATGTTCCCACTCGGTGTTGTTAAAAAGAAGGTAAAGATGTCCAAACGGTTATTCTGCTTCCAGGTAAAGGCTAAAGCATTTGTGGCACAGTCTCTGCATGGACACGCTCCGGAGCACAGGGGAATGCAGAAAGATATAGTGAATATGAAATAAAATGGCACCTGCACCTTAGAAATGATCCAGGAAAAAATAAAATGATAAAGGAAAATTAAAAGGAAACTTAACATGAATTTTGCAAACATGTAGCTTCACCATAATGTGAACACAAGAGAAGAAAGAAAAATCAGGCAAAGACTTCAAGATAAAAGATGTATAGTAAATCAGCTGTGAGTATAATGAATATATCAGGGCCTTCTCCCATAGAGTGGCTGTGCACTTCCAGATGGTACCTGTGATCAGGTCCACTCCCGGGCTGCTGTCACCCTGACACCGGTCATTGTATGCTATTACGCTGACACTATATGTGACACCACAGCTCAGACCGGTGACATTACAGTCAGTAGATGTGGTATGACAGGTGTGCATCTCGCCATCGGATGTGGTCACCAGGAAAGTATAATTAATAGATCCAGAAGCGCTGCCCCATGATACAGAGTCGACGTTTATCTAACAGTCAGTAACGGCAAGACATTCTGAGGCAGACAGGGTCCTGGAGGCAAAAAGAAGAATATTTACTGGTATTAGACTTTATAACATATCACCAATATGTCAGCATTATCCACAGAGCAATACATCACATATACAGGTGCTTCTCAATAAATTAGAATATCATCAAAAAGTTAATTTCTTTCAGTTATTCAATACAAAAAGGAAACATACAGTATATTATATAGAGCCATTACATACAGAGTGATCTATTTCAAGTGTTTATTTCTGCTATTGTTGATGATTGTGGCTTACAGCCAATGAAAACCCAAAAGTCATTATCTCAGAAAAATAGAATATTATACAGTGTGTCCACCCATATCCTGTCCACTGCCATTAACTTGAGAATGACGGCAGCTATAGGCATAGAAGTGGTGTCTAGGTTTAGTATAGTATCCATGCGCTACGCAATGAAACCACCTATAGCGCCACCTGGTGGAAAACAACGGAGTTAGCATTTTTATCTCGAAAACGGAACGAGATAGAGAAAAAAAAGTGAATTACAAAGTTGTAGGGCATCATCAATTCAATATGAATCAACACCTTGCATACAGAAATGCTATGATTAGAAAATGGAAAACTTACAAGGCTGCGGACGTGAAGCGATACCTCATGGAGACCTTCCTACAAGTCATTGGGTCTGGTGGCTGCATGGAGTGGCCTCCACGCTCACCCGACCTGACCCCATTGGACTTCTTTCTGTGAGGTCACATCAAACAGCAGGTGTATGCGACCCCTCCGCCAACATTGCAGGACCTACGGCGATGTATCACAGATGCTTGTGCAAACGTGTCACCTACCATATTGTACAACGTGCAGCAAGATACAGTATGCTGCCCAGAGTCCAGATGTGCATTGCAGCTGACAGGGGCCACTTTGAGCATCAAAGTTAAATGAGCGCTATATGCGTGACCAGCAGTCAATGTTTTGAGGGGGTCATGGGTTTCATATCATAGCATTTCTGTATGCAAAGTGTCGATTCGTATTGAATTGATGATGCCCTACAATTTTTTAATTCCCTTTTTTCTCTATCTCGTTCCGTTTTCGACATAAAAATGTTAACTCCAGGTGGCGCTATAGGTGGTTTAATTGCGTAGCGCATGGCTACTTTACTATACCTAGACACCACTTCTATGCCTATAGCTGCCGCCATTCTCAAGTTAATGGCGCTGGACAGGATATGGGTGGACAGGATATGGGTGGACACACTGTATAAGACCAACTGAGAAAATGATTTTAAACTCAGAAATGTCGGCGTCTCCTGAAAAGTCTGTACGGTAAATACCTCAATACTTGGTCAGGCTCTTTTTGTATGAATTACTGCATCAATGCAGCGTGGCATGTAGGCGATCAGCCTGTGGCACTGCTGAGGTGTTATGGAAGCCCAGTTTGCTTTGATAGCAGCCTTCAGTTCATCTGCATTGTTGGGTCTGGTGTCTCTCATCTTCCTCTTGACAGTACCCCATAGGTTCTCTGGGATGGGATTTAAGTCAGGCGAGTTTGCTGGCCAATCAAGCACAGTGATACTGAGATTATTAAACCAGGTATTGGTACTTTTGGCGGTGTGGACAGGTGCCATGTCCTGCTGGAAAATGAAATTTCCATCTACAAAAAGCTGGTCGGCAGAGGGAAGCATGAAGTGCTCTAAAATTTCCTGGGAGATGGTTGCACTGACTTTGGTCTTGATAAAACACAGTGGACCTACACCCGCAGATGACATGACTCCAGGGCCGCCACTAGGAATTTCAGGGCCCCATACTGGCAATTTTTTCGGGCCCCCTTAAGACTCCGCCCAGGCTCCACCCCAGCTCTGCCTCCACCACTCAAACCTCCTACAGTCTCACTGCCCCTCTTGGAAAAACTTGTGTAATATATATATGTATATATATAATGTCCCCCTCCTGAAATATATGTCCCTTTCTTTGTATATATGTCCCCGTTTAGGTATATATGTCCCATCCTGGGCCCCTCCTGCTATATACATCCCCCTCCTGAGCCCATTCTGGTATATACAGTGCCTTGCAAAAGTATTCGGCCCCTTTGAATTTTTCAACCTTTTCCCACATTTGAGGCTTAATATTCTGGTGAAGAATCAACAACAAGTGGGACACAATTGTGAAGTTGAACAAAATGTATTATTTATTTTTTTATAAAAGTTTAAAATAAACAACTGAAAAGTGGGACGTGCAATATTGTTCATCCCCTGTAAATTAATACTTTGTATCGCCACCTTTTGCTGCGATTACAGCTGCAAGTCGCTTGGGGTATGTCTCTATCGGTTTTGCACATCGAGAGACTGAAATTCTCGCCCATTCTTCCTTTGTAAACAGCTGGAGCTGAGTGAGGTTGGATGGAGAGCGTTTGTGAACAGCAGTTTTCAGCTCTTTCCACAGATTCTCGATTGGGTTCAGGTCTGGACTTTGACTTGGCCATTCTAACACCTGGATACGTTTATCTGTGAACCATTCATTGTAGATTTTGCTTTATGTTTGGGAACATTGTCTTGTTGGAAGACAAATCTCCATCCCAGTCTCAGATCTTTTACAGACTCCAACAGATTTTCTTCAAGAATGGTCCTGTATTTGGCTCCATCCATCTTCTCATCAATTTTAACCATCTTCCATCTCCCTGCTGAAGAAAAGCAGGCCCAAACCATGATGCTGCCACCACCATGTTTGACAGTGGAGATGGTGTGTTCAGGGTGATGAGCTGTGTTGCTGTTACATATCGTTTGGCATTGTGCCCATATAGTTCGATTTTTATTTCATCTGACCTGAGCACCTTCTTCCACATTTTTGCTGTCTCCCAGGTGGCTTGTTGGAAACTTTAAACAACACTTTTTATGGATATCTTTGAGAAATGTCTTCTTGCCACTCTTCTATAAAGGCCAGATTTGTGCAGTGTACGACTGATTGTTGTCCTATGGACAGACTCTCCCACCTCAGCTGTAGATCTCTGCAGTTCATCCAGAGTGATCATGGGCCTCTTGGCTGCATCTCTGATCAGTCTTCTCCTGGTTTGAGATGAAAGTTTGGAAGGACGGCTGGGTCTTGGTAGATTTGCAGTGGTATGATAATCCTTCCATTTCAATATGATCGCTTGCACAGTGCTTCTTGGGATGTTTAAAGTTGTGGAAATCTTTTTGTAACCAAATCCGGCTTTAAACTTCTCCACACCAGTATCACGGACCTGCCTGTTGTGTTCCTTGGTCTTCATGATGCTCTTTGCGCTTTAAACAGAACACTGAGACTATCACAGAGCAGGTGCGTTTATACAGAGACTTGATTACACACAGGTGACTTATATTTATCATCATCAGTCATTTAGGACAACATTGGATCATTCAGAGATCCTCAATGAACTTCTGGAGTGAGTTTGCTGCACTGAAAGTAAAGGGGATGAATAAGGTTGCACGCCCCAATTTTCAGTTATTTATTTTTTACAAAAAATTAAAATAAGCAATAAATATCGTTCACCTTCACATTTGTGTCACACTTGTTGATTTTTCACCATAAAATGTGATTTTTTTATCTTTATGTTTGAAGCCTGAAATGTGGAAAAAGGTTGAAAAATTAAAGGGGGCCGAATATTTCGCAAGGCACTGTATATACATCACAGGTGGGACTGGGGGCATATTCACATCACAGGAGGGGCTGGGGCTCAGACAGTACTGGCGGTGGCATGGACAACACTAGAGGGGCACAAACAGGACTGGACACATGAACAGGACTGAGGGAGCACAGACAGCATTGGGAGGGTGACACACAGCAGCGGGAGGCAGGAGGCTCACAGCAGAGAGGCCAGGAGGCTTACAGCAGAGAGAGGCTCAAAGCAGAGAGGCAGGAGGCTCACAGCAGAGGGAGGCTCACAGCAGAGAGGCAGGAGGCTCACAGCAGAGAGGCAGGAGGCTCACAGCAGAGAGGCAGGAGGCTCACAGCAGAGGGAGGCTCAAAGCAGAGAGGCAGGAGGCTCACAGCAGAGAGGCTCACAGCAGAGAGGCCAGGAGGCTCACAGCAGAAAGGCAGGAGGCTCACAGCAGAGGGAGGCTCAAAGCAGAGAGGCAGGAGGCTCACAGCAGAGGGAGGCTCAAAGCAGAGAGGCAGGAGGCTCACAGCAGAGAGGCTCACAGCAGAGAGGCCAGGAGGCTCACAGCAGAAAGGCAGGAGGCTCACAGCAGAGGGAGGCTCAAAGCAGAGAGGCAGGAGGCTCACAGCAGAGGGAGGCTCAAAGCAGAGAGGCCAGGAGGCTCACAGCAGAGGGAGGCTCAAAGCAGAGAGGCAGGAGGCTCACAGCAGAGGGAGGCTCAAAGCAGAGAGGCCAGGAGGCTCACAGCAGAGGGAGGCTCACAGTAGAGAGGCCAGGAGGCTCACAGCAGAGAGGCCAGGAGGCTCACAGCAGAGAGGCAGGAGGCTCACAGCAGAGGGAGGCTCAAAACAGAGAGGCTAGGAGGCTCACAGCAGAGGGAGGCTCACAGCAGAGAGGCCAGGAGGCTCACAGCAGAGAGGCCAGGAGGCTCACAGCAGAGAGGCCAGGAGGCTCACAGCAGAGGGAGGCTCACAGCAGAGGCCAGGAGGCGCACAGCAGAGAGGGCAGGAGGCTCACAGCAAAGGGAGGCTCACAGCAGAGAGGCCAGGAGGCTCACAGCAGAGAGGCCAGGAGACCACAGGCCAGGGGTTCCCCACCCCTGATCTAGCTGAAGCAAGACGGGCTGGGGTCGGCGGGCGGCCACGGGCAGAGATCAGCGCCCCCTCCCCCATCCTTCAGCAGAGATCAGTGGGCCCCGGGCAAAGATCAGCACCCCCCCCTCCCCCACCGGCAGAGATCAGTGGGCTCCCTTTCCCCGGGCAGAGATCAGCGCGGGCCCCGGGCAGAGATCAGCGCGGGCCCCGGGCAGAGATCAGTGCGGGCCCCAGGCTGAGATCAGAAAATCTTCAGCTCACAGCGCTTACCTGTCCCACTGGCTGCCGCATCCTCGCCACCTCAGCCGCTGTTGCAGGAGTGTGCTGCACGGCCCAGCGATGACGCGCCAGCGCCCTGCTCTGCTCCACTGACCCTGCCTCCACTACAGCACATGGCTAATTTGCATGCTCTGCCCCTTCGAATGCAAATTAGTCATGTATGGAAGTGAAGCGACACTGCGGGGCCCATCTGCTGCTGCTGCTGCTGCTGTGACTGGAACCTGGTGAAGAAGAGGGGCCCGTCCTGCCTGAGGCTAAAGATAAGTATTTACCCCGGGCCTGGCTGGGCCCCCTCTCTTCACCGGGCCCCCTAAACCAGGCACAGTAGTAATGCCCTGATGGCGGCCCTTCATGGCTCCACAAACCATCACTGATTGTGGAAACTTCACACTAGACCTCAAGCAGCTTGGATTGTGGCCTCTTCACTCTTCCTCCAGACTCTGGGACTTTGATTTCCAAATGAAATGCAAAATTTACTTTAATCTGAAGACAACATCTTGGACCACTGAGCAACAGTCCAGTTCTTTTTTTCCTTGGCCCAGGTAAGACGCTTCTGGTGTTATCTATTTGTCATGAGTGGCTTGACTCTTATAGCACATGTCCTGGATACGTCTGTGTGTGGTGGCTCTTGAAGCACTGACTCCAGCAGCAGTCCACTCCTTGTGAATCTCTCCCAAATTTTTGAATGGCCTTCTCTTAATCATATCAAGGCTGTGATTATCCCGGATGCTTGTGCACCTTTTTCTACCACACTTTTGTTGAGGAGGACCTTTCCATCAAATACTTAATTAACCTCTTGACAAGGGATTGTAGGAAATATGTCGATTTGCCTTACATAATTCAGGTTTCAGATCATACACATGACACAGATATAAAGATGGCTGCCATTTCCTGTTCACAACACCTTGCTTGGAATGCAAGGAATGTCCAGATGAAAGAAGACCGCCATATAAGGGAAGACCCCTGGTCAAGCTAGAAGACCAACCCACAGATCAGATGACATCATAGACCAAACCATCAGCATGGATCCACTAAATGACGTCCCTCCCATCACCATGGTTTCATCCACTGGAGTCAGACCCGCCCATCAACAGCAACACGGATCTCCCCATTGGCTAGCTCATGAACTGTCCCACTAAATGTGCATATCTGAACTTGTGTATGCCCCTAGCCTATATCAAGAGGACGCATGCTCTTCCCTGTTCTGTTTGGTGCCATCTTTACTGTGACCAAGAAGAGATTTCATATCCGACTGTGTCTGGTGTGAATTCTTTTATGCATGCACTTGGCCCATATCAATTCGGCCAGGCAGTAGGCAACTAGTTATCTCTGGTTAAGAGTTCACCCTAACATTATTGGTGCCCAACGTGGAGCCAATAGACGGAGACACCTGAAATCCTGATGAACGAGCAACTGGAATGGCATGACGTGCTGGACACCCCAGGAATTTGATCACTTCCTAACGAGAGTACGGTAGGTCTGCTGATTTTTCATAATCTGTAGTCTTCCCGTGGTCTCGGTGGGATATGCTTGGATACAGCACTCTGTAAACAGCCAGCTTCTTTAGCCATGACCTTTTGTGGCTTACTCTCCTTGTGGAGTGTGTTAATGACTGTCTTTTGGACATCTGCCAAGTCAGCAGACTTCCCCATGATTGTGTAGCCTACTGAACCAGACTAAGGGACCATTGTAAAAGCTTAGGAAGCCTTTGCAGATGTTTTGTGGTAAATATTCTAATTTTCTGAGATAATGACTTCTGGGTTTTCATTGGCTGTAAGCCATAATCTTCAACAATAACAGAAATAAACACTTGAAATAGATCACTCTGTTTTTAATGACTATATAATGCATACAGTGGGTATGGGAAGTATTCTGATGAGATGGAGATAGAACTTTTTGGTGATAATTCTAAGCGGTATTTGTGGAGAAAATCAGGCACTGATTATCACCTGCCCAATACAATCCTAACAGTGAAACATGGTGGTGGCAGCATCATGCTATGGGGGTGTTTTTCAGCTGCAGGGACAGGACGACTGGTTGCAATTGAAGGAAAGATGAATGCGGCCAAGTACAGAGATATCCTGGAAGAAACCTCTTCCAGAGTGCTTTGGACCTCAGACTTGGCTGAAGGTTCACCTTCCAACAAGACAATGACCCTAAGCATACAGCTAAAATAACAAAGGTGTGACTTCAGAACAACTCTGAGACCTTTCTTGACTGGCCCAGCCAAAGCCCTGACCTAAACCCAATTGAGCATCTCTGGAGAGACCTGGAGAGACCTGAAATTGGCAGTCCACCAATGTTCACCATCCAACCTGATGGAACTGGAGAGGATCTGCAAGGAAGAATGGCAGAGGATCCCTAAACCCAGGTGTGACAAACCTTTTGCATCATTGCCAAGAAGACTCATGGCTGTACTAGCTCAAAAGGGCGCTTCTACTCAATACTGAGCAAAGGGTCTGAATACTTATGACCATGTGATATTTCAGTTTTTATTGTTAAATACATTTGTAAAAATTTCTACATATATGTTTGGTTTTTTTTTGTCAAGATGAGGTGCAGAGTGTACATTATTGAGAAAAAATGTACTTTTTGAATTTACCAAATGGCTGCAGTGAAAAATTTAAAGGGCTCTGAATACTTTCCGTACCCACTGTATATGGGTTTCCCTGTTTGTATTGGATTACTGAACTAAATTCACATTTTGATGATATTCTAATTTATTGAGATGCACTTGTATGTGGCTGAAATCATAGTGTCCTATACACACTGCACGTGGATCAGGCACCACGTATCTGCTGTTAGGTTCCATTTCGGTGTATTCTTACTATTCGGTGTATTTATTCTCCTGTGAGTGCTGCTGAGACCTTTGCTCCCATTCGGAAGTTATTTACAATTTTCCACCACCTACTAAGAAAACAATGGTTCACACCTCTGTCATCTGCAGATGTACAGTAATGAAAGTTTGGAATATGATACCATGGAGCAAACATGATTTCAGTGCCGGGATGGAAAAAAACTGTTATTCATTAATCTGAAAAATATTCCTTTTCATTGCTGTGACATTGTTGCGCCCTTTTAAAGGTTAAATGGTCTAATTGTTATTGTGCAGTAAATACAAATCGCTACATGTATGTGACATCATCAGCTTAAAATAACCCATCACAATGGAATTTACACTGTGCCACTCCAGAGATAATTAAAATAGTCACCCAGGGTGCATCTGCCAGGGTGGGTGTGCAGGAATGAGGGGGGAAAGGATAATGTAAAGTCTGTATCATGTATAGGATCACCAGTATATGTTTGTGTAGTATAGAGTGATACACTGCAAGCCTAATATAGTATTATGTACATTTATTTATTTATACAGATCTATGTATTTTGTTAAAAGAGGGTGGGGTAGAAGAAGGATTGGAGTGCAGAATAAGGGTGGGACAGAAGAAAAAGGAGGTGATTGACTGAGACCTACAGTAGGAGTGGGTGGAGGGAGATGTGAGCTGAGATCCATTCACACACTGACTCTGCTAGCCTGCACTTGTCTGTTACCTATCTGGTTGATGATTACAACTCCCAGCACAATGCAGCAGTAGCACTACAGAGCCCAGCAGTGCTGCAGCCTTTCCTCCAGCACTTCAATGAAGAGCAGAGAACTGACCAGACAGAAGAGAAAGCAGCTGCATCCCACTGTTGAGTCACCATGAAACCTGTGGACTTCCATGGAGAGCTGCTCCTTCTCATGTGCCTCTGCCTTGTATTTGGAGAGCAGGTAGGAATTTATGACAGTCCTATCTGCACTTAATAAGTCACAGGTTCCTGATTAGCAGTTTGTCAGACTTTGTCCTAGTAATGATGCAATCTGTGCTGCTGTGTATTAATATATATACACTGAGTGTGGTGTAAATCAGGATTCTGCTGCAATATGTTCTTCCTTCTGGATTACAGACAAAGCAGCAGCACTGCAGTAACAGCAAAAAGTAGAATGGTCAGCTCCATTAGAAATTGATGGTGACTGCCTAACAGCATTGCCAGTAAGGCAGTATATGGGGAATCCTCAGCCACATTGGTATAATGAGGGATGGGTATCAGTTATCTATGGAATCTGCATCTGTAAATACCCCAGTCCCATATGAAACCCCTCTACAAGCATCTATGAGAGCAATCACATAAATTACCATTGGATTCATTGAAAGAGTATCTGTAGGGATTCTCTTAGGAGCAGTCATGATGGATAAATGATAAATGATAGCGTATAACATGGAATTGTAAGGGAATGCTTTTATTCGCTTATAGCAATTGTCAGTATCAGCAGCAGAAACATTCGCTCTCATACAAAGACTGGTAGATATTACCATTATTGACAGGCACACTGAAGGTGCAGGGAAGAAGTACAGGCAACACCCCCTAAAATAACAGCCAAGGTGCCTCCATTACCAGTGCCTTCAAAGAGATCCCAAAGTGCCCCCCTCCCAGGAACAATATCACTGGGAATATACTAGGCACAGACTGTTACATTGAATTAAAGGTATTTTCCTGTTCTTTAAAACAGATTATGAAGTATTTGATCAGTGGGGGACTGAATTCCGCCACCATGCTGTTTGAAGGGTTGGTGGCAGTCCAACTTAGGGTTAACCAGGAGCAGCACTGTCCTTACTAACAGCTATGCCTGGTATTACAATGCATTACCGCTTTGTGTAATTTATGGGAATAGTACTGTGCTATAATACTAAAGGTATGAAGCCATGCTTTACAGAGCACCACGCCCCCTTTATAGAGCTGAGAGTCGCACCTCCACCTGTCTAATATTACTGGCCTATCCTCCAAATTATAAAAGACAGGAAGAATTACATGTATTACACTAAAATAACCCTTTCATGGTTCCCATAAAGTATGATACCCCCCAAAATACCCCCCCCCCCGGTATGCATTCCTCCACACAATTTACCCCCACAGTACCCCCCCATATAACATAGTATTATGACCCCCAAAGTGCCACTAGTAAAGTATGATGACACCACTGTGACACAATATGATGCTGTCCCAGTGCCCCCAAAACAGTATGCAGCCACAGTGCAAACAACATAGAATAATGTCCCATAGCCACCACACACAGTTTGATGCCTCTACAGTGCCCTAAACCCAATGTGATGTCCTCACTTTTCCCCAATAAACATTGAGTCACCAACGGTGCCCTCTATGATATGCCCCTTCCCCACACTGATGCCCCCACATCCCCCCACAAAGTATGATGCCTCCACAATCCGCCACACAGTATGATGGCCCTCATATCACTGTATGATGGCTGCCACAGCTCCCACCCCCACACTGTATAATAACCCTACAGATGTGCAGACTGAGGCCTTGTGCAGCAGGTGTGATCTAGTGATGTCATCATGCCTCATGTGTCGCGGGCGGAGGAGGGGACGCCGCGCTCTCCCACTGCTCGGGTCCGGCTGCGGCTGCTGCGGCCTGCTGCTGCTGCTGCTGCTGCTCGGTGGCTCGAGCGATGGGCCGGATCCCGGGGACTCGAGCGGCACTCCTCGCTCGTGAGTGAAAGGGGATTGGGTTTTGGGATAGTTTATTGTCCGTGACGCCACCCACGGTTGTGGTGATTAAGTGGACACCACCGCTGCTCCGTCTGGGGAGCCCGGGAGTGATGGTATGGAGCAGCCAGTTGTTGATTTGCCCCTCCGTGGGTAGGGGTTTTGGTGCTCCCGGGGCCCAGTGATGGGGTTGGTATGGTGGACAGGCGGGTATGGGGCCTGTGGAGGTGCAGGGGCGCAGGGGCAGCGCTGTCCCGCACGGCACGGAGGTACTCACTCAGCCAGTAAACACGACACAGTTCTCGGTAAACAAACGGCTGGTTGGACGGGTCCCTCGGACGGTTACGGTGCTGCGGTTCCCTGCAGTTAGCGGTGACGGTCTCTTCCCTGCACCTATGTAAAGTCTCTTGGTAGCGATGGGTCCCCACCGGTTACCCACTCCTCGGCTTCAATCTGGGCCGAAGGAGTCCTACTTTGCCCGCAGGCGCTGGCCCTGGGAAACTGGTGCCCTGGCGGTGGCGGTGTCTCCCCTTCACGGTCGGGCTGTTGCCTTCAATCAGGACTTGGTTGTTAGGAGACAGAGGTCCCCTTCACTGACGGATTTGGCAAATTATGGCGACTCCTAGCCTTGCCGGGATCCGAAAGGCCCCTGCCCTGGTGCTGACTGTTCTTCGTATACTGCTCCAGTACCGCCGGGTCACCACCCGTCCGCGGTCCTTCCAGCAACCTCCGAACAGTCCCCCTGCAGACTATCACCGCCGTCTGCTGACCTTGCTGTCTCAGTCCGGGGCACACACCCGGACCAACTTCAGGCTTCCTTAACTGTTTCTTTTCTGTCGCCACTCTTACTGTCCTCCTTTACCACTTCACTGTTTACTCCTTCACTGCCCTAGCTGTTCTGCCTGGTTCTCCCGCCTCCAGGGCTGTGAACGCCTCGGTGGGCGGAGCCAACCGCCTGGCCCACCCCCTGGTGTGGACATCAGCCCCTGGAGGAAGGCAACAAGGATTTTAGGTTAGCTTAGATGTACCTGCCGGGAATGTGGGGTGCATGTGATGTTGTGACCTGTGACCCCTGGCTTGCCCAGGGCGTCACACATGCATTGAGACTCTGGTACCCTGGCTGAATGGTGGCGCAGGTAGCTGATGATTTGTGGCCCTTTCATCTCACTGGCCCCATGGCAGTCACATGATCTTTGTCACTTCTTTGCTCTCATAGGATTTCCTGAAATATTTTCTAAATTGATGGACCTAGTGACAGTCCAGGAAATTAGTCTTCATAAAACAATTTTAATGCTGCCTAGTAACTTTACTTCAATGCAATGTATGAATTAATATATATATGTATAGAAGTTGCTATCAGTAATGATATTTATGTAGCTGGGGTTGAATTCACATGTGTGTGAGGCTTCATTGCAAGTCAAATCATTTAAAGTGAATCTGTCACCAGGTTTTTGCCAGCTAATCTGAGAGCAGTATAATGTTGGGGCAGGGATCCTGATTCCAGCAATGTGTCACTTTCTGGGCTGCTGTTTTGATAAAATAGCAGTAGATTATCATTAGAGGACTACTTGACCTGCTGTCAGTTAGTCCAGCATATTCCTAATATCTGTATAAGGTCGGAATCACACTTGCGAGTGACTCACGTAATACGTGCGAGTCTCACATCGCATCACCCAACACGGCCTGCTGCTCTCGGGACAGAAACGTCTCAGCTGCATAGAAATACATGCAGCCGACCTGCTCCTGTCAGGAGAGTGTGTGGCTGTGCTGGGTGATGCGACGCGAGACTAGTGCAAGTCACGCACAAGTCACTTGCAAGTGTAACTCCGGCCTCACTGCTAGATCTGCAGCGGACAAAACATTGATTTAATCAAAATGACAGCAAACAGCTCAGTAAGTGACACATCGTTGGAATCAGGGTCTATGTCTCTACATTATGCTGCTCTCAGATGGGGGAGACAGATTCCCTTTAAAATGACTGCCTCTCAAATAGAAACCAAACAGACCCATGATAGTGAATGGGGTTTGTGAGGCGCTGTGTGGATCCATTGTTGGCTGCATGTGTTTTTTTTGCAGGCATTTGCATTTTTCTGTCCCTTTAATGCAGGAGCGCATAACTTTTTTGGTCTGAGGGCCACATGGCAGATTGAAATAACCGCATGAGCCTCAATAAAACATCATAAACACCGCACTTATTGCACAGCCATTTCATCTACTTCTGAACTAGATGATGACTTGGTCACAGACATGGCCACACAGTGCACCATTAATAGTTACCCATCCCTACGGTGTTATCTGGCTCTCAGCGGCGTAAGCTTGTGAGCCCCAATGTGAAATCTCCAACAGGGCCACCAAATATCACAGGCCTGTAATGTTAACAGTCTTAGGCTCTGTGCGCACTAGCCGGATTTCCTGCGGTTTTGCTGCATGTTTCGCTGCAGAAAATGTTCTTAACCTTTCTGCAGTGATTCCCCAGCAAATCCAATGGGAAAAAAAATGCTGTGTGCACTAGGCTGATTTTGACAGCTGCAGGTTTTGCTGCGGAATTCCCGCTGCAAAGACAATTGCATGTCACTTCTTTTCCGCAGGTAGCTGCGGGATTTCACTAATGTAATTGTGAAATCCCGCAGGGAACAACCTGCGGAAAATCCGCACCAAATCCACACCAAAATGCAACAAACCGCATGTGGATTTCAGTGCGGTTTGGTACGTTTTTTTTCCGCAGGTGCGGAAATCTTTGAGAGCCTGCGGAATTTTCTTAAGAAAATTCCATTTTCTAGTGCGCACAGGGCCTTAGTCTTCTTATATGGACCTTTTGGCCCACTCATGGCTCCAGGGTCTGCTGACACTCCTCTACTCCCTTATATGAAAAATACATTTGAGCATCCACCAGACACTGTCAGACATGTCTGTGACCATATACACTCCTCAACATTGAAAATGCAACTTATAGAATGATATATATGTTATAGAATGATACAGTAAATATCACAGGATCAACTTGTTAATGATATACAAATGCTTGATGGAGACAAGTCTGGAGATATAACAGGCCTCAGTAGCAGATTTAGGTCACAGGGGCTGCTCAAGCTGAAGGGATTATGGAGTGGGGTGGCATAATGGACACTAACCGGGCCCCTCTAGTCATAATTCCAGGTATATATGTACCGCCCCGCGGGCTCGGCTGCGACCGCCGAGCCGCTCGGATCCATGCTCGTACTGCGGGTGGTGGCTCGAGCTTCTCACGGACCCGGGGGTCACGTCGCTCTGCAAGGGAGTTGGAGCTACACACGGGGATTTGGGTGTTTGGTTTGAAATGATAGTTCGTGACGCCACCCGCGGGTTGTGGTGATTGTGGACACCACCGCTGCGGTGAAGGTGTGGGGGCCCCCGGGAGCGGTGTAGTAACGCAGCTAGGTGTTGACCACTCCGTGGGTAGGGGATGTTGGTCCTGGGGTCCAGCGGGCCGGGGCCCGGATGCAGGGTATAGTGTTGCGGTGCGGCACGGTGCCTGATGGCACTGGTGTACTCACTCTGACACAAGACACTGGAGTCACTGGTAAACCAAACGGAGTGATGAACGGGGCCTGCAGCCAGCTGCAGCTTTTCCCAGATTAGGTTGGTGGTGCCCGCCTTTCTCCTGCACCTCTGTGTATGAATCTTGACTCTTGTGCCTAGACACTGGTAGTCCGCTCCCCGACGTGTATCTGTCGTAGGAGCCCGTTTGCCCGCAGACGCTGGCACTTTGGATCTCTTGCCCTTGGCGGTGGCACTTATCCGGAATGGTTGGGCTGTTGCCTTCAATCGGGACTTAGGTGGGAATGAACCCCTGAGGTCCAGACCGCAATCAGTTAATTTGACTATGGTGGTGGCTTCTAGCCTAGTTCGGGGTCTGAGTACCCTGCCTGGTGCTCCGGTATCCAGTTGGCTCCCCGGTTCGGTTCCGGCAGGCCACTACCCTGTCCCGGTCCCTTATGGTTCCACCGGTCGTTTTCCCGGTCTCCTGCAGGCGACCACTACCATCTGCCTCCTTGCCAGTGGCGACTGGGCGACGACCCAGCCACCTGGTAGTCTCTGGGCAGCCTGGACACAAGACAGCCCGTGAACTTGAACTTGACTCTTCCAGAGCCTGAGCTAGACTTTACTAGACTACTTGGGTTCCTGCCTCCAGGCCTGTGAAGTCCTCGGTGGGTGGAGCCAACCGCCTGGCTCCACCCATCCTGGTGTGGACATCAAACCTGGAGGGTGGTGACAAGGCTTCTTAAGTTTGACTGATGTTACCTAACTGGGAAGGGGTGTGTAGTGTTGTGTGGCTACCTGGGACGACCTGGATAGTCCAGGGCGTCACATATAACAGCTATGGAACCAGTGGTAATGCCATTTCTCCAAAGTGTTCCAGTAGCCTTTTTTTTTAAAAACTCAAAAGGTCGCTTGTTCCTCATGCTACTGTGAGCAGCCTATGTGGCCTAAACATGCAGCATTTCCAGACTTTGGAGGACATTGGTTGGCTATAGCAAAGGGTCTTGTCAGCAGTGGATTTTGATGAATAGCCCAAGTGCATTCAGGACGGCAGAACATTGCTCAGACAACCATTAATAACAGCATTGATAGCAGTCAAGGAGTGTAAGTGCTGGGATTCCTATGTGTAAAACTCATAAGTGATTACTGAATAAAGTGAGATGTTTTGAAAATGTAGTTTGCCTTTTTGTAACATTTACATGTTATTAACATGTCTATCCCATCCTGTGATTTCCATAATTCCACAGCTTTTTCTTGTTGTTTGAATTTCAATGGTGAGGAGTGTAGCTGAGGGCGGCACGTGGCCCCCGAGCACCACTGCTATAATGGAACCAAAAATGGAATGTTGAACTCTAGTGTGAACCTGGCCTGAAATGTAACACTCACGGCCCTATGTTATAAGTGATGACTGTACTTATATAGGCGCAAACACTTTACGGCTTCTGTTTTATGTAAATACATATTATTATATGTAATGTAAAAAGTGTTGGAACTTTGCAAAATGCATGTTGCAAATACATCTGCTTGCAGTCAGGATATAGCACGCTACTGCTTATATATAGTGATCTTGTAATAGTGTAAAAAAACAACAGTTTGTTGTGCAAAACGTCAATGTGTACAAGAACCTAAAGGAAAAATGCTGGCACGACCGCCACATCCAGTTTCATGGAACAATAGGATCAAACAAAATATGTCCAAAATAAATCAGCTTGATACATATAAATGATCATGAAAATTTGAGGAAAGAGCGGCACTCATCAGTGGGAATATCAGTAAAGTGCACTTTATATCGGTCACAGGATTGCAGACAGAGACGTCAATGAAATGAGTATCAACTGTTTCGCCTGAGTACACGCTTCTTCCGGCTCACACATCATCACTAGTACTTCCCCTCCATTTGGGCCTCCTTCACATGTGTGTATAAAAAATGTACGTGTAACATCGATACCCGTGTCATCAGTGTTTTCCATCAGTGTGCCATCCGTGTGTCATTCGTTTTTTTTTTTTCGTTTTGGCTAAAAAAATAAGATATAATAAAGCTTGCTCTATACTTTCAATGTTAAACATGTTCAGAACACGAATTGTACACTGCCATCCGTGTGTTGTACATGTTTTTCACGGACCCATACACTTGAATTGGCCTTTGTCATCCGTGCTCCTGGAAAAAAAAATGTTGTTCAGACGGGCACATTTCCATGTGAAAACACGAACATGTGAGCAACTTCATAGGTTATAATAGGTACATTTGGTATCCATGAATAAATGGATACCACACATACCGGAAACACGGACATGTGAAGGAGACCTTAGGCTGGATTCACACAATTAGAAGCGATATGCTAATGACCCTCGGCTCAGACTTTGCTGCCAGCGTGAGCCGACTGTCATGCAACTGTGAACTGATCCTGCAATTGGATCACAACTGCGGAGGAGAGGAAGGGATTAATCTCCCCATCTCCTCCATTGTCAGCTGATGTAATTATTGCACTGCACTTGGATGTCATCCGAGTGCAGTCCGATGTTTCACTCGCACCCATAGACTTGTATGGGTGCGAGTGACACGTCTCTCGCTGACAATCGCAGCATGCTGCGACTTTTCTCTCATCCAGAATATGGATGAGAAAATAAGCTGACCATCTGCTCTCCCTCATTGAATAACCTTGGTCCGCGTACAATGCAAGATTTTCTCGTATTACACTCATCTGAGTCATACACTTGTGTGAGCATACCCTTATACAGGATATCCCACCCATATTGTTTAAATTTATTACTATCAATTACTAATCATTGCTCATTTTACTGATGTCTAAGTCTGCAATCCTGTGACCAAAAAAAGCAGAGTGAACTCAAATTGCCAGTGGTGAATGCCGCTCCTCTTGCTTTTCTCAGAATTTTCAAAATGTCAATGTATTCTCGGCCAATCCCACCCATGTTGGCAGGTTCTATAGACCTTAAACATGTTTAAGGGTCTTTTTACACAGGCAGATACATTTCCAATCAGCACTTGGTAAGGACCAAGATGACCTAGCAGCGACTCAGTCTGGTCCTTACAAATAATATTCATCAGATCGATTGTTTCCCTCTTTTACACATGGGGAATGTGCTGTCGTCTCACAATATTTTTTTGCCTGCATGCACGATGTGATCAGTTGAGTAATGAGGTTTTGCTCACGTGCTGGCTGATCGCTGACCACATTTACTTGGGACAGTGGTCGGTAATGAACTTTCCTTTGTTCGTTCAAGCGACTGTCAGCTTCTGTAAAAGGATCTTTAAATAATTAAAGGTCTTTTGAGGATTTGTCATCTAAGTAATCACTTAATACTGTAGTTTTCATGATCTCCGCACTTACAAGGATACAGTAATATTCATACAGTATATACGGTACTGTACTTTATACATAAAGAAAGAAGAAATCTTTATTTTTACAGAAAGTCCTCCTGCATTCCATATGTATAACCTCTAGCGTTTATCCTGGGGATTTGGTGCACACAGGACACTACAAATACACACAGTTCAGTTTCAGAAAGGATGTCCTCTATGGAGCTCAGGTTTTTATAGAGTTTTGTATTTATAGCATTCCCTGCAATGAAATCATGTAAGTTCATACCTTGCCTGTCGTAACTTCTATTCTGCTCTGTCTCCAGCTCAAGGGTACTATACACAGTGTTTATAGACACAACTTCTGCATACTTCACATAGAAGACAAAACGACATGATAGCAGATGAGAACATTCTGTTTGTTGACTTTACGTTATGATTATGGACTAAAATGACCCTATTCTTGAGATAAATGTTGAGTCACAATAGAAAGAAGGAACTATGGAAACACTGCAGGGTCGAGTCCTAACACAGGTTAATTTAACGGCAAAAAGAACCTTCATGTAATATTTGTACTCTTAAAGGGGTTGTCCATCTTACTTTTAAAATCTATAGGTTTTCTGTCTGTAAAATAAAAAAATCAGCTTTACTTTACCCCTACACATTACCGTGCTGGTACTCCGCCGCTCCACCAGACTTTATTGATACGGCTGCAGCGGTGACATCACGCCAACATCGTGTGACTGCAACAACCAATCACCAGGCTCACCAATGATGATGCTGTAGATGGCACAAGACCACTGAGTATTTATTGGCTGCAGCAGTCACATGTCACAAAACACCAAGTGATTGGCAGGCCTTATCAACAAAGAGTGGGGCAGTAGCAAAGCAGCAGCGAATAAGTACAACTTACTTTGTTATTTTCACATTCAGGAAGCCTATGATTTTAAAAAAATATTAAAGAAGGACAATCCCTTAAGTTCACCATAGACATTATTTAAACGTTCTCCACACCCAATTTCGATCGTATCAGACAACGATCTGATGTGTTTGGGGTCTCCTGACTAATTCCCTAACAGATGATTTTGGGTAAGACAAGGGAGGCTGAAATGTAAACACTTGACACTGTTGCTTTAAGGGGAAATAAAATGCTGCCAGATGTGTTTGGCAGCAGCTTTTTCTCCTCTCCCCATTCAGAACAAATAGCCAGTCAGCTGAGCTCTGTGTGTAAATCGCTGGGGGAGTAATTAGAGATAGCTGATGACAAGCTTTTAACTGACATCTCATTTATACAGTCACCTTTTTCCTGCCAAACATATTGTGTGGTCTTTCCTGATCACATTGTGCATTTCCACATATCTGAATAGTCAGATAGGTAAGAAAATCCCAGCAAATATACATAGTCGCTCTAGGTATCTGTCATGATTCATGCATGGCTCTGCCGTTCCTGAGCAGTGTATGTCTACCGCCCCGGGGCTCGGCCGGCTGCCGAGCCGCTCGGAGCCGTGCTCGCCGGTGGGTGACTCAAGCTCTTCACGGACCCGGGGGTCACGTCGCTCTGAAAGGGGGTTGACGCTACACGTAGGGACTTCGGTGGGGAGGTCCGGGGACGGTGTTGCGCAGCTTGGTGTTGATCCCCTCCGTGGGTAGGGGGATGATGGTCCCAGGGGCCCGAGGGAGGTGCTGAGGCGAGGGGATGGATGTGTGCTGGGGTGTCGGCGCGGTGCGTGGCCCGATGGCACTGGTATACTCACTATGATAAACACGCTGGAGTCTCTGGTAAACCAAACAAGATGGTGAACGGTGCCCACAGCCGGCTGCAGTTTTCCCCTTATGAGGTTGGTGGTTTCCATCTTTCTCCTGCACCTCACTTAAGTAGAAATCACTACTCCTATGCCTGAGCAACGGTAGTCCACTCCCCGGCCTGATATGTGTCGGGAGAGCCCTCTTTGCCCGCAGACGCTGGCTCCTCGAGTCTCTATGCCTGGGCGGTGGCTTTACCCCTATGGTTGGGCTGTTATCTTCAGTCGGGTCTTAGGTGGGAAAGGTCCTAAAGTCCAGTCCTCAATCAGTTGATTTGACTCAGCCCGGTTGTTTCTGGGCCTCGTACTGGGTCTGAGTACCCCTCCTGGTGCTCCGGTTTCCAATCGTTTCCCCGGTTCGGTACCGGCGGGCCACCGCCCGTCCCCGGTCCCTACGGTTCCACCGGCTGTAATCCCAGCTCCTTCAGGTGGCCACCACCGTCTGCCTCCTTGCCAGGGGTGACTGGGCTCCAACCCAGACACCTGGTGTAGACTTTGGCAGGCCTGAGCACAGGTCTGCCCTTGAACTTGACTCCACTTCACTCCACTGTCAAAGCTCAACTCTAACTAACTGTTTTCCCGCCTCCGGGTCTGTGAACTCCTCGGTGGGCGGAGCCAAGCACCTGGCTCCGCCCCCCCTGGTATGAACATCAAACCCGGAGGGAGGGGACAAGGGTTTTGTAGTTTGGCTGCTGTCACCTTACTAAGGAAGGGGGGGGCGTGTGTGTATGGGACTACCTGGCTAGTCCAGGGCATCACATATGTATCCTGCCTCCAGGGTTTAGGTCCCTTGGGAGGGGCTTGTTCATTTTGGCCTCATTCCGGTGGTCGCGCCACCATATTTCGTTGCTGCTACCTCCAGGACGCTTCCAGTAATATTTCCGGCTCTGCTGCGTGCACTGTTCCTGAGAGAAGTTCTCTGTTTCTTGTCCTGCTACCTGGAACTGTTTGTCCTGACCTTCGTCCCTCCTGCCTGACCTCCATTTCCCCGACCTGATCTCAGTTTCCCCGGCCTCTCCTGACCTCCGTCCCTCCTGACCTTTGTCCCTCCTTCCCGACCTTTCCTCCGTTCCTCCCTGTCCTCCGGACTCCGGTCCTGTTCAATGTCCTCCACTCCCCTGTACTTACTTGCTTTCCCGGTATCTGACCTTGGCTCTGTTCTTTGACTTTGGCTTGTTTTCTCCTCGGTTCAGACGTGACATCCCATCATAGTCCCTGACTGATTGACTTTCCCTGCTCTTGTGTTAGCGACCTCTAGTGGGCTTCTGTCTTGTTGCACTCAGGAGTTCTCTTTCTACACGAGTCCCAGCGCCCCCTAGCGGTAGCTTAACAGTATCATAAAGGATATGTATAGTCAGAAAATAATTACATAAAACGTTTTTATGTGACATAATTTTTTTTAGCAATTTTTTTTTATATCATGATCTGCATTAAAAATATAATGAGTAATCTTGCAATTTACACCCTAAACACTATGGCATTTTGTCAATTCAGAAAAAGAGTTTACAGCAACTTCCTTATCATAAAAGGAATCACTACAGTGACAGGTAACACTTCTATGCACAGCTGATAACACAGAATCCAAGTGCAATAGCTGATGTCACAATTTCCCCTGATCTCCCCCCCCCCCTTCCTTCACAGGGATTTTTGCACAAGCTCAATAGATAATTCAATACAAAAGACCGTATCAGAGTCGGACCATAGTGGTTATGTACATGTGTTGTTTCCTGAAACAACAGGAAGTTACAGTCTAAAAAGCCCCAGTGGCCACTGTGAAAACTACAAGAGTTCCATTTTTTAAAATAATTTTTAATAAAAATCGTAATATAAAAAAATCATTTGCAAAAGATAAATTATTTAAAAAAAAACCCCATAAAAACCTGATTTAAAAAATAGGTCATTTTCTGATCATGTTCCCTTCAAATACAGTTTACTTATGTATTTGATTTATAAACAAGAAGTGCAATTGTTTAGGTTTGTATCCATCCACGTGAAATCTTTTCTAATTGCTTCTTGCTTAAAACCATTGTCTGAATCCTAAAAGTACAAAGGGCCTTGCATATCTGTCAATGTGTATTGGGAAAGAAACAAAAGTTGTTGGATGGTCCTTTGAGAGGTATTCATAGCCACAATGTCTCACTGTTTCTCATTGTTTCTCATTGTTTCTAGGCAAAATTGCCCCTGTCAAGAAGATTTCAAAGAACTACCCACAAGGCTACAATCATTTAAAAATGTCTCAGCTAATGTCATATTCCATTGTGCTGTAGCCATTAGTTGCCTTGTCTTGATTCATCGTTCTATTGTGGGGCAGCGGAGGATGTTCCTTCTCAGTTCACATTTTTAGCCACCATAAAGAATTGTGGTTGTTTAGGGGCGGATTAGTCAAATATTCATTAGGAGAGAGAGACATTAACTATATCCACATAAAATCACAAGTCTACAAAAGTGCCATCACAATGGTGGCAGGCTAAAGTAGTGAAGAGAGATTATTTCTTACGCAAAAATATGGTGTAATGCTCAATTATCTGGCCAAATCCAATGAAACGCAAAAAACCTGCAGGACATTATTGAAATGTAATCCAGCACCCACTCCAGTGTTTCTTTAAAATCCAATATGCTCCTTTATTTCATTCCAGGGGAATAATTAATAGTGTGAAGCACAGCTTAAGAACCTACGCGTTTCCAACTGTAGAGTTCTTACTCATGGTGTAAAATCAGCATAATAGTATAGACATATTAATATACTCACCTAGTGTCATCTTCTCTGTTTTCCAGCGTTGCTCTGGTTCCTTTCTTATTCGTTTAAGGGCGAATCTGACTTGCTAGATCACAGTGCACTCTGTGTGTGAGATGGAAGATGCTATAGCAGTGTAGTCTGTGAAGCCCCATTATGACGCTTTATAGACTTAGGCGGGCTTTGCACGTTGCGACATCGCAAGCCGATGCTGCGATGTCGCACGCGATAGTCCCCGCCCCCGTCGCAGGTACGATATCTTGTGATAGCTGGCGTAGCGAAAATTATCGCTACGCCAGCTTCACATGCACTCACCTGACCTGCGACCGTCGCTCTGGCCGGCAACCCGCCTCCTTCCTAAGGGGGCGGGTCGTGCGGTGTCATAGCGACGTCACACGGCAGGCGGCCAATAGCGGCAGAGGGGCGGAGATGAGCAGGATGTAAACATCCCGCCCACCTCCTTCCTTCCGTAGAGCCGACGGCGGCAGGTAAGGTGAAGTTCCTCGCTCCTGCGGCGTAACACACAGCGATGTGTGCTGCCGCAGGAACGAGAAACAGCATCGTACCATCGCTGCAGCAAAATTATGGAAAAGTCGGAGCTTGCAATGATGATACGATAACGACGCTTTTGCGCTCGTTCATCGTATCATCTAGGATTTACACACTACGACATCGCAAGTGACGCCGGATGTGCGTCACTTTCGATTTGACCCCACCGACATCGCACCTGCGATGTCGTAGTGTGCAAAGCCGCTCTTAGATTGTAAAATCCACTTCCAGCTTACACATAGACCCCAGTGTGATCCAGAGAGTCGCAACTTCAGCCTAGTGACTTCAAAAAGGATTGGCGAGGTGATGGACACCGAAGAAGATGGCAATCAGTGGCCATATATCTTTGCTACATTACATACACATTCACACAGGTTCATCCCATAAAATTTTTAATTTGAGTTCTTTAATTGATATACAACAAGTCATTCTTGTACTTCATACCTGAAGTTGTTGTAGTTTCAAACCACAAAATCCAAATCGCTTCTTTGGCAAGAACTTGCTTAAACCAGTTGCATGCCACACAGAGTTTTACACAAACTTTGCCGACTGTCATGGTGGCGTTAAGAAGCCCCTCACCTGTAGGTCGCCTCAGGGTCTTCACGTGCTGGGAATCTTCTGGCAACAGGTATGTCAGGTTAACTTCAATAGGAATCATGACGCCACTCTCGGTAATTGCGGTCAGGGGGTGACCGCCACGCAGTTTAGCGAGCGTCTGAGGCTGATGGTGTTTGCAGTCTGGTGTTATGGCCTCCCGAGAATAAGGCTGGCCCCAGGGGCTCGAGTATAGGTGCATGTAGAACCACAGGTCGCTGAAGAACTCACACACAGTCCAGAAATGTCTTTCAGGGTTTTTATTCACTTTTTGCCGGTAGAGTGAGACAACTCGGGCGATGCTATGATGAACCAGGTGGAACCAGGTATCCCTCAGGCTGATATAGGAGTGACTGCTGACTCGCCTTCCTGCATCTTTGTTTCGGACCACCTATGACTTGAAGTATATCGTGGGATGCGTCCAGGGAAGTCGCTACTGCCTTTCTTTCCTTTCTGACCCGTTTGCTGACAGCGTGGACCAAGGATAAGATGGCTCCAGGCTCGATCCTCCTTATGGGCCTCCTCGTTGCTGTTGATGCTGCGGGTTCTGTGTTGGTTGGTGTGGAACCTCTAGTCCCACCGCCTACAGGATTTAGCAGACCACTAAATGGATGTCTGGCTCTAGGGACCTGTACCCCATGTGTGCATTCATTACCAGTAGTCCTCGTACTCGACTCCTTACTGCTCTCCTTCTTCGGGTGTCTTTCAGTCTAACTTGGTGCTAATGTTCTCCCCCGCCAACAGCCACTGCACGTGCAGGGTCTGACAATGTTCCGCTCTTCAGCCCTACACTTCAGACACGACTGCTCCACTCCTTCTCCTCTGACTGCCACTGCACACTCCTTGTCTCCAGTCCCACTACCCACCACTCAAAGGGATGCGAGGGCTACGCTCCTTTCCTGGGTCTGGCCAGGGGTCTCCTCTAAGCTGTGTGTGTGTCCTGAGTACTTTGTGTCTGTGCGTACACACCCTAGTCAGCCTTTGGGATTATCTGTTTGTACTGACCCAGCATGGGTGCAGTACTCAGTGGTGCCTGACCAGGTCAGGGGCGCCACAGCGTCAGGCTCTGTTTAGATTGCAGATTCTGACTCTCCACCCGATGGTTTGTCTGGGATCAACACAGGCAGACTTGGGTGTTGACCTGCGATGTTCTGATTCATAGGCAGGCTAGCAAGAGTTAATCTCTGCTTGTCTGCTTGCTCCTTTGATCACATGTTGTGGTGAGGCCTATCACATATGATCCTCACCTATTTATGTTGGTTGAATACTTCTATGATAGTTATAGTTTCTCTCTTGGTCAGTGAGGTGTGGTGTCACAGACTTTCTGGTGAAAATTGTGCTTATTGCTTGGTGCTGTTGTTTTGTACTTCCTTACTGCTCTTGTTTTTCCTCCTGAATCTCGTATTATCTTAACCTTCGTGTATATGTGATGTGTGACCGTGTTTTGGTTTTCCCTTGTCTGTCTTTATCTGTGTGTGTTTCATCATACTCCTGTCCCGTCGCTCCCTGAGGGAAGAGAGAAAAGACATCATATCAGGACGGGCAAGGAGCAGGGCCAGGAAGAAGATTCAGGCCTCCACCATCATGAATACCTCTGAGGTTAGGGATGGCATAGGGCCCCCTATCTTGACAGACTGCTTAGGAGCCCCGGTTCCCTGCTATCCCATAGTTATTGTGACAATACCACCTTTAATTGAGTTCTTCATTTGTTCAATTGCAACAAAAACTATTGAATATTAAAAAAAATTGGGATAGTTCTCCCATAGCGATTATAGCTAGCGATGAGTGAGCATGCTCACCACTGCTCATCACTCGATTGAGCATCGCAGTTTAACAATGCTCGAGTTACCTATTGACTTCCATTATACTCAGTACTCGATTCATGCCCCAGAATCCTGATGCTCAATCGAGTAACGAGCAGTGGCAAGTACGCTCGCTCATCAATAATTATAGTAATACACCCAAGAGTTAAAAGTATAGACTAACCTGGTATAACAAGAATGTCCTAAGTCACTGGTCATGGATTATTAGGTAAGGGGCCATGTTAACTTTCAAAAAATCCAATATAATCTATGTATGTTGAAAGAACATCCACACTGGAAATTTCTGGTATAGACCATTCCAAATGTAAATCTAAAGTGCTAAAATACCTGAATGTTTTAAATGGTGATTTACTCCACAGTAGAAGGTATTAAATATTTTACCCCCTTCCTAGAACCCTCAACATGGGTCAAATAGCCTTGGCATTAATGTTATAGATGGTTGTCCACAAATGTATCTTTAGTGCTTCATCAGTAATCCTCCAAATACGTCAAAAGTCTCTATTTAGTAAGTATATAAAATGGCAATGAAAGCTCGTAGTGCATCATCCCTCGAAATGCGATTGTCATTTTATATATCTAATAAATACACAAATATAGAAAATTGTGTTGGAGGATTACTGGTGGCGCCCCATGGATCCAAATGTTGACAAACACATTCAACTTGGATGATAAGGCTATCTTATACTGAGAGTGATGAGCAATCCAGGAAGGGGGTAAATTATGTGACCTGGAGATCTAAAAATGTGTCGCCCAGGTTTATGGGTTATTCGGTCCTGGGCAGTGTACAACTGGGGAATGTCACTTTAGTGGACGTTGCCTGGTCACGTGCCCAGGGTGCTTTTTAATAGGGGGAATATTTACAGGAGATTTTGAATAATATTCACACGTGACGCCACTTGCGGTGTTGCGGCTATGAGGATGGAGCCGCCGCTTAACAGTTTTCACTACTGGGGCTGGTGTTAATGGCAGCCTGGATGTTAGGCCCTCCGCAAGCAGGGCCAGGCCCCAGAGGATAGGTGTTGCAGATGGGTGTTGAAAGAATGTAGGCCACACAAAGGGTTTCAGTGTAACTGGTTCTTTTACTCACTGCAAGCTGGTACTGGTCACCCGAGGCCGGCTTAGTCTCAACCTCAGGTCCCCTTTGTCCCAGTGCCAGTTTAGTGACCTGGTGGCTTCTTTCCCCTGCACCTGTCTTTGGGTGGTGGGTCCCCGTGGCTTGGAGCGGCTGGGGGTCCCCTCCTAGTTGTCTCTTAGAGCAGTCCGTATGACGGTAGCGTGAACCCTGTGGGGTTGGAGTCTCTGGTCCTGTCCCCGGTTCTCCCGTTGCTACTGTGTCCCGAACTTCAAGGTCAGTGAGGACCTTGATGGTTCCCTCACTGTGAAGATTTTATCAGGTCTGCCTGGAGCGTTTGCCTGACCTAGGATTCTGTACTCCGTTGGTGCGTAGTTCCGGGAGTACTCCACCAGCAACTAACCACTGGACCCTGAGGTCACCGTCACACTCTTGACAGTCCTTCCTCTCTCTCTCACTGTCACTGCTAGACTGACTGTCTTTCTGTCCACCGTCTGCCCCTCCCACCTGGTCATCTAGTGGACTGGATTGGCTCCACCTCTAGGCGGCCATCCATTGGTCCAACCCTAGCCTGGTACCAGTCTATGGGGGATTTGGGGGAAAAACAGGGATTATCTGGAGTGTTTGGTTGTTACCGGCACTGGTCTTCTGGGTCCCTAGGGGGTAGACCCTGCATCATGGTGGGGATGCAGTACCTTGTAGGTCCCTGATGGCTTCAGGGGCGCTCCAAAAATATTAAAACAAAATGTACTATAGTTTGCTTACTCTACAAGCACCATTACTGTACAGTTATTAGACAGCCTATAGCCTGTTCTTATGGTTCCTGAAGCTAACATATATGTTCATGTTATATGCAAGAATTGCTGTTTAAGCAATTCCCTAGTATATTCTGAAAAGTCACCCCTAAGGTGGAGGAATTTTTTAACTGTTATGTATACAATTACAAATTTGGAATATATATAGTGACTGCGACATCGCTATCTTTATATATAAAGAATACAAGTGTTATATATATATATACATTAGTCGCCATTCAGAGAGTACTTCCAGGAACACTTTTAGCCTGCAGCATTCCAGCAGGTCATAATCTCAATATTTAAAAAGGCCTCACTACACGCTCTGACCCTGGGATTATGTAGCTGTAATGTAGTGGTATTATTCCATTGTACTAAATAAAACTGAAAATCAAATAATGACCTTAGACATGATCTCGGCTCCAGCACTGTATTGATAGTATATGCACTTGCCTATATAACTGGCGCGGTTTCTATCTGGCTTTTTCTGTTTGGCTCCTAATGATATATTGGCTTCTACAATACCTGAAAATTATTTAGTGATTTTTTTTTTTTCTGCTTTGTACATACCGTAGAAGTTTGTACACTCAACGATCTATAAAATAAAAATTTAAATAAATAATTAATTGGAATAGCAATGAAATATTGCATATAGAAGAACACAGTCCTATGTGAGAGTGGATCTTTTGCACACTGAATCTCCTTCATTGATCATGTTAGTTTATTAATAAACATTATCAGAATGACAAATATACCCTTTTATTATGCCCGAAAACACTAGCGGGCCCCTGTGCATGAATAACATATGGGCCCTTTACCAGGGCCGGCTCCAGGTTTTTGTGGGCCCTGAGGGAAAAAGTCTCAGTGGGCCCCATCCACACATAGACATGCACAGATACGTACACATACAGGTATACGTACACATATATATTTAAAGAGAAATTCACAAAAACACATATAAATAGACATAAATCTAGACAGTCATATGCACTGACATACATAGATATACACATCATACATGCACACACAGACACATTATTTTTTATTTGTATATATTTATATACATTTCTAATATTGGGAAGTCAGCAACAGCCTCATTCACCTCACCACTTGTCTCAATCCAGGTCCTCCTGGGCATGTGTCTGTGCCACGCTGATTGGTGGCCGTCACTAACAGACACGGATGCACATAAAGCACAGTAACACTGCTGTATATACATCGCAAGAGAGGCTGGGGACATACACATTACTGGGGGGGCATACATATTACTGAGGAAAGGGGTATATAGCAATGGGGGGCATATAGCTCTAGAGGGGGGCAGTGGCTCTGAGGTGGGGGGACAATCAACTCTTAGGTGGGGGGTGACATGCAGCTCTGGGGGTATACAGCTCGGGGGTGGGGTGACATACAGCTCTGGGGATATAGTAGTATGCAGCCCCCATATTCCTCCATATAGTGTTATGAAGCCCCCATAGTCCTCCATATAGTATTATGTAGCCCCCATGTAGCATTTATGCAGCCCCCATATGGCATTATGCAGCCCCCATATGGCATTATGCAGCCCCCATATGGTATTATGCAGCCCCCATATGGCACTAAGCAGCCGCCATATGGCACTATGTAGCTGCCATATGGCACTATGCAGCCCCCATATAACATTAAGCAGCCACCATATAGTACAATGCAGACCCATATAGCATTAGGCACCCTCATGTAGTATACAGCCCCCATATAGCACAATGCAGACCCATATAGCATTAGGCACCCTCATGTAGTATACAGCCCACATATAGCAAAATGCAGACCCAGATAACATTAGGCACCCTCATGTAGCATAGAGCCAGCATATAGCACAGTGCAGATCCAGATAGCATTAGGCATCCTCATGTAGTACACAACCCCTATATAGCACAGTGCAGACCCAGATAGCATTAGGCATCCTCACCTAGTACACAGCCCCAATATAGCACAGTCAGAGCCAGATAGCATTAGGCATCCTCACCTAGTACACAGCCCCAATATAGCACAGTCAGAGCCAGATAGCATTAGGCACCTTCATGTAGTATACAGCCCATATACAGCACAGTGCAGAGCCAGATAGCATTAGGCCATCCTCATGTAGTATACAGCCCCTATATAGCACAATGCAGACCCAGATAGCATTAGGCATCCTCACGTAGTACACAGCCTCTATATAGCACAGTGCAGACCCAGCGAGCATTAGGCATCCTCATGTAGTACACAGTCCCTATATAGCACAATGCAGACCCAGATAGCATTAGGCATCCTCACGTAGTACACAGCCTCTATATAGCACAGTGTAGACCCAGCGAGCATTAGGCATCCTCATGTAGTACACAGTCCCTATATAGCACAATGCAGACCCAGATAGCATTAGGCATCCTCATGTAGTACACAGCCCCTATATAGCACAGTGCAGACCCAGATAGCATTAGGCACCTTCCTGTAGTATACAGCCCCCATATCATTTAGTGCAGCCCCATGGTCGTCGGACCACAGTGATTGAATACATACTCACTTTTCCTCGTTCCCCCACTGCTCCGGTCTCCTCGGTGCGTCCACTGCTGTCGCTCGCTCTGACCTCACTGCAGGCGCGCTCCGCTGTCAAAGCGCCGACAGAGTCAGACACACCAGGGAGAATGATGAGAGAGGCAGCGCACCACTCCATCTTATCATTACTCTCAATTGTTTCGGCAACTGCAGTGCCGATAGAATTGAAAGCGGGATCCTCGGCGGGGGAGGCCGGTGACAGCATGGGTACCGGGCCCCCCTGACTAGCGGTATGCCATCCTTCCACCGCAAGTGGCCCCCCCGGCAGGCCAGGGCCCTGGCATTTGACCGGGTTTGCCGGGTGCTGACGCCGGCCCTGCCCTTTACAGTCCAATAGCTCATAATAATGCATAATTCCTCGTATTCTGGAGGTGGAAATGGTCCCCTTTTACCTCTTTGGCCCCTGTGCGGCTTTAAAGGTTGCACCAATGATATGTCATGAGTGGACATATTATTATTATTATAATAATAATAATAATAATAATAAATAATATGTCCACTTCTGCCTGAAAATTATTATAAAATAAATATGTTTCATTATTATGTATGTCCCTGGTTTGCCTTAAAGGGAACCTGCCAGGTGCAATGTGCACCCAGAGCAACGAGCAGTTCTGGGTACATATTTGTACTGTAATCACTGCCTAACTGTCCCTGTATCTAGTAGCATACATAAAGAGATCTTGAAACAGTATTTCTAAAGATCCTTTATGATATGCTAATGAGCGCAGGGACTAGTCACAAGGTCATTTCGCCATCTTAGCATGTTAGCACGCCCACAGGGGTGTGCTAAAATGCCATTCAATACCCACTGCCCAGTGTCATTATCGGCAGTGATGCGCATACCTGTGTGCATTGCACCACCTCAGAACACCATGCATAGGGTCAGTGCACATGATCAGAAGTCCCTGTCCCTTCCGGTCATGCACACTACACCAGTTTGAAGCCGGGACGCGTACACCCGGCTTCATAGTTTGTATGGCCAGAAGTCCTGGGATCTTGCACACTGAGACAAAATCCAGTGTTGGGCGCGGTGGCAGCAAAGGTGAGGGCGACCATGCCTCTGACTTTGCGCATTCACTAGCATGTTAGCACATCCACAGGGGCGTGCTTATATGCCAAGGGGGCCGACTAGCCAAGGGAACTCATTAGTCTATAATGTAGCCTCATTAGTATATAATGAAGGATCTTTAGAAATACATTTTCCAAAGATCTCTTTATCTATGCTGCTATATGCTGGGACAGTTAGTCAGGGATTAGCAATATGCACCCAGAACTGCTCGTGGTTCTGGGTGTATATTGCACCTGACAGGTTCGCTTTAAAAAGGTGTTTTCTCATCTTGATCTTCAGAAGCGCACTACTCTCCTGTCTCCCATCTTCCTGTTACCGGGGGCAGTGCGCTCCTGATTGATAGTTCAGACCAGCAGCATTGTTGCACCACTAGCACAGACTGTGTTCTTATCAATGCATCAAGCAGAGGAAACTTTGCCTCTTCAACATTGGAAGCTCACAGTGGCACTGAAAATCAAGTGATCCAACCAGCTTCCTTTTATAGCAAAGAGTATGTACACACTGTGCATTTTGCCTAGGAGACCATTCATCACTCACTGACTGTAGCGGTGGCCGGTAACCTAGGTAACGAGCAGTAAACAATTAAGTAGATTCAAAAGTTCCCTGCTTTTAAAAGCAATTCCCTAATTTGAACCATATATCATGTTGAGGATAACCCTCTAAAGCGTTTGTCTGATTTGAATAAGCTCATTGTTACAATGACACTTGACAATAAAATCTGCAGATCGTCTTACTGTGGAAACTCTATGGAAAACTGCTGTAAGGGAAATTTCTTACAACCATTAGCAAAATAAAATACTGTCCATAATTAATAACTATTATGCAGAATCTTTATATTAATCCTATGCCTTTAAGTTACTGGATTTATGTTTATAAATGTATGCTGCACTGATGATGATGATGATGATGATGATTGATGATGATGATGATGATGATGATGATGGTGGTGACCACTCAATATCTGCATTTGATCGCAAGACTTGTGATCACATGCCTAGATTTGTGACGTTTGTAAGATTGGAGCCAAGAGGTGAGAAAGGAGGCATACAGCAGGGCAGCTGGTTCAGGAGAAGGCTGAGAAGAGTGTGTCAGTTGTGTCTAGAAATGCACAGACGCACTTTGATCTGCCCTGAGCAGGGCAGATCAAATTATTGTAATGCACCTGTGCAGGACCTCAATGCCGGCTAGTGTGAATGACATAAAATGCGTCATGCACCCAGGTGTCAGAAGAAGGAGGACAAAGATGGCCAAAAGAGGAGGTGCCGGTACCGGAGAATGGAGACAACCATCCGATCAGTCTGCACCACACTGACCCTTAGGTGAGTATTATAAAGTTACATAGTTACTAAGGTTGAAAAAAGACCTAGGTCCATCTAGTTCAACCTTCCTCCACCAGTTCTACATTTGGTCACTAAGTCATTTATAACCAACAATGTTGTGTGCACTGAGGAAATCATCCAGCCCTTTTTAAAAGCTGTTATAGTGTCTGCCATTACTACCTCTTGTGATAGGGCATTGCACAGTCTGACTGCTCTAACTGTAAAGAACCCTTTCCTATTTAGCTGTTGGAATCGCTTTTCTTCCACTCGCAGTGAATGCCCCCTGGTCCTTAGTATTGTCTTTGGAAGAAATAAGTCATGTGCCAGTCCTTTATATTGACCACACATGTATTTATACATATAAATGAGATCTCCTCTGAGACGTCTTTTTTCTAAGCTAAACATATCTAACTTTTTCAACCTGTCATCATATGGGAGGCCTTCCATTCCTTGTAGTAGTCTAGTTGCCTGCCTTTGAACTGACTCTAACTTCTGAATGTCCTTTTTAAAATGTGGAGCCCAAAACTTGATCCCATATTCCAGATGTGGCCTTACAAGTGATTTATAGAGGGGTAACAATACGTTGGGATCACGGGATCTTATCTCTCCTTTTATATACCCTAGAATCTTGTTTGCTTTAGCAGCTGCTGCTTGACATTGAGTGCTGCTGCTCAGCTTATTTGTAATGAGAATACCCAAGTCCTTCTCCTGTTCTGTAGTCCCGAGTTTACTTCCATTTAATGTATACGCAGTTATAGGATTTTATTCATTTGAAAAAGGCATCTCCAAATCATGAAATATTTATGGATATCTATGAACAATTAACAAGGAGAGAAACAATACTCCCCTTATTATATAAAAATTTCAACAGATGTCTCTATTACTCGCACTGAATATCCATATCCAAATATTAGACAACTTCCACATAAACAGTTCCGTGTTAAATTTGCAGAGCTTTATACAAAAACACATTATTAGACAAATAGAAAACAAAAAAAAGGGAAGGGAAGAAAAGATAAACAGAAGGGATAGTGTAGATAGAGAGGTAAAGGAAGAAGAAAAAAAGGGAAAGAAGTAGAGTCTCATCCGGATGAGCACCCCAATCGAAGATAACACAAGACCTTCTGAAAAAGAGTTCTGCTGACAAGAGGAGAGTCAAGCTATCCGACCGCGATGAGTTCAGCCATGTCCGGGCAGTCCTGGAACATAACCCAGGGCGACCACATATCAAATACCTTGTCAGACCTACCAGAGGTCTGGCCTATCAAATCTTCCATCCTGAATATGTTGTTAATTTCCAACACCAGTGAAGCACGTGACAGAGACTTCTCCTGTCTCCAGTACCTCAGGATCAGCCTCCTAGCCATGGACAATATATTTTCACTGTGTGCAGAATTATTAGGCAAATGAGTATTTTGATCACATGATAATTTTTATACATGTTGTCCTACTCCAAGCTGTATAGGCTTGAGAGACAACTACCAATTAAGTAAATCAGGTGATGTGCATCTCTGTAATGAGGAGGGGTGTGGTGTAATGACATCAACACCCTATATAAGGTGTGCTTAATTATTAGGCAACTTCCTTTCCTTTGGTAAAATGGGTCAGAAGAGAGATTTGACGGGCTCTGAAAAGTCCAAAATTGTGAGATGTCTTGCAGAGGGATGCTTGTAGAGCTGTAAGGGGAAAAAGCGCAATAGGGTCTTACCCAGTATGAGGGTAGAGAGACAGAAAGAGGTACACTCACCTGGTAGGGTTGTGCAAGTCACAACTCCTTATAATCGCATGTGAGTGCCTTTTTGTGGTTTAGCAGCGGCCCCGGAATGCAGTATATAATATAGAGGTCAGGTAAAGAGAAAACCGGTTTAAATGCTGCGCTAAAAACCACTGATGCTGTAGATGAAAAAGATTTCCTTTATTTCATAAAAACATGTTCAGAAATACAATTATATATATAATATGGGCTGAAAGTGCACACTCCCAGCTGCAATATGAGAGTTTTCACATCCAAATCGGAGAAAGGGTTTAGGAATCATAGCTCTGTAATGCATAGCCTCCTCTTTTTCAAGGGACCAAAAGTAATTGGACAATGGACTCTAAGGGCTGCAATTAACTCTGAAGGCGTCTCCCTCGTTAACCTGTAATCAATGAAGTAGTTAAAAGGTCTGGGGTTGATTACAGGTGTGTGGTTTTGCATTTGGAAGCTGTTGCTGTGATCAGACAACATGCGGTCTAAGGAACTCTCAATTGAGGTGAAGCCGAACATCCTGAGGCTGAAAAAAAAGAAAAAATCCATCAGAGAGATAGCAGACATGCTTGGAGTAGCAAAATCAACAGTCGGGTACATTCTGAGAAAAAAGGAATTGACTGGTGAGCTTGGGAACTCAAAAAGGCCTGGGCGTCCACGGATGACAACAGTGGTGGATGATCGCCGCATACTTTCTTTGGTGAAGAAGAACCCGTTCACAACATCAACTGAAGTCCAAAACCCTCTCAGTGAAGTAGGTGTATCTGTCTCTAAGTCAACAGTAAAGAGAAGACTCCATGAAAGTAAATACAAAGGGTTCACATCTAGATGCAAACCATTCATCAATTCCAAAAATAGACACGCCAGAGTTAAATTTGCTGAAAAACACCTCATGAAGCCAGCTCAGTTCTGGAAAAGTATTCTATGGACAGATGAGACAAAGATCAACCTGGCATGGCTTTCAATGGCACTGGGTCACTTGTGTTTATTGATGACATAACAGCAGACAAGAGTAGCCGGATGAATTCTGAAGTGTACCGGGATATACTTTCAGCCCAGATTCAGCCAAATGCCGCAAAGTTGATCGGACGGCGCTTCATAGTACAGATGGACAATGACCCCAAGCATACAGCCAAAGCTACCCAGGAGTTCATGAGTGCAAAAAAGTGGAACATTCTGCAATGGCCAAGTCAATCACCAGATCTTAACCCAATTGAGCATGCATTTCACTTGCTCAAATCCAGACTTAAGACGGTAAGACCCACAAACAAGCAAGACCTGAAGGCTACGGCTGTAAAGGCCTGGCAAAGCATTAAGAAGGAGGAAACCCAGCGTTTGGTGATGTCCATGGGTTCCAGACTTAAGGCAGTGATTGCCTCCAAAGGATTCGCAACAAAATATTGAAAATAAAAATATTTTGTTTGGGTTTGGTTTATTTGTCCAATTACTTTTGACCTCCTAAAATGTGGAGTGTTTGTAAAGAAATGTGTACAATTCCTACAATTTCTATCAGATATTTTTGTTCAAACCTTCAAATTAAACGTTACAATCTGCACTTGAATTCTGTTGTAGAGGTTTCATTTCAAATCCAATGTGGTGGCATGCAGAGCCCAACTCGCGAAAATTGTGTCACTGGCCAAATATTTCTGGACCTAACTGTGTGTATATATATATATATATATATATATATATATATATATATATATATATATATATATATATATATATATATATATATATATACTAGCTGTACTACCCGGCTTCGCCCGGGTTATTAACTGTTAACAAAGTAGAGTGTATTAACAAAAATTTATTCTGCACACAAAAACCACAAAACAAATAGATAGGAATGTAATTATTAAAAGGCAAAAACTAAGCTAATAGAAGCATTTCACAACATATATTTCAATACCACAGATATTCCACATAGATTGAACTAAATTGGCCAAGTAATGTGCTCCGTCTGTCTCTTTCCAGGTCTGTCTCTTTCCAGGTCTGTCTCTTTCCCCGTCTGTCTCTTTCCCCGTCTGTCTCTTTCCCCGTCTGTCTCTTTCCCCGTCTGTCTCTTTCCCCGTCTGCCTTTCTCTGTCTGTCTCTTTCCCCATCTGTCTCTTTCCCCGTCTGCCTTTCTCTGTCTGTCTCTTTCCCCATCTGTCTCTTTCCCCATCTGTCTCTTTCCCCGTCTGCCTTTCTCTGTCTGTCTCTTTTTTTGTCTGTCTCTATCTCTCTGTTTCTTTCCTCATCTGTCTCTTTCTAGGTCTGTCTCTTTCCCCGTCTGTCTCCCCGTCTCTTTGTCTGTGTCTTTTCCTGTCTGTCTCTTTCCCTGTCTGCCTGTCTCTGTCTGTCTCTTTCCTTGTCTGTCTCTATTTCCCTGTCTCTTTGGCCGTCTGTCTCTATCAAGGTCTGTGTCTTTCCCCATCTATCTTTGTCTGTCTCTCTGGCTGTCTCCTCCTTCCCTGTCTGCCTGTCTCTGTCCCTGTCTGCATGTCTGTCTGTCTCTTTCCCCGTCTGTCTCTTTCCTCATCTGTCTCTTTCCCCTTCTGCCTCTTTCCAGGTCTGCCTCTTTCCAGGTCTGCCTGTCTCTGTCTCTTTCTTTTTCTGTCTCTATCTCTGTCTCTTTCCCAGGTCTGTCTCTTTCCCCATCTGTATCTTTCCCTGTCTGTCTCCCCGTCTCTTTGTCTGTGTCTTTTCCTGTCTGTCTCTTTCCCTGTCTGCCTGTCTTTGTCTCTATTTCTCTGTCTCTTTCCCCATCTGTCTCTATCAAGGTCTGTGTCTTTCCCCATCTATCTTTGTCTGTCTGTCTCTCTGGCTGTCTCCTCCTTCCCTGTCTGCCTGTCTCTTTCCCTGTCTGCATGTCTGTCTGTCTCTTTCCCCATCTGTCTCTTTCCTTGTCTGTCTCTGTTTCTCTGTCTCTGTCTCTCTGTATCCGTCTCCCCACCGACATCTTATTACCTCACATATAAGCTTCTTATACTATGAATGTCTTTTGTTCCTATAGCAACCACTCACAGCTCCTACTAATAACCTGTAGTTCCAGGCTCCATTTACTTTAATGAAGGCATGTTTTTTGGAGAGTAACTGTAAAGCGTGGGGTTAAATTTTCCTGTCCAAACATAGTCTACGATGTTCCCTGGGTCACATGAGGTGTCTGTGGAAAATTTTGTGATTGTAAATGTGACGGTGCGGATACACTTTTTTCGTTTCACTTTTTCCCCATTATATAGATAGGGGCAAAATTGATTGGTAAATTGGAACGCGCGGGTTTAAAATTTCGCCTCACAACATAGTCTATGACGCTCTCGGGGTCCAGACGTGTGAGTTTGCAAAATTTTGTGGCTGTAGCTGCTACGGTGCAGATGCCAATCCCGGACATACACACACATACACACATACACACATTCAGCTTTATATATTAGATCTAGATATATATATTGTGATTACACGCTCGGGCTTCTCCCTTCAAGCTAAACCATAGAGACATCAAGCACTGCTCCCACTCACAAGTGTCTCCTATACAGACAGTCTTTCTGTGATCCCAGATATATATATATATATATATATATATATATATATATATATATATATATATATATATATATATATATATATATATATATATATATATATATATAAATAAAAATAATGTCGTGGACCAAAGTGTTGTCAGCCTTGAAATTGTTCCAGAAAATGAAGTTTAGGGTGCTTTACACGCTGCGATATCGCTAACGATTTATCGTCTGGGTCACGGTGGTTGTGACGCACATCCGGCGTCGTTAGCGACATCGCAGCGTATGATACGTACAAGCGACCTGCTACGATCGCAAAATTGGTAAAAATCGTTGGCATTGGAGAGGTCGTCCAAACACCAAATATCGTTGTCTGGTGAGTAGCGATGTTGTTCGTCGTTCCTGCGGCAGCATCTTGATAACATCGATAACATCTCCTTACCTGCGACCCGCCGGCAATGAGGAAGGAAGGAGGTGGGCGGGATGTTCGGTCCGCTCATCTCCGCCCCTCCTCTGCTATTGGGCGGCCGCTTAGTGACGTCGCTGTGATGCCGCACGAACCGCCCCCTTAGAAAGGAGGCGGTCCGCCAGTCACAGCGACGTCGCTAGGCAGGTAAGTAGTGTGACGGGTGTAAGCGATGTTGTGGGCCACGGGCAGCGATTTGCCCGTGTCGCACAACCGACGGGGGCGGGTACGCACGCTAGCGATATCGGTCCCGATATCGCAGCGTGTAAAGTACCCTTATTTCGCCCTGAAAATTATTGCAATTACATGTTCTGTTATACATATGTTTGGATTTACACGTTTATTTACTTTGTGTGTATTGGTGCAACACAAGAAAAAAAAAAAAGGTAAATTGGACATAATTTCATAGAGAACTCCAAAAATGGGCTGGGCAAAATTGTTGGCACCCTCAATGTAATATTTAGTTGCACCCTTTTGAATACATAACTGTAATCAGTTCCTATAACAATCTACAGCTTCTTACACCTCTCAACTGGAATTCTGGACCACTCTTCTTTTGCAAACTGCTCCAGGTCTCTCATATTTGAAGGTGCCTTCTCCCAACAGCAATTGTAAGTTCTTTACACAGGTGTCCAATGGGATTTAAATCCAGACTCATTGCTGCCAATTCAGAACTCTCCAGCGCTTTGTTTCCATCCATTTCTTGGTGCTTCTTGAAGTATATTTGGGGACATTGTCCTGCTAGAAGACCCATGACCTAGGACACAAGCTCAGTTTTCTGACACTGGGCACTACATTGCAACCCAAAATCCTTTAGTAACCTTTAGATGTCATGATGACCTGCACATAGTAAAGACATCCAGTGTCAGAGGCAGCAAAATATCCTCAAAACATCTTTGAACCTCCAACATATTTGACTGTAGGTACCGTGTTTTTCCAAAAATAAGAACTCCCCAAAAAATAAGCCCTAGCAGGGATTTTCAGCTTAACTATAAGCCCTACACAGAAAATAAGCCCTAGTCGTGGTTCAATAATAAAGTGTCCATGCAGATAAAATACTTAAGAATACTGCAGGACACTTTATTATAGACAGTTGACACCCTGGAATCATTCTCACTAGACGCTAAGCAGGAGGCCTGCAGTGGATCGCACACCCACACACATCAAATCTCACACTCGCACACATCAGATCGCACACCAAATCACTCATCAGATCGCACACACACACTCACCACATCCAGCGATACCGATTTCTTCTGGCTGGCAGAATCCTGACACGCAGTGCAGTGGAACACAAGGACCTGCTGCTGTGGATGAAATGCTTACAAGACCTGCAATATGTAAGGTCCTCCCATCTTTCTCTGCGGCTGGAGACATTCTCTACTGCCAGATGTGGGGAGTGACTAGTGAGTGTGTGTGTGCAATCTGATTGGTGATTGTGTGTATTATTATGAGTGTGTGTACGATCTGATGTGTGTGAGTGTGTTGGCTGGAAGCCGGGGAGGACAGCATGCAGCATACCTGCTGAGAGGACCCGCCGGAGATCACAGGGAGGACTTGGGAGCCACGCAGACGCTTGGAGTCTGAAAAGTATGAGTCTCCTGGGAAGGTGGGTCTGCTTTTTTTGGTGGGTAAACTTACCCCCAACCATGTTTCTTCATGAATAAGTCCTACTCCAAAAATAAGCCCTAGCGCTTTTTGGGGGCAAAAAAAGTATAAGACCGTGTCTTATTTTTGGAAAAATACGGTACTGTTTCTTTATTTGGAGGCTTCATTCCATTTTCAGTAAACAGTAGAATGATGTGCTTTACAAAAAAGCTCTATTGTGATCTCATCTGTCTACTCACGTATATTTTAGCAAAGTGCAGTCTTCCCTTTTTAGGACTCTGTGTCAGCAGTGGGGTCCTCCTGGGTCATTTTGTTCAAATGTCAACAGATAGATTCCAGCTGTCCTGCAGGTTCCAGGTGCATCAGTGTCAGCATGAGCTGTTTGGAACTTGATTGGGGCTGTTTATCCACCATACGGACTATCCTGTGTGGTCAATTTTTTATGAACAAAGAAACAAGATCTCTGGAGATAGACTTGCTAACTTGAAATTGTTTACACCAGTAAAAATTCTGCCCTTGTTAGGGTAGGTCCACACTGCAGATATTTTTTTTTAAAAAAAGTGCCAAATAAAATGAACATAGCACACATCAATATCAAAACCACATAACCCTGCACGTGTCCTGTCTTATTTAACTTCTTTTGGAAACCCTGAAGTAATTAAAAAAAGTGACATACTCATCCTTCCCAGTGGAAGCCATCTGCTCTCTATACTTATAAGTATAGGGTGGGACCAGCTGGCGGCAGAACCCCTGCTACAATAATAGCATATGGCATTATTGAAACAGCTTCTCATGGGAAACTTGGTGGCTCTGCTGGCTTCTAAATGATGCGGTGCGCACAATCCATTACAAATCCCCGTCAAAAACTTGGAGAAAAAATTCCATTCAGTTTCTACTCCAAAAACTCATCAAAAACCCTTTGTGCCGAAATGGGGCGTGGCCTGTACATGGAGGGATAGAGTCGTGAAGTGTCTTTGCTCCTGTCCTGACCCGGGCATTTATAGCACCAGGGCAACAAAAACGGAGATTTGAGCAGCGAATGGGCAACAGGAGGAGGGGAGGAGGCCCCCGACATACTTTTAAAACACCGGCCACCACAACGCGGGATATCAGGAGCTATCTGAGGGATCCGGAGCGGGCAGCCCCTGAGCACAAGATGGCGGACGCAGCGAAACATACGAGAAGCGGCCGCTCACTGGGCGCAGCCGCGGCGGCAGTGGCGGCTGAGGACCCGGAGGATGCAGCTGACGCCCGGGCTCCGGCTGCGGACACAGGCGGCAATGAAGAGCGGGCACAGGTCAGTGAGGCGCAGGCCGGAGCGGCACCTCGAGCGGCTCCTCAGGCGGGAAGGCAAAATGGCGCCGAGGCCCAGAACGCCGGCGGGACAGTGACGGAAAACTCAGTCTGCACCCAGGCGGCACTTACCATGACTGGAGCGGGAGATGAGGGCAGTGATGCGGGGGGGTCCCTGATGGTGGAGGCTTCATCTGGCCCCACTTCCACCGGAGGATCGCCAGCTACTCTGGGCCTGGAGACTCGGAGGGGGGGAGGGAAGGAGGGCTGCCTCACCCGACCACTGTGCTGCTGCTGGCACGGAGCTGTGTGTCTTCCCTGTGCAGATGGGAACCGCTGGGACTGTGTTCTTTGGAGGAAGCCCCCCTGCAAGCCTGTGTTTCTCAGCTGCTACATTTAATAGTGCTGCTCAAGAGGCCGGGCACCCTGGCACCAGCGGGGGAATAGGCCACACAGATCATCAGCCTTTGCTCCAGATGTGGAAGGTGTTAGAGGGCCTCAGTAGTCACATCAAAAATATCCCTACAAAAGCTGATATGGACTCATATGTAACTAGACTGGAAAGCTCCTATCGCGCAGAGCTATCAGGCCTGAGAGACGAAGTACAGCAGATGGGGGAAAGAGTGGGGGCTGTTGAAGCTGCAGCACAATCCCTATCACTTAAAATAACAGAGCAGGATTCCCGCATTTCTTCCCACAATGCTCACTTTCAGTATCTGACTGACCTCATTGACGACATTGAAAACCGTAACCGACGCAACAATATAAGGGTCCGTGGCTTGCCGGAATCGATTGAATCTGTGGATTTGGACAAAACCCTACGCCACATTTTTAATGCTCTGTTACAAGTCCCACTAGACTCTCCCCTGGAGCTGGACCGATCACATAGAGCTTTGGGTCCCCGTTCTCAGGACCCGGACCGTCCTAGGGATGTCATTTGCAAGGTACACAGATACCAACTCAAAGACGCCATAATGGGGCGGGCCCGCTCGGCAGAGAATCTAAGACACCAGGGACGGAGGATACAACTTTTGCCTGATCTCTCCAGATGGACACTCCAGAAAAGGAGGGCATTACGCCCGCTCCTGGACTCGCTGCGCCAACGGAATATCCCATACACGTGGGGGTTCCCTTTTCGCCTGCGGGTACGGCAGGCGGGCAGGGTGCACGTATTGAGCCACCCGGTGGGGGTTCCAGCGTTTGCAGCGGCCTTACGGATTCCGGAGGTGACCATCACAGACTGGCCGTGTTTGCCCCCCCGGGGGACCAGGGGCCGTCCACCCTGCGGCGGTCCGGGAGAGGAGGAGAAATCAGGAAGAAGTGCCCGAAGATCGTGGCTGAGGTTGGACATTTACAAGGAGGCGAAGATTTATGAAGGTTTATAAGGCGTATAAGTCATATTACTGCAGAGATGTGGTTTGATTTCTCTCATTACAGGTTAACACGCTACTGACAGTTAATGTTGTATTGCATTACCAAGGATGTGTTGGAGGGGCCTCCTTTTGCCTTTTGCCTAAAGGTTGTGGCCTGAGTCTGCGTCGTCGTGGGGATGGTGAGACCATCTTAATTGGCCGCCAAGCCCCCGCGAGGAACACACTCGGTGCTAAAGTTAAAGGCTGAAGGGCGGCGTAACTTTAAAATTAAGGTTGCTGATATAAGTTGTTAAAATAATATGCTCTGGGTCAGGCGGAGCTGCCTTCCGTGTGCAGTCCGCTTCTCTATTGGGGTTGTTGCACTTGGCTGGCCTAGGTGCAGCTTTATATAGTTCTACCCCATTAACTCCGTCAGGGTTGACGGTACACTTTAGCCCTTTCTTGGTGCTGAAGTGTTTTCTGTTCTAATTGTTCTATTTCTCCTTCTAACTCTTCTTATTCTACTTCCTCTTCTTTTTGCTCTTCTTTTAATTCTTTTTCTTCTAACTCTTCTTCTTCCTCTTTTTCTTTCTCCTCTTCACCCTTCCCCCCCCCCCTTTTTTTTTTTTTTTTTTTTCTGTCTTTCCTACTACCTTCCCCAACTTCCCTCTTATCCTTTCTCCAACTACAGGTGATTGATTGGACCCTAGGTGCGGAACCATGGCGGAACTAAAATTCGGCTCTTTGAATGTGAAGGGACTTAATACTCCCCAAAAAAGGACCCAAATTCTTTATGATATGCACAAGCAGAGGGTGCACATTCTTCTTCTCCAAGAAACTCATTATAAAACTGGTTGTGTCCCCAACATGAAAAATCGTTATTACCCGACCTGGTACCATGGTACTAGCGCAGACTCTAGATCCAGGGGGGTGTCTGTTACCTTGCATAAATCATTGAGTCACTCCTTGATAGACATGAAGTTGGACCCAGAAGGCAGATACGTTATGGTTAAATTGAGAATCTCAGGTAATGTGTTCACGGTTGCGGGTTGGTACTCGCCCAATGTAGATCAGTCAAAAGCGGGACGGGGATTTCTCAGAACCCTTACAGAATTCTCAGAGGGAGTGGTCATCTTGGGGGGAGACTTTAATATGCCCCTAGACCCACAGGTGGATACTTCAACTGGCCGAAGCGCGATCCCCTTATCCCACTTACGGTCCTTTAAACGGGAGGTGCATCAGGTTCAATTGACGGACGTGTGGCGGGTATTAAACCCCGCGGGAAGGGATTATACCTTTTACTCAAACCCACACGGCTCATATAGCCGTATTGATTATTTTTTAGTAAGTCAGCACGTCCTCACATGGCACCCAGTTGCTGAGATCGGAAGCGTGGTTTGGTCCGATCATGCACCTATTTTCCTAACAGTTTCGCCCCCGGGGGTCAGACGCGTGAGTGGACATGGAAACTTAATGACAATCTATTGAAGGATACACTGTGTGCAAATGATGTCAAGGAATCAATAGAGGTCTTTTTGGCAACACACGCCGGGGACTCCACCTCCCTACCTTTTCAGTGGGAAGCATTTAAGTGCGTAATTCGGGGAGTTTTAATAAAACATGGGGCACGTATTAAGAAGTTGAAGACTTTGCAAATTAGCACACTACTTGATGCGATACACAGGTTGGAAACCACACATAAAAGAAACAGATCAGCTGGGGTCTTAGCAGACCTCGTTAAAAATAGAGAGGACTTGAAGACGCTTCTTAACGAAAAATACCTTAAATACCGCTCTCATTACCAGCGTTTCCTATATCAACACTCGGACAAATGTGGTAGGCCCCTGTCACGCCTTCTTCACCCCCGCAACAACACATCATTCATATCGAGAATACAGCGGCGTGGCGGCGCTGACACGAGTAACCCGGCAGAGATCATGGAGGAAATGAGGACGTTTTACTCTGACCTATATAACATTAGGGGACGCCTGGCGGATATGGAGCAGAGTAAACTGATGGAGCGGATCAATGAGTACATCACAGACACGGCATCCACACCGTTGAGGGAGGAGGAGGTCTCACAATTAGAAGAACAGTTTACAGAGGAGGAGGTGGGGCTGGTGATTAAAAGCTCTCCTGCAGGAAAGAGCCCGGGCCCGGATGGGTTCTCCCCTGCATTTTACAAGACATTTAGAGAATTGATAGCCCCATTCCTCACAAGGGTTTTCAATTCGGTCTCAGACACAACTCCATTTGCGGCGCAGTCCCTGGAGGCGTTCATTACAGTCTTGCCGAAGCCCGGGAGGGACCCATCTCTGGTTACCAATTATAGGCCGATATCTTTATTAAATGTGGATGTGAAACTGTTTTCTAAAACACTGGCTAATAGACTGGCCCCTCTCCTCCCCTCAATTGTTAACTCAGATCAGGTCGGATTTGTTCAAGGTAGGGAGGCCCGCGATAATGTGAATAAAACATTATTACTCATGGCTAATGCGATCTCTTCTTCTTCACCGGTTGGCCTTTTGTCTGTGGATGCGGAGAAGGCATTCGACCGAGTGCATTGGGATTTCCTCCGAACTGCGTTACAAAAGATTGGCTTGGGCCCGCTCTTTTTACAAAAAATATTGGCGTTGTATACGTGTCCCTCGGCACGGATCAAGGTCAATGGAGCATTGTCTCGACCCATTGCGATAAGGAATGGCACGAGGCAGGGGTGCCCTCTCTCGCCATTGCTGTATGTGGTAGTGATGGAGCACCTCGCTAACGCTATAAGGAGGAATCCCAGTGTACATGGTCTACGCGTGGATGAGGAGACTTATAAGACTTCCCTGTATGCTGATGACCTATTGATTTATGTTTCTCAACCCCACATTACACTACCCTCTTTGATGAAGGAGTTTGAGAGATTCGGAGAGGTAAGCAATTTCAAAGTAAATTACTCAAAAACGGAAGCACTGAGTGTCACCCTAAGATCCCACGAAGTGGCATTGGCTAAACAGAATTTCCCATTCAGGTGGCAAACTAAAGCAATTAAATATTTGGGCATACAGATCCCGGCTGACCTCTCTCTCCTCTACGCATTAAATTATCAAACCCTATTGACACGCACACTCAAAGATCTCCTATCATATCACAAAAAACCTATTTCGTGGTTTGGACGTATCAATTCTTTCAAGATGGACGTACTCCCACGGTTTCTATATGTTTTTCAAGCGGTCCCCATATCTCCACCCGCTAGCTTTTTCCGCACACTCAAATCGGCGTTGATCAAGTTTGTATGGGGACACTCGAGGGCGAGAATAAAATATCATACTTTAACCAGACCGACGGACAGGGGAGGGGCTGGACTGCCAGACCTCCGTAGATACCACCAGGCTACTCTATTAATGCGCATGTTTGACTGGCACGTTTTTGCTGAACATAAGAAATGGGTAGCATTAGAGCAAGGGGGAGCGCATGTACCCTTGCGGTATCTACCTTGGTTGGAGTCACGAGAGGGAGTAAAGTTGCCTACGGCTGACTTCTTGGTAAAGGCCACACTAAAAGAATGGGATCGGACCCGACAAAAAAGTTCGTTGTCTGGTCCTCCACTCCTGCTCACCCCGATCCTTTCCAATCCGGAATTTGCTCCGGGATCTGACCGTTCCACTTTCTTGCGCTGGGGAAAAGATGATGATGTTAGGATTCATCATGTATTAAAAGGACATGACATCATGTCCTTTGGGGATCTGCAGGGTCTGGATCCCCCTTGTTCATTATCATGGATAGAGTACAGACAGTTGTACTCATTTGTAAGCAATAGATTGAGAAAATGGAAACATCTACCCAACCCATCCTTGACCCCATTTGAAGGGTTGTTCATGCAGAAGTCCCCACCTTCTCACTTAATATCATTAATTTATAAATTGTTGAGTCAGGCAGCTCCTGAGGCAGATACGGACCCACACTTCATGTCACAATGGGAGATAGAATTGGGCACCACCTTTTCAGAAGAAGAAAAACGGAAAGCATATCTGTTTACCCATAAGCTGGCCACGGCAGGCTATGCGAAAGAAAAGAATTACAAAATTTTATCAAGATGGTACCTATACCCAGTGAAGCTGCATAGGATTTTCCCCTCTGTATCTGAGCTGTGTTGGCGGTGTGGAGGTTCCCCGGGGACAATGCTGCATATATGGTGGGACTGCCCGCTAATTAAACCCTTCTGGCTAGAGATGTTTCGGACATATACCAATATATCTGGAGAGAGAGTGTTGCCCTCTCCACAGATCTCTCTGCTGTCCATGTTGCCCGGCTCAATTAAGACACAAAAAGGAGACTTACTTAGATTCTGCCTTTCGGCAGCCCGTTCGGTGGTACCTAGACACTGGCGGAAGACAACGTCTCCTTCTATGCAAGAATAGCAGCAGGAACTCTCCTCCATATGTTATATGGAGGAGCTTTCCGCGGAGGTGACAGAGGACAGCGGGAAATTCTTAAAGATTTGGCAACCATGGATCCTTTTCAAAGGGACAAATGCGTATAGAGAACTGTTTGGTCCTTGAATAGAAGGGGAATACTGGCCGGGCCTGGTTTCTCCAACAGCCGCACCTAGGAGAACATGGACATCCCTTCCCCTCGGACTTACCCACCCTCCCCCTTCACCTTCTTTCCCTCTCTATGTTGTTACTATTTTCACTGCTAGCTCATTTCCCCCTTTTTTTTTTTTTTTTTTTTTTTTCTTTCTTTTCCACCCTGTTTCCTGACCTTAAGTTGCATTCTTAGTGCCTAATGTTCTGGTATACGAGTCAAGTGGGTACGTAGACTCCCTCTCATCTTATTTTGGCTTTGAAATAATACCCTATCCAAAGTAAACAGAGGGAGCAGAGTCAAACAAATGTGGAGGGGGGGAGAGGGGCAGATAACATTCGTAATTTAAAGATCTCGAGATATGCATGTCCCCTTCCTTTCTTCCCTTCCCTCTGTTATTGCCTTTTGCTACTTTCAAGAAGGATATATGTCTACATGACTCTTTTTTGTATTACTAAGGAATTGATTTGTAAGTCAAATTTGTATGCAATATTTGATCCTATGCTTTTGTTCTTGTCATTTGTATTGTATTTTTCTTAATAAACAAAGATTATACATAAAAACCCTTTGTGCCATCCTTTTGCTAGGCTCCAAGGCCTCAACTCTCTTAAGGCTACTTTACACACTGCGATATCGGTCCCGATATCGCTAGTGTGGGTACCCGCCCCCATCTGTTGCGCGACACGGGCATATCGCTGCCCGTGCCGCACAACATCGCCCACAGCCGTCACACATACTTACCTGTCCGGCGACGTCGCTGTGACCGGCGAACCGCCATCTTTCTAAGGGGGCGGTCCGTGCGGCGTCACAGCGACGTCACTGAAACGTCACTGAACCGCCGCCCAATAGCAGCGGAGGGGCGGAGATGAGCGGGACGTAACATCCCGCCCACCTCCTTCCTTCCGCATAGCGGCCGGGAGGCAGGTAAGGAGAGCTTCCTCGTTCCTGCGGCGTCACACGCAGCGATGTGTGCTGCCGCAGGAACGAGGAACAACCTCGTTACTGCTGCAGTAACGAGATTTGAGAATGGACCCCCGTGTCGCCGATTAGCGATTTTGCACGTTTTTGCAACGATGCAAAATCGCTTATCGGTATTACACGCAACGGCATCGCTACTGCGGCCGGATGTGCGTCACGAATTCCGTGACCCCAACGAGTTCGCATTAGCGATGTCGCAGCTTGTAAAGCCCGCTTTAGGCTACTTTCACACTTGCGTTGTTTTGCATCCGTCCCAATCAGTTTTGTGACTGATGCAACGGATGCGTTGCAGATAGTGGCACAACGGATGTGACTGATACTGCAAAAAACGATACGTTGTTTTGTTTTGTTTTTTTACTGTTTTACCAGCAGCCGTCTTTTGTGAATGATCAGCTGATCGTTCACAAAAGGCGATCGCCGGGTGATCAGCTGATCGTTCACAACAGCCAGCCGCCTGGCGATAAGCTGACCGTTCACAAAAGGCGGCCGTCGGCCAGTCAACTGATCGTTCCGGCCGCTGGAACTGAATTTACAGTAGATCATGGTTTTTTACTGGTGCGCATGCTCACAGTAAAAAAACGATCCACCACACACAAAACACGTTACATTCAGCATTGCTCCCGCCTGATGGTCAGTCAGTAAACGACTGATCCGTCACGCGGCGGATGCAACGCAGGGCCATCAGTCACAATCCGTCGCTAATAGAAGTCTATGGGGAAAAAACGGATTCCTGCAAAATATTTTGCATGATATTGTAATTCCTCAAGGCGACAGATTGTGACTGATGCAAAACAATGCAAGTGTGAAAGCAGCCTTAGGCCATGTGTCCACGTAGCGTATTTTCGTGCAGTTACGCTGCGTTCTGCACCGCAACGTTAACTGCCTGCATCCCCAGCACTATCTATGAAGATTGTGCCTAATCCATGCCCACGTGGCATATTAGAATGCAGCGCTTCGGCAGAAGCTGAAGTGCTGCATTCTAAAAAGCAACATGTGACTTCTTTCATGTGCTTTGGATGCAGCCCCCGTTCTGTTTATGGGAGAGGCTGCATCCAGAGCACATGAAATCGGCTTTTCATTACGGACTGTTTCTGCAGCGATTTGGAGCGCACGTGTGCTGTTCAAATCGCATAAATTTCTGCAGGGACAGAACGCAACGTGGACACATAGCCTTACAGACTCTGCCAATGTCTCATAAAAGTTTTATGTTTTCCAGAGTGAGGGATGCTGTATTTAGTCAATCTCTTCTGTAAATAAAAATGACATTGAAAAACTGGACATTAGCTTCTAACAAGATAAGCTGATTCAGCCACAATCTAGAAGGCAATTCAATTAGTATGCTTAAATAAATCACAGCCAAACTCTTTCCCATATTGTGGTAGGGCAGTCTGACCTTGTATACATGTCCACAGCCTACTGCTCTATAGCATATGTATTTCTACCTTATTTTTCTGCACTTTCACTGTAAAGCTGGTGTCACACTAAACGACAGCGACAACGACGTCGCTGTTACGTCACCATTTTCGGTGACGTAACAGCGACCTTGTAAGTCGCTGTTATGATCGCTGCTTAGCTGTCAAACACAGCAGAAGCAGCGATCATAAGGTCGCTGTGCTACATGTTCAGAGAGCAGGGAGCCGCGCTTAGCGCTGGCTCCTTGCTCTCCTGCAGCACACATCGGGTTAATTAACCCGATGTGTGCTGCAGCTACATGTCACAGTTCAGAGAGCAGGGAGCCGCGCTTAGCGCTGGCTCCTTGCTCTCCTGCAGCACACATCGGGTTAATTAACCCGATGTGTGCTGCAGCTACATGTCACAGTTCAGAGAGCAGGGAGCCGCGCTTAGCGCTGGCTCCTTGCTCTCCTGCAGCACACATCGGGTTAATTACCCGATGCATACTGCAGCCACATGTCACAGTGCAGGAGCCGGCGCTGGCAGCAAGAGCGGAGGCTGGTAACCAGCGTAAACATCGGGTAACCAGGGAAAGGTCTTCCCTTGGTTACCCGATGTTTACGCTGGTTACAGCTTACCGCAGCTGCCAGTGCCGGCTCCTGCTCGCTTCATTTCGTCGCTCTCTCGCTGTCACACACAGCGATGTGTGTGTCACAGCGGGAGAGTGACGACCAAAAAATGAAGCTGGACATTCAGCAACGACCGGCGACCTCACAGCAGGGGCCAGGTCGTTGCTGGATGTCACACACAGCGACAGCGACGGGACGTCGCTGCAACGTCACAGAAAATGGTGACGTAGCAGCGACGTCGTTGTCGTCGTCGTTATGTGTGACACCAGCTTAAGGCTAGGTTCGCACACTGCGTCTTTTTGACACTGCGTTTTTGGCCGCTAAAAACGCACAAAAACGCACCTGCGTCGAAAAAACGCATAAAAAAACGCATGCGTTTTTGGTGCGTTTTTGGCTGCGTTTTGCTGCGTTTTTGATCTCTGCGTTTTTCTGCGTTTTTCCAATGCATTGCATGGGGGGAAAACGCAGAAAAACGCAGGAAAGAACTGACATGTCCAATTTTTTTTTTTTTAACTCAAAAACGCAGGTAAAAAAAACAGATGTGTGCGGACAGCAAAAATGAAAACTCATAGACTTTGCTGGGGAAGCAAAGTCCTGCAGTTTTGAGGCCAAAAACGCACCCGAAAAACGCGCAAAAACGCTGCAAAAAACGCATTGTGCGCACATAGCCTAAAATTAAATTGCACCATCTTATCTACTGTGTGACACATGGATTAAAATGTTGCTGCATAATCCAGAGCCATATGCACCATACACACCAGTATGCACATTTGTGGTAAAACGTGGACATGGTTTACTGCTTGGCCAGGATTTAGACAGTGAACACAGTAATTTTTCATTAGTAATATCATCTGGAGTGCCCAATGGTCTATAGCAATGTTCTATATAGAGTGTTTTGAAGAGTTCAAAAGCAACAAGTTTTTCAAATGGATAATGCTTCAGGAAATGTTCCTTTTTGTTGAGTTTTTGGATGAGTTTTTTTATTTTCGAGAAGGATTTCTTTAAAGGGAACCAATCATCAGGATTTTCGTATATAACCTAAAGCCAGTGCTATACTGGTACTATCAGGCAGATTCTCTACATACCTGTAGTGGTCAGCTCGGATGTATAGATTTTGATATCCAAGAAAGTAATGTTTAGAAAATCATCAGCTTCTTGAGTGACAGCAGCTGTGGATCAGATAATATCTGGGAGGGGAAATTCATAGTTATCCCCTCCCCCTGTTAGAATTAGCATAAGTATTATACAATCAATTTACTTTGACTTTCATTGTAGGATCTGTGGTGAGGTCAAACCCATGTGACCAGAAGGGGCTATCAACAAAGAATCAAAGGATATCAACAAAGCTGATATCAGGAAGCAACATTTTTCTGTTGGCTGAGGCCCCGCCTCTTCTGGTCACATGTGTATGACCTCACACAGGTCCTGCAAGTAAAAATTAAATTGATTGTTTAATACTTATGCTAATTCTGACAGGGAGAGAGGATAACTATGGATACCTCCTCAGGTATTATCTGATCCCCAGCTGCTGTCACTCAAGAAGATGGTAATTTTATAAACTTTACATTCTTGGATTTCAAAACCTATACATCCAATCTGACCACTAAAGGTATGTATAGAATAAGCATGATAGTGCCAGTATAGCACTGGCTTTAGGTTATATACGAAAATCCTGGTGATTCTTTCTTTGAGTCATTTTTACAGTGTTTTTTTTCCTGCACCAAAAACGTGAATGGTAGCATGAACTTGCATTTTTGTCGCATTTCAACATGCACATTAATTTTAATGGGTTAATTTAGTACTGAAAAACATTAAAAAGAACTGAGATGCTACATCGTGGGGAAAAACATGCTCAAAATACGTGTAAGATAAAAATAAAGCATGTGCGTGTGATTTTAAAAATTTCCTTGACTATATAAGTACTATAAAACACTGCATATTTTAAATACCAAATACGCTGCATAAAATACACATAGCGGAAACTTTCTGCATCCTCATCCAAATCTCCTCAAAAATATTGAGTTTCTGCTCAGTTTATTCTCCAAAACACTCAACAAATGTTAGCAAAATGCCATTTAGACCAAGGTACAGCCGCCAAGTTTTCCCACACAAAGCCGCTTTAATATCTCACTTCTTTTACCTGCTTCAACGTTTCTGAACGCTGAAGTGTTTTAAAGACGCAACATAAGACAGAACATGTACACAGTCATGTCGTTTTGTCATTGCTGTGCGTTACATTCTTTTTATGGGACAGTTTTGCAGCGGATGTCACATGAAAAAAGACGTTGTGTGCACATACCCCAAATAGACTCCATGTGCACATAGCCTAATGTGGATTTTAAGTATTTTCCAATAGTTTTTTTCATGAAGTGTTTTGTTTTTCAGCTTTCTAATTTAAAGTGCCTAGTTTGAAGATTATATTTACAGAGAGCTCTTTTGGAAGTTCTTTTAGAAGATACATTTCAATATACTCAAAAATGTCCTTCTTCATGTTTATTTTTTTTCTTAAAGGGTCTATGCTTATATAGTCTTTTTGCAGAGTTTTTGGAGCTGAAACCACTTTACCAGAGGTTTTGCCTTTGTCCTTGCAGTGGCACTATATGAAGAATGCGCATGTCACTTCTTTTAACCGCTTCAAGGCTTTCGAAAACTGAAGCGTTTAAAACAAAGTGACATAAGGTAGAAAAAGTGCACAGCAATGTTGTTTAGATATTGCTGTGTTTATACACTAAGGGGTACTTTGCACGCTGCGACATTGCTATTGCGATCTCGTCGGGGTCAAATCAAAAGTGACGCACATCTGGCGCCGGTAACTATGTCGCAACGTGTAAAGCCTAGAAGCACCGATAAACAATCGCAAAAGCGTCGAAAATCGGTTATCTGTTTAGTGTCGGTCATTTCCATAATTTCACTGCAGCGACAGGTACGATGTTGTTCCTTGTTCCTGCAGCAGCACACATCGCTGTGTATGAAGCTGCAGGAGCGAGGAACATCTCCTTACCTGCGTCCCACCTGCAATGGGGAAGGAAGGAGGTGGGCGGGATGTTTACGTCCTGCTCATCTCCGCCCCTCCGCTTCTATTGGCCGCCTGCCGTGTGACGCCGCACGACCCGCCCCCTTAGGAAGGAGGCGGGTCGCCGGTCAGAGCAACGTCGCAGGGCAGGTAAGTGCGTGTGAAGCTGCCGTAGCAATATCACAAGATATCACATCTGCGACGGGGGCGGGGACTATCGCGCTCAGCATCGCTACAATCGGCTAGCGATGTCGCAGCGTGCAAAGTACCCCTAAGGCTATGTGCGCACGTTGCGTTTTTTTCCGCGGAAACGCTGCGTTTTGAACTGCAGCGTAACTGTATGCGTTCAGCTTCCCCAGCAAAGTCTATGAGAAAGCCAAAAAAGCAATGCACATACTGCATTTGTAAACGCAGCGTTTTGGATGCCCAAAATCGCTGCGGAAAAAAAAGCAGCATGTCACTTCTTTTGTGCGTTGTAGCTACGTTCTCTACCCATTGAAATCAATGATGTGGGTCAGAACGCAACCAAAATGCACTTGGACTGCATTTTGGTTGCGTTCCGCATGCTTTTTTGACAAGCAAAACGCAGGTTTTTTCAGTCTCTGTGATGTCGGTCAATTTCTGTCTGTGGATGTCGGTGAATCTCCCTCTGTCTGTCGGTCGTCGGTCTCTTTATCTGTCAGTTGGTCGCTCTGTCTGTCTCTCTCTCTCTCTGTCAGTCGGTCTCTCTGTCTGTCTGTCCCTCTCTCTGTCCGTCGGTCAGTCTCTCCCCTTCTCTCATACTCACTGATTCCCGGTCACCGGTGCGGCGGTGCACAGCGTTCACACAGCTCCGGCGGCTTTTCCTCTTTTGAAAATGCCGGCCGCTCATTATTCATTCTCGTATTCCCTGCTTTCCCCGGCCACTGGCGCCTATGATTGGTTGCAGTCAGACACGCCCCCATGCTGAGTGACAGCTGTCTCACTGCAACCAATCACAGCCGCAGGTGGGCAGGTCTATATCGTGCAGTAAAATAAATAAATAATTTAAAAAAAACGACGTGCGGTCCCCCCCCAATTTTGATACCAGCCAAGATAAAGCCACACGGCTGAAGGCTGGTATTCTCAGGATGGGGAGCTCCACGTTATGGGGAGCCCCCCAGCCTAACAATATCAGCCAGGAGCCACCCGGAATTGCCGCATCCATTACATGCGACAGTCTCGGGACTTTACCCGGCTCATCCCGAATTACCCTGGTGCAGTGGGAATCGGGGTAATAAGGGGTTAATGGCAGCAGCCCATAGCTGCCACTAAGTCCTAGGTTAATCATGACAGGCGTCTCCCCGAGATACCTTCCATAATTAACCTGTAAGTGAAAGTAAATAAACACATACACCCGAAAAAATCCTTTATTTGGAATAAAAGACAAAAAAACACCCTCTTTCACCACTTTATTAAAATCCCCAAATACCCCTCCAGGTCCGGTGTAATGCAGAGGTCCCTCGACGCATCCAGCTCTGCTACATGAAGCTGACAGGAGCGGCCATAGAACACCACCGCTCCTGTGAGCTCCACGCAGCAACTGAAGTGAATCGCGCTGTCAGCGGGGACGTCACTGAGGTAATACCGGTGTGTGTGTGTGTGCGGTGATGATGAGGGCTATAGTGTCGGGATGTGTGCGGTAATGTCGGGATGTGTGCGGGGATGTCAGGATGTGTGCGAGGATGTCAGGATGTGTGCGGGGATGTCTGCGGTAACATCGGGATGTGTGCGGGGATGTCGGGATGTGTGCGGGGATGTCGGCGGTAATGTCGGATGTGTGCGGGAATGTCGGTATGTGTTCGGGGATGTCGGCGGTAATGTCGGGATGTGTGCGGTGACGATGATAATCGGGACGCCACACACCGACAGAGCTGCGGTATGACAATGAAGTCGGGTGCAGTTCACTCGCGTTCATTCTCATCGCACGACTCTGTCTGTGTCGGCTGTCAGCCGGCATGTAGCAGAGCTGAATTGCCGGGGGAACGCACTGTTAAAAATGCATCCAAAACGCATGGAAAAAGCATCCAAAATGCATGCGTTGTGGATGCATTTTATTTTGTAAACGTAGTGTCCAGTCTGCTAGAGGGTGCGTTCTTTTCCGCACTGTAGAGAACGCAATGTGCGCACATAGCCTAAAAGATACGCCACAAAAACAATGGGATAATAAAACTGACTACCAAAACTGTCAGAAAAACACTCAGGAAATGACCCAACAAAAATAAACTACACAAAACACACATCAGAGGAAAAAACAACGAAGTTTCCCGAAGTGGCTTTTGATTAAAAAACACGATGGGTTCTCTTGAGTTTAAAAGATGTCATAAGATATCATGCACACATACCTAAAAAAGGAGCGTTACTTATTTTAATGTGTTTTTTGTCGATTTCTTGATACTTTAGCAGGACTAGACCATTTACAGTATATCTTGTGAAGGCTATTTGTCATGCTTGCCAGGTGTTGCAAGCGTGGCGAGGTGCATTCTGACCTACGTGCATCTGAAGCACAAAAAACAAAACACACGAAAAGGGGGGCATCGGGGACACAAAAACAACGGGAGGCCCTGAAATTAGTGAGAGGGGTAGGTGGGCACCTCCTAACCTCACCTGCAACTGTCCCTACTTTCCTCACCAGTCCCTATACAGTCTCCGCAAATGTCGGCGAACAGGAACCTGTGACCCTCGGAAGACCCTATTGCAACCCTGACTAGTGAGGGGCAGGTGGGGTTCACTAGAAGACTTCACCGCTGCACTAACAACACACCAGGGAAGTAAAGACAAACAGGGGAAGATAAACAAACAAAGGGATATAGCCTGAGCACAGGAATTTGACTTGCAGAACCTTCCTCAAAGGCGGCCAGGACGCAAATAACTTTGTATCTTTCAGCAGGGAATGCTGGGGTATACCACTATTTAAAGCTGAAGGGCATAACTACTTATTAAGTGCAGCTGATCAATCAGCAAGGAACTGCTTTGTAAAAGCTGCAATAGAAAAACTGACACTTAACCACTTCAGTGCCAAGAGAAATGAATCCCCATTTAAATGAAGAGAGCCAGATGAGAGGCTCCAGTCTAAAGACTGTCACTGGTGTAAACATGCAGGGAGACTATTGTGACACTATTATTAGGGTTTTGGCTTTTTTGGCTGATTTTTGGTTTCTGCTCTGTCATTGAGCACAGAGTTATCTTTATTACACTAAATAAGTGGACTTTTCACCCTTGAACCTAGACTGCTTCTTGTAGATTTTGGGAGTTATATGTGACCAGTATGCTTATTAATTTTATAAATTGGAAATGAGAAATAAACATCATCCACACAAACTCTATTGCTAATTCGCTTAGTTTTGACTACAAATAGATCACGTTTCACAATTAGGCTTCTATTCACTTTTTGTTTTCCAGAACCACACATACATTTTTGAAGTATTTCTGCAATTTAGTAACATAATAGTGCAGGGTTCACCAAAGGTGACCGCATGCTGTATCCTGGAGTGCACAGGGTCTATGTATTATCATTTTAGACACCTTTCAGGTAATTTGCCTAAGGCCTATGATTATCCCTGAGATAACGTCACATTAGTTTGATGTGAATGCAAAAGCCATAGGTCACTTTACCTCCCTAGTTGTAGTGACTTAAAAAATTTGTATTTCTTCAACAATAGGTCACATTTTTTTTGTTGACTCTACACTATATATGTATCTAATAAAAATATATAAAACTACGAATGTCATGTATAAAGCATGTCATACGCAGAATATTTCTCACATTGTGTAAGCTAGAATTTATATATCGCAGTGACTAACCAGTGATTTTATGTACATGGAGTACGTTTATGTACTTTATCTTATTGACATTCATTTAACTGGAATATTCTTTCTATTTTGCAAATTCCTAGGATATCGTAAATTCCCTCCAAAGCCAGAAGCACCTGCTGCCTACAGGTAAGGACACGACTGCCTGAGTCACCGCTAACATTTCACAACTGCATCTGCTCTTCCCTTTTTTAATTGTTTGACTTTGTTATCTTTTCTATTGTATTACTTCTGAAGAATGTGGCAAAATACAGTACAATTATACAATATACTGTACAGTGGAACCTTGGTTAACGAGAACAATCCGTTCTGGGACTGTGCTTGTTAACCAAGTTACTCGTTCAGCAAAGCAAGATTTCCCATAGGAAATCATTGCAATGCAGACAATTCGTTCCACAACTTGTTAAATGTCCCATCCTGGTCCCCTATTGTGCCATTCCACACGCACGCACACACATAAACACACACACACAGACACACAAGCACGCACGCACACGCACATATTATGCTCACCTTACCTTCCGTTCCATCGCCGGTCTCCTGGGACTTGCTGTTCGCTAGTACGGGCTGTGTATCTGGTAACCATCACAACGAGGGAGGATCTTATGCTGCCAGAGCGCTGACGTCAAAGGCAGGAGCCGCTTGCCTCTGAGTGGTCAGCGCACTACCTTTGAGTAGCGTCTGACAGCCGAAGTTCCTGCCTCATCGCCATGCTTGCCAATACACATCCTGGAGCGGCGAACTACAGGACCCAGGAGGCTGGCGATGGAACTGAAGGTACACATATTATGCTCACCTTACCTTTCGTTCCTTCGCTGGCTTCCTGGTCTTGTAGTTCGCCGCGAGGATTCCTCCCTCGTCGCGATGAGCCGGCGAACTACAAGAACCATGAGACCAGCGATGGAACGGAAGGTAAGGTGAGCATAATACTGTATGTGTGTGCGTGCGTGTTTGTTTGTGTGTGTTTTGTGCGTGCTTATGTGTGTTTGTGTGGACTGCAAGAGCGCGGTGGATGTACAGGACCGGAAGTGTGTGCGGTGAGGATTTTGCTCGTACAGCAAAGCTTTCTCATAAACCGAGTTACAAATTTACAGAAAGCTTTGGTTGTTAAGCGAAATTCTCGTTAATTGGGTTATTTGTTAAGCGAGGTTTAAACTGTATATGAATTTCTGTTGTCTATTCTTCATTAGAGTTGAGTGAACCCAAACTGTAAAGTTTCGGGTTCGTACCGAACATGGACTTTTAGGGCTGCTTCTCACTTGCGAGTTTCTCGCAGTAGAGCAATGTGAGAAAATCTCGCATTGGAATCGGACACATGTTAGTGAATGATTCAGCTCTCATCTGCGATTTTTTTTCTCAGTCCAAATCGGACTGAGAAAAAAATCGCAGCATGCTGCTTTTTTGCGAGTTTCTACTGCGAGTCTCTCCAATGCAAGCCTATGGGAGCGTGTAAAAAATCGGATGTCACGGGACGGTACTCACACCATCCTAGTGACATGCGATTTTCTAAATACATTTCTCGCATGTTTCCTAAAACACTGGAAACAAGCGATGTCTCACAATGTCTGTCAATCACTATTCTCTATCAGTCGGTCTCTCCCTCTCGGTCTCTATTCTCTCTCTGTCGGTCCGCCACTATCTCTGTCCCTCTCTCACAGTCTGTCGGTCATTTTCCCCTCCTCTCTCATACTCACCGTTCCCCGATCCCCGGCGCGGCGCTGCACGGCATTCACACTGCTGCTGCGGCTTTTACTATTGTGAAAAAGCCGGCCGCTCATTAAACAATCTCGTATTCCCTGCTTTCCCCGCCCACAGGCGCCTATGATTAATTGCAGTGAGACACACCCCCACGCTGAGTGACAGGTGTCTCACTGCTCCCAATCACAGCAGCCGGTGGGCGGGTCTATACTGTGCAGTGAAATAAATAATTAAATAATTAAAAAAAACGGCGTGCGGTCCCCCCCACTTTTAATACCAGCCAGATATAGCCATACGGCTGAAGGCTGGTATTCTCAGGATGGGGAGTTCCACGTTATGGGGAGCCCCCCAGCCTAACAATATCAGTCAGCAGTCGCCCAGAATTGCCGCATACATTATATGCGACAGTTCTGGGACTGTACCCGGCTCTTCCCGATTTGCCCTGGTGCGTTGGCAAATCGGGGTAATAAGGAGTTAATGGCAGCCCATAGCTGCCACTAAATCCTAGATTAATCATGTCAGGCGTCTCCCCGAGATACCTTCCATGATTAATCTGTAAATTACAGTAAATAAACACACACACACACCTGAAAAAATCATTTATTAGAAATAAAAAACACAAATTCCCTCATTACCAATTTAATAAGCCCCAAAATGCCCTCCATGTCCGGCGTAATCCACGGACCTCCAGCGTCGCTTCCAGCTTTGCTGCATGGAGGTGACCGGAGCTGCAGCAGACACCGCCCCTCCTGTCACCTCCACGCAGCAGCTAAGGTGAGTAGCGCGATCTGCTGAGGTGTCACTGAGGTTAATCGCGGCCACCGCTGGATCCAGTGACAGCGGGTAACCTCAGTGACAGCTCAGCTGATCGCGATACTCACCTCAGTTGCTGCGTGGAGGTGACAGGAGCGGCGGTGTCTGCTGCAGCTCCTGTCACCTTCATGCTGGAAGCGACACTGGAGGTCCGTGGATTACGCCGGACATGGAGGGCTTTTTGGGGCTTATTAAATTGGTAATGAGGGAATTTGTGTTTTTTATTTCTAATAAATGATTTTTTCAGGTGTGTGTGTGTTTATTTACTGTAATTTACAGATTAATCATGGAAGGTGTCTCATAGACGCCTGACATGATTAATCTAGAATTTAGTGGCAGCTATGGGCTGCCATTAACTCCTTATTACCCCGATTTGCCAACGCACCAGGGTAAATCGGGAAGAGCCGGGTACAGTCCCAGAACTGTCGCATCTAATGTATGCGGCAATTCTGGGTGGCTGCTGACCGATATTGTTAGGCTGGGGGGCTCCCCATAACGTGGAGCTCCCCATCCTGAGAATACCAGCCTTCAGCCGTATGGCTTTATCTGGCTGGTATTAAAATTGGGGGGGACCGCACGCCATTTTTTTAATTTATTTATTTATTTCACTGCACAGTATAGACCCGCCCACCGGCTGCTGTGATTGGTTGCAGTGAGACACCTGTCACTCAGCGTGGAGGCATGTCTCACTGCAACCAATCATAGGCGCCTGTGGGCGGGGAAAGCAGGGAATACGAGATTGTTTAATGAGCGGCCGGCTTTTTCAAAATAGTAAAAGCCACCGCAGCAGTGTGAATGCCGTGCAGCGCCGCATCGGGGATCGGTGAGTATGAGAGAGGGCTGCTAACTTCAGTCACTTAGGAGATTAGCGGTCACCGGTGAGTCCTTCACAGGTGACCGCTAATCAGGACGCGGCACAGACAGAGCCGCAGCATGACAATGAAGTCGGGTGAAGTTCACCCGAGTTCATTCTGATTGTGCGGCTCTGTCTGTGTTCTGCTACATGGCTGTCTGTGTCTGCTGTTAGCGGCCATGTAGCAGCGCTGAATGGCAGATGACATAGTAAAAAATACGCATTACACACGCATTACACACGCATTACACACGCTAGTAAAATCATTAATTTATTCAGAAAAAGCATCGCACTTGCGTTGCACTCGGACCTAACGTGAACTAAAATCAGCCGAGTTTTTTTCAGCCCAGTCGGACCGATTTTACTTGCATAGATGTGTTTCCAGCCTAAAAGAAAAAAAAAAAACCTGCCCTCCCTCTCCTGGAAGTGCTCTGTATATAGCTGCTGTATGTAGGTTTAGCGCAAAACTGCCCAATCATTTACTTACGATAAGGTTTCAGTTCCGGGATCAAGTTCAAGTGAACTTTGGGTCCCAAACCAAAAAATTACATCACCTGCTTCAAAAGAAAAAGTAAACATACAATAAGTGGAAGATGGGGATTATACCTATGGAAGAATACATGGCAGTTTGTAGACTCTGAAAGACAAGCGTCAAAGAAGCTAAGGACGAACACGAATTGAGGCTTGCAAAAGATGCGAAGAATAAGGTAGAAGGATTTTGTGGGTATGTTAAAAGCAAAAGAAAAGTGAAGGAGACCATTGGAGTCCTGCAGAAAGAAAAAGGTGAAACAGCCAACACGGTGATACAGCCGGTGGAGATACTAAATTTGTATTTCGTATTTGTCTTTTACCAAACAACTAATGCAAGCATCAGCGATAATCATGATAGAAATGACGATCATGACGATCATGAGGAGTCCAAGTTGACAAGTCCAAATGATTTACTCCCTAGAGTGCTGAGATAGCTAAAGAAATAATAGTACCGCCTCCATAATGTTCAATAAGTCATGGGAAACAGGAGTGGTCCCTCTAGATTGTAAAAGGGAAAATGTGGTTCCTATCTACAAAAAGGAAAAAAGGAGGTTCCAGGTAATTACAGGCCAGTAAGCCTGACCTCCCATAGCAGGAAAAATCTTCAAGCAATTGTCAAGAAACATTTACTTAGGTACCTGGATGGGAAGACGTTAACCAGAGCCAGCATGGCTTTATGACCAATAAATCTTGTCAGGCCAACCTGATTTCCTTCTATAACAAAGTCTCTGAATGGTTGGACCACGGGAGTGACATGGATACAGTATACCTTGACTTCAGTTAGGCATTCGATAAAGTATCACATAACATCCTCATTGAAAAAATGATCAAGTACGGAATCGACAAAAAATCAGTTAGATGGATTCACAACTGGCTTAATGATCGTGCGCAGCAAGTAATACTAAATGACTGCACATCGAACTGGAGGAAAGTCAAAAGAAGGGTGCCGCAAGGCTCTGTACTGGGGCCAGTACTGTTTAATACCTTTTATAAATGATCTGGATAACGGAATCATTAGGAAACTCATAAAATTCCCAGATGATACTAAGATAGGAGGAATGGCCAACACTAGAGAGGAAGGAGAGCATATATATATATATATATATATATAGATAGATAGATAGATAGATAGATAGATAGATAGAATATTATATATATATATATAGCGCCCTGGACAAGCCAGGACGTCACAGGTACTACATCAACACACCCCACACCCCGGCTAGGCACACCTAGGTCAAACACAAATCCTTGTTGCCTTCCTCCAGGGGCTGATGTCCACACCAGGGGGTGGGCCAGGCGGTTGGTCCCGCCCACCGAGGAGTTCACAGTGCTGGAGGCGGGAAAAGGGATCAGTTGCAGTTTGAGTTGAGTTAGGGAAGTGGTAGTAGAGGAGACTGACCATGTCCGGGTGCGTGGCCCGGGCACATACAGCAAGGTTGGCAGACGGTGGTGACCGTCTGCAGGAGAGGCTGATTGGAGTGAACCGTAAGGACCGGGGACGGGCGGTGGCCCGCCGGTAACGGATCAGGGAGTGAAGAGAAGCCAGCACCATTCGGCAGGGCCTGCGGACCCCGACCAGGCTAGTAGTCGCCATAAAACTGGTCAAATCCGTTAGCGAAGGAAACCTCCGGGGTTTCCCAGCAGTCAAGACCCGATTGAAGGCAACAGCTCACACCGTAAAGGGAAACACAGTCACCGCCAAGGCTACAGTTCCCAGGGCCAGAGCCTGCGGGCAAAAGGGGCTCCCTCAGCATCCATCCAAGCTGGGGAGCGGGTTACCAGTGGGAAACCATTGGAACCGTAAACACAACACAGGTGCAGGGAAAGGCAGTCACCATCAACCTACCGGGAGGAGAACAACCGCAGCAGTCTGTGGGACCCGTCCATCCAGCCGTTTGTTTGACCAGAGACTCCGTGTAAATTACTGGCTGAGTGAGTACCACCGTGCCGTGCGGCACAGCGCTGCCCCCGCGACCCTGCACCTCACCAGGCCCCGTAACCCGCCTGTCATCCCCAACCCTCACTGGGGCCCCGGGACAACCAACCCCCCTACCCACGGAGGGGAGAACCAACATCCAAGCTGCTCCCTGTCATCGCTCCCGGGATCCCCGTCCAGAGCAGCGGTGGTGTCACAACTTCACCACAACCGTGGGTGGCGTCACGGACAATATCCCCAAACCACACCCCACCCCCCTTTCACTCATGGGCGAGGAACGCCGCTCGAGTCCCCGGGATCCGGCCCACCGCTCGAGCCACCACCGAGCAGCAGCAGCCGGACCCGAGCAGTGGGTGAGCGCAGCGTCCCCTCCTCCGCCCGCGACAACTTGGCGTCACGAACAGGATCTTACCGCTCTGCCGTCTGGTAGAGGTGCGCCTTGTGACCGCCGGAGGTGTCCGGCCGAAAATCTTGAGAAGCCGCCATTTTGGGCGCGAAAAGTCCCCGCTCGAGCGTTTTCCCGAGTAGTGGAGGCGCGAAAACCGAAACCCCACCCCTATAGAGGAGGAGCCGGGAAAAGACCAAGAGGGACGGATGGCGTCTGGCCGCATGTAGCCGCGGCTGTGGAAGCAGGGACGCTGGAACTCTGCAATCTTGTAGTTCCTGGAAAATACCGCTACCAACATGTCCGCCCCGCGCAGCTACGCAGAGGTTACGGAGCCAGTGTCCGGGACAGCGGCGTGGCTCAGGGCCCGAACGGCGGGGATCTGCCGGCGCTACCGTAGTCAGATATGTCTGCTGGTGGAGCAGTGGACCGCGGAGGTGGAAGAGGTAGCTGCGGTCGCCCGGGTATACGGAATGGAGGCCATGATGGAGGAGCTGGTGAGTGACCCACGCCCCTGTGTCCCCGAGGGACCGGCCGTTGCGGCTGAGGGACCCGGTCTACCCCTGGCCCCCATGCTGTCTCCGTCTGCCCTGCCCGTGCACCCCGCTGCTGCTGGTCCGTCTGACGTACACCCCATCATAACGGTAGCTGAAAGAGTGGTGAGCCTGGAGACTGCGGGGACAGATGATAGTGACTCCGGACCTGACACAGAGCCTGTTTCAGAGGAGGACGAGGGAGTCGTCGCCCTGTATGGCGCGGAGGCCACTTATATCCCCCGGAGCGGGAATAATGGATACCGGGCGGCCCTTCCTCGTCACGCCTGCTATGCGCTGGAGGGGCTGGTGCCTGTTGTCTTCCACCCAGGACTGGGTGATGAGGACGAGAGTGAGCAGTAAAGTTAGTAGAGCCCCGCTTCAAGTTGTCCCCGTTGGGACCACCAGTTTAAAAGTTTTTGAATTATAAGCAAATCAACCGAAGAAGTAACCTGATTGAGGTTTTGATTGAACCGGCCGTTGCCGGCAACTGTTGTCCCCGTAGGGACTTTCTGCAACCGTTGCATAAGGAACTTCTTACGGACAAGCCCGAGAACTTGCAGGACAACCACAAACTTAGTGGAATGTAAATAAAAAATGTTTTGGCTTGAAACCGTTACCGCCTCCGGAGAGGCTGATTTGGGAGGATGGGCCTGGAGGAAAGGGATGGCCCAGGCCCGCCACTACCGTAACCGGTGGCGATCCTCCGGGGGTTCAGGGGTCCCCACGGACACTGGTCCCCTGAAAGAGACTGAACCCGCTCGGGCAGCCTGGTGATGGACTGGGGTCAAGGGGTGCTGCCCACTTCTTAGGGGCAGCATCAGGGCCAGGTTGTTTGGGTGGGAGAAGAGCAGAAGCCGTTACCGTTTGCAACGTTTAAGTACCGTACCTCCCGTTATGGGAAGATTGATGCAAAAGCTTATGTTTTAACCCCTTCAGCCCCCGGGCACTTTCCGTTTTTGCGTTTTTGTTTTTTGCTCCCCTTCTTCCGAGAGGCGTAACTTTTTTATTTTTCCATCAATCTTGCCATATGAGGGCTTGTTTTTTGCGGGACGAGTTGTACTTTTAAATGAAACCATAAGTTTTACCATATAGTGTACTGGAAAACGGCAAAAAAATTCCAAGTGCGGAAAAATTGCAAAAAAAGTGGGATTGTACAATAGTTTTTGGGATATTTTATTCACCGTGTTCACTATATGGTAAAACTGATGTGTGGGTATGATGCCTCAGGTCGGTGCGAGTTTGTAGACACCAAACATGTATAGGTTTACTTGTATCTAAGGGGTTAAAAAAAATTCACAAGCTTGTCCAAAAAACGTGGCGCACGTTTTGCGCCATTTTCCAAAACCCATAGCATTCTCATTTTTCAGGATCTGAGGCTCAGTGATGGCTTATTTTTTGCGTCTCAACCTGACGTTCTTAACCGTACCATTTTTGCGCAGATGCTACGTTTTGATCGCCTGTTATTGCATTTTGCGCAAAATTTGCGGCGACCAAAAAACGTAATTTTGGCGTTTGGAATTTTTTTGCCGCTACGCCGTTTACTGATCAGATTCATTGATTTTATATTTTGATAGATCGGGCATTTCTGAACGTGGCGATACCAAATATGTGTGTATTTTTTATTTTTTTAACCCTTTAATTTTCAATGGGGTGAAAGGGGGGTGATTTGAACTTTTAGGTTTTTTTATTTTTTTTTTAATTTTTTAAAACTTTTTTTTTAACTTTTTTTTTTTATTTTACTAGTCCCCCTAGGGGGCTATTGCGATCAGCAATCCGATCGCTCTGCACTATCTGCAGATCTCAGCTACAGAGCTGAGAACTGCAGATTTGCTGCTTCACTTTCAATGCCGGCTGTATTCCGGCATTGAGAGGAAGTGACTCATGTTAGCTACAGGCGTCATCACATGACCCTGTGCTACCATGGCAACCGCCGAAAGTCACGTGATCATGTCACGTGACTTCCGGTGGGGGCGGGGTAAGTCACTGTCATGGCGGCGCCCATATACATATCGCTGCCAAGACTTTGGCAGCGAAATGTAAGGGGTTAATGGCCGCGGGTGGAAGCGATTCCACCCGCGGCTAGCAGGCACACATATCAGCTGTTGATAACAGCTGATATGTGCGCGTCTCGCCGCCGCCTGCCGGCGGCAGGGGGCGGGGCTTACCGGCACACGATCCATGACGTATCTAGTACGTCATGGGTCGTTAAGGGGTTAATGTTTATTGTGTTTTACCCCTTTTTCTACAGTTAACATAAATAAAACCGGTGATGGACGGGCAGCCCGCCGACAGTCTGCATTTTACTAAGGGGGAATGTGGCGCCCTGGACAAGCCAGGACGTCACAGGTACTACATCAACACACCCCACACCCCGGCTAGGCACACCTAGGTCAAACACAAATCCTTGTTGCCTTCCTCCAGGGGCTGATGTCCACACCAGGGGGTGGGCCGTGCGGTTGGTCCCGCCCACCAAGGAGTTCACAGTCCTGGAGGCGGGAAAAGGAATCAGTTGTAGTTTGAGTTGAGTTAGGGAAGTGGTTGTAGAGGAGAGTGGCCCGGGCACATACAGCAAGGTTGGCAGACGGTGGTGACCGTCTGCAGGAGAGGCTGATTGGAGTGAACCGTAAGGACCGGGGATGGGCGGTGGCCCGCCGGTACCGGATCGGGGAGTGAAGAGAAGCCAGCACCATTCGGCAGGGCCTGCGGACCCCGACCAGGCTAGGAGTCGCCGTAAAACTGGTCAAATCCGTTAGCGAAGGGAACCTCTGGGGTTTCCCAGCAGTCAAGACCCGATTGAAGGCAACAGCTCACACTGTAAAGGGAAACACAGTCACCGCCAAGGCTACAGTTCCCAGGGCCAGAGCCTGCGGGCAAAAAGGGCTCCCTCAGTATCCATCCAAGCTGGGGGGCGGGTTACCGGTGGGAAGCCATTGGAACCGTAAACACAACACAGGTGCAGGGAAAGGCTGTCACCATCAACCTACCGGGAGGAGAACAACCGCAGCCGTCTGTGGGACCTGTCCATCCAGCCGTTTGTTTGACCAGAGACTCCGTGTAAATTACTGGCTTAGTGAGCCACCACCGAGCAGCAGCAGTAGCAGCCGGACCCGAGCAGTGGGTGAGCGCAGCGTCCCCTCCTCCGCCCGCGACATATATATATATATATTACATATATATGTATATATATATATGTATGTGTATATATATATATATATATAAATTACACATACACAGTGCCTTGCAAAAGTATTTGGCTCCCTTAAATTTTTCAACCTTTTCCCACATTTCAGGCTTCAAACATAAAGATAATTTTTAATGTTATGTAGAATCACATACAATATTATTTGGCCCCTTTAAGTTTATACTTTGTAGCGCCACCTTTTGCTGCGATTACAGCTGCAAGTCGCTTGGGGTATGTGTCTATCAGTTTTGCACATCGAGAGACTGAAATTCTTGCCCATTTTTCCTTTGCAAATAACTCAAGTTAAGTGAGGTTGGATGGAGAGCGTTTGAACAGCAGTTTTCAGCTCTTTCCACAGATTCTCAATTGGATTCAGGTCTGGACTTTGACTTGGCCATTCTAACACCTGGATACATACCAAATCCATTGTAGATTTTGCTTTATGTTTGGGATCATTGTCTTGTTGGAAGACAAATCTCCGTCACAGTCTCAGGTCTTTTGTAGACTCCAACAGGTTTTCTTCAAGAATGGTCCAGTATTTGGCTCCATCCATCTGCCCATCAATTTTAACCATCTTCCATGTCCCTGCTGCAGAAAAGCAATCCCAAACCATGATGCTGCAACCACCATGATTGACAGTGGGGATGATGTGTTCAGGGTGATTGCCAGATTTGTGCAGTGTACGACTGATTGTTGTCCTATGGACAGACTCTCCTTCCTCAGCTGTAGATCTCTGCAGTTCATCCAGAGTGATCATGGGCCTCTTGGCTGCATTTCTGATCAGTCTTCTCCTTGTTTGAGATGAAAGTTTGGATGGATGGCCGGGTCTTGGTAGATTTGCAGTGGTATGATACTCCTTCCATTTCAATATGATCACTTGCACAGTGAGTGCTCCTTAGGATGTTTAAAGTTTTGGAAATCTTTTTGTAACAAAATCTGGCTTTAAACGTCTCCACAACAGTATCATGGACCTGCCTATTGTGTTCCTTGGTCTTCATGATGCTATCTGCGCTTTAAACAGAACACTGAGACTATCACAGAGCAGGTGCATTTATATGGAGACTTGATTACACACAGGTGGCTTATATTTATCATCATTTTCCACTGAAAGTAAAGGGGACAAATAATATTGCACGCCCCACTTTTAAGTTATTATTTTTTTTTTTAAATTGTAAAATAAGCAATAGACTTTGTTCAACTTCCCAATTGTGTCTGACTTGTTGTTGATTCTTCACCATAAAATTAAAATTGTTATCTTTATGTTTGAAGGTGAAATGTGGGAAAAGGTTGAAAAAATCAAGGGAGCTGAATACTTTTGCAATGCACTGTGTATATATGTATATGTGTGTGTGTGTATGTATGTATGTATGTATATATATATATATATATATATATATATATATATATATATATATATATATATATATATATATAATCTTATTTTATTTGTATATTGTCACAAGTGTCAACATTTTTTTTTACATGTTTCAGTCTTCAACAGTATTGCCATGACAAATATAGCTATACCCGTGGAGATTGTAAATATGCCAGGTCTCTCTAGGAAGGAATCAGCTCTTACACGTGAGGTTGTAAGTACAAACCTAAATGAGTCTACACCATAGTAGAAGTAGAGAGCCATGAGATACAATAGTGGACACAGTTCGTTATGAGAAAATTTGGGTAAAATGTGTGTGTGTATTTTTTAAATAGCAATTCCCTATTAATTTCTGAGGTTGTAAGTGTATAATTATGATTTCAAAGTAGGTGCCCCAAACCAGAATTCTGAATAGGTTATTTGGATGAGTAACATAAGGAAGGCTGGAAATATGGAAGGGTCACATATCACTCAGCTTCCAAAAAGAGAATCCGGCAGGAGAAAATATAACATCTCTGCTTTCTGTTGTTTACATTTAGAGATTTCAGCCGAAACCCACCCTTATTATGTTCTTCCTACTTATCTTCATCTACATATCACTATGTCTAGACAATTCTGAGCTAAGCACAGTAGATAAAGGAATTTTTCTGATTTTAGACTTAAGTTGCCTGTTTAGTTTTGAGTACAAACCTTGTGATTTATTGAGCGGAACCCAATAATTTAGGTGGGACCAGAGAGCAATCTAATGCTTATATTCATTCCACAACTCTTTCCTTATGGCAAGTGCCGAGAAAATGGATGATCAGGAGTGTTAGATTTCGATATGCTCAATCATTTGTTCTCAATGGTGAGGAATCAGGGGCGGACATATCAGTGGTGCAACCTGTGCAGCCGTTCAGGGGCCCAAGAGATTGGGAGTCCCATTTCGATCTTCAAAGAAGGAGGAATTGTGCATTATGATGAGCATTTGGGCTGCAAAGGGCCCATAAACTGTTCTTACACAACGGCCCTATTCTGTCTGTGTCTGCCAGTGCCTCTCCCCATTGGAAACACATCTTCCCTTTCCAAGTGGACCATGCACATGTATGGGGGTTAGGAAGGTGAACTCTCTAATAGGTGTACATCTTAATATCAATCATCTGCCATTTGAGCTAGAAAGGGTCACCTTTTTGTATGTCAAGATCTATGCTTATTTATGGTCACACTATTTACAACGGGTAATTTCACAACACACCTTCTCCCTCTCCCTGCACAATGACCACTGCATAGGTCACAGCCTTGAGCATTCTTCCATATAAATACTGTATCTCCATACTATTATTTCCAGCAGCTTAGGTAAGAAGGACACCCCACATAATTTTGTATAGAAAATACAATTAGGAAGTCTTCAATCTGAAAATATAAACTGCTTAAAAAAAACAAAAAACAAAACAAAAAAGACTAAAACAGTCTTTCACAATATGATTTTAATTAGTAAAAATAAATATAACATTTATGCATGGACTAATCACGGGTCTCCAAACCTGAACCTGACTCCTGCGCACTTTCATTTTACCTAAAGCCCGCTTTACACGCTACAATATATCTTACAATGGGTCAGCGGGGTCACGTCGTAAGTGATGCACATCCGGCATCGTAAGGTAGATTGTAGCATGTAACAGCTACGTGCGATTGCGATTGAATGTTAAAACGTTCATCGCATACACGTCGTTGAATCCTGAAGAATTGCACGTCGGGTTGTTCAATGTTCCCGAGGCAGCACACATCGCAGTGTGTGACACCCCGGGAACGATGAACAGATCTTACCTGCGTCCTGCGGCTCCTGGCCAGCAATGCGGAAGGAAAGAGGTGGGCGGGATGTTTATGTCCCGCTCAGCTCTGCCCCTCCGCTTCTATTGGCCGGCTGGGGCGTGACGTCGATGTGACGCCGAACGTCCCTCCCACTCCAGGAAGTGGACAATTGCCGCCCACATCGAGGTCGTATGGACGGGTAAATACGTGTGACGGGGGTTAACGTACAAATTGAACGTGCCGCACATACGATGGGGGGTGGTTACGATCGCATACGATATCGTATGCAAAATCGTAACATGTAAAGCAGGCTTAAGAAATTAGTTTTTAAATGTAAAAGTTTTCAAAAAAACCTCCATGATGTTGCAATAACTATTTTTCTTCCTACTAAGAAAAGATGCGGTTGAAGCCATTACCAAAGAAATACAATCAAATTATCGGGGGTTTTTTTTGCGTATCTATACTATTCTGCATGTCAAAACCAGCAAAAACCTGAGATGACAGGCACAGATTGAAGCAAGAAAAATGAATTGTCACAATAGCGCATTAAGTGGGGGCAATTTCTCCAATTCAGAGATTGATCTGGCAGTTTGAATTTAGTTGCTAGAGATAATAAAAAATATATAAATCCTGTTTGGCAAATATGTATTCATTATTTTAGTATTTTACTTTTGCATTTACTAGATTAGAGGAGTTTTCCTTAGAAACAAATAATTATAAATCAGCTAATCTCAGTATATATGGCCAGGTGCCCGGATCATCTAGTGGATACGACAGATTGGCTTCTAGTCCTGTTCTCAACACTGGACTGTTTTCTATGTTGGCTTTTGACCAAGGCAATTTGTGAGGGGCTTGATTGACTGTTCTATCAATAACTGAACCAGCCTCCTTCTCTGTCTTAGTCATTGAGATAAAAAAGGAGGGTGGCTAAGATAGTGATGAGCAGTCCGGCTCTTTTTGATTATCCAGCTCCCTTGGCTCCACTCACCAAGGAGAGCAGGCTCTTTTGGATCCTAAATGGATTCCTATTACATATGTGTTCACCCCAGCTGAACACACATTTAAGATGATGTTAACACGGCCATAACTCCACCTACCCACAGCCCAAACCCCGCCCACTTGCAACATGTTAATTAAATTGATGAGTGGGCATGGTTTTATTCAGGTTTCTGGGGTTTCTTTAGTTTAACACTGGACTTTTGCACCCAGTTAGAGCCATTAAGAGAATTTAGTGGCTCTCACTGGGGTGCTGGCTTCTATCATTCACAGCCGGGAGCTGGTGTCACACAATGTGTGACATCTGAAGTTGTTCAATGTGCAGCATCTGAAGCACAATGCACAATGCACAGTGCACAATGTGCGGCATCTGAAGTTGTTCACACTGCGGAGTCCGACATTCCACACTATGCCTCCATTGGTGCTTCTGAGTTAACAGGCTGAGGTATCGACCAGCTGTGTTCTCATTAGTGATCAGGCTTGCAGGAGCTAATTTCTGCTAGCCTACTGGATACCTCTGGGTTCACAAGTTGTGGTAGATCTATCACAGTCACTTCCCACCTTTTTAAGATGGAGGAGCCTGCCTTCCCTTGCCGATCATAGCTTTAAGCTACAGTACATCAGTCTGTGTGCTGTTGTATCCCAGTCCAGCTGGTGATTGTATTGATTTGTGTATGGAGTTATTGTGCAGTTCTCTCTTCATCTCATAGTTTCCACTTTGCTCTTATTTTACTCGTTATCACTTCTTGTCTAATATCTCAGTGTGAGCGTGGTGTGTGTGATCAAATTTTGTTTTCCCTTGTTTGTCCTTATCTATAGGTTCTACCACTTCTGTCCCGGCAATCTCATGGGGTGAGGGAGAAGGGGTATTACAAGAGCAGGGATAGGAAGGCAGCACAGACATCATTATTATTATTATTATTATTATTATTTATTTATAGAGCACCATTAATTCCATGGTGCTGTACATGAGAAGGGGGTTACATACAAAATACGTATACAAGTTACAGTAGACAGACTAGTACAGAGGGAAGAGGGCCCTACCCTTGCGGGCTTACATTCTATAGGATTATGGGGAGGAGACAATAGGTGGGGTGTAGGTCAGGCGGCGGCTCCGCACGGTGGTCGGGCGGCAGCTCCGCACGGTGGTCGGGCGGCAGCTCCGCACGGTGGTCGGGCGGCAGCTCCGCACGGTGGTCGGGCGGCAGCGAGTTCATTGTAGATTGTAGGCATTTCTGAACAGATGAGTTTTCAGGTTCCGTTTGAAGTTTGCAAGGGTAGGGGATAGTCTGACGTGTTGAGGCAGCGAGTTCCAGGAGACTGGGGATGCTCGGGAGAAGTCTTGGAGTCGGTTGCGTGAGGAGCGAATGAGAGAGGAGGAGAGGAGGAGATCTTGGGAGGACCGGAGGTGACGTGTTGGAGTGTAGTGGGAGAGTAGTTCGGAGATGTACGGAGGGGAAAGATTATGCACAGCTTTGTAGGTCAGTGTTAGAAGTTTGAATTGGATACGGTGGAAGATTGGAAGCCAGTGGAGGGACATGCAGAGGGGAGAAGCGGGGTGGTATTGAGGAGAGAGGTGGATAAGTCGGGCAGCAGAGTTAAGGATGGACTGGAGAGGGGCGAGCGTGTTGGCAGGGAGGCCACAGAGGAGGATGTTACAGTAGTCGAGGCGGGAGATTATGAGGGCATGCACTAGCATTTTAGTAGATTGCAAATTGAGGAAAGGGCGGATTCTGGAAATATTTTTGAGTTGAAGACGGCAGGAGGTGGTGAGGGACTGGATGTGTGGTATGAAGGATAAGGCAGAGTCAAAGGTCACTCCGAGGCAGCGAACTTTGGGTACTGGCGAGAGCGTGGTGTTATTTATTGTAATAGATAGATCAGGTGGAGAGTGTAGGTGAGACGGAGGAAAGATGATTAGTTCAGTTTTGGCCACATTGAGCTTTAGGAAGCGAGAGGAGAAGAAGGAGGATATAGCAGATAGACATTTCGGGATTTTGGACAGCAGAGATGTGGCATCTGGGCCAGAGAGGTAGATCTGGGTGTCGTCGGCATATAGGTGGTATTGGAAGCCATGGGACTTTATGAGTTGTCCTAGGCCAAATGTGTAGATAGAGAAAAGTAGGGGTCCTAGGACAGAGCCTTGAGGGACGCCAACAGAGAGATGGTGGGATGAAGAGGTTGTGTGAGAGTGGGAGACACTGAAAGTGCGATTTGAGAGGTATGAAGAGATCCAAGAGAGGGCAAGATCATCATCACCATTAGATGTATCTCTGAGATCAGGGATAGCTAGGGTCCCCTAGTTTGAGGGCCAGTTTAGGAGCCCCAGTCCCCGGTTATCTCATCACACTCGTGATAGCCGGCATTTTGTCTCAGATCTGTTGGGTCCGTCCCATTGCTAGGATGAGATAGCAGTCAGCTGGTGCCTTTCACACACTGAAAAGCTGCCTGGCCTAATAGAACTATATATTTACTGTTTAATTTGTTAATATTTTTCCTGGGAAATCACTTCAGCTATATTATTATTAGTATTATTATTATTAGCAGCACATTTAAATGAGACTTTTGTGTCCTTTGCAGGTTACAACCTCTGCTCTGATGGGGTCGATTCTCTAGGTCATTACAATGGTTCAATTTCCGTAACAGAGTTTGGCTCGGACTGCCTGAACTGGGCTGACTTTCCTGACTACGTGAAGCAATATCCAGGACGAGGGCTAGGGAATCACAACTACTGCAGGAATCCAGATGGAGTAAATACACCGTGGTGCTTCTATCGTCAGCCGTCAGGAATGATTAGCTGGGCTCACTGTGACTGCAGCCAGGGTACGTGTGCAGGATAGCAATTATACTGCAATAGCAAACAAATTACTCCTTAAATCAAATTGGAGATAAGAAAAAAAATATTCTCACTTGATAAATGTTGTCTGTTTCCCACTAATGAGAAGGAAAGCTTACACTTCATTAAATGATTATCTGATTATTTATTGTCCGTACTCCTTACAGGTGCTATTCGTCTGCTGGCCGCTGACTATTCTTCTCACAGTGGTGGAGTACAGCTCTATTTAAAAGGGGCTTGGGGCACCATATGTGGGGACTACTGGACAGATTGGGATGCTAGCGTGGTATGCAGACAGCTTGGAATCAGGTCAGTTAAATTGTGCATGATTGTACTTCTCAATAAAAAAAAGCTTGCCTATTGGTTATTCTGTATGTATGTCTTCACCCATGAGTTTGACCATCTTTTCTGCTCTTGTCAAGTTTTTGTTTTTTTTTAACAAACCTTAAGCTGATCATACGTAGGAGTTTGATATTGATATATGACATTCTCATCTCTATGGATAATATTAAACTGGATAAGTTATATCTTAACCCTGCAATCTTAACCACTGTTGTTTTTTCCAAGAAGATCTTTTCGAGTTGTCAGACACCTTATTGCTCTTGCCCTTTTTAGCTGAGATCCAACTCAGTTCCACGTTTTATGGTGGAGTTCTAGGAGTAAGCTATAATTTAGCCACTTTTTGTCTAATGTCTATGGCCAGCAGCTACACATACATGAATATTGTACATAAGTAGACATTGACTATTTTCTACAGTTGGAAGGACATGATATACCTTAATTGGGTCAACTTTTACTTTAAAAACGTATACATTTAGCTAAGGCATTGCTTCTAGCGAATCAAATAGGAATTGGTAAGTGTCACCGATGTAATCACAAGAAACAAACCTAAAAAAGAAAAATTACATTACTCGTTGCTATTAAAGTTATCTTCCTGGACTAAAACATGACATCTACACTTATTCTTAAAATAGGCAATTGATTTGTAATTGAAGGCGACTTATGGTCATGCCACACACAATGACAGCGATGACGACGTCGCTGCTAAGTCACCATTTTCTGTGAAGTAGCAGCGACCTTGCTAGCGATGTCGCTGTGTGTGACATCCAGTAATGACCTGGCCCCTGCTGTGAAATCGCTGGTTGTTGCTGAATGTCCTGGACCATTTTTTGGTCGTTGCTCTCCTGCTGTGAAGCGCACATCGCTGTGTGTGACATCCAGTAATGACCTGGCCCCTGCTGTGAAATCGCTGGTTGTTGCTGAATGTCCTGGACCATTTTTTGGTCGTTGCTCTCCTGCTGTGAAGCACACATCGCTGTGTGTGACAGCGAGAGAGCAACGAACTGAATGTGCAGGGAGCAGGGAGCCGGCTTCTGCGGACGCTGATAACCAAGGTAAATATCGGGTAACCAAGCAAAGGCTTGGTTACCCGATATTTACTTTCGTTACCAGCATCCGCAGCTTCTTAAAGCCGGCTCCCTGCTCCCTGCACACGTAGCCAAGGTACACATTGGGTAACTATAAGCAAAGCGGTTTGCTTATTAACTCGATGTGTACTCTGGCTACGAGTGCAGGGAGCCACCGCTAAGCGGTGTGCACTGGTAACCAAGGTAAATATCGGGTAACCAAGCAAAGCACTTTGCTTGGTTACCCGATATTTACCTTAGTTACCAAGCGCATCATCGCTTCCACGCGTCGCTGCTGGCTGGGGGCTGGTCACTGGTGAGATCTGCCTGTTTGACAGCTCACCAGCGACCGTGTAACGACGCAGCAGCGATCCTGATAAGGTCAGATCGTCGTCGTGATCGCTGCTGCGTCGCTACGTGTGACCTAGGCTTTACACTCAGACCTCCCATAAGCATCAGAACAAAAGGACACAGTAGATTGTGTGTATGTTCAGCCACAAGGCACAACTACGTTTAGGCATTAATATATGAGCCTGGATAATATTGACAGGGTGGAGACATTCATTGGTGTACATTCGTTATAAGAATCCCCAGTTGATTCTGAGGTAAGACCCACACTGATGACAAGGGTAGACTGTCAATGTTTAGTCCAGTAAAACCTCAGTAACAACAAAAGACATTAGGCAAATGTTAATTCAATTTAAACTGTTTCTTTTTCCACTGGACACCAGATTTTCCTGCATTTTAGATATTTAATGACTTAAGGCCGCTTTACACGCTGCGACATCGCTCAAGCGATCTCGTTGGGGTCACGGAATTTGTGACGTACATCCGGTCGCTTTAGCAATGCCGTTGCGTGTGACACCTTTGAGCGATTTTGCATTGTTGCAAAAACGTGCAAAATCGCTCATCGGTGACATGGGGATCCATTCTCTAATTTCATTGCTGCAGCAGTAACGAAGTTGTTCCTCGTTCCTGCGGCAGCACACATCGCTCCGTGTGACACCGCAGGAACAAAGAACCTCTCCTTACCTGCCTCCCGCCTGCAATGTGGAAGGAAGGAGGTGGGCGGGATGTTCGTCCGGCTCATCTCCGCCCCTCCACTTCTATATGGCGGCGGTTCAGTGACACAGCTGTGACGTCGCTGTGACGCTAAACGAACCGCCCCCGTAGAAAGGAGGCGTTTCGCCGGTCACAGCGACTTCGCAGGGCAGGTAAGTAGTGTGACGGGTCTGAACGATGTTGTGCGCCACGGGCAGCGATTTGCCCATGTCGCACAACCGATGGGGGCGGGTACCCACGCTAGCGATATCAGTCACGATATCGCAGCGTGTAAAGCGGCCTTTATTGACACACGCAAATAGAAAAAGGGGGAAATATTCTGACATATACGGTACTGTACAAAAATTTTAGAACGGTGTGAAAAAGTCTGCAAGGTAAGAATGCTTTCAAAAATTGAAATGTCAATAGTTTATATTGATCAATTTACCAAAATTTCAAAGTTGATGAACAAAAGAGAAATCTAATCAATATTTGGAGTGACCATCCTTTGCTTTCAAAACAGCATCAATAGCTCTAGGTACACTTCACTTAGACAGAGTTTTTAGAGGATCTTCATAGGAAGGGTGTCCCAAACATCTTAGAGAATCAACCACAGATCTTCTGTAGATGTAGGTTTGCGCAAATTCTTCTGTCTCTTCATGCAATCCCACACAAACTGTATCATCTTGAGATCAGTGCTCTGTTGGGGCCATATCATCACTCCCAGCACTCCTTTACACGGAAGATAGATCTTGTTTACATTGGCTTTATGTTTTGGGTCATTGTCCTGGTGCAGAATACATTTGGAGCCATTTAGAAGAATCCCTGATAGTATTGCATGATGGATAAGTATCTGCTTGTATTTATCAGCGTTGAGGACACAATCCTGGCCAAATATTTAAACACTATTTACTGAAATGCAGTGCTTTTTTTATATAGCACCAACATATTCCACAGTGCTTTACATACATCAGCAACGCTGTCCCCAGTGGGGCTCACAATTTAAATTCCCTATAAGCATATTTTTGGAGTGTGGGAGGAGGAACCCAGAGAAAACCCACACAAACACAGGAAAAACACAAGTCCTGCTGGGATTTTAACCCAGGACACCAACGCTGCAAGACTGCAGTGCTAACCACTGAGCCACCACTTCTTCCTAGACTTCTCCAAACAATAGTTAGATGGGTGTAGCTGGTTCCACCAGTTGCTGTCAGTTCTGAGCTGATGCCACTGCTGGACATTTTCCAGTCTCGAGGGGACGTAAGCCTGATGTATCTTTCATCTGCTGTATGATGTTTCCTTGGCCGACCACTGATACTACAGTCCTCAATGTTGCCCAATTATTCATGCTTCCTCAAACAAGCTTGAGCAACACATCTTAAAACCCCTGTTTGCATTGCAATTTTACTTGGAAAAGAATATGTTGATTCACTATAACTAAGACAAGAAAGGGTGTCAGATCACCAAGCCTGGTCCAATCAGCTTCAGCAGAAGACTATGTATGGACCTGACAGGAGAGCTTCAATGAACATAGATGAATGAGAAGAATATCCAAAGGAGCTTAGTAGAAAATAAAGTTTTACATTTATTGCTTACAATTAAAACTCCATCCAATAGTTAAATGCTCACCAAGGCATAGATGAATATAACCTACATATTTGGCTTGTTGCCTCTTACCTGGTATAAAATTATACCACTGAATTAGTGGGTTGATTAATTCATCCAATCCGAGTTAACAATTATCAGTAAATATAAAAGAAAACAACACTGTTCAGGATACCAACAATTGTTATAATAACAAAAAGAAAAAATCCATCTAAAAACTATTTATAAATACACAAAAAAACAATAGATTAATGGGATAATGATAATACAACAACTAGTATAGTTATCACTGCAGTATGAGATTCTGTCTTATATTTAATAAAAATAAACAGAAGCGGTACCACACTAAACTGTGCAATACCTTACACCGAATATCTTGGAACAGCCTCAGTCCTCCTTTTAGAAGAAATGGTAATGGGTGCAAGTGGACGAGGAGAAGAGATATCCAGAGCAAGAGTTCATGAAGTAGAAAACACTTTTTGGATCTTGGATGGTGTATGCCCTGCCCTATATTTAACCCAAGAGGTACTTGTGTCTTCAGAGTGAAAATCCACTTTAGTTCCCTGTCTAGCAGCTTTCTTTTGTGGTCTTCTCCCCAAATTGGTTTATAAACCTTTTCTATTCCTGTAAAGCTGAAGGCTTTGACATCTCCTTTATGTATGTTTGAAAAATGATTGGACATCGTAGATGCTCCTATAGGTAAAGGTTTGCGTGTGCCTGAAAGGTGTCTTCTGATGTGTGCTTTCAAAGGACCTGCAGTGCACCCCACATATTAGATTGTACAAATGGTCCATTCTATCAAATATATAACTTATGTGGTGCTATAATTAATAAAGTCTGCTATTTAAAAAAATTGGACAGGTTTTAGAGAAGAAAAATTCTGATGTGTGTATATTCGAGGGAAATGCATCGGTCATGTCCACATTTATAGAAGACTGTTAGCGAAAGCCATGTCTTCTTATTATTATAGCCCCATTTATTCTATGGTGCTTTACCTGTGAAAAGGGCTACACATAATAGGTACGTACAATAATCAATACAAGGCACAGACAGGTACAGGAGGAGAGAGGACCCTGTCCGTGAGGGCTCAGTCTACAAGGGATGGGTGAGGATACAATGGGTGAGGTTATATTTATTTTAATTACTATCACATAGACTTGGTGATACTATCGAGTCCAGTTTCTGATCTTGATTTAGTAGGAGTACATTTTAATATTTTTTTCATTTATTTTTAATTATTTCATGATATTGAAGGCTATATTTGGTAGAGAATGTGACGTAATTATTGAAGATTTTGTTTTCCTTCCTTTTCGTTGGATAATAGTTTTTTCTATCTATCCTAGAAACTATAGCTACGGCTCTATTAAGCGACAAATTCAGGTAGCGTCTGTTTTTTACTCTTGAGAATCTTTCAGATTCTTGAATATATGTGTTGTGGTCTGAACAATTACATTTCGTTCCGATTAATTTACCTATTGAAATGTTCTTTTTTATGTGCGGAGGATGACAGGATTGTGGCTTGATTATAGAATTGCTGGATGTAGGTTTTCTTTATGGTATAACCTCAGTGAAAAAATGTTTAGTGTCTGCAATTAGACTGAATAAACTTGCATTTAGCTTTACAGGAATAGAAAGTGTTTATGAACCAACAAAGGTATGGGGACCACAAAAGAAAGCAAGGAACCTAAATGGATCTTCACTCTGGAGACTTGCGTACCTCAAGGGTTTAATATAAGACAGGATCTCATATGGGCTTATACACACACACACACACACACACACAAACAAACAATCTTTATATCATGAATAAGACTAAATATCGAAACACATAGGTTCTATTTCTCTCTCATTCTCATTTAATTACTGGAGTTTTAATTGTATCCAATAAATGTGAAATTTTATTTTCAACAGAGTTCCCCTCACTGGACAATCCTCTCACTTATCTATGTACATTGTGTCTTGTTGTTGTGCTCAGTGATGAAACAAGAATAAGACCATGTGCGCACGTTGCGTCCAGTACCTTGCAGAAATGAACGCATCCTCTGGCAGAATTTGTCAATGTCAAATTTGATTTTGACCACAAAAACGCTGGAAATACGCATTAGTTTTTCATGCGTTTTTGCCGCGTTTTTACCGCGTTTTACATGCATTTTCTGTGCTTAAAGGCAGATGCGTTTTCAATACAAATACACTACTAAATAAAGTTTAAACATTCAAACACTAAGAAAAAAATGTAAAAAAAAGATAACAAATATCATGCTTTATATCATACACAAAATAGCTAATTTAAATAAAAAGAATAATGTGATCTAATATTTATGCATAAAATAACGTTAAGTTATTGGTTTTCACTTTTTTTATACTCAAACTATATGTGTGTGAAAAAGGAGACGTCATGACCTAACTATAATGTCAAAAACACATGCTTTGATTTTCTCAAAGCATGCGTTTTGCATCAAAAAAGCATGTAAAACGCTATGAATGTGATTAAGGCTGTGTGCGCACGTTGCGTTTTTTTCTTGTGTTTCCACAGCGTTTTCAACTGCAGTGTTTTAATGCAAAAATGCATGCGTTTTGATTTCCAGGCAAAGTCTATGTGAAATAGGGCTTTCTTGTGCGCACAATGCTTTTAAAAACGCAGCGTTTTAGTTGCTTAAAATTTGTCAAATCTCTGCATTTGAAGAAGCAAGAAGCAACATGTCAATTGTTTTTGCCATTTTGGCAGCGTTTTGCTCTCATTAAAGTCAATGATAATGATCAAAATGCATCCTAAAGCACATTCATAGCGTTTTACATGCTTTTTTGATGCAAAACGCATGCTTTTTTGACATTATAGTGAGGTCATGACGTCTCCTATTTCACACACATATAGTCTGAGTATAAAAAAAGTGAAAAACAATAATTTAACGTTATTTTATACATAAATATTAGATCACATTATTATTTTTATTTAAATTGGCTGTTTTGTGTATGATATAAGCATGATATTTGTCATCTTTTTTTACATTTTTTTCTTAGTGTTTGAATGTCAAAACTTTATTTAGTAGTGTATTTGTATTGAAAACGCATCTGCCTTTAAGCACAGAAAATGCATGTAAAACGCATGCGTATTTCCAGCATTTTTGTGGTCGAAACCAAATTTGACTGACAAATTCTGCCAGAGGATGCGTTCATTTCTGCAAGGTACTGGACGCAACGTGCGCACATGGCCTTAGGATGCGTTTTGATCATTATCATTGACTTTAATGAGAGCAAAACGCTGCCAAAATGGCAAAAACAATTGACATGTTGCTTCTTCAAACGCAGAGATTATGACAAAGTTTAAGCAAATAAAACACTGCGTTTTTAAAAGCATTGTGCGCACAAGAAAGCCCTATTTCACATAGACTTTGCCTAGAAATCAAAACGCATGCAATTTTGCATTAAAATGCTGCAGTTGAAAACGCTGCAGAAACGTAAGAAAAACGCAACGTGCGCGCACAGCCTTAGGAGTTCTGAAAGTGCTGATATGGCTCCGACAGAACCCCAATCTCAACATTATCAAGTCTGTCTGAGATTACACGAGGAGGCTGAAGGATTTGTCCAAACCTTATTGCACAGAAGATCTGTGGTTAGTTCTCCAAGATGTTTGGAACAACTTCCCTGACAAGTGCCTTCAAAAGCTGTGCGCAAGTAAAGTATACCTAGTGGAATAGATGCTGTTTTGAAGCAAAGTGTTGTCACACCAAACACTGATCTGATTTAGAGTTCTCTTTTTGTTTATTCACTTTGCAAATGTTAATTTCTATTTTTAAAGCATTTTTTCCACACCTGCATAAAACTTTTACAAACTACTGTACTTTTAATCTTGGAAGTTCATACAAATCCCTAAAAAGTGCAGTTTGGACATTAGATATTTATTATTTTGACAGTGAAATTGGCACAGCCAAAAAGATCCCCGATTATGCTCCCTGGACAACCCCTATACATCTAGAATCTGCCAACTGTCGAGGGGATGAAAAAGCCTTACTGCACTGCAGTTATACCCAGGGAAAAGGTTGCAGTAAAAGGGAGCTCGCCGCCATTAACTGTTCTCCACCTAAAGGTAAATTTTTACACTTGTCTATCCTTAGAGAAATCTTCCTAGCATAACTCAGAAAACTGATTTGTGATCCTAAAACCTGTTTATAGGGTTACTAATCACCACTACTAATAAGATCTTATTTTTCATTCTCTGAAGAGCAGGTTTAAAGCCCCCTCTCCGTCTGGTGGGAGGAAAGGACCGGTTTGAGGGGCGAGTTGAAGTGTTTTTTAAGGGTCAGTGGGGAACAGTTTGTGATGACCACTGGGATGACAAAGATGCTGAAGTTATATGCAGACAACTAGGCTTTAAGTGAGTATGATTTACTATAACCTGTTGTATTGTAAGTTGTACATGAGTTTTGGATTTTCTCTTTCTAACATTAATCAAATCCCTCCATTTTCTAAACTACAACAAAAATGGTAGAGCTTTGGCTTATCATCGGGGGAGCCTTTGACTTGGTGTATAATACTCCTGCTGTCACTGCATGAAAGATGTTATGTTATTTGTTGGCTATAGCCAACTTTTTACTGCTTCGATGACCAGGCGTTGTAAGAATGATGGCAGATCATGGCTATGGCTTTTCTATGATATCCATAATATAAAACTACTGTACGAAAAAAGTTTGTCCAAACATTTCTAAAAGGTACTATTTGATTTTAGTGGGAAGCCTAAAGCTTGGGTATGGGCTCACTATGGACAAGGGAAAGGTCCCATATTGCTTGATGAAGTCGAGTGTTTGGGTAATGAGTCTTCATTGGATTTCTGTCAAAAGAGTGACTGGGGACATCACAACTGTGACCATATTGAAGACGCTGGAGTCTCCTGTAATCCTTATATAGGTAGGTTAGTTTTGACTTGATAATAACCATGACGAATATAGTTACGTACATCAAGTTTAAACTTCCTCCACCAATTATACATTTTTGTCACCTATAACCCACATTGTTGTTATGTACTGAATAAATCATCCGGCCTTCTATAAAAGCAGTTATAGTGTCGGCCATTACTACCCCCCTTGTGGTAGGGCATTCCACAGTCTGACTGCTCTTACTGTAAAAAAAACCCTTCCCTATTTAGCTGCTATTATCACCTTTCTTCCACTCGCAGTAAGTGTCCCTGATCCTTAAGGCCACTTTACACACAGAGCTTTAGTTCCCCTATCTAAGTTGCCATCTTCATCAGAGTTTGTGCCTTTGTTTTTCCAACATGTTGTTCATTTGCATGGTATTCTCGAAAACATTGTTTCTGACAGAGGAGTGCAGTTCGTATCCAGATTTTGGAGGATTTTTTGTTCTAAATTGGGTGTTCAGCTGTCTTTCTCCTCGGCGTTTCATCCTCAGACCAACGGTCAGACTGAAAGGGCTAACCAGACCCTGGAGACCTATTTACGGTGTTTTGTTTCTGCGGATCAGGATGATTGGGTTTCGTTTTTGCCTTTGGCTGAATTTGCCCTTAACAATAGGGCTATCTCTACCACATTGGTGTCCCCATTTTTCTGCAATTTTGGGTATCACCCCAGGTTCTTCTCGGGGCAGCTTGAGGCGTCTGACTGTCCGGGGGTGGATTCTGTAGTAAACAGAATGCAGCAGATTTGGGGGCAGGTAGTGGATAAATTGTTTCAATCCCAAGAAACTGCCCAAAAGATTGCCAATCGGCGTCGAATTGTTAGTCCCCAGTTTAAAGTGGGGTACATGGTGTGGTTGTCCTCTAAAAAATATTCCTATGAGAGTTACATCTCCTAAATTTAAACCCAGATTTATTGGACCTTATAAGATTTCGGAGATTATCAGCCCTGTATCTTTCCGTTTGGCTCTGCCTGTGTCATTTAAGATTCACAATGTCTTCCATAAGTCCTTATTGAAGAGACATGTGGAGCCAACAGTTCCTGCAGCAGCACTTCCTGACCCTGTTTTGGTACAAGGGGATCTGGAGTATGAGGTTGAAAACATTCTGGATTCCTGTCGCTGTAGGCGGAAGCTTCAGTACCTTGTGAAATGGAAGGGTTATGGGCAGGAGGATAACTCTTGGGTTGTGGCTTCTGACATTCATGCGGACAGGTTGGTTCGCGCCTTCCATCTTTCTTATCATGAGTAACCCGGTGGCGTTGGTGAGGGTTCGGTGACCCCTCCTCAAGGGGGGGGGGTGCTGTTGTGAATGTCAGTTATGCTTTTGCTGCTGTGAGGCTCCCTCTTGTGGCCAGAAATGGTTTGGACAGAGACCAGGTGTTCTGGAGCAATGGGCGTTTCAATTGCTAACTTTCTGCCTATTTAAACCTTGGTCTGCTAGCAGTCTGAGCCGGTTGTCATTTGTTCTTTAGTTTACCAGCCTTCTCATCTTGCTCCAGACCACATCTATCCCAGATAAGTGCTTTGTTCTTTCTTATGTTGTTTTGTTCTTTTTTTTCTTATCTGGGTTTGTCATTTACTGTGGTTATTGTCAGTTTATTTGCATGCAGTAATCTTCCCTCTCTGTTGCTTAGCTGGGAAGCTCCCTGCAGCTATGTTTGGAGTATTGCTCCTATAAGTCCATGTGTTTGTTGCTTCTTGAATTTGTAATTGTAATTGTTCCTGTTTTCTGTTTTGACTTTTTGTACTATCAGGTATTTGGATATTTGTACGGTTTTTCTCTGGCCACCATCAGCCTCTTTCCTATCCTTTCCTATTTAGTCAATGGGGCCTCACCTTTGCTAATCCTATCATCCATCTGTGTATTGTGTTTTCCTATATCACTGTAGTCTTTGAATGTGGGGGACTTGCTATACCTTTGCGGTCTATTTCTGAGGCAGAGAGTTATTCATCCTTCCTTCCTTTAGGATAGTTCTCCAGCTGGGTTCGCGGTGCATAGGATGTTAGTTCACCCCTCAGCTACTTCTAGTGTTGATGGTTAGTAAGGGGATGGCGGCCAGATTAGTTGCCAATGCTCTTGTCACCTTTTTTGCCAATGATGTATTGTGATCTTCCATGGTTCCGGATCATAACACCTCTGCTATATTACAGGGGTTGGAGGCCTCTCCGATATTACAAGGGATGAGGGCCGCCCCTCATATTACAAGGGATGGGGGCCTCTCCGATATTACAAGGGATGGAGGCCTCTCCGATATTACAAGGGATGGAGGCTTCTCCGATATTACAAGGGATGGAGGCCTTTGCTATATTACAGGGGATGGAAGCCTCTCTGTTATTACAAGGGATGAGGGCCGCCTCTCATATTACAAGGGATGGAGGCCGCCCTGATATTACAAGGGATGGAGGCTTCTGCTATATTACAGGGGATGGAGGCCTCTCTGATATTACAAGGGATGGAGTTCTCTCCGATATTACAAGGGATGGAGTCCTTTCTGATATTCAACACGGAATGGAGCCTCCCCTATATCAAATGGGTTGGAGGTTTCTGATATTACAAAGGATAGAGCCCTCTCCTATATTACAGGGGATGGAGGCCTCCCTGATATTACAAAGGATGAAGGCCTCCCCGATATTACAAGGGATGGAGGCCTCTCTTATATTACATGGGATGTAGGCCTCCCATTTGATCAGAGGTTCGAAAAGATGGGCTTGTTTAGCTTAGAAAAAAGACGTCTCAGAGGAGATCTCATTTATATGTATAATACATGTGTGGTCAATACAATGAACAGCACAGGACTAATTCATTCCAAAGACCATACTAAAGGCCCCTTTACACACAGAGATAAATCTGCGGCAGATCTGTGGTTGCAGTGAAATTGTGGACAATCAGTGCCAGGTTTGTGGCTGTGTACAAATGGAACAATATGTCCATGATTTCACTACAACCACAGATCTGCCAAAGATTTATCTCTGTGTCTAAAGTGGCCTTAAGGATTAGGGACACTTACTGCGAGTGGAAGAAAGGTGATAATAGCAGCTAAATGGGGAAGGGTTCTATTGGCCGGCTGCAGCGTGACGTCGATGTGACGCCGAACGTCCCTCCCACTCCAGGAAGTGGATGTTCGCCGCCCACAGCGAGGTCGTATGGACGGGTAAGTACGTGTGATGGGGGGTTATTAGATTGTGCGACACATTCAACAAATTGACCGTGTCGCACATACGATGAGGGCGGGTATGATCGCATACGATATCGTATGCTTAATTGCAAGGTGTAAAGCAGGCTTAAGTGGACCATCTTGGAGAATCTATCACATATCACCCAAATCACAGTCATTTTCTGAGAGACGGGAAGCTCTGAAATAAAATCCATAGACATGTGCGTCCAAGGTCTCTTAGGTACCGGCAAAGGCAATAAAAGCCCACTAGAACAAGAACAACAGGGCTTTGACCTAGAGCAAACTCCACACTACTGCACAAAACTACGGACATCCCGGGACAGGGAAGGCCACCAAAAAGAGCGGCTCACAAGATCCTGAGTAGCAAAAATGCCAGGGTGACCCACCAAAACAGAGCAATGAACCTTAGAGACAACCCGGTTTCTCCATTGGTCCGGGACAAACAGTTTCCCCGCAGGACATCTCTCTGGTTTATCCCCCTGAAATCCCGCCAGTGCCAACCGCAGATCAGGCGAAATGGCCGAGAGAACTACACTATCATTCAGGATAGTAGACGGCTCGGCAACCTCCAAAGAGTCAGCACAGAAACTCCTGGAAAGGGCATCGGCCTTAAGAGTCTTGGTGCCTGGCAAAAAAGAGACCACAAAATTAAACCGAGTAAAAAACAAAGCCCACCTGGCCAGTCGAGGATTCAACCTCTTGGCAGATTCCAGATAGGTAAGATTCTTGTGGTCCGTAAGCACCACAACTTGATGTCTAGCCCCTTCCAACCAATGTCTCCATTCTTCAAACGTCCACTTCATAGCCAATAATTCCCAGTTGCCCACATCATAATTACATTCAGAAGGAGCAAACTTCCAAGAGAAAAAGGCACAGGGCTTAAGTTTACCCAAGATAGTGTCTCGTTGAGACAGAACAGCACCTGCTCCGATCTCTGAGGCATCGATCTCAACTTGAAATGGGCGAGACACATCAGGTTGCTGCAGGACTGGGACAGAAGTAAACCGCCTCTTAAGCTCCTGGAAGGCCACAATTGCCTCTGGGGTCCAATTCTCAGCATCAGCTCCCTTCTTGGTCAAATCTGTCAGAGGTTTGACAATGGCAGAAAAATTGGCTATAAATTTACGGTAAAAATTTGCAAGCCACAAAAACTGCTGCAGGGATTTTAGAGAAGTCGGTTGCACCCAGTCGTAAATAGCCTGAACCTTAACCGGGTCCATTTCGATAGCGGAGGGTAACAAAATGAACCCCAAAAAGGAAATCCTTTGCACCCCAAAGAGGCACTTTGACCCCTTAATGTACAGTGCATTATCCTTGAGTATCTGTAAAACAGCCCGTACTTGCCCAACATGAGAGTTCCAATCATCAGAAAAAATCAAGATGTCATCCAAATAGACAATCAAAAATTTACCAATAAGGTCCCGGAAAATGTCATTCATGAAGGCCTGGAAGACAGAGGGGGCATTAGTGAGCCCAAAAAGCATCACTAGGTACTCAAAATGCCCCTCAGGAGCATTAAATCCGTCTTCCATTCATCATCCTCCTTAATACGGATGAGATTCTACGCACCCTTAAGATCCGGTTTCGTAAACCATTTGGCACTCTTCACTCTAGAGAAAAGATCAGACATCAGAGGCAAAGGGTACTGATATTTGATCGTGATTTTATTAAGAAGGCGGTAGTCAATACAAGGTCTCAATAGATCATTGGCAAAAAAGGTGACGAGCATTAGCAACTAATCTGGCTGCCATCCCCTTACTAACCATCAACACTAGAAGTAGCTGTGGGGTGAACTAACATCCTATGCACCGCGTACCCAGCCGGAGAACTAACTATCCTAAAGGAAGGAAGGATGAATAACTCTCTGCCTCAGAAATAGACCGCAAAAGTATAGCAAGCCCCCCACATTCAAAGACTACGGTGATATAGGAAAACACAATACACAGATGGATGATAGGATTAGCAAAGGTGAGGCTGATAGTGGTCAGAGAAAAACCCTACAAAAATCCAAATACCTGATAATACAAAAAGTCCTCAGATCACATGATCTGAACTCCGTCCTATATCAGGTGCTCTTGTCAAACCAATGAACAGAAAACAGGAACAATTACAAATTCAAGAAGCAACAAACACATGGACTTATAGGAGCAATACTCCAAACATAGCTGCAGGGAGCTTCCCAGCTAAGCAACAGAGAGGGAAGATTCCTGCATGCAAATGAACTGACAATAACCACAGTAAATGACAAACCCAGATAAGAACAAAGAACAAAACAACATAAGAAAGAACAAAGCACTTATAGATGTAGATGTAGTCTGGAGCAAGATGAGAAGACTGGTAAACTAAAGAACAAATGACAACCGGCTCAGACTGCTAGGAGACCAAGGTTTAAATAGGCAGAAAGTTAGCAATGGAAACGCCCATTGCTCCAGCACATCTGGTCTCCGTCCAAACCATTCCTGGCCACAAGAGGGAGCTTCACAGCAGCAAAAGCATAACTGACATTCACAACACAGAGGCCTCCATCCCTTGTAATATTGGAGAGAACTCCATCCCTTGTAATATCGGAGAGACCTCCATCCCCTGTAATATAGCAGAGGCCTCCATCCCTTGTAATATCGGAGAAGCCTCCATCCCTTGTAATATCGGAGAAGTTTCCATCCCTTGTAATATTGGAGAGGCCTCCAACCCTTGTAATATCGGGGAGGCCTCCATCCCCAGTAATATAGGAGAGGGCTTTATCCCTTGTAATATTAGAGACCTCCATCCCATTTGATATTGGGGAGGCTCCATCCCATGTTGAATATCAGAAAGGACTCCATCCCTTGTAATATTGGAAAAGCCGCCCCTGGACTATCAGGTCGTTACAGGGTATTGCACACTCTGCCCTCCCGTGCAATATCCACCTACTTCTCTAATATTAAAAACTTATTATGGGTCTAAAATAGGCCTCAATGTGACTAAGGGCTGAGAGTGACCGGGTCTCAACAGGTTTTAATATTAGAGATGTAGGTACTATCCCAACTGGGTACACCTTGTCGTTGGTGGGATGGCTTTATGCTTATTTTGATCAAAAACAGTGTTTACGAAGTACCATATGTTTATATGCACTATGCCTTTATTTACTGCAGGGTATATTTTCACAATTTTTCCCTTGCTTTCTTTTTGTCTTATGGCCAGTGTGAACATGAGCTCACAAGCTCCATGTGTACCATCTCATACTCTGGCTCACTTTTTTGTTTTTATGTAGTTTTTTTGTATTCTGTACAAATAGGGTGTGGCCCTCCCTCTTGGTGAGCTGGGCATTTCATTCTGTGCATCCCCTGACTGTGTGTCCTGTTGGGACCCGGTCACTCTCAGCCCTTAGTCACATTGAGGACTATTTTAGACCCATGGTAAGGTTTTAATATTAGAGAGTGTAGATATTATCCCAACTGGGTACACCTTGACGTCGGTGGGATGGCTTATGCTTTTTTTTTATCAAAAAAAGTGTTTACTAAGTACATTATGTTTATATGCACTATGCTTTTATTTAGTTACAGCAGGGTATATTTTCACAATTTTTTTTCCTTGGTTTCTCTTTGTCTCATGGCCAGTGTGAAGATGAGCTCACAAGCTCCATGTATACCATCTCATACTCCGGCTCACTTTTTTGTTTTTATGCAGTACAGAGCATTGTGGCCATCACTGCTCACAGTACAGATCCCTGGGGTCCCCACTGCCCCCAGTACAGATCCTTGTGTTCCCCAATGCTCCCAGTACAGATCCGTGTGACCGTCACTGCTCCCAGTACAGTTCCCTGAGGTCCCCACTGCTAATAGTACAGATCCCTGCAGTGCCCACTGCTGATTATAGCCCAATTAGAGAAGAAATACTTAAAGAATATTTTATGCCTTTTACAGATGGAGCTGTGAGATTATCTGGAGGTCAAAATATTGGGGAAGGACGAGTGGAAATATATTATAATGGAGATTGGGGAACTGTATGCGATGATGGCTGGACTGAACGTAATGCACAGGTGGTTTGCCGACATTTAGGCTTCAGGTATTTATAAAGCAAGCAAGACAATGAGCAGTGGTTGCCAACCTCACAATTGTCTGTATTGATAAGGACCAGTTAGAGACTTATAGCTGGTGAAATAAGTATTCAACGTGTCACAAATTTTCTAAGTAAATATAATTCTATAAGTGCTATTGACATGAATTTTTCACAAGATGTCGGTAACAACCCATCCAATCAACGAAGGCAAACAAATCAAACCATAGATGTTCATAAATTAAGTTGTGTAATAATGAGAAATGACACAGGGAAAAAGTAGTGAACACCCTTAGTGAAATTTAGTTATTACTTTGTACAAAAGCCTTTGCTGGTGATAACAGCTTCAAGACGCCTCCTACAGTTAGGCCCAGAAATATTTGGACAGTGACACAAGTTTTGTTATTTTAGCTGTTTACAAAAACATGTTCAGAAATACAATTATATATATATATAATATGGGCTGAAAGTGCACACTCCCAGCTGCAATATGAGAGTTTTCACTTCCAAATCGGAGAAAGGGTTTAGGAATCATAGCTCTGTAATGCATAGCCTCCTCTTTTTCAAGGGACCAAAAGTAATTGGACAAGGGACTCTAAGGGCTGCAATTAACTCTGAAGGCGTCTCCCTCGTTAACCTGTAATAAATGAAGTAGTTAAAAGGTCTGGGGTTGATTACAGGTGTGTGGTTTTGCATTTGGAAGCTGTTGCTGTGACCAGACAACATGCGGTCTAAGGAACTCTCAATTGAAGGGAAGCAGAACATCCTAAGGCTGAAAAAAAAGAAAAAATCCATCAGAGAGATAGCAGACATGCTTGGAGTAGCAAAATAAACAGTCGAGTACATTCTGAGAAAAAAGCAATTGACTGGTGAGCTTGGGAACTCAAAAAGGCCTGGGCGTCCACGGATGACAACAGTGGTGGATGATCGCCGCATACTTTCTTTGGTGAAGAAGAACCCGTTCACAACATCAACTGAAGTCCAGAACACTCTCAGTGAAGTCGGTGTATCTGTCTCTAAGTCAACAGTCTCTGAGATTTGATGTTATTTGTATACTGACGGTCCTGAGGAAGGGAGCAGGTGCTCCTGAAACGCGTAGACCTGGATGAAAATAAAGTGACATTGGTCTGACTATCTGAACTAGTGATCCTTTGGCGCGGCATCAAACACCAACTTCTATTGTCTTCTGGCAAAGCATTAAGAAAGAGGAAACCCAGCGTTTGGTGATGTCCATGGGTTCCAGACTTAAGGCAGTGATTGCCTCCAAAGGATTTGCAACAAAATATTGAAAATAAAAATATTTTGTTTGGGTTTGGTTTATTTGTCCAATTACTATTGACCTCCTAAAATGTGGAGTGTTTGTAAAGAAATGTGTACAATTCCTACAATTTCTATCAGATATTTTTGTTCAAACCTTCAAATTAAACGTTACAATCTGCACTTGAATTCTGTTGTAGAGATATCATTTCAAATCCAATGTGGTGGCATGCAGAGCTCAACTCGCGAAAATTGTGTCACTGTCCAAATATTTCTGGACCTAACTGTATATGGAGAAACTAGTCGCATTCATTGCTCAGGTGTGATTTAAGTCCATTCTCCCACACAACACTCTTCAAATCCTGAAGCTTCCTTGGGATCCTTCTGTGAACTCTGAGCTTTAGTTACTTCCATAAATGTTCTATTGGATTCAGATCAGATGATCGGCTCGGCCATTCTAGAAGCTTTATTCTCTTTGTCTCAAAGCAATTGAGAGTTTTCTTGGCTGTATGTTTGGGATTATTGTCTTGATGAAATGTCCTCCCACGTTTCACCTTCCTCATCCTGGTAGATGGCAGCAGATTTCTTTCAAGAATGTTTCGTTACATTTGTCCACTCATCATTTCTTCAACCATATGACGTTTGCCAGTGCCGTATGCTTAAAAACAACCCCACACCATGATGTGTGTATTATGGCTTCTAAAGAGTTCAGTTTTGGTCTCATCTGACCAGACTATATTCTCCCAGTATTTCACAAGCTTGTCTAAATATTGCTGAGTAAACTTTAAATGCACTTGAATATGCTTTTTATTCAGCAATGGAGTCTTGTATGGTGAGCGTTCATACAGGCCATGGAGGTTGAGTGCACTACTTATTGTTTTCTTTGAAACAAATGTACTTGCTTAATCCAGGTCTTTCTGTAGCTCTCCAGAGGTGGTCCTTGAACAACTCTTCTGATAATTCTTTTCACTCCTCTGTCTGAAATCTTGCAGTAAGCACCAGGTTGTGGTCGGTTTATAGTGAAATTATATTCTTTCTACTTCTGAATTATGGCTCCAACAGTGCTCACTGGAGTCTTCAGTAGTTCAGAAATGGAGACAGCTCACTGGTTTTATCCAGCATGAGATGTTTCTTGTTTGGATCTTATTAATTTTATCAGTTGAACCAGTTGATATTATTTTTCACTAAGTGTCAGGATTGCTTTCTAATTACTGATAGATCTCAGCTGCTATCATGACTTTCCATGGCTTTTTCCATCTCTCTTTCTTCATATGTTCAATACTTTTTTCTTGTGTCATTTAGCAATATTACACATTACTAAATTTATGGTCATCTATGGTTTGATTGCTTTGCTTTTGTCAATTGGATGGGTAGTTACCGATATCTAGTGAAAAATTCATGTTGATAGCAGCTTTAGAAATACTTTGAAAAAAGGTAACAAGTTCATGACTTATTTCACCCGCTGTAACTTCATCTACTTTGGCCCTATGAAACCTCTATTGAAAAGTGACCGACGTGTATGTGCTTATATTCATTGTGGTAGTCATTTTGGCTACAAAATTATGAAAGCACAGTTGATTCTGTCTCCATGACAAACTGATTTACACTTTTTTTTTGCTGCAGATTTCACCATAAATCCAAGGAAAATCTTCAACAGATCTGCAGCAAAAGAAAATATTTTTTATAGATTTTGTTCTGGCTTTTGATGCAGATACTACCCAAGTAGATACAGTGCATTGCGAAAGTATTTGGCCCCCTTGAATTTTTAACTTTTGTAAAAAATAATAAACTGAAAATTGGGGCCATGCAATATATTCGGCCCCTTTACTTTCAGTGCAGCAAACTCACTCCAGAAGTTCATTGAGGATCTCTGAATGATCCAATGTGGTCCTAAATGAATGGTGATGATAAATATAAGCCACCTGTGTGTAATCTAGTCTCCGTATAAATGCACCTGCTCTGTGATAGCCTCAGTGTTCTGTTTAAAGCACAGAGAGCATCATGAAGACCAAGGAACACAACAGGTAGGTCCGTGATACTGTTGTGGAGAAGTTTAAAGCTGGATTTGGTTACAAAAAGATTTCCACAACTTTAAACATCCCAAGGAGCACCGTGCAAGCGATCATATTGAAATGTAAGGAGTATCGTACCACTGCAAATCTACCAAGAACCGGCCGTCCATCCAAACTTTCATCTCAAACAAGGAGAAGACTGATCAGAGATGCAGCCAAGAGGCCCATGATCACTCTGAATGAATTGCAAAGATCTACAGCTGAGGTGGGAGAGTCTGTCCATAGGACAACAATCAGTCGTACAATGCACAAATCTGGCATTTATGGAACAGTAGCAAGAAGAAAGCCATTTCTCAAAGATATCTATAAAAAGTTTTGTTTAAAGTTTGCCACAAGCCACCTGGGAGACACACCAAACATGTGGAAGAAGGTGCTCTGGTCAGATGAAACCAAAATCGAACTATTTGGGCACAATGCCAAATGATATGTTTGGCGTAAAAGCAACAGCTCATCACCCTGAACACACTATCCCCACTGTCAAACATGGTGGTGGCAGCATCATGGTTTGGGCCTGCTGTTTTTCAGCAGGGATAGGGAAGATGGTTCAAATTGATGGGAAGATGGATGGAGCCAAATACAGGACCATTCTTGAAGAAAACCTGTTGGAGTCTGCAAAAGACATGAGACTGGGATGGATATTTGTCTTCCAACAAGACAATGATCCCAAAAATAAAGCAAAATCTATAATGGAATGGTTCACAAATAAACATATCCAGGTGTTAGAATGGCCAAGTCACAGTCCAGACCTGAATCCAATCTAGAATCTGTGGAAAGAGCTGAAAACTGCTGTTCACAAATGCTCTTTATCCAACCTCACTCAGCTTCAGCTGTTTGCAAAGGAAGAATGGGCGAGAATTTCAGTTTCTCGATGTGCAAAACTGATAGAGACATGCCCCAAGCGACTTGCAGCTGTAATCGCAGCAAAAGGTGGCTGGCGCTACAAAGAATTAACTTAAAGGGGCCATATAATATTGCATGCCCCAATTTTCAGTTTATTATTTTTTATAAAAGTTTATACTCCTTCCATTTCAATACGATCACTTGCACAGTGCTTCTTCGGATGTTTAAAGTTTTGGAAATCTTTTTTCAACCAAATCCAGCTTTAAACTTCTCCACAACAGTATTACGGACCTGCCTGTTGTGTTCCTTGGTCTTCATGATGCTCTCTGTGCTTTAAACAGAATATTGAGACTACCACAGAGCAGGTGCATTTATATGGAGACTTGATTACACACAGGTGGCTTATATTTATCATCATCAGTCATTTAGGACAACATTGGATCATTCAGAGATCCTCAATGAACTTCTGGAGTGAGTTTGCTGCACTGAAAGTAAAGGGGCCGGATAATATTGCACGCCCCACTTTTCAGTTTATTATTTTTTACAAAAGTTTAAAATGAGCAATAAATTTCGTTCAACTTCACAATTGTGTCCCACTTGTTGTTGATTCTTCACCATAAAATTAAAAATTTTTATCTTTATGTTTGAAGCCTGAAATGTGTGAAAAGGCCGAATACTTTTGCAAGGCACTGTAGGGGCAGGGGTGATGTATGTCTCAAGCCAGTTAGCATTGCAGCACTGGTGGGTAGAACAGTATTATTAAGAGAGATCTGTTAGGCCGGGTACACATATCCGGCTTTTCGCCGGTTTGACGGATGCGGCGCACGCCAGTACATTGTATACAATACACTGGCAGCGCAGCAAGCGCCGGTCACATGCTGACATGTGACTAGAGCATGTGACCCGGAAGTTGCGTCGCTGCCACTGTACTGTATCATACTGTACTGGCGTACGCCGCATCCCTCAAACCGGGAAAAAACGGATATGTGTACCCGGCCTTACCAGGTTGTTGTACCTTCATCTGTGAGCAGCATAATGTAAGGTAAACACTTTGATTTCAGCGGTGTGTCACTAAAGGTCCAGTCACACTAAGCAACTTACCAGCGATCCCAACAACGATAGGGATCGCTGGTAAGTTGCTAGGAGGTTGCTGGTGAGATGTCACACTGCGACGCTCCAGCGATCCCACCAGCAACCTGACCTGGCAGGGATCGCTGGAGCGTCGCTACACGAGTTGCTGGTGAGCTGTCACCAGCAACCAGTGACCAGCCCCCAGCGCCTTGTGGAAGATGCTGCGCTTGGTAACTAAGGTAAATATCGGGTAACCAACCCGATATTTACCTTGGTTACCAGCGCACGGAGCTACACGTGCAGAGAGCAGGGAGCAGCGCACAATGCTTAGCGCTGGCTCCCTGCTCTCCTAGCTACAGCACACATCGGGTTAATTAACCCGATGTGTCCTGCAGCTACATGTGCAGAGAGCAGGAGCCGGCACTGACAGTGAGAGCGGCGGAGGCTGGTAACAAAGGTAAATATCGGGTAACCAAGGACAGGGCTTCTTGGTTACCCGATGTTTACATTGGTTACCAGCCTCCGCAGAAGCCAGCTCCTGCTGCCTGCACATTTAGTTGTTGCTGTCTCGTTGTCACACACAGCGATCTGTGCTTCACAGCAGGACAGCAACAACTAAAAAATGGCCCAGGACATTCAGCAACAACCGGCGACCTCACAGCAGGGGCCAGGTTGTTGCTGGATGTCACACACAGCAACATCGCTAGCAACATCACAAAAGTTGTTCGTTAGCAGCGATGTTGCTAGCGATGTTGCTTAGTGTGACGGGGCCTTTACTGGGCTGCTTGCTGCAGTTTTGATAAAATCACAATCTTATCTGCTGCAGATCTATCAGTTCTCTGAATGCTTAACTATTTATAACCCCACCCACATCGCTGATTAACGACTTTGTGTACACTGTGCATAGGCAGAAAGCTGCTGATCAGCAGTGGGGTCAGGGTTATTATAGAGGGCTTTTGCATATAGAGAACTACACGGCAGCAGGTTTACTAGTCCTATAATGATGATCTCCTGCTGAAAAAAAAATTATATTTAAAGGGAACCTGTCACCAGATGTTCATAATACTTACTTACCTAACGGTCGGTGCGGAGCAGATGGGTCAGATGGGCATCTCCGTTCTGAGCAGAACTCCGTCTCCGTCCTGAGCAGGGCAGATCATAGTGCTCCTGCGCAGGACCTCACTGTTGGCTAGTGTAGATGACGTAGAATGCGTCATCCACATTAGCTTCAGAAGAAGGACAAAGATGGCCGAAAGAGGAGGTGCGGGACCTGGAGAACGGAGACTCCCATGCGACCCGTCTGCTCCGCACTGACCGTTAGGTAAGTGTTATGAACATCCGGTGACAGGTTCCCTTTAAAGCCCAGTCTTTTTGTTTTGTGGGGAGATAAGTTGCTGACAAATGTTCCTTTGTACTGGAAATTTAGGGAAGATGGCTTTCGACTAAGCGATCATTCGTCCAACAGCTAACATGTACCTCTAATATATGCCACTCTATAGCCATATAATAATATATGTGTGCCAATGGCCATAATGCAAAAAAAGTGTATGTTGATCCACTGTGTAGGAATTGGATGTCTACTGTACTTTTCTTTATAATAAAAAAAAATATGTGCTGAACTGTATGAGTGCAATGATAGCGAAAAGGACACTGCTTGTCCACTGCTGGGAAAATGGGGGCTAAAAAAAACTTTTAGCATATTTGCCATAAAAAATGGATGGCTTCCTTTTTACTTTAGTGTTTCATCTGTCTTTTTTTTATTCTAGTGGTCCCTCTAGTTTGGCATCAAAAGCAGAGTTTGGACCTGGAGGCGGGTTGATATTTCTGGATGATGTGTCCTGCACAGGCACGGAGCGCTCTCTAGTGGAATGTTCACATAGTAGCTGGGGTCAGCATGACTGCTCTCATTCTGAAGATGTGGGAATCCGGTGCTCAAATGACAGCAATGACATAGCTGAACCACCGTCTGGTAATACCCTTGTTCTTCTGAGTCAACCAGCTGCACAATATAGAGTTTATTACTTATCAAACATATATTGCCCTGGAGTCCATATTTTATTAGAGGATCCTAATTGTTTCCAGTCTCTTTACTTTTAGACTTTTGGTGGATTATTGATTATTAGTATTAAAGTTCACTATTTCATTATTTATAATAATATTACTAATGTTGTATACTGTAGAATCGATGGACAAATTATATTTATATACTGTTATGGCCAAAAGTGTTGGCACCCTTGAAATTGTTCCAGCAAATGAAGAATTTCTCCAAGAAAATTATTTTAATTATCTGTCATACATATGTTTATTTCCTTTGTGAGTATTAGAACAACACAAAAAAAAACAGAGAAAAAAGGCAAATCGGGCATAATTTCACACAAAACACAAAAATGGACCAACCAAAATTGTTGGGACCTTTCCAAACTTGTGGGTAAACAACTTTGTTTCCATCATGCGATGCTCGTTCAAACTCACCTGTGGCAAGTAAAGGGTGCTTTACACGCTGCGACATCGCTAGGAATTGCTTGCGATGTCGAGCGCGATAGCACCCGCCCCCGTCGTACGGCCGATATGTGGTGATCGCTGCCGTAGCGAACATTATCGCTACGGAAGCATCACACGCACATACCTGCACTGCGACATCGCTGTGACCGGCGAACCGCCTCCTTTCTAAGGGGGCGGTTCGTTCAGCGTCATAGCGACGTCACAGCAGCGTCACTGAACCGCCGCCCAATAGAAAAGGAGGGGAGGAGATGAGCGGCCGGAACATGCCGCCCACCTTCTTCCTTCCTCCTTTTCCGGTGGACGGAGGTAAGGTGATGGTTGTCGTTCCTGCTGTGTCACACACAGCAATGTGTGCTGCCGCAGAAGCGACGAACCACATCGCTACTGAGCAGAAAACGATTTTTTGTTTTAGGACGACCTCTCCATGACCACAGATTTTTCCCTCTTTTCGAATCGCTTACGGTCGCTCAGAGGAGTCACACACTGCGATCTCGTGTCACAACCACCGTGACCTCGACGATCTCTCCTTAGCGATATTGCAGCGTGTAAAGCACCCTTAACAGGTGTGGGCAATATGAAAACCACACCTATAACTAGATAAAAAGGGGAAGAGTTGACTCAAGTTTTGCATTGTGTGTCTGTGTGAGACACTATAAGCATGGAGAACAGAAAGAGGAGAAGAGAACTGTCTGAACTTGGGAACCAAAAATGATCAAAAATATCAACAATTGCAAGGTTATAAGTAAATCTCCAGAGATCTTGATGTTCCTCTGTCCCCAAAAAATTGATGAAAGCTGTCAACACAGGATAGTTCAAACAAATGGTGGATAAGCAGCCCCAATCAATTTCCCAAAAAATTTAAGCACGGGGTGCATCAGTGTGAGTGAAAACTATCCGTCGACATGACATGAAATGCTATGGCAGGAGACCCAGTAAGACCCCACAAGTCTGGCTCTGATATACGAATTTTTATTTATTACAGTTCACGTATGGTGCATCATAAAGCAAACAGTGTACGCATGAATAGCGGTTTCAATGCGTTTCAGGTGTACTCAGCACACTTAATCAAGATGAAGGGTGCTGAGTACTAGAGTTGAGCGAGGATCTAACTATTCGTACTCGCTATACTCATAACAAATACTGTCCAATACTCGCGTATTCATTCCGAACAGCATGTGCAATGCAAGTCAATGGGGAAAAACTCTCAATGTACAGAGTAACCCGAATGCCGTACATTTCGTGTAAGTAGCGAATAGTGAGGAATTCGGGTTACTCGTTACATTGCGAGTATTCCCCATTGACTTGCATTGCACACGCTATTCGGAATGTATACGCGAGTATTGGACAGTATTCGTTATGAGTATAGCGAGTACGAATAGTTAGATATTCGCTCAACTCTACTGAGTACACCTGGAAGGTATATGCTCAGTGTGCATATACAATTGTAGGCACATAGAGATATGGTATAAATCTCTATCAGGTTAATAGTACAACACAAATACATTCTTATGCATAAGCCTTAAAATAATTTATATCTGATGACATTTTCAGGGCCCTTTGTTCGGCTGATGGATGGGGAAAGCACTAAAGAAGGCCGAGTGGAAGTATTCCTAAACGGACAGTGGGGCAGCGTGTGTGATGATGGATGGACTGACAATGACGCTGTTGTTGTTTGTCGTCAGCTAGGACACAGGTCAATGCTTCCTTCTTATGTTTTATGTATCTTTTTTCTGTTTTGTTTTTCTTTCTTTTTTAATAGTTCTGCAAATTGGGATGCTGATCTGGCATATATTCTAAGTCATATGCAAAGGATTGTTAAAAATCCACATTTGACTTTTAGAATCGCTACTTCCAATAGGTGGCGCTGCGCTAGAGTTTGTCTCATTTACTAGAGAGACAATTTTAATAGTTCTGATAATTACAGCACAATTGCATGTTTGCAACACCATTTCTAACACTGACCTAGCTAAATCTAAGCCATAACACTGTTTTTTGTGCCCTTTTTGGTTCATGCCGGGCCTGTAACAAGAACTGACTAGTAAAGGTAAAGGAAACTACAGCCCTGTGTTGTCCAGTTATTACTGGTGTCCTCAGTTTTGCACCCCCAACATTACAACACTATAGTCTACTACACCCACAGTGGCGGCTGATATTGGCCTCACAGCACAGGTGGTGTCACGAACAGCTCCCCCATCATCCCCATCCCCAGCCTTTTATGGACACCTGGGGTCACGGAACCGGGCAAGGCCATCGCGGTGTCCCAGGATAAATATCGCAGACTGATATCGAGTAACCCCCGCCCCGTGGGCGCGTCACCTGTGTCTGCCATAACTGAACTGCATGACATCTGAGGACAGACTGATGTTTCACATGCATCCATAGATTTGTATGGGTGCGCATGATCCGAATATTGGAGCTACTTAGAGCATCCTGCGATTATTTTCTCATGCCAAATTGGATAACTCTGCCATGTTATACACTTGTGTGTGTGTCCTAAATGTGATGGTAACTGGTGACAAATGCCGCACCTTTAAGGCAGAGATTAGGGACCCACTCAGAGGTTCGCTGTGACATTGCAGTGGGCTTCATACAGTCTGATCAAAATGTTTCGCAAGGTGTTTGTACTGGTGACAAATGCAGATATCACTGGAGCTGTTCTAGGCAAGGATGGAAAATTATAGTTGAAAAGTTAGCTATATATGATATTAAGGCCGGTGTCCCACTTGCGATTGCCTTGCGTGTATCATGCGCGAGTTTTGCGGTGCATCATCGGTCACGGACCCACACTCTGCTCACAGGAGCGGGTTGGTTGTGTCGCGGGCGGAGGAGGGGACGCCGTGCTCTCCCACTGCTGCTCGGGTCCGGCCGCCGCGGCTGCTGCAGCCTGCCGCTGCTCGGTGGCTCGAGCGATGGGCCGGATCCCGGGGACTCTAGCGGCGCTCCTCGCCTGTGAGTGAAAGGGGGTTTTTGGGTGTGGGGATTGTTTATTGTCCGTGACGCCACCCACGGTTGTGGTGATTTGGTTGACACCACCGCTGCTCTGTATGGGGATCCCGGGAAGGATGGTATGGAGCAGCCAGTTGTTGTGTTGCCCCTCCGTGGGTAGGGGTTGGTGATCCCGGGGCCCAGTGATGAGGTGGGAGATGCAGGGCTCGGTGGGGTGCAGGGACGCGGGGGCAGCGCTGTGCCCTGCGGCACTGTGGTACTCACTCAGCCTGAGACGTTGACACAGTTTTCGGTAAAACACACGGCTGGAAAGACGGTTCCCACGGACGGCTGCACTTGCTTTCCCCAGTAGGTGACGGTGATGTCCCTTTTCCTTGCACCTAGATACGGTTGTTGGTAGCGATGGATTCCCACCGGTTACCCCACTCCCCGGCCTGGATATAAGCCGGAGGAGCCCCACTTCTCTTGCCCGCAGGCGCTGGCCCTGAGAAACTGGTGCCCTGGCGGTGGCGGTGTCTCTCTGTTACGGTTGGACTGTTGCCTTCAATCGGGACTTGGTTGTTTGGAGACAGACGTCCCCTTCACTGACAGATTTGGCAAATTATGGCGACTCCTAGCCTTGCCGGGATCCGAAAGGCCCCTGCCCTGGTGCTGACTGTTCTTCGTATACTGCTCCAGACCGCCGGGCCACTACCCGTCCGCGCGGTCCTTCCAGCAACCTCCGAGCAGTCACCCCTGCGGACTATCACCCCCGTCTGCTGACCTTGCTGACACTGTCCTGGCACACAGCCGGACCAACTTCAGGCTTTACTACTCTCACTTCAGCTTCTTTCTTTAGCTGTACTACAACTTCACTTCTACTTTACTTCACTTTCCTAAACTTGAACTCCACTATTTACTCCTTCACTTAGCTCCTCACTCAAGCTCCCCCTGAGCTGACTGCCTGGTTCCTCCTGCCTCCAGGGCTGTGAACTCCTCGGTGGGCGGAGCCAACCGCCTGGCCCACCCCCTGGTGTGAACATCAGCCCCTGGAGGAAGGCAACAAGGATTTTGGTAGCCTTGGTGTTCCTAACTGGGGTGTAGGGTGTGGTGGTGCAATGACCTGTGACCCCTGGCTTGCCCAGGGCGTCACAGTTGCATGCACCTCTATGCAGCCGACCCGCTCCTGTGAGCAGCGTGTGAGTCCGTGACTGGTGATGCACCGCAAAACTCGCGTGAGATACACGCGAGGCAATCGCAAGTAGGACACCGGCCTATTTCTGAAAAGTGGTATAACATGTGATGTTGTTACTACATTGCTTTACATTAATGGATGTCAAATAGCATGTAGTGTCTAGTAACATAATGTACAACATAAATAACACAGCTTATCCCAGTCTGAAAATTATACAAATTAAATACATTGCCTAATTTTTTTATATAGGGGTCCAGCAAAGGCAAGAACAATGGCTTATTTTGGTGAAGGACAAGGGCCAATTCACTTGGATAATGTAGAGTGCAATGGAACTGAGCACAAACTCGAAGAATGCAAGAAGCAGGACAGTGGCATACACAACTGCTGGCACAGTGAAGATGCTGGAGTTATATGTGACTATTTAGAGAAGAAAATAAGTGGCCTCACAGGTACCGGAATATATTGTATTTCTGTAACACCAGAATCCCTGCACTGCTCTGCTACCTCTTCATGGCAAGGACACCAACATGCTCACTGCCACAGCTGGCCATCGGTGTCTGCTCTGTTCCTCTTGCCTGCCTGTCCAGGGTGCTTTGTCTTTCCCAGTGCCTGTGGACATCACCAGGTCTCCTAGCAGGATCTTTAGGGCACGTGTGCTCGCTCCTGGCCTCCTAAAGGTACAACACGCGAACCTTAAAGTGTCTCTAGCCTATGACTGGGAGTCTCTGTGTATTAAATGCACCTTCCTTAGCAGGGAGGTGCCTGAGTAATTAGGTTCCCAGTGTGCTCTGTCCCGCTAGCTTATTCAGATGTCTTGTCAGTATCAGTTCCCGCTGATTACTCCGACTCCGTCTTGCCAGTCTCCAATACCGATTCCTGCTTGCTGCTTCTACTTCGTCCTGTCTGTCCACCCGTACCTGCATCCCTGACCCTCTGGTCAGCTGCTGCAGTATGGGGCACTGCCCTAGAGTGGTACCTGGTCTTTATCGACAGTCCAGGGCATCCTCACCATCAGAGGCTCCGGCAAAGATGTGGTAGGCACTTAGTCACGCCCCTTCATGGAAACCCCTGTCCTGGCACAGTGGGTTCACACCTGACAGAGTGACAATTTCATCACTTAGGTCTCATGCAGATGTCTGTGAAACACGGTCCGAGCACTGACTGCAATGCACGGAATTGGCTGTGGGTCTCCTGACAGCCTCATAGAAATAAATGAAGCTTTCATGCTTGGGTCAGGAGACCTATGGCCAGTCCGTGCATTGCAGTCTGTGCTTGGACTGTGTTGAACGGATATCTACATCAGCTCTTATGTAGCAAATGATTAAGGTGTAAATATACTGTATAACTGGTGAAAGACTAGTAATATGATGCAACATTGTCTGTATTCTCTTTAATAAATCCCTTGCAAATTTTAGAACTCAAAAAGCCTAAAGCTATAAAGCATTATGTATTGTACAGCTCAGGTTAAGTTAGGTGTTATTAACTTCTATGGAGTTTGACTGTTACATACATGTAGATTTGATGCCATGTTCAACTCTTGATGACTGATACATACCTGTAATTTCAGGAAACTTTCCAAAATAAGTTATGTGTGTACGTGAGGAATAACACTATTTAGGAAATATCAATATTATATGACTTGGACCAGAGGATTGGACATTTTGTAACTTAATATGCACAGTTCTGCGTTCTCTATGTGCCCATGGGACTCTGTACCCGCGGATTTTGCCGCAGAAAATATTGCGGTTTTATCTCTTTTTTTAAATATTGCGGAGTGTCTGTCTCCATGCTGCGGTATGTGCAGCTGTGGAATATGCTGCGGATGTCCCGCAGCCGCACATAACTGCATGTCAATTATTCCTGCGTAAATACCTGCGGAAATCCCAGCCCTCCAGTATGGAGATTGAGGCCGGGACTTCCGCAGGTAAGTCGCATGAATGTCTGCAGGTTTACCGCAGCTATTTCGCTGGAATCCCGCAACTATGTGAAGCTGCGGATTCCGGGGAGCTGCTGTGGGAAATATCCGCGGGTACAGAGTCCGATGGGCACATAGCCTTAGGGGTACTTTGCACACTACGACATCGCAGGTGCGATGTCTGTGGGGTCAAATCGAAAGTGACGCACGTCCGGCGTCGCTGTCGACATCGTAGTATGTGAATCGTTTTTATTACGATTAATGAGCATAAAAGCGTTGAAATCGTATGATCGGTGTAGCGTCGGTCATTTCCATAATTTCGGAAGGACCGATGTTACGATGTTGTTCCTTGTTCCTGCGGCAGCACACATCGCTGTGTGTGAAGCCGCAGGAGCGAGGAACATCGCCTTACCTGCGTCCCGGCTGCAATGAGGAAGGAAGGAAGGAAGTGGGCGGGATGTTTACGTCTTCTCATCTCCGCCCCCCCTGCTTCTATTGGCCGTCGCTGTGATGCCGCACGACCCTCCCCCTTAGGCAGGAGGCGGTTCGCCGGCCAGAGCGACGTCGCGGGGCAGGTAAGTGCATGTGAAGCTGCCATAGCGAAAATTTTCGCTACGGCAGCTATCACAAGATATCGCAGCTGCGACGGGGCGGGGACTATTGCACTCGGCATCGCTACCATCGGCTTGCGATGTCGTAGTGTGCAAAGTACCCCTTAGAGTTGGAATGGACCTCCTGGGTCATCTAGACCAACCCCCTGCTCAAAGCAGGATTCACTAAATCATCCCAGACTTGTAGCACAGAACCACTTTGGACAGCCCCTTTGAATAAGAATAGTATCTTAGCCATACACTTATTGCAAGATATTTTGCTACTATGAACCGGGCCTAAAAATGCCATAGCAAGAAATGCTATTCCTACATGGTGAACAACCAGTGGAGATATTATGATGTTGGCTTGAAGACCAATATGGTCAAAAAGGTGCAAACCTCCATGCCCTTCCAAACCTCAGCACTGGCCCATAGGTACTTGTATTCAGAACGTCACCCTGAACACTAGACCTAGGATAAAACCTCAATGCATCTGTGTGGGGATTAAAACTACCTCAAGGTTAGATGTGCAGCCTTGTGTCAAAAGGTATCTTGGATAACATTATCTCTTCCCTCCTAGGAAAAAAAATGTACACCTCTTTTTTTTTTTTCCAAGAACCATCATTTTGTATTTTTTTATCAACATAAAATAATAATATTTTTATTTGTAAAGCACAAATACATTCAGCATCACTTTACAATTAAGAGGAACCTGTCAGGTGAAATATGTACCCAGACCCACAAGCAGTTCTGAGTGTATATTGCTGATCCCTGCCTAACAGTGCCTGTATCTAGTAGCATAGATAAAGGGATCTTTAGAAAAAGTATTTCTACAGATTCTTTATAATATGCTAATGAGCGAGGGGACAAGTCCCAAGGCTGTTAGTTCCTGCGCTCATTTCACCCTCTTAGCATGGTAGCACACCTACAGGGGGCGCATGTAATTGTGTCCGCTGATCAGAAGTCCCGACCCTTTCGGTCATAAACACTAGATCTCTGTGAAGCCGGGACACGTACACCCGGCTTCATACTGCACATGAACGGAAGTGCTGGGCATTCAAATCTGTGGTGACAGCGGACACAGGTACGCGCGTCACCGCTGGTGGTGCTGCATTGAATGGCATGTTAGTATGTTCCTGTAGGCATGTCAACATGCTAAGAGGGTGGAACGAGCACAGGACCTAATGTCCTTGCGACGAGTCCCTGACCTCATTAGCATATGGTACAAGATCTTTAGAAAAAGTATTTCTCTTTATCTAGATACAGGGATAGTTAGGCAGGGATTAGCAATGAAGTCCAAAAAAGAGATCAGACGGCACTCTCCAAAGTATAAATGAATGAAGATCTTCTTTATTTAAGAAATGGTGCAGGATAAAAAGCAGGAGAGGAGCTAGGTGTAGACCCCCTCCAGGACGACGGCCATTTCACGTCTAATTATGCTTCGACAGGTCCATGACTGGGATTAGCAATATGCACCCAAAACTTCTCGTGGTTCTGGGTGCATATTACACCTGACAGGTTTCCTTTAAGCGGGGGCTTGTACAGACAATAAAGACAATACAAAGTAGCACATAGTTAAATAATTATAGAAGTGAGGGCCCTGCTTGCAAGCTTACAATCTATATAGCCGTATGAGGGTTTGTTTTTAGGATGAGTTGTAGTGTTGAATGTGTGAAAAATCCGTCATGGGTCTTTTTGTTTATATGTCATAAAAGTGACCCAGTAACATGTTTCTACAGGTCACTACAGTTTTTGTGATTTTTAATTGGTTAAAAAAGTAAAAAACTTGGTAATACAAATGTTTGTTTGTTATATCCATTTTCATAAACCCATCACTTTTCAATTTTTTCTGTCGATGGACTTGTGTTCCAGGTTTTCTGCCTGGGGAGCTGTCATTTCTGTTGATGCCATTTTGGAGCAAATATGATATTTTGATTGCTTGTATTGAATTTTTTTGTGGGAAGTCTGGAGAATGAAAAACAGCAATTCTGCCATTTTTTATTTTTTTTTTAAAAGACATATAATATTTAAATAATGTAATATTTTCATAGATCGTACTTCTACTGACATGGCAGTACCAATATGTTGATTTTTATTAATTTTTGTTTTGAAAAACTCAATTATTATATTTTTATTTTATTTTTTTAATGAATGTTTGCTTTATTTTTTAGAACCCCTAGAGAACTCGAAACTGCAAATGTTTGATCACTAGTAGATTTATATACCTCAATGCTACACAATTGTAGCTTATAGTAAAATGACAGATCTCTAATGAAGTTCATCCAGTAGGTCACTGATTTCCAAGGCAATCCATTGTGTTACAATGTGAAAGGGGGGGGCTATGGAATAATTGAGCCAGGCAATTGTGCCATTTAAGTGCTGCTAACAATGGCATTTACTTGGTTACTTGCTGGGCATAGAGCCAGAGGCTGACGTCAGAGAACCCATCGCGGTGCATGACATTAATGCCATGTGCTGCCCCGGCTGTGGAGGAGAAAGATGACAGGCAAGAAGAAGCTTTTTTTGAGTGTGTATTTTTGTGTATGTGAAGAACATCAGGAGGACAACATTATGATGGGGGACATTATTACATGACAGAGCCAGGAAGGGGGACGTTATTTCAGGATGGGGGACATCTTTACAGGATATAGGAGATTATTATAGTGAACAGGAGAAAAGACATCATTACAGGATTTTTGAACATTATTATAGGATGGTGAACATTATAATTATAACAGGATGAGGGGCAGCATGAGAGACATTATTACAGGATGTGGCCAGAATAACGACATGGAGGCAATGGTAAGGCAATATTACTGTATGGGTCCAATTGGGGGATAAAAAAAAGAGAAAAAAATCTAAGACTCGCATCCTCCATAATACAAACCTCACACCTCCATCTCCAAGACTTCCCTCATGCTGCACCAGTTTTCTGGAATGCACTACCCCAAGTGATCTGACTAACAAGCCCCCATGTTTTAAATGTGTTTCAAAAACACATCTCTTTAGACATGCCTATCACCTCCATTAACTAGCCTAAATCTCCCCTTGTTCCCTCCTTATAAATGTTAATCATAATCTATTCCCTTTTGTTCCTCTCTGTCCACATCATACATGCACATAATAGCACACGATAACTGCACTTAGACAGATCCTGGCTGATGACCGTATCATGCAGCTCTATATGAAAAATCTATTTATTATAATGATGGAAAGATCATACATGACAAGTATGTTTTACCTGTTGTATCCCCCCTATTTCCTTAAAGATTTTAAGTTTGCGAGCAGGACACTCATTTCTGTAACTGTTGAACTATCCGGTACTTTGTTGTTTTTTTTTTTCATTGTCTGTAGATTTCCACACTCAATTGTAAAGTGCTGTGGAATATGTTGGTGCTATATAAATGATATTATTATTATTATTATTATTATTATTATTATATAATAAAGAAATGCAAAAATACGGAAGAATTTGTGCTCAAAAATTTTAGACATGCCTAGGACCACAGTTATGCTTTTAGATATATTTATTTCTAGCTGCTCGGCAAGAGGATATGTTCTAGAATGGAAAAGTAGTGTGGCTTATCAGAAAGTAACATGGTGTGGATTAGAATATTGTGCAGCAAAATTGTGCTAAAATTGATTATGCATATTATTGATGCAAAGTGAGCCAACCAATAGGTGGTGTAAACTAAAGATGTACCAAATACACAGAACAAAAATATAGCCTCAACACTTTTGTTTTTGTTCCCATTTTTCATGAGCTGAACTCAAAGATCTGAAACTTTTTCTATGTACACAAAAGGTCTTTTTCTCTCAAATATTGTTAAAAAATTTGCCTAAATCTGTGTTAGTGAGCCTTTCTCTTTTGCTGTGATAATCCATCTATCTCACAGGTGTGGCATATCAAGATGCTGATTAGACAGCATGAATATTGCACAGGTGTGCCCTAGACTGGCCACAGCAAAAAAAACACTCTAAGGCTAGTTTCACACTTGCGTTTTTTTCCTTCGGTCACAATCCGCCGTTTTGGAAAACAGCGGAATCCGTTAATGGATTCCGCTGCTTCCCATAGACTTGTATGGACGACGGATTGCGACGGATGGACCTGCGTTGCTTCCGCTGGCCAGCGCTGCGTTGCTTCCGCCGGGCAGAAGGAACGCAGCATGTAACTTTTTTTGTGCGTTAAAATGAAGCAGAGCGACGGATTCTGTTGGCGTCCGTTGTTTTTATAATGGATGCCAATGGTGATGGATTCCGTTAGAATCCGTCATTTGATGGATTCCGTTAACGCATCCGTCTTTACACAACTGTGCATGCCCAGATGTGTAAAGTCAAGAAAAAAAAACTATAACGGATTCTGTTGTTTTGTACGATCCGTTGCATCCGTTGTGCCACTATATGCAACGCATCCGTTGCATCCGTCACACAACGCAATGCAACGGATTCCGTTCAACGAAAGTGTGAAACTAGCCTAACAAGTACAGTTTTACAGTGTTGGGGTGGTCCTGAGGCTCATAAACCTATTCAGTATCTGGTGTGACTTCCATTTTCCTCATGCAGTGCTACACATCTCCTTTGCATAGAGTTGGTCAGGTTGTTGCCTTTGGAATGTTGGTCCACTCCTCTTCAATGGCTGTGCGAAGTTGCTGGATATTGGCAGGAAAGGAACACGCTGTCATGACGCCCATATGTCACCCATTGAGCATTCCATACATGCTCAATGGGTGACATATCCGGTGAGTATGCTGGGCATACAAAAACTGGGATGTTTTCTGCCACCAGGAATTATGTACAGATCCTTGCAACATGGGGCCATGTATTATGCAGCAAGATGAGGTGATTGTTGTGTATGAATGGCACAATAATGGGCCTCAGGATCTCGTCATGGTATCACTGTGCATTCAAAATACCATCAGTACAATGCAACTGTGTTTGTGTCCAAAACATATGCCAGCCCATACCATAATCCCACTGTCACCACAATGAACCACTAAATTCAAACATCGTCATCAGCAAACCACTCACCCATACAATGCCATACATGTAGTCTGTCATCTGCTCTGTTCAGTGAAAACTGGGATTCATCCATGAAGAGAACACCTCTCCATCGTGACAGACTCCATAGAATGTGAGCATATGCCCACTCGTGCCGGTTATGATGACCCGATGAGAACGACTAGTATGCAGATCAGCTTCCCTGAGACAGTTTATGACAGTTTGTGCAGAAATTCTTTAGTTGTACAAAGCAATTATTGCAGCGGGTGGCTGGTCTCAGATGACATTGACGGTGGAGATGCTGGATATGGAGGTCCTGCGTTAAGCGGGCTTTACACGCTACGACATCGCTAATGCGAAGTCGTTGGGGTCACGGAATTTGTGACACACATCCGGCCGCATTGGCGATGCCGTTGCGTGTGACACCTATAAGCGATTTTGCATCATCGCAAAAACGTGCAAAATCGCTCATCGGTGACATGGGGGTCCATTCTCAAATATCGTTACTGCAGCAGTAACGAAGTTGTTCCTCGTTCCTGCGGCAGCACACATCGCTGCGCGTGACACCGCAGGAACGAGCAGGAAGCTCTCCTTACCTGGCTCCTGGCCACAATGCGGAAGGAAGGAGGTGGGCGGGATGTTGTGTCCCGCTCATCTCCGCCCCTCTGCTTCTATTGGGCGGCGGTTCAGTGACGCTGCTGTGACGCTGAACGAACCGCCCCCTTAGAAAGGCGGTTCGCCAGTCACAGCGACATCGCTAGGCAGGTAAATATGTGTGACAGGTCTGGGCGATGTTGTGCGACACGGGCAGCGATTTGGAGATGGCTTATGGTAGAAAAATGAACATTCAATTCATGGGCAACATCTCTGGTGGACATTCCTGCAGTCGGCATGTCAATTGCATGCTCCCTCAAAACGTTTGACCTCTGTGGTATTGTGCTGTGATAAAACTGCACATTTTAAAGTGGCCTTTTATTGTGGCCAGCCTAAGGCACACCTGTGCAATAACCATGCTGTCTAATAAGCATCTTGTTATGCCTAACCTGTGAGGTGGATGGATTATCTTGGCAAAGGAGAAGTGCTCACTAACACAGATTTAGACAAATTTATGAACAATATTTGAGAGAAAAAAACCCTTTGGTGAACATAGAAAAAAGTCTTAGATCTTTGAGTTCAGCTCATGAAAAACAGGAGCAAAAACAAAAGTGTTACGTTTATATCTTTGTTTAGTGTATATTAAATATGAGCCACTTTTAAGGAATTTGCACATATTGAGTATTTGAAGCAGATTCTTTTGCACTAAGAATTTGGAAAGGAAAAACACTGTTAAATCCCTTCATTTTTTACTTTATTTTACGTGGATACCTGATCTGCGTTTCTTCCACAATTCATGATAATAGGTGATAAAACACTGCAGAAACGCTGAAAGAACTGACATTCTGCAAACTGGAAAAAAGTTTTGAAGGTTCAATTCCGCAAGAAAATAATTTCAGTACATGCATTAGACTTAAGGAATCTGATTCACTTTGTTTTCACTGTAAAACGCTGTGTTTTTTTTAACCCTTGGAAAACATGTGGAAAACACATGGCAATGATGCATCCTGTGAACAAGCCCTTACTGTCATAGACTGAAAATTTTATATAGTTAGTAAATCTGCCCCAGAGATTCCTATGGAAGAGTTGCTCTGTGACATATGCAGAGGTCCCTGTACAGAGAGGGAGAAGCGATGAGATGTGCTTATCACATATTACCACTGGTGGATTGTGTTACCTGCCTCCAGCATTATAATAAACTAGCTGTAGTAACCGGCGTTGCCCGGGATAGTAACTGTCTCTGTCTCTCTCCCAGTCTCTGTCTGTCTGTCTCTGTCTGTCTCTTTCCTTGTCTGTTTCTGTGTCTGTCTGTGTCTATCTTTGTCTGTCTCTGTATCAGTCCCTCTGTCTCTCTCTATCTTTGTGTCTCTGTGTCTATCTGTCTCTATCTCTGTTTCTGTCTGTCTCTATCTCTGTGTCTGTCTCTATCTCTGTGTTTGTCCCTCTCTCTCTCTGTGTCTGTCGGTCTGTCTCTTTCCCCTTCTGTCTCTTTGCCCATCTTTCCCCGTCTGTCTTTGTCTGTCTCTTTCCCCGTCTGTCTCTTTCCCCGTCTGTCTCTTTCCCCGTCTGTCTCTTTCCCCGTCTGTCTCTTTCCCCGTCTGTCTCTTTCCCCGTCTGTCTCTTTCCCCATCCTGTCTCTTTCCCCATCTGTCTCTTTCCCCTTCTGTCTCTTTGCCCATCTTTCCCCGTCTGTCTTTGTCTGTCTCTTTCCCCTTCTGTCTCTTTCCCCGTCTGTCTCTTTCCCCGTCTGTCTCTTTCCCCGTCTGTCTCTTTCCCCGTCTGTCTCTTTCCCCGTCTGTCTCTTTCCCCTTCTGTCTCTTTCCCCGTCCTGTCTCTTTCCCCTTCTGTCTCTTTCCCCGTCCTGTCTCTTTGCCCATCTTTCCCCGTCTGTCTGTCTGTCTCTTTCCCCGTCTGTTTCTTTCCCCGTCTGTTTCTTTCCCCGTCTGTCTCTTTCCCCGTCTGTCTCTTTCCCCTTCTGTCTCTTTCCCCTTCTGTCTCTTTCCCCTTCTGTCTCTTTCCCCTTCTGTCTCTTTGCCCATCTTTCCCCGTCTGTCTTTGTCTGTCTCTTTCCCCGTCTGTTTCTTTCCCCGTCTGTCTCTTTCCCCGTCTGTCTCTTTCCCCGTCTGTCTCTTTCTCCGTCTGTCTCTCTCTGTCTCTTTCCCCATCTGTCTCTCTCTGTCCCTTTCCCCGTCTGTCTCTCTCTGTCTGGCTTTTTTTTTTTCCTTTCTGTCTGTGTGTGTGTGTCTGTTTGTCTCTGTCTCTTTCCCTGTGTGCCTCTTTCTCTGTCTGTGTCTGTCTGTCTCTGTCTATCTGTCTCTCAATCTGTGTCTGTCTATGTCTGTCTCTCCACCGACATCATATTACCTCACACATAAGCTTCTTATACTATGAATGTCCTTTGTTTCTATAGCAACCAATCATAGCTCCTATTAATAGCCTGTAGCTCGCAGCTCCATTCACTTTAATGGAGGCATGTTTTTTGGAGAGTAACTGTAAAGCGCCAGGTTACATTTTCTTGTCAAAACATAGTCTATGATGTTCCCTGAGTCACATGGGGTGTGTGTGCAAAATTTTGTGATTGTACATCCATTGGTGCGGATTCCTTTAGCGGAGACACACACACACACACACACACACACACACACACACACACACACATACATACATAGATACATACATACATACATACATACATACATACATACATACATACATACATACATACATACATACATACACTCAGCTTTATATATTAGACTAGCTATAGTACCGTTGCTTTGGATAGTAACTAAGTATCTCTCTGTCTCTCTCCCGCTCTCTCACTCTCCCTATCAGTCTGTCTGTCTCTCACTCTCTCTCTGTGTTTCTCCCTCTCTGTCTCCCTCTCCCTATCTGTCTGTCTCTCCGTCTCTCTCCGTCTGTCTGTGTCTTTGTCTCTCCTTCTGTCTCTCTCGCTGTTTTTCTGTTTCTCTGTCTGTCAGTCTCTTCTGTCTCTCTCTGTCTCTTTGTATCCGTCCCTCTCTGTCTGTCTGTTTCTCTGTCTCTGTCTCTCTCCCTGTCTGCCTCTCTCTCTGTTTCTCTCCCTGTTTGCCTCTCTGTATTTCTGTTTCTCTTTCTCTCTCTCTCTGTTTCCCTCTCTGTCAAGCTCTGTCTCTGTCTGTGTCTCTCTCTGTCTCTCTATGACTGTCTGTCTCTCTCTATCCTTCTGTCTACCAAAATATTATTAATATAAGCCTCTTATACTAAGAATGTCCTTTGTTGCCTATAGCAACATATAGCTCCCAGCTCCATTTACTGACCTGAGTCAGATGAGATGAGGCGCCTGTGCAAAAGTTTGTGATTTGTAAATGCGACGGTGCGGATTCCTTTAGTGGATACACACACACACACACACACACACACACACACACACACACACACACACACACACACACACATATACATATATTCAGCTTTATATATTAGATTGGGTTACACTTCACTGTAATCCTGCCATGATGATTTTTTTTTAATTAAAATAGTGCCTTGCTGTTTTATTCATCAAGCCAATGGTAATGCCAGTCATACATACAGAATGGCTTTCTTCTTTTTTCTAAATATTAGAAATAAAATGTGCATCTCCTTCAGATAAGTGTCCTCCCCTTCTTCCTTGATTAACAATGCTATATAGATGTTTCCCTGGAGTCCTAACTACTTCTGAGATGCAGCCTGTGAAAGCATTGAATTGTGCATGTAGTAATGACCCTCTGTGGTGACCCCCAACATACTCCTAGTGAGGGGCACGGGATATAAGCGGGCATAGAAACCCTTTATAATGAATGTGTAACTAAGGCAACCACTGAAGCAACATTTACCACACAAAATATTCTTTTGGGAATGAGCAGTGAAGTCAGCCTTTGTAACTTCACATCAATGATTCCTCCTATATATTGTGGTGAACCAGCTGCCACACGAATCTCCTCGGAATTGAGAAAATGCGTAAAATCTTTGAGGTGATCGGGTTATGCCTGGTTCATTTTAGAGGAGAAAAATTTTAGCTGCAAGATATGTTACGGATGTGGCTTATAATGCAGAGCAAATACGGCGGATATTGCGCTGGATATGTGCACTTTGACTCATACTATTCTTGATGACAAAATCTTTTATTAATTTCACACAAACTCATTTTATGTAATTAGAGATTATCGCTTAGAATAGATGCTATGGATTGGCAGCATTCTGTGGGATCATATTCTGCACTTTTCGTTGGTCGTATTACAGGGGTTTGATCTTTATAATGCTGTGTGATACTCTGTCATGTGCTGGTGACAAACTTGTGAAGAACCTAGTTATAGCTCTTGAAAATGTGGAATAATGGTGGCTTAACGTGAGGGTTTTCAAATGTAAAAAATTAAAAGTCAATATAGTTAGTATAGTGATTTCAGGGAAACGATACATTAGATACTGTAGATAGCGTGTTTCTCTGAAAATAAGACAGGGTATTAGTTTTTGCTCCAAAAGATGTGCTAGGGCTTATTTTCAGAGTAGGTGTTATTTATTTGGTGGAAAAACTGCTTAACTTTTATTCAGTGTGTACTGCTAAATTTACCCCCAAAAGAAAGTAGATCCCCCTCAAAAGAATTGCACTTACCAGAGCCCAAACAATTATAGTTGGCAAGGGAATGGGCTCTCACATACAAATCTGTGTTGTTGTCAGCTCTCCCTACATTCTACAGCGGTTCACTCCCTCTGCTCGCCAGATGCAGTATCACTCGCGCAAAGTTAGTGAGAGCGGAGTGATACTGCGACCCGATGTGTGTGTGTGTGTGTGTGTGTGTGTGTGTGTGTGTGTGTGTGAGTGAGAGAGAGAGAGAGAGAGAGAGAGGTGTGATACTGGGACCCAGCATGTGTGTGAGAGAGCTGAGTGATACTTTGACCCGATGAGCGTGTGTGTGTGAGAGAGTAGTTATACTGGGACACTATCTGTGTATGTGTGTGTGTGTGTGTGTGTGTGTGTGTGTGTGTGAGAGTGTGGAGTGTTACTGCAACTAGATGTGTGTGTGAGCAGAGTGATACTGGAGAACCAGATATGTGTGTATGTGTGAGAGCGGAATGGTGAGGGACCTGGCAGCAACACATGTCTCTGTGCAAGAGTCCATCCACTGTCAGCACTTGCCAGCTGTAATTGTTTATTGTTTCGTGAGTTCGATTTTTTTTTTTTGGGGGGGGGGGTGGTCTATCTGCTTTCTTTTGGAGCTTTCTTCTCCCTTTTAGGGGTGTCCTCTCTTTTGACGGTGTCTTTTCTCTTTTGGGGTGTCTGCTTTCTTTAATTAAGTGTCCTGCTGTATTCTTTCACTTTTTAGCTCCCTGGACACTTCCTTATTGAACAGCACCTGGGCATATTTTTGATGTATGCATTTTAAGCATACTCCAAAAAGGTCAAAAATTCCTGCTAGGGCTTATTTTTAGGGTAGGTCTTATTTCCGGGGTTAGGCTACTTTCACACATCCGGTTTGAGCACTGCGGCTCAATCCGGCTGTGAAAACTATGCAACGGATGCGGCGGAAACACCGCATCCTTTGCATAAGTTTTTACATGCGGCCCGTCCGTTTTTTTCCGGTTGCGGCATGCTACTGAGCATGCGCAGTGGAAAAAAACGCATGCGGCGACCGGATGCAGTTTTTTCCGCATCGCGCCGCATCCGGCCTCCATAGGTATGCATTGAAAAATGCGCCGCAGCGGCCGGATGCGGCGCGATGCGGTTTTTTTTTGCGCCGGAGCAAAAAACGTTGCAGGGAACGTTCGATCCTGCCGCGGCATCGGCTAAATCTGCCGCATGCAGCAAAAACCGAACCGACCGCAAGCCCCTGCGGCACAATACGGCACTAATGTAAGTCTATGCAAAAAAAACCGCAACCGGCGTCAAAAAAACGGTTGCGGTTTTTCTGCAGAACGCCGTATTGTGCCGCAGAGCAAAAAACAGGATGTGTGAAAGTAGCCTAACATGGTATAAAGGCACGTTCCTGCCTTATGCAGGGAATCTCAATACAGAATCTAGACAGGTGTGGACACTGACAAGTGGCATTCAGCGTCCTGCCAGTTATAGTAGGTAGTCCAAAAGAATGAGGGTATAACCCTAAAGACCCTAAAGATATAGAGCCCATCGCATCTAGGTTATAGATTTGCCATATAATAGTATCAGTCCAGTTGCCATCCATCCAGAAATCGTGTGGAAATCCAGTGTTGAGGCTAAATGCTATAGAAGCTGTGAATCATTTACCTATTATCCAGTAAACTGTTAGGCTATGTGCGCACGTTGCGTATTTACATGCAGTTACGCTGCGATCTGCACCGCAGTGTAACTGCATGCGTCCTGCGTCCCCTGCATAATCTATGAAGATTATGCAGGAGACATGCGCACGTGGCGTATTAGAGCACAGCGTTTCGGCTGCTGCCCGAAGCGAGCGTTCTAAGAAGTGACATGTCACTTCTTTCCTGCGCTCTGCATGCAGCGCCCGCTCTGTCTATGGGAGGAGCTGCAGGCAGAGCGCATGGAATCGGCTTTTTTTTTTTTTTTCATTACGGACTGTTTCTGCAGCGATTTGAAGCGCACGTGTGCTCTTCAGATCGCTGCAGAAATTTCTGCAGGGACAGTACGCTACGTGCGCACATAACCTTAGAACTGTTCATACCAAGGTCTGGTCTGCCTTCTTCCCTCCTAGCTAACAGCACCTATGTCTGGACCTAATAGTGCCTTCTGGCCCTACTACGCTGGTGTGATATACACTGCAAAAGCACCAATTGTAGGGATTTACTCGCTTTAAGGCCACTGGTAGCGTTCACACAGGCCAGCAATCTCTTGGTGAAAACAAGAAGTTTTATTACAGTTCATAAAACTTCCAGATAAAACAAAATAAACAGCCTTTCACCTTTACACCTACACCTTCCATCACAGTGGCCTGGCACCTTCATAACACTATTAACTTGCAGATTAACCCTATGTCTGCAGGTTAATGGTACTATCGGACTTGACAGGTTCCCTTTTAATTACCTTGTTAGTGCTGCATGCGATCAGCATATGACTGGTTTCAGACATCCGTGTTTCAGGTACGTGTGACATCCATTTTTAAAACGGATGCCACACGTACCCATGTTATTATTTGCTGTTACTCACATGTCTGTGTTTTCACACGGACCGTGTGTTCTCTCATGACCCCGCACGCACACATGCAGACATGTTCGTTTTTTCTCCTGCAGCACGGATGTCACACGGATCGCACACTGACATGATCCGTGTGACATCAGTGTGATACGTGCCGGAGAAAACACAGGTCTTTTTAATAAAAAGATTTTCTATATTTACCTCTATCTAGCGATGCTGTCTCTGGCTCTGCTGCCTCTCCCTCCTTATCGCCGCTCATTATACTCAATGAATATTCAGTGCCCTGTGGAACTGGAAGCCGGAACAAAGTGTGTGTGTGTGTGTGTGTGTGTGTGTGTTTTCAGTGTATACATGCATGTGCGCTATGTGTGTGTATGTGCTCGGTGTATCCATGTGTGTCTTCTATGTGTGTATACATATGTGTGTATATGTGCTCAGTGTATACGTGTGTGTGTGTGTTTGTGCTGGGTGTGTGTGTGTGTGTGTAGTGAGAACCTGGAAGCTGGAGTGGGGACAGCATCAGGGACTCATCACAGTTCTCAATGAACTCTGATGAACTCGTGAAGCTGTAGTGTGGGTGTCGCGGGGGTCATCAGGATGTCATCAGAGTTCATTGGGAACTCCAAAGACCTCCTGGATGTCACTGTGCTTACAGAATCCTCACCTGTCCCTGCGGTGCTGTGCTCGGCGTTGCTGTCCCCAGCGCTGCTCCGGCTTCCAGGTCCTGAGTGCGGTGAATAATCGATTAATTTAATGGTGGGGTCGGGAGCGGGAGGAAGCAGAGCTGAAGAAAGCAGGTAAATATGGAAAATCTTTTTATTTCACAGACTCGTGTTTTCTCCGGTACCTGTCACACGTATGCAAACACAAATATCACACGTGTGCCACACGTATGACAATAACCTGATTAAAGACGGACGTCTGAAACCGACCTACCAGTGAGTCCTAATCATGACAAACTGATGGCTATGTCGACCACCACTTGACTTCATAGGCCTTGGATGATGTTATGCCATTTCATCCCTCTCATGTGCATTATATCATAAAAGCGAAGCTACCTCCACAGTATATTATATTGGGAGAGAGCTAATTTGTATAATTTTTTATTTTAACAATTAGAAATTAACAGCTGGTATCCTAATAGAGCCTCTTCTTCCCAAAGCAGAGATCCTTGTTTAAAGGATATACAAAGAAATTCACATATGTGTAATTAGATATGTCTTTATTTCTTGATTAGATGGTGCACCCACCAAATGTGGCATAAGTCACGTGTCTCGGAGAAAGAAGAGAATTGTTGGAGGAACCAAATCCATAAGGTATTAAACTCAACCTTTGTGTAAAGTTGCTGCCTTTTTATTTTTTTTTTACAAGAGATGAAAAATATTTGTATTTTTCACCCCTCTTGAAAAGTCTGACACTTGCCAAAAAGACTGTGTATAAACATCTGTACATGTTTATGTAATGGTTAGAGCGCTTGTGTTCTCTCGTTTCTCACCAAACATGGTCAAGACGAAGACACTGTGAAGATGTTATGGCTGAATGATATATTAATTAGTTTCTTTTTCTGCTGCTTATATTGGAAGAGATGCATTATAAGTATTATAGCTGATGATATTAGAAGATTAGATTACATTTTGAATTGCCTTGGTGACATTTTACTTTTTTTCTTTTATAGCCTTGAGTTAAATGTTTGTAATGTTTTATGTATTTTCAGCTTTATATGTAGAAAATATCAAAAGCCAATGGGATAGATTTACTATACTTGTCTAATGTACACGCGATGTAAAAAGATGTGCCAAACTATTCCGGGCATCACATGCTTAATGATCAATTTGTTGCCTCATGGCAGACATGATTGTACAACAAAAGACCTATCCACCATTGTTTACACTGGTAACACAACTCAATATGAAGATCAAAACTACCAAAAGAACAAGAGTATATTGTACCACAAAATCACTGTTATTAGATCAAAATATAAAAATTACATTTAAATATAGCATTTTTAAAAAATTCAAACAAATGTTAATTGACAAAGTTTAGATGAGGGACACACACCATAAAATTTATATATTATCTGTTGTACTATAGATACCAAATAAGGGACAAAGGCCCTTTAACAATAGTTACACAGAAAAAAAGTCTTGATATATCCATAGGAATGGGGTGGGGATGGGGGGGGAAACTACCAGTAATACAATTGCACGACAGAATCCCAATAGATAAGGCTACTTTCACACTACGTTTTTTAACTGCGCTTAAATGGATTATTTGCCGAAAAAACGGATCCTGTGCTTTCAAAGTGCAACGCATGCAACCGCAATTCGCCAGTATGTTATTTTACCGGATCCTTCTACTTCTACTTTTTATGGCTGCTGCGATGGATGCAGCGGGACACAGAATTTTAATCGGCTGGCTCTGGATGATCTGGAGTCAACTGAACTCCTGATCTCACAGCCCGCAAACGCTGCGATGGATGCAGGTTAACAGCAGTCACTGGCTGCTGCCGATCACGTGTGACCATGTGCGGGCTGTGTGTTCAGGAGTTCAGCTGAGTTCAGATCAGATGACTCCAGTGTCGGCTGATTACTTGTTCTGTGTCCCTCTGCATCCATCGCAGAGTGTGTGGGCTGGAGTTCAACTGAGTTCAAATCAGCTGACTTCAGTGCCGGCTGAACTCACAGCCCGCACACACTGCGATGGATGCAGGGGGACACAGAACAAGTAATTGGCCGACACTGGAGTCAGCTGATCTGATTACTTGTTCTGCTGGCTGTGTGGTCAGGAGTAGGGTTGAGTGAGCAGTAAAATGCTCGGGTGCTCAATGAACAAAGCCCATGTCGATTTATTTATTTTTTTTAAATTCATTAAAAAATAAAAAAAAACCTCAAACACATAACCCTAGGCTTAGGGGTAAAAAAAAAAAAAAAAGTGTGGGCTCCCACTGTATTTTCTATTGCTAGCTAGGGGTAACCCAAGCAGCTACTGGCTGCTAACCCCCACTGCTTAGTGTTACCTTCACTGTCAATGGAAAATCCAGGGAAACCTTATTTTTTTTTTTTGCCCAAAAAATAAAAAAAAATGATGTGGGCTTCACCATATTTTTGTATGCTAGCCAGCTATAGCAGGCAGGTATGGACTGCCCCCAACCCCCAGCTATCTATTTGTACCCAGCTGGGAACCAAAAATATAGGGAAGCCCTTGTTTTTTAATATTTCATTAATTTCATGAAATAATTGAAAAAAAAACTATGTGGGCTTCGCCTAATTTTTGTGTCCAGCCAGGTACAACTAGGCAGCTGGGGACTTGAATGGTTGGCCCAAGCTTTCTAGGCCCCCCTGCTGCAAATTGCAGTTCTTAGCCACCCCAGAAAATGGCACGATCATAGAAGTGCCATCTTCTGGCGTTGTATCCAACTCTTCCAGCGGCCCTGGTGCCAGGTGGCACACTGGGTAATAAGGGGTTAATACTATCTTTGTTTTACCAGCTGGTATTAAGCCTGAGATTCTTAATGTCAGGCCAAGTTTGACCCGGCCATTAAGAATCTCCAATAAAGGGTTAAAAAAAGACACCACACAGAGAAAAAATACTTTATTAGAAATAAATACACAGACATGCTTAGGAACTTCATCTTTATCACTCTCGCTCACCCTTCCACGATACTGGTCCTCTGTCTTCTTTCTTTTGTCTTCTTCAACTAATGGAGCTCTACTATATCAGAAAACACGGCCTGCCTATCAGAATGCGGTGACTTCCGGTAAAGCAGGATCCGGCTCATTGAAATGCATTGCAGCTAGCGCCGCAATATGATGGATCCAGTGAAATGTAGTATTTTGTCCGAGCTCAAAAATGCTACAAGTAAAGTTCTTGAAACCAGATAAAATACCGCAAAACAACTGATCCAGTGTATGCTGCACGCAACCGCATGTGACCGCATCTTGCCGCGATTCCATTGCAAATTAATTGCACTGATGACGCATTTGCAATAGATCTGGTTTTGCGGCAAAAAATCCATTTGTGCCGCAGTTAAAAAACAGTAGTGTGAAAGTAACCTATGTCAGACTATTTCCAGTAAGATATACACAGTAGTAGAGTAACAACACTTACATATCTGTATGTATGTTGATGCTCCTCAGCAGCCTCGATGCATGTTTTAAACAGAATTCTATGAGAAGGCTACTTTGTATATCCTACTCGTAATAGTTTGACTCACATATGGGGATTCTGCCATGCTATTATATTACTAGTAGTTTACCTAAATACTTATACTTATTTGCAGTGTTTTTTTCTCCCCCACCCCCATTCCTATGGGTATATCAGACTTTTTTTCTGTACAACTATTGTTAAAGGGCCATTGTCCGTTATTTAGTATATATAGTACAACACATAATATATACATTTTATGGTGTATCCCTCATCTAAACTTTGTCAATTAACATTTGTTTATGAATTTTTAAAATATTTTCAACAAACATTTTAGCGCATGTTATTATATTTTAAGCCATGCCTACATCCCGCTTAGCCACACTCTATTTTCCTGTAAGCCATACCTACATGCTGCTGAGCCACACTTTATTTTCCTCTAAGCCATGCCTACATCATGCAGAGCCACACTCTTTTTTTCCTTTAAGCTATGCCTACATCCCACTAAGCCACACTCTATTTTCCTCTAAGCTATGCCTACATCACGCAGAGCCACACTCTCTTTTCCTCTAAGCCATGCCTACATCCTGCTGAGCCACTCTATTTTCCTCTAAGCCATGGCCAATTTTCTAGTGAGGCATAGAAAGTGTGAAAAATATGGTGCGAGGCATGTACTCCTAGTTTTTAGTATCAAGCTAGCTAGAATTATTTCTAAATATTGAGAGGTGAGAATACATTTTTATCTTGCATATTGTGTAATAAAATATACCAAATAAATTAAAAGTTAATGCATTTAATATTTTTTTTCTACAGGGGTGGCTGGCCATGGCAGTCCTCACTGAGGCTTAAGGGATTCCATAAGGAGACACGTCTCCTATGTGGGGCTACTCTAATAAGCAGCTGCTGGGCTCTAACAGCTGCTCACTGCTTCAAAAGGTTAGAAAAATGGGCCATTATTTAATCTGCAAGGAAAATAGGCATGTGCCAAGGTACAGCAAAAGTATGGAACTCATGGCCTTCATATGGCCTGAGGAAGGCACTGATCCAGGGCGGAAACGTAGCCTTAGGTATTTCTAAGGAACTTTTTCCTTGGATGTTTTTAACTCCATCACTATTTTAACTTTATGGAACTAGCAGTCCTTTTTACAATATTCCTTATTTTTTCACTATTTTATCACCTAATGGACACAGATGGAAGAGGGCCCTGTGCAAGAACAATATGTGGGCCTTTTGCAACCCAACAGCTCATCATAATGCACAATCCCTTCAGGTGTGGAGGTAGAAATGAATTCCCTTACCTCTTGGGCCCCTGTGCGGCCACATATGTTGCACCAATGTCTATGTCACGCAGTTACAGTATGTAATCCCACAAACATAGTACCACAATTATAGGGTTTGAAGAACTAGTGAGCAGATAAATTGTAGGTGTTCGCATAAAAAGTTGTGATGTAGGTATGCTAATTGGGAATAGGCTTGGGTATCATTTCTACTCTGCATTCCAACATTGTCAGAGAAACGAGTGTGTTACATACAAAATAATTAATCACTCTCCATTGTCAGTGTCTCCTCAAGTACTCCCATCAACAGTAGTCCAGCAGATGAATAACTGAAAGACATGTAGAGTATAGACTGCCTCATCATCAGTGGAAACAACTGCTTTTAGGCCTATCTAAAAAAAAATCACCAGGATTAGAGATGATTGAACCTTTTATAATGCAAACTTGGCAGCTTTGGCAAAATTTTCCTAAATATTTAATTTACCTACAAATTGCAGGTAGTTTAATTTTCCTGAAGAAATTGTGTCTAAAACTCCTATTAGTGTATGTAACTTTAGTGATTTTAGAGTAAGCTGATGCCATGCTGTACAAAGGGCTAGTAAGACGTAGTACAGCGTATTCCCCACTAGGTGGCAGCAGAGTAGTGAAAGAAAGTCAGAGTAACACTGTAACAGAAAGGCAGCTGAAGTACAGCAGAGTAACTTCAGTAGAAAGTTCACAGGCAAACCACCAGGGGGCAATAGAGTAGTCAAACAGTCAGGGTCTAGCCAGGAAAGTCAAGTCACTGCAAAGGGAGGATCAAAATCAAGTCAGAAAACAGAACAGAGTCAGAAGCCAGGAGATCAGGTATGCAGAGGGAAATACAAACAACAGACAGGAGCAGGAAGTCAGGGACTGGGACAGACAGACGAATTTGGGGAGGGTACAAGTCAGGACATGGTAACAATGGGTCAGATCAAACAGGAAATCTCACCAGAGCCAGTCACAGGCTGCAGAGCAAAACTATAACCAGCATAGGAATGAAAGTGCAGAGGCCAGATATAGTGTCTCCTGAAACCAGAACGAGGCTGATGGGAGTTAACCCCTGACATGACCAGGCCGGGTCTGGGAAAATCTGGAGCGGGGAGTACTGGTCCTGGATCAGGACAATTCACTTTAGAAATAAATAGTGGTAATTCTGTAGGTAGGAAGGAGAGAGACGGATGAAGAGAAGTAGAGAGAAAGACTGATTGATTCATTCAATCTTCTGTGTTTAACTTACAGATTTCAGGAAATTCGACTCAAATTCGATTTGCATTAAATCCATGTGATAATCTCTAATCAGGGCACTATGACACCAATAGGGTTTTCACAATTGGTCTTCGGCCCTCGCTAGAATGCTCTGGCTGTGATAAATAAGTTAATAAGAGAGGTTAAGAGCGGTAGCTGATTTTGCATTTTATATAAACATCTATCAGCCATGAAAAAACTGCTTCAGTACTGTAGATCGATATAAGTTACAAGATGGAGACGTCCACTGATTCGGCCAAGTAATTTCGGGGCCAAGTCAATATCTTGAATAGAGATGAGCGGACACGTGCAAGTTCGGTTCGGTGGGTTCAGCCGGACTTTAGATAAATTTCGGTTTGGAACTCGGTCTTGACCTGAATGCCAATGAAAGTCACTAATTGGGCAGTTTGGGTCTCCGTCCACATGCAGCCAGTCAAAAACAGAACACTTCCGTGGGAGGGTGGACGGGGTTTTTCCATTTTTTTTTTTCTTTTAGTGTACCCTACATCTATTGTTACCCCCAGTGTAAACTGATCAAACACTGCAAGCATCTTGCACTGGACTAAGCACTGAGTGTACCCGAGCACAGCGATGCTCTCACGAGTAGTTGCATATGTAAAGCACCCGAACTCCGACCCCAAACTCTGGGGGGGTTTTTTTTGTAAAGTCTGTGTTTGGTATGAACACTGAGCCTAGGGTTCGCTCATCTGTAATCTTGAACTCTTTGTAGTAGGTAGTACATAGTATATATCAAAGTATTTGCACATGTATGCTAAGACCCAAGATTCCCTAGAAAAACATTACCCTAGGAATTGCACTGTCTGTACTAACTTATCTTCTTCCCATAAGTCCTCTTGGTCTCAGACCAGGCCACCCTCTTCAATTGCTTCATTTTTAGTTTCTGATGCTACCATAGCCATTATAGGCACTTTTAACAGCAAAGAAAGGTCAGCATATCCAGTGTGTTTGAAAAGCTTTTTTGAAGCCAGCATTATTATTTTTTTTTTTTTTTTTAAGCAATATGTCCTATAGTTGCCTTTGCTCCCCATGCACAATAATAAGCTGTGGTCACCAGTGATTTTTTTTGCTGATTGTTCTTCATTGAATGACATTTGGTAGGTACTTGCCACTCCATACAAGGACTTCCCACAGGACGTGCCACTTGGCCATCACGTTTTAGCATTGGCAAAAACGCTCAGATCTTTACACTTACCCAAAGACAATTATGTGTTATTTTTTTATGCCTACTTTATTGCTATAACCACACGTTGTGATGCTCTTAGAAAGGAGGCCTAAATACTAACCAATCCTTTGACTTTATCGATTTTCCATGTTCTAATCAGATGCAGAATAATGAGACTTAGAACAACATGGCAACAGACCTTGCTACCTAGCCTATTATCTAGGAATAATTACTCATTAGACGTAACTATTGAAAATATTTGTAAGGATATGATCCTGTAGTATTAAATAAATTAATCCTTTTATTATTTGGTTTTCTAGATTTGGTGACAAGCCTCACAAATACTCACTTAGAGTTGGTGATTACCACACTGGAGTGGAAGATGATTTTGAGCGTGAGTTACCAGTGCAGAAGATTGTTAGACATAAGAAATACCACACTGGCAGCAATGACAATGACATTGCATTGGTCAGATTAAAGGGGAAGGAAGGTCATTGCATGTCATTTACCTACCATGTCTTGCCAATATGTCTCCCAGAAAGGAAGGAGTCATTTCTACACAAGAAGCCATGTTTCATATCTGGATGGGGCGACACAGGTATTTCAAGCTATTGTATTATTACAGTATATTACACCTATACCTAAATATTACTGTACAATCTACATGAGCTGATCACTGGAATATACAGTAAATATTGTACGTCATGTACAGTAAATTGAATTTTTGACAGTGATCTTCTATGGTAATCATTTAGAAGTGTTTATGAAAGTTTTGTCAAAGTCTTCTTCTTTGTGTCTAGCTACTCTTGCAATTTCTATTCAGTTTGGTGTGCATCGAAACTACCAAAAATGCTGAATGAACCCTCCTTATAGATAGCCCACTATTTTTTACTCAAATGATCTGTAGTTTTCTAAAAAAAAAAAAAAAAAAAATGTGCCTGGGAAACAGTGTCCTCAAATTCTCCAATTATACTCCTTGGCAGTCCTCCACTACTCCAAATTAATCGACAAAAAACATATTAAAAGCAGGGAACTGGTAATTGTAGAGCTCAAAGGTTTATTTAAAGTTATATTTTTATATCAAGTTTATTTTGAATTGTCTCTACTGGGAGGAAGGAGACAAAGGGTGGTGTCACACACAGCGACGACGACAACGACGTCGCTGCTACGTCACCATTTTCTGTGACGTTGCAGCGTCGCTGTGTGTGACATCCAGCAACGACCTGGCCCCTGCTGTGAGGTCACCGGTCATTGCTGAATGTCTAGCTTCATTTTTTGGTCGTCGCTCTCCCGCTGTGACGCACACATCGCTGTGTGCGACAGCGAGAGAGCGACGAAATGAAGGGAGCAGGAGCCGGCGTCTGGCAGCTGCGGTAAGCTGTAACCAGGGTAAACATCGAGTAACCAAGGGAAGTCCTTTCCCTGGTTACCCGATATTTACCTTCGTTACCAGCGTCCGCCCTTGCTGCCAGTGCCGGCTCCCTGCTCTCTGCACATGTAGCTGCAGTACACATCGGGTAATTAACCCGATGTGTACTATAACTAGGAGTGCAGGGAGCCAGCGCTAAGTGGTGTGCGCGGCTCCCTGATCTCTGCACATGTAGCTGCAGTACACATCTGGTAATTAACTGATGTGTACTGTAGCTAGGAGTGCAGGGAGCCAGCGCTAAGCAGTGTGCGCGGCTCCCTGCTCTCTGCACATGTAGCACAGCGACGTTTGTCGTTATGATCGCTGCTGCTTCTGCTGTGTGTGACAGCTAAGCAGCGATCATAACAGCGACTTACAAGGTCACTGTTGCGTCACAGAAAATGGTGACGTAACAGCTACGTCGTTGTCGCTGTAGCTATGTGTGAACCCAGCTAAACTCTAGCGCCACCTATTGGAAGTAGCAATCCTAAAAGTCAAAAGTGACTCTCCAACGAGCCTTTTCATATGACCTAGGATGTATGCCAGATCAGAATCTCAATTTCCAGACACGGTGTTTCGGGATGATTGTCTCTCGTCAGTGCAGCTATAAGACTCCTCACGACTGACAGTCAGATTTGGTTTGTCAGCCTCCGCAAAGAGAAACATTTTCCCCTGAGACCCCAGTAGAGCTTTTCATTCAGCCAGATCAGACCTCATACTTTGCACTGACGAGGGACAATCATCCCAAAACACAGTGTCTGCAAATTGAGGTTCTGATCTGGTATAAATCTTATATCATATGAAAAGGCTCGTTGGAGAGTCACTTTTGACTTTTAGGATTGCTACTTCCAATAGGTGGCACTAGAGTTTGTCTCCTTCCTTCCAGTAAAGACAATTTGAATATTTCACAGAGGAACATTGCAGCTATAAGACTCCTCACCACTGACAGCCAGATTGGACTGTTAATTTTGAGCAATTCTATATTATCATACCTTGGCCATGTACTCCCTAATGTAACACCTAGTGCGGTTATTTTATCCAGGATAGTAGCCATATCTTGCCTTTCATTGCCAAGAGATGACCAAAAAGACAATTGGTCCAGAATGTTCGCCCTTGTACAATCTCTAGCTATACTTCAAGGCTTATCCAATGTTACAACATTGCGAAAATATCTGTCAGGTCCCATATGCGTTCTGACCTACAAGCAGAGTGATGTGTGGCCTAGTAACCCCTTACTACCCATCCCTGTGTTGTAATATTGTGCAATATGAATGTATAAAAAAAGGTTTTCTTACATACATGTTCCCTATGTAAAAGATCAGAAGGTTTGCATGTTTCCATTGTATCGCGCCCCTGTGGACGTCACCGTCGCTCCTTGAGATCCCACACGTGCGCGTTTGCCATTCCCCGCAGCCTTGTTATCCGGGTGCTTGCTTGTCATCTTCAGACGCGCTCTGTGCATGGTCGGAACCGCAGGAGTCTTCTGAGCATGTGCAGTGCGCGTCTGAAGCCGACAAGCAAGCACCGGGATTACAAGGCTGCGAGAATGGCAAGCGCGCACGTGTGGGATCTCAAGGCGCTGACGGTGACGTCACTAATGTAAATCCATGGTATCACGCTCACAGAGGCGTGATACTGCGGAAAGCATGCAAATGCCCATGGGGCGATGCGACGCCCAGGGGAGTAGACCCCCTAATCATTTACATAGGGAACATGTAAGCAATCAAACTTTTTTTATACATTCATATTACACCATATTACAACACAGTGATGGGTAGGAAGGGGTTTCTAGGCCACACATCACCCTGCTTGTAGGTTAGAATGCATACGGCACCTAACATGTTCTCTTTAAGATAACAAAAGCAACCATACTAATAACTTAGTTCCTCTAGGAATGGGATTCATTATCCCAGTAGAAGGGCACATGATCGCTGTGACCATTCATTGGCTGCAGTCAAATATATAAATACTTGAAGCACACCTGAAAAGTCAAGTTTAGATCGCTGGCACAGAGACAAGGCGAGAAGTATTGGTTATGTTTTACAACACTGACACACATTTTTAAAAATGTCTGAATATTGGATATCTCCTTTCAGAAATAAACTATAAATTATGATCTAGTTAGTACTGATAAAATACTGTTCCCTTTTGGAGACCTCGCTTGTTGAAGATGCAAATAGGAAGAGGGAATATTAGAACATATTTATCGGTCCTGCCTAGTCATTGAAACCTTCTGAGAATTGTGTTTACCCTTTATAAAAGTGCCCAGATTTGTAATGTCTACCCTGAAATTTGCACCTTTTGTCCTTTTCCGACATATCAGTTTCTTCTTCAAAAATATTTTACATAGACACGTCCTTCAAGCTAAATGACGTGATTGCTGGTGTGTGCATGCGATGGCTACCATCAGTCCCCCAAGCAACTGTGTTGTCATAACTTCAAGGAAAAGCTCCATAATTTCAACTTTATCCTGCTGTAAAGTAAAAAACATAAAAAACAAAAAGTTTTTCTTTTTTTTAAAAAAAATGCAATAAAAACCTATCAAAATGAAAAGTTACAGACCTTAGAAAATAGTGGCACAAACAAAATGTTTTTTTGTTTTTTTTTTTTACAAACTTTCAGAATTCTTTTTTTAATACTTCATAATAAAAAAAAAACAGTTTGGTATAACCATGTTCCACTGGCTTGGAGACTTAAATTGCCAAGTAATTTTTACAGCACAATGAAAACTGCAAAAAGAAAAAATGATGGCAGAGTTGTGGGTTTTTTTTTCATAATTTCTCTGCATTTGGAAATTTTTTGTGCCATTCTTCAATACATTAAATGGTAAGGTGAATTGTGTAATTCAAAATTACAACTTCCCTCACAAAAAAGTTCTCAAATGACCTTATTGACTTGAAAAATTAAAAAATAATTCAGCTCTTAAAATAAGAGGAAGAAAAGATGAAAGCACTAAAATGAAAATTTTAGGCTATATCATAGAAGGTTTAATATAATTACTGTATTAGTACTCTTCTTTGTTTTTTAAGCCAAATTGTTTATTTTTCAATTCACCAAAAATGTGCACATATTTTTGGCTATTTAATACACACGCAAGACTATTTGTATTCTTTTTCTCATGCAACAAGCTTTATTCAAAAAGGTTAAGTATATTATTTTAATTCTACTTTCTTGTCACAGGTACATCATATTCAAAGACACTTTTGGAAGGCGCAGTTCCAATTCTCCCCAAAGAGAAATGTATATTTCGTTATAAAGGGAAATTTACTAATCGGATGATCTGTGCTGGAAATTTATCTGAAGACAATAGAGTAGATAGCTGTCAAGGAGACAGTGGCGGTCCTCTCATGTGCCAAAATGACCATGGACAATGGGTAGTAGTAGGAATAACTTCTTGGGGCTATGGGTGTGGACGAAAAGACTCTCCGGGAGTATATACGAAGGTCAACAGGTTTATCCCTTGGATCAAAAGAGTTACAAAGCTGAAATGAGCTAAAAATTAAACAATCTTCCTTCATTGTGATTTACACGACTCATGTTAAGAATTATGAACTTTTTGCCATGAGATTCATCTTGGAACAATATGTGCTCTACAACATGCCTTAATTCCATGTATAGCCCTTTGATGTAAAAAAAGCTGTGAAATGTCTCCATGTTGTGTCCTTGTCACTGTAACAACCATATTGTGTATAGAAATATATAATTTCATTTGATGTTTATTGTCTCAATATAATTTCCACTAAAAACATACATATTACGGACAACAGCGCACATCTAGGTTTGCAGTGTGGGCAGCAAGTAATTTAAAATGAGTGCTACGCCAGTCTTCTAGTTTACTTAAAGGGGCAGACTATATCAGACGCTGGTTGTATGATATCAGCCACATATGTTTAACGCTGAAGCATTTCAGAGAGAAATATACTTTAAGAGCCGCCAGGAGACTATTCGATAGCTTCTGCCCACCCGCTGCCAATGACTGAAAGGTCTCTTCCTGAATGTGTGTATAGGGTGAGGGTCGTCAATCAAGGAGATTGGGAGGGAGCAAGCCACTGTTCACCTGCCTTTTTGAATAGCTTTTCATGCAGCTTGGTTACCAGTTGGCTGTTAAAGTATAAAATGAGAACTGACAGCACTTCCTAACAGACAAATGTGAACAGGTGCAAACTGAACATGAAATACAGTCTTAAAAAAATATACAGCTCCACTCTAAGACGCTAAGCTATACAAACATTAAATGTAGGAATTTGGACATGCATTACTGTTAAAGAAATAAATAAAAAAAATTAAGACAATGCATAAAAGAGGGCAGTTTTATGTGAGCTATTGCACTTGTTTTGCAATTTTTCCGCACTTTGATTTTTTTTTTGCCATTTTGCAGTACACTATATGGTAAAACTTATGGTTTCCTTTAAAAGTAGAACTCGTCCCGCAAGAAACGAGCCCTCACATGACCAGATTGACTGAAAAATAAAAATGTTAGACTCTCGAAGAAGGGGAGCAAAACCGAAAAACGGAAAATTGGCCGGGGGTGAAGGGATTAAAGTATATTTTTCTCTGAAACAGTGCAGCATACGTACATGGCTGAAATCATACAGCCAGTGTCTCATACATGCTGCCCATGGTTCAGGCAGCATGTAACAGCTGTCCGATTCACTTTACTTTTCAAGTTCCTTAGCTTAAATAAACACTCCAGCAATTTTTATAATTACTGTTATAATGCTGCATAGGTTATTATTAAAGAATAATGAAGAGACTCTTGTGTATGCCTTGTATATATCTTTTATTAGTTGTTGCGCTATGTCTGCCATTTTGATTAGTTCTTCCTTTCCCAAAAAGTTTGAGAATGGGAGGAGTCTGAGAGTTGCAGGGAGGGATTCAATTATTATTCTGTAGTTCACAGGAAGTCAAAGGCTGACTGGTTGTGTACGCATTAGCGCATGCGCAGGACTGGTTGTGTACGCATTAGCGCATGCGCAGGACTGGTTGTGTACGCATTAGCGCATGCGCAGGACTGGTTGTGTACGCATTAGCGCATGCTCATGCTGGTTGTGAAACTACTGATCTAGAGTACTAACAATGAGTAAAGCCCCCACATAGCTGTCAATGGCACAGACGATCATATGGTCAACAGCTATCTAACCCAACTCTCCCATGAAAAGGCGTGCATCCTCTGCTGAGCACTACTGTGCTCTCTGAGAGGCTTTCTTCTATGTAATCTATGAGACAGAGAACAAATGGATCGTCAGTCCGAGATCAGACATGCCTGATCCTCATCTCCTCTAACATCATCTTTCGGGTGAGACTAGGATTCACATACACATTGGAGTAACGTGTGTTGAACAAGTAGATATCAGCAGGTTCGTCCAACATTATTCTAATGAGTATGGGGGCCTTAAGTTTTACATATGCAAATAAATGCTGGAGTGCTCATATAATTTATTTTATTTTTTAAGAAAAATCAAACTGATTAATATGACATTGTAAAAAAGTTTAAGTGTGGTGAAGTATGGTCATCATTGAGTTGCGTCTGACTATATAAGTAGAACGCTACAGATTACTAGTTAAAAGAAGCCCTAGTGCAGTCTTTCATTATCGTGATCACTGAGGTTCTGAGCTTGCCGACCACAACAAAAATATTTGGACAGTGACAGACTTTTGGGCATTTTAGGTGTTTACCGAAACATATTCAAGATACAGTTCTATAATCAATATGTACTTAACATGCAGACTTTTAGCTTTAATTTGAGGTTATTCACATCCTAATTAGAGTAAGATTTTAAGAATTACAGCTCTTTATTATGTAACAGCCTCTTTTTCAAGGGATTAAAAACAATTAGACAATTATCTCAAAAGCGCTTCAATGAGCTGTTCTCTCCTTAATCCATCATTAATTCAGCAAGTTAAAGGTCTGGAGCTGATTCCAGGTGTGGAATTTGCATTTGGAAGCTGCTGCTGTGAACCCACAACATGCAGTCAAAGGAGCTCTCAATGGAAGAGAAAGAGACAATCATTAGGCTGAAAAAAAAAAGAAATCCATCAGAGAGAGAACAGAAATGTTAGGAATGGCGAAATCAACAGTTTAGTGTATTCTGGAGGAAAAAAGAGCAGACTGATGAGCTGGGGAACTCAAAAAGGCCTAGAGTACCACAGAAAACAACAGTGGTGTATGATTGAAGAATCCTTTCCATACTGAAGAAAAACCCCTTCACAATATTCACCCAAGTGAAGAAAACTCTTCATGAAGCAGGTGTTTCAGTATCTATTTAACAATTTTGTCAAAACTTGTAATAGTGCATTCCACTTCACAAACACTAACTGAGAGACTGATCACAGGATATGGAGAGATATATGACCCCAAGAGAAGCGAGGCAAAATGGTGTTGGGGTGGAGAAACACAAACCTCAAGGTCCCTGACATCCACATAAAGTTTTGTAAGTATTACTGTTTACATTATTTCACTGTACCATAATGGTTGCATTATACTTGGTGTGGCCTACTGAGTTGACTTTGTGATTTTGCACTTGCACTTTGCCACAGTCTTTTTTGAGTGCCATTTTAGCCACCTTCCATGTTTTACAGACTCTAATGTATGGCTTGTGTTCACTTATAATTATTACCGAAAGTGTTGGCACCCTTGAACTTGTTCCAGAAAATAATGTATTTCTCCCTGAAAATTATTGCCATTTATTTTTATTTTGCTGCCTCTGCCACTGGGTTCCTTGACTGTGTGTAAGGGATCAAAAAACCTGAAGACTACCAAACGATTTTGGGTTGCATGGTAGTGCCCAGTGTCAGAAATCTGTGTTTGCATCAGAAGTTTAACCCCAAGCATACTTCAAGAAGCGCCCAGAAATGAATGGAAACAAAATGCTTGAGAGTTCTGGAGTGACCAGCATTATGTCAGGATCTAAATATGATTGAAAACCTATGGAGGAGAAAACTTAAAATTGCTGTTTGTAGAAGGCGCCTTCAAATATGAGAGATCTGGCGCAGTTTGCAAAAGAAAAGTCACCCAAAATTCCAGTTGAGAGGTGTAAGAAGCTTGCTGATGGTTATAGAAAGAGATTGATTGCAGTTATTTATTCCAAAAAGTGTGTAACCAAATAATAAATTGAAGGTGCCAACAATTTTGTCCTACTTATTTTTGGGGTTTTGTGGGACATTATGTTCAATTTGCCTTTTTATCTCAGTTTTTTGTGCTGTTCCAATACACACAAGGGAAATAAACATGTGTATAACAAAACGTGTAATTCCATAGCTGATTTTATTCTCCAGTAGCAGGTTCTTACTTGCCCATACACATGCAGCTTTTTAACCCAGAGAGACGCGTCAGAGTAGGTACCCAGTTTACGAGATATGCCTTGACTCGGCTACTGGACAGACATAGAAATGGCCATTTTTGTATGCTAAATAGCTCAATTTTTCCTAGAATTCCTTAGGCAGTAATAAATGTTTAGTAACAAGGAGGATTTGCGGGGCACTACTTCCACTGAGGACTGTCCACATTAAACAAACAGCGACTTGTTGCAGAAAGCACACACGGTGCTGTTAATCTCTGCTATGACCAGAGAAAACTTCCAGGTCGGACTCTACTGAATACAGCTACGGGGTGCTTGTTCCAAAAGCATCAGAACATGGAACATTAGGCACAGGAAGAAAAAAGGGAACAGCACTCACCAGTAATGAGGATGGTTAGCACAGAAAGACTACGGCCGTAGTCTTTTTGTGCTAACCATCCTCATTCCCTCCCTGTTACGCCGAAGCATGTATCCTCCGATCATGGAATAAAACCTGAATACTTCACAGCAATTACTGGTGAGTGCTGTTCCCTTTTTTCTTCCTGTGAGTAATAAATGTTTATATTCATAGATTAATGGTTTGCATGCTTTAGCATTTTAGAGTACAACTGTATTTTTTGTTACCATAAAGACAAGACATCATGAGTGCAAATACAGAGGGTTCACTACAAGGTGTAAACAATTGGTCAACTTTAAAAACAGAAAAGCTACATCAGGCTTTAAGCCACTTTAGACGCTGCGATCTCGCTAGCGAGATCGCTAGCGTGCGTACCTGCCCCCATCGCTTGTGCGTCACGGGCAAATCGCTGCCAGTGGCGCACAACATCGCTCGGATCCGTCACACTACCTGCCTAGCAACGTCGCTGTGACCGGCGAACCGCCTCCTTTGTAAGGGGGCGGTTCGTTCGGCGTCACCGCGACGTCACTAAGCGGCCGCCCAATAGAAGCGGAGGGGTGGAGATGAGTGGGACGTAACATCCCGCCCACCTCCTTCCTCCCTCATTGCCGGTGGACGCAGGTAAGGTGAGGTTCCTCGTTCCTGCGGTGTCACACATAGCGATGTGTGCTGCCGCAGGAACGACGAACAACATCGTACCTGCAGCAGCAATGATATTTGGGAATGGAGGAGCGTGTCAACGAGTAACGATAAGGTGAGTATTTTTGTTCGTTAGCGGTCGCTCGTACGTTTCACACGCAACAACATCGCTAACGAGGCCGGATGTGCGTCACGAATTCCGTGACCCCAACGACATTGCATTAGCAATGTCGCTGCATGTAAAGCGGCCTTTTGCCGTAAAAAAATCTATAGAAGCCAGCCCAGTTCTGGAAAAGCATTCTTTGGACACATGAAACGAAGATCAGCCTGTACCAGAATGATGGGAAGAAGAAAGTATGGAGAAGGCTTGGAACAGCATGATCTAAAGGACACCACATCCTCTGTAAAACATAATGGAGGCATTGTGATGGCCAGGATTGCAAGGCTTCCAATGGCTCCGGGTCACTAGTATTTATTGACTATCTGACTGAAGACAGAAGCAGCTGGATGAATTCGGAAGTGTACAGGGCTATACTTTCTGATCAGATTCAACCAAATGCAGAAAGGTTGATGGACAGCGCTTCAATAACCCAATAACCCAAACATAATGGGACAATAACCCAAAACATAATGCAAAAGCAACCAAGGAGTTTTTTTAAGGCAAAGAAGTGGAATATTTTGCAATGACCGAATCAATCACCAGATCTCTACCCCATTGAGCTGCTTAAGGGAGAAAGACCAACCAACAAGCAACAGCTGAAAGCAGCTGCAGTGAAGGTTGGCAAAGCATCACAAAGGATTAAACCCAGCGTTTGGTAACGTATATGGCTTCCTGATTTCAAGCAGTTATTGCCTCCAAAGGATTCACTACAAAATATTAAATTGAACATTTTATTTATGGTAAAGTTAATTTGTCCAAATACTTTTGAGCCTCTGAATTGAGGAGGCCTTGTAAAAATAAAAAGGTTGTCATTCCTAAACGTTTTGTAATACAGGTGCCAGCAATGCAACAGGCAGTAAGGATGGTGGTGGCAGTGGTGACATTAAAGGGTTTTTATTAGACAGAAACAGGCATATGAGGGATAGTTGGGTAAACAATATAACAAGAATAAATACAAAGCAAACTAAATTAAAAGACAGTTGCCACTTTTTACAGTTACACTTGTCTGAAAAATTATGTACTAACACTGAGGAATCTTTCAAACAAACTCACTTGGCATTAACCCAAACCCAGTCTTTTCATCAGGGTAACGTTAAATTCGCCCTACTAGGGTCACAGTATGAAATAAACAAGAACTCTTAAGCTTTCATAGTTCCACTTACTGTATGTAAGTAGTTCAGTAAGCGTGGCAATACACAAATAGTTAACTCTATTAAAAAGCTATTTTTTTACTCAGTACTGTACATGAGACAGGAAGTAACAGATCAGCTCACTTGGGTGCTGTCCCAGAACAAATGTCTGTTTCTCAGTCTATGGCTCTCGATGGCTTCACCATTAGATTGATCCTCTTCTGGCGACGGTGTTCAGTGTTTGGTCTTTGGGTTCCTCTGGAAGTGGTATTTGGTCTTCGGGTTCCTCTGGGGATTGTTTATGGTTTATGGGTTCCTCTGGAAATGGAATTTGGTCTTTGGATTCCTCTGGAGATGGTATACAGTCTTTGGGTTCCTCTGGAAATGGTGTTCAGTTTTCTGCGTCATCTGGAGATGGTATGCGGTCTTCTTGGTTTGTTTCTTAGTACTATGCAGTCTTCAGTATTCTCTGGGGTTGGTGCACTTCCAGATGATTCCCTTGCAGAAGACACATGCCTACTCTACTGCTCAAATGTCCAGAAATGTCCATTCCAAAGATGTTCTTGATGCCAAATCTGTCTTCCCACCACTTGCCCAGCCTTTTATATTTGGCCACTGCACCACAGTAGTTAACTGACTTTGCATCTCTTTGTAACTTTCCCTTGAGGAAACACACCCCTGGCAGATTGGTTCCTGGTGACCTTGGTCTTCTAACAGATGGCAATCTTGGTGTACAAATGTCGTGTCATGCTGAATCTGAATATCTTCTTCTGGCTGCCCTCTTACATTTCTCCCTTCTGTTACTTTTCCAGTCCTTGGGTGAAGAGACTCTCTGCTTGCTAGTGCTAGTCGAGGGAGACTCCAATGTGGACAACAGTTTTTCACACTCTCGGACTTTCTGCATGATAACTTGCCAGATGAACTCATCCTGTGCAAATCTTGTGGGCGGGATTCCAGCATTAGCATGTTCTATGAAGGTGTTAACATTTGAAATTTTGGGCATCTCATGCTGTTTCGGGCCCATCTTCCAGTTTAGTGGGAGCCGGCGGTTCTTCTCGAGACTCAGCGGGCCCTGGAAACCACTCACGGTGTCCTGTTGTTGCTTTAAGAGCTCAATTGCAGGATTCCCTTTTTCAGATACACAGGGTCGAAGCATGGTGCGATGCAGTACTCGGCCCGGCATCCCCTCCTTCCCCTCAAGTTGGATTTCATAGACCGTATTTTCGGGATTTAATCGGTGTGTCACCCATTGAAGAGTCCCCTCCCACCAATAGCCCAACTTGTTCTTGATGCGTTTAGCCCAGATCAACACCTGTTCTCTTCATTGAAGAGGCACTTCTTGTACTAGAGTTGTGTCCGGATGGTCCATTTGCTGTAACTTTTGCTCCCCCAACCTTAACATTTGAAGTGGGTGTTCTTGCACCCAAGTTCTGACATTGACTTTTGTGCATTCCTCTTCAGGATCAAGTCCTAATTCAGTGATGTCCCGGCCATTCCGATCAAACAATAGCATGTAGGGAGTGTATCCGGTGGTAGTGTGGACTCAGTTGTTGTATATCCACACAAGTTCTGGATGAAAAGCCCTCTTCCAGAGTTCTCAACATTTGTAATAGCGTTCAGTTGAAAGATTTACTGGCCCTACTACCCTGAGGGTGATAAGGTGTGGTTCAGGACTTATCGATGCTGTAGAGTCTATGAATTTCCTACATGATATTCTCCTGGAAGCAGGCCCCTTGGTCAGAGTAGATCTTCTTCGGGCACCCATACACACAGATAAAGCCCTGACAGACAACTTAAGCTGCTGACAGCCATCTAGTAGCTAGTCAGAGTCACAACTGCAAATTTAGTGAAGTGGTCGGTCCACACCAGGCACTCGTAGCCATTGTGAGATGAATTAATCATGAGGCAGTCAACCATTAAAACTTTGAGTGGCTCAGATTTCTTAATTATTTGGGCCCTTTGTTCAGGTGCCTTGGTGAGTTCACACTATCGACATTTTCAACATGCCTCTTTCATGACTCAACGTAATTAGGGCCAATACACAAGTTGATGCAGCCACCAAAAAGTTCTTTCTTCCCCAAAGTGTGCACCTCTCATGCTCTTCTTTCCACATTACTGTAGCCCTTATTTCTGATATCACCACCTGCCATGTGGCTCATCCCCTCTATGTAGACTTTTGTTATGGGTAAACATTGACTATATCCATCCCCTTTGGATTTTCATCATATGTGCTTTTTTGATTTGACATTTTCAGTATGTGCAGTACTTTTAGACACCCTTGAGTTCTTTTGTGAACTGTAATTTTATGTGAAGGATGTACTAATCCCCGGACACACTTGTGCCCTCCCCTACATTGGCCTTTGGCATTATTTGTCCTTGTTTATTTTTATTTGCCCTGATCACTCACATGAAGATTTGTTATATATTTTTTTCTGCACATTTTGATTGGTTGAATCTCTTGTTTTCAATCCATTTTTTTTTTTTGCCTTACTTTCATAGGGTGTCTGTTAGGTAATCCCAATTTCTATCATCCGCCCCTTGGTGTGTTCCATTTGTGATAAGGGTGCTTTACACGCTACGACATCGCTAGCTATAGCTTGCAATGTCATGCGCGATAGCACCCGCCCCTGTCGTACGTGCGATATGTGGTGATCGCTGCCGTAGCGAACATTATCGCTACGGCAGCGTCACACGCACATACCTTGTCAGCGACGTCGCTGTGACCGCCGAACAATCCCTCCTTAAAGGGGGAGGTGTGTTCGGCGTCATAGTGACGTCACTAAGCGGCCGACCAATAGAAGCAGAGGGGCGGAGATGAGCGGGCCGAACATCCCGCCCACCTGCTTCCTTCCTCATTGCCGGTGGACGCAGGTAAGGAGATGTTCGTTGCTCCTGTAGTGTCACACATAGCGATGTGTGATGCCGCAGGAACGAGGAACAACATCGCTACGTACCTGACAACAATTTTTTGTAATTAAACGACCTCTCCAAAACAAACGATTTTTGTCTTTTTTGCGATCATTTTAGGTCGCTCCAGCCTGTCTCACGCTGCGACGTCTCTAACGACACCGGATGTGCGTCACAAACACTGTGACCCCGACGATATATCGTTAGCGATGTCGCAGCGTGTAAAGCCCCCTTTACTGTTTTATGTGTGTGTTTTAGTAATGTGATTTTTATTAAAAGTTCACATTCATGTATATATCCTTTTTCATTATGTTTCTGCTGTTTTGAGCCAACCACTTTTTGATTGTGGTATTGATGTTACAATAGGTAGGTAAGTAGAAACCCCCTACCAGTTAGTGCTTAGGCACTTTTTTCCCCTGGATATCCCTTTTAGGCCGAAAACACACTTCCGCATAAAAAAACGTACGTGTGACACGGTCCGTTTTTCGGGTCCGTGTTCCGTTTTTTTTTTGGCGTTTCTCCGGTACGTATGGCATCCGTGTGATGGCGTATGCTATCCGTGTCTGCGTGTAAGATGTCCGTGTGTGCGTGTAAAATGCCCATGTATGTGTACGTGGAATGTCCATGTGGAATATCCGTGTGTGTGATGTAAAATATCGTTGATACATGTCAGCTGACAGCAGACAGAGTTGCGCGATGAGAATGAACTCGGGTGAACTTCACCCGACTTCATTGTCATACCGCAGCTCTGTCTGTGTCGCGTACTGATTAGCGGTCACCCGTGAAGGACTCACCGGTGACCGCTAATCCCCTGAGTGACTGTAGTGAGCAGCGTGATTAGCGCTGCCGTCACTCAGGTTACCCGCGGCTACCTGGATCCTCCACCCGAGAACGCAACTCACCTGTGACTTCATCGCTGTCACTCGGGCGACTTGCTGTCACAGGTGGAGGATCCAGCGTTGGCCGCGAGTAACCTGAGTGACAGCTCTACTGATCGCGCTACTCACCTCAGTTGCTGCTTGGAGCCGTCAGGAGCGGCGGTGTTCTTCTGGAGCTCCTGTCACCTTCATGTAGCTGAGCTGGAAGCGACGCGGGACCTCCGTGGATTACGCCGGACATGGATGGGTATTTGGGGCATAATAAATTGGTGAACGAGGGTATTTGTTATTGTTTATTATTTCAAATAAAGGATTTTTTCACTGTGTGTGTTTATTAACTTTAACTTGCCGGTTAATCATCGGGGGTGTCTCATAGACGCCTGCAATGATTAATCTTGGACTTATTGGCAGCTATGGGCTGCCAATAACTCCTTATTACCCCGATTGCCAACGCACCAGGGCAAATCGGGATGAGCCGGGTAGAGTCCCAGAACTGTCGCATCTATTGTATGCGGCAATTCTGGGCGGCTGCTGGCTGATATTGTTAGGCTGGGGGGCTCCCCATAACGTGGGGCTCCCCATCCTGAGAATACCAGCCTTCAGCCGTATGGCTTTATCTTGTCTGGAATAAAAATTGGGGGGACCGCACGCTGTTTTTTTTTTTTAATTAATTATTTATTTATTTCACTGCACAGTATAGACCCGCCCACCAGCTGCTATGATTGGGTGCAGTGAGACAGCTGTCACTCAGCCTGTGGGCGTGTCTCACTGCAATCAATCATAGGCGCCGGTGGGTGGGGGAAGCAAGGAATAGTAGATTGATTAATGAGCGGCCGGCATTTTCAAGTGAATTGAAGCCGGGTATTTTCGTCACAGCTGTTTCTCGCCGCGCTGGTGATCGGGGATTGGTAAGTATGAGCCAGGGGAAGAAAAAGACCGAGCGCCAATGTAAGTATGACTGAGAACAGCAGAAAAAAAGGTAAGTAGACTGACTTTAATAAAAAAGAAAAAAAAAAGATCGCTCGTTTTAAAAACGCACACGGACGAAACGTGCTGAACACAGACATACTCCGTGTACGGTCCATGGAGGCACGGACCCATAGATGATAGCGGGTCTGTGCCTGCGTGCTGCCGGTCAAAAACTGACATGTCATCCGTGTAGAAAACCGCACACACGTACTTACGACACGGACACACGTTCCGTGTGATTTTACGTGTGTGTGCCATTACCCATTGAATAACATGGGTCTCCGTGTCTCCGGTACGTGCAAAAAAGTACCAAACACGTACCGGAAACACGGATGTGTGTTGCAGGCCTTAACAAAATGTAAAGAGTACCTGGAAACAGGATTCATTAAGTGAGATTCAGACAAGACTCTTGGGAGGTCTAAATAACGAATAGATAACACAGGTCTGCAAGAGAAAAATTGTTTGAAAAGTAAGAGGTGACTTTTATATACTTTTGATAGCTGAACTCAGTAAGAATATTGAAAATATTTCATCACGTACAGTTTTTTTCACAAACACTGACTCCACAAGCTTCTGTCGCGGGCGGAGGAGGGGACGCTGCGCTCACCCACTGCTCGGGTCCGGCTGCTGCTGCTCGGTGGTGGCTCGAGCGGTGGGCCGGATCCCGGGGACTCGAGCGGTGTTCCTCACCCGTGAGTGAAAGGGGGGGGATGGTGTGGTTTAGGGATATTGTCCGTGACGCCACCCACGGTTGTGGTGAGATTGGTGACACCACCGCTGCTCTGGACGGGGATCCCGGGAGCGATGACAGGGAGCAGCTTGGATGTTGGTTCTTCCCTCCGTGGGTAGGGGGGTTGGTTGTCCCGGGGCCCGGTGAGGGGTAGGGATGTAGGGCAGGCGGGTTACGGGGCCTGGTGAGGTGCAGGGTCGCGGGGGCAGCGCTGTGCTGCACGGCACGGTGGTACTCACTCAGCCAATGACGAATGCAAAGTCTCCGGTAAAACAAATGGCTGGATGGACGGGTCCCACAGACGGCTGCGGTGTTTCTCCTCCCGGCAGGTTGATGGTGACTGCCTTTCCCTGCACCTATGTTGTGTTTACGGTTCCAATGGGTTCCCACCGGTAACCCACTCCCCAGCTTGGATGGGTGCTGAAGGAACCCCTTTTGCCCGCAGGCTCTGGCCCTGGGAACTGTAGGCTTGGCGGTGACTGTGTTTCCCTTTACGATGTGAGCGGTTGCCTTCAATCGGGTCTTGACTGCTGGGAAACCCCGGAGGTTCCCGTCGCTAACGGATTTGACCAACTTTAACGGCGACTCCTAGCCTACTCTCCGATCCGGTACCGCCGGGCCACCGCCCGTACACGGTCCTTACAGTTCGCTCCAATTAGCCTCTCCTGCAGACGGTCACCACCGTCTGCCAACCTTGCTGTTCCGTCCGGGCCACACACCCGGACGCTGTCAGACTGCTCTGCTACCACTTCTCTCTCCAAAACTAAACTCTCACTGACTCCTTTTCCCGCCTCCAGGACTGTGAACTCCTCGGTGGGCGGGACCAACCGTGTGTGGACATCAGCCCCTGGAGGAAGGCAACAAGGATTTTGTGTTTGGCTTCGGTGTGCCTAACCGAGGTGTGGGGTGTGTTGGTGTAGTACCTGTGACGACCTGATTTGCCCAGGGCGCCACACTTCCAAAAGAATAGCATTCCAAAGGTTCCAAAAGGAATTTTTTCCATTCTTCTTTTCTCAAGTCGGTGTGCTAGTGTATTGTAGAGATGTTCTTGGGCTGATGGAGTGATGGAAAAATTTAACACTGAATACAATGTGAGCGAGTGGACACTCTATTGATTCATCAAAAAAAAGTCTCAAAGCTGTGCTACTGCACAATGGCAGCAAGGATGCACAGTGCCTGTAGGGTATTCTGTGAACTTGAAGAAACGTTATGAAAATTTAGACTTTTTCTAAAGAAACTTAATTATGAGGATTAAGGATGGTCAATATGTGGTGATCTGAAAGTTCTCTATTTGCTCCTTGGGCAGCAAGGATAAACAAAGTTCCCATGCTTTTTATGTGAATGGTACAACCAGGATAGAATTCATCATTGCAGCCAAAAAAGTTGGCTAACAAGAAGTTCTTTGTAACATGAGCCCAGGAATATAGTTGCGGAAAGTTTAGTTGATACCACTAAAGTTCTCCTGCCAGCACTCCACATTCAGTTTGGACTCATGAAGCAGTTTGTGAAAGCTCTACCGAAAGGAGGAGAGACTTTTAAATGCCTGTGTACCAAGTTTCAGGGACTGTCTGAAGCCTAACTGAAGGTAGGCATTTTTGTGGGTCAGATATTCGGAAATTCATGAAGGACGATAAGTTCAAAACAAGAATTAAAGCTGTTGTGAAAGGGATTGGGATTCTTTTAAATAAGTTGTAAAGAAATTTCTAGGTAATAACCAGTGCTTTTTTTGCGGCGGTACGCGCCGGTACGGCGTACCGGAAAATCTGAAGAGCGCCTCTGACTCTATCCAGATGGCTAATTTGTAAACTATCCAAATTAGCCATGTGGAGCGGAGGCACAAGCCAGAGGCGTCTCTAGGGGGCGTTGTTGGGCTGCCTGATGCGGTGGTGTGGAAGTCTGCCGGGGTGGAAGCCGCTATTCTCTGAGCGTGGCTGTCACGCTGACAGCCGCACTCATAGAATCTGCAGCGTGCGGCTCCCACTGCTCAATTGTCCTTGCATCTGTCAGACGCGAGGGCAATTGAAGCGGTGACGCCGGCACTGACTTCCGGGTTTCATGTGATCAGGTCAGCTGATCAGACTGCTGACCCAGAAGCCAGCGCCGCAGCGTGGAGGTGGCAGAGAGACGCTGATAAGTGCTCCACTGTGGAGCTGAAGAAGATACGGACGGAGGAACATTATGGGGTAAGAGGGGTGAGAGTATTTATGAAACAGCATGGGGGAGAGAGGGTGGGGGAGGGAACTGTGGACACACTATGGGGGGGACAGAGGGTGGGGAGGGGGCAATATGTATATACACAGTATGGGTGGGGGAGGGAACTATCTGTGGACAGAGTATGGTGGGAAGAGAGGATGGGGAGGGGGAAGTATCTTTGGACACAGTATGGGGAGAGAGAGGATGAGGTTTCATGCATGGGGAGAGAAATGATGAGGTTTCATGTATGGGGACAGAGAGGATGAGAGGGTGATGCATGGGGGCAGAGAGGATGAGGGGTGATGCATGGGGGCAGAGAGGATGAGGGGTGATGCATGGGGACAGAGAGGATGAGGGGTAATGCATGGGGACAGAGGATGAGGGGTGATGCATGGAGACAGAGAGGATGAGGTTTCATTCATGAGGACAGAGAGGATGAGGGGTGATGCATGGGGACAGAGGATGAGGGGTGATGCATGTGGACATAGGATGAGGAGTGATGCATGGGGACAGAAAGGATGAGGTTTCATGCATGGGGACAGAGAGGATGAGGGGTGATGCATGGGGATAGAGAGGATGAGGTTTCATGCATGGGGATAGAGAGGATGTGGAGCGAACTGGACAGAAATTTTGAGGACACAGAATAAAGAGTACTATGGGGAGATAAGGTATGCACACCAGTGACTATGTAAGGGGAATACATGTAATAGCAGAAACTGCTGTGTGAATACTGACATGAAAAATTCAATAGCTATATGTAAGAATGAAATGTGAAAAATGGAACCTGCATTACTGCCATGAATATATGAATAAAGAGAAATTTAGCTACTGAATTGATCAATGCAATAGAGCCCTAACACTACGCCAAAGTATTTCTCTACTTTGGGGTCCCTAGCTTGTGTGTGTCCTCTCATGCAGTTAAAAAACTTACCGTGTATGGGAAGCTGAGACCCAGGCTATATATACGATGTGGATTGGCAATAGGTGTGTATGGGGAGGGTTTCTTCCTCGGGTTCAGACAGACACACCAGGTGGGCGGAGTCAGGCAGATGGAGACGCCCACCCAGGAGTCTGGCTGGTCTGAGGCAGGAAACAGGTCCAGACAAGTCCATGCAGAGGAAGAGAGAGGAGGTCTGCAGAGTGGCAGACGCATACTGGGGCCTAGGTTGGAGCCTAGGGCCCTCATGTAGAGAGTCAGGCAGACGGTAGTGGCCGTCTGCAAGAGCCGGGAAGACAGTCTGGTGGAACCGTAGGTAGCTGGGGCTGGGCGGTGGCCCACCGGTACCGTGCGGCACAGCGCTGCCCCCGCGCCCCTGCACCTTGCCAGGCCCCGTAACCCGCCTGCCATCCATCCCTACCCCTCACCGGGCCCCGGGACAACCAAACCCCCTACCCACGGAGGGGAGAAATAACATCCAAGCTGCTCCCTGTCACCGCTCCCGGAATCCCCGTCCAGAGCAGCGGTGGTGTCACCAAACTCACCACAACCGTGGGTTGCGTCACGGACAATAAATCCCCAAAACCATTCCCCTTTTCACTCACGGGCGAGGAACGCCGCTCGAGTCCCCGGGATCCGGCTCACTGCTCGAGCCACCACCGAGCAGCAGCAGCCGGACCCGAGCAGTGGGAGAGCGCGGCGTCCCCTCTTCCGCCCGCGACAACTTGGTGTCACGAACAGGATCTTACCGCTCTGCCGCCTGGTAGAGGTGCGCCTTGTGACCGCCGGAGGTGTACGGACGAAAATTTTCAGAAGCCGCCATTTTGGGCGAGAAAAATTCCCACTCGAGCGTCTCCTCGAGCAGTGGAGGCCCGAAAGCCAAAACCCCACCCCTGTAGAGGAGGTGCCAGAGAGACACTAAGGGGGGGCGGATGGCGTCCGGCCGCATGTGAACCGCGGCTGTGGAAGCAGGGACGCCAGGACTCTGCAAGTATTTGGTTCCTGGAACAGTGCTGCGCGAGATGTCCCGTCCATCTGGCATCGCTGATGACGACGGCTCCGGCAGTCCGCCCAGCCGCAACGACAGCGAAGTACCCATCCCGTTAACGAATCTGGGCAGCCTGGTTCAGGACAGGGGTCAAGGGGTGCTGCCCATTTCTTAGGGGCAGCATCAGGGCCAGGTTGTTTGGGTGGATGACTGAAGGACCCGTTCCGTTGCCGTTATTAAAAGTATTTTATTGTTGTTGCAACGGTTGAAGTGATATGCCTCCCGTAAGGGAAGATTTCTGGACATGCTTGTTTATTTTCTTTTTCAGTTCGTGAAAAATAAAACCGGTGATGGACGGGCAGCCCGCGGACGGTCTGCATTTTACTAAGGGGGAATGTGGCGCCCTGGACAAGCCAGGGGCCACAGGTAACAACACACACACAGCCCCACCCCCAGCAGTTCACACAGACATCCCCAGTGAGACCTGATTTCTTCCTTGGGTTCAGACAGACACACCAGGTGGGCGGAGTAAGGCAGATGGAGACGCCCACCCAGGAGCCTGGCTGGTCTGAGGCAGGAAACAGGTCCAGACAAGTCCAGGCAGAGGAAGAGAGAGGAGGTCTGCAGAGTGGCAGATGCAGACTGGGGCCTAGGTTGGAGCCTAGGGCCCTCGTGTAGAGAGTCAGGCAGACAGTAGTGGCCGTCTGCAAGAGCCGGGAAGACAGTCTGGTGGAACCGTTGGTAGCCGGGGCTGGGCGGTGGCCCACCGGTACCGAACCGGGGAGCCAGCTGGAAACCGGAGTGCAGGAGGAGCGTATGGAAGGTGCAGGAAAGGACTTACATTACCAACCTGGGGTCAGGGGAAAAACACCGCAGCCGTCTGTGGGACCCGTCCATCCAGCCGTTTGTTTTATCAGAGACTCTGTGTACATTTCTGGCTGAGTGAGTACCACCGTGCCGTGCGGCACAGCGCTGCCCCCGCGCCCCTGCACCTCGCCAGGCCCCGTAACCCGCCTGCCATCCATCCCTACCCCTCACCGGGCCCCGGGACAACCAAACCCCCTACCCACGGAGGGGAGAAATAACATCCAAGCTGCTCCCTGTCATCGCTCCCGGGATCACCGTCCAGCGCAGCGGTGGTGTCACCAATATCACAACAACCGTGGGTGGCGTCACGGACAATACCCAAATCCCCACAATCCAATCCCCACCCTTTTCACTCACGGGCGAGGAGCGCCGCTCGAGTCCCCGGGATCCGGCCCACCGCTCGAGCCACCACCGAGCAGCGGCAGCCGCAGCAGCAGCGGCCGGACTCGAGCAGTGGGAGAGCGCAGCGTCCCCTCCTCTGCCCGCGACAGGAGCATTAAAGGGGTTGTCCAAATTTGTGAGGAGCCTGCAGTCACACCTTGTGTCACTCTGTGACTGCAGACTTCTGAATTCTCACAGTGTGCACTCTGCACACTGTCAGGATTCTCTGGCGCCGGCGGTGAGAGTTGGGAGGTTATGAAGCTGCAAGTATGCGATTTACATAGATGTGGTCACGTGCTGAACAGACATGCTCAATGAAAATGTATTGACTGAGGCTGGACACATCAAATCAGAATGTGGCCAGAAGTGTACAAATCTCATACTTGTGCTCACATGACCGTCCACTCTCTCCACTGGCACCGGCACACCCCGTCGCAGCCCCGCTACTCAATGTCGGCTGGCCGCGTGCCTGACTTCACCCCCCCCCCCCCGCTCCTCACCTCAGAGATGCGTACCAGCAAATATTTCTTTACAAAAAAAAGCACCGGTAATAGCAAACATCCAAAATTTAAGTTAATCATGAGGTCATGCTGAAACGTTACAAAACCTTGGGTTGTCTGATGAATTTTAAGTTACATTTTTGACATTCCCATTTAGACTATTTTCCTGAAAACCTTGGTGCTGTTAGTAAGGCTGTGTGTACACGTTGCGTTTTTTACCGCGGAAACGCTGCGTTTAGAACCGCAGCGTTTCAGTGGCAAATTGCATGCGTTCAGCTTTCCCAGCAAAGTGTATGAGAAAGCCGAAAAATCAGTGCACACGCTGCGTTTCTAAACGCAGCGTTTTGAATGCCAAAAATCGGTGCGGAAAGAAAAGCAGCATGTCACTTCTTTTGTGCGTTGTGGCTGCGTTCTCTCCCCCATTGAAATCAATGATGCGGGTCAGACCGCAGCTACAACGCAGTGAGCTGCTTTTTTGTTGCGGTCCGCGGGCTTTGTCGGCATGCCAGAACGCAGGCATTTACCTGGAAGTGAAGTCAAGAGGTTTCCTGTTGACCTCACTTTCTGGCAAAGTTCAGAAAAAGCCCCCGGTGTCGCCAAAGTGCCCGCCCCGACCCCCGACCCCCCCCCCCCCTCCCGAAAATCCAACATGGCCGCGCGCACAGCAGCGCACCGGCCGCCCTACTCCTCTGTTTCTGTCGCATGTGCAATAACACATGCAACAGAAAACTGCTCCCCAGGCCCTGCCAGGTCACCCCCTATTCCCCCCGGTGTCCTCCGGTGTCCCCCGGTAACCCCCGTACCTGTCATAGCGCTGATCCCCCGCGGCCCCCTCCTCCTTCACAGTGTGCGCCGGTCACATGTGCCGAGCAGCTGACAGCTTCCTGAGTTCAGTGTGAGCTGCGCTGGCTGCTGCTGCTCGGCACTGTGCAGCTGTGACCCGGGGAGAGTGGGTGCAGATTCTCCTCAAATTGAGGGTCTGCACTACTAGAAAATAGGGGACACGTTCCCTGAGCGTGCCCCCCCATATTCTAGAAGGTCTAGAGGCGACGTGGGACGTCAAAAATGGATACTGCGGACCCAATTTTTTTTCTTTTCAATAAATTGGTGAAAGAGGATATGTTTTTGGGGAGTGTTTTTTCAAATAAATTTTTTTTTGGTTGTCAATTTTTTTTGCTATTACTGTCAATTAGTTATGTTTGGTATCAAATAGACGCCGTGACATCACTAATTGCTGGGCTTGATGCCAGGTGACATTACACATCTGGTATCAACCCCATTTATTACCCCGTTTGCCACCGCACCAGGGCGCGGGATGAGTTGGGGCGAAGCACCAGGATTGGCTGTGTGCCCACAATCAGGGTTTGCAGCGTTATGGGCACAGAGTATTTTCCCTGCGTCCATAACGCTGCGTTGTGCAGTAGAAGCACAGTGGAAGGATTTTTAGAAATCCCATGCCCACTGTGCTTTTCTCCGCAGCATACACTGACCTGTGGTGTAGCTTCCCGAGCCTCAGCATGTCAATTTATGCTGCAGAGACAAGAGTGTTCTCTGCAGGTAGCATAGAGCTCCACAGCAGCCTGAACCCAAATCGTGGGCATGGGCAGCTGCGTTCTCCCGTGGACAACACTCACATCTCTGCAGGAAGGCTGGCACTGTGTACTGGATGTACTGTGGCACTGTCACTGGATCATGTGGTGAAAAACGCACCTGAAGAAAACGCATGAAAAACGCACGAAAAACGCATGCGTTTTTGATGCGGTTTTTCAAAACGCATTGTTTACAATTCTCCCCTCTGCCAGAGGGTGCGTTTTTTTCCGCGCTGAAAAAAACGCAACGTGTGCACATAGCCTAAAGAACAAGGAGAAAGATTTCATCAGAATATCAAGGAAGATGGAACAACGATAGGTAGATGGAAGGTGAACATGATGGGGGACAACTGCTTGATGCTTCACAGAGAAGATCCGCAGGTCTTCTGTAACAGGAAAGGTATCAAGAGAAGCTTTGAAGAGAAAAGGAAAAGCTGCAATAATTAATTCCTGAAAAGCTGCAGAATGAATCTTCAATAAATGTATATATATATATATATATATATATATATATATATATATATATATAACATTGTGTATATTTTTAGCTACAATAAAGATTAGGCTTGCTCATCTCGCTTCATTGTAATTTCCCTCGCGTTTTGTGCAAAATCCATACGTGATAGCTAATAAAAGAAATATTTTTTTTTTTTCAAATCAAAACTCGAATTTTGCATGGGCAGTATGTACTAAGTCACTGGTTGCAGGCAAGGTTGACGCTGAAATACTGCAGTGTATCAGACAAAAGCATACTTTAACCCCTTCACGACCTTGGACGTACTGGTTCCCCACTGATTCCCCACTCCCATCTGCAGCCCCCATTGCATGATCACAGAGCTCCGATGGCTTGTAATGACAAGTGGGAGGTCAGTTGATAATCCTTGTGTCTGTCATGATGTAATTTCTGTGCACATTGGCTCAGTGCTGGCGTTCATAGGAAGACAGCATTTGTGCTGTACAGAGCAGTGCTGATGCATTGCTGTGTATAGCAGAAGCAATTGGGCTACCGCAGTTTCAAGTCCATTAATGGGCTAGTAAAAACTGTAAAAAAATGAAAAAAGTTTTAAAAAAATATGAAAAAATAAAAAACACAAACATTCAAATCACCCCCCTTTTGCCCCTTTGAAAATAAAGCAATTAAAAAAAAAAAAACCCGAAACACATATTTGGTATTGCTGTGTTCAGAAATGCCTGATATATCAAAACATAAAATTAAATTATTCTGGTCAGTAAAGGGAGTAAGGGGAAAAAATATATCAAGATTCCAGAATTAAGTTTTTTTGGTTGCTGCAACATGGTAAAAAAAAGCCAATAATATCATATTGACATCAAAATGATATATTTAAAAATATCAGCTCAGGACACAAAAAAATAAACCATCATTTAGCCCCCTATCCCGTAAAATGAGAACGCTACAGTTCTGAAGAAATGGCAAGAAAAACGCTATTCTTTTTTGGAAATGGAAAATCACAGAGTGGTGAAGGGATTAAAATCAGCTGGGTACCAAGCAGCACTGGAGACTCGTCAGACAGGTGGCATGTCTCCATCTGCTGCCCTGGACTGACAAGTCTCTTCCTATTTGCCCACATTGGGAGAGAGCTGTCACTCGAGGGTAATGGGTGAGGAGAAGCCGTCAGTACCCACATGTCTGGCTAGCCTCCACTGTGGCTCAGTCCCTGGCAGCTTGTAAAGTATGTTTTTGGTCAAAAATACCTGACGGAGATTATACAGCTAGTGCATGACACGGGCATACTGTCTGTGGATCGAGTAGCATGTATCAGTTATCAGGTTCACTTTAATCTGAGATATGGAAGGAAATATTCTTCAGAATATGATGTGGTGGTAAAAATCTTTTTGATTATTGCCCCAAATATGGCAGCTATGCCATGTTGCAAGTTTATTTTATTGTTTATGGTCATACAAGAGATTTGAAAAAAAAATTTTGTCCATTGATAAATTCAGCTATGGCTTTAAGAACGGATGTAATTATTAGATGCTTGCATTCCATTATACAAATAGCAAGGTCCCACAAATTCTACATTTGTTTTTAGCAGCAAAAAAAGTCTCCTTTTTGATTGCTTTAACACAAGTGTCTCCTCAATGGAAAAGTTTGAATAACAATAATAAAACATTTGGAAAAACTGGAAGACATCTGATTTATAGGCAACTTTATTATATAATGCCACCTAAGCACATAACTTTGTGACTTTGATGAGATGGGGATTGTGGCAGGGCAAAAGGGAGGAGCAGTATATAGGTTAGGATGATGAATAAACTGTAAATTGTATTTCTTCGTGTTTTGTACTGTATTATTTATCAGATGCTTTATTGTAATTTGTTAAAAAATATAAAGCTTTTTAAAAAAAAAAGTGTGATTCAAATATGGGACCACTGACCTTCAGAAAGTGTTTGCGACCATCAGGCGTATTTTGCAGATACAGTGTTGGCACACAGCTACACACTCTGCTAAGCCCTATTGTACAATTTTTCTAAGCAACAATGTAGCAAAATGCACTTTAGTAAGTAATGGGAAATTACAGACTATCATTACTTTAACACAGGAGGGTCAGTCAATCTGAAAAATGTATTAAAACGTTTAGGTACCCACAAATGCAGTAATGAAAACCATCAATTCCTGTGATGGAGTAAGATCTCATGAGGACTACCCCATGCAAGGCTTTCCAAAAATGACCTCTGCTGCAGAGGATAAGTTCATCAGAATTACAAGCTTCAGAAAGTGCAAATTGACAGCACCACTAATAATAACCCTTATGAATGGTGCGCAGACATCATGTAGGAGACACATCTCAACATCCACTTTTCAGAGTAGACTATGAGAAACATACTTTTTTGACCAAATTGGACTTTAGATCAGTGTAAATCTGTACTGTGGTCTGATGAGTCAAAATGTGAGATTTTTGGTTCCAACCGCGATTTTTTTGTGAGACACAGCAAGCTGAACAGATAGTTTCAGCTTGTGTGATGCCCACTGGAACATCGAAGAGGAGGTGTGATGGTGGTGAGGGAAGGTTTGCTGGTGACACTGCTGGTGTTTTATTCCAAATTCACAGCACACCTATCCAGCAAGGCAATGATAGCATTTTGTCATGACTCGCCATCACATCTAGTCCATCATTAGTGTTGCAACAGATTAATGACTCAAAATACAACCCACCTAACCATTTTCTTTCTTTACAGAACTCAAGTGCTAATAAAACCTTCAGCAGAATATCTGAGATTCATCTAAAATCTGAGTCAGACCATACACGTGACACCAATGTCAACTGAATCTGTTGGTTTTAGTGAAAGGAAGCCATCTAATTTATATGGAGTATCCTGATTTTGTTCCAATGGGGAATATCTGGGAAAAGAACAATTAGGCTGTTGGATTCCAACATGACCAATCCTTAGTTCTCAGGGGATATAACCCACTGCCAAAGATATATGACAGAAACATACTCCCCACTCTGTATTTAAAATACCTATATGGGGGGGCAAACTAAAAGTTCATGTATGTGTGGGAAAGGGTAAGAATTAGCTGCCAGCTGAGCAAGCATTTGGATGAAATATCTAATGTATAGACCTCCTTCAGTGGGATCCAATAAACTGTAGTGTATCCCAGACTCGTAAACCATAGTCAGGCCACCGGTTGCCATAGCAACCTATTGCATTCCCAACAATAAATTTTCGGGGGCTGATGGGCTGACAGAAAATACGCTCTTCCTCTGTCACACTCCTCATGTGCTGTTGTCACTTGTACAACGGTACAAAAGCTGTATTAGCTGTACCATGTGATCAGCATGATGTACAGTACATATTTGTAATGGAGCACAAAGGGACAAGTGCTTACGACAGATATTTTCACCTAACAGTGTTAAGGGATTCATCAAAACTTGTTAGAGGGTACTACTATATAGAAGCCAAATGGTGCCTCTTATATTATTACTAGAAGGTGGCCCGATTCTACGCATCGGGTATTCTAGAATTTACGTATTGTGTAGTTCATGTATGATTTTTGTTATATATATATATAGATGTTGTTGTGTGTAGTTACCAAGTGTTTGTGTAGGGCGCTGTACATGTTCTGGGTGTTGTCTGGGTGTGATGGGGGGTGAGAGTGGTGTTGTTTGTGTGTTGCGTTGTTTGTGGAGCGCTGTGTGTCTGCAGCGATGTGTGTGTGTTGCGCGGTTTGTGTGTGTGTGGTGTGGTGTGCAGTGCGCGCGCGCGCGTGTGTGTGTGTGTGTGTTGGGGGGAGGTGTGCACTTCCCATCGTGCTCCATCCCCCATGCAGCGCACTCCCCATCGTGCTCCATCCACTATGCTGCGCACCCCCCATCGTGCTCCATCTCCCATCCTGCGCACTCCCAAACGTGCTCCATCCGCCATGCTGCGCACTCCCAAACGTGCTCCATCCGCCATGCTGCGCACTCCCAAACGTGCTCCATCCGCCATGCTGCGCACCCCCCATCGTGCTCCATCTCCCATCCTGCGCACTCCCAAACGTGCTCCATCCGCCATGCTGCGCACTCCCAAACGTGCTCCATCCGCCATGCTGCGCACTCCCAAACGTGCTCCATCCGCCATGCTGCGCACTCCCCATCGTGCTCCATCCCCCATGCTGCGCACTCCCAAACGTGCTCCATCCGCCTTGCTGCGCACACCCCATCGTGCTCCATCTCCCATGCTGCGCACTCCCAAACGTGCTCCATCCGCCATGCTGCGCACTCCCAAACGTGCTCCATCTGCCATGCTGCGCACTCCCAAACGTGCTCCATCCGCCATACTCCGCACTCCCCATCGTGCTCCATCCCCCATGCAGCGCACTCCCCATCGTGCTCCATCCCCTATGCTGCGCACCCCCCATCGTGCTCCATCTCCCATGCTGCGCACTCCCAAACGTGCTCCATTCGCCATGCTGCGCACTCCCAAACGTGCTCCATCCGCCATGCTGCGCACTCCCAAACGTGCTCCATCTGCCATGCTGCGCACTCCCAAACGTGCTCCATCCGCCATACTCCGCACTCCCCATCGTGCTCCATCCCCCATGCAGCGCACTCCCCATCGTGCTCCATCCCCTATGCTGCGCACCCCCCATCGTGCTCCATCTCCCATGCTGCGCACTCCCAAACGTGCTCCATTCGCCATGCTGCGCACTCCCAAACGTGGTCCATCCGCCATGCTGCGCACTCCCAAACGTGCTCCATCCGCCATACTCCACACTCCCCATCGTGCTGCATCCCCCATGCTGCGCACTCCCAAACGTGCTCCATCCGCCATGCTGCGCACTCCCCATCGTGCTCCATCTCCCATGCTGCGCACTCCCAAACGTGCTCCATCCGCCATGCTGCGCACTCCCAAACGTGCTCCATCCGCCATGCTGCGCACTCCCAAACGTGCTCCATCCGCCATACTCCGCACTCCCCATCGTGCTCCATCCCCCATGCAGCGCACTCCCCATCGTGCTCCATCCCCTATGCTGCGCACCCCCCATCGTGCTCCATCTCCCATGCTGCACACTCCCAAACGTGCTCCATCCGCCATGCTGCGCACTCCCAAACGTGGTCCATCCGCCATGCTGCGCACTCCCAAACGTGCTCCATCCGCCATACTCCGCACTCCCCATCGTGCTCCATCCCCCATGCAGCGCACCCCCCATCGTGCTCCATCCCCTATGCTGCGCACTCTCAAACGTGCTCCATCCGCCATGCTGCGCACTCCCAAACGTGCTCCATCCGCCATGCTGCGCACTCCCAAACGTGCTCCATCCGCCATGCTGCGCACTCCCCATCGTGCTCCATCCCCCATGCTGCGCACTCCCAAACGTGCTCCATCCGCCATGCTGCGCACTCCCCATCGTGCTCCATCTCCCATGCTGCGCACTCCCAAACGTGCTCCATCCGCCATGCTGCGCACTCCCAAACGTGCTCCATCCGCCATGCTGCACACTCCCAAACGTGCTCCATCCGCCATACTCTGCACTCCCCATCGTGCTCCATCCCCCATGCAGCGCACTCCCCATCGTGCTCCATCCCCTATGCTGCGCACCCCCCATCGTGCTCCATCTCCCATGCTGCGCACTCCCAAACGTGGTCCATCCGCCATGCTGCGCACTCCCAAACGTGGTCCATCCGCCATGCTGCGCACTCCCAAACGTGCTCCATCCGCCATACTCCGCACTCCCCATCGTGCTGCATCCCCCATGCTGCGCACTCCCAAACGTGCTCCATCCACCATGCTGCACACTCCCAAACGTGCTCCATCCCCTATGCTGCGCACCCCCCATCGTGCTCCATCTCCCATCCTGCGCACTCCCAAACGTGCTCCATCTGCCATGCTGCGCACTCCCAAACGTGCTCCATTCGCCATGCTGCGCACTCCCAAACGTGCTCCATCCACCATGCTGCGCACTCCCCATCGTGCTCCATCCCCCATGCTGCGCACTCCCAAACGTGCTCCATCCGCCATGCTGCGCACTCCCCATCGTGCTCCATCTCCCATGCTGCGCACTCCCAAACGTGCTCCATCCGCCATGCTGCGCACTCCCAAACGTGCTCCATCCGCCATGCTGCGCACTCCCAAACGTGCTCCATCTGCCATACTCCGCACTCCCCATCATGCTCCATCCTCCATGCAGCGCACTCCCCATCGTGCTCCATCCCCTATGCTGCACACCCCCCATCGTGCTCCATCTCCCATGCTGCGCACTCCCAAACGTGCTCCATCCGCCATGCTGCGCACTCCCAAACGTGGTCCATCCGCCATGCTGCGCACTCCCAAACGTGCTCCATCCGCCATACTCCGCACTCCCCATCGTGCTGCATCCCCCATGCTGCGCACTCTCAAACGTGCTCCATCCGCCATGCTGCGCACTCCCAAATGTGCTCCATCCGCCATGCTGCGCACTCCCAAACGTGCTCCATCCGCCATGCTGCGCACTCCCAAACGTGCTCCATCCGCCATGCTGCGCACTCCCAAACGTGCTCCATCCGCCATGCTGCGCCAGCATCAGCCTCTCTACCCGCAGCATCAGCCTCTCTCCTCCCAGCATCAGCCTCTCTCCCCGCAGCATCAGCCTCTCTGTCCCCAGCATCAGCCTCTGTCCCCAGCATCAGCCTCTCTGTCCCCAGCATCAGCCTCTCTCCCCGCAGCATCAGCCTCTCTGTCCCCAGCATCAGCCTCTCTGTCCCCAGCATCAGCCTCTCTGTCCCCAGCATCAGCCTCTCTCCTCCCAGCATCAGCCTCTCTCCTCCCAGCATCAGCCTCTCTCCTCCCAGCATCAGCCTCTCTCCTCCCAGCATCAGCCTCTCTCATCCCAGCATCAGCCTCTCTGTCTCCAGCATCAGCCTCTCTGTCTCCAGCATCAGCCTCTCTGTCTCCAGCATCAGCCTCTCCATCCCAGCCTTCCCCAGTATCAGCCTCTCTCCTCTGCCGACACTCACAGATCCGATCGCATACACTCACACACACCCACACACACCCGATCGCATACACTCACACACACCCGATTGCATACACTCACACACTCCCGATCGCATAAACTCACGCACACACACACTGACGATATCGCACATCTACGCTCATACTCACAACATCCGGAGATACCACATGATTCTGGCCATGTGATCCTCCGGCAGGTCCTGGAAGGCACAACAGCACAGTATTGAGGCCGAGAAGCAAGCGATATCGCCGGATGCTGTGAGTCTGTGGATGCGATGTGATGTATGTGTGAGGTGTGTGTGAGGTGTGTGTGAGAGTGAGTGTGAGCTGGTGTACACTGGTAACTATGATACACATCGGGTAACCAAGGGACCTTAGTTACCCGATGTGTATAATGGTTACCAGCGTTCACGGCCTCCGTCAAGATCCCAGCATTGCAAGGTTATGTCTGGCGCTGCTGGGATCCTGACGGAGCCGGTGTAGAAGCAAGCGATATCCCAGGATGTTGTGAGTGTGTGGATGTGATGTGTGAGGTGTGTGTGAGAGTGAGTGTGATCTGATGTGTGTGTGTGTACTCACCTGGGAGTCGGAGCTCCGTGTCAGTTGGGCCAGAGCGAGCGTGCATTGCTTGAGGGGGGCGGGGCCTGCAGAGAGCCGGGGCGAGAGGCCAATCCGTGTGGGGGGGCGGGGCCATGGCGAGCCCAGCGGCCAATCAGCTTTGTGTCACCGTAAGGACACAATTTTGGAGCATGACAGACAGACAGACAGACAGAATAAGGCAATTATATATATAGACTAGAAGGTGGCCCGATTCTACGCATCGGGTATTCTAGAATTTACGTATTGTGTAGTTAATGTATGATTTTTGTTATATATATATATAGATGTTGTTGTGTGTAGTTACCAAGTGTTTGTGTAGGGCGCTGTACATGTTCTGGGTGTTGTCTGGGTGTGACGGGGGGTGAGAGCGGTGTTGTATGTGTGTTGCGTGTGTTGCGTTGTTTGTGGAGCGCTGTGTGTCTGTAGCGTTGTGTGTGTGTGTGTTGCGCGGTTTGTGTGGGTGTGGTGTGTTTTGGGGGGAGGTATGTTTTGTGCAATGTGTGTGTGTTGCGTGGTATGTGCGTATGTTTATGTATGCCGCGGTGTTTGTGTGTTGGGTGTTGTGTGTGTGCAGCGTTGTCTGTGTGTGTGGGTGTCTGTGTACGGCGGTGTTTGTGGTTCCCAGTGTGTGTGTGGTGTGTTGTGTGTGTGTGTGTTGGGGGGAGGTGTGCACCTCCCATCGTGCTCCATCCCCCATGCTGCGCACCCCCCATCGTGCTCCATCCGCCATGCTGCGCACTCCCAAACGTGCTCCATCCGCCATGCTGCGCACTCCCAAACGTGGTCCATCTGCCATGCTGCGCACTACCAAACGTGCTCCATCCGCCATGCTGCGCACTCCCAAACGTGCTCCATCCGCCATGCTGCGCACTCCCAAACATGCTCCATCCGTCATGCTGCGCACTCCCAAACGTGGTCCATCCGCCATGCTGCGCAGTCCCAAACGTGTTCCATCCGCCATGCTGCGCACTCCCAAACGTGCTCCATCCGCCATGCTGCGCACTCCCAAATGTGCTCCATCCGCCATGCTGCGCACTCCCAAACGTGCTCCATCCGCCATGCTGCGCACTCCCAAACATGCTCCATCCGCCATGCTGCGCACTCCCAAACGTGGTCCATCCGCCATGCTGCGCAGTCCCAAACGTGCTCCATCCGCCATGCTGCGCACTCCCAAACGTGCTCCATCCCAAATGCTGCGCACCCCCCATCGTGCTCCCAGCCTCCCCCAGCATCAGCCTCCCCCTCCCAGCCTCCCCCAGCATCAACCTCCCCCAGCATCAGCCTCTCTCCTCCCAGCCTCCCCCAGCATCAGCCTCCCCCAGCATCAGCCTCTCTCCTCCCAGCCTCCCTCCTCCCAGCCTCCCCCAGCATCAGCCTCCCCCAGCATCAGCCTCCCCCAGCATCAGCCTCTCTCCTTCCAGCCTCCCCCAGCATCAGCCTCCCCCGGCATCAGCCTCTCTCCTCCCAGCCTCCCCCAGCATCAGCCTCCCCCAGCAGCAGCCTCTCTCCTCCCAGCCTCCCCCAGCATCAGCCTCTCTCCTTCCAGCCTCCCCCAGCATCAGCCTCCCCCTCCCAGCCTTCGTCAGGATCAGCCTCTGTCCTCCCAGCCTCTCTCCTCCCAGCCTCCCTCCTCCCAGCCTCCCTCAGCATCAGCCTTCCCCTCCCTGCCTCCCTCAGCATCAGCCTTCCCCAGCATCAGCCTCTCTCCTCCCAGCCTCCCACAGCATCAGCCTCTCTCCTTCCAGCCTCCCCCAGCATCAGCCTCCCCCTCCCAGCCTTCCCCAGGATCAGCCTCTCTCCTCCCAGCCTCCCCCTCCCAGCCTCCCTCAGCATCAGCCTTCCCCTCCCAGTCTCCCCCAGCATCAGCCTCCCCCTCCCAGCCTTCCCCAAGATCAGCCTCTCTCCTCCCAGCCTCCTCCAGCACGCCGTGCTCCTCTGCCGACACTCACAGATCCGATCGCGTACACTCACACACACCCGATCGCGTACACTCACACACACCCGATCGCATACACTCACACACACCCAATCGCATACACTCACACACACCCGATCGCATACACTCACACACACCCGATCGCATACACTCACACACACACACACTGACGATATCGCACATCCACGCTCACACTCACAACATCCGGAGATACCACATGCTTCTGGCCATGTGATCCTCCGGCAGGTCCTGGAAGGTCACAACAGCACAGTATCGAGGCCGAGAAGCAAGCGATATCTCCGGATGCTGTGAGTATGTGGATGCGATGTGATGTGTGTGTGAGGTGTGTGTGAGAGTGAGTGTGAGCCGGTGTACACTGGTAACTATGATACACATCGGGTAACCAAGGGACCTTAGTTACCCGATGTGTATAATGGTTACCAGCGTTCACGGGCTCCGTCAAGATCCCAGCATCGCAAGGTTATGTCTGCGATATCCCAGGATGTTGTGAGTGTGTGGATGTGATGTGTGAGGTGTGTGTGAGAGTGAGTGTGATCTGATGTGTGTGTGTGTACTCACCTGGGAGTCGGAGCTCCGTGTCAGTTGGGCCAGAGCAAGCGTGCATTGCGTGAGGGGGGCGGGGCCTGCAGAGAGCCAGGGCAAGAGGCCAATCTGTGTGGGGGGGTGGGGCCATGGCGAGCCCAGCGGCCAATCAGCTTTGTGTCACCGTAAGGACACAATTTTGGAGCATGACAGACAGACAGACAGACAGAATAAGGCAATTATATATATAGACTAGCTGTAGTGTCCGGCGCTGCCTAGGATAGTAACTAAGTCTCTCTCTCTCCACTCTCCCTCTACTCACCCTCTCTCCCTCTCATCACCGATATTATATTAACTGACACGTAAGTCTTATACTAAGCATGTTCTTGGTTGTCTATAGCAACTAATCAGAGCTCCTAGTAATGACCTGTAGCCAAACAGAAGCAGAGCTGTGATTGGTTGCTATAGGCCAGACTAGCTGTCAAAACAGCCAATATATTACCTCAAACATCCAAACAGTTTCTGCGTGTGGTGTGTCTCTTTCTGTGTGCGTGTCTTTCAGTGTGTGTCTCTTTCTCGCTATGTGTCTTTATCTGTGTATGTGTCTCTTTCTGTGTGTGTCTCTGTGTGTTTCTTTCTGTGTGTGTGTCTCTTTCTGTGTGTATTTCTGTGTGTCTCTTTCTGTGTATGTGTCTCATTCTGTGTGTCTCTTCCTGTTTGTGTGTCTCTTTCTGTGTGTCTCTCTGTGTGTCTCTTTCTCTGTCCATAATAGGAGTTTATAATAATAGTCCATTCCCAGCTCCATTGACTTTAATGTATCCAGGTATTTTGGTGAATAACTGTAAAGCGCGGAGTTACATTTTCCCCTCAAATATATAGTCTATGACGTTCCCTGAGTCAAATGAGGTGGCTGTGCATAATTTCATGATTGTAAATGCGACGGTGCAGATTCCTTTAGCAGAAACACACACACACACACACACACACACGCGCATACACACAGTTTTGTATATTAGATATTATATTTGCAAACAGCTTGCATATAAAAATCACAAGTAAGAGTTTTAAGCTTTTTCCCCCCCTGGGGATGTTAAATACAACCTTATCTCACGCTTCACTAAACGTAGCCCTATATTCTGCTAGATACCATAGATTCAACCAGATATGCAATATTTAACAATTCGTCACATAAGTCAAGAAGAAGTATCTATTTATGATGTTCACTTTTTGAAAATTATACGGTTCATAAGTAAGGAAAGAGGTGGTAGTGATCAGTTCCTTGTTTTTGACATTTTCTCCTTCCCCCTACATGCCCAAAAAAGAACTATGGTCAATGTTCATTAAAATGTAAAACCCTCCAAAGAATTAAGCTATTCTTCCTTTCTTTACAAATCAAAGTAATTAATTCCTTTTAAAATTGTCAACGAAATGATTGAAACTTATTATGCAGAGGGAATTTGTATATAATAACTGCTTCCAGATCTAAACATTTAGTTAATGGCTAATTGCATAAAATTAGAATAATAATAAAATACTGCTTAACCTCTCCTGTTAAGTATAGCTCGATGTGGGTGATCTATCAATCAGATAATCAGAGGCGTAACGGAAGTCCTATAGGCTCCAGTTCAAGTTGTGGAGCGCCCAGGATCCCAAGCTTATTGTTTGTATACTCTGATACCCCTGATAGAATCTATATATTTCTTACACCCTAACCCCCCCTTCCACAGTTTATAGCAATACCATTAGTAATACTGCTATAAAAGAAACAAATAATACTTTCATGCCATCACCATATTATCAATATATACAGAGATGATTAAATAATACCACTAAAGATGAACAAATAAATCCGCAGGACTCTAGTCCAATAGCCAGGTATTCCATGGTTGCTGGACAGGAGCCCTGCACACCATCTTCTAGTTGTTGACATCACCAGCTCCTATTTTGATTAGTTGTACTGGAGCAATGTAATTTTGTGTGCCACATCATAACAATGACTATCCATCAGGCTGGCTAATCGAGAGGAGCTGGAAATGTCGGCAGGTAGGAGGCTGTTCGCAGGGCTTCCGTCCAGCAACCATGGAATACTGACAGACACTGAACCAGGATCCTGAGAATCAATTATCTCATCTCTAAAAACCCATCTCACTGTTACTGAACAAGATCTAGTATTCCAAGACCAATATTACCAATAATACAAGTACGGTATATACTGTATATGACAAATAACTCTGTCAATAAATGTCTATGTATTGGAATGAACAAAAAACACTGAACTGAGTCTAATATTAAATCCTTACAGTAACCATATAGTGGTAGATACCAGCTCTGCAGATCGTAAAGAGATTACTGTACAGGTAAAAGCAGTGACTCTTATGTGATGTCTCCTCTAGCTGAAGTCATTTACACATCTCATCTCTGCAATATTTAATACAGTGGCAGACACAGACAGGACAGGGCCCCTGTGCAAGAACAATGCAAAAGGCACAATTTCACCTGCTTTTGCTAGTGAAAGCACCCGCCCCCGTCGTTTGTGCGTTACGGGCAAATCGCTGCCCGTGACGCACAAAATCGTTAGGACCCGTTACACGGGACTTACCTGCCTAGCGACGTCGCTCTGGCCGGCAAACCGCCTCCTTTCTAAGGGGGCGGTTCGTGCGGTGTCACAGCGGCATCACTAAGCGGCCGCCCAATAGAAGTGGAGGGGCGGAGATGAGCGGGCGTAACATCCCGCCCACCTCCTTCCTTCCTCATTGTGGGCGGCCGCAGGGACGGTGATGTTCCTCGTTCCTGTGGTGTCACACATAGAGATGTGTGCTGCCGCAGAAACGACGAATAACCAGCGTCCTGCAACAGCAACTATTTTATGAAAATGAATGACGTGTCAACGATCAGCGATAAGGTGAATATTTTTGATCGCTAATACTCGCTCGGAGCAGTTACACACAACGACGTCGCTAACGACGCCAGATGTGCGTCACGGAATCCATGACCTTGGCGATATATCGTTAGATACGTTGTTGCGTGTAACGGGGCCTTTAGCCAAAGATCATTTAAAATGGACTGAGGCAAAGTGACAATGTGGTCAGATGAATCAAAATGTGAAATGACTCAATAAGAGAGGGACCATTCTAGTTTGTCATAAGCACACAAATCAATAGCCTGCATATCTAATGGTGTGGGGCTATCATTATTATTATAATGTATTATTATTATTATTATTATTATTATTATTAAGTATTATTAGCATAGACAAATTATGCGTCTTGAAAGGCACTGTCAATGCTGAGCATTATATATAGGTTTTAGAACAACATATGCTCCCATCCAGACACCATCTATTTCAGGGAAGGCCTTGCATATTTCAGCAAGAAAATGCAAAACTATACAACCTGACAACACCAGGTAGATGCAGGGTCTCTGTGTTTAACTCCCATAGAGCATATCAATGTCAGCAGTGGATCTTTAGGATTTGTGTGACAAAGTGCATTCAGACATCCATTAATGCATGTAAGTGTGGGGATATCTGTACATGACATACTAGATACTGAATAAAACCTATGATAAAAACAAAAGGACAAACAACCTGTAATAATAAATGAATAGTACATGTGATTAACAGGGTATGGAGTTGACACTATATCGATCATAGGTAAATAAAAGCCATAACGTTTGTTACGACTGAACCCTAACACTCTCACGGGGATGCACAAACCAGAGGAGATGTAAAACCAAAAATCCACAGGTCCAAAAACAGGTTAATACTTGCTCTAAACCTGACCCTGTTTTGTCTCTCTCTGACAGTGGAGGTTGGCACCCTAAGATCACCAATAAATAGCCCCATTCATTAACGGCTGACCCTGAGTGTCCTTACACTGAAAACCAAGTGTAACACAAAACAATAATAAACATAAATGGCAGAGGCTGAGACACAGGACTAGGAATGTACAAACACAATCATACAGAAATTATGAAATACAAGAAATAAAAAAACAGAATACATGAAAACCCTCCCAAACCTAAATGAAACAAAATAGGAGATAACTGGGAAGGGATTCTCAAAAACAAACACCAGGCAATGTAACAGTAAGAAAACCTTAACCGAGGATCTGGGGCTCCAGACAGCCATCTATCCAGAAATATAGTCAGCAGTGAGGCATGTGAGAAGTGAGTATAAATAGCCCCTCCCAAAATTTGATTGGGCAAACCAAGCGAGAATGTGCATACACCTCAATAGAAGTGAAACAGGAAGGCAAAACATAAGTAAGAAAGACAAGTGGGCCTTCAACAGTAGGACCAACACAAAACAGGCTATTGTCCAACCAAGAGGGAAATGTACCAAAAACACAGAGCTCACCAGTTCAAACCCTGGAGAGGAGCCATGACCCATGACACTACTACAACAAGGTGAAATCTATCTGGATGCTCCCTAACTCTAGCAGTTCACTTCATTATGTGCCAGCAGGCCTCAAAATAGATGGGAGCAGAGAAAGTGATGTCAGTGCTAGGTTCTCTAAGTTCCTGTCATCTCACAGTCCAATTCATTTTCGTTATCAACAATTTGAAATTCTGTCCAAGGGATGCTTATAATCTAGATCACACTATTTTTATCTTGTAGGAGACCTGTACATACCTACAGTGATGGTTTCATTAACATCACCTGAACCAAGGTGTAGCCTGGAAGAAAACATGTCCATTAGTTATCTGTACAGTTGCTATCCCAAAGATTTTAGATGCTCACATGCCGAATTCAGTAGCTCAGGGTCTAAGTTGTAAGCTCTGAAAGCCCTCAACTCCTTTCTGTTGATGATAAAAACTATGACATCGTGATCCACTCAGTCAATATGACCACTTTGGCTTATCTGGTTAATTTGAAAGCATATTTTTTCAGCAGTCAATAAATGAGACGGAGGGAATGGTCTTTAAACCAATAAATAATTAAAAAGATCCTCTCCTTGGGGTCAGTCGGGGTAGACTTATTTACCACCTGGATAAACATAAAGGTAGACAAACTTTATATTCCAGCCTAAAAGGAAAGACCTAAAAACAGAAAGGTAGACAAACTTCATATTCTAGCCTAGAAGGAATGTCCTTTAGTCCTAGATACTTTTTTACAGCCATGGAGCCAGAACCTTCCATATGCATTTACTCCAATTTGCTTGCTTCCAAATGTAATTTGGAAGCTAAGGGAGACTTCGGCAAGGGCCATCCTAACAGCTCCTTGTTTATCTGGCTCAGGTTTTGTCAGATGCAGATCTCTGGGTTATTGCAGAGGTAGAAAATTTCCTGATGCAGAGTCAAGTGTTGCATCATAGTCCAAAAGATCAATTCCTTATGACCCGAATCTTGAACAGGCATTATTTCTGAACAGATGGCTTTTGGGTGAAGTCATAAATAAACAGCTAAAGAGTAGGAAGTCAGTGACGTCTAATATTTATGTCAGATCAAGGGAAGCCTTTCTATTATTATTGTTATTTATTATTATAGTGCCATCAATTCCATAGCGCTTTACATGTGAAAGGGGTATACATAATAGGGACAAGTACAATAAGCATCAATAATACAAGGCATAGACTGGTACAGGAGGATAGAGGTCCCTGCCCACATGGGCTCACAGTCTACAAGTGATAGGTGAGGATACAGTAGGTGAGGGTAGAGCTGGTTGTGCGGCGATATATCAGACTCAGGGTTACGGCAGGTTGTAGACTTGTCAGAAGATGTGGGTCTTCAGGCTCCTTTTGAAGCTTGTCAAGGTAGGCGAGAGTCTGATGTGTTGTGGCAGAGCATTCCAGAGTATGGGGGAGGCACGGGAGAAATCTTGGATGCGATGTGGGAAGAGGAGATAAGAGGGGAGTATGTTTGTAAATTATACCTCTTAAATTGCAATGAGATTACATTATATAACTGTTTGTGGCCGTTGTCTTCTAGCATACTTTATTGGAAGCACCCTGCTGTTTATCAAGGGGCACTTCTATCAAAAACAATGGTAGATACCTTTTCCTCTTCTCTGAGAGCCTGTTAATACAATTCTAGAGTTTCTTCAATTGAAGATCAATAGGGAACTTAGTGTTAGAACACTAAAAGGTCATGTTTCTGTACTTAGGACTCTCATTGATGTAAAAATTGCAGACCATCCCTGGGTTACTAGGTTTTTTAAATCTGTTTCTAGAGCGTTTTGATGTTTATGCCCCAAAACTCTTTACTGACACTTTAGTTCTTAAAGCCTTGTCATCCGGCCACTTATAAGTCCCTGGGTCAAATACCATCTTGACTCTATAGACCATTTTTTTGTGGTCATAACCTCTGTTAGGAGGGTAGGAGAGCTCCAAAGCATGTCTGCACACTAAAATGTTGCCTAAAGTAGTTTCCAGTTTTCACAGATCTCAGGATATCATCCTGCAGTCCTTTTGTCATTATACCAAATCTGATAAAGAAAGGAGTTTTCATCTCTTAGATGTCAAGAGATGATGCCTTACAATACTTATATTCTGCTAAGTGCTAAAAGAATAGGAACTCTATTCAGTTTTATGGGGTGTACATTGCTTACTCAGCTTGTAATAGGCTATTGCTCACTGGATTAAACATGCTGGTTTCCTAGCTTATCTATCTGCAGGTCAAAGCATTGAGGGGGACTTTGGGCCCCATTCTACTGCAGGGCAGACCTATCTACATGATGGGCTGAGAGAGCAGATGCTTCACTTGAGGATATATAAAAGGCTCTATTTGGTTCTCTCTTTCTGCTTTCTTTCACCATTAAAAGCTTGATTTACTATCAGCTTCTCATCTATCCTTTGGGCGTGAAGTTCTCCAAGTTGGTGTCCAATCCTGATTGCTATCTCTGAAATCTCTGCTCCACCTGTCATTTGCGAGGTGAAAAATAATAATTACCATATTTTTTGTTTTATAAGACGCACCAGATTATAAAGGAGGAGGGAAGGAAATCCAGCAAAGCAACACCAGATTCTAAGATACACCCCAAATTTAGAGACAAATAAGGAAAAAAAATGGGGTTCGTCTTATACTCCGGTGTTGTCTTACCGGAGGGAGGATGGCAGCAGTGGTGGAGCAGGGTCACAGGAGGCATGGGCGATGCTGGTGGGGTCTGTACTGGCAGCGGTGGGTCTGTGCTGGCAATGGAAGCCGTGGTGGCTGTGTGGAGCAGGCCGGAGCGGCGGGTATCCTAGATACTCTGCCAACAGTCCAGGCTTCAAAGAAATGGTGCCCGGAGAGGCGCATACGCAGATGGAGCTCTCAACAGATAGATCCATCTGCGCACGCGCTGACTCCGGATGACACATTTGAAGTCAGAGCATCTGGGAGACCCACCACACAGCTACCGCAGCTTCTGCTGCCAGCACTGCCACCGCAGCTTTCACAGCCAGCCGGCTGCCTGTACAGAGAGACAGCCAGCCGGCTGCCTACACAATTCTCCACCTCCCAGTAAGCTATATTCGGATTTTAAGATGCACCTCTCATTTTGCTCCTAAATTTTTGGGATGAAAAATGCGTCTTATAATCCGAAAAATACAGTACTTACAGGTAAAAAAAATGTTGGTATGACAGCACTCTTCATTTTCCTTCCCTTCTTCTTGGCAATTTGGTAATGGTGGTACATTTGCAAAAAAAAAAAAATGTTTTGGATATGTATGTTCAGATACAGTATATCACAAAATTGAGTACACGTATCTTTTCATGGAACAACAATGAAAATATGACACTTTGATACAATGTAAAGTGTCCAGATTGAATAACAGTGTAAATTGCTCTATAAATCATTCAACACAGCCATTAATGTCTAAACTGTTGAAAACAATAAAGACTGACTGCACTCACCAAACTGACGTGTGAACAGGTGCATAACTGAAGACCGTTTTCACTCTGATAATGCTAAAGTTTGAAAACCATGAATGTGTGAACATGGACCTGCATTACTGTTAAGGAAAATCTAAGAAAAATGAGATATTTAGCATACATAAATGGCCATTTGTATATCTGCCCAGTTGCCCCTTCGTGGCATATCTCGTAACTGGGTACCTACACTATGCTGAAGCCTCTCTCTGGGTTAAAAACCTGGGCAGATATACAAATGGCCATTTATATATGCTAAATATCTAAATTTGCACTATCACAGTGCAAACTGTCTTTTTTTGTATTTTATGTCATGTTCATTTATGCACCTGTTCACACGTCAGTTTGACGAGTGCAGTCAGTCTTTTTTGTCTATATTAAGAGGGTCATACCTTCTGACCGTGCACCCCTCCCCCAGTTGCCACAGGTAATCTTATCCTATATAGCAGGTTCCTACTTGCCCATACACAGGAAGTTTTTAACCCAGAGAGAGGCTTCCGCATAGTGTAGGTAGCCAGTTACGAGATATGCCGTGAAAGGGCAACTGGGTAGATTTAAAAATGGCCATTTATATATGCTAAATATCTAATTTTTCTTAAATTTTCCTTAGCAGTAATGCAGGTACGTGTTCACACATTCATGGTTTCCATACTTTAGCATTATCAGAGTGCAAACTGTCTTTTTTTGTATAAACTGTTGAAAGCAACAGTGAATACACCGTTAAGTGGAAATGGCCAAATGTGCCCTAAGTGTCTATATTTTGTGTGGCCACCATTATTTTCAAGCATTGTCTTAACTCTTTTGGGCATGGAGTTCACTAGAGGTTCACATGAGCCCCTGGAATTCTCTTCCACTCCTCCATGATGATATCACGGAGTTTGTGATGTTGGAGACCTTAGGTTTCTCCATCTTCCATTTGAGAATGCCCCATAGATGCCCAACAGGGTTTCGTTCTGGAGACATGCTTGGCCAGTCCAGCACCTTTACCCTCAGTTTCTTTGGCAAGGCACTGGTCATCTTGGAGGTGTGTTTGGGGTCGTTATCATTCAGAAAACTGCCCTGTGGCCCAGTTTCCGAAGGGACAGAATCATGCCCTGCTTCAGTAGGTCGCAGTACATGAATGAATATGGAACAAAATATCAGATAATTAAGAACAAAAAGCAATTATTGACTCACAGAAAAGTACTCCCAAAATCACTTTTATTATTATGTACTAAAATGTAAAAACGTGTCCAACATAAATATACTAGAAAATATGAACAAAACACACAAAGCTGAACATAAACCAAGGAGAAATACAAAATATATATAACATGGGATACTAACCCTAGTATACTGAATAGCTTGAGCCGAAGGTCGGCACCATAGACCTGGGCAGATGGCTCCAATGCTCAACGTAGACTGTCCCTCTCTTGACCTAATAGGCCTTAGAGGGAGAAAGCATGGCTACAGTACCGTTTTACTTCTCACAAAATATGTGTTATAAATAAGATAGAAAAACTCTATAGCGAGAAGCCCCGAATAGGTGTCCCATACAGTATAAATGCTGTAGATAGACGATAATCGCTCCAAGAGATTTAGGATGAGTGACCTAAACTTACTCCCCTCTACTTATAGAAGTTCATGAGGAGTAAACCAGAAAAAAACATTCAAGGGAACCTGTCATGTTTGATTTTTTTTATATTAAACTGCCCCCAATGTGTTTTACATGGTAAATGCACATCACTAACATAGTTTCAAAAAATATAAAAAAAATGCATGTATTTATCTTCAAAAAAGACTTTATATGATGCCTGCTGTGGGGCGCTACAGTTCATTAAGGGAACCATGAATGCCAACATGTACCATGTCATACTGTCGCAGCGCATGATCCATTCCCTTTGAAAATTGCTCCACAGGGCAGTATTCCAACATGATAATGACCCCAAACACAACTCACACAAACAGACAAACACTGCTTTGCTAAAGTAACTGAGGGTAAAGGTACAGGACTAGCCAATTGCAGACATAAACCCTATAGAGCACCTGTGAGACATCCTCAAATGGAAGGTGGAGGAGTGCAAGGTCTCTAACATCCACCAACTCCGTGATGTCATCATGGAGGATGGAAGAGGATTCCAGTGGCTCCTGTGAAGCTCTAGTGAACTCCATGCCCAAGAGAGTTAAGACAGTGCTTGAAAATAATAGAGGCTACACAAAATATTGACACTATGGGCACAATTTGATCATTTTACCTTAGGCATGTACTAGTTTTTGTTGCCAGCGGTTTAGATATTAATGGCTGTGTTGAGTTATTTAGAGGGCATACCAAATTTACACTGTTATACAAGCTGCCATCTGACTACTTTACATCATATCATCAGTGTTGTCTCATGGAAAGATATAATAAAATATTTGCAAAAATGTGAGAGGTGTACTTACTTTTGTGATATAATGTATATATAGTACACTAAAAAAAAAGTAAATTAGTATTGATACCTATTAATTCTGCACTAACATAGCCTATATACTACTTACTATATTGGGCATATGTGTGAATTCAGGGTCATAAAGGCTCCCTGAGGACATCTGTATATAAGAATGCCTATATTGAGAAAATGCCTTGTAGGCACAAAAACCACCAGCCTCCAAGTAAGTTTGTACAGCTGTGCATGACTTCATCTTGACCTTATGTGAAGGAGTTAAGCAGATAAAAACTTGTGACAAGACTGTATATCATTATTATTCCTATGCGAAATATGTCAAGTGTCACATTCTTGAAATCCTATCTGAAGACATACATATCTAATCAATAGGGAAGAATCCTGACTTTGTCCTTGGGACAAAAAAAATTAAAAATAAGCCATAGATGTAAGGATACACCACTAATGAAGCGAATGTTAAAACCTTTGCTCTATAAATAATTCTTCATTTTGACTTTAATTATTTTTTCATGAAATGCTGGTGAGATGGCAGCAAAAAGGAGCATAATTGAACATTTCCACATTTCCATCATTTCCCATAGGACAGCCTTGGAAGAATACGGTTCATAGAAAAGCAGCGATAGTCACTAGATGAAAGTAGATAAAGAAATATTTGTTATTGTTTGAAGACTTTATTAGGAAATATACATTGGCACAAGCTTTAGTTGTCAGCTGTATTTTATGACAGCCGGAATGATATCTATTGCTGTAACTGCCAAATAAAAAGAAAAATGTATCAGCATGGTGTGACGAATCCAGCTGTTGCTAAAACAAGTCATTAAGGCTGGATATGCAGAAACCATGCTCAATACAAGTTCTGAGGTCAGTTTTAAAGAGAAGCTGTCAGCAGGTTTTTTCTATGTAATCTGAAGGCAGTAGGAGATAGGGGCTGAAGGACAGATTTCAACGACGTGTCATTTATTAAAGGAAATAATCAAAACCTGGAGGAGGGGGAAAGGGGAACTACCAGCACTGACCCCTTTCCCTCACCTCTCTTTTTTGATTATTTTGTAGAATGGATGATGTTGCATATGCTCCTGTAAGCCCAGCCTACCTATATTGGCTGAGCCTGCTGCAGAAATAATTCTGAACAACACTGAATAGATAAGAAAAGTGATGACCCCCTCACTGCCAACATCTGTACTCCAAATGAGGGTGTTTTGATAGACGCATTCATAGAAATCAAGGAACCCCATAGCAAAAGTTTAAATTGCCCACCCTTAAGATATATATATATATACCAGAATAGGAGGGTTCTTACTTCTCTCAATTTTAATAAACTGTGAGAGGGACATGTGTTGCTGCACAAATGCAATAATTATGTCCCTATTAAAACCCCTAATTTTCTCACTCACAGTACCCCTTTCATGTCCATTTTAAAATATGATGCTAAAAATGCCCCTTCCCCCACACACAGAATATGGTATCCTCAAAATGAAACGTCCTCCAGACATGTAAAATATGATGACCCCCAGTGGCGTACCGCCAATAGAGGCAGGCCACCCCACTGCTATGGGGCCCGAGAGCTGGGGGGCGCCCGGCGGCGTCTGCCCGCGGTGTGTGCGCTTTGTCTTTGATCACAGGCTGTTTTCAGACTGTCAGCGTCTGAAACTCAGCGCCAGCGTGTACAGAGTCCTAGGAGGAGCTTCCTCTGCTCTGTTGCTTCTCTCTCTGAGTGGATTTGCATGCGCACAAAACGCCCCCCTGGCTGACATGGCTTTCCAGCCAGAGAGAAGAGCTTTGTACTTGATGGCAGACAAGCGAGCGACAGCCATTAGTGGTTGCTACTGCTCGTGGGTGGCTCGACACTCAGCAGGGAGTCAGGCAGGCACAGTCACAAAGCTGTAGTACTGCCTCTGGAGACAGTGACCTGTGTGAAGACACATCCCTGTAAAATGTCTGCCAGGGGTTAATATTCTTAATTTGGCCAGACAAGAGTCCCTTTTGTGTGTTAACTAGTGTTTGTTGAGTCATTGTTTTCCCCAGGACTATCGGAGCCTCCCATTGTCTGAGAATGTGGATTGCTAAATTAATGTAAATTCCCCCAGCCTGTCTGTCTGCCTAACGCAGATGAGAATTACCTATGCGGATTGAAATGCCACCCAATCAGAGCACAGCCTTAGTCCACCAATCTGGTGAGACCACATTCCCTGGAATCAGTGCCCGAGAGATATAAAAAGGGACTGTTGGAGCCACCAGGTTGTTCTTTTGCTACATGGCTGCAATCTAGGGGTTTCGATCCTAGTTGGAAGTCCATTAACCAGCCTAGGCACTTCGGCACCGGCTAGGGAATCTGAAACTGGATTATATTGTGCAGAAGCCCCACCAAGGATCCTAGTATTCGGATGGAAGAAACCTTGGGTGGGACGATTCGGTAACCTGGCTACGGACTTTGCTGTGCTCGTGAAGCTTCCTATGCTTGTCACTATCCTATTCTCGGTGGGTTCCTGCCAAAAGCAGGGTGCTGCTGGTTTGGGGTATGTGGCTTTGGAAGCTCCGAAGGCGTGAATAGTCTACTCCCTGGTGAGCCAGCGGAAGGGTGAGACTCTGTTGCCTGTTACATCATGTGGTTTGCATGGTTTTGTGTTATATGTCTTTGACTGTTGGGGATCCAATAAAGTGTATTTATTCTGGTTCCCACACCCTGTGTTGTCTGAGTAGTTCTGCCAACGGGACGGAGTTCGAGTGTTCAGTTGGGATGAGCCCTGGTCCATGTGGTCTTTCTAAAGGCGGCTGGGCCAGCGGATGAGAGCACCCATTGACCCTTGTGTCTCCATAATTGGTGGCAGCAGTGGGATACTACTCAGCCTGGGTTTACCTGGGGAGCTGCAGGGACTGGTGCTCATGGACGGTGTCAACAACAAGGGAGACATATAGACATACCCAGCAGGTCATACGTGAGGCATACAGGTGTCGGACACCGCCATGTCCAACCCCACCAGCTTAGCCTTGGGAAGAGGACCGTATTGGTCTTACAGTCTTAGCAATAAACTAAGCATCAACAGATTGAGTACAGGACCACGGACAGATGGACAGATTTAATCCAGAAATTTGTCCGTTGGGATGCCCAGAACATCATGGAGGATGACGAAGACCCTGACGAGGATGACACAGAGGAAGTAAACTATGTGCCAGATGAAGGATCCTATGGTAGTCTGCAATCAATAATCTAGTCACAAGCAACCCAAATCCAGGAGTTGTTTGACGCAATTGGGCCCGAAGCCTCAAGCGAGGAGAAGGCTTGTGTTTTGCAAGCAGTTTTGGGCGTTCCAGTTCACTACTACCAGCAACTCCATCAGGACTATCCCACTACCCATTAAAAGCCCCAACAGGACAAAGGCTTATAAACAGGGCCTGTGACTTTCTCAATCCACAGCATTGTTATATATGCAGGCACACTCAACATATGAACAAAGATTGTCTCAAAAACCAGGCCCCATGCCTGGAGCTTGCCTGCCTTCTCAACTGGCTAATGTCTGCAAAAACAAGCCATCGTGGTCTGAGGCATGCTACCCCAAGAATCAGCCAGCTGCGGAGGAAGTGATCTACCCGTTTGGACACCCTACCCCAGCTAACCTCCATTGCCCCTTCTAATTGAGGTCAGTGACATACAGGCTCAGGGACCTAGAGACACTGAGTCTTCCATCACCCCGGACAGCCCAGATATTGTTTCTCCGGAACCCCTTTTACTAAATCACCAATTGACCACCTCCCTTCCTGGCAGCCAGTGTTTGGAAATCCCTATGGCATGTGTGCAGTTGGACACGGGGATCAACCAGGGAGAGGTTAAAGTGGGGCTCATGGATTGCCTCCCAACCCTTGTTATTCTGGCAAACAACCTAGGACAAGGACTATCTAACCAGTTTGTCACCGCCATCACCGGCAGCCATGCCAAGCATCATCCTTATGCTAACTCTTCTACCAACCCATCCGAAGATAACCCACCTCCTCAATCTTATCAATTCTCCTCTGAGCCAACAATAGTGAGTACATCTAACCAAACTTTGGCCATTGACTGGGGGAAGAAAGATCGTAAGGAGTTTGGGGAAGCCCAACTCATGTACCCCACCTTAAAGCTTGACAGCAGTGTGGCTGCATAGCCTGGGGAGGGCAATAAGTGGGAGGTGTATACATGGGAGCCCCTGTTGCTAAATTCACTATTGAAAGGGCAAAGATTATGGAGATGTCAGCATACCCACCTGAGAAGAGGACAGGGATGATCAGAGTCTATCATGCCTGGCAGCCCCATCAAGATTCAGCATTTTCCCATCTGGCTAATTAAGAAAGGGGAGGAATGTGAAGACACAGCCCTGTAAAATGTCTGTCAGGGGTTAATATTCTTAATTTGGCCAGACAAGAGTCTCTTTTGTGTATTAATTAGTGTTTGTTGAGTCATTGTTTTCCCCAGGGCTATCAGAGCCTCCTATTGTCTGAGAATGTAGATTGCTAAATTAATGAAACTTCTCCCAGCCTCTCTATCTACCTAACTGAGATGAGAATTACCTATGCAGATTGAAATGACACCCAATCAGAGCACAGACTTATTCCACCTATGGTGAGACCACATTCCCTGAAACTAGTGCTTGGGAGATATAAAAAGGAACTGTTGGAGTCACCAGGTTCCTCCTTTGTTACATGACTGTAATATAGGGGTTTCAATCCAAGTTGGAAGTCCATTAAGCTGGTGTCACACTAAGCGACAGCGACAACGACGTCGCTGTTACGTCACCATTTTCGGTGACGTAACAGCGACCTTGTAAGTCGCTGTTATGATCGCTGCTTAGCTGTCAAACAGCAGAAGCAGCGATCATAACGTCGCTGTGCTACATGTGCAGAGAGCAGGGAGCCGCGCTTAGCGCTGGCTCCTTGCTCTCCTAGGTACAGTACACATCGGGTTAATTAACCCGATGTGTGCTGCAGCTACATGTCACAGTGCAGAGAGCAAGGAGCCGCGCGCACTGCTTAGCGCTGGCTCCTTGCTCTCCTTGCTACAGTATACATCGGGTTAATTACCCGATGCATACTGCAGCCACATGTCACAGTGCAGGAGCCGGCACTGGCAGCAAGAGCGGAGGCTGGTAACCAGCGTAAACATCGGGTAACCAGGGAAAGGTCTTCCCTTGGTTACCCGATGTTTACGCTGGTTACAGCTTACCGCAGCTGCCAGTGCCGGCTCCTGATCGCTTCATTTCGTCGCTCTCTCGCTGTCACACACAGCGATGTGTGTGTCACAGCGGGAGAGTGACGATCAAAAAATGAAGCTGGACATTCAGCAACGACCGGCGACCTCACAGCAGGGGCCAGGTCGTTGCTGGATGTCACACACAGCGACAGCGACGGGACGTCGCTGCAACGTCACAGAAAATGGTGACGTAGCAGCGACGTCGTTGTCGTCGTCGTTATGTGTGACACCAGCTTTACCCAGCCTAGGCACTTCAGCGCCGGCTAGGGAATCTGAAACTGGATTACATTGTGCAGGAGCACCGCCAAGGATCCTAGGATTTGGCTGGAAGAAACCCTGGTTGAGGACGATTCGGTTACCTGGCTATGGATTTTGCTGGGATCGTGGAGCTTTCTACGCTTGTTACTATCCTATTCTCAGTGGGTGCCTGCCAAAAGTAGGGTGCTGCTGGTTTGGGGTATGTGGCCCTGGAAGCTCCAAAGGCACGAATAGTCTAGTTCCTGGTGAGCCAGAGGGAGGGTGAGACTCTGTTGCTTGTTAGATCATGTGGTTTGCATGGTTTTGTGTTATATGCCTTTGACTGTTGGGGATCCAATAAAGTCTAATTATTGTGGTTCTCACACCTTGTGTTGTCTGAGTAGTGTTCGGCCCATGGGTATGGAGTTCGATTGTTCAGTTGGGATGAGCCCTGGTCCTAAAGGGGGCCGGGCCAGAGAGCACCCACTGACCCCTGTGTCTCCATAATTGGTGGCAGCAGTGGGATACTACTCAGCCTGGGTTATCCAGGAGAGCTGAAGGGACTGGTGTTCTTGGACACCATCCAGGGGGCTCAACAACCAGGGAGGCATATAGACATACCCCGTGGTGGTACTAATCTACTTACGGGACAGTTGATGCTAAAGTGTGCGGTCTCCTTCTAGGTATGACATCATCTCCAATGTTCTAAATGCAGTTTGACTTTTCCAGACGGAATAAACATTTTTTATTTCTAAGTCCATGTGGTCATGGAGTTGTTTATAATAGAAGCGGGGTCTGGGGGAAAGACCCCCAGGTGGAAAGGGGGTGCAGAGAGGTGCAAAACCCCCCTCTTGCATGATTACAGAGGATTGGAGGAAACATTGCCAAGCCCACCAACTAAGCTTGTCACACCCACTAATCTGGAAGGAGCCCATTCATTCTAGGCTCAACCCATCCAGGACTGGCTAGGATTAAGATTAACTCTTAATTAATATTGTGTATGTTGCCCCCTAGTTTTGTGTATGCCTGTGTATGCCCCCTCAGTAATGTGTATGCCCCAGCCCAGTAACATGTATGCCCCCCTCGTAACATGTATGCCCGTATATGCCTCCTCAGTAACGTGTATGCTCTTCAGTAACGTGTATGACCCATCCCAACAATAATACATGGAGGACTAGGGAGGATGAATTATAATACATGGAGGACTATGGGGTGCATTATAATACGTGAAGCTCTAGAGGAGATGCATTATACAATATGAAGGATTATGGAATGCACTAAAATACATGGAGGACTATAAGGTGATTATAATACATGGAAAACTACGAAGGGTTCATTATAGTACATAGAGGACTATGGGGTGTACTATAATACATAGAGCAGTATGGGGGATGCATTATACTATGTGGATGCCTATTGAGGGTGCATTATAATACATGGAGGACTATGGGGTGCACTATAATATATGGAGGGTTATGGGGGACACATTATACAATATGGAGGACTATGGAGAGTGCATTATAATACACAGAGGACTATGGGGTACGCTATAATATATGGAAGGGTATGGGGGATGCATTATACAATATGGAGGACTATGGGGTGCATTACAATACATGGAGGGCGATAGGGTGCATTATTATATATGGAGAGCAATGGACGTGCATTATTGAACATGGAGGTCTATGTGGGTGAATTATAATATATGTGTTAGGGCCAGGTGGACGGGTAGCCCCAGGAGGTGGATCCACTGGGCCGAACACCTTACTGAAGGCAAGGGGTCCGGTAGCCGAAGCACTACAGGTAGCAGGACAGTCCGTGCAAAAGAGTGGAATGCAGAAGTCCCTGGGACCACGGAGTCACTGATGGTAGTCCAGGTGACGGAGCTCAGGTTCGGAGGCCGAGATGTTGTCAGGCAGAGTCCGGAACCGATGGAGCGAGAGAATGGATCACCACAGGGATCAAAGATGGTACGGACTGACGGGATGGCAGATAGTCAGCGTTCGGGGTTCGGGAATCGGCAGGACCGGATGGCGAGGCAGGAGCGGCTCTAGAAGAGAGATAGGTGAGTATATCACAGAGACAAGGAGACCTGACTCCTAGCTTAGGAAACACGAAGAACAGGCCCCGCCCACTTGGACATTAAACCCCTTTATACCCTGTACCTGTGTGTTCAATATCCTGTCTGTGGACGCTGGCCCTTTAAGAAAGGGTCAATGACCGCGCGCGCGCCCTAATGCGCATGCGCGAGGCCCGGGTGCCAGAAGCCAGGGCAGGGAGCGGCGAACAGGAGGCAGGGGAGCCGGGCTGGAGCGAAGCTGCCGGCGGACGCTGGGAGCGGGGACCGGGACGCCTGAGGATCATAGGTGAGGAGGACTGGAGGCTGTGGAGCGAGGGAAGCCGGACAGAGGAGCCGAGGAGCGAGCCAGGGAGGCCGGGGAGCGTGGCAGGGGAGCCGGGGAGCTGGACAGGGGACCCGGGGAGCGTGACAGTACCCCCTCCCCCACGCCCCCCTCCCCGCAACCGGGACAGGAAGGCACGAATCAGAGGAGTACCCACATTCTCCCGGGGTTCCCAGGACCTATCCTCAGGACCATACCCCGCCCAGTCCACCAAGAAGAACTGCCGGCCCCGTACGGTTTTCATGGCCACGATATCCCTTACCGCATAGATGTCATCATCAGCAATTGGAGGAGGAGCCGAACTGGCAGCAGCGGAGAAGGGACCAAGGACAACCGGCTTGAGCAGGGAGACGTGAAAGGAGTTGGGTATCCTCATCGTGGCCGGGAGCTGCAGCTTGTAGGAGACCTCGTTTATTCTGCAGAGGACTTTAAACGGCCCGATGTAGCGAGGACCCAGCTTGTATGATGGTAGCTTCAATCGGACGTACTTGGAAGCAAGCCAGACGAGATCTCCTGGAGAGAAACACGGAGGATCCAAACGCCTCTTGTCTGCGTGTCTCTTCATCCGCAGGGAAGCACGTCCAAGGGACGCCTTGACAGAGTCCCAAATAGTTGCAAAGTCACGGGCTACAGCATCAGCAGCAGGGACATCTGAGGAAGAGGATACAGGCAATGGGACGGAAGGCTGAAGTCCGTAAACGACATGGAAGGGAGAGCTGGAGGAGGACTCACTGACGTGGTGGTTATGGGAGAATTCAGCCCAAGGAAGAAGCGTGGACCAGTCGTCATGATGGGCGTTGACGTAGTGACGTAAGAAGGTGGTCAAGATCTGATTGACTCGTTCCACTTGGCCATTCGACTGAGGATGGTAGGCTGAAGAAAAGTCCAAAGTCACTCCCAGATGTTTGCAGAGAGCCCTCCAGAAGCGGGAGGTGAACTGAGTTCCTCTGTCGGACACAATGTGTGATGGAAAGCCATGCAACTGGAAGATGTGCTGTATGTAGGCGTCAGCGAGTTCCTGGGCTGAGGGCAGTCCAGCCATAGGGACGAAATGAGCCATTTTGGAGAACCGATCCACCACGACCCATATGACTGTGTGTCCGGAGGACAGGGGCAAGTCCGTAATGAAGTCCATTGCAATGTGTTGCCACGGAACGGAGGGTATAGGCAGAGGCAGAAGACGGCCATATGGCAGATGTTTGGGCGTCTTGTTCCTGGCACAAGAGGAGCAGGCTGAGACAAAAGAAGCGACGTCCGTACGAAGGGATGGCCACCAGTAATGACGTACAATCGTACTCCATGTTCTTTTCTGACCAGCATGACCGGCTGTTTTCGAGGCATGGCCCCAGTGCAACACTTTTTGCCTGTCAGTCTCAGAGACGTAGGTCTTCCCGGGCGGTATCTGGGCCAGGGTGACAGGGGCCACCGGAATGATTTTACTAGGGCAGAAGATGGGCTGGGATGTCTCCTCCTCCTGCTCCATGGGCATGAATGACCTGGACAAGGCATCTGCGCGTACATTCTTGTCTGCAGGTCGGAAATGGAGCTGGAAATCGAACCTGGCAAAGAACAAGGACAACCTGGCTTGCCGTGGGTTCAGTCGCTGAGCGGACCGCAGGTATTCCAGGTTCTTGTGGTCCGTGTAAATGATCACGGGGTACACTGCTCCCTCCAGAAGGTAGCGCCATTCCTCCAGAGCCAGTTTGACTGCCAATAGCTCTCGGTCACCGATGGTGTAGTTGCGTTCAGGCGCTGAGAAGCCCTTGGAGTAGAAACCACAAGTAACCATCTTCCCGGAGGAGGACTTCTGCATGAGCACTGCTCCGGCCCCCGAGGAGGAGGCATCCACCTCCAAGGTGAACTGTCGGTTTAACTCCAGATGGTGGAGCACAGGGGAGGAAGCAAATGCCCGCTTCAGAGAGCCAAACGCGGCGTCGGCCGCAGGTGACCAGTCCTTTGGATTAGCCCCCTTCTTGGTCAAGGCGGAGAGAGGTGCAGTCAGAGCAGAGAAGTGAGGGATGAACTGATGATAATAGTTTGCGAATCCCAGAAAGCGTTGGATTGCCTTCAGTCCAGAAGGAGGGGGCCAGTTGAGAATGGCAGAGACCTTCTCCGGATCCATCTGCAGGCCGGTATCGGAGATTATGTAACCCAGGAAGGGAAGAGAAGACTGCTCGAAGACACACTTCTCGTACTTGGCGTACAGACGATTCTCCCTCAGTCTTTGTAGTACCAGCTGCACGTTCTCTCTGTGGGTCTGGAGGTCCGGAGAAAAGACCAGGATGTCATCAAGATACACCACCACACAGACGTAGAGAAGGTCCCGAAACACGTCGTTCACCAATTCCTGAAAGACTGCTGGTGCGTTACACAGGCCGAAGGGCATCACACAGTATTCATAGTGCCCATCGCGAGTATTGAACGCGGTCTTCCATTCGTCCCCAGAGCGGATGCGGACCAGGTTGTAGGCACCCCGAAGATCCAAGTTGGTAAACACACAAGCTCCTCTAAGCCGATCAAACAATTCGGGGATGAGCGGCAGGGGGTATTTATTTTTCACGGTGATTTGGTTCAATCCCCGGTAGTCAATGCATGGGCGTAGGTCGCCCTCTTTCTTCTTAACGAAGAAGAAGCCTGCTCCAGCAGGAGAGGAGGATCTCCGAATGAATCCCCTTGCCAGGTTCTCTGTGATGTAGGTAGACATGGCCCTTGTTTCGGCAGGAGACAGCGGATATATCCGTCCTCGAGGTGGTGTAGTTCCCGGGAGCAGGTCGATGGCACAATCGTAAGGACGATGTGGCGGAAGTACCTTTGATTCCTTTTTATCAAAGACGTCCGTGAAGGACCAATAGGCCGAGGGCAGTCCCGGTAGGGACTCTGGAACCGGAGGTCGTCGGATGGGTTGTATGGTCTTCAGACAGTTCTCGTGGCAAGAGGAGCCCCATCGGGTGATTTCACCAGTACCCCAGCTGACTGACGGTTCGTGTGTCCGTAACCAGGGGAGTCCCAGCAGGATTTGATGAGACATGTGTGGGAGGACATAGAGAGTGATGTTCTCGGTGTGCAGGGCACCGATACGCAGTTCCACCGGCTTGGTGATCCACGAGATGGTGTCAGAGAGGGGTCTCCCATCCACAGAGGCAATCACGAGGGGTTTGTCGAGTGGAGTAACAGGCACCTGGTACTTGTCCACCGTGGCCTGCTGGATGAAATTGCCTGCTGCCCCGGAATCGAGGTACACCTCGGCCGTGAACCAAGTCTCTCCCGTTGTCACTTGAACAGTCCACGTAACTGGGTCAGAGAGAGTCCCAGCACCTAGGGTGGCCTCTCCTACCAACCCTAGGCTTTGGAGTTTCCCGGCCTCTCTGGACAGGAGCGTATAAGGTGTGTACCCTCTCCGCAGTAGAAACAGAGGCCCTTGGCGAGCCGTTCTGCTCGGCGTTGTTCAGACTGCCGCAAACGGTCGATCTGCATGGGCTCGTGGACGGAGACACCAGATGACGTTGACTGAAGTATGGCGGGCTTCTGCGGAGGAGAGGAATGCCGTATCGGACGTCTCTCACGGGACACCTCTTTGGATCGTTCCTGAAAGCGAATATCCACTCGAGTGGCTAGGGCAATCAGGGCATCCAGGGTAGACGGCACGTCACGACCAGCCAGCTCATCTTTAATTCGACCCGAGAGACCTTCCCAGAAGGCGGCGGTTAGAGCCTCATTGTTCCACCCGAGTTCCGAAGCCAAGGTGCGAAAACGGATGGCATATTGACCCACCGTCAGAGTCCCCTGACGTAGCCGGAGGAGAGATGAGGCAGACGCGGAGGCGCGTCCGGGCTCGTCAAAGGTGCCACGAAATGCCTGCAGGAACTCCTGGATGTTGGTGGTCACCGGATCCTCCTTCTCCCACAAGGGGTTCATCCAGGCCAGTGCCTCACCCTCTAGATGGGACATCATGAACGCGACCTTGGCTTGGTCGGAGGCAAACAAGTGCGGCAGCTGCTTGAAATGGAGGGAGCATTGGTTTATGAATCCCCTGCAGGTCTTGGGATCTCCGGCGTACCGGGGTGGTGAGGCCAAACGAAGTCTGGAAGCATCAGAGGAGGCTGCCACGGGAGCTGTGGCCGTGGATTGTACAGTGGAAGCTCGAGATGCCGAAGATGTGACCGACGCTTGTAGCGTGTTCAGGCGGGCGTCCACAGAAGACATGAAGTTCAGCATGCGGGTCTGGGTTTCACGCTGGCGTGTGAGTTCCTCCTGCAAGGCCGCTAGTGCTTCGGCGGGATCCATGGCCTGTTCTTACTGTTAGGGCCAGGTGGACGGGTAGCCCCAGGAGGTGGATCCACTGGGCCGAACACCTTACTGAAGGCAAGGGGTCCGGTAGCCGGAGCACTACAGGTAGCAGGACAGTCCGTGCAAAAGAGTGGAATGCAGAAGTCCCTGGGACCACGGAGTCACTGATGGTAGTCCGGGTGACGGAGCTCAGGTTCGGAGGCCGAGATGTTGTCAGGCAGAGTCCGGAACCGATGGAGTGAGAGAATGGATCACCACAGGGATCAAAGATGGTACGGACTGACGGGATGGCAGATAGTCAGCGTTCGGGGTTCGGGAATCGGCAGGACCGGATGGCGAGGCAGGAGCGGCTCTAGAAGAGAGATAGGTGAGTATATCACAGAGACAAGGAGACCTGACTCCTAGCTTAGGAAACACGAAGAACAGGCCCCGCCCACTTGGACATGAAACCCCTTTATACCCTGTACCTGTGTGTTCAATATCCTGTCTGTGGACGCTGGCCCTTTAAGAAAGGGTCAATGACCGCGCGCGCGCCCTAATGCGCATGCGCGAGGCCCGGGTGCCAGAAGCCAGGGCAGGGAGCGGCGAACAGGAGGCAGGGGAGCCGGGCTGGAGCGAAGCTGCCGGCGGACGCTGGGAGCGGGGACCGGGACGCCTGGGGATCATAGGTGAGGAGGACTGGAGGCTGTGGAGCGGGGGACGCCGGACAGAGGAGCCGGGGAGCGAGCCAGGGAGGCCGGGGAGCGTGGCAGGGGAGCTGGGGAGCTGGACAGGGGACCCGGGGAGCGTGACAATATGGAGGACTATGGTGGTGCAATATAATACATGGAGGACTATGGGAGAGCATTATATGATATGGAGGACTTTGGGGGTATTATACGATATGAAGGACTATAGAAGAATTATATTATATGGAGGACTATGGGGGGCATTGTACGATATGGAGGACTATGCTGGGTTCATTTTACTATATCGAGGACTATGGAGGGTGCATTAGTATATGGAGGACTATAGAGTGCATTAAACTGTATGAAAGGCTATATCAGGGCCATTATAATATTTGAAGGGCTTTGTGGAGGCTATCATAATATTTGGAGGGCTATGAGGGACCCTTTATACTTTATGGAAGGCTATTCGAGGGCCATTATACTGTATGCAAGCAATTATACAGTGTGAAGGTTTGTGTGGGGTCCATCATACTGTGCGGAGGGCTATGTGGGGGCCATTATACTGTTTGGAGGGCTAGTGGGGACCATTATACACTGTAAAGTGCGGTGGAAGCCATTATACTATATGTAGGTACATAATACTGCATGGAGGGCTGTGTGGGCGTCACAGTTGGAGACCATACTGTGTTGGAGTCACCATACTTTGAGGAGTAGTTGAAGGCAGGTTTTTTTTTTTTGAGGGGGGCCCAATTAGAACTTCTGCTATGGGGTCCCATGATTTCTATGTATGCCCCAGGATGTCCCCAAAGTGCATTCAGCAAAGTTTAACACCTTCATATTGCCCCAACACAATATGATACTCCCATTGCCTGATGTCCACAAAGTTCCCACACACAAAGTAACATGGTCCCAACAAAATATGATGGGGTTTCAGTAAATTACAGCAAAATAGGTAATCACATTATGCATTTTACCAATTCCTCATTTAATCAAATATATTCCAGCAACAAAAGAGGACATAGATATTGTATGATAACGTAACCTTTAATATTATACTCTTAAATAAACACCAACACATACTCTTAAAGTGCATAAGTGATTAAAGTGCTACTAAACCAGTGTGGAGTGTATTCTTCCACTCATGTACCGTCCATTAGGACAAATGGAATGTGTATATTTCACTTAGATATTCCTCCTAATAAACGCTTCAATCCATACGTCATGTGTCACGTCTATTAGACTCATATAATCTAGTCTACCATATCGCCAGCAATGATCTATTCATATATTTATTATTAGGGATGCCCGAATAGTTCCGAATAGTTGTTATTCGGGTTTCCCATAGACTTACATTGCGCATCGAATATTCGCGAATAGTCGAATAGCGGCGAGGTATTCAGAAAAAGTTCGCGAAGCCGAATAATCGGAGTATTTGATCATCCCTATTCATTATCCAATCAATGACAAACGTTTCAGAAATAACTAGGTAGTGACCATAAAGATTGTACTTTGCTGTACACTTTCCAATTGGGGGAACATCAATAGTTAGATATAGGGCCCAAATGATTTATTAGACGCTAATCTGTCAGGTTGATAAGACTTATATTTAATAATCCCAACACTCACATTCAGTGGCATAACTAGAGTTTGATGGTCCCCGATGCAAAGTTTGAATCTGGGCCCCCCCAACCGTACACCGACATTCGGGGTACGGAATAATTACACTGACACTCGGGGTACGGAATAATTACACTGACACTTGGGGTAAAGGATAGTGGCGCTGACACTTGGCTCTTTTCCTCAGCAACCATGTTTCCCATGATCTGAAATCCCTCTTTCTATCAGCACCAAGCTTTCCTATGTTCTGATATCCATTTTGTCCTCAGCACGCACCTTCCCCATGCTCTGCTATACCTCTTTCCCTCAGCACTCAGCCTTTCCATGATATTAGAGCATGGGAAAGCTGGGTGCTGAGGGAAAGATGTATGGCAGAGCATGGGAAAACTGGATGCTGAGGGAAAGAGCTTATTCCCCATATCACAAAACTTTCCCATCCCATGCTTTAAACCTTGTCCTCCCTCCTATATGGCTCTCCAAATACATTAATGGCCCCCATGTAGCCTTCTATATAGTATAATGGGTCCCACATAACCTTCCATATAATGCACCCCCATAGTCCTCCATGTATTATAATTCACCCCATAGTCCTCCATATATTATACTGCACGCTATAGTCCTCCATATATTATACTGCACCCATAGTCCTCCATATATTATACTGCACACCATAGTCCTCAATATATTATACTGCACCCATAGTCCTCCCTCTATTATAATGCACCTCATAGTCCTACATATATTATAGTGCACCCCATAGTCCTTCATAGTGTATTATGCAGCCCACATACTGTTTAATGCAGACCCACCGGGCCCCCCTGACTCACAGGGCCCATAGCGGGTAGGACCCGGCTGCTTCTCTGCAGGGTGGGCGACGGGCCCCTAGCCCTGCAGGACCCGGTCACAGTCGCGATCTCTGCGACCACGGTCGTTATGCCCCTGCTCTCATTAAAATAATGGGATGCCCGTATCATCAAGGCCAACTTGTAAGTTATTGAATGTTACCTCTAGGTTTCCTATTTATGAGGCTACCCCCAGTTTAACGGAGACATTATAATCTCCAATATTTTTCAGCATCATGGTGGTGACATCAGTGGCAATTTTTTTATGACAGTGGTGAAAGAAAACATTTTATAAAATCACACTGGTTACATAGTGCCTAAAAGTCTCATCATACATGAATCGGTCTCACCCATCAATGTAGATTCATATGGTAAGGTCATTCATATTGGAGTCACAGCGCCAATCCACTTTCAGGCATAGAGCACTTACCCTGTAGTGTCACTAGACTTAACCATGTGCACCCTAGACTTCTGCCCTAACAAGGGAAGTCCCAAACTGACCCTTCAATACTTGAAAGCCCTTAACAGTCCTCCAAGCCTCCCAATGCGTTTCCCCCACCAGGATTCATCAGGGGAACTGCTCAATGGGAACAGGGCTAAGGTTTAAACCTGTATAGAAACCATGATGTTGACTCATACGCTACGAGTCAAGATCAGGGTCTCTATACAGATCTAGATCTAGATCTTGTGTACTGGACTATCTCTAAAGTGCAATTCATAGTTTCATAGTTTCATAGTTTTTAAGGTTGAAGGGAGACTCTAAGTCCATCTAGTTCAACCCGTAGCCTAACATGTTGATCCAGAGGAAGGCAAAAAACCCCCAATGTGTCAAATAAGCTCCAATGGGGAAAAAAATTCCTTCCTGACTCCACATACGGCAATCAGACTAGTTCCCTGGATCAACACCCTGTCATAAAATCCAATATATATAACTGGTAATATTATATTTTTCAATTAATGCGATCAGGCTCTGCTTAAATTTTACTTGTGAATCCCTCAATACAACATCATACGGCAGAGAGCTCCATAGTCTCACTGTTCGTACAGTAAAGAGTCCTCATCTGTGATTATGATTAAACATTCTTTCCTCAAGACGTAGCGGATGCCCCCGTGTTCCAGTCGCAGGCCTAGGTGTAAAGAGATCTTTGGAAAGGTCTCTGTACTGTCCCCTCATATATTTATACATTGTGATTAGATCCCCCTAAGCCTTTGTTTTTCCTAACTAACTAACCCCAAGTTTAATAACCTGTCTTGGTATTGCAGCCCACCCATTCCTCTAATAATCTTGGTCGCTCTTCTATCTACCTGTAAGATTATGCTATTTATAACCTTCTATACTTTTGCTAACAAGAAATGCATCCATTCCTCTCTTAAATTCATTCAGTGAGTTGGCCATCACCACTTCCTCAGGAAGAGAGTTCCAGAGCCTCACTGCTCTTACCGTGAAGAACCCTCTTCTATGCTGATGTAGGAATTTTCTTTCCTCCAATCGAAAAGAATGCCCCCTTGTTCTTGTTATAGTCCTTGGTACAAACAGATCATGGGAGAGATCTCTATATGGCCCTCTAATATATTTGTACATATTTATTAGGTCTCCCCTAAGTCTTCTCTTTTCTAGAGTAAATAGACCTAATTTTGATAACCTTTCCGTGTATTGTAATGCACCCATTCCATTTATTATTTTAGTAGCCCGCCTCTGAACCCTTTCAAGTTCAGTAATGTCTTTCTTCAGCACCGGCGCCCAAAATTGCACACAATACTCCAAGTGTGGTCTGACTAGTGATTTGTACAGAGGGAGAATGATGTTTTCATCTCGTGCCCCCAGACCTCTTCTAATGCATCCCATCACCCTATTTGCTTTGGTGGCTGCTGCCTGACACTGGGCACTCCAATTTAGATTCTTATTCACTAAGATGCCTAAGTCTTTTTCCATGTCTGATTTCCCCAGCAGTTTCCCATTTAGTAAGTAATCGTAGCATCTGTTTCTCCTTCCCATGTGCATAACCTTACACTTATCTGTGTTAAACCTCATTTGCCATTTTTCAGCCCAATTCTCCAATTTACTCAAGTCCATCTGTAGTTGCAAACTGTCCTCCTTTGTGTTAACTACCTTACATAGTTTTGTATCATCTGCAAATACTGATATTTTACTCTGTAAACCATCCACCAGATCATTAATAAATATATTAAATAGTAGGGGGCCCAATACAGACCCCTGTGGCACCCCACTAGTAACCCTGGCCCAATCTGAGTATGCACCATTAATAACCACTCTTTGTTTTCTACCACTAAGCCAGCTACCTACCCATCTACACACATTTTCACCGAGCCCAAGCTTTCTCATTTTACTTAGCAGTCTTTTATGTGGGACAGTGTCAAATGCTTTACCGAAGTCGAGATAAATGACATCCAATGATTCTCCTCGGTCCATGTGAGAGCTTACATCCTCATAGAAGCTGATCAGGTTAGTTTGACAGGAGCGATCCTTCATAAATCCATGTTGATATGGAGTTAAACAGTTATTAACATTGAGACATTCCATAATAGTATCCCTTAAAAACCCTTCAAACATTTTACCCACAACAGATGTTAAGCTTACCGGCCTATAGTTTCCAGGTTCCCTTTTGCACCCTTTTTTGAATATTGGTACCACATTTGCTAGCCGCCAATCCAGTGGAACAGACCCAGTTTCTATAGAGTCTTTAAATAAAAGGAATAGAGGCCTGTCTATCACATTACTTAACTCCCTTAATACCCGAGGGTGAATGCCATCAGGGCCTGGTGATTTGTCAATTTTAATGTTACTAAGTCGGTTCTGCACTTCTTCCTGGGTTAGGCAGGTCATACTTAATGGGGCATTTACATGATCACTCTGCATTTCCCCTGGCATATGCTTTTCCTGTGTGAACACAGTTGAGAAAAAAGTATTTAAAACATTTGCTTTTCCCACATCGCTTTCTATGATTTTACCCTCATTATTCTTTAAAGGGCCAACACCATCAATTTTAATCTTTTTTCTGTTTATATAATTAAAGAATAGTTTGGGATTTGTTTTGCTTTCCTTAGCAATGAGTCTCTCAGTTTCTACTTTTGCTAAATATATTTGTTTTTTACACATTTTATTTTTTTCTCTATATATTTTTAATGCTTCCTCGCTGCCTTCTTGTTTTAGCTTTTTAAATGCCTTTTTCTTATTATTCATTGCCCCTTTTACATCCTTATTAAGCCACATTGGTTTTCTCCTGTTCCTAGCCCTTTTATTTCTGTATGGTATGGCTAGCTCGCAGTGGGTGTTTAATACGGATTTAAAAATTTCCCACTTATTTTCTGTGCTCCCATTTTTGAGGACATTGTCCCAATCAATTTGGCGAAGGTCTTCTCTAAGCTGATCAAACTTTGCTTTCCTGAAATTCAGCGTTTTTGTAACCCCCCTCCAAGGCACCTTACTAAAGGACAAGTGGAATTGTATTATATTGTGGTCACTATTCCCTAGGTGCCCATCCACTCGTACGTCTGTTATTCTATCTGGCCTGTTGCTTAAAATTAAGTCCAGAAGGGCTGCCCCTCTAGTTGGGCCCGGCACAAGTTGGGACAGATAATTATCCTTAGTTACTGACAGAAACCGGTTTCCTTTCTGAGATACACAGGTTTCAGTTTCCCAGTCTATATCGGGGTAATTGAAGTCCCCCATAATAATCACCTCATTGTGATTTGCTGCTTTGTCTATTTGTTTCAATAATACATTTTCAGTGGTTTCTGTTATATTTGGTGGCTTATAACAAACCCCTATGAGGATTTTATTAGTTTTCCCTCCTTGTATCTCCACCCATAGAGACTCCACCTCTTCATTTCCCTCTTGAATATCTTCTCTTAGTCTGGGCTTTAAACTGGACTTTATATATAGACAGACTCCACCCCCTTTCCTTTTTTTTACGATCCCTCCTAAACAATTCATATCCTTGCAGGTTAGCCGCCCAGTCATAACTATCATCTAACCATGTCTCAGTTATTCCTACTATGTCGTATTTCTCCTCATACATTACCAGCTCCAGTTCCTCCATCTTATTGGTCAGGCTTCTTGCATTGGTCAGCATGCAGGAAAGAAGTTTTGCTCCCCTTTTCTCAGCTTCCTTCTTAGTACCCTGTCTTGGGTCCTCTTTACGGCATCTAGTATCCTTGATTAGTTTGTCCTTCTGCTGCATGTTCTTGTCTGCTGTTTTTTCTCCCATCCCCTCTTCTTCTAGTTTAAAGCCCTCCTGATGAGTGTGGCAAGCCTTCTGGCGAACGTGTGTTTCCCAGGTTTTGTGAGGTGTATCCCGTCTCTTGCGAGAAGTCCATCGTAGAGGTAATTCACTCCATGGTCTAAGAATCCAAATCCTTGCTGCCTGCACCACCGTCGTAGCCAGTTGTTCAAATTTAGTATCCTATTCCATCTTCTGACACCATGGCCATCGACTGGGAGGATTGATGAGAAAACAACCTGTACGTTCCGTTCCTTTATTTTCTTCCCCAGAATTTCAAAGTCTTCACAAATAGTTGGCAGATCATTTCTTGCCGTGTCGTTTGTTCCTACATGTATCAATAGGAATGGGTATTCGTCCTTGGATCCGAGGATAGTTGGTATCCTGTTGGCCACATCCTTGATTTTTGCTCCAGGGAGGCAGCATACTTCTCGTGCGGTTATGTCCGGCCTGCAGATAGTTGCCTCCGTGCCTCTTAGTAGTGAGTCGCCCATAACTACCACTCTTCTTTTCTTTCTGGACGCACTGCTTGTTGCTCCTGAGTGCTTTTGAGTGTCTTTTGTTTCTGCTTTTGTTGACAAAGTAACTTCTTTTGATGATACTGTGTCTTCTCCTGTAGAGACGGTATCATCCTGAGCTGTGCCATTTTCGTTCTCCAGCATGAGGGCTTCATATTGGTTGCTAAGCTGTGTGGGTGGTGCCGACCACTTGATCCGCTGGCTTCTTTTGGTCACATGTGTCCACTTTTCAGCCTCTGTATGTGTTCTGAAGCTTTTCTCACTTTCCATATCCTGAATTGTTGCTTCTGCCTCGCCAAGAAGTCCTCATGTTCTTTAATTAGCTTCAAAGTTGCTATTCTTTCTTCCAGTCCCCGCACCTTTTCCTCTAAGAGGGCAACAAGTTTGCACTTTTGACAGGTGAAGTTGAATTTCTTGTGCGGCAGATCCGTAAACATGTAGCATGTGTTGCAGGTGACCATGTGGATTTTCTTCTCTTCCATAATGCTGATGTAGCGTATGACAGGCGAAAGTCGCGCGCCGTCAGGCGCGCGGTTTTGCGATGTCCTCAAACAGCGAGACCCGGCAAGTCCCAGCAATCGATCAGCTTACGGCGACTCTTCTCTTCTTAAACAGCTACAGTTATCACCACTATGAGATTGTGTTAAAACTATGCCACACTTATCTTCAGTCGCCTCCCTTTACTTCAGTACCTCGCACTCTCAGCACCTCGCTAGCTCTGGCTGGTTTATATAGTTCTACAAGGACTACTAGAAGCTGCTAGAAGCTTCTAGAAACAGGTGTGGCTAATACTACTGACTAAATCACTAGACACACTTTTTTTTTTTTTTTTTTTGCTTTTTCACAGTACCCCAGACAAACACAGACAACAAATCCCTAATGAAATTAAACAGTTACAGTTATCACCACTATGAGATTGTGTTAAAACTATGCCACACTTATCTTCAGTTGCCTCCCTTTACTTCAGTACCTCGCACTCTCAGCACCTCGCTAGCTCTGGCTGGTTTATATAGTTCTACAAGGACTACTAGAAGCTGCTAGAAGCTTCTAGAAACAGGTGTGGCTAATACTACTGACTAAATCACTAGACACACTTTTTTTTTTTTTTGCTTTTTCACAGTACCCCAGACAAACACAGACAACAAATCCCTAATGAAATTAAACAGTTACAGTTATCACCACTATGAGATTGTGTTAAAACTATGCCACACTTATCTTCAGTTGCCTCCCTTTACTTCAGTACCTCGCACTCTCGTTTGGACAGTGTTTATTTTTTATGTTTGTGGCTCACTTTATGGAGTCTTAATAAAGCAGCCAGGACAATTTATTTAAATCTCCTTCCATGGCTAACTCAAAAGCAACCAAGTTATTCGAGATCCTTACACAGTGTACTGCCAGTAACAGGAAGATCTGGAAAATGATGTTAGCATAGCAGGATCATTTTAACTAGTTTGTGAAATCCAGCATTATATAGATTTTTTTATATATTTTTCTAATTCACTTATCAAAAGTGAAGAGTGGGTGTCTCATCCTTTGTGGTATCCCAAGAACGTATCCAAAGGCACATACATTAGCATAACAAAATATCACTATTTAAATAATAAATAAATAAATAAAATATGGGATTTAGACACTATTAGCAATGTTACATATTTTAAACTTTTTTCATTTTTTTTTTTCATGAAACAAAAACACTTTCCAAATACAAATTTAAATATCTGGGAATTTTTTGTACAAGGGATAACTAAAGCCCCTTTCACACATAGCGACACAGCAGCGATCACGATGGGCGACCTGACCTTATCAGGATCGCTGCTGCATTGTTACATGGTCGCTGGTGAGCTGTCAAACAGGCAGATCTCACCAGCGACCAGTGACCAGCCCCCAGCCAGCAGCGACGCGTGGTAGCGATCCTGCGCTTGGTAACTAAGGTAAATATCGGGTAACCATTACCCGATATTTACCATGGTTACCAGCGCACACCGCTTAGCGCTGGCTCCGTGCACTCCTAGCCACAGTACACATCGGGTTAATAAGCAAACCTTTGCTTATTTACCCGATGTGTAGTCTAGCTACGTGTGCAGGGAGCAGGGAGCCGGCACTGACAGCCTGAGAGCGGCGGTGCTAGTAACTAATGTAAATATCGGGTAACCAAGGAAAGGGCTTCCCTTGGTTACCCGATGTTTACCTTTGTTACAGCTTACCTCAGGCTGCCAGAAGGCGGCTCCCTGCTCCCTGCTCGCTTCAGTTCGTTGCTCTCTCGCTGTCACACACAGCGATGTGTGCTTCACAGCGGGAGAGCGACGAGCAAAAAATTAAGCAGGACATTCAGCAACGAGCGGCGACCTCACAGCAGTGGCCAGCTCGTTGCTGGATGTTACACACAGCGACAGCGACGGGACGTCGCTGCAACGTCACAGAACATGGTGACTTAGCAGCGATGTCGTTGTCGCTGTGCGTGACACCACCTTAAGGTCTAGCATGCGATATGGAAATTATAAAGGCTATCTCAAATCATAAGAGGCTAAACCCTTTGCAAGGTCAACAACACCCAACGCTCTTAAGCCCCCTACACACAATGCCAATGCCGACTGGTCCAGCTGATAGTGTAATGTGTATGGGTGCACAGGACAACTGATTGTTGAGGGAGATGTTGATCAGCATGTCCGATTTCAGACTGCTGATCACTTTGTTCTTCCTGGGATAAGCCGCCAGACATGTCTGGAGACAGCTTTATGATAGAGAATACAGGAGTCCTTGATCGAACGAACACTCCTCTATATTTGAGAGTCGGCTGATGTGGATGTCATCCAAACCATCGTTTGGCAGACAGCCATCTAATGTGTATGGGAGAAAGGGACAACTGAATATTGGGGGAACTGTTCTCCTGAAGATAAGCCATTGCCAGACATGTTTGACTACGACTCTCTCATACAGTCGAATGAGTGTTCCTGTATATGGGAGAAATGGCTGCCGGCCACACCGTTTGACCGCTAGCCATCTAATATATATGGTGGCTTTAAAAAACTTGAACTCTATAGAGCATAATTATAGCCACCTATCCGATACAGGTTTTCAGTAATGTTTCTAAACAAAAAATGTTAAATTTAACAAGAAAGTCTAAACAAGATTTTAATCCTTTTTACAAACACAACAGAATTAAGTACTACTCAGTGATAAAGATTTTAGAAGAAATGTGGACACTTAAGCATTTTTAGTAAATTTGCTCATTAGCATGCGGTTTTGTTAATGTTAAGTCAATGGTGTAAGTCACTCACGAAAAAAAAACCCTCATTATGGGCACTACGTAGCTTTAATAGATATATTTACAATTGGCCATTATAAAACATTCTATATACATGCAAATGACTCAGTATGTAATCATGAATAGAAGGCTTTCATGGAGATTCCTCTGCAGCTTGCTGGAGACCCGAGGTGACACAGGAATAATAATTCATGTCAGGATTTGATGTTTTTTATTTCACTTAGTCTATCAATTTACTCGGGATCACTTCTTGTGTTAAAAAAATACTAACACATAATAATCTCCTAAAATATATTTAATAACTTTCTTAAATCTGAGGCTTTATTATTGCCATTTAAAATACCATTGGATCATATCATGGCTCCTAAAGAGGTGTGCAGGACACATGCAGAATTAGAATGGGGCACCTCCTGTGTTGGTTCACATTACCATACCCCCATGTGGGACTGGATGGCCCTGCACTTGTTTGCCCAACTGCCTTCACATCTGTTCTTGTGGAGAAGGATGGCATGGTTCTCCGGGAGGTTGACCCTTCTCCATTGTTTACTAATGTGGTGCTTGTGGACAGCAAAGACCCTGCATTGGCCCACACAATGCATAAAAAGGGGCCAATGTGACCTGGACCTCTTTGAAAGAGTAGAAATCAACATGGCAACTGTATAGGCTTTGTGGAACAAATGTCCATGCAACCATGACGGTCAGAGTGAAAAAATGACCCTTCTCCTGGCATCTTAGTAGTAAATTCGAAAATTCACGACAAACAGCTTCAGTTCAGCCAATTGTATTAAGCATTTAGTGACATTCTGAGTCCTGTCCCTGTCCCAGAACATCACCCATCTATACTAACAGAAAGGATCGCTCAACATACTGCTGATTTTTATTTAATGGTCACTTTAATACCATTTTATGAGTTATTTGAGGTAGTGGACACATTAGATGAGGCTGGTATTAGAGTGCTGATTGACTTTCAGTTACCGTACAGTATTGCATGACAATTAGTAGGTCCAATAAGTAACTAATATGTGGTCGTAGTGTAGAGTCTACAATAAGTAACAAAACTTTGTCTAATAAATCGATAGTTCAACAAGCCTGGAGATGAATGTTGGTTCCATAGAACAATCTTATTGATCTACTTAAAGGGAAGTTATCAAAAAATGACCTATTGTTTAATTTAGGTTTTAGTCCTAAATGTCTTTTTTAAACAATTTGTCATTTCATATCACAATCTTTAATAAAAAATTGTAATTAAAAATCTTGATATTTTCACACTGGCCACTAAGACATTTTTTTTTTTAACTCTAACTTTATGTTGTTTCAGGAATTACCGGTAATACTTGTACATAGCCACAATAAACAGAATCAGACCCCATGTTTTCTATTGAAGTATTTAATTAGCCTATGTGAAAATAATTTTCTAATGACATCTTCCCTTTAGTCCCATCTTCTTTTTCTCTAGTACCTTGTGACATAGCCTCCTGACTTCCCAAATGCTAGGGGGTTGCCTGAGTTCATTGTGCGTCTGATTTTAATCTGTGCGCCAGCATGGCTTCTGCAGCATCAGAAGCGCAATGGTAGCCATGCTGGTTGAGATCAGAAGCTAAGGGCGGCTTCGCACACTACGACATCGCAGGTGCAATGTCGGTGGGGTCAAATCGAAAGTGACGCACATCCGGCGTCACTTGCGATGTCGTAGTGTGTAAATCCTAGATGATACAATGAACGAGCGCAAAAGCGTTGTTATTGTATCATCGGTGCAGGCTCCGACATTTCCATAATGCCGGTGCCGCGACAGGTACGATGTTGTTCCTTGTTCCTGCGGCAGCACACATCGCTGTGTGTGAAGCCACAGGAGCGAGGAACATCTCCTTACCTGCCGCCGGCCACAATGCAGAAGGAAGGAGGTGGGCTGGATGTTTACATCCTGCTCATCTCCGCCCCTCCGCCGCTATTGGCCGCCTGCCGTGTGACGTCGCTATGACGCCGCACGACCCGTCCCCTTAGGAAGGAGGAGGTTCGCCGGCCAGAGCGACGGTCGCAGGGCAGGTGAGTGCATGTGAAGCTGGCGTAGCGATTATTTTCGCTACACCAGCTATCACAAGATATCGTACCTGCGACGGGGGCGGGGACTATCGCGTGCGACATCGCAGCATCGGCTTGCGATGTCGCAACGTGCAAAGCCCGCCTAAAGGTGTGCGTCAGCAAACCCAGCCAGCCTCAGTTCAGAGCTCATGAGCTCACTATGAAAGAGCGTGTAACACTGCACATGTCCCAGTTCTCTTGGAAAGTAGCAAAAAACACTAAAATAAAAAACTTTACATTTGGAAAATTTTAATAACAAGTAAATTGCAAATATGATCATTTTTTCAAGCACTTTGCAAGTTTACCCATTTTTGAAGATGGGGAAAAACCCTTTAAATGCCAACATTTTATCAAAGGTTATATAATTTGCCCTAAAAAAACCCTAGATTTATACCTGTCAGATATCAACCTGTGTTAGTTCTAACTACAGTATAACTGGCACATTATAGGATTGATCTAGGGCTAGGACTTTCTCCACTAATTAAGAAAGCGTTTGATTATTAATAGTGGAAAATAACTATGGCCTTTCTGACTATTCTACAGACTTGCAAAACAAGAAAGCCGAGGAGACACCATCACATGTTTCTCAATGCTGGCAGGAAACTAGCCAGGTCTTTCACCAGGAAGGAACAACCACGAGAAGGGCAGTCTCCAGTCAAGGAAACCACCTATGCCAAAACATGGTATCCATCCACAGACAGCTGTTTCGGGGTATTTGCCCCTCATCAGTGTGGAGTAGGAAACTGGCTAGTGAGAGCAATACCTAGTAGAAGACTACATAGGTAAGGATGGTTGACCTTAGGGAGATCAACATCCAGCACCGCTGAGACACCATCATGTGTTTCTCAATGCAGTGATTCTAGAGCAATGCCCCCTGGGAAATATGCAAAACAAGAAAGCCGTGGAGACACCATCACATGTTTCTCAACACTGGCAGTAAACTAGCCAGGTCTTTCACCGGGAAGGAACAACCACGGTGTTTATATCTTGCAGAAAGTTGGATAGGCCACGACAGCCAACCACTCTTCTTCTGGGAGCCCTCCCTCACATCGTCAGCGAACTGAGGTAATTTTCTTTTTCTTTTTTGTGATAACATTTTTGTACACATAACCCTATATGCATTAATTAATGAAGCTGCAGCATCAGAGGTGCTTTCAGAAAGAGATGGACAGGGTGGAAAAAGACCTGGAGCGTGCTTGCAGAGTGTAAGTTTCTTACATGCATCGTAGAAACAGATCATCAAAGAAATCACAGTACACCCCACACATAAGCCTTCATCCAAGCACATAATGCTTATTTTTATTTTTTTATAGTCTTCCGATTCTAGGGCTGAAGGTAGAGATCCTCAAAGCGCCTCCCAGGGTCGTCGGCGTGAGGGTTGGGGAGTTAAGCAGAGAGTAAGTTATTGTTTTTGTTTTTTGTATTTTTCAATTTCATGTGGATGATTTGATTGTAATGTTTTTGTTTTTTGTCTTTTTTAAAAGGCTTCACAGTGTGCTCCCGACTCTGACGGTGAGGAGTCAGGATGTGTAGACATCGACCTCCTCATCGATGTAGTCCGAGAGCAGGAGATGCTGTGGAACATGGGGGACTGCCGCCAATCTGATGCTGTTGTGACCCGACGGTTCTGGGAGGAAGTGTGCCACGAAGTGGTTGAAGATTGGGAGGACCTTGATGCTTGGGCCCAGAATCAAGCGCATAAGTATTCACAGTTCAGTAAGTTATGTTGCAGGATGTAATGTGTTGTATACTAACCAATTTGTGCTTTCACTTTACAGGGGAAAGAGTTATCAAGCGGTTGCAGTCACTCAGGGATCGTTTCAAGAGGGAATTCAACAAAGAGATGCAGGTCCCGAATGGATCCGGAGGACGCAGGTCAAAGTACAAGTATGCAAGTGTACCGCCCCAGCAGCGGTCGAACCGTTCGGATCCGAGTGTCGCTACTCATGGCTCGAGGGTCTCCGAACACGGGTGCTCAGGGTCACTTTAAAACGTGATGGGGGTTATTTACAGGAGAATTAGATAGTTCATGACGCCATCCGTGGTGTGCGGTAATAGGGAGTACCGCCGCTGCCGTTGGGAGTACCTGGGGTGATGGAGTGGGGCAGCCAGATGACGTTACCCTCCACGGGTAGGGGAAGGCCCCTGGACTCTGGATGGTGGAATGGATTGCAGGGGGAGCGCAGGCTCTCTGGTAGCAGGGGCTCATCAGGTACTCACTCAGAAGGAAAGCAGACGCTGACAACATAGTAAACCAAATCTCTGGGTGCCACTGCCCTCTTGGGGGAGCTCGTCCAGGTTCCGTCCCCTGCAGTACTGCCTGATGGTCCGGAGCCTGCCTCCATTCACTGAATTTTAGTAATGTCCAAGTGGCCCGTAAGCTTGAAGCTGTCCGGGCCCCGCTCCCTACTATGGGTAGTAAAGGAGCTTGCTCTTAGGAGCTGACGCTTGGGATTTCAGTGGGCTGCTTTGTTTGGAAAGCCCTATCCCCCTCGTTGCGCTAGTGCCCCCGAACTCTGAGCTTCGTTGGGACAGTCCATAAAGGCCCTATCCTCCGAAGGTTAATTGCTGGGTTTCTTGAAGCCTCTCCCCGACCTAGGGTCCAGTACCCCGACATGCTTTCGGCCCCAGACCGGTTATTGGACTGCAGTTACCAACCGTCCTCCTAAACTAAGCCAGACACCCAGTCCCAATATCCCGCGACCGGGTCTTCGACTCCTCCGGGTCTAGACCACCGTCTACAACCCAACCTACTTCTCCCCTGGGAGCTCCAACTCCCAGCTTCCACCTAGCTCCTCACTGCTCGAGGGCTACACTGAACTGACTTGTCACCTCCCACCTCCCTGCTTGACCCCTAGGTGGGCGGCCCTATTCCAGATTAGCAGCCCACTGGTGTGCCTGACAGGGTGTGGTGCAAGTTGGGAACCCAGAACCATGGGGGGTTGAGTCCTGCAATGGGAGATAAAGAGCGTGCAGTACCCTGTGATGATCTGACTAGTCCAGGGTCATCACATTCCCCTTTGGTTAAACGTAGTTCGTCCCCGAGCTACAGGACATCCAGAGGTTTATTTTGTTAACTGGAAAAGAGAAAAGATAACAAGTTTAATTGACAATTTCACTTCCCTCACAGGGGAGGCACATTACTTAAACGTTACATTCTAAAACTCGTAGAGTTCATTTTTGTCAATAGAACTATGGGAAGGCTACTGGTTGTAGCGGTAGTTGGTGGCTCAGCCTACTCCACTGCAGCACCTTCCTATGACAATCCATTCCCAATGTCCTTCTCCCTTCAACCCACCACCCAAACAACCTGAAGCCCGCCGCTTCCTACTTAGTTCCGTGACAGGGTTGAAGTCCTGGATGCATAAAAGATGACTCTGTAACAGTCCTGAGTAACCTGGTAGCCGTTACCCTTTTGTGTCAACCCCCACCAAGGGCCTCCTGGGGCCGTCTACCAGCACCGCACCGTCCAAGGCCCTGATAGCCCTTCTCCAGTAACAAAGCATGGAAAAAGGTTCAACAAGGATGACACAGTCTATTTGCAGCATTAACTTTCCTGTCACCTTCCATCAGGGACCCTTCAGCCGATCCCCGACAGCCTTTTCCATTTAAACTGAATACCGGAGAACGTTCAACAAAGGGGATAGGTCCAAACAGTCATTTTCTAACTTTCAACAAGTTGTAGAGCCGCTTCCTTAGAGTTGAGCATTCCTCGGGCACGCTCTGGCGAAGTGCCCTGGTAAGCCACAGCGGCAGCATATGGGCACCACCACATCCATGGTATGGGACCTCGTCATCCGAGGTGGACTCCTCTTTCATCTCCATTATCTCTAATTCTTGCACCACCTTTGATGACAGGGAAACTCTGTAGCGGTTTCCCCCAAAGCGAGGTACCCAGGCGGCCTCCGTTGTGCTGGAACCTGAATCTCCTTCTTCCATTTCTTCCGGTTCCAATTCTATGATACCTGGGACAATTTGATCGGGGTCTATGGTCTGGTAGCCTTCAGCGGGAGTTGAGGAATCCACTGCCGGTGTTGCGGGCAGCGTCTCGGGGGCAGTTGTTGTCAAGGGTGGAGGTGACATGGCGGTGGCGGTGGCCGGGGGCAGACCGGGCTCCGCAGCCGAGTAGGCCGGGTCAACCGAAGCTGGGCTTCTGCTTACCCGCTCCACATGCAGGGCTTCTCTTTCTTGGATCCGCACCGCTGTGGCCGCCTTCCACATCCCAATCCAGGCAGCTGTCCAGGGAGCAGCATCCTCGGCTGAACAGTCGCGCTTCTCCGACATCTTGCCTCTGCGGTGTCCAGAAACTTTAGGGCAGAGTCCTGGCGTCCCTGCTCCACTTCCGCTGCTACAACCCGTCACGCCCCCTTGGTTTTCTCCAGTCACTCACTTCCACGCTGGGGACCCCTGGGAACTTCCTGTTCTGGCCACACTCTCAGGACGAAGGGCGGGCCTTCAGCTTTGCGTGCTTTTGGTCTGGAAGATGGCGTTTTGGTGCCAAGAATGGCGGAAACTGGCAGGAACGGGATTTTGACACCACAGCTTGGATTCTAAGGCGCACGTCACCCAGGTTAGTGGGTCCTGTCCAAATCCTGTTCGTGACGCCAAGTAATTTTAGAGGTGTACCGCTCCAGCAGCGGTCGAGCCGCTCGGATCCGGGTGTCGCTACTCGTGGCTCAAGGGTCTCCGGACACGGGGGCTCAGGGTCACTTTAAAACGTGATGGGGGGTTATTTACAGAGGAATTAGATAGTTTGTGACGCCACCCGTGGTGTGCGGTAATAGGGAGTACCGCCGCTGCCGTTGGGAGTACCCGGGGTGATGGAGTGGGGCGGCCAGATGACGTTACCCTCCACGGGTAGGGGAAGGCCCTGGGACTCGATGGTGGAATGGATTGCAGGGGGAACGTAGGCTTGCTGGTATCGGGGACTGATCAGGTACTCACTCAGAAGGAAAGCAGACGCTGACAACGTAGTAAACCAAGTCTCTTGGTGCCGCTGCCCTCTTGGGGGAGCTCGTCCGGGTTTCCTTCCCCTGCAGTACTGCCTGATGGTCCAGAGCCTGCCTCCATTCACTGAATTTTAGTAGTGTTCAAGTGGATCGTAAGCTTGAAGCTGTCCGGGCCCCGCTCCTACTATGGGTAGTAAAGGAGCTTGCTCTTAGGAGCTGACGCTTGGGATTTCAGTGGGCTGCTTTGTTTGGAAAGCCCTATCCCCCTCGTTGTGCTAATGCCCCCAATCTCTGAGCTTCGTTGGGACAGTCCATAAAGGCCCTATCCTCCGCAGGTTAATTGCCGGGTTGCTTGAAGCCTCTCCCCGACCTAGGGTCCAGTACCCCGACGTGCTATCAACCCCAGACCGGCTATTGGACTGCAGCTGCCGACCATCCTCCTAGACAAAGCCAGGCACCCAGTGGCAATATCCCACGACCGGGTCTCCGACTCCTCCGGGTCCAGACAACCGTCTGCAACCCAATCTACTTCTCCCCCGGGAGCTCCAACTCCCAGCTTCCACCTAGCTCCTCACTGCTCGAGAGCTACACTGAACTGACTTGTCACCTCCCACCTCCCTGCCTGACCCCTAGGTGGGCGGCCCTATTCCAGCTTAGCAACCCACTGGTGTGCCTGACAGGGTGTGGTGTGAGGTGTGATTAGGATTGTTAGATGCTGATGGAGGCACTGCTGCAAGTTGGGAACCCAGAACCATGGAGGGTTGAGTCCTGCACTTGGAGATAAAGAGCGTGCAGTACACTGTGATGACCTGACTAGTGCAGGGGCGTCACACAAGAGCCCTGTCGTTCCTCCGGTCAACTATGGTGAGCAGAAGGTAAATATTCCCCACAACATTAACTAAATAAAAAATTTTACATGTGTAACCTTTTTTTTTTTTGGTTTCAGCTAGGGCCAGCAATAGCAATTACATTTTTTTTTCTTTCTACCACAGCACCATCAGCAACACTCGGGAGCCTGCGGAGTTGAACCTTTCTGGAGCAATCCCACAGGAGTCCGCCACTGGAGAACACTTCGACAGACCCGATCCATCTGCACCTTCCCTGCCTTCTCTCACATCTGGTCCATCGGTCCCATTAACCAGCACTGGAGCATCTTGTCAGACTTCGTTACATGAAGCTGCTGGTGACGAGGTAGCTTTTCCTTTACCCCACCCCTCTGACACTGCTTCCACCAATAGAACACCTTTGGGTTCTGGGTGGCAGCGCCAGAGGGGTCAGGAAAAGAGCTATATGCCCGAGTTCTTGCATCTAAATGTATCCTTCCATAACTCTATGAAACTGTTGTCCAAGCAAATGAGTGCTGGAATCAACCTCATGCAGAACAGTATGCTCGAATTGAGCAAGCGTCTGGATAGGATGTATTTAGATGCAAGTAGATCGCTAAATCATTCCTTTTTCCAGGCTTTAGTCAAGCGCATAGACAAGCTATCTCCTGACCAGTAGATGCATGTAATGCAAGCCTGCCAGTATTGCTCTAGCACAGGTTAGCTCCCAAGTGCCACCACCCGCCCCGTAGTTCCTCCCGCACCTGCCCCCCCTCCAGCCATTGTCCCTCCTCCACCGTACCAGCTTCCTGCCCCGTACCAGCTTCCTGCCCCATACCAGTTCCCAACTACAGCATCTGTGCCTCTACTCCCTGCCCAACATGTACTCCCTGCCCATAAGCACCAGTCTCCTTCCATACCCATCATACCCCAAATACAACCCTCTTCTCCACCCACCACCTCTTCTGCCTCCTAATCCCTCCACTCCACCCTTCAAACCTTACCAAATTCCATCCCATAGCCCGTTTTTTTGTCCACCCATCCTCTTGCTTTCTCCACCACTTCACTTTCTATAAGTTCTGATCTTCACCACCACAATCCGCCCCCCATACTCTCACTGTCGAAGTGTTCCCATCTGTCAGCCACTCCAGTACTATCTCCACCACTAAGGCTGCTTTCACACTACGTTTATTTAACATGCGTCCTGAACGTTTTTTTAACGCAGAAATGGATCCAGTGCAAATGCGTTTTCATTTCAATGCATTTGCAATGGACTCGCGTTAACATGCGTTCACCTGCGTTTGCGTGCGTTATAGTGAGGATCCAGCGACTTGCAGTTTTTTAACATCTTTCAAAAACGCTACGTGTAGCGTTTTTGAGCTGCGTCCAACTTCTGCAAATTGCTGGATCCTGACTAAACAGCATGCAAACTCATGTGAACGCTGGCATGCTGATAGGCAGGATCCTACTTGCTCTACTGAGCATGCCCAGAAGCCAGCTTCCGTGATCAGTCTATCTCTCTCCTACCTCTCTGTCTCTCTCCCCCTCTCTCTCCTCCCTCTCTGTCTCTCCCTGTCCCTCTCCCCCACCTGAGAGCTGCGGACACTCATAACCAAGGTAAATATCGGGTAACCACTTATCTTAGTTACCTGATGTTTACGTTGGTAACGTGTGCAGGGAGCCGGCTCCTAGAAGCTGCAGACGCTTGTAACCAAAGTAAATATCGGGTATCCAAGCAAGTATTCCCGATGTTTACCTTGGTTACGAGCCTCGCAGCTGTCAGATGCCGGCTCCCAGTCTGGCACGTTTAGTTCCCCTCACTCCCGATCACATGACTCCAACGCCCGCCCCTAAACATCCAGTGACAGGATCCTGCAAAATAAGACATGCATTTGCATGCATTTTTTGCTGTAAAAGTAGGATCCGCTTTTGCAGCAAAAAAACGTTCAGGACGCATGTTAAAAAGACGTAGTGTGAAAGCAGTCTAACTAAATTAATTTATAATAAGTTTATAATAAGTTATGAAATAAAAAAAAAATATTTTGGTAAAAAGCTTTATTGTCTTTCATTTATTTAGTGAAAAGGTACAATACTTTGGATAAAACAAGGTACAATACTTTGGTTAATAGAAACAATTCATAGTGTAATCACAAATATGAAAACTGCAATTAGTTTGGTACTCCAATATACATTATATCAAAAGACAAATATCAAACTATCTCATCCTGCCATTCTACTCTTCCTTGAGGTGAAATAAAGTACTCTGCAAATTTGTCCCTCATTCTTGAAACTGCCACAGGACTTTGAAAAGTAATATTCTGATAATCATACAAGGAGGTTTCTACAAAATTGTCATCCATGGCAATCAGTTCCTTGCATATTAGGAAATTGTGCAAGACCACACAAGCTTTCACCACCTTATCCACAGTGTGAGTCTTAGGTTAATAGCTGTCAACAAAACTCGCCATTTGGATGTGAGAATGCCAAAAACACAATCAACCATTCTTCGCACTCGTGTTAAGCAATAATTAAAAACTCTTTTCGTTCGCGTCAAGCGACTACTTGCGTATGGCTTCAGCAGGTGTTGCGAGAGTTGGAACGCTCCATCCCCAACACATACAAACGGCATTGGTGGCCCAGAGGTTTCAGGACGTGGTCTTGATGGTGGAAATTGCAAGCTGTTTCCAGATAAATGATGCCCCATTGCAGACAATTGAAATACTTGAGAGTCATTGGAGCAGCCATAGGCCCCAATATTGACTGCTATGAACTTTTATTGTGAGTCTGCAATGGCCATAAGCACGATGGAGAAATATTTCTTATAATTAAAATATTCAGAGCCACATGCAGCTGGTTTGACGATTCGAATATGTTTACAGTCCACTGCACCCAAGCAATTGAGAAACTGACAAATCTTTTGAAACTTTTCAGCAATGTCCAGCCAAATCTCCATTGTAGGATGAGGGATATATTCCTCCTGTAAACAGTCCCACAATGTGTGGCAGGTGTGTTTTAGGCGGGCTTTGCACGCTGCGACATCGGTAACAATGTGTTACCGATGCTGCAGCGATAGTCCCGGCACCGTCGCATGTGCGATATCTAGTGAAAGCTGCCGTAGCGATTATTATCGCTACGGCAGCTTCACACGCACATACCTGCCGTGCGACATCCCTCTGGCCGGTGACCCGCCTCCTTCCTGAGGGGGCGGGTCGTGTGGCGTCACAGCGACGTCACACGGCAGGCGGCCAATTGAAATGGAGGGGCGGAGATGAGCAGGATGTAAACATCCCGCCCACCTCCATCCTTCTCATTGCAGCCGGGAGGCAGGTAGGTGATGATCCTCGCTCCTGCGGCTTCACACACAGCGATGTGTGCTGCCGCAGGAGCGAGGAACAACATCGCACCTGTCGCTGCACCGGCATTATGGAAATGTCGGAGGCTGCAGCGATGATACGATAACGATGCTTTTGCGGTCGTTCATCGTATCAAGAAGGTTTTACACGTTGCGATATCGACTGCGACGCCGGATGTGCGTCACTTTCGATTTGACCCCATCGACATCGCACGTGCGTTGTCGCAACGTGCAAAGCCGCCCTTACAATCCCCGATATGGTGAAAATCCCGAGTTGAAATTGGAAATGAAGTGAGGAAAGAGATTTGCCAGTTGCAAGGAATCTGTTAAGGGAAGACAATAATTACTACAAACTACCAGCAACATTACAGTTATAAGTCTGCTTTAACAGGAGGAGAAACAATAAAAATGGCTTACCGAAGAGTAACCAGCAAACGCTCCGCCGGTAAAATTGAGAAGCGGGAATAGGTGTCATTTCTACAGATGAGGTCTCCAACATGTGCAACCAAAATATCAAAGTTTTCCACTTTCATCCGAACATAGTTAAAAAAAACTTCTCGGGGTTTCCTCTCAACTACATATACAGTGCCTTGCGAAAGTACTTGGTCCCCTTGAATTTTTCAACCTTTTCCCACATTTCAGGCTTCAAACATAAAGGTAAAAAAAAAAAAATTATGGTGAAGAATCAACAAGTGGGACACAATTGTGAAGGTAAACGATATTTATTGCTTATTTTAAATTTTTATAAAAAATAAATAACTGAAAAGTGGGGTGTGTAATATTATTCGGCCCCTTTACTTTCAGTGCAGCAAACTCACTCCAGAAGTTCATTGAGGATCTCTGAATGATCCAATGTTGTCCTAAATGACTGATGATGATAAATATAATCCACCTGTGTGTAATCAAGTCGCCATATAAATGCACCTGCTCTGTGATAGTCTCAGTGTTCTGTTTAAAGCAGAGAGAGCATCATGAAGACCAAGGAACACAACAGGCAAGTCAGTGATACTGTTGTGGAGAAGTTTAAAGCTGGATTTGGTTGCAAAAAGATTTCCAAAACTTTAAACATCCCAAGAAGCACTGTGCAAGCGATCATATTGAAATGGAAGGAGTATCATGCCACTGCAAATCTACCAAGACCCGGCCATCCCTCAAACATTTCATGTCAAACAAGGAGAAGAATGATCATAGATGCAGCCAAGAGGCCCATGATCACTGCAGAGATCTACAGCTGAGGTGGGAGAGCCTGTCCATAGGACCGCAATCAGTTGTACACTGCACAAATCTGGCCTTTATGGAAGATTGGCAAGAAGAAAACCATTCCTCAAAGATATCCATAAAAAGTGTAATTTAAAGTTTGCCTAAGCCACCTGGGCGACACACCAAACATGTGGAAGAAGGTGCTCTGGTAAGATGAAACCAAAATCGAACTATTTGGGCACAATGCCAAACGATATGTTTGTCGTAAAAGCAACACAGCTCATCACCCTGAACACACCATGCCCACTGTCAAACATGGTGGAGGCAGCATCATGGTTCGAGCCTGCTTTGCTTCAGCAGGGACAGGAAAGATGCTTAAAATTGATGGGAAGATGGATGGAGCCAAATACAGGACCATTCGTGAAGAAAACCTGTTGGAGTCTGCAAAAGACCTGAGACTGGGTTGGAGATTTGTCTTTCAACAAGACAATGATGCAAAACATCAAACAAAATCTACAATGGAATGGTTCACAAATAAACGTACCCAGGTGTTAGAATGACCAAGTCAAAGTCCAGACCTGAATCCAATCGAGAATCTGTGAAAAGAGCTGAAAACTGCTGTTCACAAACGCTCTCCATCCAACCTCACTGAGCTCAAGCTGTTTGCAAAGGAAGAATGGGCAAGAATTTCAGTCTCTCGATGTGCAAAACTGATCGAGACATACCCCAAGTGACTTGCAGCTGAAATCGCAGCAAAAGGGGGTGCTACAAAGTATTAACTTAAAGGAACCGAATAATATTGCACGCCCCAATTTTCAATTTTTTACAAAAATGTAAAATAAGCAATAAATATCGATCAACGTCACAATTGTGTCCCACTTGTTGTTGATTCTTCACCATAAAATTTGTAAAAATGTTTATCTTTATGTTTGAAGCCTGAAATGTGGAAAAGGTTGAAAAATTCAAGGGGGCCGAATACTTTCGCAAGGCACTGTATAACGTAGAATACACCCCACGTGTCATTTTCAGTGCTGTGATTAGGTGGATTCAAAAACGACGCAGACGCATGATGCACTGTCTTTCTTGCTCCTTTTCCTGAACGATCACTTCCAAACAATTTGCTTCAAAAGTAAAATCCACATAGATCTTCACAATGTTCGCAATCACACCTTTCATTTTTGCCACTTGCTCTACAACCTGTCAAAGATGCGCTGTAAAAACACTGTATATATAGGTTTTCAGTAGCCAATAAAGTTTGGGAGCCTTCCATTGGTCGTTTTAAAAAATGGATCCTTTGAAAAACGGAAGAAACGGATGAAAAAATGGATGCAATGGATCCGTTTTTTTCGATGGATCTGCTAGTCGGATCCCTCGAAAAATGGATCCGTCGCATCAGTTTTTCCACAATCTGCGACGGATCTGTCGAGCCAACGTATTGTGACTGGCGGCAAAAACTGATGTGTGAAGGGGGCCTTACCTACCCACAGGATAGATGACAATTGATTGTTGATGAGTAGGATTTCGACAGCTGGTATCTGCATCGATTGGCAGAATTTTGCAGTTTTATGCCCATTGGAATAGAGCGTCAGTATATAAGCTTGACCTGCTGTTCCATTCATGCCTATATGACTGCTAAGCACTGTACTCATCTTTTCCCAACAACCCCATAGATAATGAATGAAGTGGCGTTTAGGCACCCACTTGTCACGATTCCTCTGTGAAGAGCATTTTGCCTTTAGAGATCCACTACTGCACTTTCCTGAGTTACTGAGCTAGCAGACTAATTCACCGCGCAAGATAACCTGTTGGTGCTGATCTCTCAGGTGTTTCACCTTTCTGGTAATTGCTCAGGCTTCTTTACTGAGCATGCTCGCCCAGAAGCTTGCCAGTTGTATTCTCTGGTTCTGCAGTTGTGCTGTTGGCTTGTTTCTCTTTTAGGCCTGTTTCACACATCAGTGAAAAACACAGATGTTTTTCACTGACGTGTTAAAAAATTGCTCTGTGTGATGTGATTCACGGCACAGATGGGTTGTCCATGTGCAATCCGTGATCCGTTAGCCATGATTGCACATGGAGTTATACTCACTTGTCCCCGCTCCTGCTGTCCGTTGTGCTGAACTCTTTGGCTCTGCTGTGTTTCCTGTCACCGCTGACCCCACTGCAGCTACTTCTGTGCAGGCTGTGGCTGCATACATGAATATGCATGCCAGTAATTAGCAGAATCTGAAGCAGCAGCCAGCTGAGGCTGGAGACAGCGTCACTGGAGAAGGTGAATTAAAAAAGCTTTTTATTTTCAATGGCCGTGTTTTTCTGGTACGTGTTTCACGGATCACACCATAGTGTGGTCCGTGGGACATCAGTGATGCCAGAAAAAAATGGACATGTCTCTGTGCGGAGCACTCGGACACGTGTGTACACCGCACGGAGACATGGTCAGTGAAAAATCCCTGATGTGTGCGCAGAGCCATTGATTTTAATTGGTCTGCTTATGTCCGTGATTCTAGTACGTATAAAAACTAGCAGTCTTATGACTTCCAGCCTTCTGACCACGTCTCTGTTTTCTACCTGAACCTATTACATTCTCTCCTGGATTTCTGTCCCTTGGATATTGACCTGACTATGCCTTTGCTTACTCCTTGTGCTCATATGTGTCCTCCTTTCACCAGACCCCAGCTTTCCTGACTAGTCTTCCGTCCATACTATCTGTAAGTAGTAACTAGCATCACACCACTGATCAGCAAGTTATTACCTATCAAGCGACTTTCAAAATAGTTGTTACACAATGGTTTGAAGCTTTAATAAGGGCATCTCATTCAGCTAGTCAAACTGTAATTTGTACTGCCTGGGGGCTACGACTTCGAAACAGATGTATGGATGTATGTAAAGGAGTTTCCAGCTTGTCTATTCACCCTGATTATGTTGCAAGCCTTGTTGAAGGATAGGATGACTCTCTGGCTCATGAAAAATAAAGAGGGAAAACACAATAATGGTACACTTTAAAGGGATTGTACACTATTTGAACAACACCTTTTCATTCCCCATATTTGGCCCCGTTAAATTAAAGAAGCTTATACTCATCTCCTGTGCCATTCCAGTGGTGTTGGGTCTTGCATTCCTGGGGTCAGGTGTGGTTGTGACATCATGCGAGCCCTGCACTCATCACTGGCTTCTCTCCCAGCCTTTAGACAAATGATTAATCAACAGGAAGTGAGTGGCCAGCTGCAACTCTTACTTCCTCTTCATTGCTTATACGTCTGAAGATGGGGAGAAAGAAGTTGGAGGTGACTGTGTGCAGGGTTCGCATGACGTCAGAACCACAGCTGAGCCCCGTGATTGTGAGTCCAACCCCACTGGAATGGCGCAGGCATGGAAAGTGAGAATAAGCTTTGAAAATTTAGCGGGGCAAAACATGGTGATTGAACAAGGGTTGTCCAAGTAGTGGATAACCCCTTTAAAGTGGTACCACTTTGCCTGGCACACAGTAATAGAGGTACCTTATTTCTCACAAATGCACTTGCCTTGCTAACCTGGGCAAGTGCAGTGCTGGCTATAGATATGCACCAGAGTCTAATGCCTCATTCACATGTCTGTGAAACACGGTCCACAAACGATCTGGGTACGGGTCTCAAGACCTTAACTAAGCAGCTTTATAGGTACAGTATATCACAAAAGTCAGTACACCCTTCACATTTTTGTAAATGTTTTATTATATCTTTTCATGGGACAACACTGAAGATATGACACTTATTACAATGTAAAGTAGTCAGTATACAGCTTGTAACAGTGTAAATTTGGTGTGCCCTCTATATAACTCAACCCACAGCCATTAATGTCTAATCCGCTGGCAACAAAACTTAGTACACCTGTGGCGCCCCTGACCTGGTCAGGCACCACTGAGTACTGCACCCATGCTGGGGACAGTACAATACAGGTAATCCAGAAGGCTGACCGGGGTGTGGAACACAGGCGCATAGTGATCAGGTCTCACACATGTACCCATGAGAGGACCCCTGGGGATCCCAGGAGGGGGAAAAGCCTTGACCTTCACTGGAATAGTGGAGGGGGCCAAAAGCCTCCATCTCCTCTCAAGGGGTGTGGTGGAGAGTCTGGTTGCTAGGTGGCGTAGGCAAGAACAGGAGAGGAGGAGCAGTGAGTCAGTTAGAGCAGAGAACTCCAGAGGGCTCAGTGAGGAGCAGACCTGTGGGGCTGATGCTGTCTAACAGCGCCCGCGCAGTGACTACAGACGGGGGAGAACGGTCAACTAGGAGTGCTGCCTGAAAGCCAGCTTCAGCTAGAGAGTGCACGGAGTGGGAAGTACGGAGACTTCTAGAGAGCACCAGGCCCAACCGGGCGGCAGATCCCGAAGCGAGGATAGATTCACCTTTCCCTGCTAAACCTGCCGGTGTGGGGCTCTTACAGCCCACACCACAACAACCAAAAGCCGCAGCCACGTAACCGCAAGTAGGGCCCATAGGTCACAGGAGGCAAGAGGCTGGAGTGGCCTGGCCCGGGGAACAAGCACACGGCAAAACAAGAAGGGGAGAGAGGCTTGGAGCATCTTCCCTGGGTGACCCCCATAGGGACTCAAAGTCGGGGTCACCCCAAACCACCAAGGGCTAAGGAAGGCGAGTTAGTAGTCACCCTCATACAGTCAGCCGGAAGGATACCTGGTTCCCACCTGGTTCATCCCAGCTACGCCCGGGCTACTCACCCTGCCACCTGAAGTGAGTAAAAACCCTGAAAGACACTCTGCCTGTGTGTGGTCATTCTGCGACTTGTGGTACTACAGCTTTACAAAGGGCCCTGGGGCTTGCCTCACTCTCAGGAGGCTACTACACCCGACTGCACCCACCATCAGCCCCAGGCGACCCTCAACCTGCAGTGGCGGTCCCTACTGGCCGCAATACTGAGAGTGGCGTCACGACTACAAAGAAGATCTCCTACCTGTGACCAGAACCAGCTACGTGGAGTCCCTGAAGGTATGCACCGATACAACACCCGTGGGGCTTCACATCTGGCGTCACGAACAGGATAAGGACTAGACCTGTTCAGACAGGTGACCATGTGCCTGGGCGGTCCGCTTGGAAAATTGGAAGCGCCGCCATATTGCCACCATGAAAAGCGCGCTGAAAAACAACAGCAGCCCGCGCTGGAAGAAGTTACCGCCCACGAAGAGGTGTGGCTACCCAGAGATCCCCTGCAGAGTTCTGACCTTGCCAGCTATGAGAGTGGAAGCGTCGAGAGACGGCGGGAAGGAAAGGAAGCCACAAGCCTGCTGCTGGGAGAGGAGCTGCTGAAAGAGGCAGAGCAGAAACTGGACAGCTTGTTACAGGAGGCAGCGAAGAGTCCACTGCTGGGAGACCGTGCGGAAGACGGCGCAGAAGAAATGGCGTCTGACCGCAGGAACCCAGAACCAGGCTCCGCTGCCTGGTGGTACCGAGAGCTGGCCCAGTTTTGCAACCGGCTGGAGACCCGGGTCGTGGAGCAGATTCGGGAGGAACGGATGGAACTGCAGGAGATGACCGCGGCGGTTCGGGCCTATGAAGGGAGAGCTGCGCGCCGGGTGTCAGGCGGGACGGCGACGACGCAGACCCCAGTGCTACCAACAACGGGTGAGTCGAATGATGCCCCGGACCACGCAAGTGCCCCGACCCCTGCTGCCACGTCCGCGGTCCCTGAAGAGGCGTCCGGTGCGGCGACGCTGAAGCAGGCCGCAGCCACGCCAGGTGCGGCCCTCCAAGCCCCAGCGGCTGCAGCGATGCCCTGCTCGGCCCACCAAGACCCAGTCCCTGCAGCGATGCCCTGCCCGGCCCGCCAGGACCAGGCCGCCGCCATCCTGGGCGCGGCCCGCCAAGACCAGGCCGCCGCCATACAGGGCGCGGCCCGCCAAGCCCAGACTGCTGCAGCGACGTCCAGCCCAGCCTGCACAGAGCCCCCTGCAACAGCGACACTGATCCAGGCCGCCGCCATCCCGGGCGCGGCCCGCCAAGACCAGGCCGCCGCCAAACAGGGCGCGGCCCGCCAAGACCAGGCCGCCGCCATACAGGGCGCGGCCCGCCAAGACAAGGCCGCCGCCATGCCAGGCGCGGCCCGCCAAGGAAAGACTACCTCAGCATTTACCCCGGCCTGTAAGGCCAGAGCAGACACCGCTCCCCGGTCCACAGAGGTTCCTGATAGGCAGCCCACGGTGGGTGAAGACCCTGCATATTGGCAGATGAAGGCTGACCTGGAGGCCAAATTTCCACAATGGCTGGTGAGCCAATACATACCCCCTCCGCATACCCCAAAGAGTCTCCTGCTAACTCCTGCAGCAGCTACACCAAGGAGTCCCTCACCTGGGCCGGCCGAAGAGCAGCCATCCCCGGCACTGCCACAGCTGGAGTGCCAGGAAGAACTAAGGGGGAGAGGAGGCCAGGAAGCAGAAGGGTTGACTCCGACTCCAGTGTCACCAGTAGCAGTTGTGTATTCAGAGCCGGAAATGCTGCCATACTCCCGCTGGGACGAGGAGGACCTGACCCCCTCTGCAGAAGAAGAGCTGCCTAAGAGCTTCACCTGGGAGCCCACAGGCATGGATCCAGCCCGCAAGACACGGCGCAGAAGAACACAGTTTGCTCCAGCACCACAGTCTCCTGAACAGAGAGCAGTCACCGCCAGAGACCTAAAGGAGAAGCGTATGTTGAGAGAGTCCAAAGCCCAGGCTAGAGGACCCCTGTGTTATGGCGTAGTGGAAGATTTCAACTTGAAAAGTGGTTATGGCTTCATTGTAGCACCAGGAATAAAAGAAGGGATATTTGTAAACCGCAGAGATGTGAACGCTCATCTGCCAAGAGGACACCCTTGCAGAAATCTAAAGATGGGAGATTCCGTTCAGTTCACCCTGCATCAAGGCGAACGAGGATTGTATGCTTTGGGCGTAACGCTATGTCCCAACAAACCTTACAGCCATCCCCTGCAACAAGAAAGACAAGAAAGACAAGAAAGACAAGAAAGACAAGAAAGACAAGAAAGACAAGAAAGACAAGACAGAGATAAAGAACCAGATGTAGAAACAGATGAAGACCAAGAACGGAAAGATAAAGATCCTACAGATGAAGAAAGAGACAAAGAGCAAGAAAGTCACAGGTGCCAGTGCCCTACGTGCCCTCGCCCTAGTGAAAAAGAGGAGTAAAGTAAAGTACAGAAAAGAAGTACAGAAGTTAAAGTTTTGAAAGTTTTGTTTGCAACGTTCACGTTTAAGCATGTGCCCACAAAAACTATTGTGAGAAAACCATAAACCTTAAGGCTATGAACTTGCTATAGCCACAAACTCTCGCAGTGTAAATAGTTACACCAGTGGCACCACCACCAGGGCCAGCCTGTTTAGGGGCTTGGCTCGTCTGCAACCAGGGGGGCCCGTCCGTAGAAAAGGGCCTTGGCTCACCTGCGACCAGAGAGCACGCCTGTTTATGGGGCCTGGCTCTCCACCACAAAGAGGGTACCTGGTCAGCACCAACTGTGGAGGCCGCCTCTGCATCCTGCCAGAAGAGGCTGACGGCGCGGATCCACCAGGCCAGGTATACCCTGAAACCACCAGCCCATGAAAGCCGCCTCTACATCCTGCCAGAAGTGGCTGAAGTCGCGGCCAACGGGAGAGGAAGATTGGAGGAAAGGTCTGGGGAAACGGATGGCCCAGACCTGGTTACCAACAGGACCGGTGACCTGCCTCCTGAGAGGGTTTTGGGTGGGTTAACGGACTTGTGGGTGGAGGGTGGTGATGTCTGATACCTGGTGCTTTTAAATGTTTTACATGTTTTAATGTTTTATGCATTTTAAAATGTTGTCTTGCAGCCCGAGGACGTGCTGGTGATAACTAAGGGGGAATGTGGCGCCCCTGACCTGGTCAGGCACCACTGAGTACTGCACCCATGCTGGGGACAGTACAATACAGGTAATCCAGAAGGCTGACCGGGGTGTGGAACACAGGCGCATAGTGATCAGGTCTCACACATGTACCCATGAGAGGACCCCTGGGGATCCCAGGAGGGGGAAAAGCCTTGACCTTCACTGGAATAGTGGAGGGGGCCAAAAGCCTCCATCTCCTCTCAAGGGGTGTGGTGGAGAGTCTGGTTGCTAGGTGGCGTAGGCAAGAACAGGAGAGGAGGAGCAGTGAGTCAGTTAGAGCAGAGAACTCCAGAGGGCTCAGTGAGGAGCAGACCTGTGGGGCTGATGCTGTCTAACAGCGCCCGCGCAGTGACTACAGACGGGGGAGAACGGTCAACTAGGAGTGCTGCCTGAAAGCCAGCTTCAGCTAGAGAGTGCACGGAGTGGGAAGTACGGAGACTTCTAGAGAGCACCAGGCCCAACCGGGCGGCAGATCCCGAAGCGAGGATAGATTCACCTTTCCCTGCTAAACCTGCCGGTGTGGGGCTCTTACAGCCCACACCACAACAACCAAAAGCCGCAGCCACGTAACCGCAAGTAGGGCCCATAGGTCACAGGAGGCAAGAGGCTGGAGTGGCCTGGCCCGGGGAACAAGCACACGGCAAAACAAGAAGGGGAGAGAGGCTTGGAGCATCTTCCCTGGGTGACCCCCATAGGGACTCAAAGTCGGGGTCACCCCAAACCACCAAGGGCTAAGGAAGGCGAGTTAGTAGTCACCCTCATACAGTCAGCCGGAAGGATACCTGGTTCCCACCTGGTTCATCCCAGCTACGCCCGGGCTACTCACCCTGCCACCTGAAGTGAGTAAAAACCCTGAAAGACACTCTGCCTGTGTGTGGTCATTCTGCGACTTGTGGTACTACAGCTTTACAAAGGGCCCTGGGGCTTGCCTCACTCTCAGGAGGCTACTACACCCGACTGCACCCACCATCAGCCCCAGGTGCCTCCTAATCTGCAGTGGCGGTCCCCTCTGACCGCAAATCTGAGAGTGGCGTCACGATCAAAACTGAAGATTCCCTACCTGTGACCAGCACCAGCTACGTGGAGTCCCTGAAGGTATGCACCGACACAACACCCGTGGGGCTTCACACACCCTTAGATGAAAATGGTAACATTGTCCCCAATTAGTAATTTTCCCTCCCCGGTGTCATTTGACTCATTAGTGTTAAGACCAAAGGACCAAAAACCCCTTAAAAATACTTTAAATTTTTTTAATTACTTATTAAAACAAACCCCAAACAAAAACAATACACACATAGACGGGACATAAAAATTCCAATAGCCGCCAGAGAAGTAGAGGACCCCTTTAAATCAGGAGGTCACCCTGGCTAGCACCAGGAAAGAGAAATTGCACGTCCCTAATACATAGCAATTAATGCTGCCTATTGAAAAAGTCAGATTGTATATACATATCCAGTCTAGATAAGTTTGAAACAGTCATATAATGTATGAAAACAAGATTTTTTTTATATTGTAGGCACATGTGACTTATTAACCTTTGTGATAGGCATATTTAGAGGTACATGAGTGGTGTATATAGGCACTACAGTGATTATTGGTGTGCCATTTTCTGAAGCTTGACAAATATTGTTACTATGGTCCACTTGTAAACACCTTATACTATTGAATAAGACTGTTCTATTGATACGATTGTATGAGATTTCCCTTGAGTATTGTCTGTAAAGTGCAACCGTCCCTCACTTCCCCCTTCCCAGACTAGCTGCACAATAAGACCAGCGAAGGGTCAGCAGGGTGAGTCTTCGTTGAGTGGGGGCGCCACAGCGCTTAGGTTTAGGGTGCCAACCTCCGCGGTAAGGCAGGGCCTCTATAGGGTTCGTTTGGCCATTTCCTGGTTGCACTTTCAAAATCTTGTTTTCATACATTATATGACTGTTTCAAACTTATCTAGACTGGATATGTATATACAATCTGACTTTTTCAATAGGCAGCATTAATTGCTATGTATTAGGGACGTGCAATTTCTCTTTCCTGGTGCTAGCCAGGGTGACCTCCTGATTTAAAGGGGTCCTCTACTTCTCTGGCGGCTATTGGAATTTTTATGTCCTGTCTATGTGTGTATTGTTTTTGTTTGGGGTTTGTTTTAATAAGTAATTAAAAAAATTTAAAGTATTTTTAAGGGGTTTTTGGTCCTTTGGTCTTTACACTTGATTCCTCCCCTATATTGAAGTTTTTTGGTCTTTTTACTCATTAGTGTTACAAGGTCTCAGGTCTGAATGGAGGCAGGTGTTACGGGGGGCTGTCTGATAATAACCGAAAGGAGTATCAGACAGTCAGGGTCCACCGTGCAAAGACTTTGCTGCAGACTATGGCAGAGTGCAATACCTCTGTTAACTCACAGAAGGATATAATAAGTAAGTAAAGCAATTCCTCCCTTACTTGGAGGGTGTGTGGAATGATCTCTGTTAATAATCACAGAGACAAAGGCAATGTGTGCGAAATGGCACCTACCTAGGTCCGCTCTTCTAGTGGTGCAAAAGAGACGAACAGCAGCGTAAGCCGCACAAAGCTCCTACCTGCGTTCGCTCCACTAGTGTGCGAGGACACGAACCACTAGATATGGCACCTGCCTAGGTCCGCTCTTCTAGTGGTGCAAAAGAGACGAACAGCAGCGTAAGCCGCACAAAGCTCCTACCTCTGTTCGCTCCCCTAGTGTGCGAGGATACGAACAACTGCCAGACGCAGTATAAGGAATGTTACCCTAGCGGCAACGTCCACCTACGAGTAGAATCACAAGGCCCAGCCAGACCATGTGCCTCAGGCACCTGCCTATGTCCGCTCCCCTAAGAGGTAAGGATACGGACAGCAGCCGAAGCTGTAAGGTATAAGAACGCTACCCTGCCGGTAGCGCTCACCTAGCATAGACAGAGGAATGCCTAGAGGAACGCGCACAGAGCGTCTACTCATATGCATGAACCAAGAGGACTGAGCACCATGCGGCGTGTGTCAGGGTCTTATATAGACTCTGTGCCTCATCCAAGATGGAGGACACCAGAGCCAATCCGCTGCCAGAATGACAGGAGTGACGTCATGCTGGCCTATCACCGAGCAAGACGTCACAAGCACATGACCAGCGACCAATCGGCATAGAAGGTGTCAGAGACATGTGACCTCGTGTCAGCGATGATGTCACCCGCACATGTGCAATGGCTCCAAGATTGGACTTAGTCTCCGGCGCTCGCACATGTGCAGTAGCAAGAAATCTGGACTTAGTCTCCAGCGCTCGCACATGTGCAGTAGCAAGAAATCTGGACTAAAGCGGGCTTTACACGCTACGACATCGCTAATGCGGAGTCGTTGGGGTCACGGAATTCGTGACGCACATCCGGCCGCATTAGCGATGCCGTTGCGTGTGACATCGATTAGCGATTTTGCATCGTTGCAAAACAGTGAAAAATCGCTAATCGGCGACACGGGGGTCCATTCCCAATTATCGTTACTTCAGCAGTAACGAGGTTGTTCCTCGTTCCTGCGGCATCACACATCGCTGCGTGTGACGCCGCAGGAGCGAGGAACTTCTCCCTACCTGCCTCCCGGCCGCTATGCGGAAGGAAGGAGGTGGGCGGGATGTTACGTCCTGCTCATCTCCGCCCCTCCGCTGCGATTGGGCGGCGGTTCAGTGACGTCGCTGTGACGCCGCACGGACCGCCCCCTTAGAAAGGAGGCGGTTCGCCGGTCACAGCGACGTCGCCGGACAGGTAAGTATGTGTGACGGCTCTGGGCGATGTTGTGCGCCACGGGCAGCGATATGCCCGTGTCGCGCAACAGATGGGGGCGAGTACGCACACTAGCGATATCGGGACCGATATCGCAGTGTGTAAAGTAGCCTTTAGTCTCCAGCGCTCGCACATGTGCAGTAGCAAGAAATCTGGACATAGTCTCTAGTGCTCGCAGCAACCGTAACAGTACCTCCCCCTCAAGGGCCCCCCTCCCGGCGATGCAGGTAATCGGCAACTAAGTCGGGAGCATGGACAGCCTCCTCAGGCTCCCAAGAGCGATGTTCCGGGCCATAGCTGTTACGGGGGGCTGTCTGATAATAACCGAAAGGAGTATCAGACAGTCAGGGTCCACCGTGCAAAGACTTTGCTGCAGACTATGGCAGAGTGCAATACCTCTGTTAACTCACAGAAGTATATAATAAGAAAGTAAAGCAATTCCTCCCTTACTTGGAGGGTGTGTGGAATGATCTCTGTTAATAATCACAGAGACAAAGGCAATGTGTGCGAAATGGCACCTACCTAGGTCCGCTCTTCTAGTGGTGCAAAAGAGATGAACAGCAGCGTAAGCCGCACAAAGCTCCTACCTGCGTTCGCTCCACTAGTGTGCGAGGACACGAACCACTAGATATGGCACCTGCCTAGGTCCGCTCTTCTAGTGGTGCAAAAGAGACGAACAGCAGCGTAAGCCGCACAAAGCTCCTACCTCTGTTCGCTCCCCTAGTGTGCGAGGATACGAACAACTGCCAGACGCAGTATAAGGAACGTTACCCTAGCGGCAACGTCCACCTACGAGTAGAATCACAAGGCCCAGCCAGACCATGTGCCTCAGGCACCTGCCTATGTCCGCTCCCCTAAGAGGTAAGGATACGGACAGCAGCCGAAGCTGTAAGGTATAAGAACGCTACCCTGCTGGTAGCGCTCACCTAGCATAGACAGAGGAATGCCTAGAGGAACGCGCACAGAGCGTCTACTCATATGCATGAACCAAGAGGACTGAGCACCATGCGGCGTGTGTCAGGGTCTTATATAGACTCTGTGCCTCATCCAAGATGGAGGACACCAGAGCCAATCCGCTGCCAGAACGACAGGAGTGACGTCATGCTGGCCTATCACCGAGCAAGACGTCACAAGCACATGACCAGCGACCAATCGGCATAGAAGGTGTCAGAGACATGTGACCTCGTGTCAGCGATGATGTCACCCGCACATGTGCAATGGCTCCAAGATTGGACTTAGTCTCCGGCGCTCGCACATGTGCAGTAGCAAGAAATCTGGACTTAGTCTCCAGCGCTCGCACATGTGCAGTAGCAAGAAATCTGGACTTAGTCTCCAGCGCTCGCACATGTGCAGTAGCAAGAAATCTGGACATAGTCTCCAGTGCTCGCAGCAACCGTAACAGTACCTCCCCCTCAAGGGCCCCCCTCCCGGCGACGCAGGTAATCGGCAACTAAGTCGGGAGCATGGACAGCCTCCTCAGGCTCCCAAGAGCGATGTTCCGGGCCATAGCCCTCCCAATCTATCAAGAAGAACCTGCGCCCTCTAACCATCTTAGAACCAACTATGGCTCGTACCTCATAGCTAGAGCGAGAGGAATCAGAGGCAGGAGAGTGCATTTCACGAGCGTGAGGTAAAATAGCCGGCTTTAGCAGTGAGACATGGAATTTGTCATGAATCCTAAGATGGACAGGTAACTTCAATTGATAGACTACAGGATTTACCTGTCGAAGAACCTCATAAGGACCCAGGAAGCGAGGAGCAAATTTGACAGAGCTCACTCTAAGTCTCACGTGTTTTGCAGAGAGCCACACAAAGTCCCCTGGAGAAAAGACAGGAGCCGGGCGACGAAACCGATCGGACACCGTCTTCATACGGTCCTTAGCTGCTTGGATCGACTCTTGAGTCCGATCCCAAACCTCTCTGGCATTAGTTGCCCAGTCGGCCACAAGAGGAGGAGGTGCAGCAGCGGGAAACGGTACCGGTACCCTAGGGTGTTGCCCATTATTGAGTACGAACGGTGTCTGCCCAGTGGCCTCAGCCAGCGAATTGTTAAGGGCAAATTCTGCCCAGGGTAGGAGGGAGGACCAGTTATCGTGGTTCTCAGCAACAAAGTGTCGAAGGTATATAATCATAGATTGATTGGTACGTTCAACCAAACCATTAGTCTCCGGATGGTATGCCGAAGAGAGATTCAACTCAATTTGCAGAAGGCTACAAAGATCTCGCCAGAAACGGGAAGTAAATTGCGGGCCTCTATCACAAATGATACGATCTGGCATCCCGTGAAGCCTAAAGACATGCTTGAGGAATAGTTTGGTTAGTACCCTGGAAGATGGGATTCTCGATAACGGTACGAGATGAACCATCCGGGAGAAATGGTCCGTAATGACCCACACAAATCTATGTCCCTGTGAACATGGAAGATCACCCACAAAGTCCATGCCTACCACCTCCCATGGTCTATCTGGCACTGGTAAAGGATGCAAGAGCCCAGCCGGTCTCTGCCGTAATGGACGGTTGCGAGCACACGAGTAGCAGGAACCGACATATCTCTTGACGTGGCTGGCTAAGTGTGGCCACCAATACCACCTCTCCAGTAACTCTCGTGTCCGCCTAATACCAAAATGCCCACCCACCTTTGAGGTGTGGGCCCATGACAGTATATCATTCTGTCGATCAGGCGGAACAAAGGTCTTGCCCGGTGGGATTTGGTCTAACGTCACAGGGGAGAGCGTATGAAAAACCCTGGAGGGAAGGATAAGACGAGGTTCGTCAATCTCTTCCTGGGTAGAAAGCATAGAGCGAGACAGGGCGTCTGCCTTGTTATTCTTACTCCCAGACAAATAGTTGATGGAGAAGTGAAAGCGGGAGAAAAACAAGGACCAGCGGGTTTGGCGAGGATTCAGACGCTGAGCGGTTTGTAAGTACGTCAGATTCTTATGGTCTGTATAGACCTGGAAAGGATGTTTCGCTCCTTCCAGCAAGTGACGCCACTCCTCCAAGGCTAATCTCAAGGCGAGCAGTTCCCTATCCCCAATGGTATAGTTTCTCTCTGCCGGTGAAAAGGTTTTAGCAAAGAAGAAACACAGCCTTTTTCTACCTGCACCGTTCTTTTGATACAAGACCGCACCAGCACCCACTGAAGAGGCATCAACCTCTAAGAGGAAGGGCTTACTCTCATCGGGTCTTTGAAGAACGGGAGCAGTTGAAAAGTGTCTTTTTACTGCCTCAAAAGCCTGAGATGTCTCAGTAGACCAGGCTTTGGGATTAGCACCTTTCTTAGTCAAGGCCACCAAAGGGGCCACCAAAGTAGAAAAATGGGGTATGAACTGCCTGTAATAATTTATGAATCCTAAGAAGCGTTGCACCGCCTTCAAGGAATGAGGTTCGGACCATTGCAGGACAGCAGAGAGCTTCGCAGGATCCATAGCCAGACCCTCTTGTGAGATAATGTAACCCAAAAAAGGCAATGAGGACTGCTCGAATACACATTTCTCGAGTTTAGCAAACAATGAGTGCTCCCTTAAACGGGAAAGGACACGAACGACATCCTGACGATGAGTCTCCAGATCAGGAGAAAAAATCAGGATGTCGTCCAGATACACCACTACTGAGGATAACAGTAAATCCCTGAACACATCGTTTACGAAGTCCTGAAATACTGCGGGTGCATTACATAACCCAAAAGGCATGACGAGGTATTCATAGTGACCGTCTCGGGTGTTAAAAGCGGTCTTCCATTCGTCACCCTTTCGAATTCGTACCAAGTTATATGCACCCCGCAGATCCAACTTCGTAAAAACTTGAGCTCCTCTCAGTCTGTCAAAGAGCTCCGAAATTAAAGGTAATGGGTATTTGTTCTTTATTGTGATTGCGTTGAGACCCCTGTAATCTATGCAGGGACGCAAATCACCCTCTTTCTTCCGAACAAAGAAAAACCCAGCTCCTGCGGGAGAGACAGACTTACGAATGAACCCCTTCTCTAAGCTCTCTCTTATATAGGTCGACATGGCCTCCGACTCAGGTATCGACAGGGGGTAAACCCTGCCTTTAGGTGGAACCGAACCTGGGATAAGGTCTATGGCACAGTCATACGGCCTATGGGGTGGAAGAACCTCAGCACCCTGTTTGGAGAACACGTCAGCGAAATCCAAATAGGGTGTAGGTATGGGAGAGAGATCAGTTGATGCAACCGCAACGACCTTAGGTGGTAAGGGAAGACATCGGGACTGACATTTCGAACCCCAACTAATAATGCTGTCAGACTCCCAGTCAATGTGAGGAGCATGAGTCCGAAGCCATGGAAGACCCAGAAGGACGTCGTCTATACCCTCAGGCAAAACAAGAAAAGAAATCTCCTCTATGTGACCCTGAGACAGGGAAAGGCGCAAAGGAACTGTCCTCAATGTAATGGAGTCAGACAACATAGTTCCATTAACAACACGGACAGGAATAGGCGCCTCTAACATGATAGAGGGAATATTGTGTCCCTTTACAAATCCTGAGGACACAAAAATCCCGTCAGCTCCGGAATCCACAAAAGCCATAATAGGCCATGTATTCTCAGATAACGAGAGCTGACCTGGGATACAACACTTAGAGGGTGCAGAAGACGTCTCTAGTAACCCCCCTCTAATGGTTACTAGGCCAGGGAGTTTCCCTGACGACTAGGACACTTGTTGGCATAGTGCCCAGCCTGACGACATACGTAACATATAGGAGGACCAGACTTGCGTAGTCTGGAGAACGTATGACCTAACTCCATAGGAGTGGGAGATGTTTCAGATGCTGAGGAAGATGGTAGTGGACCCTCAACAACTGGAATAGCCCGATGCTTAGGGCGTGAGGAAGAGACCTCGAGTCTACGTTCCTTATGGCGTACATCGATCCTCGTTGCTACTGTGATCAAGTCCTCCAGAGAAGCAGGGACCTCACGAGTAGCAAGGGCATCCTTGACATAGCCTGCCAACCCTCTCCAGAAGATAGGAATCAACACCTTCTCTGGCCAATCTAGTTCTGCCACCAGAGTTCTAAAAGCAATGGCATAAGAACTAGTGGATAACGAACCCTGAGATAGATCTAACAGTCTCAGGGCCGCATCATGGGTAACCTGCGGACCCATGAATACCGCCTTAAGAGCATCAAGAAAGTCTTGATGTCTCAGAGTAACCACATCAGAGCGCTCCCATAGGGGAGTCGCCCATTCTAAGGCTTTGTCCTGAAGTAAGGAGATGATAAAGCCTACTCTGGACCTCTCCGTAGAGAAGCGAGAAGAGTTGACCTCTAGGTGTATCTGACACTGACTAATGAAACCACGACATGATCTGGCATCGCCAGAATATCTGTTTGGCAGAGCAAGTCGAGGATCATGTGCAGATGTCACCATGGTCTGAGGTTTATCCTCTATACTCTTGAGCCGTGACTCAAGTACTTGTATGTAACGGTGTAACTGCTGATATTCTGCCATAACTGCCAGACCCTTGGCTCAGTCCTAATGTTACGGGGGGCTGTCTGATAATAACCGAAAGGAGTATCAGACAGTCAGGGTCCACCGTGCAAAGACTTTGCTGCAGACTATGGCAGAGTGCAATACCTCTGTTAACTCACAGAAGGATATAATAAGTAAGTAAAGCAATTCCTCCCTTACTTGGAGGGTGTGTGGAATGATCTCTGTTAATAATCACAGAGACAAAGGCAATGTGTGCGAAATGGCACCTACCTAGGTCCGCTCTTCTAGTGGTGCAAAAGAGATGAACAGCAGCGTAAGCCGCACAAAGCTCCTACCTGCGTTCGCTCCACTAGTGTGCGAGGACACGAACCACTAGATATGGCACCTGCCTAGGTCCGCTCTTCTAGTGGTGCAAAAGAGACGAACAGCAGCGTAAGCCGCACAAAGCTCCTACCTCTGTTCGCTCCCCTAGTGTGCGAGGATACGAACAACTGCCAGACGCAGTATAAGGAACGTTACCCTAGCGGCAACGTCCACCTACGAGTAGAATCACAAGGCCCAGCCAGACCATGTGCCTCAGGCACCTTCCTATGTCCGCTCCCCTAAGAGGTAAGGATACGGACAGCAGCCGAAGCTGTAAGGTATAAGAACGCTACCCTGCCGGTAGCGCTCACCTAGCATAGACAGAGGAATGCCTAGAGGAACGCGCACAGAGCGTCTACTCATATGCATGAACCAAGAGGACTGAGCACCATGCGGCGTGTGTCAGGGTCTTATATAGACTCTGTGCCTCATCCAAGATGGAGGACACCAGAGCCAATCCGCTGCCAGAATGACAGGAGTGACGTCATGCTGGCCTATCACCGAGCAAGACGTCACAAGCACATGACCAGCGACCAATCGGCATAGAAGGTGTCAGAGACATGTGACCTCGTGTCAGCGATGATGTCACCCGCACATGTGCAATGGCTCCAAGATTGGACTTAGTCTCCGGCGCTCGCACATGTGCAGTAGCAAGAAATCTGGACTTAGTCTCCAGCGCTCGCACATGTGCAGTAGCAAGAAATCTGGACTTAGTCTCCAGCGCTCGAACATGTGCAGTAGCAAGAAATCTGGACTTAGTCTCCAGCGCTCGCACATGTGCAGTAGCAAGAAATCTGGACATAGTCTCTAGTGCTCGCAGCAACCGTAACAGCAGGTATGTTAAATTTGGTGTTATGGCTCACACACTCTCTCAACATGGCTCTTAATGGTAAAGAATTCTTTGAGGCTATGAAAAAAAAGAATTGTTGCTCTACATAAAGATAGCCTCGGCTATAAGAAAATTGTCAACACCCTGAAACAGAACAGCAGCATGGTGGGCAAGACCATACAGTGGTTTAACAAGACATGGTCCACTCAGGACAGGCTTCGCCATGATCGACCAAAGAAGAAGTTGAGTGCTTGTGATCAATGTCATATCCCTAGGTTGTCTTTTCAAAATAGATGTTGGAGTGCTGCCAACTGTCACGCTTGGTACAGGTAAGTACCCAGCATACAGCAAAAGGGAAGGGGGACCCTATTTCCAGAAAAGGGGGAGATGGTGACCCCTGATCAAACCTACCGCAGGGGCCTGGGTTCCCTTACTGCCCTAGATAGGTTCAGCACCTATGCGCCAAGCTGGATACTTGGCCCTAGGCGGACCCTTATCTAGGCCCTAGGTATGGAGCAGATGGGATGATCACTTAGTCAACCCCACTAAGCTCTAAAGGCCCCTTTACACACTGAGACTTTCAGCGATCCCACCAGCGATCCCAACCTGGCCGGGATCGCTACAAAGTCTCTGGTGAGTCTCTGGTGAGCTGTCAAACAGGCAAACCTGGCCAAAGACGCAACAGCGATCCGGACCTGCAGAACGACCTAGCTAGTCAAACACTGGAAACGAGTGATGTGTCACAATATCTGTCAATCACTATTCTCTGTCAGTCGGTCTCTCCCTCTCGGTCTCTATTCTCTCTCTGTCGGTCCGTCACTATCTCTGTCCCTCTCTCACAGTCTGTCAGTCATTTTCCCCTCCTCTCTCATACTCACCGATCCCCGATCCAAGGCGCGGCACGGCACGGCGTTCACACTGCTGCGGCGGCTTTTACTATTTTGAAAAAGCCGGCCGCTCATTAAACAATTTCGTATTCCCTACTTTCCCTGCCCACAGGCGCCTATGATTGGTTGCAGTGAGACACGCCCCCACTCTGAGAGACAGGTGTCTCACTGCACCCAATCACAGCAGCCGGTGGGCGTGTCTATACTGTGCAGTGAAATAAATAATTAAATAATTTAAAAAAACGGCGTGCGGTCCCCCCCAATTTTAATACCAGCCAGATAAAGCCATACGGCTGAAGGCTGGTATTCTCAGGATGGGGAGCCCCACGTTATGGGGAGCCCCCCAGCCTAACAATATCAGTCAGCAGCCGCCCAGAATTGCCGCATATATTATATGCGACAGTTCTGGGACTGTACCCGGCTCTTCCCGATTTGCCCTGGTGCGTTGGCAAATCGGGGTAATAAGGAGTTATTAGGGTAACCTCAGTGACAGCTCAGCTAATCGCGCTACTCACCTCAGTTGCTGCGTGGAGCTGACTGGAGCGGCGGTGAGTAGCGCGATCAGCTGAGCTGTCACTGAGGTTACCCGCGGCCACCGCTGCATCCACCGCTGGATCCACCGCTGGATCCAGTGACAGCGGGTAACCTCAGTGACAGCTCAGCCGATCGCGCGGCTGTCTTCATTAGCTGTGTGGAGGTGACAGGAGCGGCGGTGTCTTCTGCTGCTCCTGTCACCTGCATGCAGCTGAGCTGGAAGCGACGCTGGAGGTCCGTGGATTACGCCGGACATGGAGGGCTTTTTGGGGCTGATTAAATTGGTGATGAGGGAATTTGTTTGTGTTTTTTATTTCTAATAAATGATTTTTTCGGGTGTGTGTGTTTATTTACTGTCACTTACAGATTAATCATGGAAGGTATCTCGGGGAGACGCCTGACATGATTAATCTAGGACTTATTGTCAGCTATGGGCTGCCAATAACTCCTTATTACCCCGATTTGCCAACGCACCAGGGCAAATTGGGAAGAGCCGGGTAAAGTCCCAGAACTGTCGCATATAATGTATGCGGCAATTCTGGGCGGCTGCTGACTGATATTGTTAGGCTGGGGGGCTCCCCATAACGTGGGGCTCCCCATCCTGAGAATACCAGCCTTCAGCCGTATGGCTTTATCTGGCTGGTATTAAAATGGGGGGGGGACCGCACGCCGTTTTTTAAAATTATTTAATTATTTATTTCACTGCACAGTATAGACCCGCCCACCGGCTGCTGTGATTGGGTGCACCAGTGAGACACCTGTCACTCAGCATGGGGGCGTGTCTCACTGCAACCAATCATAGGCGCCTGTGGGCGGGGAAAGTAGGGAATACGAAATTGTTTAATGAGCGGCCAGCTTTTTCAAAATAGTAAAAGCCGCCGCAGCAGTGTGAATGCCGTGCAGCGCCGCGCCGGGGATCGGGGGACGGTGAGTATGAGAGAGGAGGGGAAAATGACCGACAGACTGTGAGAGAGGGACAGAGATAGTGACGGACCGACAGAGAGAGAATAGAGACGGAGAGGGAGAGACCGACTGACAGAGAATAGTGATTGACAGATATTGTGACACATCACTCGTTTCCAGTGTTTTAAGTCCCCTTTACACACTGAAACTTTCTAGCGATCATGCTGCACAGCGGAAAACAAAGGACCAAAGAATGGTCCTGAACGATTTGTAGCGATCAGCAACTTCACAGCAGGGGCCAGGTCGCTGATGTGTTTCACACACTGCAATGTCGCTGGGGAGGTCGCTATTACGTTACAAAACCAGTGAAGTTACAGCGATGTCGTTTGCGATGTTGCAGTGTGTAAAGCCACCTTAAAGGCCCCGTCACACTAAGCAACATTGCTAGCAACATCGCTGCTAACGAACAACTTTTGTGACGTTGCTAGCGATGTTGCTGTGTGTGACATCCAGCAACAACCTGGCCCCTGCTGTGAGGTCGTTGGTTGTTGCTGAATGTCCTGGGCCATTTTTTAGTTGTTTCTGTCCCGCTGTGAAGCACAGATCGCTGTGTGTGACAGCGAGACAGCAACAACTAAATGTGCAGGCAGCAGGAGCCGGCTTCTGCGGAGGCTGGTAACCACAGTAAACATCGGGTAACCAAGAAGCCCTGTCCTTGGTTACCCGATATTTACCTTTGTTACCAGCCTCCGCCGCTCTCACTGTCAGTGCCGGCTCCTGCTCTGTGCACATGTAGCTGCAGGACACATCGGGTTAATTAACCCGATGTGTGCTGTAGCTAGGAGAGCAAGGAGCCAGCGCTAAGCATTGTGCGCTGCTCCCTGCTTTGTGCACATATAGCTGCAGCACACATCGGGTAATTAACCCCATGTGTGCTGTAACTAGGAGAGCAGGGAGCCAGCGCTAAGCGGTGTGCGCTGCTCCCTGCTCTCTGCACGTGTAGCTCCGTGCGCTGGTAACCAAGGTAAATATCGGGTTGGTTACCCGATATTTACCTTAGTTACCAAGCGCAGCAACTTCCACGCGGCGCTGGGGGCTGGTCACTGGTTGCTGGTGAGATCACCAGCAACTCGTGTAGCGACGCTCCAGCGATCTGTCACGCTCCCCGGTCCCCGTGCTGCGCTCCCCGGTCCCCGTGCACTGCTCCCCGGTCCCCGTGCTGCGCTCCCCGGTCCCAGTGCTGCGCTCCCCGGTCCCCGTGCTATGCTCCCCGGTTCCCGACGGCGCGCTCCGCTCACCACTCCCGCTCCCGGTTCTCCTGCTCCCTCTCCCTCGCCAGGATCCTCCAGGCGGTCCCGCTCCAGGCGTCCCTCGGCTTCACTGGACACCCTGCCCGGCACTCCTGCTTCCTCAGCGCCGCTTCCTTCCCTGGTATCTGGCACTCAGGCCTCGCGCATGCGCGTTAGGGCGCGCGCGCGGTCATTCACCCTTTCTTAAAGGGCCAGCACCCAGAAACAGGATATTGGCTTGCAGGTACAGGGTATAAGAGGATTCTTATTCCAGGTGGGCGGGGCCTGTTCTACGTGTTTAGCAAGGTAGTGTTCAGGTCCCCTATTGCTTTGCCTTGTGCTTTTGCCTGCATTAACCCTGTCCTGTCTCGTAGAGCCTGTCCTGCCACGCCAGCCGCTCCGAACCACGCTCATTCCCGTAACCTGACGGTGACTTCGGCGGATGTTCCACCATCTCTGCAGCTCCGCCAGTCTCCACTCCCTGGCTCCGTTTGGTGACCCGTTCCATCGCTCAGCAAGTTCCGGATCCCGCCTGACCTTACCACCTGGCCTCGGACTCTGAGCCTCGTCACCCGGACCACCGTCCAGAACTCCGTCCACCTTTCCTGCTCCCCTACGGACTGTCTGGCTACCATTAGTGCTTCGGCTGCCGTGCACCCAGACCCTCTGGCGGGGTGACCTGCCTGGCTGCCTCCTCAAGAGAAACCGGTGTACGGTCCAGAGGTTCCACCACCCGGACGTTACACGATCCCTGCCAGGTCAGGTTGCTGGTGGGATCGCTGGAGCGTCGCAGTGTGACATCTCACCAGCAACCTCCTAGCAACTTACCAGCGATTCCTATCGTTGTTGGGATCGCTGGTAAGTTGCTTAGTGTGACTGGACCTTAAGACACAGGGATAACAAACAAGGGAAGGAAACTACTTATCTCCTGATGACTCAAGAAAAGGAACTGCAAACAACAACCAGGTTACACCAGAAGAATTGGAGTTGATTGCTTGTATTGAAGACTTTTAAAGGGTAGAAGACTTTTCACCAGCACTGAGTATGGGGAAATGAGAGTATATATGGACACCAAGGAAGTGCTGAAGAAAATCAGCTGAAAGGGTGAGGAACTCTGCAGGGTCCTACAGAGAAAACCATGAAAACAAAGAGGAAATTCATAGGATACCAAATACATCAAGCAGAAATGATAGTAGCTCAGGGAGCAGTTTGTGCAGCCAAATAATGTGACCATACACTGCTAGACAGCCCAAGACTGTCTGTCACCCGTGACACACCCATGCCACCAGCATTGCTGCAGAGTTTAAAGGGGTGGGGGGTTAGCCTATCAGTGCTCAGACCACGCACCGCACAGTGCATCAAATAGGTCAGCATGGCGTAGAAGGAAGCCTCTTCTAAGATGTTCTAAGCCAGCAAACAGTTTGCTGAAGACAAGCAGACTTAAGGGTGCTTTACACGCTGCGAAATCACTGGCAATAGCTAGCGATGTCGTGCGCGATAGCACCCGCCCCCGTCGCTCTTGTGACATTTGGTGATTGCTTCCGTAGAGAACATTATCGCTACGGCAACGTCACACGCACATACCTTTACTACGATGTCGCTGTGACCGCCGAACAATCCCTCCTTCAAGGAGGAGATGCGTTCGGCGTCATAGCGACGTCACTGCATTGTACCTGCAGCAGCAACGATATTATGAAAAGGAGCGACGTGTCAACGATCAGCGATTTTTGACGCTTTTGCGATCGTTGATCGTCGCTCCTTGGTGTCACACGCTGCGATGTCGCTAACTGCGCCGGATGTGCGTCACTAACGACGTGACCCCGACGATATATCATTAGCGATATCGCAGCGTGTAAAGCACCCTTTAGGACATGGATTACTGGAACCATGTTCTGTGGCCTCAGATGAAGGTGAACTTATTTGGTTCTTATTTGATTATTTGGTTCAGATGGTGTCAAGCGTGTGTGGCAGCAACCACGTGAGGAGTATAAAGATAAGTATGTCTTCCCTACAGTCAAGCATGGTGGTGGGAGTACCATGGTTCTGGGCAGCAGGAGAGCTGCTGGCTGTGGGGAGCTACTATTCAATGAAGAAACCATGAAAGCCAACATGTACTGTGACATGCTGAAGCAGAGCAGGGCTTTGTTCAAACATGATAGCGACCCCAAACATACCTCAAAGACGATCACTGCCTTGCTAAAGAAACTGAGGGGAAAGTTGCTGGTCTGACAAGCATGTCTCCAGACCTAAACACTATAGAGCAGGGGTGGGGAACCTTTGGCCTGTGGACCGTATACGGCCCGCGATGACCTTTTCTGCATCCCCCGGGAATCTGCTGGCAGCCGCGTCTTGCTGGCTGACGGCCCTTTAAATCCCCATGTGCGCTGCGAGGACGTGTATTCAGCATTCACTACTGAATGCTGGTCAGTTGCTTGTGTGCTGAGGACTTACTTTGTGGGCAGGGTTAGCGCTCTGCGCCCCGTCCCACAGAAGACGACCAGCAGCAGTTTCACGACTTCCAGCGCTGTGTGCCTGCTCCGGCTGTGCTCTGTGCCCTGTGCACGCTCCCACTGTGCTATGTGCCTGCTCCGGCTGTGCACTGTGCCCGCTTTCCCTGTGCGTGCTCCCACTGTGCTGTGTGCCCACTTTGGCTGTGCTGTGTGCCCGCTTCCCCTATTCGCCCTCCCACTGTGCTGTGTACCCGCTTTGGCTGTGCTGTGTGCCTGCTTCCCCTGCACCCGCTCCTACTGTGCGAGCTCCTACTGTGCTGTGTGCCCGTTCCCCCTGTGCACGCTCCCACTGTGTTTCATGACTGCTTCCTCTGTGTGTGCTTCCACTGTGCTGTGTGCCCGCTCCCTTAGTGCTGTGTGCCTGCCCCACCAAGGTTGTGTGCCCCCTCCCCCACCAGGGCAATGTGCCTCCCCCTTAGTGCTGTGTGCCCCCCCCTCCCCTAGGGCTGTGAGACTCCCCCCATTGCTGTGTACCACCCCCAGTGCTGCGTACCACCCCAAATGCTGTGCCCCCCATGTCCATGCCCCCCCATGCTATCTGTGCACCGCAAGTGCTGTCATTTCCCCCAGTGCTGTCCGTGCCCCCCTAGTGATGTGCGTGCCCCTAGTGGTGTGTGCCCCCCTAGTGATGTGTGTGCCCCCCAGTGCTGTCTGTGTCTCCCCCAGTGCTGTCTTTGCTCCCCCCAGTGCTGTCTTTGCCCCCCCAGTGCTGTTTATGCCCCCTCAGTGCTGTCTTTGCCCCCCCCAGTGCTGTTTGTGCCCCCCAGTGCTGTTTGTGGGGGCACATACAGCACATGAGGGACTGGGGCATATATATCACATGAGGGGCTGGGGCATGTACAGCTGTACCGCCCCCGTAGCAGCGGCCGAGCCGCTCGGATCCGGAGCCACGGTGGCTTGAGGGGTCTCCGGACCCTGGGGTTCCACACGGACACTCGAATTAAAAAGGAGTGGGGTAGTATGTACATGGGATTAAGAAGGTTTGTGACGCCACCCACGGTGCGTGGTAAGTTGAGGTACCACCGCTGCTGTTGGGGATGCCCGGTGGCGGTGGTATGGCAGCAAGGTGTTTTAACCCCTCTGTGGGTAGGGTTTTTTTGCCCCGGGAGCCCGGTGATGGTGGTGTAGGGATGCCGTTGGGGAGTGGGAGAAGGGTTTTCAGTGTACTCACTCAGTCCAGAAATAACCACACCGACAGTCCAGAAATAACCACACCGAGTGTGCTCACTCAGTCCAGAAATAACCACACCAACAGCTTGTAAACCAAAGTTCCGAGCACCACTGCAGCTGGGAGGGAGCACGCTTGGGTCTGTGCCCTTGGTGTTGCGGTTAGTCTGTGGCCCTCTCCTTGGCACCTGTGTTTCCTCTTATGGACCCTCAAGCCTGAAACCTTTCGGGTCCCGCTCACCCGTATGGCTAACGGAGTGAGCTTGCTCTCCGGGTTCACGTGTAGGATTTCTTTGGACTGTATTGGGAAAGTCGTATCCCATCGGTGTGGTAGTACCCCGATTTTGGAGCAGGTTGGGGATGACACTTGAAGTCTTCACCCCCATCGGGTAAATTGCCGGGACGCGTGAAGCTACTTCCCGGCTTAGGGTCCACGTACCCCGTCGTGCATTGGCCTCTGCCCGGTGATAGCTCAAGGCCGCCGGCCGCCCTCCTCGGCATTCCGTGCCCCCTGACACTATCCCCTGCGACCGGGGTTCCAGCTCCTACCAGGCCCAGTCTAACATCTGCCACCTAGTACCCAGGAGCCCTGCTCCTCCTGTGACCTCTCCTCTCGAGAGTCACTTCTACCTCCTCCTCTCTTGCTCCACTTTTCTCAACTCTGCTCAACTGTCACTTTTCTCACTTTCTCCTACCAACCCCTCATGTGGGCGGCCCTATTCCCTTCAGGCCCCCAATGGTGAGTCTGGTGGGTAGAGTGCAAAGTGTTCCTAGGGTTTTGATTGGCTCAGCTGTTTGCAACACCAAAGGACCAGGACCCGTAACCAAGGAGGGTGGATACCGTGCTGAAGGGCAGATTGCACAATAGCAAAAATTTTTGGATCAATACGTCCCGGGAATATTAAAGATTATACCAAAATAGCCAAATATTCCCAATATAACCAATTATTTTATTAGATTAAAAATTCCACACCACAGTGTAAGTTAAACAAGTGATCAATAGATCATGTACATAAAATATGTTCCAGGTTGACAGTAAGATGTAACAAGTAGACAAGGTTCACAATCAACTTAGAGCGTAAGACTTAACTTAGGCTGGAAATATAGCATTATTCAGCACCAAAAGTTTGGAGCATGTCAGTCCATAAGGTCCAAGCACATATATGCTGTTGCTCTTTCAGAAGTCCTTTTAATATAGGTGAACCGTCCACTTAAAAGTCATGCAAACATTCCTTCTCAGTGACTCCGCCTCGACGCGTTCCCCCACACTGAAGGTGTGGTTCATCAGGAGGCTATGAGGTTAAATACATTTAATCAGCATCAAGATATACAAAGATACACAGTTTTGAAGACATTATCACAGTAGCATGAAAAGATAAGAAACCAATAATGCATTTAGTACTTGCCCAAAGTGAAGATTAGGTGTGCAGGTCCATGGCATCAGATAGACAGGATCAGCAGTGGTACAGACAATACTGTGTAGATGACCACCACAGTCCAAGTGATCGCCATGGAGCTGAACCACCATATGTGGTATATATATACACCATACATTATCCAAAACACCTGAGGGCTCAACAGGGCGGATGCTACCGGATGTCCGGTGTACGCCCCCTACATGACGCGCGCTTCATGCACGTGCCATATGGGGGCCCGAAGGGATCAATACACCTGCCGTCCAGCTATGCTGAGACCCGGCCGCGCATGCCCAGTATCGCGCGCACTCTGTGCCCGCGCCGGATGGATGCCTGCTCGGGTCAAATTACATGGACGGGAAAAACAAAGACTACTGCGCATGCGCGCGGCCTCCATAGATACAACATCAGCGTCCCTGGAGAACCGCATCTCATGATCCAGTAGATAGATCCTCGGCACGCATGCGCAGTGTCATAAAAATAGAACTTAGATAATTTTTACAGCCGCTGTTGAGGATCACTTAGACAGCGGTGTTTAGATTATTTTATTGAACACCACATCCATCAGAGCTACCACCCCAGGCCCTAAGGCGTGGACAAGACAATATAGATACTAAACTTAATTAAATTAAGCATGATAACATAAGATACACAAATATATATATGGCTAATACCATTTACACAGATAAATCTTATACATTCTTAGGGCAAATACATATAAAGATAATCATGATAGTATCCAGTAATATAGAAACCCCTTACAATAAGTGGGTAATCTTCCAGAGTAAAGCATAATAGGACCTTTAAACAGTATACACCCTGTCCATGCTATGTGGGGAGGAAGCAACTAAATACAAGCTGCTCGTTAAGCCCCCCTGGTGTAAGGGAGCCCAACTTAAAAATCCATGCTGACTCCTTCTGTAGAAGAAGCCTATCAAAATCTCCACCTCTAGGGTTAGGTTTTACCAGCTCTAATACAGAAAAACGAATATGAGTTAAATCACCTCTATGAGTCGTATTCATGTGGCGGGATATGGTGTATCTCGTTTATTCCGAATATCGGATAAATGCTCCCCCACTCTCCTCCGGAGTTCTCTCAGGGTCTTGCCCACGTAGTCCATAGGACACGTGCAGCATGCCCTGTAGACAACTCCGGAGGTCCTGCAGTTACTGAAGTCACGCAAATAAAAAGTTTTGCCATTAGCCGAACTCTTTATTCCCTTGCATTGTCCCATTGATCCACAATATTTACAATTACCACAGCGGAACATGCCAACAATTTTTCTGTCCAGCCAAGTTCCTTCTGGTCTAGGTGCCTGGTACATGCTGTGGGTCAGCCTGTCACCCAAAGAACGTCCTCGCCTATATGTAATACATGGTAATTTTGAAATATGTTTGGAGAGGTCAGGGTCAGCCCTTAGAATCCCCCAGTGTTTTTTGATGACCGAAAACACTCTATCGGATTGGGTGTCAAAGGTACCGATTATGCGTGTGATGTTAGAATTGTCTTCACGTATCCTCGGGGTCATAAGCGAATGTCTGTTAGTACTTTGGGCATAAGCATAGGACTGCTGTAGAATACGTCTAGGGTAACCACGCTCCAGAAAGCGATCAAAAAGATCTGCTGCCTGTTTTTTAAAATCATCCTCTCTGGAACAATTCCTGCGTATACGCAGGAATTGCCCCTTCGGAATACCTTTTCTAAGGGCAAGAGGATGATGGCTGTCCCATTTTAATAAAGAATTCGTTGCCGTAGGCTTACGATGTGTGAGTGTCTGGATCCTGCCTCTTCCATCTTTTACTATTACCAGATCCAAGAAGGTAATTGAGTTGTGATCACATGTGTAAGTAAATCTAAGCCCTAAGGAATTATTGTTGAGACCCCCAACAAATTGCTCAAAATCAAAAATGGACCCTGTCCAGAGGATGAGGATGTCATCAATGTACCGGACCCAAAGTCCGATACATTGATGAGATTCCCCATCCTCCCCCCCAAAAACTACCGTTTCCTCCCACCAGCCCAGGTATAAATTAGCATAACTGGGGGCACAAGGGCTCCCCATAGCTGTACCCCTGAGCTGGTGGAAGTACTTGGTATCAAATAAAAAGTAATTATGATATAGTGTGAAAGACAGCAATTCTCCAATGAATTTACTGTGTCTACCACACTCGACGGCTCTAGTCCTAAGAAGAAAAAAAAAAAAAACTTGGCTGGACAGAAAAATTGTTGGCATGTTCCGCTGTGGTAATTGTAAATATTGTGGATCAATGGAACAATGCAAGGGAATAAAGAGTTCGGCTAATGGCAAAACTTTTTATTTGCGTGACTTCAGTAACTGCAGGACCTCCGGAGTTGTCTACAGGGCATGCTGCACGTGTCCTATGGACTACGTGGGCAAGACCCTGAGAGAACTCCGGAGGAGAGTGGGGGAGCATTTATCCGATATTCGGAATAAACGAGATACACCAATCTCCCGCCACATGAATACGACTCATAGGGGTGATTTAACTCATATTCGTTTTTCTGTATTAGAGCTGGTAAAACCTAACCCTAGAGGTGGAGATTTTGATAGGCTTCTTCTACAGAAGGAGTCAGCATGGATTTTTAAGTTGGGCTCCCTTACACCAGGGGGGCTTAACGAGCAGCTTGTATTTAGTTGCTTCCTCCCCACATAGCATGGACAGGGTGTATACTGTTTAAAGGTCCTATTATGCTTTACTCTGGAAGATTACCCACTTATTGTAAGGGGTTTCTATATTACTGGATACTATCATGATTATCTTTATATGTATTTGCCCTAAGAATGTATAAGATTTATCTGTGTAAATGGTATTAGCCATATATATATTTGTGTATCTTATGTTATCATGCTTAATTTAATTAAGTTTAGTATCTATATTGTCTTGTCCACGCCTTAGGGGTGCTTCACACACAGCGAGCTCGCTGCCGAGATCGCTGCTGAGTCACGCTTTTTGTGACGCAGCAGTGACCTCATTAGCGATCTCGCTGTGTGTGACAATGAGCAGCGATCTGGCCCCTGCTGCGAGATCGCTGCTCGTTACACACAGCCCTGGTTCGTTTTCTTCAAAGGCGCTCTCCTGCTGTGACACACAGATCGCTGTGTGTGACAGCGAGAGAGCGACAAATGAAGCGAGCAGGGAGCAGGAGCCGGCGTCTGACAGCTGAGGTAAGCTTGTAACCAAGATAAACATCGGGTAACCAAGGTGGTTACCCGATATTTACCTTAGTTACCAGCCTCTGCAGCTCTCACGCTGCCTGTGCTGCCGGCTCCGGCTCTCTGCACATGTAGCTGCTGTACACATCGGGTTAATTAACCCGATGTGTACAGCAGCTAGGAGAGCAAGGAGCCAGCGCTAAGCAGTGTGCGCGGCTCCCTGCTCTCTGCACATGTAGCTGCTGTACACATCGGGTTAATTAACCCGATGTGTACAGCAGCCAGGAGAGCAAGGAGCCAGCGCTCAGTGTGCGCGGCTCCTGCTCCCTGCACACACAGCTAAGCGGTGTGCGCTGGTAACTAATGTAAACATCGGGTAACCATACCCGATGTTTACCTTAGTTACCAGTCTCCGCAGCTTCCAGACGGCGGCTCCGTGCAAGCGCAGCGTCGCTTGCACGTCGCTGCTGGCTGGAGGCTGTTCACTGGTCGCTGGTGAGATCTGCCTGTTTGACAGCTCACCAGCGACCATGTAGCGATGCAGCAGCGATCCTGACCAGGTCAGATCGCTGGTCGGATCGCTGCTGCATCGCTAAGTGTGAAGGTACCCATAGGGCCTGGGGTGGTAGCTCTGATGGATGCGGTGTTCAATAAAATAATCTAAACACCGCTGTCTAAGTGATCCTCAACAGCGGCTGTAAAAATTATCTAAGTTCTATTTTTATGACACTGCGCATGCGTGCCGAGGATCTATCTACTGGATCATGAGATGCGGTTCTCCAGGGACGCTGATGTTGTATCTATGGAGGCCGCGCGCATGCGCAGTAGTCTTTGTTTTTCCCGTCCATGTAATTTGACCCGAGCAGGCATCCGTCCGGCGCGGGCACAGAGTGCGCGCGATACTGGGCATGCGCGGCCGGGTCTCAGCATAGCTGGACGGCAGGTGTATTGATCCCTTCGGGCCCCCATATGGCACGTGCATGAAGCGCGCGTCATGTAGGGGGCGTACACCGGACATCCGGTAGCATCCGCCCTGTTGAGCCCTCAGGTGTTTTGGATAATGTATGGTGTATATATATACCACATATGGTGGTTCAGCTCCATGGCGATCACTTGGACTGTGGTGGTCATCTACACAGTATTGTCTGTACCACTGCTGATCCTGTCTATCTGATGCCATGGACCTGCACACCTAATCTTCACTTTGGGCAAGTACTAAATGCATTATTGGTTTCTTATCTTTTCATGCTACTGTGATAATGTCTTCAAAACTGTGTATCTTTGTATATCTTGATGCTGATTAAATGTATTTAACCTCATAGCCTCCTGATGAACCACACCTTCCTTGTGGGGAAACGCGTCGAGGCGGAGTCACTGAGAAGGAATGTTTGCATGACTTTTAAGTGGACGGTTCACCTATATTAAAAGGACTTCTGAAAGAGCAACAGCATATATGTGCTTGGACCTTATGGACTGACATGCTCCAAACTTTTGGTGCTGAATAATGCTATATTTCCAGCCTAAGTTAAGTCTTACGCTCTAAGTTGATTGTGAACCTTGTCTACTTGTTACATCTTACTGTCATCTGGAACATATTTTATGTACATGATCTATTGATCACTTGTTTAACTTACACTGTGGTGTGGAATTTTTAATGTAATAAAATAATTGGTTATATTGGGAATATTTGGCTATTTCAGATTGCACAATACCCTGTGACTACCTGATAGGCCAGGGCGTCACACATCATGTTGGAGATGCTGCGGCTATATACATCACAGGAGGGGATGGGGGTAAATACATCACATTGGAGACGCTGGGGGCATACACATCAGAGGAGAGGCTGGGGCATATAAATCACAGGAGGGGCTGGGTCATACAAATCAAAGGAGGGGCTGGGGCATCTCCTGTAATGTATATACAGCAATCCCAGCGTCTCCTATGTGATGTATATACAGCAGTCCCAGCGACTCCTATATGAGGTATATGCCCCCAGCCCCACCTGTGATGTATGTATAGCAGTCAAAGTATCTGTTATGTAATGTATATGATCTACCAATCTTATCAGAAAGAGTTGCCTGCGCACCAAACTGAGACAATCCTGGAAAAGCAGTTGTGAGAAGCAACATGATCAATGTCACTGAAAATTAACCGCCGCACCAAAGAGAAGCAACCAACCACCACAGTAGGGGGGAGTTAATTAATTGTTTGACCAAATGTAGCCAAGTAATTTTCACATTGATAATTGGGTGCGGCCCCTGAAGGTTGGTAAAAATTTTCAAATGGCCCCGGCAATAAAAAGGTTCCCCACCCCTGCTATAGAGCATCTGTGGGGTTTCCTCAAATGAAAGGTGGAAGAGCACAAGGTCTCTAATAGCCACCAGCTCTGTAATGTCATCATGGAGGAGTGAAAAAGGAGTCCAGTGGCTCCTGTAAAGCTCTAGTGAACTCCATACCCAAGAGAGTTAAGGCACTGTTTTAAACTAATAGTGGTCACACAAATTATTGACATTTTGGACACAGTTTGGCCATTTTCACTAAGAGGTGTACTCACTTTTGTTGCTAGTGGTTTAGACATTAATGGCTGTGTGTTGAGTTAGAGTGCACACCAAATGTACACTGTTAAACACGCTGTACACTGACTACTTTACATTGTGATATGTGTCATATTTTCATTGATGTCCCATGAAAAGATATACCGTAATAAAATATTTACAAAAATGAGGGGCGTACTCACTTTTGTGTTATACTGTATATAGGAGGCTGCTGAGTAGAAGATGGGGGACGCTCCATAAACAGACCGCATTTTACAGACATATACATTTCCTCTATCTGCTGTAACTGTAGCAGTTTAACCCCTTAGATGCAGCTGTCAATTGTGTCACTGGATTTAAGAATACTGAAAATGAGGGAACATCCTCCACCGATTACCACCAGTCACGATATGGAACACAGGATGCCAAAATTGCCATAGTAGTGAGGGCCTAACCTGGGTCTGTATTGGCCATGGTTATACAACTATGAAACCCAACCTGTGCTTGCGCTTCACACAAGATTTATAATAAATCAATTATAGCCATTTATAATAAGCGGCATAATATCATGTAACCGCAGGTTCAAAAATCCCTAAGAGGACAAATAAGAAAAACAAATAAAAATTTAGATGTCCTTGAGAAAAAAAAAAACTTTTTAAATTGAAATTCCCTCACTTTTCGAGGACCATCATTATTATTATTACTTGAAGGTGGCCCGATTCTAACGTATCGGGTAGTCTAGAATGTGTATGTAGGTTAGCAGATTGAATAATAAGGTAATGAATGGACTGGATGGGTTAGGTTTAATTTAGTATTCTTCTAATTGTTTATTGGTTTTAAAATGACAAACAACAGAAGGAACAGTTTTAATAGATGAGTCTAATGATGTCCATGGCTTGTAATGAAAGAAGGCCATGAACAGTGTAAAGTCAATTAAAAATATGCTGATGCTGTGATGTGGCCCAATGCTGGTATGTGCCCCAATCGTGGTGCAGCCACCATCCTGACATGTGCCCCCATTCTGCGGGGTAATGTGTGTGGGGGGCGGAGTGCAGGGTGGGGGGGTGGACCCGAGTGGGGCCATGGCGCTGAGGACGTCAGTGACGGGGACTGCATGGCTGGGGACAGGTGACTATCCAGGTGTGTTTGTGTATGTGTGTGTGTGCGTGTGTGTGTGGCCGACTGGGGTAATGTGTTTTGTGTGTGTGTGTGGCCGACTGGGGTAATGTGGGTGTGTGTCGGAGGCGAGCGGTGTGTGTGGCCGACTGGGGTACTGTGTGCGGGGGGCGGTGGCGAGCGGGGTAATGTGTGCGGGGGGTGGAGGCGAGCGGCGAGTGTAGCCGTTTGGGGTAATGTGTGCGGGGGGCGGAGGCGAGTATAGCCGAGTGGGGTAATATGTGCGGGGGGCGGAGGCGAGCGGCGGGTGTAGCCGAGTCGGGTAATGTGTGCGGGGGGCGGAGGCGAGCATCGGGTGTAGCCTTGTGGGGGAGTGTGTGCGGGGGGCGGAGGCGAGCGGCGGGTGTGGCCGAATTGGGTAACGTGTGTGGGGGGTGGAGGCGAGCGGCGGGTGTAGCCGAGTGGAGTAATGTGTGCGGGGGGTGGCGGCGAGCAGTGGGTGTGGCTGAGTGGGGTAATGTGTGCGGGGGGCGGAGGCGAGCAGCGGGTGTGGCCGCCGGGTGGCGTAATATGTGCGGGGGGCGGAGACGAGCGGCGGATGTGGCCGAGTGGGGTAATGTGTGCGGGGGGCGGAGGCGAGCAGCGGGTGTAGCCGAGTGGGGTAATGTGTGCGGGGGGGGAGGCGAGCGGCGGGTGTAGCTGAGTGTGGTAATGTGTGCGGGGGGCAGAGGCGAGCGGCGGGTGTAGCCAAGTGGGGTAATGTGTGTGGGGGCGAAGACGAGCGGCGGATGTGGCCGAGTGGGGTAATGTGTGCGGGGGGCGGAGGCGAGCAGCGGGTGTAGCCGAGTGGGGTAATGTGTGCGGGGGGCAGAGGCGAGCGGCGGGTGTAGCCAAGTGGGGTAATGTGTGTGGGGGCGGAGACGAGCGGCGGATGTGGCCGAGTGGGGTAATGTGTGCGGGGGGCGGAGGCGAGCAGCGGGTGTAGCCGAGTGGGGTAATGTGTGCGGGGGGGGGGGGGGAGGTGAGCGGCGGGTGTAGCTGAGTGTGGTAATGTGTGTGGGGGGCGGAGGCGAGCGGCGGGTGTATACGAGTGGGCTAATGTGTGCGGGGGGCGGAGTCAAGCGGAGGATGTAGCCGAGTGGGGTAATGTGTGTGGGGGGCGGAGGCGAGCGGCGGGTGTAGCCAAGTGGGGTAATGTGTGCGGGGGCGGAGGCAAGCGGCGGGTGTAGCCAAGTGGGGTAATGTGTGCGGGGGGTGGAGGCGAGTGGGGTAATGTGTGCGGCGGGTGTAGCCAAGTGGGGTAATGTGTGCGGGGGCGGAGGCAAGCGGCGGGTGTAGCCAAGTGGGGTAATGTGTGCGGGGGGTGGAGGCGAGTGGGGTAATGTGTGCGGGGGGTAGAGGCGAGCGGTGGGTATGTGTCGGCTGGGTTGCCGGTGTGGGCTCCCGGGAGTGAAGCACTCACCGGGGAGTCGGGGCTCCGTGTGGGTGCATGAAAAAGTGTCGGGCGTCGTCCTGTCGGCTTGTAGTTCGGGCTGTTCAGTTAGCTGAGCCGTTTGTCGCAGGCTCCTTAGCGCGCGCGGTGTGGTGACGGTTGTCACTGTAATGACATCATTTTGGAGCAAGACAGACAGAATAAGGCAATTCTATATATAGATTACTAGCTGTAGTACCCGGCGTTGACTGGGATAGTAACTGTCTCTCTCCCGCTCTACCTCTATCTTTCAGTCTCTGTCTCCCTCTCTGTCTGTCTTTATTTGTCTATCTGTCTCTTTCACTGTCTGTCTCTTTCCCTGTCTCTGTAGTCTGTGTCTATGTCTGTCTGTATCTGTCTGTCTCTTTATCTGTCTGTCTATTTCTATATCTCTCTCTGTCACTTTTTGTTTCTTTGTCTGTCTCTCTGTCTTTTTTCCCTATCTCTTTGTCTGTCTGTATCTTTCCCAGTCTATCTGTCTCTCTGTATCTTTCCCTGTCTATCTGTCTCTCTGTATCTTTCCCTGTCTGTCTCTTTCCCTGTTTTTTCTGTTTGTCTCTCTGTGTCTGCCTCTTTCTGTCTGTCTCTTTCCCTATCTACCTCTGTCTGTCTGCCTCTTTCCATGTCTGCGTCTGTCTGTCTGTATCTTCCCTTGTCCATCTCTTTTCCTGTCTGCCTCTTTTCCTGTCTGATTTCCTGTCTGTCTCTTTTCCTGTCTGTGTCTCTTTCCCTGTCTGTGTCTCTTTCCCTCTCTGTCTCTTTCCCTCTCTGTGTCTCTTTCCCTGTCTACCTCTTTCTTTGACTGTCTCTGTGTGTATCTTTCCCTGTCTGTCTCTTTCCTTGTCTGCCTCTGTGTTTGTCTGTCTCTTTCCCTGTCTGCCTTTCACTTTCCCTGTCTGCCTCTTGCCCTGTGTCTGTTGTCTCTGTCTTTCTGTCTCTTTCCCTGTCTGCCTGTCTGTCTCTTTCTCTGTCTGCATCTCTCTGTCTCTTTCCCGGTCTGCTTCTGTGTCTGTCTGCCTCTGTCTCTTTCCCTGTCTGTCTCTATCTCTGTCCATCTCTCCACCGATATCATATTAAGTCACACATAAGCTTCTTATACTAAGAATGTCCTTTGTTGCCTATAGCAACCAATCACAGCTCCTAATAACCTGTAGCTTCCAGCTCCATTGAATTTAATGGAGGCAGGTTTTTTGGCGAATAACTAAAGCGCATGGTTAAATTTTCCCCTCCAAACATAGTCTATGACGTTCCCTGAGTCACATGAGGTGTCTGTGCAAAATTTTGTGATTGTAAATGTGACGGTGCAAATTCCTTTAGTGGACATACACACATACATACAGTACATACACACATACACTCAGCTTAATACAGTGGGTACATTAAGTATTCAGACCCATTTAAATTTTGCACTTTGTTTCATTGTAGCCATTTGGTAAATTCAAAAAAGGTTAAATTTTTTCCTCATTAATGTACACTCTGCACCTCATCTTGACAGAAAAAACAAATGTAGAAATTCTTGCAAATTTATTAAATAAAAAAAAATGAAATATCATATGGTCAAAAGTATTCAGACCCTTTACTCAGACACTCATATGTAAGTCACATGCTGTCCATTTCCTTATGATCCTCCTTCAGATGGTTCTACTCATTCATTGGAGTCTACCTGTGTTTAATTAAACTGATAGGACTTGATTTGGAAATGCATCACACCTACTGTCTATATAAGACCTAACAGCCCACATTGCATGTCAGACCAAATGAGAATCATGAGCTCAAAGGAACTGCCAAATGAGCTCAGAGACAGAATTGTAGCAAGGCACAGATCTGGCCAAGGTTACAAAAGAATTTCTGCAGTACTCAAGGTTCCTAAGAGCACAGAGGCCTCCATAATCCTAAAATGGAAGAATTTTGGGATCACTCGAACTCTTAATAGACCTGGCCGTCCAGCCAAACTGAGCAATCATGGTAGAAGAGCCTTGGTGAGAGAGGTAAAGAAGAACCCCAAGATCACTGTAGCTGAGCTCCAGATGGAGTAGGGAGATGGGAGAAAGTTCCACAAAGTCAACTATCACTGCAGCCCTCCACCAGTCGGGCCTTTATGGCAGAGTGGCCCGACGGAAGCCTCTCCTCAGTGCAATATAGAAAGAGAAGGGCTGCACACCAGTGACAGTACAAGGGGAATAAATATAAAGCAGAAACTGTTGTATGAATACTGACATGAACAATACAAGAGCTATATGTAGAAATGAAAGTATGAAAAAGGAATCTGCATAACTGCCATGAACTTTAAGAATAAGAAGAAATTTGGCTATTGAATTGATCAATGCAACAGAGCCCCAACAAATCGTCACGGTATTCTCTACGTTGGGGTCCCTAGCTATTGTGTGTCCTCTCTTGCAGTTAAAAAACTTACCGTGTATGGGAAGCTGAGACCCAGGCTATATATGTATAATGTGAACTGGCAATAGGTGTGGGTGGGGCCGGGTTCACAAACGAAAGACTACAAATCAATTAAGAAATAACGTCTGGAACACCATTGTAAGTCTGAACTGGGTGCAAAAACCCTCAGTGCAAGACATATGAAAGCACGCATAGAGTTAACAAAAAAAACACATGAAGGACTCTCAGACTATGAGAAATAAGATTCTCTGGTCTGAGGAGACGAAGATAGAACTTTTTGGTGATAATTCTAAGCGGTATATGTGGAGAAATCCAGGCACTAATCATTACCTGCCCAATACAATCCCAACAGTGAAACATGGTGGTGGCAACTTCATGCTATGGGGTGTTTTTCATCTGCAGAGACAGGACGACTGGTTGCAATTGAAGGAAAGATGAATGCGGCCAAGTGCAGAGATATTCTGGAAAAAAAACCTCTTCCAGAGTGCTCTGGACCTCAGACTTGGCCAAAGGTTCACCTTCCAACAAGACAATGACCCTAACCACACAGCTAAAATAACAAAAGAGTGGCTTCAGAACAACTCTGTGACCATTTTTAACTGGCCCAGCCAGAGCCCTGACCTAAACCCAATTGAGCATCTCTGAAGAGACCTGAAAATGGCTGTCCACCAACGTTCAGCATCCAACCTGACGGAACTGGAAAGGATCTGCAAGTAAAAATGGCAGAGGATCTCCAAAACCATGTGTGAAAAACTTGTTGCATCATTCCCAAGAAGACTCATGGCTGTACTAGCTCAAAAGGGCGCTTCTAATCAATACTGAGCATAGGGTCTGAATACTTATGACCATGTGATATTTCAGTTTTTCTTGTTTAATAAATTTGCAAAAATGTCTACATTTCTGTTTTTTCTGTCAAGATGAGGTGCAGAGTGTACATTAATGAGAAAAAAAATTGACTTTTTTGAATTTACCAAATGGCTGCAGTGAAACAAAGAGTGAAAAATGTAAAGGGGTCTGAATACTTTCCATACCCACTGTATATTAGATTATTATTAATAATAATAATAATAAAAACAAACAAACATACTTAGTAATACTGCCTGTGTAACCGTCTGGACTAATAATATGTTATAATATTTGTACCATAAGTTCAACGCTAAAATAACAAAAAAAAATTAGAATGCAGAATGCTGATTTTTCAATCACTTTTCAAATGAAAGTGAAGAGGGAGGATATAGATCCTGTGCACTGTGAAGAGGGAGGATATAGATCCTGTGCAGTGTGAAGAGGGAGGATATAGATCCTGTGCAGTGTGAAGAGGGAGGATATAGATCCTGTGCAGTGTGAAGAGGGAGGATATAGATCCTGTGCAGTGTGAAGAGGGAGGATATAGATCCTGTGCAGTGTGAAGAGGGAGGATATAGACCCTGTACAGCGTGAAGAGGGAGGACACAGCCTGTACAGTGTGAAGAGGGCGGACATAGACCCTGAACAGTGCGAAGATGGAGGCTATAGAACCTCTACAGTGTGAAGAGAGAGGACATAGACCCTGTACAGTGTGAAGAGGGAGGACATAGAACCTCTACAGTGTGAAGAGAGGACATAGACCCTGTACAGTGTGAAGAGGGAGGACATAGACCCTGTACAGTCATGGCCAAAAGTTTTGAGAATGCTACAAATATTAATTTTTACAAAGTCTACTGCTTAAGTTTTTCTAATGACAATTTGCATATACTCCAGAATGTCATAAAGAGTGATCAGCTTAACAGCAATTACTTGCAAAGTCAATATTGGCTAAGAAAATGAACTTTAACCCCCAAAACACATTTCAACAGCATTGCATTCCTGCCTTAAAAGGAGCAGCTAACATTGTTTTAGTGATTGTTCCATTAACACAGGTGTGGGTGTTGATGAGGACAGGGCTGGCGATCAATCAGTCATGATTAAGTAAGAATGACACCACTGGACACTTTAAAAAGAGGCTGGTGGTTGGTATCATTGTTTCTCTTCAGTTAACCATGGTTATCTCTAAAGAAACACGTGCAGCCATCATTGCTCTGCACAAAAATGGCCTAACAGTGAAGAGTATCGCAGCTACAAAGATTACACCTCAGTCAACAATCTATCGCATCATCAAGAACTTCAAGGAGAGAGCTTCCATTGTTGCCAAAAAGGCTCCAGGGCGCCCAAGAAGGACCAGCAAATGCCAGGACCGTATCTTAAAACTGTTTCAGCTGCGGGATCGGACTACCAGCAGTGCCGAGCTAGCTCAGCAATGGCAGCAGGCTGGTGTGAGTGCTTCTGCACGCACTGTGAGGCAGAGACTGCTTCAGCAAGGCCTGGTTTCAAGGAGGGCAGCAAAGAAGCCACTTCTCTCCAGAAAAAACATCAGGGACCGACTGATATTCTGCAAAAGGTACAGGGAGTGGACTGCTGAGGACTGGGGTAAAGTCATTTTCTCAGATGTATCCCCTTTTCGATTGTTTGGGACATGTGGAAAACAGCTTATTAGGAGAAGAAGAGGTGAGCGCTACCACCAGTCTTGTCTCATGCCAACTGTTAAGCATCCTGAAACGATTCATGTGTGGGGTTGCTTCTCAGCCAAGGGAATCGCACCACTCACAGTCTTGCCTAAAAACACAGCCATGAATAAAGAATGGTACCAGAATGTCCTCCAAGAGCAACTTCTCCCAACTGTCCAAGAGCAGTTTGGCGCCCAACAATGCCTTTTCCAGCATGATGGAGCACCTTGCCATAAAGCAAAGGTGATCACTAAATGGCTCATGGAACAAAACATAGAGATTTTGGGTCCATGGCCTGGAAACTCCCCAGATCTTAATCCCATTGAGAACTTGTGGGCAATCATCAAGAGACAGGTGGACAAACAAAAACCAACAAATTCTGGCAGATTGCAAGCATTGCTTATGCAAGAATGGACAGCGATCAGTCAGGATTTGGTCCAGAAGTTGATTGAGAGCATGCCAGGGAGAATTACAGAGGTCCTGAAGAAGAAGGGTCAACACTGCAAATATTGACTTGCTGCATTAACTCATTCTGTCAATATAACCTTTTGGTACTCATAATATGATTGCAATTATATTTCTGTATGTGATGTAAACATCAGACAAACACAATTAAAAACCAGAGGGCAACAGATCATGTGAAAATATAATATTGGTGTCATTCTCAAAACTTTTGGCCATGACTGTACAGTGTGAAGAGAGAGGACATAGACCCTGTACAGCATGAAGAGGGAGGACATAGACCCTGTACAGTGTGAAGAGGGAGGACATAGACCCTGTACAGTGTGAAGAGAGAGGCTATAGAACCTCTACAGTGTGAAGAGAGAGGACATAGACCCTGTACAGCGTGAAGAGGGAGGACATAGACCCTGTACAGTGTGAAGAGAGAGGACATAGACCCTGTACAGCGTGAAGAGAGAGGACATAGACCCTGTACAGCGTGAAGAGGGAGGACATAGACCCTGTACAGTGTGAAGAGAGGACATAGACTCTGTACAGCATGAAGAGGGAGGACATAGACCCTGCACAGTGTGAAGAGGGAGGATATAGACCCGAACAGTGTGAAGAGAGTGAAGAGAAGACATAGACCCTATACAGTGTGAAGAGGCAGGACATAGACCCTGAACAGCGTGAAGAGAGAGGACATAGACCCTGAACAGCGTGAAGAGAGAGGACATAGACCCTGTACAGTGTGAAGAGGGAGGATATAGACCCTTACAGTGTGAAGAGAGGACATAGAACCTCTACAGTGTGAAGAGAGGACATAGACCCTATACAGTGTGAAGAGGGAGGACATAGACCCTGCACAGTGTGAAGAGGGAGGATATAGACCCGTACAGTGTGAAGAGAGAGGCTATAGAACCTCTACAGTGTGAAGAGAGAGGACATAGACCCTGTACAGCATGAAGAGGGAGGACATAGACCCTGTACAGTGTGAAGAGGGAGGATATAGACCCGTACAGTGTGAAGAGAAGACATAGAACCTCTACAGTGTGAAGAGAGGACATAGACCCTATACAGTGTGAAGAGGCAGGACATAGACCCTGAACAGTGTGAAGAGAGAGGACATAGACCCTGTACAGTGTGAAGAGGGAGGATATAGACCCGTACAGTGTGAAGAGGGAGGATATAGACCCGTACAGTGTGAAGAGAGGACATGGAACCTCTACAGTGTGAAGAGAGGACATAGACCCTGTACAGCGTGAAGAGGGAGGACATAGACCCTGTACAGTGTGAAGAGAGAGGACATAGACCCTGCACAGTGTGAAGAGAGTGAAGAGAAGACATAGACCCTATACAGTGTGAAGAGGCAGGACATAGACCCTGAACAGCGTGAAGACAGAGGACATAGACCCTGAACAGCGTGAAGAGAGAGGACATAGACCCTGTACAGTGTGAAGAGGGAGGATATAGACCCGTACAGTGTGAAGAGAGGACATAGAACCTCTACAGTGTTAAGAGAGGACATAGACCCTATACAGTGTGAAGAGGGAGGACATAGACCCTGCACAGTGTGAAGAGGGAGGATATAGACCCGTACAGTGTGAAGAGAGGACATAGAACCTCTGCAGTGTGAAGAGAGGACATAGACCCTGTACAGCGTGAAGAGGGAGGACATAGACCCTGTACAGTGTGAAGAGGGAGGACATAGACCCTGCACAGTGTGAAGAGGGAGGATATAGACCCGTACAGTGTGAAGAGAGGACATAGAACCTCTACAGTGTGAAGAGAGGACATAGACCCTGTACAGCGTGAAGAGGGAGGATATAGACCCGTACAGTGTGACGAGGGAGGATATAGACCCGTACAGTGTGAAGAGAGGACATAGAACCTCTACAGTGTGAAGAGAGGACATAGACCCTGTACAGCGTGAAGAGGGAGGACATAGACCCTGTACAGTGTGAAGAGGCAGGACATAGACCCTGAACAGCGTGAAGAGAGAGGACATAGACCCTGTACAGTGTGAAGAGGGAGGATATAGACCCGTACAGTGTGACGAGGGAGGATATAGACCCGTACAGTGTGAAGAGAGGACATAGAACCTCTACAGTGTGAAGAGAGGACATAGACCCTGTACAGCGTGAAGAGGGAGGACATAGACCCTGTACAGTGTGAAGAGGGAGGACATAGACCCTGTACAGTGTGAAGAGGGAGGACATAGACCCTGTACAGTGTGAAGAGGGAGGATATAGACCCGTACAGTGTGAAGAGAGGACATAGAACCTCTACAGTGTGAAGACAGGACATAGACCCTGTACAGCGTGAAGAGGGAGGACATAGACCCTGTACAGTGTGAAGAGGGAGGACATAGACCCTGTACAGTGTGAAGAGGGAGGACATAGACCCTGTACAGCGTGAAGAGGGAGGACATAGACCCTGTACAGTGTGAAGAGGGAGGACATAGACCCTGCACAGCGTGAAGAGGGAGGACATAGAACCTCTACAGTGTGAAGAGAGGACATAGACCCTGTACAGTGTGAAGAGGGAGGACATAGACCCTGTACAGTGTGAAGAGGGAGGACATAGAACCTCTACAGTGTGGAGAGGACATAGACCCTGTACAGCGTGAAGAGGGAGGATATAGACCCGTACAGTGTGAAGAGAAGACATAGAACCTCTACAGTGTGAAGAGAGGACATAGACCCTGTACAGCGTGAAGAGGGAGGACATAGACCCTGTACAGTGTGAAGAGGGAGGACATAGACCCTGAACAGCCTGAAGAGAGAGGACATAGACCCTGTACAGCGTGAAGAGGGAGGATATAGACCCGTACAGTGTGACGAGGGAGGATATAGACCCGTACAGTGTGACGAGGGAGGATATAGACCCGTACAGTGTGAAGAGAGGACATAGAACCTCTACAGTGTGAAGAGAGGACATAGACCCTGTACAGCGTGAAGAGGGAGGATATAGACCCGTACAGTGTGACGAGGGAGGATATAGACCCGTACAGTGTGAAGAGAGGACATAGAACCTCTACAGTGTGAAGAGAGGACATAGACCCTGTACAGCGTGAAGAGGGAGGACATAGACCCTGTACAGTGTGAAGAGGCAGGACATAGACCCTGAACAGCGTGAAGAGAGAGGACATAGACCCTGCACAGTGTGAAGAGGGAGGATATAGACCCGTACAGTGTGACGAGGGAGGATATAGACCCGTACAGTGTGAAGAGAGGACATAGAACCTCTACAGTGTGAAGAGAGGACATAGACCCTGTACAGCGTGAAGAGGGAGGACATAGACCCTGTACAGTGTGAAGAGGGAGGACATAGACCCTGTACAGTGTGAAGAGGGAGGACATAGACCCTGTACAGTGTGAAGAGGGAGGATATAGACCCGTACAGTGTGAAGAGAGGACATAGAACCTCTACAGTGTGAAGACAGGACATAGACCCTGTACAGCGTGAAGAGGGAGGACATAGACCCTGTACAGTGTGAAGAGGGAGGACATAGACCCTGTACAGTGTGAAGAGGGAGGACATAGACCCTGTACAGCGTGAAGAGGGAGGACATAGACCCTGTACAGTGTGAAGAGGGAGGACATAGACCCTGCACAGCGTGAAGAGGGAGGACATAGAACCTCTACAGTGTGAAGAGAGGACATAGACCCTGTACAGTGTGAAGAGGGAGGACATAGACCCTGTACAGTGTGAAGAGGGAGGACATAGAACCTCTACAGTGTGGAGAGGACATAGACCCTGTACAGCGTGAAGAGGGAGGATATAGACCCGTACAGTGTGAAGAGAAGACATAGAACCTCTACAGTGTGAAGAGAGGACATAGACCCTGTACAGCGTGAAGAGGGAGGATATAGACCCGTACAGTGTGAAGAGAGGACATAGACCCTGTACAGCGTGAAGAGGGAGGACATAGACCCTGAACAGCCTGAAGAGAGAGGACATAGACCCTGTACAGCGTGAAGAGGGAGGACATAGACCCTGTACAGTGTGAAGAGGGAGGACATAGACCCTGAACAGCCTGAAGAGAGAGGACATAGACCCTGTACAGCGTGAAGAGGGAGGATATAGACCCGTACAGTGTGACGAGGGAGGATATAGACCCGTACAGTGTGAAGAGAGGACATAGAACCTCTACAGTGTGAAGAGAGGACATAGAACCTCTACAGTGTGAAGACAGGACATAGACCCTGTACAGCGTGAAGAGGGAGGACATAGACCCTGTACAGTGTGAAGAGGGAGGACATAGACCCTGTACAGTGTGAAGAGGGAGGACATAGACCCTGTACAGTGTGAAGAGGGAGGACATAGACCCTGCACAGCGTGAAGAGGGAGGACATAGAACCTCTACAGTGTGGAGAGGACATAGACCCTGTACAGCGTGAAGAGACAATGAGCGAGTCCTCCTGACACCATAGAGTACAGCGCCCAGTCCAGACTGCCGCTTCCCGTCCTCCGTGTCTCCTCGCACCGGCTCTCTGTGGTGAAGGAAGCCGGAAGCAGCAGGGCGGAAACCGGGATCAGCTGATCGAGCTGTCCCCAGGTAGTGCCGGGGAGAGGAAGCCGAGGCTGGCAGGCGAGCAGGCAGGCGGGCAGGGAGGCTGGCGGGGGAGGACTGGGAACTGGATGGAGGACGCCTCTGACGAGCGCGGTACCACAAGGTGCACGGAGACAAAGGACGGGAGGCGCCGCCGCAGATCTCTCCCGGCCACACGGGGGCAGTGTCCCCAGCACAGGGCTGAGCAGTAGGGGGGCTTTTGTTCAGGCAGCGGAGCTGATAAATCCCCTCCGGTGCCCTGACACCGTCCTCCGGGCCCGGCCGCCGCCGCTCCCCGGCCATTTACACCACAGACAGGAAACAAAGGAGACGGAGAACAAAGAGAGGACGCAGGCAGCTACCCCAGAGCCAGTGACAGCAGCTGCCCAGAGGGACCGACAGTGACAGCGGCTGCCCAGGGGGACCGACAGTGACAGCAGCTGCCCAGGGGGACCGACAGCGCCAGTGACAGCAGCTCCTGTGACAGCTCCTGACCTGGGGAGACCAAGCAATAAGTCCAAGATGTAAAGTGGCCATTTTTGGGGCCAGGAGACAAGTTGTCGCTTTGTTGCCATTTTCTGACTGTAAATATTGTTTGGGAGGTTGGAGCTGGCGTTGTGCATATGGCCATGGGCTGTGTCGGGGCGGTCCGCGGGGTGGCCTGTAGGCTCGTCGTCAGTCCGGTGACCGGAGAACGCTGTGTGCTTTAGGTGATCTCGGTAGATTTATACGTCCGCTGAGTAGATTGAGCCCGGTGTTTGTCTACAGGGGAAGGTCGGGGATGAAGAAAAGCACAAGAGCCAACCAAGCCTCCAAGACGATGTAAGATACAGCCGCCTGCATTTTTATAAGAGAATATCTATTTCGTCTTAAAGGACCGTTCCCCCAGTCCCTCACAGGACGGCCGGACAATTTATTTGTATCTATACTTTTTACGAGCGTTTGTTGTTGCGTCCAGAAGACCTCGTCGGTCCCGACCATTGGATGCGATGGAACTCATGTTCGCTGAGTGGGAGGACGGCGAGAGGTTTTCTTTTGAGGACTCGGATCGCTTCGAGGAAGACTCTTTATGTTCTTTTATCTCGGAGGCGGAAAGTCTCTGCCAGAATTGGAGAGGATGGCGCAAACAGTCGGCCGGACCCAACTCCCCCACCGTCAAAATGAAAGGTATCTTAGTCTTATTATTCCTCTTGTTGGCTGTCACCGCACATTGCCCATACTGTACTATACACTATATATGCTTCTCTATCCCCCATCATTTTCATTAGTTAGGTATTCTTTTGGCTTTTGTGAACGGTTGTCCGCCTTTTGGAAACAGTGTTTTAATTAATTGTATATAATTGAGGCTATAAATCAGTTTTGTAATTGTGTTTAATAACACATTTTGTACCATTTGGCTTCCCCATCCTCTGAGTTGCAGTGTCTGTTGCTGACGGCAGAAGGAGTTAGAGAAGCTGTCAGTGAGTCTTCTGAGACCGTCTTCACTTTACAGTGTTTGTAACCTTTTCCCGTGTTCTCCGGTGTTCCTTTCAGCTGGTTGTGTTATGACCACAGACTACATCCAAGTTGAATATGTAGAGAAACAAAGTGTCTGTAAAAGCCAAATGTGGAAAATGATTAATGAAGCCCCACTGCAAAAATAATTTTGTTTCCAAAGGTGGACAACTACTTTAACTTTCCATGCCAATCCAAAAGGTTTCTGGTCCATTCTTTTGCCAAGGTGCTAGAAATGTGTGCTTTCTGTTTCTTTGTACATATTGTAAGAACTTTGTGCCATCTGGAAATGTACTAGAGAAGAAGCTGTGGAGGTAAATTGCTTACAACTGCCCAGCTTTACAGTGGGCATATTGGATATTTCACTGGTATCCGCTGGATGGATTATAGTGTCCACATCTGGATTCCGCCAATTATAAATGCAAAGTCAATTCCCATTGAGATGAATGTGCACAATGATGGGCAGAGCAGATCCTGCCCACTAAGAGGCTCTTATTCCTGGCATCGGTAGCCCTGGCGGACATGGACAGATGAGAGTCCCAGTGCAAGAACAATATAGGCGCCTTTTCAGTCCAATAGCTCATCATAATGCACAATTCTTGGGGTTTTGGAGGTGAAACTGGGCCCCTCAGCCTGATTGACCTTTATGTTCTGCCTTTTAGACACGTAAAATATGAAAGCCAGGCTCCATTTCTCACTAAAAACGATAATCTTGTAGATGTTGCATTTTCAGAGGACTTGATAGAATAATTTCCTATCCCGTTATATACAGTGCTGTGATCCCGATACAGTAGAAATTTATCAGAGGCATTCTCTGATATCGCCTAGTTTTAGGTGTAATGGTTGTTGAAGATCATGAAATGTTGACATCTTGTTTTAGCGTGGACATGTCTATAGATCCTTGCTGCGTGTATTGAAAGCTGAAGTGGAATAGTTAATAGTGTATATCTAAGGTTGAAGGGAAGCATCATCAGAAAATGACATTTGTGTTACAAGTATTTAGAGGAAAAAAAACACCTTTTTTTTATATATCATGTTCTTTATTAAAAGCAAAATGCAATTGCGATTTTTCACTCTCGCCACTCGCGCTTATTTATGTGCTTCCTATCTTTTTAAGAAGTGTTTTCAGCAGGCTCTTTATCACCAGAGGCAGGATTACAATAATAGGTGTCACCTCTATACACAACTGATAACAGGATCCATCATTCTGTCGCTGATGTCCCTCCCTGACCCCTTGCTCACCACGCTTCACAATGACTTGTGCACAAGCTTATTAGCGATAGGGTCGGTGCTGACCATTTTGGCTATGTATGTGTGTTTTTTCCTGAAACCACATAAAGTTAAAGGGAACCTGTCAGGTCCAATATGCACCTAGAACTGTGAGCAGTTCTTGGTGGATATTGCTAATCCCTGACTTACAGTCCCTGTATCTAGTAGCATAGATAAAGGGATCTTTAGACAAAGTATTTCTAAAGATCGTTTATGATATGCTAATGAGGCCAGGGACTAGTCACAAGGGTGTTAGTTCCTGCGCTCATTTCTCCTTAGCATATTAGCATACCCACAGGGGTGTACTAACATGCTATTCATTGCCCAGTGTCATCAGGGGTGACACGTATACCTGTGTCCATTGTCACGGCTTCAGAATGCTGGACTTAAGCCTGATTTACACGTTTCAATATGTTGTGCGATCGCACCCGCCCCCATTGTTTGTGCGGCACGGGCAATTTGTTGCCTGTGTCGCACAATGCTGTAACCCCCCGTCACACGTACTTACCTTCCAAACGACCTCGCTGTGGGCGGCGAACATCCTTTTCCTGAAGGGGAGGGACGTTCGGCGTCACAGCGACGTCACACAGCGGCCGCCCAATAGAAGCGGAGGGGCGGAGATGAGCGGGACGTAGACATCCGGCCCACCTCCTTCCTTCAGCATTGCTGGCGGGACACAGGTAAGCTGTGTTCATCGTTCCCGGGGTGTCACACGGAGTGATGTGTGCTGCCTCGGGAACAATGAACAACAGGACGTTCGATTTTTACAAAATGAGCGACGTGTCAACGATGAACGAGAAGGTGAGTATTTCTGCTCGTTCATAGCTGTCACACGCTACGATATCACTAACTATGCCGGATGTGCGTCACTTACGACGTGACCCCACCGACATCTCGTTAGATATATCGTAGCGTGTAAAGCCCGCTTTAGGGTCAGTGCACTTATGATCAGAATGCCCGTCACTTCCGGTCATGCACAGTATGAAGCTGGTTGTACGTGTCTCGGCTTCAGAGAGGTCTAGTGTGCATGATCGGAAGTGCGGGGCATTCTGATCATGGGCACTGACCCTAAGCCTGGCGTCCTGAAGCGATGACAACTAACAGAGGTACGCACGCCTCCCCTGATGACACTGGGCAATGGGCAGTGAATAGCATAACAGCATGCCCCTGTGAACGTGCTAACATGCTAGTGTGGAATGAGTGCAGGAACTAACACCCTGGTTTTCCACCTGTTTTGTCTGTTCCAAAGTTTTTTACATTTGCAAACCTGACAAAAATCTGAGTAAGAACCTTCCAGCCTGATGGAGCTGCTAGGCCCGAGTCCATGGTGTGGAGAGGAGGTCTATCCCCAGGTGACCTCTCTCCTTAAACTCCCCAGGATTTCCCTCCCTTCATGGAGAGCCTTGCTGTGCGCTGCGTTCAATTTCATTTCTTTTTTTTGGCAGTACAATACACTGCAATTGGTACGCCTTGGAAATAAACAATCTGGATTAGTTACTTGGCAAGAAATCTCATGAAAACGCTCCAAAATATTGCTCCCTTCCTCCATGCCTTTTTTTTACTCAGTGCACTATGACTCTTGTCTGTTTTGCCAGTAAAATGAGCGTATAGAAAGTGTAAATGTAAACCATGTGTGGCTATAGCAGCCGGCCCTGGAGGCAGCGGTCGTGGTCGTCTGCTTCACTAGTTCTAGGTGACTGGATATCACACTAAGCCCTCGTCACATTACACTTGGGTTTTTATAAAATGCCCATAAGGCCTCATTCACACACAACCTTGTTCCACAGTTTTGCTGAAACACTGCAAACCACAAAGATGGCAAACACAAAAATGTCTTGTATATACAGTGCCTACAAGTAGTCTTCAACCCCCTGCAGATTTAGCAGGTTTGATAAGATGCAAATACGTTAGAGCCTGCAAACTTCAAACAAGAGCAGGATTTATTAACAGATGCATACAGTTAGGTCCAGAAATATTTGGACAGTGACACAAGTTTTGTTATTTTAGCTGTTTACAAAAACATGTTCAGAAATACAATTATATATATAATATGGGCTGACCGTGCACACTCCCAGCTGCAATATGAGAGTTTTCACATCCAAATCGGAGAAAGGGTTTAGGAATCATAGCTCTGTAATGCATAGCCTCCTCTTTTTCAAGGGACCAAAAGTAATTGGACAAGGGACTCTAAGGGCTGCAATTAACTCTGAAGGCGTCTCCCTCGTTAACCTGTAATCAATGAAGTAGTTAAAAGGTCTGGGGTTGATTACAGGTGTGTGGTTTTGCATTTGGAAGCTGTTGCTGTGACCAGACAACATGCGGTCTAAGGAACTCTCAATTGAGGTGAAGCAGAACATCCTGAGGCTGAAAAAAAGAAAAAATCCATCAGAGAGATAGCAGACATGCTTGGAGTAGCAAAATCAACAGTCGGGTACATTCTGAGAAAAAAGGAATTGACTGGTGAGCTTGGGAACTCAAAAAGGCCTGGGCGTCCACGGATGACAACAGTGGTGGATGATCGCCGCATACTTTCTTTGGTGAAGAAGAACCCGTTCACAACATCAACTGAAGTCCAGAACACTCTCAGTGAAGTAGGTGTATCTGTCTCTAAGTCAACAGTAAAGAGAAGACTCCATGAAAGTAAATACAAAGGGTTCACATCTAGATGCAAACCATTCATCAATTCCAAAAATAGACAGGCCAGAGTTACATTTGCTGAAAAACACCTCATGAAGCCAGCTCAGTTCTGGAAAAGTATTCTATGGACAGATGAGACCAAGATCAACCTGTACCAGAATGATGGGAAGAAAAAAGTTTGGAGAAGAAAGGGAACGGCACATGATCCAAGGCACACCACATCCTCTGTAAAACATGGTGGAGGCAACGTGATGGCATGGGCATGCATGGCTTTCAATGGCACTGGGTCACTTGTGTTTATTGATGACATAACAGCAGACAAGAGTAGCCGGATGAATTCTGAAGTGTACCGGGATATACTTTCAGCCCAGATTCAGCCAAATTCCGCAAAGTTGATCGGACGGCGCTTCATAGTACAGATGGACAATGACCCCAAGCATACAGCCAAAGCTACCCAGGAGTTCATGAGTGCAAAAAAGTGGAACATTCTGCAATGGCCAAGTCAATCACCAGATCTTAACCCAATTGAGCATGCATTTCACTTGCTCAAATCCAGACTGAAGACGGAAAGACCCACAAACAAGCAAGACCTGAAGGCTGCGGCTGTAAAGGCCTGGCAAAGCATTAAGAAGGAGGAAACCCAGTGTTTGGTGATGTCCATGGGTTCCAGACTTAAGGCAGTGATTGCCTCCAAAGGATTCCCAACAAAATATTGAAAATAAATTTTTATTTTTTTTTGGGTTTGGTTTATTTGTCCAATTACTTTTGACCTCCTAAAATGTGGAGTGTTTGTAAAGAAATGTGTACAATTCCTACAATTTCTATCAGATATTTTTGTTCAAACCTTCAAATTAAACGTTACAATCTGCACTTGAATTCTGTTGTAGAGATTTCATTTCAAATCCAATGTGGTGGCATGCAGAGCCCAACTCGCGAAAATTGTGTCACTGTCCAAATATTTCTGGACCTAACTGTAAATCTTACAAACCAACAAGTTATGTTGCTCAGTTAAATTTTCAACATAAAAGCGTGGGTCAATTATTATTCAACCCCTAGGTTTAATATTTTGTGGAATAACCCTTGTTTGCAATTACAGCTAATAATCGTCTTTTATAAGACCTGATCAGGCCGGCACAGGTCTCTGGAGTTATCTTGGCCCACTCCTCCATGCAGATCTTCTCCAAGTTATCTAGGTTCTTTGGGTGTCTCATGTGGACTTTAATCTTGAGCTCCTTCCACAAGTTTTCAATTGGGTTAAGGTCAGGAGACTGACTAGGCCACTGCAACACCTTGATTTTTTCCCTCTTGAACCAGGCCTTGGTTTTCTTGGCTGTGTGCTTTGGGTCGTTGTCTTGTTGGAAGATGAAATGACGACCCATCTTAAGATCCTTGATGGAGGAGCGGAGGTTCTTGGCCAAAATCTCCAGGTAGGCCGTGCTATCCATCTTCCCATGGATGCGGACCAGATGGCCAGGCCCCTTGGCTGAGAAACAGCCCCACAGCATGATGCTGCCACCACCATGCTTGACTGTAGGGATCAAAATGCTGTGGAGAGAAAAGCGCACATAGGGTCTTATCTGGCAAACAATGCAGGCTTAGAAAATGAAAACAGGTGCTCACCTATGGAAGTTGTGACAGGCACAACTCCTATGTATGCAGAAAATGGTCAAGCAGCAGCCCCGATAATGCAACAGGGAATCATGAATGGATAAGAAAGTCGGGTTTAACACTGCGCTAAAACCATGAAGCCAAACGATGTGATGAATTCTTTGCTATATTTTCTTTATTTAGGCCAAGTCTACGCGTTTCAAAGGCATGTCCGCCTTCTTCATCAGGACAAAGGAAAAAAGATCATGCTGTTTTTTCCTTTGTCCTGATGAAGAAGGCGGACATGCCTTTGAAACGCGTAGACTTGGCCTAAATAAAGAAAATATAGCAAATAATTCATCACATCATTTGGCTTCATGGTTTTAGCGCAGTGTTAAACCCGACTTTCTTATCCATTCATGATTCCCTGACTGTAGGGATGGTATTCTTTGGGTCGTATGCAGTGCCATCCAGTCTCCAAACGTCACGTGTGTGGTTGGCACCAAAGATCTCGATCTTGGTCTCATCAGACCAGAGAACCTTGAACCAGTCTGTCTCAGTCCTCCAAGTGATCATGAGCAAACTGTAGACGAGCCTTGACATGACGCTTTGAAAGTAAAGGTACCTTACGGGCTCGTCTGGAACGGAGACCATTGCGGTGGAGTACGTTACTTATGGTATTGACTGAAACCAATGTCCCCACTGCCATGAGATCTTCCCGGAGCTCCTTCTTTGTTGTCCTTGGGTTAGCCTTGACTCTTCGGACAAGCCTGGCCTCGGCACGGGTGGAAACTTTCAAAGGCTGTCCAGGCCGTGGAAGGCTAACCATAGTTCCATAAGCCTTCCACTTCCGGATGATGCTCCCAACAGTGGAGACAGGTAGGCCCAACTCCTTGGAAAGGGTTTTGTACCCCTTGCCAGCCTTGTGACCCTCCACGATCTTGTCTCTGATGGCCTTGGAATGCTCCTTTGTCTTTCCCATGTTGACCATGTATGAGTGCTGTTCACAAGTTTGGGGAGGGTCTTAATTAGTCAGAAAAGGCTGGAAAAATAGATAATTAATCCAAACATGTGAAGCTCATTGTTCTTTGTGCCTGAAATACTTCTTAATGCTTTAGGGGAACCAAACAGAATTCTGGTGGTTTGAGGGGTTGAATAATAAATGACCCTCTGAATAAACTTTTCACAATTTAAAAAAAAAAACCCAAAAAAACGAAACAATTCTTTTTTGCTGCAGTGCATTTCACACTTCCAGGCTGATCTACAGTCCAAATGCCACAATGCCAAGTTAATTCCGAATGTGTAATCCTGCTAAATCTGCAGGGGGTTGAATACTACTTGTAGGCACTGTAGATCTCTGCAGCTGTATAATATGCCAGGAGCCAGCTACGTATAGTAGGAATATTGGAGGGAATGTCTCGCCCTGTGCATAGGTCCAAGTGGGGTGTTAGGCCTTGTGCGCACTAGGCGTTTTTAGCGGCGTTTTTTACCGCGTTTTTGTGCTGAAAACGCAGTGACATTGCTTCCCCAGCAATGTCAATGGGTTTTCATAAGTGCTGTCCGCACACAGCGTTTTTTTTTAGCTGCGTTTTTGTGGTGACCACAAAAACGCAGCATGTCAATTATTTCTGCGTTTTTCACTGCGTTTTTCACCCATTGAATTCAATGAGATGTTAAAAACGCAATGAAAAATGCATATAGCCGCGTTTCTATGACTAAAAACGCAGCTATAAACGCAAGGGGTGGGTACTACAGTGACGTGTACAGGAAGAGGATTCCTTCTGTTGGTAAACACAGAAGCAGGAATCCTCCCGGTACCGTCACCGCTGCTTCCACCTCCCGTCCTGTGCATGTCAGCTCCGTGCGGCGCCATGTCTGGGCGGGAGGTGGAGGTAGCGGCGAAAATCAAAGTGAACAGTAGAAAAAAAAAAAATGTCATATATACTCACCTGTCCGCAGGGTCCTGGTGCCATGCCCGCTCCCAGCTCCTCCCGGTACCGCCGCTCTGGCTGTGTGCAGTCTCCCCGGGGCAGGACCTTGCTTGCAGGACCTGGCGGTGGATCACCTGATGCAGTCACCTGACGCATCAGCTGATCGTAGTCTCGCCGGCTTTTTCGCGCCCGGCCGGCTATCAGCTGATCCTGCCGTCAGGGGACTTCATCAGCTGATTACCGGCAGCTCCGGCAGCGATCGTATAGGATCAGACTCCTGTCCAATCGATCGCTCCAGGAGCTGCCGGTAATCACCACAGCACATAAGTGAGTATTATTTATTTTTTTTTTTTTTTCTACTGATGCATCAGCTGATTGTATAATCGGCTTTTATACAATCAGCTGATGTGTCATGTGATTCACATCCTTGAACCTGACAGATCATCTGATCGGTATGCCTTCCAGCAAACCGATCAGATGATATTGGATCCTGATTGGACGGCGCGGGACCCTGACCCAGGATTACTGCGGAGGGGGGTTTATTTCAATAAAGATGGAGTCACTAATTGTGTTGTGTTTTATTTCTAATAAAAATATTTTTCTGTGTGTTGTGGTTTTTTTTATCTGTACTAGAAATTCATGGTGGTCATGTCTAATATTGGCGTGACACCATGAATTTCGGGCTTAGGGCCAGCTGATAATATACAGCTAGCCCTAACTCCATTATTACCCGGCTAGCCACCCGGCTTCAGGGCAGCTGGAAGAGTTGGATACAGCGCCAGAAGATGGCGCTTCTATGAAAGCGCCATTTTCTGGGGTGGCTGCGGACTGCAATTCGCAGTGGGGGTGCCCAGAAAGCATGGGCACCCTGCACTGTGGATTCCAATCCCCAGCTGCCTAGTTGTACCCGGCTGGACTCAAAAATTAGGCGAAGCTCACGTCATTTTTTTTTTTTAATTATTTCATGAAATAATTAAAAAAAAGTGCTTCTCTATATTTTTGGTTCCCAGCCGGGTACAAATAGGCAGCTGGGGGTTGGGGGCAGCCCGTACCTGCCTGCTGTACCCGGCTAGCATACAAAAATATGGCGAAGCCCATGTCATTTTTTTTTTCTTTTTGGGCAAAAAACTGCATACAGTCCTGGATGGAGGATGCTGAGCCTTGTAGTTCTGCAGCTGCTGTCTGCTCTCCTGCATACACTAGTGAATGGAGGATGCTGAGCCTTGTAGTTCTGCAGCTGCTGTCTGCTCTCCTGCATACACTAGTGAATGGAGGATGCTGAGACTTGTAGTTCTGCAGCTGCTGTCTGCTCTCCTGCATACACTAGTGAATGGAGGATGCTGAGACTTGTAGTTCTGCAGCTGCTGTCTGCTCTCCTGCATACACTAGTGAATGGAGGATGCTGAGACTTGTAGTTCTGCAGCTGCTGTCTGCTCTCCTGCATACACTAGTGAATAGAGGATGCTGAGACTTGTAGTTCTGCAGCTGCTGTCTGCTCTCCTGCATACACTAGTGAATGGAGGATGCTGAGACTTGTAGTTCTGCAGCTGCTGTCTGCTCTCCTGCATACACTAGTGAATGGAGGATGCTGAGACTTGTAGTTCTGCAGCTGCTGTCTGCTCTCCTGCATACACTAGTGAATGGAGGATGCTGAGACTTGTAGTTCTGCAGCTGCTGTCTGCTCTCCTGCATACACTAGTGAATGGAGGATGCTGAGACTTGTAGTTCTGCAGCTGCTGTCTGCTCTCCTGCATACACTAGTGAATGGAGGATGCTGAGACTTGTAGTTCTGCAGCTGCTGTCTGCTCTCCTGCATACACTAGTGAATGGAGGATGCTGAGACTTGTAGTTCTGCAGCTGCTGTCTGCTCTCCTGCATACACTAGTGAATGGAGGATGCTGAGACTTGTAGTTCTGCAGCTGCTGTCTGCTCTCCTGCATACACTAGTTCTGCAGCTGTCTGCTCTCCTGCATACAATGAACATTTTGAAGAAGGAAATGACATCAGACCTTTTTTTTTTTTTTTTTTTTTCATCAACAATCTTTAATGGCATTGTGCACTGATTAAAAACGCAGTGAGCAAAAACGCAGCAAAAAACGCACCAAATCGCGGCAAAAACGCATGCGTTTTTGCCGCGTTTTTTAGCCGCGGGTGCGTTTTTTAGACAAAAACGCACATAAAAACGCAGCGTGAAAAAAACGCCTAGTGCGCACATACCCTAAGAGAGCCATAGGTGACCGAATGGCCGGTAACGAGTACAGACGGCTGCCTCAGTGCTTGTCATTCACATATTACATGAAAGAGCCGGATAGAGAATTAAAGTCATCTTGTTAACACTAAAATAAAATGTATATTTGCTGTCGCTATTGTAAACGGTCTATAGTGTTAGAGAACTGTCCTGGTGCTTTGTATGTGGTTACTCCATTGTTTGCATTAGTATAGTGAGTTTTTCTGCTACTTTACCGACAGGTGATTTCATTACATGTTTATTCAAGAGGTTTGTGTCCTCCTAAGGCTAAGTTCACATTTCCGCTAAAATGTATCAGTCACAATCCGCTGCTCTTGTAAACAGCGGAATCCGTTTAGCGGATTCCGCTGCTCCCATAGACTTGTATGAGCAGCGGATTGTGACTGATGATGCTGCGTTGCACCCTCCGCCCGACTGATCAGTCGTGGAACGACTGACCGCCGGGCGGGAGGAACGCAGCATGTAACGTTTTTTGAGCAGCGAGATCCGTCGGATTTCGCTGCGCATGCTCTCTGGCTCCCTGCACACGTCACCAGCTTTGGTTGGTTACCCGATATTTACCCTGGTTACGGTGCAAGGAGCCAGCGCTAAGCGGTGTAGGCCCGTAACCAAGGTAAACATCGGGTGCTTTGCTGTTACCCGATATTTAGGCTGGTTACGTGTGCAGGGAGGCCGACACTTCCCCGCTCGGCCCCGCCCCCTCCCGCACTCCGCACATGTATGTACACACACACACACACACACACACCTGTCCCCAGCCATGCAGACAAGCACTGCCACTGACACCCTCGTCTGGCCCCGCCCCCTGCTCGGCTCCGCCCCCTCCCGCACTTTGCATGTGCACACACATACATACATACATGCACATACATACATACATGCACATACACACACTCACTCACACATACACTCACCTGTCCCCAGCCATGCAGACCGCAGCACTTCTACTGACATCCTCAGCGCCTGGCCCCGCCCCCCGCTCGGCTCCGCCCCCTCCCGCACTTTGCATGTGCACACACACACATACATACATACATACATGCACATACACACACTCACTCACAGATACACTCACCTGTCCCCAGCCATGCAGACCGCAGCACTTCCACTGACATCCTCAGCGCCTGGCCCCGCCCCCCGCTCGGCTCCGCCCCCTCCCGCATTCAGCATGTGTATACACACACACACTCACACACACTCACCTGTCCTGCAGTCACTGCGGCACTGACGTCCTCAGTGCCACGGCCCCGCTCGGCTCCTCCCCTCCCCCCCGAACTCCGCCCCCCGCACACAACGGAATCCGACAAAGAATTCTGTTCTTTGTCATCCGTTGTACAGCGTTGAACAGCGCATCAGTCACATGCGTCAAGCGACGCATGTGACTGATACAAATCAACGGAAATGTGAACTTAGCCTAAGAAGTGATGACATATCCAAATTATGTCAACTGAGGACTATGTACACAATCCGCTTCAGCTTACAGTCCACACAACTGCTCAGCACTCGCTCCCCCATAACCTGCTATTGCACTCTTAGGCTAAGACCGCACTTTGCGTTTCCACCTGCGTTTTTGGTGCTTTTTAGGTGCGTTTTGAGATGCACCTTTTTCATGCCAAAAGGCATGCGTTTTGATTTTACAGCAAAGTCAATGGAAAATGGTGATTTTCAGACCGCACTTTGCGTTTGAACACGCTGCGTTTAATTTGCATATTTTGTGGCAAAAAACATGCGTTCAAAGAAGCAGCATGTCAATTGTTTTTGCCATTTTGGGCTGCGTTTTGCTAACATTGAAGTCTATGAAAAATGGCAAAAACCAAGAAAGTTCAAATTTCCTGCGTTTTACCTGCTTTTTATGTGCTGAAAACATGCGTTTTGGACTTCAAAAACGCATGCTTTTCTGACATTAAAATAATGGAATAATATGTCACTTTACACACACACAGTCCGACAATGAATTTAAAGAAAATTTTGATTTTATTGCTATTTTAACATTAAATATTATAAAACCGCTATAATTTCATGAAATATATAAATATTTTCTTTATTAATTCCTAAATTATATGTTTTCCTTTTTTTTCTCTTTTTTCATGATGTTTGACTATTTAATCTTTATTTAGCAGTGTCTTGATGTTCAAAACGCAGGTGAAAAAGCAGTAAAAAGCACCGAAAACGCATCTTAAACGCAGTAAATACGCATGCGTTTTCAGCGCAAAATTTCTGGAAAAGGCAACTTTGGTCAAATCAATTAAGCCCAAAACGTGCGTTTAGAAATACAAGTAGGAGAACGCATAGTGCGGTCTTAGCCTAAGGACAGGTTCACAGCACCATATTTTCGGTCCGTGTGTGTCCGACAAATCTGTGGATCACACCGTTATTGTAAGGAGCCATGCACATGTCCATTTTTTTTTTTTCCTCAGGCCACGCCTGTCCAAGGAAAGCATCACAGCATGCGCAATTTGCATCTGTAAATCGGGTGGCACTCGGTCATGCAAGTCTATGGGTCCTTGGAAAAAAGTGGACCTCACTCTGATGACATCTGATTGCAGTCCCATTTTCACAGCTTGATAGAATGGAGACAATGGCAATTTGTTTTTCTTCAATCTTCTACACATCAGAGAAATCTGATCACGCTCTTATCAGCATAATTTGACCGATTTTTCTTGTATGAGAGAAAATACGCTTGTTTGACCTTAGGCTAAGGCCAGGTAAAGGGGCCGGAAACCTCGGGCATAAAACTACAAAGTTTTTTTAAAATGATTTTTAACATGCACTTGATGTTGCAAGAGACTAGCTATCCCACCTACAAAAATGAATGTCACTACGCCATGGTCTAGCCTTACTGTCACTAATAAAAAAACATAAAGGGAATCTGTCAGTAGGTTTTTTATACCTCATCGGACAGCAGCATGATGTCCAAGAGATCCTGAATCCAACAATGTATCAGTTATTTTACTGGGTGCAGCGGTTCTGACATAATCAAAGATTTTATATTTAGCTTGTAGCAGAGCTGAGAAGGCAAACTCCGCCCACACATGGCTCTCTGTAGACATTGTACATTAACACTGAGTTGCTTATCACAGACTACCAGGCAATGTAGTCCAGCAATGATAAGTTCCCGGTGCTAAAACAATAATTGCAAGTAAATAATACCCCAAACCTTGATAAGAGAGAGCGGCATCCCTGAATTCTGTTAACCCCTATATCATGCTGTGTTCAGCTTACATGTAAAAAAAAACCTGACAACTTATTAGCTTTGATGATGCACCTTGCCACCTGAACATGCCTCATGCCTAAACTTATTTTTATGTTTTTATTTATCTCTTCAATGTTCTTAATATCATCTTTCCTTTTTTATATAACCGAGCAATGATCACACCACTGCTTCTGATTCAATCAAAGCTTTGAGTGACCTTGCACTGCCGTCCTCCTCTCATCCAACCATCTTTTTGACCATCTTGTTTCTGTCCCCACCTTTCAACTGAAACTCACTAATGATTGTCTATATATCAAAGCCTCAACACCGTGCTCTGCCCTCCATCTAGACCTGCATTTTTTATGTTTTTACCATTTTACTCCACTTGGAATTTTTCTTTTTTTTTTTTTCTCAGTACATTGTGTTATCACATGAATGGTAACCTACCACTGGACCCACAAAAAAAGGCTTTCATACGAAGAGGTTGGAAAAAAAATAAAATAAAAAGTTATGGCTTTTGAGGAAGGGAAGGAAAAAATGAAAGTGCAAGAACAAGATTTACCCAGTTATGAAAGGGTTAAGTAAGAAATGATGCACTGGTAGCTATGTAATATGGAATGTAGGTGGAAATAGTTTATTTCATGGATGTGCATGAATTCTCTCCACCATCCATTGTTCGGTGTTGTGTAGTTATTAACAATAGGCCTTGATGAATAGACGTCCCTTCTCGCCACGCTGTCTTGTAGATAACCTTCAGTGCTGAATAGAGTAAAGGTGGCTTTACACACTGCAACATCGCAAACGACATCGCTGTAACGTCACCGGTTTTGTGACGTAATAGCGACCTCCCCAGCGACATTGCAGTGTGTGAAACACATCAGCGACCTGGCCCCTTCTGTGAAGTTGCTGATCGCTACAAATCGTTCAGGACCATTCTTTGGTCCTTTGTTTCCCGCTGTGCAGTAAAGTCTCAGTGTGTAAAGGGGACTTAAAACACTGGAAACGAGTGATGTGTCACAATATCTGTCAATCACTATTCTCTGTCAGTCGGTCTCTCCCTCTCCGTCTCTATTCTCTCTCTGTCGGTCCGTCACTATCTCTGTCCCTCTCTCACAGTCTGTCATTTTCCCCTCCTCTCTCATACTCACCGATCCCCGGCGCGGCACTGCACGGCATTCACACTGCTGCGGCGGCTTTTCCTCTTTTGAAAAAGCTGGCCGCTCATTAAACAATTTCGTATTCCCTACTTTCCCCGCCCACAGGCGCCTATGATTGGTTGCAGTGAGACACGCCCCCACGCTGAGTGACAGGTGTCTCACTACACCCAATCACAGCAGCCGGTGGGCGGGTCTATAGTGTGCAGTGAAATAAATAATTAAATAATTAAAAAAACCGGCGTGCGCCCCCCCCCCCCCCCCCAATTTTAATTCCAGCCAGATAAAGCCATACGGCTGAAGGCTGGTATTCTCAGGATGGGGAGCTCCACGTTATGGGGAGCCCCCCAGCCTAACAATATCAGTCAGCAGCCGCCCAGAATTGCCGCATACGTTATATGCGACAGTTCTGGGACTGTACCCGGCTCTTCCCGATTTGCCCTGGTGCGTTGGCAAATCGGGGTAATAAGGAGTTATTGGCAGCCCATATAGCTGCCAATAAGTCCTAGATTAATCATGTCAGGCGTCTCCCCGAGATTCCTTCCATGATTAATCTGTAAATTACAGTAAATAAACACACACACACGAAAAAATCCTTTATTAGAAATAAAAAACACAAACACATTCCCTCATCACCAATTTAATAAGCCCCAAAAAGCCCTCCTTGTCCGGCGTAATCCACGGACCTCCAGCGTCGCTTCCAGCTGTGCTGCATGCAGGTGACAGGAGCAGGAGAATACACCGCCACTCCTGTCACCTCCACGCAGCTAATGAAGACAGCCGCGCGATCGGCTGAGCTGTCACTGATGTTACCCGCTGTCACTGGATCCAGCGGTGGATGCAGCGGTGGCCGCGGGTAACCTCAGTGACAGCTCAGCTGATCGCGCTACTCACCGCCGCTCCAGGCACGCCAAACGCAGCAACTGAGGTGAGTAGCGCGATCAGCTGAGCTGTCACTGAGATTACCCGCGGCCACCGCTGCATCCACCGCTGGATCCAGGTAACCTCAGTGACAGCTCAGCTGATCGCGCTATTGCTTTCATTAGCTGCGTGGAGGTGACAGGAGCGGCGGTGTATTCTCCTGCTCCTGTCACCTCCATGCAGCAGAGCTGGAAGCGACGCTGGAGGTCCGTGGATTACGCCGGACAAGGAGGGCTTTTTGGGGCTGATTAAATTGGTGATGAGGGAATGTGTTAGTGTTTTTTATTTCTAATAAATGATTTTTTCGGGTGTGTGTTTATTTACTGTAATTTACAGATTAATCATGGAAGGAATCTCGGGGAGACGCCTGACATGATTAATCTAGGACTTATTGGCAGCTATGGGCTGCCAATAACTCCTTATTACCCCGATTTGCCAACGCACCAGGGCAAATCGGGAAGAGCCGGGTACAGTCCCAGAACTGTCGCATATAATGTATGCGGCAATTTTGGGCGGCTGCTGACTGATATTGTTAGGCTGGGGGGCTCCCCATAACGTGGAGCTCCCCATCCTGAGAATACCAGCCTTCAGCCATATGGCTTTTTCTGGCTGGTATTAAAATTGGGGGGACCGCACGCCGTTTTTTTTAATTATTTATTTCACTGCACAGTATAGACCCGCCCACCGGCTGCTGTGATTGGGTGCAGTGAGACACCTGTCACTCAGCGTGGGGGCGTGTCTCACTGCAACCAATCATAGGCGCCTGTGGGTGGGGAAAGTAGGGAATACGAAATTGTTTAATGAGCGGCCAGCTTTTTCAAAATAGTAAAAGCCGCCGGAGCAGTGTGAATGCCGTGCAGTGCCGGGGATCGGTGAGTATGAGAGAAGAGGGGAAAATGACCGACAGACTGTGAGAGAGGGACAGAGATGGTGACGGACCGACAGAGAGAGAATAGAGACCGAGAGGGAGAGACCGACTGACAGAGAATAGTGATTGACAGATATTGTGACACATCACTCGTTTCCAATTTTGACTAGCTAGGTCGTTCTGCAGGTCCGGATCGCTGTTGTGTCGTTGGCCAGGTTTGCCTGTTTGACAGCTCACCAGCGACTCACCAGAGACTTTATAGCGATCCCGGCCAGGTTGGAATCGCTGGTGGGATCGCTGAAAGTCTGTGTGTAAAGGGGCCTTAAGTTTTTATTTTTTACTTAAAGGGAACCTGTCAGCAGAAATTTCCCCTAAAACCTAACAGATTCCCCCTCTGCAGCTCCTGGGCTGCATTCTAGAAAGGTCCCAGTTATTATTGTGCCCCCTTTCTGACCAAAAAAAAGAGTTTATAAAGAGGTACCTTTTTGGCTTCGAATTCTATAAATCTGACATGGGGGCAGGCTTTCTGGCGTCCGTTATTCTGCCCCCTGGTCCTGTATGCCGCCCCCATCGCTGATTTCCATACTTTTGGACGCCGCCCACTGCTCCAGCCATCCCCGCGCATGCCCAGTGCCAGTCTCACGGGACTGAGCACTGTGACTGCTGGTGACGTGTGCGCAGGCAAGTGATTATGGGCGGGACTGTGACTTATCAGCAAGTACCCGCCCATAATCTCGTGAGCGCGCAAACCTCTCCAGCATCACACTGTGCTCAGTGTAGATGCTAGACTGTATGGGCTGCTTCCAGGGATGACGTCCCTTTGTCACGTGATAGGGGCGTGTTCAAAATACTATCACGTGACAAAGGGATGTCATCCCTGGAAGCAGCCCATACAGTCTAGCATCTACACTGAGCACAGTGTGACGCTAGAGAGGTTTGCGCGCTCACGAGATTATGGGCGGGTACTTGCTGATAAGTCACAGTCCCGCCCATAATCACTTGCCTGCGCACACGTCACCAGCGGTCACAGTGCTCAGTCCCGTGAGACTGGCACTGGGCATGCGCGGGGATGGCTGGAGCAGTGGGCGGCGTCCAAAAGTATGGAAATCAGCGATGGGGGCGGCATACAGGACCAGGGGGCAGAATAACGGACGCCAGAAAGCCTGCCCCCGTGTCACATTTATAGAATCCGAAGCCAAAAAGGTACCTCTTTATAAACTCTTTTTTTTGGTCAGAAAGGGGTCACAATAATAACAGGGACCTTTCTAGAATGCAGCCCAGGAGCTGCAGAGGGGGAATCTGTTAGGTTTTAGGGGAAATTTCTGCTGACAGGTTCCCTTTAAATGTTACACTAGTGACTGTATTCTCTGTACTATGGCATAACAGGTGGTAAAGTGAGATCTGGCCAGCTCAGACACGAACGTCTTCCAAATCATTTTTGCCTCCTTGACATTTTGCAATTTTGCAATCTGCACAAAAAATAAAAAAATTAGACAGACTAGAAATGAACACACTTGACATGCTTTTATGAGAATTTGTGATCTAAAAGGGTTTGTCCATCCTTAGGCTATGTGCGCACGTGTGCGTATTGCATGCAGTTACGCTGCGTTCTGCACCGCAGCGTAACTGCATGCATCCTGCGTCCCCAGCACAATCTATGAAGATTGTGCATGAGACGTGCGCACGTGGCGTATTAGAACGCAGCGATTCGGCTGCTGCCCTAAGCGTGCGTTCTAAGAAGTGACATGTCACTTTTTTCCTGCGCTTTGCATGCTGTCTATAGAGAGAGGCAGCATGCAGAGCTCACAAATTCTGCATGCACCAGGCGCTTCAGAACGGAGCTTCTCAGCTGCGCTCTGAAGCGGACCTTTTGTGTGCGGTGCAGAGTGCACACGTGCGCACATAGCCTTAGGCTCCAAGTTTGCAGGCACTCTGTCACTCTGTGACTGTAGACTTGTGAATCCTCACATCGCACTCACTGTGCACTGTGAGGATTCTTTGGTGCCGGGAGTGATTTGCATACTTTAGCCATATTCTGACATTACTGTGTCCAGCCTTGATCAATACACTTGTATTAAGCAAGGCTGTGCCCATCTAGTCGGCACGTAACTGCATGTATACAAATCACATAGTTGCGGTCTCATACCTGCCTCTCCCAGCACTGGAGAATCCTCATAGCAGGCAACGGGAGGATTCACAAGTCTGCAGTAAGATAGAGTGAGTGCAGATTTGTAGCCTAAGGCCCCGTCACATTTAGCGACTTACCAGCGATCCCGAAAGCGATGTGACCTGATAAGGATCTCGCTGGTAAGTCGCTGGGAGATCGCTGGTGAGATGTCACACAGTCAGACCTTACCAACGACGCAGTAACGATCAGCGACCTGTATAATGATGAGCGACTTGTTTAGGAGGTCATTAGTAGGTGTCAAACACAGTGATGCGTCCTGCCCAGCAGGACATCGCCTTTGAACAAAATGGTCCAGACCATATGGCAGCGACTAGCGATCTCACAGCAGGGGTCTGATCGCTGGTAGGTGTCACACATAACGAGATCATTAGTGATGTCGTTATGTGTGATGGGACCTTAAGGCCGGACAGCCCTTTTAGAGGGAATTTCTCAGTAAGATTATGCCCACCCAATCTCCAGACAATATCTATGGCCATACAGTTGGGTGAAATGTAAATCTATCAACACCTTTATATCTTCTATCTGTTGCTGCATTCCTGAGTAGTTAGCTTTTTAATTAACATTCAAGTGCTCAGGGCATGACAGAGCACTTCTTCAGCCATTGTCTCCTCATGATGTGCCCATACCTAGCACCAGCCTCTAGATCTGTGTGATGTCAAGTAAATCAAACAGTGAGATATTATTCTAGCTAAAGTGGCTGGTGCTGGTCAGGGAAACAATCTCAGCAGGAAAAGGCTAGTTAAGTGTTGTGTCTCACCTAGAGCATTTAATGCTTCATTAAAATGCTAATTTTTTTGGGAATGCAGCAACAGATAGAAGATAAAAAGGTGTTGATGGATTTACATTTCAAAGAAGAGTTGATCTTACAGAATTCCTTTTAAAGAACTTTTTGTATGATGTAATCCGTGAATATTATATAGATTCCAAAAGTGGATATTCTGAGAATGGGAACTTGATATTTGGGCCTCATGTACATGTTCCTTGTTCAGTAAAAAATTTGGATGCATAATTTGCTTGCAATTTTCTTCATGGCATATTACAAAGGTTATATTCTGAAGGCGGAAGAAGGTGCCTCACAAAGATACCATACCATGACACCTAAGTTAAAGGGATCTTCCCATCAGTTGGATTTTTTTTATCCATAGGGTAGCTAGGGAATCTTGAATTGCCAAAACCCCCATTGCCGGGACCCCACTGAGCTCAAGAATAGCCCTTCATTGCTCCTCGCTCACATTACTGCTGTGAGGGGCTGTCGTTGGACGTGGTCACTCATACTCCATTCTAATACTGCAGTGCTGAACCGAGGACCAAATGACAAGGGTCCCCGTTATGGTGATTGGTGGACCCCCAGCTATTCTTTATCGTTCAGTTCATCCATTTTACTGGTGGGAAAATCCTTTACTTCAGTGTCCATTCTTGGGATGGGATTGATAAGTGTGCACCATGAGGAAGTGTGTAGAGGGAAATTATACGGATTAAGGATTACTATGCTAAACAAATTGTGCATGGTTTCTACTAAGTGATGTTGAGGCAGCAGCGCTTTCCAGTGTACTGAATTTACCAGCCAGGAGCAGCATGACGTTGGCGAAATCCTTAGCAAGGTCATGCCTAGATTATGACACGCTCCCTCCCTGCAGTCGTTCTGACCACAGACGGCTGCTTTTCTCTCCATCACAATATTTTGTTTCGCTGTAATTGCTGCTAGACGTTGGGGCCGTCCAGCAGGTGTTCTCCATAGGCCTGCTTTACTCACTAATAGTCACAAAACAGCTCAGGGGTTATTGTGAGGCTGCCGAGCCCTCGGGGGAGAACTTGGCAGATAGCACTAAACAGTGTAAGGAGTAGAAGTAAAGAGACTACACCCTGTCTTTGTTATACGGTTATTCGTTGCCCGAAGCCCAAGATTCTTGTTCTTAGAGAATTTCAGGAAAACAGTTTTATAAACAAGTGATTCAGGTTCTTCAAAACCCTTTAATAAATAAGCATGAAAGAGCCATAATTATTATTTTTTTTTGTTTTGCCGTATTTTAACACTAGAAGTCCCAGGAATTTCGAGCTCCATAGAGTTCCAATGGTAGAAATGTTAAATGACCCCTCTCTGGGACTTCTAATGTTAATCCTAATAGTGGTGAGCCACGCTCCTGCAAGGAATAAAAGAGAAGGCATACCGGTGTAGGTCACCTACCCCACTCAGTTTATAGAGCGATGTCTCTCTGACAGACTCTCCTTGTTTGGAATAAATGATGTTCTGACCTTCAGTCACTTGACCCTACAGACAATCAATGGCTCTAAAGGCCCCTTTACACACTGGAACATCGCAAACGACATCGCTGTAACGTCACCGGTTTTGTGACGTAATAGCGACCTCCCCAGCGACATTGCAGTGTGTGAAACACATCAGCGACCTGGCCCCTGCTGTGAAGTTGCTGATCGCTACAAATCGTTCAGGACCATTCTTTGGTCCTTTGTTTCCCGCTGTGCAGCATGATCGCTAGAAAGTTTCAGTGTGTAAAGGGGACTTTACAGTGACTTTGTTAGCGACTTCCCTTTCAAAAAGCTGCTTTACAACGTCCCCAATGACTAGCTAGGTCGTTCTGCAGGTCCGGATCGCTGTTGCGTCATTTTCCAGGTTTGCCTGTTTGACATCTCACCAGCGACTCACCAGAGACTTTGTAGCGATCCCGGCCAGGTTGGGATCGCTGGTGGGATCGCTAGAAAGTCTGTGTGTAAAGGGGCCTTAAGGATCAGGTCACTGGTAGTGACGTTATCATTACAGGTCCAGGTGGATCCCCCTTAAAGAAGCCAGTTCAGGTGAAACGCATGTTGGTGGTCCCACATAGCAGAAGGTGAAAATGTGTACTGACGCTCTATCTATTGGGGTATTATGAGTTGGCAGGGTTATATTTTGAAGATATCTGGTTAGCGTGCTAACCAAATGAAGCTTCCCAAGGCAATAATCAAGTCCCCCATGTACTACTAAATTGTACAAATGCCTGGAGTTTGTGTAATATGTAAAACGTATAATATAATCACCTTCATTTGTATGCAAGTTTAAAAAAACTTCCATAAAAATCATCCAAATGACAGCGACTATTTAAAGTCGTTTTGGAGATCACATCTCCTTCCTCAGATAAAGCACACCTGCACATGGTTGTACTATACAATGAAGGCTATATCTAGCCTTGTGAAATTCAACAACAAAGTAACAGAAAAATCACATGACAAGTTAACTTTAAAATGGCATACTATTAAAGATAGAATTATTAGCAGAAACCATAATACATTGAGAATTTATGCAATGTAGATTAAAATGAAAAGCGGGTCTCGCTGTTTGAGGACATTGCAAAACCAGGGATTGGAGAAGCAGGAAGCTGATTTGCATATTTCCAGTGCATTCTGGGAAGAGGAGAAGAGTCACCTTAAGCTGATCGATTGCTGGGACTTGCCGGGTTTCGCTGTTTGAGGACACCGCAAAAACTTTCGCCTATCATACGCTACATCAGCAATATGGAAGAGAAGAAAATCCACATGGTCACTGGCAACACATGCTACATGTTTACGGATCTGCCGCAGAAAAAAAACAACTTCACCTGTCAAAAGTGCAAACTTTTTGCCCTCTTAGAGGAAAAGGTGCAGGGACTGGAAGAAAGAATAGCAACTTTGAAGCTAATTAAAGAACATTGAGGACTTCTTGGACGAGGTAGAAGCAACCATTCAGGATATGGAAAGTGAGAAAAGCTTCAGAACACATACAGAGGCTGAAAAGTGGACACATGTGACCAAAAGAAGCCAGCGTATCAAGTGGTCGTGACCACCCACACAGCTTAGCAACCAATATGAAGCCCTCATGCTGGAGAACGAAAATGGCACAGCTCAGGATGATACCATATCTACAGAAGAAGACACAGTATCATCAAAAGAAGTTACTTTGTCAACAAAAGGAGAAACAAAAGACACTCAAAAGCACTCAGGAGCAACAAGCAGTGCGTCCAGAAAGAAAAGAAGAGTAGTAGTTATGGGCGACTCACTACTAAGAGGCACGGAGGCAACTATCTGCAGGCCGGACATAACAGCACGAGAAGTATGCTGCCTCCCGGGAGCAAAAATCAAGGATGTGGCCAACAGGATACCAACTATCCTCGGATCCAAGGACGAATACCCATTCCTATTGATACATGTAGGAACAAACGACACGGCAAGAAATGATCTACCAACTATTTGCGAAGACTTTGAAATTCTGGGCAAGAAAATAAAGGAACGGCACGTACAGGTTGTTTTCTCATCAATCCTCCCAGTCGATGGCCATGGTGTCAGAAGATGGAATAGGATATTAGATTTGAACAACTGGCTACGACGATGGTGCCGGCAGCAAGGATTTGGATTCTTAGACCATGGAGTGAATTACCTCTATGATGGACTTTCCTGCAAGAGACGGGAAACACCTCACAAAACCTGGGAAACACACGTTCTCCATAAGGCTTGCCACACTCATCAGGAGGGCTTTAAACTAGAAGAAGAGGGGATGGGAGAAAAAACAGCAGACAAGAACATGCAGCAGAAGGACAAACTAATCAAGGATACTAGATGCCGTAAAGAGGACCCAAGGCAGGGTAATCAGAAGGAAGCTAAGAAAAGGGGAGCAAAACTTCTTTCCTGCATGCTGACCAATGCAAGAAGCCTGACCAATAAGATGGAAGGTAATGTATGAGGAAAAATATGACATAGTAGGAATAACTGAGACATGGTTAGATGACAGTTATGACTGGGCGGCTAACCTGCAAGGATATGAATTGTTTAGGAGGGATCGTAAAAAAAGGAAAGGGGGTGGAGTCTGTCTATATATAAAGTCCAGTTTAAAGCCCAGACTAAGAGAAGATATTCAAGAGGGAAATGAAGAGGTGGAGGCTCTATGGGTGGAGATACAAGGAGGGAAAACTAATAAAATCCTCATAGGGGTTTGTTATAAGCCACCAAATATAACAGAAACCACTGAAAATGTATTATTGAAACAAATAGACAAAGCAGCAAATCACAATGAGGTGATTATTATGGGGGACTTCAACTACCCCGATATAGACTGGGAAACTGAAACCTGCGTATCTCAGAAAGGAACCGGCTTCTGTCAGTAACTAAGGATAATTATCTGTCCCAACTTGTGCCGGGCCCAACTAGAGGGACAGCCCTTCTCGACTTAATTTTAAGCAACAGGCCAGATAGAATAACAGACGTACGAGTGGATGGGCACCTAGGGAATAGTGACCACAATATAATACAATTCCACTTGTCCTTCAGTAAGGTGCATTGGAGGGGGGTTACAAAAACGCTGAATTTCAGGAAAGCAAAGTTTGATCAGCTTAGAGAAGACCTTCGCCAAATTGATTGGGACAATGTCCTCAAAAATGGGAGCACAGAAAATAAGTGGGAAATTTTTAAATCGGTATTAAACACCCACTGCGAGCGAGCCATACCATACAGAAATAAAAGGGCTAGGAACAGGAGAAAACCAATGTGGCTAAATAAGAATGTAAAAGGGGCAATGAATAATAAGAAAAAGGCATTTAAAAAGCTAAAACAAGAAGGCAGCGAAGAAGCATTAAAAATATATAGAGAAAAAAATAAAATGTGTAAAAAAGTAAATACATTTAGCAAAAGTAGAAACTGAGAGACTCATTGCTAAGGAAAGCAAAACAAATCCCAAACTATTCTTTAATTATATAAACAGAAAAAAGATTAAAATTGATGGTGTTGGCCCTTTAAAGAACAATGAGGGTAAAATCATAGAAAGCAATGTGGGAAATGCAAATGTTTTAAATACTTTTTTCTCAACTGTGTTCACACAGGAAAAGCATATGCCACGGGAAATGCAGAGTGATCATGTAAATGCCCCATTAAGTATGACCTGCCTAACCCAGGAAGAAGTGCAGAACCGACTTAGTAACATTACAATTGACAAATCACCAGGCCCTGATGGCATTCACCCTCGGGTATTAAGGGAGTTAAGTAATGTGATAGACAGGCCTCTATTCCTTATATTTAAAGACTCTATAGAAACTGGGTCTGTTCCACTGGATTGGCGACTAGCAAATGTGGTACCAATATTCAAAAAAGGGTGTAAAAGGGAACCTGGAAACTATAGGCCGCTAAGCTTAACATCTGTTGTGGGTAAAATGTTTGAAGGGTTTTTAAGGGATACTATTATGGAATGTCTCAATGTTAATAATTGTTTAACTCCATATCAACATGGATTTATGAAGGATCGCTCCTGTCAAACTAACCTGATCAGCTTCTATGAGGATGTAAGCTCTCACATGGACCGAGGAGAATCATTGGATGTCATTTATCTCGACTTCGGTAAAGCATTTGACACTGTCCCACATAAAAGACTGCTAAGTAAAATGAGAAAGCTTGGGCTCGGGGAAAATGTGTGTAGATGGGTAGGGAGCTGGCTTAGTGATAGAAAACAAAGAGTGATTATTAATGGCGCATACTCAGATTGGGCCAGGGTTACTAGTGGGGTGCCACAGGGGTCTGTATTGGGCCCCTACTATTTAATATATTTATTAATGATCTGGTGGATGGTTTACAGAGTAAAATATCAGTATTTGCAGATGATACAAAACTATGTAAGGTAGTTAACACAAAGGAGGACAGTTTGCAACTACAGATGGATTTGAGTAAATTGGAGAATTGGGCTGAAAAATGGCAAATGAGGTTTAACACAGATAAGTGTAAGGTTATGCACATGGGAAGGAGAAACAGATGCTACGATTACTTACTAAATGGAAAACTGCTGGGGAAATCAGACATGGAAAAAGACTTAGGCATCTTGGTCAATAAGAAGCTAAATTGGAGTGCCCAGTGTCAGGCAGCCGCCACCAAAGCAAATAGGGTGATGGGATGCATTAGAAGAGGTCTGGGGGCACGAGATGAAAACATCATTCTCCCTCTGTACAAATCACTCGTCAGACCACACTTGGAGTATTGTGTGCAATTTTGGGCGCCGGTACTCAAGAAAGACATTACTGAACTTGAAAGGGTTCAGAGGCGGGCTACTAAAATAATAAATGGAGTGGGTGCATTACAATACATGGAAAGGTTATCAAAATTAGGTCTATTTACTCTAGAAAAGAGAAGACTTAGGGAGACCTAATAAATATGTACAAATATATCAGAGGGCCATATAGAGATCTCTCCCATGATTTGTTTGTACTAAGGACTATGACAAGAACAAGGGGGCATTCTCTTCAATTGGAGGAAAGAAAATTCCTACATCAGCATAGAAGAGGGTTCTTCACGGTAAGAGCAGTGAGGCTCTGGAACTCTCTTCCTGAGGAAGTGGTGATGGCCAACTCACTGAATGAATTTAAGAGAGGAATGGATGCTTTTCTTGATAGAAAAAGTATAGCAGGTTATAAATAGCATAATCTTACAGGTAGATAGAGCGACCTAGATTATTAGAGGAATGGGTGGGCTGCAATACCAAGACAGGTTATTAAACTTGGGGGTTATTTAGTTTGGAAAAACAAAGGCTTAGGGGGGATCTAATCACAATGTATAAACATATGAGGGGACAGTACAGAGACCTTTCCAAAGATCTCTTTACACCTAGGCCTGCGACTGGAACACGGGGGCATCCGCTACGTCTTGAGGAAAGCAGGTTTAATCATAATCACAGATGAGGATTCTTTACTGTACGAGCAGTGAGACTATGGAACTCTCTGCCGCATGATGTTGTAATGAGTGATTCACTACTAACATTTAAGCAGAGCCTGGACGCCTTTCTTGAAAAATTTAATATTACCAGTTATGTATATTAGATTTTATTACAGGGTGTTGATCCATGGAACTAGTCTGATTGCCTTATGTGGAGTCAGGAAGGAATTTTTTTCCCTATTGGAGCTGGTTTGACACATTGGGTTTTTTTGCCTTCCTCTGGATCAACATGTTAGGCTACAGGTTGAACTAGATGGTCTTAGTCTCCCTTCTACCTTAAAAACTTTGGAAAAAAAAAAAAAAGGAAAAATTACAGATGAAGATAATAAAGAATAGAGTAACAAAATGTGGATCTGGTGGGATACAAACTCCAAAAATGTATGTTTCAAAAGGCCTTTAAAGGAAGTGTGTGAATCCGTGTAGCTAATAGCCAGATCCACATTTTTTTACCCGATTTTTTTTTTTTTTTTTTTTTTTTCTTTTTCTTTATTTTCATCTAATTTTTCATCATTTTAATCTACATCATTTTAATCTTTTTTTTTTTGAATGTCACAATAATAATAAGAAATAATAATTATTTTATACAACGCTATTAATTCCACAGCGCTTTACATACATTGGCAGACTATATATAGCCTCCATTGTGTAGTACAACCATGTGCATGTATGATTTTTCTAAGGAAGGAGATGTGATCTCCGAAACGTGTAATAAAATCACAATTTAACCATTACTGCTGACCATCTTCTTACGACAGCATGGGAGTCCACTTCTACTGTGTCTACCTCTACAATGTGTGTAAAGTGCTGTGGAATTAATAGCGCTATATAAATGAATAAATATGATTATTATTACTTTGATTTTTGACGCAAATGATAGCGACTGGCGGGCCTTGCGGTCAGACAAATCAATACCTACACGTGTGAAAAACAATAAAGTGCCTGATGTAAGCATACGGGATGTAATAGAGTGCTCAAGTACTAATGCCTTTTGCTAAATATATAATCCCAACCCTATTGGTTCACATGCATGAGAGCGATCTGCAGAAAAAAGAGGTAAATGCCACATAGTTTAGTCACTGGTTCACCCACAAACATGTCACGCTCATTAGTATCTTACCGCTCCCTACAGCGTCCTATGTGTCTCTACGATACTTCTGCATGCCTCTTATTTAGCATAATACAGGATTTTTTTTTGTTTAACTTCACACACAAAATTATGACATATTACAATGGATTTTGCACCACACCGTTATTCTCCCACCAAAGCCTAACTTTTATAATGGCACCCAGTGAGGATGACGCCATAGTGCTCCAGGAGCTCTATATACTGCCTCCATGGGGCAAATGCCACCACCTCATAACCAAAAAATACTGCCTAAACAATGGCACTAAATAGTACCCACATATTTAATGTACACACATTAATGCGTACACTCACCTTCTCCATTGAAGGAACAAAGTCTCATTTGGTCTTCAGGCAGGTGTATGCAAGGTCTTCTGTCTTAGCTAGGTGAGTAGAGGAGGTCTTCTGTTTTAGCTTGGTGAGTAGAGGAGGTCTTCTGTTTTAGCTTGGTGAGTAGAGGAGGTCTTCTGTCTTAGCTTGGTGAGTAGAGGAGGTCTTCTGTCTTAGCTTGGTGAGTTATAGGAGGTCTTCTGTCTTAGCTTGGTGAGTAGAGGAGGTCTTCTGTCTTAGCTTGGTGAGTAGAGGAGGCCTTCTGTCTTAGCTTGGTGAGTAGAGGAGGCCTTCTGTCTTAGCTTGGTGAGTAGAGGAGGCCTTCTGTCTTAGCTTGGTGAGTAGAGGAGGTCTTCTGTCTTAGCTTGGTGAGTAGAGGAGGTCTTCTGTCTTATCTTGGTGAGTAGAGGAGGTCTTCTGTCTTATCTTGGTGAGTAGAGGAGGTCTTCTGTCTTAGCTTGGTGAGTAGAGGAGGCCTTCTGTCTTAGCTTGGTGAGTAGAGGAGGCCTTCTGTCTTAGCTTGGTGAGTAGAGGAGGCCTTCTGTCTTAGCTTGGTGAGTAGAGGAGGTTTTCTGTCTTAGCTTGGTGAGTAGAGGAGGTCTTCTGTCTTATCTTGGTGAGTAGAGGAGGTCTTCTGTCTTAGCTTGGTGAATAGAGGAGGTCTTCTGTCTTAGCTTGGTGAGTAGAGGAGGTCTTCTGTCTTAGCTTGGTGAGTAGCAGAGTTTTTACCTGTCTAGCTGGGACTGGTCCATTTGACTGGACATGTGGTGAGGCATGGTGCTTCACATGCCCTCTTTTATATTGTAGGCGCCATTCATAAAATAAACTTTATTGGGGTCATTGGGGACAAGTCTTGTGTCGCTACTTTTTTACATTGTTGTATGTACTCCTTTCATCTTGTTATATGCAGTAATATTTACATGATCAGAGGTGCGTGTGAAACCAACTTGGCAAAATGATCACATGCCTGGTCAAGTCTGATAAGCACCTGAGGTAGAAACCCATTTCAAGTAGATCCTCGCTGCCCGTATACATCTGTGTGATCCACAGCTGAGAATACTCCTTTATACTCTGGCTCATTCAGGTAGATTCCACTGCATAAGTAAAAATAAAATACCAAGGACCATGTGGGGAACATTCTCCAATGTCAGGGGCATGTGCATTTTTTCCTCTATATATCATCATTATATATATTTTATTGTTTTGCTGTAAAAGGGTTATCTATCTTTTTGCACGCGTTGAGGTTTTTGCCAAGTATTTTTTATCTCCGTTTTTGTCAGTAGAAATGAGCAAACCCATGGAAGTTCTGTTCTGGAGGTGCAGCCTGAACCCCAATGGAAGTCACTAAACCATAAACAGAATACCTCCGATAGCGGGGTTTTCCCATTTTTTTGGGTGCACACTACATCTGATCACACTGTTGTTGCCCCCAGTGTGAGCCGTTCAAACACTACAAGCGGCTTACACCGGGCTGAGCACCGAGCGTACCCGAGCACAGCGATGCTCATACATAAAGCACCCAAACGCGAACTTTTTTTTTTTCTGTGTTCGGTACATACACCGAACACCAAACCTCAAGCCAAAACCAGGAGATTAATAATCCACTTCTACGTTTTTCACACACTTCAGGTTTTAGCTTACAAATACTGAAGATAAAAAAGCACCAAATACACTGTTTGCACATGGCCTAAGTGTATATGCACACATTAAGTATTTATTGCAGACATTTCTGCATCAAAAATGTGTCTATTATCATGAAAAAATTGTATAAAAATTCCACCTTTTTGATGCTCTTTTTCCCAGTCATTAGAATGAGTGAAAGACACTGAACGAATTGACTTGCTGCTGATGTGAAAATGCTTCAGAACTACAAGTTTCTATTCCCAGTTATGCACATAAGAAATTGCATGTGTTTTTATTGAGGATTGCCTTTGTAATGCATTCTTTTCTTTTAGCGCATTTGTCCAATGAATTTCACCTGTAGGAACCACATGGCAAAACTTTGGTAAAATGATGGAAAAGCATACGTATTTATGTATTTTTTTTTTATGTACTTATGGAAGCACTTCTAGTAATATATATTATTTTTCATTAAATGTTTGTCTATGTTAATGGCGTGTAGTGTATTAATACCCTACCGCCACTTTCTCCAGGATCCAGCACCATTCTGTTCGGCTTCTCATCACCACTAGGGATGAGCGAACTCGAACTGTAAAGTTTGGGGTTCCTACCGTAGACCTGGTGTCCAGGGCTTGAACTCGAACACAGACTTTTTTTTTTTTTTAAATGTCTATGTCCGAGTTTGAATTCCAGATGCTGTTCATATGGTAATAAAGTTCATTGAAAGACTGCAGCGCAGCCAGTCAACAAGCTTTTCGGGATGAGGAAGATGCATGTGAAAAATAAAAAAATTAAAAATATAAAATGTTCACCCCCCCCCCTATTTTTGATCACCAGCACAGGTAAAGCAGACAGCTGTGGGTTGAGATTATTAGGCTGGATAGGTCCATGGTTATTTGGCGCATCTCAGCCTAAAAATAGCAGCCTGCAGCTGCCCCAAAAGTGGTACATGCATTAGATTTAGTAGGAAGTCCGAAATCCTCCTGATAGATTTATTCCTGTGTGGATGGTATCAGAGACTGTAATAAGTTTGCATTCCTAGAACCTTCGAAGTTTTTGTGATCTGAAGTTGCCTTTTAGTATGACAACTTTCGTATTGTTTATGTTGTGTACTGGACCACAGAAATGTTTGGCCACAGGTGGAGGTTTATTTGTCTGTAATCATGTGTATGAGATCTCATCCTCGCTCTCAATTTTGTTCTGTTTCTCCAAGATAGAGACCCCAATAGCACTTATAGTGCACAGAATCAAGTACATAACATTGGAAGAGGAACATGTGAATGTCCCGGGAATCTTATTGTGTTGAAATATTAATTTTAGCCGATCATCCTTGTGTAGGATATGATGAAGGTATTTTTAGCAGTTTTCTCAGTACCTCACTCTGGGGGTTGTAGGTCACCACCAGAGGTATACAATTATTTCCTATTTTTCTCCATATTAAAGTATTTGACTTTTCAGCATCCATGTGGCTCTAATGATCTAGGTGTCAATGGAGGTAGGGGTGGTAGCCTTAGTTTAAAAATGTCTTTTTTATTAAGAATAGTTAAGTGTTCATCCCTGTCTGTTGGGCTGGAACAGATACAATTATATCTAAGGGCCTGGTTGTAGACAATGGACTTTTTAATATGTTTTGGGTGGAAGCTGTTGCATCTGAGGTATGCGGGCCAGTCAATTGGTGTCCAATACACAATTATCTAGATTGGATTACATTTTGAATTTCTATGGTATTATCCAGGAAGTTGATTTCCGTTTTTAAGTGGTCCAATGGCAGGTTTATGGTGGAAAGAAATGGACGGTATTTATTTTGTCTTGGAATTTTATAAATTCTTGTACAGACTGAGTCCAGATTATTAAAATGTCATAGAGATAATGGAAATAGGCCAAGGGTTTGATGGACCAGGATGTGAAAAGCTCATTTTCCAGTTTAGCCATGAAAAGGTTGGCATACTGGGGTGCCATTTTGCTGCCCATAGCAGTTCTGGTACGTTATAGATATACATCCTTAATACAGACTCAGTAGGGATCCCATTAGCTTCAAGAAACATTCGGCAGATGGTTAGTGTTGAAAGCTTGCTTTGTAGCATTTATTTTATACTAGAAGGTGGCCCGATTCTACGCATCGGGTATTCTAGAATTTACGTATTGTGTAGTTCATGTATGATTTTTGTTTATATATATATATATATATATATATAGATAGATGTTGTTGTGTGTAGTTACCAAGTGTTTGTTTAGGGCACTGTACATGTTCTGGGTGTGGCAGGGGGTGAGAGCGGTGTTGTATGTGTGTTGCGTGTGTTTCGTTGTTTGTGGAGCGTTGTGTGTGTGTTGCGCGGTTTGTGTGGGTGTGGTGTGTTTTGGGGGGAGGTATGTTTTGTGCAATGTGTGTGTTGCGCGGTATGTGCGTATATTTATGTATGCCGCGGTGTTTGTGTGTTGGGTGTTGTGTGTGTGCGGCGTTGTCTGTGTGTGTGGGTGTCTGTGTATTCCGCGGTGTTTGTGGTTCCCAGTGTGTGTGTGTTGTGTGTGTGTGTGTGTGTGTGTGTGTGTTGGGTGTTGGGGGGAGGTGTGCACCTCCCATCGTGCTCCATCCCCCATGCTGCCCACCCCCCATCGTGCTCCATCCCCGATGCTGCGCACTCCCCATCGTGCTCCATCCCCGATGCTGCGCACTCCCCATCGTGCTCCATCCCCATGCTGCGCACTCCCCATCGTGCTCCATCCCCCATGCTGCGCACTCCCCATCGTGCTCCATCCCCCATGCTGCGCACTCCCCATCGTGCTCCATCCCCCATGCTGCGCACTCCCCATCGTGCTCCATCCCCATGCTGCGCACTCCCCATCGTGCTCCATCCCCCATGCTGCGCACTCCCCATCGTGCTCCATCCCCCATGCTGCGCACTCCCCATCGTGCTACATCCCCCATGCTGCGCACCCCCCATCGTGCTACATCCCCCATGCTGCGCACCCCCCATCGTGCTACATACCCCATGCTGCGCACCCCCCATCGTGCTACATCCCCCATGCTGCGCACCCCCCATCGTGCTACATACCCCATGCTGCGCACCCCCCATCGTGCTACATCCCCCATGCTGCGCACCCCATCGTGCTCCATCCCCCATGCTATAATAGTTCTCCTATTATACTCAGAGAGGAATATAATAGGAGGACTATAATAGGAGGAGTAGTCCTGGGGGGAGAGGAGTATAATGCCGGCTCCCTGCACATGTGTACCGGGAGCCGGTGTACGCTGGTAACTATGATACACATCGGGTAACTAAGGGACCTTAGTTACCCGATGTGTATAATGGTTACCAGCATTCACCGGCTCCGTCAAGATCCCAGCAGCGCAAGGTTATGTCTGGCGCTGCTGGGATCGTGACGGAGCCGGTGTACACTGGTAACTATGATACACATCGGGTAACTAAGGGACCTTAGTTACCCGATGTGTATAATGGTTACCAGCGGTCACCGGCTCCGTCACGATCCCAGCAGCGCAAGGTTATGTCTGGCGATGCGTGCGGAGGGCCGGGGCGAGTGGCCAATCCATGCGGAGGGCGGGACCAGGCCGAGGCGAGCGTCCAATCCGTGTGGGGGGGCGGAGGCGAGGCGAGCGGCCAATCCGTGCGGGGGGTGGCGGGGCCATGGCGAGCCCAGTGGCCAATCAGCTTTGTGTCACCGTAACACAATTTTGGAGACAGACAGACAGAATAAGGCAATTATATATATACTAGAAGGTGGCCCGATTCTACGCATCGGGTATTCTAGAATTTACGTATTGTGTAGTTCATGTATGATTTTTGTTATATATATATATAGATGTTGTTGTGTGTAGTTACCAAGTGTTTGTGTAGGGGCTGTACATGTTCTGGGTGTTGTCTGGGTGTGACGGGGGGTGAGAGCGGTGTTGTATGTGTGTTGCGTGTGTTGCGTTGTTTGTGGAGCGCTGTGTGTCTGTAGCGTTGTGTGTGTGTTGCGCGGTTTGTGTGTGTGTGGTGTGTTTTGGGGGGAGGTATGTTTTGTGCAATGTGTGTGTTGTGCGGTATGTGCGTATATTTGTGTGTGCCGCGGTGTTTGTGTGTTGGGTGCTGTGTGTGCGCAGCGTTGTCTGTGTGGGTGGGTGTCTGTGTAGGGCAGTTGTTTGTGGTTCCCAGTGTGTGTGTGTGTTTTGGGGGGAGGTGCGCACTCCCCATCGTGCTCCATCCCCCATGCAGCGCACTCCCCATCGTGCTCCATCCCCTATGCTGCGCACCCCCCATCGTGCTCCATCTCCCATGCTGCGCACTCCCAAAAGTGCTCCATCCGCCATGCTGCGCACTCCCAAACGTGCTCCATCCGCCATGCTGCGCACTCCCAAACGTGCTCCATCCGCCATACTCCGCACTCCCCATCGTGCTCCATCCCCCATGCAGCGCACTCCCCATCGTGCTCCATCTCCTATGCTGCGCACCCCCTATCGTGCTCCATCTCCCATGCTGCGCACTCCCAAACGTGCTCCACCCGCCATGCTGCGCACTCCCAAACGTGCTCCATCCCCCATGCTGTGAACTCCCCATCGTGCTCCATCCCCGATGCTGCGCACCCCCCATCGTGCTCCATCCCCCATGCTGCACCAGCATCAGCCTCTCTGCCCCCAGCATCAGCTTCTCTGCCCCCAGCATCAGCCTCTCTCCTCCCAGCATCAGCCTCTCTCCTCCCAGCATCAGCCTCTCTCATCCTAGCATCAGCCTCTCTCCTCCCAGCATCAGCCTCTCCTCTCTGTCCCCAGCATCAGCCTCTCTCCTCCCAGCCTTCCCCAGCATCAGCCTCTCTCCTCCCAGCCTCCCTCCTCCCACCCTCCCCCAGCATCAGCCTCCCTCTCCCAGCCTCCCCCAGCATCAGCCTCCCCCAGCATCAGCTTCTCTTCTCTCAGCCTACCTCTCCCAGCCTCCCTCCTCCCAGCCTCCCTCAGCATCAGCCTCCCTCTCCCAGCCTCCCCAAGCATCAGCCTCCACCAGCATCAGACTCTCTCCTTCCAGCCTCCCCCAGCATCAGCCTCCGCCAGCATCAGCCTCTTTCCTTCCAGCCTCCTCCAGCATCAGCCTCCCTCTCCCAGCCTTCCCCAGGATCAGCCTCTCTCCTCCCAGCCTCCGTCCTCCCAGCCTTCCCCAGCATCAGCTTTCCCCTCCCAGCCTCCCTCAGCATCAGCCTTCCCCAGCATCAGCCTCTCTCCTCCCAGCCTCAGCCTCTCTCCTCCCAGCCTCCCCCAGCATCAGCCTCTCTCCTTCCAGCTTCCCTCAGCATCAGCCTCCCCTTCCCAGCCTTCCCGAGGATCAGCCTCTCTCCTCCCAGCCTCCTTCCTCCCAGCCTCCCCCTCCCAGCCTCCCTCAGCATCAGCCTTCCGCTCCCAGTCTCCTCCAGCATCAGCCTCCCCAAGCATCAGCCTCCACCAGCATCAGCCTCTCTCCTTCCAGCCTCCCCCAGCATCAGCCTCCCCTTCCCAGCCTTCCCCAGGTTCAGCCTCTCTCCTCCCAGCCTCCTTCCTCCCAGCCTCCCCCTCCCAGCCTCCCTCAGCATCAGCCTTCTGCTCCCAGTCTCCCCCAGCATCAGCCTCCCCAAGCATCAGCCTCCACCAGCATCAGCCTCTTTCCTTCCAGCCTCCCCCAGCATCAGCCTCACTCCTTCCAGCCTCCATCAGCATCAGCCTCCCGTTCCCAGCCTTCCCCAGGATCAGCCTCTCTCCTCCCAGCCTCCTTCCTCCCAGCCTCCCTCAGCATCAGCCTTCCCCTCCCAGTCTCCCCCAGCATCAGCCTCCCCAAGCATCAGCCTCCACCAGCATTAGCCTCTCTCCTTCCAGCCTCCCCCAGCATCAGCCTTCCCAAGCATCAGCCTCCACCAGCATCAGCCTCCCTCGTCCCAGCCTCCCCCAGCATCAGCCTCCCCCTCCCAGCCTCCCCCAGCATCAGCCTCTCTCCTCCCAGCCTTCCCCATGATCAGCCTCTCTGCTCCCAGCCTCCTCCAGCACGCCGTGCTCCTCTGCCGACACTCACACACCCGATCGCATCCACTCACACACACCCGATCGCATCCACTCACACACACCCGATCGCATCCACTCACACACACAGACACTGACGATATCGCACATACGCGCTGATACTCACAACATCCGGACATACCACATGCTTCTGGCCATGTGATCCTCCGGCAGGTCCTGGAAGCTCACAGCACAGTATCGAGGCCGAGAAGCAAGCGATATCGCCGGATGCTGTGAGTGTGTGGATGCGATGTGTATGTGAGGTGTGTGTGAGGTGTGTGTGAGGTGTGTGTGAGGGTGAGTGCGATCTGATGTGTGTGTGTATGCGTGTGTGTGTGCTGTTATGTTTGTGCGTCTGGAAGTCCCGCCGCTGCAGGACCTTGATTTACTGGTAACTATGCAAGCATGGTTACCAGCGCAACACGTCCCCCGCTCGCACGGGAGCCAACACCAGCATACGGCGGCGGCGTACGCTGATGTGGGCTCCCGTTGGTGAGGGGGGAAAGGGGGGGGGAGTACAGTACTCACCTGGGATTCGTGGCTCCGTGACCGTGTCAGTTCGGGCAATGCGGGGGGGGGGGCGAGAGCTAACGTCTATTGCGTGAGGGGGGCGGGGCGTGGGCGAGTTGCCAATGCCTGCAGGGTGCCGGGGCGAGAGGCCAATCTGTGGGGGGGGGCAGAGCCTGGGCGAGCGGCTGGCCAATCCGTGTGGGGGCGCAGCCGGGGCGAGAGGCCAATCCGTGTGGGGGGGCGGGGCCATGGCGAACCCAGCGGCCAATCAGCTTTGTGTCACCGTAAGAAGGACATGTCACCGTGACACAATTTTGGAGCATGACAGACAGACAGACAGAATAAGGCAATTATATATATAGATATAGATATGTTAGCCATTAAAAGTGTCATAACTACAACATTATTTTGTTTCTCACTGAGCGCAATTGTTGCAGTCACGTTCCTCCTGTTGCCATGTAGTCATTACCTTACATGCTACACACAAAAAATACAATAAAAATGGCCAGTAAAAACCCAGCCTCATTGATAAGAAAATGGCTTTTAATGATTTGACAGAATTTTAAACAGACTTTGGCCAAGATGTAATACTCAAAAAACCCTCCCATTTACCTTTTTTTTTTTTTTGCCCCACTAAATCTGCATGCATATATATATGGGGAGACTACCTAGTCAATAGCTTGATTACCATATTAAAAACACATTTTTTTTAAGCATTTATTATTTTTTTTTAAACATGCGACTAAAAGTAAAACCCAATAAAGGGCTGTCTAGGCAGGGTATTTAGAAATAAATCTACAAATACCTGTGGGTTGGAGGTCATTGTGGCCCTCACCTTCTGCCGCGTTCTCTGGTTTCCAGCGCTGTTCTGCTCCTCTTCTAAATGACATCACTGCCCGCAGCCTCTACAGGTCACACTGCTCTGTGCCTGAACCTGTAGTGGCTTTTACAATATAAGACTTTGTAGCGTCAGGACAAGACGACATCTCACACACAGACTATAGAGTGATCCAGAGAGTCTGACGTGCGATGATGTCACCGAGAAGATGAGCAGAACGGCGATAGATAATGGGGAAGATTAGTAGGGGAGTTTATTAATACGCTCATAAAACTTGTATATAGTATATATACAGATTTATTTGAAGGAAAAAAAAAAGTTCACAGGAGTATGGTACTTCTTTAAGCATTAAATTTCTGCTATTACTATTTTTATTTGAAATCCCTTTGAGTTTACAAAGATGTTATCTTTTCCAAAAATACACTTGGCGTGTTGTCTTGTTTAGAAAGTGATGGTATGAGATGGATCTATGTTGATATTGAGTTTTCTCCAACATTGCTAACATTGTGGTTCTTCGCCGAGCTGACCATTCTTAAATGTGTGCATTTCAAGTTTTAAAAACAATTTTTTTCAGATGGGTTTCATTAAAATTTTGCACTGTTTGGCATTTACTTAGTTTGTTTACCTGAACATTACATGCTGCTGCATTAAAGGGAACCTGTCAGGAGCAATATGCACCCAGAATCGTGAGCAGTTCTGGCTGCCTATTGCTAATCCCTATCTAACCGTCCCTGTATCTAGTAGCATAGATAAAGAGATCTTTAAAAAGAAAGTATTTCTTAAGATTCTATATATTATGCTAATGAGGCCAGGGACTAGTTGCAAGGGCGTTAGTTCCCTTGGCTAGTTAGCCCCCTTAGCATATTAGTACGCCCACAAAGGTGTGTTAACATGCTAATGAATGAGCAGCATCAGAGGCATGGTTGGGTTCACCTCAGCTGCCACAGCTGGTTTTCGGGTCAGTGCGCATGATCAGAATGTCCCCGCACTTTCGGTCGTGCGCACTACACGAGTTTGAAGCAAGGACGAGTACACCTGGGTTGATAGTATGCATGACTGGAAGTCCAGGGATCATGCTCACTGAGATGAAATGCAGCGTCGAGGGCGGTGGCAGCAGAAGGCGGTGAGATCGACCATGCCTCTGACGCTGCACATTCATTAGCATGTTAGCACACCCACAGGGGCGTTCTTACATGCTAAGGGGGCCAACTAGCCAAGGGAAGGAACGCCCTTACGACTAGTTGCTATCATCATTAGTATATAATAAAAGATCTTTAGAAATAGAGATCTTTTGTAATGCTGCTAGATAGCAGGACATGCACAGTGCTTACAGGTTATTTTCTATCAAGCTTGTAAGTGCTTTATTGAAGTAAATGAAGATCACTGGAGTGGGCTGGTGCCCTGCGTTAGCACAGTGCTTATATAGATAGCGGCAGTGGTCTGTCTCCTAGGCAACAAACCTAAATATTCATATATGTATATTGTTATACAGCAATCATCGTTCTGTTTATGATATACATAAATAAGTTAGCCTCCGTACATAAAGAAGTTATGAAGTAGGATAAGTAAAACAAAGGAACAAATGCAACACACCCAGTACTAAAATTAAACGTAGCATGCTCTGCCAGGAATAACAGCATCCATTGTTCTCTTGGGTTACATTCATCACCCTGGGCCATGGCTAGTTTTACATCTGTTATCAATTGAATTTTGAATAACCGATCATACATTTATGTATAGTAAGAATGTTTGTGTGATACGTCTGCTGATGTAACCTTTATTAGTATCTGTATCCTTATAGTGTAATCCAGGACTGAGCACATCTTAGTCTGCTGCTTCAGCTTTGTGCCAACTTTCCCAAACCAAGGAATTGCTTAAAAAGTAACATCTTGATAACCTGTTATTTTATGTTTCTGTTTTATTAAAGAGCATACAGGAGTTTATTAGTTCTTAGAGACAGCTAAATGTAGGCTTATATGTGCCGTAAATGTTGAATTCTTTTTCTATACATTGTAACTATTTGTTTTTCTCTTTTTGGTAGATGGATTTGTCAATCCACTGGTGGAACTGTCTGCCAAACAGGTAGCATTTCACATTCCATTCGAAGTGGTCGAAAAGGTGTATCCCCCAGTCCCAGAGCAGCTACAACTGCGGATCGCTTTCTGGAGCTTCCCGGAGAATGAGGAGGATATAAGGTGTGTTCTTCAAATTTGAGATGTTTGTATAAGCCTTTTAATGTTTGGTGCGTTTTACTCCAAATACATTTAACTTGTTTTTATAGGATCCTCTATATAAGGGTATCTGTATTGACAATGGTCTTTATTAATTTATTAAAGGAAATCTGTCTGCAGGTTTTTGCTGTGTAATCTGAAGACAGCAGGACATAGAGGCTGACACACAGAGTTCAATTATGTGTCATGTATTACCCTGCTTGGTGTTTACATATAGTGAAGTGGGATTATCACTGCCCGCACCACACTAGTCCGACCACGCCCCCTCACCCTCTGATTAGCACCTCTATGTCTATAGACTTTGTATGTAGAGAGCCTGTTGTGAGTGGGTTACCTTTCTCAGCTCTGCTGCATTGCTAAATCGAAAAAGTCTGATTGTGTCACAACTGCTGTACCCAGTAATCTAAGTGATATATCGTTGGTATCAGGGTATCTTTGCCTACATTATGATGCTCTCAGATATGGTAGCAAAATCCTGCTGACAGATTCTCTTTAAATAATCAGCACATTAAACAATTGCAAAATGAAACAGAAAATTAGTAATTTGCACACTTTTTTTTTTTTAAATGGATTACCCCAGATTTTGGCAGAAAATCTAATATATAAAGCTGTATGTGTGTGTGTATGTGTGTGTGTATGTATGTATGTATGTATGTATGTATGTATGTATGTATGTATGTATGTATGTATGTCCGTCCGTCCGGGATTGGCATCTGCACCGTCGCAGCTACAGCCACAAAATTTTGCACACTGACCCCGAGAGCATCATAGGCTATGTTTTGAGGGGAAATTTTAACCCTGCGCTTTACAGTTATTCGCCAAAAAACCTGCCTCCATTAAAGCGAATGGAGCTGGGAGCCACAGTGCAGCCAGAACTTCAGAAGAATACGCAGCCACGCCCTTATATGCAATGTTGGCGTGTCACAATGCAGCCAGGGAAAGAGAGACAGACACAGACAGGGAAAGAGAGACAGACACAGACAGGGAAAGAGAGACAGACACAGACAGGGAAAGAGAGACAGACACAGACAGGGAAAGAGAGACAGACACAGACAGGGAAAGAGAGACAGACACAGACAGGGAAAGAGAGACAGACACAGACAGGGAAAGAGAGACAGACACAGACAGGGAAAGAGAGACAGACACAGACAGGGAAAGAGAGACAGACACAGACAGGGAAAGAGAGACAGACACAGACAGGGAAAGAGAGACAGACACCGACAGGGAAAGAGAGACAGACACCGACAGGGAAAGAGAGACAGACACCGACAGGGAAAGAGAGACAGACACCGACAGGGAAAGAGAGACAGACACCGACAGGGAAAGAGAGACAGACACCGACAGGGAAAGAGAGACAGACACCGACAGGGAAAGAGAGACAGACACCGACAGGGAAAGAGAGACAGACACCGACAGGGAAAGAGAGACAGACACCGACAGGGAAAGAGAGACAGACACCGACAGGGAAAGAGAGACAGACACCGACAGGGAAAGAGAGACAGACACCGACAGGGAAAGAGAGACAGACACCGACAGGGAAAGAGAGACAGACACCGACAGGGAAAGAGAGACAGACACCGACAGGGAAAGAGAGACAGACACCGACAGGGAAAGAGAGACAGACACCGACAGGGAAAGAGAGACAGACACCGACAGGGAAAGAGAGACAGACACCGACAGGGAAAGAGAGACAGACAGGGAGACAGAGATATATACAGAGGGGGAGATAGACATTATAATTACATTTATAGCTATTTGTTTTGTGGTTTTTGTGTGTAGAATACATTTTTGTTAATACATTCTATTTTGTTAACAGCAGTTATTAACCCGGGCAAAGCCAGGTAGTACAGCTAGTACTACATAAAGCCATACATTTGCACTAAAGGGTCGATACTTTTTTTTTTTTTTTTTTTTTTTATAATCCCTGTAGGCAAAAGCTCCAAAGAGACATAGTTTGTCAAGTTTTTAAAGGCGTTCCCTACTATTTGCACACCCACTTCTTAAATGAAATAATGCACTATGTAAAATAAAACCAGCTTATACTTTCCTCTGGGACCAGTAATATTCCAGTGATTTCGCCGCTGTGTCTGTGGATTCTCTTGGGACGTTAAAGGGTACCTGTCAGCAGATTTGGCGACTATAATCTGCGGGCACCACCACTGAACTTTAATATACAGCATTCTAACATGCTGTATAAAAGAGCCCAGGCCACTGTGTAGAATGTAAAAATCTCAGCTAACGGGTGGTGCGGTGCAGACTGGTCGGATGGGTGTGTCCGTTCTACGGGTCCGGTGCCTCCTCAGTCAGCCATCTTTGTCCTCCCTCTGAAGCCTGTGTGCATGATGCATCCTACGTCATCCACACGAGTAGATACTGGGGTCCTGTGCAGGCGCACTTTCATCTACCCTGAGCAGGGCAGATCAAATTATTGTAGTTCGCCTGTGTGGGACCTCAATGCCGACTCGTGTTCATGACGTAGGACGCGTCATGCACCCAGGCTTCAGAAGGAGGACAAAGATGGCCAAAAGAGGAGGCGTCGGTACCGGAGAACGGAGACACCCATGTGACCGTTCTGCACCGCACCACCCCTCAGATGAGTATTATAAAGTGATTTGTACGTTCTACACAGCGGCCTGAGCTCTTATATACAGCATGTTAGAATGCCGTATATAAGAGCTCATTGGTGGTGGCCGCAGATTATAGTCGCCAAATCTGGTGACAGGTTCCCTTTAAAGGGAACATGTTATCAGGTTTTTTCCAAATAAAGTAGGGACAACATCTATAAGACCGAATGTACAGCATTCCAGAAAACTGTATATGTCACAATCCAATCTGCAAGCCAAAAAAAAAAGTTTTTATTATACCCACATATGAGGCGGTCCAGTCCTATGGGTGTCTCTGGTCTTGATCCGGTGCCTCATCTTGCAATCCTCGTTCTCCTTCCCTGCTTTGTGTGGATGATGCTCCTGTGCAGGCGCACCTCTCACTGCCCTGCTGAGGGCAGAGGAAAGAATTGAAGTGCGCATGCACTGTCGCTCTTTGGCCTTTCCCCACACATGCACAATACAGTACTGTACTTTCCTCTGCCCTTCACAGGGTAGAGAGATGTGCGCCTGCACAGGAGCATGATGGAGGACACTGATTGGATGACGTAGGATGCATCTTCCACACAAAGTGGAGGAGGAGGATGGCAGTCTTCAGAAGAGAGGATGCACTGAATCAAGACCAGGCACTGCCCATTTGACTGGACCCCCCTGTAGGTGAGTATAATAAAACTTTTTTTTTTTGCCTTGAGAGGAAGCGGTAAAGATTGCTAAAATAGACATTAAAGTGAAGGGTGTGGGGAAAATTGGCTGAGAGGAAAATTGGCCAAGGGGAAAATAGTTGTATCGGTGGATCTCTCATGAAGAAGTGGGGAGACACTTCGAAACGCGTTGAATAAAATTACTTTAATTCAACTTTCTTGGATTTATGCCATATCTTCAGCAGCGCAGTAACCGTTCCACATCAACTTTGTTCCCGATCAGCTTTGGCCAAAATAGACATGAGTCACTTCAGGGGTCCAAATCCACCTTTAGAAATATATATACAGTACATCTTTCCAAATACATTATTTTACTTGTCCATATATTAAATTCTTATTCTGCAAGTACCGGCATTCCCTGCTATAGTGTTTGGGTAGAGCTTACCTTTTGGATTAGTTTTCATAAATGTGGGCAAGAAAATTTATTAAGACTGATTTTTCTCATGCCAATCCTACAACGAAGTCTGTTGTATTATTAGACTAAGGACACACAGCGAGCAAAACTCAGTGAGTGGAATGCGTTAAAAAAAAAAAAAATCGCATTTCACTTGAACCAATGTTACTCTATGGGGTTGCTCCCATGAGCGATTTTTTTTTTCTCTCAGCCCTACTTGGACCGAGAAAACAATTGCAGCATGCTGCGGGTGGAATCTGATTAGTTTTCACTCGCACCCATATAAGTCTATGGGTGCGAGAGAAACATTGCATTGCACTCACATTACACCGAAGTACAGTGCACTATACACATCAGCTGATAATGAAGGAGATGAGTAGATTTGTCCCTCCCTCTCCTCCGCAGCTGTGCTCCAATCGCAGGATTGCATAACAGTATAGTGACACTCGGCTTACACTCGCAGCAGAGCGGAAGCCAAGGGTCATTAGCATAACGCATCCGATGCTCACATCGTATGCTAAATACCTGTGTGTCCTTAGCCTTATGTGTCAAATACAGCAGGTGAAATAAGTATTGAACGTGTCACCGATTTACTAAGTAAATTTTTAATGGCGTTATTGACATGAAGTTATCACCAGATGTAAGTAACAACCCATCCAATCCAAATAAGCAAAGAAATATAAAACCATAGATGGAAATATATTATGTGCAATACTGAGAAATGACACAGAAAAAGTACTGAACACGCTTACTGAAATGTATTTATTAAATCTTTATTGGTGTTGACAGCTTCAAGATGCCTAGTGTATGGAGAAACTATCACATGCATTGCTCAGGTGTGATTTTGGTCCATTCTTTCACACAAACACTCTGCAAATCCTGGCCATTGTAGCAGCTTTATTTTCTTTCTCCGAAACCAATTGAATGTTTGCTTGGCTGTGTGATTGGAATCATTGTCTTACTGAAATGTCCACCCTTGTTTCATCTTAATCATCCTAGTAGATGGCAGCAATTTTTTTTAATCACGAGTATCTCAGTACATTTGTCCTTTCATGAAGTTTTCCTGTGCCATTTACTGAAAAACAGCCCCACACCATAATGTTCCCACCGCCAAACTTCACTGTTGGTATGGTGTTTTGGGTGATATACAGGGCTGTTATGATTCAGGGACCGAGGAGGATCAAAAAATGCAGAATCCCAAAAAGGTAACATAGTGGCTGGAAACTTAACGGACTGCAGACCTAATCCTGACAAACAACTAGAAGTAGCCATGAGGCGGGCCTATGATGATCTTGACGCCTCGACAAAGCCGGAGAACTAAATAATCTCACAGTTAGTTATATAAGAAAGCTAATCTGCCTCGGAGTAGTCCCCAAACATAGATAGCCCCCCCACATGTAAAGGCTACGGTGATATAGAAAAATACAAGACAAAGCCAGAAAAGACAGATTCAGCAAAGGTGAGACCCAAACTATCTTTATAGGAAAGGATAGAAAAGAGCAACTGTCTGCAGCCGTAAAAACCCTAATCTATACCAGCACTTCTGAAATGGAAAAATCCTGAGGTCACACAACCTCTCCCCCACTGTACCAGCACTCAGATGTTGCTGGGATCCAAAAACACCAATACAGATGAGGACTGAACTAATACCAAGCATGACAAACACAAACCTTGCAGAATCATGGAGCTAAGTATACGGACACTCCCAGCAGGGAATTATCTCATTCCACCACAAACTCCACACAGACAAAATAGGAATCATGCATTAGTATCAAAGCAGAGAAAACAACAAGAAAGTGGAAAAAAAACATCAGAGTTACAAAGAGCACTTATCTGAGAGGAGTACTGGAGGTGAGCAGAGCTGGTTTACAGAATGTCCTAAGCACAAGGAACAAATGACCACCGGCAAGTAACTAGAGAAAACTACTCAGTTAAATATCCCAATCTGACCCTGATTGCCAGTCCTCCACATGTGTGTGGCTTTCGCCTCACACATCAACTGCACCGCCAGCACTGACCACAAGAGGGAGTCCCAAACTGGAAAACGTATTCACAACACAGGGCCTTTTGGTCTCCAAACATGGTGTGTACTATGGCATCCAAAGAGTTCAATTTTGGTCTCATCTGACCAGACTATGATCTCCCAGTATTTCACAGGCTTGTCTAAATGTTGTAGAGCAAACTTTAAACAGGCTTGAACATTCTTTTTGTTAAGCAATGGAGTCTTGTGTGTTGAGCGTTCATACATGCCATGGAGGTTGAGTGCATTACTTATTGTTTTCCTTGAAATAATTGTATTTGCTGATTCCAGGTCTTTCTGTAGATCTCCACAGGTGGTCCTTGATTCTTGGATAACTCTTCTCATTCTTTTCAGTGCTTTGTCTGAAATCTTGTTGGGAGCACCTGGTCATGGCCCTTTTCATCGCAACCCTAAGTACTTTAGAAATTCTTTTGCAGCCAATGGCATCAGTGTGTTTTGCAACAATAAGGTTGCGGAGGTTTTGAGACAGCTCACTGGTTTTACCCATCTTGAGGTGTTTCATGTGTAGCACTTGGGTAATCAGACACCTTTTTATAGGCCATCAGTTAAACCAGCTGATATTCACTAAAAAATATTTACCATGTAAGAAAGGAAAGGTTCAGAACTATTATATGAAATGTAGAGTCACTTTTGACTCTGGGCTGTCTCAAAAACCTTTACGAAAAACCAGGTGGTGCTCTTCTATAGTGTTCCAGTGTCGGGGGGGAAAGAACTATAATGTACAATAATGGGTCTGGACAGGACATATGTGTGTGATTGTATATCTGATGACGTGCTTGGTAATCACTGGTGTAAAGGAAAACCACTAATGTCATCCCCTGTCCAAACCCGTAGAAGTGCACGTATGTGCAAAATGGTCATTGTGTGTGTGTGTGCACCTGCTGCACTCCTCGTCCCCGCTACAAGCAGGATGCTGTTTTAACAAATCTGATTAAAGAATAATTCTTTTACTTCCAGTCAGTGCCGCTTAGCTTTCTTGTACCAGCTGATATTATTTTTCACTAAGTGGCAGGATTGTATTTTCATTACTGACAGATTTCAGCTGGTGTCATGACTTTTTATGGCTTTTTGCACCTCTTTCTTCATGTGTTGAATATTTTTTCACTGTCATTTCTCAGTATTACAGAGAAGTTAATTTTATGAAGATTTGTGGTTTGATTTCTTTGTCTTTGTGGATTGGATGGGTTGTTACTGACATCTGGTGAGAAATGTATCTCATTAACACCTTTACAAATATGTTTACTTATAAAATTGGTGACGTATTAAATACTTATTTTACCTGTTGAACGTTCAGAGGGGGGTGGCTATTTGGTACATGTTTTGGCTCTTTATCTGCCATAAAATTAAATTAGATTTGTGCACTAATTTACACAATTTTCTTGCCAAATTGTGCTCATATTTGTGGTTTCATTACAAAACTTTACAGTATTTGTCAAGAGCAAAGATTCTTTAATTGTTTCACGCAAACATGGTAGCATGTATCCATATTTGTGACTTTTTTCTTTTTCTGATAGAAAAGCGGAGTATAAGCGTTGAAAATGTTAAGGGACATTTATCATCTTTTTCCCAAAAGCAGTTTGTAGTATAAGGCTATGTGCCCACGGGAGCTTGCACCTGCGGATTTTGCCGCAGAAAACCTGCGGATTTATGTGGATTTTCTAGATAAATCTGCAGGTTTTGGCAAGTACAGACACTCCCCATGTTATCCTATGGAACATGGGGAGTGTCTGTATCCATGCTGTGGACACATGCGGCTGCAGAATATGCTGCGGATGTCTCGCAGCCGCACATAACTGCATGTCAATTATTCCTGCGGAATTACCTGCGGAAATCCTGGCCCTCCACTATGGAGATAGAGGCCGGGACTTCCGCAGGTAAGTCGCACGAATGTCCGCAGGTTTACTGCAGCTACTTCAATGTACTACCGCAGCTAAAAATGGCTGCGGATTCCAGCGAGCAGCTGCGGATGTACCTGTGGATATATCCGCAGGTACAAACTCCCGTGGACACATAGCCTAAAAAGGGGGCTTTACACGCTACGATATCGTTAATGTTTTATCGTCGGGGTCACATTGTTAGTGACGCACATCCGGCGTTATTAACGATATCACAGCGTGTGACCCTTACCAGTAAACTTAAGCGATCTCAAAAATGGTGAAAATCGTTCACCATGGAGAGGTCGTTCCAAAACCAAAAATCGGTAATGGTTGATTAGCGATGTTGTTCGTCATTCCTGCGGCAGCACACATCACTGTGTGTGACACCGCAGGAGCGAGGAATGCCTCCTTACCGGCCACAATGCGGAATGATGGAGGTTGGCGGGATGTTACGTCCCACTCATCTCCGCCCCTCCGCTTTGATTGGTCGGCCGCTTAGTGACGTCGCTGTGATGCCGAACGTCCCCCTCCCCCTTGAGGGAGGGATTGTTCAGCAGTCACAACGTCGCCGCCGACCAGGTAAGTGCGTGTGACGCTGCCGTAGCGATAATGTTCGCTACGGCAGCGATCACACGATATCGCACATACGACGGGGGCGGGTGCTTACACGCTTGATATCGCTAGCAATTGCTAGCGATGTCGTAGCGTTTAAAGCCCGCTTAACTGTCCTGCCAGAACTCAGTGTAGCAGAAACTATTACCGTACATTGCAGGCCCTCATGGGCTGAAGTGAGATGTTATTAATATGAGTGGAGACTGAATGTAGCTTTGAGTTGTGGTATTTAATATGACTAGTAGATGTTGCATGGCATTTTATATGGATTAAATATTCATATAACGTTGTGGTCAACAATATTGGAACCTTTGATTGTTTGCTATATATAAAATACTATATGTCTTTCATTAAGATGTATCATGTCTTTAAAAAGTACCTTGTGAACCTTTTCCACAATTTTTTTCACATTACACCCACAAACGTAAGTGTATTTTATTTAGATTTTATGCGATATACCAACACAAAGTAATAAGTATTTGTGACGTGCAAAAGACCTGCTATGTTTTTCTAAATATTTTTCAAATATAAATCTGAAAATAGTGCCGTGCATTTGTATTAGTTCCCCTGTAGTCTGTTACCTCTAAATATAATCCCGAGTGACCAATTGCCTCCAGAAGTCCCCCAATTAGTAAATTGAATCCACCTGTGTATAATTTATTCTTAGTTTAACTATAGCTCTATTGTGAAAGCCCCAGAGGTTTGTTTGAGAACATTACAAAACCGCATCATGAAAACCAAGGAACACACCAGACAAGTCAAGGATAAAAAAACACAAAAAAAACTGAGCTGAAACAATGTTCAGTAAACATGCAACATTAAGCATGTGAATTGCAGCCTCAAGACTAGAAAAAAAACAAGGAGAAAATTGCATGAAAAATACCCTGACTATAAATAAATAAATAAATTGCAAGTGCTTAATAACAGGGTACTTAGTGTATACATTTTTGCAAAAAGGTAAAAAGCTGTCTCACCTCGTCACGGTGTACCCATCTGAGACAGTCCCTAACCTACTGAAGTTAAAAACATTATCAATACCTGACTTGTGTCATGTCAAACTCCAATATGAATGGTGGCAAGTGGTCAGCTGTGTCCCAGATTAAATACACAGTGAAGTGAGACGCAATTAGTTGTTCAGTCTCAGTATTAGGAGGGCTGCGCCCCCAACTTGCAAAAAAGCAAGACAACATACAAAAAACACAAAAAAACTGAGCTGAAACAATGTTCAGTAAACATGCAACATTAAGCATGTGAATTGCAGCCTCAAGACTAGAAAAAAAACAAGGAGAAAATTGCATGAAAAATACCCTGACTATAAATAAATAAATAAATTGCAAGTGCTTAATAACAGGGTACTTAGTGTATACATTTTTGCAAAAAGGTAAAAAGCTGTCTCACCTCGTCACGGTGTACCCATCTGAGACAGTCCCTAACCTACTGAAGTTAAAAACATTATCAATACCTGACTTGTGTCATGTCAAACTCCAATATGAATGGTGGCAAGTGGTCAGCTGTGTCCCAGATTAAATACACAGTGAAGTGTCTTGCTTTTTTGCAAGTTGGGGGCGCAGCCCTCCTAATACTGAGACTGAACAACTAATTGCGTCTCACTTCACTGTGTATTTAATCTGGGACACAGCTGACCACTTGCCACCATTCATATTGGAGTTTGACATGACACAAGTCAGGTATTGATAATGTTTTTAACTTCAGTAGGTTAGGGACTGTCTCAGATGGGTACACCGTGACGAGGTGAGACAGCTTTTTACCTTTTTGCAAAAATGTATACACTAAGTACCCTGTTATTAAGCACTTGCAATTTATTTATTTATAGTCAGGGTATTTTTCATGCAATTTTCTCCTTGTTTTTTTTCTAGTCTTGAGGCTGCAATTCACATGCTTAATGTTGCATGTTTACTGAACATTGTTTCAGCTCAGTTTTTTTGTGTTTTTTGTATGTTGTCTTGCTTTTTTGCAAGTTGGGGGCGCAGCCCTCCTAATACTGAGACTGAACAACTAATTGCGTCTCACTTCACTGTGTATTTAATCTGGGACACAGCTGACCACTTGCCACCATTCATATTGGAGTTTGACATGACACAAGTCAGGTATTGATAATGTTTTTAACTTCAGTAGGTTAGGGACTGTCTCAGATGGGTACACCGTGACGAGGTGAGACAGCTTTTTACCTTTTTGCAAAAATGTATACACTAAGTACCCTGTTATTAAGCACTTGCAATTTATTTATTTATAGTCAGGGTATTTTTCATGCAATTTTCTCCTTGGTTTTTTTCAAGTCAAGGATAAAGTTGTAGAGAGAGGGAAAAAAAAATTAGCCCAAGCTCTGAACATCTCACGGAGACTGTTCAAGCCATCGTCCATAAATGGAAGGAGTGTGACACAATGGCAGACCTACCAAGACATGGCCGTCCACCTAAGCTGACATTCCAAGCAAGGAGAGTACTAACTAGAGGAGCAGCCATGAGGCCCAGGGTCACACTGGAGGAGCTGCAGAGATCCACAACTGTGGAGAAATCTGTCCACAGAACAATTATTAGACTATTAGTCATGTATTACACAAATCTGAACTTTATGGAGTGGTAAGAGGAAAGCCATTTTTGAAAAAAAAGCCATGAGAAAGCCCATTTACAGTTTGCGTAATGAAATGTAGGGGACACTGCTAGCATATGGGCCATATCGTGGGCAGAGCAGAAAACATAGCAGCCCTCACTTGCGCCGGTGAGCTAAATGCGCAGGCGCGAGATTATGGTCGTCGCTGTGCATGACCTCCCCAGCGCAATGCTTGTACCCGCCCATAATCTAGCACCTCTGCATTTAGCTCACCGGCGTGAGCGAGGGCAGCTGTTTTCTGCTCTGGCCACGATATGGCAGAGCGAACTGCGCGAGCAGACCTAACTGCACAGGCGCGAGATTTGAAAATGCGACAAGGATGATGACGGAGGCGTCATCCCGTCAATCAAGAAAGGAGGACGATGATCAGTGGCAGGAGGGGGATAAAGGAGCAGAAAATGAGCCCCCCATCTGGCCAACCAAGGTAATTAGCATACCTAACGGCCAGGTTTTATAAAGTTATTTTTGGGGTCTGGAAGGGGAGTCAGGGCCAAGGTGCACCTTCATAGAGCCCAGGAGCTGCAGAAGGGGATTCTTTTAGTTTCATAGGTAATAATCTGGTGACAGGTTCCCTTTAAAACAGACTTTTTTTCCCGTCCTATATTCTTATGTACTTTTAGATGTCATTATACTGCCGTGGAACACTTTTTGTTTCACTCAAACCTTGATTTTATTTTGTATTTTTTTTTTAATCTCAGCCTCATACGCACTAGAATAACATTGGGCGTGTCTGCCAAAAAGAACGGCTTGGATTGTTTGATTGTCAAGGGAATTAAAGGGGTATTCCCATCTGCAAGATCATTTTCCAGTATGTAGCAGGTGTAATAATAATATTAGAAAATACCTCCAGTTACAAATGTAGTGTAGTTCTCCTAATTAGCGATGTCTCTTAACCCCTTCACGACCTTGGACGGATCTATCCATCCAGGATCGTGTCCCGTTAAGCCCCGCCCCCTGCCGCGGGCGGGCGGCGTGGATCGGCACACATATCAGCTGTTTTCAACAGCTGACGTGTGCCTGCTTCCACCTGCGGCCATTAACCCCTTAAATCTTGCTGCCAAAGTCTGTCAGCAAGATCTAAATGCGCGCGGCCATATTTTTTACTTACCGCCGTCCCCACTGGAAGTCACGTGTGTTATCACGTGACTATCGATGGTTGCCATCGTAGCACAGGGTCATGTGATGACGCCTGCAGCTACGAAGTTTCACTTTCATTTTCCCTCGGCCGAGAGCAGAGGGAAAAACAAAGTGACTGAATCTGCTGTTTACAGCTGTATTGCTGTGATCAGCAGATAGATGATAGCGATCAGATTGCTGATCGCTATAGCCCCCTAGGGGGACTAGTAAAATAAAAAAAAAAAAAAGTTTTAAAAAATAAAAAAAAAAACCTAAAAGTTCAAATCACCCCCATTGAAAATTAAAGGGTTAAAAAATAAATAAATATACACATATTTGGTATCGCCGCGTTCAGAAATGCCCGATCTATCAAAATATAAAATCAATTAATCTGATTGGTAAACGGCGTAGTGGCAAAAAATTCCAAACGCCAAAATTACGTTTTTTTGGTCGCCGCAAGTTTTACGCAAAATGCAATAACAGGCGATCAAAACAGCTGCGCAAAAATGCTACCATTATAAACGTCAGCTCAAGACGCAAAAAATAAGCCATCACTGAGCCATAGATCCCAAAAAATAAGAACGCTACGTGTTTTGGAAAATGTCGCAAAACGTGCGCCACTTTTATTGGACAAACTTGTGAATTTTTTTTAACCCCTTAGATACAAATAAACCTATACATGTTTATTGTCTACAAACTCGCACCGACCTGAAGCATCACATAGATACATCAGTTTTATCATATAGTGAACACGGTGAACAAAACATCCCAAAAACTATTGTGCGATCACACTTTTTTTGCAGTTTTTCCACACTTGGAATTTTTTTGCTGTTTTCCAGTACAATATATGGTAAAACCTATGGTTTCATTTAAAAGTACAAGTCGTCCCGCAAAAAACAAGCCCTCATATGGCAAGATTGACGGAATAATAAAAAAGTTACGGCTCTTGGAAGAAAAGGAGCAAAAAACAAAAATGCAAAAACGGAAAGTGCCCGGGGGCTGAAGGGGTTAAAGGGAACCTGTCACCAGGTTTTTCCCTTATGAGCTGCGGCCACCACCAATGAGCTCTTATATACAACATTCCAGAATACTGTATATAAGAGCCCAGGCTGCTCTGTATAACATAAAAAAACACTTTTATAATACCTAGGGGGCAATCTGGTTCGATGGGTGTTGCTGCTCTCGGTCCGGCGCCTCCTCCATCTTGTGGGATCTCCATCCTTTTGCCCAGCCCTGTGTGGATGATGCATCTTGTGTCATTCACAAAGATACCCCCATTGCGTTCCTGCGCAGGCGCACTTTGATCTGACCGGTTGAGGGCAGATTAAAGTATTGTAGTGCGCATGGTCTTTGGCCTTTTCTCGCACCTGTGTATTACAGTACTTTGATCTGCCCTCAGCTGGAAGATCAAAGTGCGCCTGCACAGGAGCATAATGGAGGCCTCTCTATGAATGACGCAGGGCACGTCATGGGGCTGGGCAAGAGGACGGCGATCCCAGAAGATGGAGTAGACGCCAGACCGAGAGCAGCGGCACCCATTGGACTGGACTGCCTCCCCAGGTGAGTATTATAAAGGTATTTTTTATGTTATACACAGCGGCCTGTGCTCTTATATATAGTATTCTGGAATGCTGTATATAAGAGCTCACTGGTAGTGGCCATAGCTCATAAGGGAAAAACCTGGTGACAGGTTCCCTTTAACTCATGTGCAGGGCATTGCAGCTTAGTTATCCATGGTTGCATCCACTTATGTAGTGACAGTTGATTGTGGTCGTAACCTTGGATACCTAAGCTGCAATGCCCTGCACATGGCTATATCAGGGGAACTATACTACATTTCTAATTGGAGGTATTTGCTGATATTATTATTCTAAAGCATGCTTTACACGCTGCGACATCGCTAGTGATAGCTAGCGATGTCGTGCGCGATAGCACCCGGCCACGTCGCTGTTTTGTCATGTGAGTGATTGCTGCCATAGCGAACAATATCGCTACGGCAGCGTCACATGCACATACCTGCTTAGCGACGTCGCTGGAGACACCGAACAATCTCTTCTTTAAGGGGGAGGTTCGTTCGGCGTCACAGCGGCGTCACTAAGCGGCCGCCCAATAGAGGAGGGGCGGAGATGAGCGGCCGGAACATCCCGCCCACCTCCTTCCTTCCTCATTGCCGGTGGACGGAGGTAAGGAGATGTTCGTCGTTCCTGCGGTGTCACACATAGCAATGTGTGATGCCGCAGGAACGACGAACAACCAGCGGCATGCACCACCAACGATATTATGATAAGGAGCGACGTGTTAATGATCAACGATTTTTGACGTTTTTGCGATCGTTGCTCCTTTTAGTCACAGACAAGGATATCGCTAACTGCGCCGGATGTGCGTCATGAACACCGTGACCCTGACGATATATCATTAGCGATATCGTTGTGTGTAAAGTACCCTTTAGTATTACGCCTACTACATATTGGGATAGGATCTTAGAGATGGGAATATCCCTTTAAGGATCTGGCATGTCCTGTTTTGAAATAACGATTCCTCTTTTCTTCCCGGGATAAGCCATTGCCAGGCATGTATAGTAGCGGCTCTTTATTGAATCGTACAGGTATTCTAAGTCGAGCAAACTCCCCTGTGTATGCGAGAGGTGTCTGAGATAGCTGCCATCGGCTGACAGCCAGCTACTGGGTACGGGGCGTTTTACACTTAAAGGGAACCAATCATCAGGATTTTCGTGTATAAGCTGCAGCCAGTGCAGTACTGGCACTATCATGCACAGTGTGTACATACCATCAGTGGGCAGCTCGGGTGTTTAGGCAGTGAAATTCATCTTTATAAAGTTTGAAATTTCGTGCACTTTTTGATTGACGTGTGCACCTCTGCAGATAATGTCCGGGCGGGTTATGCAGGAGTTCCCCGCCCCCCCACCAGCCTGTTCCTCCCTCTCTCCTGATGTCCGGGCGGGTTATGCACGTGTTCCCCGCCCCCCCCGCGCTGCCTGTTCCTCCCTCCCTCTGGCTGTATGTAAATATCTAATCTTCAGAAACATGGCGCCGGAGTGGGCCTCTGCGCATAGCGCTTATCTCCGGCGCCATGTTTCTGAAGCCCCCGCATTACACAACTTGGTGTCTGAGAGGGCGGCGCCACAGCGATCTCACACCGGCTGGTGTGTTGGCCCGGTGTCCTGGGGCGGCACGATACAGGAGCAGCAGGTAATCGCGTCCTCCGATCACCTGTTCTGCAGTCCTGTTGTGATCGCGCGCGCTCCTGCGGTCACAACGGGATCTGAAGGAGCGAGGGCGCATGCACCGCCCTCTAACACCAAGCTGTGTGATGCTTCAGAAACATGGCGCCGGAGATAAGCACTGTGCGCAGAGGCCCACTCCGGCGCCATGTTTCTGAAGATTAGATATTTACATACAGCCAGAGGGAGGGAGGGAGGAACAGGCGGGGCGGGGAACACGTGCATAAACCGCCCGGACATCAGGAGAGAGGGAGGAACAGGCTGGTGGGGGGGCGGGGAACTCCTGCATAACCCGCCCGGACATTATCTGCAGAGGTGCACACGTCAATCAAAAAGTGCACGAAATTTCAAACTTTATAAAGATGAATTTCACTGCCTAAACACCCGAGCTGCCCCCTGATGGTATGTACACACTGTGCATGATAGTGCCAGTGCTGCACTGGCTGCAGCTTATACACGAAAATCCTGATGGTTGGTTCCCTTTAAGAGCACATTTTACTCTGAAATGCTCCGATCATTCATGTAACAAGTTCACTGTTTAAGTGTTGGTGTTTTTGTTGTCAGAATTAGAAAAGCTTTGTTGTAATTTTACATTTGAAAAGTATTTGAGGTATGATTCTTTTTTACCAAAACAGAGCAAGTTTGGCAGTTTGTTTGGTAAGCACTGCCGGAGTTATTTTGTATACAGTGTATCAATTGAAAGAATAAAGCCCCGCTCTTAACGAGAATCTGTGATCAGGATATTATATCTCAAACTAATGGCATGTATGGACAGGTGCTTTCTTGGTCATATCATTGAGGGACACCAGAACCATGGGTTACGACTGCTGCCACCTGGAGGCTGACACTAATAATACATCTTAGCAAAAGAGTCACCTGCATCCCAGCATACTATACCTGGCCTACAGGCAGGGCTGGCTCCAGGTTTTTGTGGGCACCGGGCGGAAGAGTCCCAGTGGGCCCCATAAACACACAGACACACACGCATACCCAGATACGTACACGTACATATACATATTTAAAGACAAACTCACAAAAATACATATAAACAGACAAATCTATACAGTCATATACACTGACATACTGTACATAGATACACATACATGCATACAGACAGACACACAGCTCTGCTGCATACATACATGCATACACACACACACAGCTCTGCTGCATACATACATACATACACACACACAGACACACACACACACACACACACACACACACTGCTGCTGTATACATACATAAGGACAGACACACACACTGCTGCTGCATACATACATACAGACAGACACATATACTGCTCTGCTGCATACATACAGACACAGCTCTGCTGCATACATACAGACACACACACTGCTCTACTGCATACATACAGACACACACACACACACACACACTGCTCTGCTGCATACATACAGACACTGCTCTGCTGCATGCATACATACAGACACACACTGCTACAGACACACACACACACACACTGCTCTGCTGCATACATACAGACACACACACACACACACACACACACTGCTACAGACAGACACACACACTGGTTGCTGCATACATACATACAGACACACACTGGTACAGACACACACATACTGCTCTGCTGCATACATACATACAGACACACACCTACTGCTCTGCTGCATTCATACATACATACAGACACACACGTACTGCTCTGCTGCATACATACATACATACAGACAGACAGACACATACCTTGCTTTGCGGGGCCCACACACGCAGCTCTGTGGGGCCCACACGCAGCTCTGCGGGGCCCGCACACCTTTCTTTGTGGGGCCCGCACACCTTGCTTTGTGGGGCCCGCACACCTTGCTCTGCGGGGCCTGCACACCTTGCTCTGCGGGGCCCGCACACCTTGCTCTGCGGGGCCCGCACACCTTGCTCTGCGGGGCCCGCACACCTTGCTCTGCGGGGCCCGCACACCTTGCTCTGCGGGGACCGCACACCTTGCTCTGCGGGGCCCGCACATACGGCTTCGGGGAAAGGAGGGGGGGCAGGGCAGGGCAGGGCATACATCGCGTGGGGGAGAAGCCCAGACAGTTCACCGGGGCCCATAAATCGGGGGCGGGGAGCGCACATACAGATTGAGTGGGGGGGGGAGGAGTGTCTCACATACCGCGCAGGGTCACGGTGGAGATGGGGCCCACACAGCGCCGGCAGCAGCGCTGTGCTGGGGGTCGCTGGCTGGCACTGCGCCTCCTTCATCTGTGGGGAACCGAGCAGGACGCCGGGCGGTAGCTCCGCCCACAGATGAAGCTTAATCCAGGGAGGACGCAGTGAACGCTGTGGTCTGCACGCCTTAAAGGGACGGCTATCACAGTTTCCTGCTGAGGACTGTGGTCCCCGGAACTCGGCCCGGGGGCAGCAGAACTGACGAGGCCGAGTGGGCCCCCCCAGCTCTCCAGGGCCCCGGCATTTGCCCGGGTATTCCGGGTGCTGACGCCGGCCCTGCCTACAGGCATCAAACTCCTGAGTTTAGCTTAGGCCTCTTTCACACATCCGTTTTTTGCAGTCAGGCCACAATCCGGCGCTTTGCAGAAAAAACGCATCCGGCGTTTGTTGCCACCAGATGCATTTTTTCTCATAAACTTGCGCCGGATTGTGTCGCATGTTGTCGCGTTTGATACGGTTATTGCCAGATCTGGCGAAATATGTTAATCCGGCTGCCGGAAAGGACGCAAAGAGGAACGTTTTTTTTTTTTCCTGCGGCAAAAAAACGCAGAGCGCCGGATTCGGCAGCATGGTGCCTAATTCAAGTGTATGGGGGACGGATCCAGCAGCAAACGCCTGAATCATGTGCCCGGATATGGTTTTTCACTACTGAGCATGCCCAGAAGTGATTGAAAGTCATCTTTCTCTTTTTTTTTTTCTCCCTCTCTCCCCCTCTCTTTTTCTCTCCCCCTCTCTTTTTCTCTCCCCCTCTCTTTTTCTCTCCCCCTCTCTTTTTCTCTCCCCCTCTCTTTTTCTCTCCCCCTCTTTTTCTCTCCCCCTCTTTTTCTCTCCCCCCCTCTTTTTCTCTCCCCCTCTCTTTTTCTCTCCCCCCTCTCTTTTTCTCTCCCCCTCTCTTTTTCTCTCCCCCTCTCTTTTTCTCTCCCCCTCTCTTTTTCTCTCCCCCTCTCTTTTTCTCTCCCCCTCTCTTTTTCTCTCCCCCTCTCTTTTTCTCTCCCCCTCTTTTTCTCTCCCCCTCTTTTTCCCTCCCCCTCTTTTTCTCTCTCCCTCTCTTTCTCTCTCTCTCCCTCTCTCTCTCCCCCTCTCCCCCTCTCTCTCTCCTCTCCCCCCCCTCCCCCCTCTTCTCTCCCCCTCTCTCTCTCTTCCCTACCTCTCTCCCCTACCTCTCTCTCTCTCTCTCCCAGTCTCTCTCTACCCTTCCCCCCCCTCTCTCATTATTTTTCTATATCCACGTGTTCCAGGGCAAAGCCAGAACCGTAAAGAAACCACAAATTGATCTGGGGCATACGGTTTCACACTAAAAAAAAAACCTGATCCGTCGCTTCAGGCATATACCGGATTCGGCCTGACGGCAAAAACCAGATGTGTGAAATTAGCCTAAGTGGCCCGTCTTTGCTTTGGATAGGTTAAAAACAGGATCAAGCCTCTTCATGACATTTAAAGGGGTTGTCCCACAAACAAAGTACGTTTCAATCAATAGATCTTAGAATAATAATACGTTCCACAATTGGATATGTTTAAAAAAAAAAGTTCATGTTTTGGAACATGGTCTTAAAATTCCATATTTCCTGGGTGGGGGTGGGAGAAGAATAGTATACAGACAGGGCTGCAAGGGAACACAGGTACTGTTTTCTGTGAGGTTAAACATTTTCCTGCCTATTTAAAAGCATATTTTTCCTCACAGAATCATCTGCGATCCCATGCTCCCTTGTATGTATACACTTCTTTGTTTCCTCCCCGGCTTAGGAGCTGTGGTATGATCTGACCATGTCCGTGCACAGTCAGATGCAGCCAGTACACAGTACATAGCAGGGGCACATTGGTAACATTATCTACATATACATTATCTACATATACAGAAATATTTTTTTTTTGCATGTCCAATTAAACTTTTTTTTTTTTATTCCAAGATCTGTTGATTAAAATCTACTTTTTTTTTTTTGTGGGACAGCCCCTTGTAGTATGTCCCTGAATGCAGTCCTGCGTCATGCAGGCTCCTCAGTGATCGTCCTGATACAGAAGGAAATAATTACCCTCACTCGTGGACTTTTCTCCGGTGGGTGGTCTGTAACACAATGGACCCTCTCTTGCCCCTAGTTCTAGAGGCCATGTCAGAATGCAATAACAAGTGCTCACCTCTAAGGGTACCTTCACACTTAGCGATGCAGCAGCGATCCGACCAGCGATCTGACCTGGTCAGGATCGCTGCTGCATCGCTACATGGTCGCTGGTGAGCTGTCAAACAGGCAGATCTCACCAGCGACCAGTGAACAGCCCCCAGCCAGCAGCGACGTGCAAGCGACGCTGCGCTTGCACGGAGCCGCCGTCTGGAAGCTGCGGAGACTGGTAACTAAGGTAAACATCGGGTATGGTTACCCGATGTTTACATTAGTTACCAGCGCACAGCTGTGTGTGCAGGGAGCAGGGAGCCGCGCACACTGAGCGCTGGCTCCTTGCTCTCCTACCATAGCAACAGTACACATCGGGTTAATTAACCCGATGTGTAATGCAGCTACATGTGCAGAGAGCAGGGAGCCGCGCACACTGCTTAGCGCTGGCTCCTTGCTCTCCTAGCTGCTGTACACATCGGGTTAATTAACCCGATGTGTACAGCAGCTACATGTGCAGAGAGCCGGAGCCGGCAGCACAGGCAGCGTGAGAGCTGCAGAGGCTCGTAACTAAGGTAAATATCGGGTAACCACCTTGGTTACCCGATGTTTATCTTGGATACAGCTTACCTCAGCTGTCAGATGCCGGCTCCTGCTCCCTGCTCGCTTCATTTGTCGCTCTCTCGCTGTCACACACAGCGATCTGTGTGTCACAGCGGGAGAGCGGCTTTGAAGAAAACGAACCAGGGCTGTGTGTAACGAGCAGCGATCTCGCAGCAGGGGCCAGATCGCTGCTCATTGTCACACACAGCGAGATCGCTAATGAGGTCACTGCTGCGTCACAAAAAGCGTGACTCAGCAGCGATCTCGGCAGCGAGCTCGCTGTGTGTGAAGCACCCCTAAAGCCGGGAAGCTAAGGGAGATGATTGATAATCTCGTACTGGCAGAGGATTGTGGTTGCCCCCTACCTGGATGACATTTTCATCAAGGCTCCTTGCTCTGAGAACCTAGGGGGTCTACAGATTCTGGCAGTGGATTGTAGTTAATCCCCTACCTGGATGACATTCTTAACAAGGCTCCTTACTCTGAGAACCTAGAGAGTCCATAGATTGTCTTGAGCACATTATTTCACTTTAGGTGTATTCTCAACAGGGCAAAGTCCTCTCTGGTATCAGCACAGTGCCTACATTTTTTGGAGGTGTTGTCCAATACAGTTCAGGCGAGAATCTATCTCCCGGAGAAGAAAAGATCCAGTATGGTTTCCTGTCCTTGAGGCGACCATCACAAAGCCAGTAAGATAGTGGTGGCTTGTGAAGTGATTCCTTTCACTCAGTTTAATTGCAGACCATTTCAGAATGCCCTTCTGTCTTGTAGGGACAAGTTTGTTCTCTCCCTAGATTGTCTGGTCGATCTACCGTTCCATATCCATCAGTCTCTCGGATGGTGATTGTCACCCCTGTTATTTCTGGGTCACTCCATCCTCTCTATTCAGTGGCAGACTCTGATAACTTTCTTTCAGGGTACTTGGAAAAGAGACTTTTTCCCAATCAGTGTCCTGGAACTCCGAGCCATCCTCCTGTTGCATCCTCATTGGCAGCACCTGATAGCGTCTCTCCATCATTAGGACAGAACTCTGAGTCGATCTTCCATAGCATAGGTTGTAAGAATTGTGAATTGGGATAAGAACAGAGTGCCTTTGCTCTGAAGATTCCATACCTCAAGTGGCCACAGGTGTGTTTTTTTTTTTTTTTTTAAAACCACAAAAGGTTATCCACATAAGAGTGGGAGCTTGATTCAGAAGTCTTCAGCAGGATTTGTCTTTGTTGTGGCACTCCGGATTTTTATCTAATTGAATCTAGATTAGACCTCAAGGTTATGAGCTTTGTGGCCAGCTCTCGAGATTCTCCAGGAGTTGCGTCCAATGTGATTGCAATCCCTTGGTCAAAATTCGCACTCCCATACAGGTTTCCAACTCTGCCCCTTAGGGTACCTTCACACTTAGCGATGCAGCAGCGATCCGTCCAGTGATCTGACCTGGTCAGGATCGCTGCTGCATCGCTACATGGTTGCTGGTGAGCTGTCAAACAGGCAGATCTCACCAGCGACCAGTGAACAGCCCCCAGCCAGCAGCGACGTGTAAGCGACGCTGCGCTTGCACGGAGCCGCCGTCTGGAAGCTGCGGAGACTGGTAACTAAGGTAAACATCGGGTATGGTTACCCGATGTTTACATTAGTTACCAGCGCACACCGCTTAGCTGTGTGTGCAGGGAGCAGGGAGCCGCGCACACTGAGCGCTGGCTCCTTGCTCTCCTAGCTACAGTACACATCGGGTTAATTAACCCGATGTGTAATGCAGCTACATGTGCAGAGAGCAGGGAGCCGCGCACACTGCTTAGCGCTGGCTCCTTGCTCTCCTAGCTGCTGTACACATCGGGTTAATTAACCCGATGTGTACAGCAGCTACATGTGCAGAGAGCCGGAGCCGGCAGCACAGGCAGCGTGAGAGCTGCAGAGGCTGGTAACTAAGGTAAATATCGGGTAACCACCTTGGTTACCCGATGTTTACCCTGGTTACAAGCTTACCTCAGCTGTCAGACGCCGGCTCCTGCTCCCTGCTCGCTTCATTTGTCGCTCTCTCGCTGTCACACACAGAGATCTGTGTGTCACAGCGGGAGAGCGCCTTTGAAGAAAACGAACCAGGGCTGTGTGTAACGAGCAGCGATCTCGCAGCAGGGGCCAGATCGCTGCTCATTGTCACACACAGCGAGATCGCTAATGAGGTCACTGCTGCGTCACAAAAAGCGTGACTCAGCAGCGATCTCGGCAGTGAGCTCGCTGTGTGTGAAACACCCCTTATACCCAGGCTTCTCAAGAAGATAAGTCAGAGGGGATTCCCGTCATTTTAATCGTACTGGACTAGTCCAAAAAATCCACGTATATGGATGTGTTCAGCCTTCTTGCCGAAGTCCCATAGACTTTCATGGACAATCCAGATCTTCTTTGTCAGGGTCCGCTCTGCCATCAGAAATGAAATCGCAGTTGCTCAATTTAATAGCATTGCTGTTGAAGCAATGATACTGAGGGCACCAGACCTGTCATATCCAGTTATCTAGACTGTGATTAGGGCATAAAAGCTCTCCTTGTTAAGTATCTACATTTGCACTTGGAAGACCTATTTTAATTGGGTTGAAGACAGCGGTGTTCTCCTGATATTTTTCTCCTTGCCAGTGCTCTCCTTTTTGCAGTCCAGCCTACAATTGGGATTCGCTGTTTAGGTTTTTGCCTGTGGTCCCAAGCTTTAAGACTTTTCTCTAGGTATTGACTCACTCGAGGCCACCATACCACCCCTCAACACTTTGAATCTTAATCTTTAGTCCTTGCCCTTCGGACTAATTGGAAACATTTTTCCATTCCATCTCTCCTGTAAGGTGGCTGTTCTTATAGCAATTACCTCCATCAGGCGGGTTGCAGAGTTGGCTACCCTCTTCTGTCGCTCTGCTTATCTCATTCCAGACCTAAACTGACTAATGGTGTTGTGGACAGTTTTGTTTTTTTTTCTCCCTAAAGTGGTTTTTATTTTTTTTACCTTCAGGAAGACATTGTCATACCTTACTTCTGCCCTTGACCTCTCATCCTGCTGAGAGAGCTTTGCACAAGCTGGATGTTGCCACACTACTTGTCAGCCGCTGCTGCCTTGTTTGTCATTTCAGAAGGCCTGTGAAGAGGTCTGGTCACCTTTTTAAGGTGTGACCATTGATCGCTGGATTCGATGGGCCATTCTGGAAGCATATCAGGGGAACACTTAGGGCTCACTCTATGCGGGCTGTGGGAGCCTCCTGGGCTGTTTGACGCCAGGCGCTTGTCCGGCAACTCTGTAACATCTCTACTTGGTCATCGGTTCACAGTTTTTCTAGGTGTTACAGAACTCGTACCTTTGCCTCGGCACATACAAGTCTTGGCAGGGGGGTGCTGCAGTCACTAGTCTCTTAGGTAGTGGCCTGAGTGAATACATCCTGTATGATTTCTATTATACACACCCCAGCAACAGCTTTGGGACGTCCCATGGTTACTGTGTTCCAAACAAAGCGGCTGAGAAATGTAGATTTTTGGTACTTATCGTAAAATCTTTTTCTTGTAGTCTTCATTGGGGGACATAACACCCTTCCTTAGTTGCTCGTTTGGGCATACATTTAAGTCCGGTTTTCTCTGGGGGTAATTGTGCTTTTCTTTCATTATTTTTGCTTCTACTGTTTCTTAGTAACTGAGGAGCCTGGTCCCGGTAGATTAAATAGAATCTGGCAGGGAGGAGACAACTTTTTTTGTTAAGGTGTATTCGTGTTAAACTCCCAACTGACCGCAGACTTAACAAGGCTATCCACTACTCTGATAACTCCTTCTGAATCCATATATTACCCATTTTTAAAATATTAAAACTTATACTTCTGTTTGGTCCTAATGTTGTTCCAGTTGTGTCAACGGTATCTCTCCTGGGATCGCGTACTAGTGAGACAACACGCAATCCCTGCAGCCAATCATCGGCCGTGTCACTGTTCGTCCAGATGTAAGTGATTCGTCTGAATGTGCAGAGAGTGAAGCAACTGCTGATTGGCTGCAGGGATTGCCTGATGCCACACTGGTATGCGGTCCCGGGAGAGATGGTGCCATCACCGCTGAAACGGCACTGGAGGTGAGTATACGTTTTATTATTTCAAAAAGAGGAAATATGCAGATTGAGAAGGGACTGTCTGAGTTGGGAACTACGTATTTAACCCTGTATCCCCTGATGAAGACTGAGAGAGATTTTACGTTAAGCACCAAAAATCTTCATATATTTCTGATTAAATCAGTACCTTTCTAATTGAATTCAGTTTCTCTTTTAAGAAATCCATAGTTGAAATTGTATGCGAATAAGTTGCAAGTGCAGTGATTGGCCCTGCATATACAGCTCTCCTTCGTCTGTCGCTCTACTCCCCCAATGTTTCAATGACCTGTTAGGCGACTTTCACACTTCCGATTTTTGCATCAGTCACAATCGAGAGAGATTCTAACCAGAAAGGAATTTACATATCTGAGCATGCTCGGTCGCTAAAAGACGGCTCCGTCACCGGAATCCGTAATTTCACGGATTCCGACGGATTCTGCCGGCCATAGGCTTCCATGATAACACACGACGGACGCCGAGTCATCCGTCGCTGTCAGTTTTTTCGCCACACAGAAAAAAATGTTACCTTCTGCGCTGCTTCCGCCCGACGGTCAGTCACTCCACGACTGATCCGTCGCTCGGCGGATGCATTGCAAGGCCATCAATCACAATCCATCGTTAATAGAAGTCTATGGAGAAAAAAACTGAATCCTGCTAAATATTTTGCAGGATACCATATTTACTCAAGGCGACGGATTGTGACTGATACAAAAAGACGGAAGTGTGAAAGCAGCCTTAGTTGGAGATAGGAGGCAGGCCGTGCATAGGGAATATGGAGAGAGGCGGTAAGTGTAGGGTCTGCCCACTGCCCTTGTAACTCGTTAGCATACAGTTTCAATTATGAATTTCTCTAAAACAGCGCAAAAACAATTTCTACAAGGAAAGTAAGGAATTACTTAGCATTAAAGCACCTTTTATATACATGTCATTCGTTTTAGGGTATAAAATTCTGGTGACAGGTCCTCTTTAAAGGGTATGTGTCACCACTTTGACTTTTTTAAACTGTTAATATGGGCATACAGATAATTGAATTCTGAAAAAGTCCTACCTGTCTGCCTCATATCAGATGCCTTGTTGTGGATAAATCATCTTTTATCACTTTTCTATAAATGAGCTCTTCCAGGCTATGGGGAGGATGCTGCCTGGAAGATTACTCCACCTCCAGAGATTATTTAAAATAAAAGGGGATAGTTTAGACAGTAGAAAGTGGTGACAGATTGCCTTGAAGTCTACTAAAGGTCTTTTGTTATATATGACCAACATGTTTTGGGTACCTCTTTGACATCCCATAGAGGATCTTCAAAAGAAAGGGTTATACTGTAACTCTAATCAGCAATCTTCTCCTTCCCGCAGGTTGTACTCATGCTTAGCAAATGGAAGTGCTGATGAATTCCAAAGGGGAGATCAGCTGTTTCGTGTTCGAGCTGTGAAGGATCCTCTACAGATCGGTAGGAACTATAAACTTGCTATAGTCCTATTGCAGTTTTAGCTCAGATCTTCACAAAATTGCAGTAAGATCTCACTGTGTGGGCACACTTCCGGGGATTTTAACCTTGTTTGCTTGTCACACGACTGTATAAGAATAAACTGCAGCATGTCTAAGGCTATGTTCACACACACACACACACACACACACACACACACACACACACACACACACACACACAGCATCTTTCCTAACTACAAAGATTCAGCATTTTTGCCCCCAAAAAACGCATTAAAAACCGCATGTGTGTTTGATGCATTTTTACCGCATTTTGCCAAATGCGTTTTTTAATTCAAACCTATTGACTGGAAGGGCTCAAAAACGCTGCAAAAACGCAAAAAGAATTGACATGCTGCATCTTTAAAAACGCAGCCAAGATGCAGCCAAAGGTAGATGCCCAGTGTGGACAGCAAAATAGAAATCTCATAGACTTTGCTGGGAGAATTAATTGCATCTCTGTGACCTAAAAGATGCAGTGTGTGAACATAGCCTTAGACATTAAAATGTTGTACTATTTAGAATAAAGGGAAGGGGTTAACACTTTATATAATTTATTTAGTAAATAGTTTTAAATGTCACTTGGTTATATAAGAGGACTGCAGGTTTATTGTACATTACTTCAATGACAGTTTCAGCACTGTGGGTTGGTAGAGCTATATGGCATAGCTCCGCATTGGTGCCCCCAATGTCCTTTGTGATATATGCTGTAATACATACTGCCAGGCTGTTTCGGTCTTTCCATGCCATCAGCACAGATGGCGTTCTTGCTCTTATAATACATAGAGGTCAATCAATGAGAACTTACGATCGCCTGAAGATGTTAAAATGGGTGAAGGGTGATACATCACCTTTATCTAATTAAAATTAGACATTGAATCATATTCTTTTTTGCTAATCTTTTTTCGTTTCAGAGTTTGGATTTTTTATGTATATATAATTATGCAGGCAGTGATCTTGCTCGCATTGCTCTGTTGACAGCATTCAGATATGTAGTTTACAACACATGGACCATAGGAAACTGTAGACTGCGACAGACTCATTGAATTTTGATGTCTATGGAGCCATGTTCTCACCATCTTCTGTAACCTGTGCAAAGGTCACCTATTGTCACTGTTGTATCCTGTGTTATCTATAGTGGTACGTCAAAGTTTGTGAACCCTTCAGAATTTATCATATTTTATGAATACATTTGACCTAATACTGCATTAGATTTTCACAAAAGGTGTAAAAGTAGATAAGAGAACCAAATCAAACAATTCAAAATATTTGACACCCTCAAATATTAGATGAGAAAAATGATCCAATATCCTGTGTCTGTGGATGGCAAAAATATGTAAATCTTAGGCTTAGGAGGTAATTTGAAGGTGAAATTAGAGTTTAATGTTTTAAATCAATGGGATGACAATGAGGCGTATTTAAAAACGGGGATCTAAGAAAGTTGATCTTCACAACACATGTTTATGAAAGTGCACCATGTAATGAGCAAAGGAACATTTCTGAGGACCTCAAAGTTGTTGATGCTCATCAGGCTGTAAAAGGTAAAACAAAATCTTTAAAAAGTTTGCACTCCACCAATTCACAGACAGATTGTGTACACATGAAGGGAATTCGAGACCATTATTGCCCTCCCCAGGAGTGGCTAACAAAGAACACTCCAAAATTGTCTGCCAGGTGACAATGGAACCAAAGGTAAAGGCCCCGTCACACTAAGCAACATCGCTAGCAACATCGCTGCTAACGAACAACTTTTGTGACGTTGCTAGCGATGTTGCTGTGTGTGACATCCAGCAACAACCTGGCCCCTGCTGTGAGGTCGTTGGTTGTTGCTGAATGTCCTGGGCCATTTTTTAGTTGTTGCTGTCCCGCTGTGAAGCACAGATCGCTGTGTGTGACAGCGAGACAGCAACAACTAAATGTGCAGGCAGCAGGAGCCTGCTTCTGCGGAGGCTGGTAACCAATGTAAACATCGGGTAACCAAGAAGCCCTGTCCTTGGTTACCCGATATTTACCTTTGATACCAGCCTCCGCCGCTCTCACTGCCTGTGCTGCCGGCTCCTGCTGTGTGCACATGTAGCTGCAGGACACATCGGGTTAATTAACCCGATGTGTGCTGTAACTAGGAGAGCAAGGAGCCAGCGCTAAGCAGTGTGCGCTGCTCCCTGCTCTGTGCACATTTAGCTGCAGCACACATCGTGTAATTAACCCGATGTGTGCTGTAACTAGGAGAGCAGGGAGCCAGCGCTCAGTGTGCGCTGCTCCCTGCTCTCTGCACGTGTAGCTCCGTGCGGTGGTAACCAAGGTAAATATCGGGTTGGTTACTCGATATTTACCTTAGTTACCAAGCGCAGCATCTTCCACGCGGCGCTGGGGGCTTGTCACTGGTTGCTGGTGAGCTCACCAGCAACTTGTGTAGCCACGCTCCAGCGATCCCTGCCAGGTCAGGTTGCTGGTGGGATCGCTGGAGCGTTGCAGTGTGACATCTCACCAGCAACCTCCTAGCAACTTACCAGCGATCCCTATCGTTGTTGGGATCGCTGGTAAGTTGCTTAGTGTGACTGGACCTTAACTTCTAAGCAAGTAAAGGCCTCTCTAAAATTTGATAAGGTTCATGAGTCCCATAAAAACCTCATTACATATGTGAAACACTGTAGTGGTAGTAACCCGGTTCGGACTTGTTTGCTGTATCTGGGCCAATACAGCGTGGTATTATTGATGGAACAATGAATTCTTAATTAAATGAGAAAATTCTAAAAGAAAATATCAGGATCTCTGTCCATGAACTGAATCTCAAGTGAATGTGGGTAATGTAACAAGACTGAATAAAACCACCCAAGTTGTTCTACAAAAGAATGGTTTCATAAGAATTAAGTTAAAGTTTTAAAATGACCAAATCAAAGTCCTGACCTTAGTCCTATAGAAATGTTGATTAAGGACCTTAAGTAGGGGTGAATGGACCCGTGGATGTTTGGATTTGCCAGTGCAGCCGAATTTCAGTTTTGTTTTATTCAGTACCTGGATTTGACCCAAACTCGACCTTGAAACTCATATGTCAAAGGGGCCCCCAACTTTTGGACTGAAAAATGGTTGTAGTAAGGGCAAGGGGGCTGCAAAAGGAAGCAAAATTGGGGCCAAAGTAAATCACTTGCCCTGCAAACAAATGTGGATAGGGAATTAGTAAATAATTAAAAAAACGGTGTGAGGTCCCTTTTTAATTTTCGATATCCAGCTAAGGTAAAGCAGACAACTGGGGGCTGGTATTATGAGGCTGGGAAGGCCCATGGTTATTTTGTCTTTTCCAGCATAAAACTAGCAGCCCGCAGCCACCACAGAAGTAGCGCATCCATTAGATGCGCCAATTTTGGCACTTTGCCCACCACTTGCCGATTTGCCCTGGTGTGGTGGCAATTGGGGTAATATTTTTGGGGTTGATATGTTGTGAATTGATAGATGGCATCAAGCCCAGTGGTTAGTAATGGATAGGTGTCTATCAGACACCCCCATAACTAACCCAGTAAGTGAAAAGTAAAAAAAAAAAAAACCCCACACAGGAAAAAATAGTTTATTTTAATAAAGACTCCCCCCACAATCCCTCGTTTACTAATTTATTAATTTAAAAAATCCTCAAAGTAATCCAGTGGCGTATTGTCCCAAGGTGTCCATCGAATACTTGTGAGAAATTCTGTGTCTGCCACAGAAGTATGGAAAATTCTGAAGGGTTCACAAAGTTTCAACACCACTCTATAACACCACTCTATATGTATCTCATGTTCATTGTGGTTCTGACTGTGATAATAAGCTGGCTGCTGAGAAGTGATTTTTATGGATCAGGAATTGTCAGTCTATTTTGAGGCTTAGTGGTTAGCGGAAAACCGCTAGATTTTTGGATTATGAAAAGATATAGGTAGTAACTTGAAACAATAGAAAAATCATTGAAATTCTTATTTTTTGTTTGTTTGCCATTTGTGGTGTCATACATTTAAATAAAGTTGAGAATATTTTAACACCTTTAAAAAAAACAACTTTTTTTTACACAATAGGTAATTTTCTGATGACACTTTTGGGGCATATTTATCAAAACTTTCTAATTCTTAGATTTTTGTTTTAAAATGCACCAATTTTATCATGATTCATACTGTTTTGAGTCTGGGACTTTAACATCGATGACTTATCCTTCGGATACAACATGCGACACCCCCGCCGATCAGCTGGTCCTGATGCTCCCGCCACCATCTGAAACTGCTCGGTTATGGAGCTGCATAGCTCTGTCGATGGAATAGTGGCTATATTTGGGTACTGCATATCCCGTCCACTATTCGAATCAATAGGGGACAGATGTGCAGTGCCTGGACACGACACTATTCTGTTGACTGAGCTGTGCAAATCCGTACTGAGTAGTTCCGGCTGGCGGCAGCAGAACTGGGAACAGCTGACCTAGAGTGTTGCTGAGTGTCGCACCCTTACAGATCAGACTTTGATGACCAAACCTGAGGATTGGTCATCATTATTATAGTCCAGGACAACTCCTTTAAGACTGTGCAGTGTAAGTTTCCACCATCTACTGGTTGGCTTACTATGTGTCAGAATTATGCTGCACACTTTTTGCATACTTTCTGTTGCATAATGTATTAAAATGTACCTTTTTTAACAAGGCTTGCCCCACCCCTGTTGGACATGTAGTAAAAAGTGTCTAAAACAAACAGTAAATATGTGCAGATCATGAAAACTGTTGCATATGGAGAATTCTGGGAGATTTAGCTTTTGAACTAGGCCCCATGCTCTTTAACACTAGTGTAAGACAATGGCAAACAAATAAAATAGTTAAAGTGAGCCTGTCAGGAGCAATATGCACCCAGAACCACGAGCAGTTCTGAGTATATATTGCTAATCCCTGCGTAACAGTCCCTGTATCTAGTAGCATAGATAAAGATCTCTAGAAAATGTTTTTCTAAAGATCCCATATCCCATAATAAGGCAATTCTCTTGGCTAGTCGGCCCCCTTAGCATGTATGCTCGCTCCTGTGGGCATGCTAACATGCTAATGAATGTGCAGTGTCAGGGGATGGTCGTGCTCACCTCTCTGCTGCCATCACATCCGACTACTGGGCTCCAGCTCAGTGCACATGATCCCGGACACTCGGTCATGCGCATTTCATGAGTTTGAAGCCAGGATGCGTACACCTGGCTTCTTAGTGCACATGACCGAAAGTCCCGGATCATGCGCTCTGAGAAGAAATCCAGGAGTCGGACGCAGCAGAGAGGTGAGTGTGACCATTCTCTGATGCTGCACATTCATTAGCATATTAGCATGCCTACAGGGGTGTGCTTACATGCCATGGGGGCCGACTAGCCAAGGGAACTAACGCCCTTGTGACTAGTCCCTCTGCTCATTAGCATATATGGGATCTTTAGAATTTTTCTAAAGATCCCTTTATATATGCTACTATATCCTGGACTGCTAGACAGGGATTAGCAATATGCACTGCTCATGGGTCGGGGTGCATATTACACCTGACAAGTTGCCTTTAAAGAATATAATTGGTTTACATGTTCTATATTTTTTTTTTAAATATATTCATTTATGTTTTTAGGTTTCCATCTGAGTGCCACTGTGGTACCTCCACAAATGCTGTCCCCAAAGGGTGCCTACAATGTGGCTGTCATGTTTGACCGTTGCCGGATCACATCGTGCAGCTGTACCTGTGGAGCTGGAGCAAAGTGGTGCTCGCATGTTGTGGCCCTCTGCCTCTTTAGGATTCACAATGTTAGTAACTTGGTTAATCGGGGAATTGTATCATTTTTGTTCCTCTGCTCTTTATGAATTTTTCATATTTGTGTCTTTTGGATTTTAACCTCCGTGCAGTACAATGATAAACTGAGAAAATAGGTGAAGCGCCAATCACAATAAACTCCTAGCCGAGATATTGCTGAGAGTGACACCTGATCAGTTTGGTTCCTGGGCTCTGCTAGAACGATCCGCTGTAATAATGCCTGGGGGTTACCTGTGCTTCATCTAAGAGTCTTCATGATGTTCTAGGATTAATCTCATAAATGTGGTTGTCTGCCAATAAATGGATCTTGTCATGAGGAGATAAAAACACAAACATATGATGTACAAGAAAGTGCTACTTTTACTATTTATATTTAATCTTTTTATATTTTTATGAAATAAATATATGTAAGAGTACTACATATACTGTATGTACGCATACAAAAAAGGCTGCGAAATAAGAATGCTAAATCAAACCCTTATTTGTTGTGACCGCTCTTCATCTTCACAACAGCATGAAAGCATCAATTCTTCTAGTTGCACTATCACACAGTTTATGAAGGACCTACCCAGGAAGGTTGTCCCAAACATTTTGGAGAACTAACCACAGATAATCTGTGTATGCAGGCTCGTACAAACCCTTCTGGATCTTCATGCAATCCCTTGCTTATAAATGTACTTCTGTAATCATAGAAAAGTCTGATTGAAGAAAACCTGTCATATAAAAAAAATGCCATTAACACCATACCTGTAGGTGAATCTGCAGGCTAATGGCATTATGACGCCATGTTGCCGCCGCTCTGAGGTCCCACTGCCGTGAAGAAATGGACTTTATTTCTCTCGGCAGGTGCAATCCAACCTTAAAAGTAGAAAATTCAGATTACTTTTTGCCATTAAACATATAAAGAAGCAAACCCAGTTCTATAACAGCATTCTCTGGACAGATGAAACTAACATTAACCTGTACTAGAATGACTGAGAAGAAGAAAGTATGGGGAAGACTTGGAACGACTCATCCTCCAAAGCACACCACATCCTCTGTAAAACATGGCAGAGTTAAGGCTGCTTTACACGCAGCGACATCGCTAGCGATGTCGCTCGTGAAAGCACCCGCCCCCGTCGTGGGTGCGTCACGGGCAAATCGCTGCCAGTCGCGGACAAAATAGCTAGTACCCGTCACACATACTTACCTTCCTAACGACGTCGCTGTGGCCGGCAAACAGCCTCTTTTCTAAGGGGGCGGTTTGTACGCCGTCACAACGACGTCACACGGCAGGCGTCCAATAGAAGCGGAGGGGCGGAGAGCAGCCGCATGAAAGTCACGCCCACCTCGTTGCCGGAGGACGCAGGTACGGTGTTGTTTGTCGTTCCTGGGGTGTCACACGTAGCAATGTGTGCTGCCTCAGCAACGACGAACAACCAGCGTCCTACACCAGCAACAACATTTGGGAAATGAACGACGTATCAACGATTAGGTGAGTAATTTTGATCTTTAGCGGTTGCTCGTAGGTGTCACACGCAACGTCGCTAACGAGGCCGGATATGCGTCACGAATTCCATGACCCCAACGACATCTCGTTAGCGATATCGTTGCGTGTTAAGCCCCCTTATGTGTGATGATCGGGCATGCATGGCTTACAGTGGCCCTGGGTCCCTAGTGTTTATTGATGATGTGACTGAAGACAGAAGCAGCTGGATGAACTCTGACGTGTACAGGGCTTTACTTTCTGCTATGATACAACAAAATTGATTGGATGGCGCTTCACAGTAAAAACGGGCAATAACCCAAAACATAGTGCGAAAGCAAGCCAGGAGGTTTTTTTTTTTTTTTAAAGGGAACCTGTCACCAGTTTTTTGCCGTGTAAGCTGCAGCCACCACCACTGGGCTCTTATATACAGCATTCTAACATGAAAAAAACTGGAGACCGGTTCCCTCTAAGGCAGTGTTTCTCAACTCCAGTACTCAAGACCCACCAACAGGTCATGTTTTCAGGTTTTCCTCAATCAGATTTTCAGGATTTCCTTAATGTTGCACTGGTGATTGAATTATTCCCTGTCTAATATTGAGGAAAACCTTAAAACATGACCTGTTGGTGGGTCTTGAGGACTGGAGTTGAGAAACACTGCTCTAAAGCGGGCTTTACACGCTACGACATCGCTCAAGTGATCTCGTTTGGGTCACGGAATTTGTGACGCACATTTGGTTGCTTTAGCGATGCCGTTGCGTGTGACACCTATGAGCGATTTGCATCGTCGCAAAAACGTGCAAAATCGCTCATCGGTGACATGGGGGTCCATTCTCAAATATCGTTACTGCAGCAGTAACGAAGTTGTTCCTCGTTCCTGCGGCAGCACACATCGCTCCGTGTGACACCGCAGGAACGAGGAAGCTCACCTTACCTGTGTCCCGGCCACAATGCGGAAGGAAGGAGGTGGGCGGGATGTTACGTCCCGCTCATCTCCGCCCCTCAGCTTCTATTGGGCGGCGGTTCAGTGACGCTGCTGTGACGTCGCTGTGACGCTGAACGAACCGCCCCCTTAGAAAGGAGGCGGGTCGCCGGTCACAGCAACGTCGCAGGGAAGGTAAGTCCGTGTGATGTTGTGAGATTTGCCCGTGTTGCACAACCGATGCGGGCGGGTACGCACGCTGGCGATATCTGTACCGATATCCCAGTGTGTAAAGTGGCCTTAAGGCAAAAAAGTGGAATATTCTAAACTGGCGGAGTCAATCATCATATCCCATCTCCATCGAGCTTCATTTCACATGCTTGAAACAAAACTTAAGACAGAAAGACCCACAAATAAGCAAGAACGGATGTCAGCTGCAGTGAACGCCGGGAAAGCTTTACAAAGGTGGATACCCAGCATTTGGTGATGGCCATGGCTTCTAGACTTCAGGAAGTCATTGTCTACAATGGATTCTCTACTAAGTATTAAAAATTTATATTTTATTTTTGGTAAAGTTACTTTGTCCAATTACTTTTGAGCCGCTGAAATGAGGAGGATTTGTAAAAAAAATAAATAAAAAATGGTTGTAATTCCCAAACATTTCAAAGGATACTTCGGTTCAACCCCTTTAATTACACCTGAACGTCAATTACACCTCAGTTGTTTAATTTTAAATAACAGAGGCCTGCAGAGCACAAATCACGAACATTTGGTCACTGTCCATATATTTCTGGACCTACCTGTATTTCTCAGCATTAAGGACCACACTATAAGTGATCAGCCTAGGAAACTTCGCGCAGCAGATGAAAGACGCATCATTCTTGCTTTCCGTTGGAATAGGAAAATGTATAACTGTACCATCAACCCAGAACTGACAGCAACCAGCGGGGCCCAGTTATAGCCATCTATTGTTTGGAGACATCTGGCCAGAAGTCCTCTTCATAAAAAAATTGTGGCCAAAAACATAAGAACTGGGGTACAGAAAAATGGCAGCAGGTGTTCTGTACAAAATGGGAAATATTTGGCTGTAACAACAGACATTTTGTTGAAGGCCTAGAGAACTGTACAAAAAGTGTGTGCAGCCAAAAGTAAAGCACTGTTAATTGGTGCTGTATTTCAGAAAAAGGGATTTGGAAAATCGGTCAGGGTTAATGGTGTCCTCAATGTTGAGAAATCTAGGCAGATACTTATCCACCATACAATACCATCAAGAAGGTGTCTGACTCCAAATTTATTCTGCAGTAAGACAAGGACCCCAGACATATATAGCCAATATCATTTAAGAACTATCATCAGTAAAGAAGACCAAAGAGCCCTGGAAGTGATGATATGGCCTCCAAAAGCCCTGATCTCCACCTCATTGTGTCTGCAAGTGGTTACATGACGTGACAGAAGATCTGTGGTTTGTTCTCCAAAATGTTTGGAACATCCTCTCTGCCAAGTTGTCTCAAAAACTGTGTACAATTATACCTAGAAGAATTGATGCTGTTTTGAAGGCAAAGGGTAGTAACAACAAACGTGGTTACATACAATAGTTTTCCAGACCTGCCTAAAATGTTTGGACCGCAGTATAACACACATGCATATTTATTATGTACTATATACAGTATATAGACTACTCACAAAAGTTAGGGATATTTTGGCTTTTGGGTGAAATTTATGGAAAACATAAAGTTCACGCTACAGTGATATTTATCATGAAAATAGAGCATTTAATTAGAAGCATGAAATGGTGAAATCCTCACCTCAAACAATATGTTGAAACAAAAGCCAACAACAGTGGTGGGCATATCCCCCCCCAAATGTCAATGTCTCAATAACTTGTCTTGTGTCCTTGAGCATCAATTACAGCTGACAACGACGTCTCATGCTGCTCACAAGTCGAGTTATTGTCTGCTGAGGCATGGCATCCCACTCTGCTTGAAGGGCAGCCCTCAGGTCATTTCATTACAAAATCTTCAGTTTTACTGAGAGGCAAAAATGATTACACCCAGCATCAAAAACTACTACATCTAGTATTTTGTATGACCTCAATGATTTTTAAGGACATCACCAAGTCTGCTAGGCATGGAGCAAACAAGATGGCAACATATTGCAACTTCTATATTTTTCTTTCTTTTGGATCATTGTCATGTTGGAAAAGAGAACGTGTACCAAGGGCACGGTTTCAATGTAGAGCAGTTACATCTGTGAAGTCATGATCCCATCAATGAAGTGTAGGCTCATGACACCAGCAGCCCTACATATCGACGCTGCCACCATTATGTTTCAGTGTTGGCACCATTCATTTTTCTAAAGTAATTTTTCCAAATGCATGGTGTCTACAATGAAACATGGTGGAGGTAGTGTCCTTATGTGGTGCTGCATGAGTGCTGCTGGTGTTGGAGAGCTACATTTCATTGATGGAATCTTGAATTCACAGATGTGCTGCTGTTTATTGAAAAAAAGAGATGCTACCATCACTCCATGCCCTTGGTAGACGTGCACTTCATTAACATGACTGGTAGTGACCTTAGATGTGTATTTTGGATCAGTCATGTTGAATATGTGAAGAACAGGGTAGCCAAGCATCTCCTGATCTGAACTGAAAGGGGGGGGGCTCTACTAATTTTAATTTATGCTAAGCACTGCATTTTTGTGTATGTACTAATATATATATATATATATATATATATATATATATATATATATAATTATTAATCTCCTCTATACCCATAGTTAATATGTGCTATTTCATTTTAAAATCATATAAAATAATGGAATGTATATCCCATAGGCGTCCGCAGTGTGTTTGCGAGCTCCTGTTTCTGAATCCTTGTCCAGGCTACAGAGGGATCAGCTGCAGAAGTTTGCCCAGTATCTGATCAGTGAGTTACCACAGCAGGTAGGTGCTTTGTTTTTGCAGAACACTATACATGTATCATAATTGACCAATTCCTCTAACATGTTCTCGCTGTGATCTATCATCATCCAGATACTTCCCACAGCTCAGCGTCTTCTGGATGAATTACTGTCTTCGCAGTCAACAGCCATTAACACGGTGTGCGGAGCCCCAGGTAGCTGTGATCTTCAAAAGTTTGCCTCTGTCTAGCGATAGCAGGTCGTTCATGTCTGATTATGTCTTATCAAGTTGTAATGCTTTTGGATTTTGAAATTACTGTTGTGAAAGATGTGTTTATCATTATTATTTTAATACAAGTTAAGTTTTTAGCTCTCCTATGTCCTATACCTATTACTCAGTACTAAACTATGCTGTACACCTTTCTAACTTTTCTTTGTCATCCCCATTTACATCTTGAGCTCTTTAGATGGACAGTTGTGCATTTATCAGGACCTGTCCACTCTCTGGATACAACTGGGCATCTTTTTTAAAACTTGTATTCTGCTATTCCTCAATGTCTCCTACTTGAAATATATATGAAAACTGGACCAGTGCTGATGAAAACAATGGCAGCCTGTGTGTGTTGCACAATCTATTACAGATCAATTACAGATCTATCATATTATATCCGGTTTTAGTTTCTAAACAGGATATTATCCCCTTAATGACCACGGGCAGAAAATTACGTCGTAGTGTTATTCTCCCCCGGCTGCTGCTGGCAGCTGGGGCAGATCAGCGCACATCTCAGCTGATTTATACAGCTGACGTGTGCCTGCTAGACATGAGTGGAATTGCTATCCGCCCGTGCCTTTTAACCCCTTAAATGGCGCTGTCAATATGTGACAGTGCCATTATAGTAGCGATCACGCTATAACTTTACTCACAGGTCTCCATTGGAAGTCATGTGATCACGTGGATCCGGTGGTTGTCATAGTAGCACAGAGTCATGTGATGACTCCTGTGCTCACATGACTAAAGTCCTGTAAAAAAACAGTCGAGTACTGGCTGTTACAAAAGATGATCATTCATCCTGTCTAAGCAGTGCTGCTCTGATCGGAAGAAATGAATGAGCGATCAGACAGCTGATCCTTATAGCCCCTAGGGGAACTAATAAAATAATTAAAAAAAAAAAAAGTTTAAAAAAAAGTTTTGAAAAATTAAAAAAAATTAAAAGTTCAAATCCCCCCCCCCATTCGCCCCAATGAAAATTAAAGGGTTAAAAAAAAACAAACACATTTGGTATCGCCGCGTTCAGAAATGCCCAGTCTATCAAAATATAAAATCAATTAATCTGATCGGTATACGGCGTAGCGGCAAAAAAATTCCAAACACCAAAATTCCGTTTTTTGGTCTCCACAAATTTTGCACAAAATGCAATAACAGGCGATAAAAACGTAGCATCTGCGCAAAAATGGTACTGTTAAAAAGTCAGCTTGGGCCGCAAAAAATAAGCTGTCAGTGAGCCATAGATTCCGAAAAATGAGAACGCAATGAGTCGCGGAAAATGGCTCAAAATGTGTGCCACATTTTTCGGACACACTTCTGATTTTTTTTAACCCCTTAGATAAAAGTAAAGGTATTCATGTTTGGTGTCTACGAACTCGCACCGACCTGAGGCATCACACCGACACATCAGTTTTACCATATAGTGAACACTGTGAATAAAGTATCTCAAACACAATAGGGCAATCGCACTTTTTGTTGGGTTTTTTTTTGCAATTTTTTCCGTATTTGGATTTTTTTTTTTTTTTTGCCGTTTTCCAGTACACTATATGGTAAAACTGATGGCTTCATTTAAAAGTACAGCTTGTTCCGCAAAAAACGAGCCCTCAGTGACCAGATTGACTGACTGAAAAATATAAAGTTAAATATCTCGGAATAAGAATGGCGAAAATAAAAAGGAAAGCGCAAAATCGGCCGGTCGTGAAGGGGTTAAATGGCCAGCGACCTGCAAACAAGTAACTGATCAGCGGTTATTTACTGATATAAAGTTTAAAGCCACTTTTTATTTCATAATCCATCATTTGTCAGAAAAAAATCTGCCTATCAAATACACACTGATTCAGATGTTTCCTACCATCTCATTTTATACTGTTGTGGGTGAGCTTGGCCTATAAAATATATAGACATACCCATATGTAAATCTTTTATTAAATGCTGAGCTTTTCAGAGTTCAGGTATTTTATATTATTGAAACTGTATTGCAAGGAAATTTTTAAGAACATGGTAGAAATAGTCATTAGTAGATTTCGAAACAACCAGACATTTGAATTTTGTGTATTGACCTACCAATTCATATACGAACGTTTAATGATTGTACAATATCCATCAATGACTTACTTGTAAGCTTGATATTGATAGGCTCGTTGTCGGCTTTTTATTGCAGACCCCACAGCAGGACCCTCTGCCTCTGACCAGAGCACTTGGTACCTGGATGAATCCACTTTGAGTGATAACATAAAAAAGACTCTCCATAAGTTCTGTGGTCCCTCGCCTGTTGTTTTTAGGTAACTTGACATTGTTTAGTTGATTGAAAGATCTTATACATTTCTAAATGTTATGTTTATTATTCGTGGATTAGTAGAAAATCTCAAAACCCCAATACTTAGCATCACAGTGCTTCTGAGTGATTAGTGATTTTCTCACCTTTACAGACGCATCCTGCCTATCATATCTTACATTCCTGCTTGTCACGGAGCAATGAGCTCCTTGTTGAAAATTTGGACCGTCAGCATCTTTGCATCACTGACCTACGTTTTTAATAACCTGAAACACAAACATAAGGATACAGCAGCACTCTATAAGTGTCAAGACATATCCAAACATAGAATATATGAAATTTAGACTGCATTAATGCTATATAACATATACTTAGAAAAATGAAGGTTGTTTTTGCCAAAATTGGCAAAGTTGTGTATACCCATCAACCATGGCAAGGTGCCCTTTCTTCATGGGGCCCTATCATAGTGTCCTGCCTTTCTTTTTCGCTCCTAATTGGGAGACCCAGACAATTGGGTGTATAGCTATTGCCTCTGGAGGCCACACAAAGTATTACACTTAAAAGTGTAAGGCCCCTCCCCTTCTGGCTATACACCCCCAGTGGGATCACTGGCTCACCAGTTTTGTGCTTTGTGCGAAGGAGGCAACACATCCACGCATAGCTCCACTTTTTAGTCAGCAGCAGCTGCTGACTAAGTCGGATGGAAGAAAAGAGGGCCCATACTAAGGGTCCCCAGCATGCTCCCTTCTCACCCCACTGTATGTCGGAGGTGTTTGTAAGGTTGAGGTACCCATTGCGGGTACGGCGGCAGGAGCCCACATGCTGATTCCTTCCCCATCCCTTTTTACAGGGCTCTGGGTGAAGTGGGATTTACCGGTCTCCAGGCACTGAGACCGTGCTCCATCTACAGCCCCTGGAGAAGATGCTGGATGGAGCGGAGTACATCAGGGACATGGCCCTGCTTCCTCAAGGTACTCTGTGTCCCCGTGCATTTGGCGCTCACACCGCAGCATGCTGGGTGTTGTAGTGCGCCGGGGGACATCAGCGCTGCGGCGCCTGTGCCATGGCCTCATTCAGCTTCGCTGAAGCAGGCTCACTTATGGGAATTGGTCGCGCCGGCCGCTGGGACTGCGGCGCGGCTGGCACTTGTAGTGCGCCGGGGACTTCAGCGCGGCCTGCGCTTTTACGGCGGCCGCGCTGATAACTAGAGTCCCCGGCTTTTGCGGCCTGCTTCCGTTCGTTCCCGCCCCCAGACCTGCCAGTCAGGAGAGGGGCGGGACGCTGTCCACTTCTAGGAATTGGTCGCGCCGGCCGCTGGGACTGCGGCGCGGCTGGCACTTGTGGTGCGCCGGGGACTTCAGCGCGGCCCGCGCTTTTACGGCGGCCGCGCTGATAACTAGAGTCCCCGGCTTTTGCGGCCTGCTTCCGTTCGTTCCCGCCCCCAGACCTGCCAGTCAGGAGAGGGGCGGGACGCTGGCCACTTCTAGAATCGATCGCGCCGGCCGCTGGGACTGCGGCGCGGCTGGCACTTGTGGTGCGCCGGGGACTTCAGCGCGGCCCGCGCTTTTACGGCGGCCGCGCTGTTAACTCGAGTCCCCGGCTTCTGGGCCTAGTCTCCCTTCGTTACCGCCCACAGCCCTGACAGTCAGGGTAGGGGCGTGACGCTGCATAGCACTGCGGCGCTGAGAGCTGGAGTATGTTTTGCATACTCCACCCCTCTCACTGTGTGCACTGTGAATCCGGATTCCCGCACTTTCTCAGGCACGCCCACGGCTTCCTTCTCTACAAGGACGCCGGCAGCCATTAGTGTCAGTTTCTGTACGATACAGAGACAAGTGTGGAAGACCCTGGCATTCTGATAGTCACACAATCGCTGCAACAGGCGTTAAGCAGCACCTGTGGTGCTAACCCCACTAGTGCAGAAGTGCACTTATAGATATGCTTGTACTATATACATTGCACTGTTTGGTCGCACGTTGTATATACCCTCCTGGATTATGCGGAGGAGTTATCAGCATATTCTCTGTGTAAAACAAAGGTGCAGAACCACATGTTTTTTCTATACAGCTGGTACAGCATGTACGGCTATACGGCCGGCAGGTTACATAGACTCCCATTGTATGCACTAATGGCCAGGGGATGAGGACGGTGTCTGCAGTATTTACTGACAGTTTTTCTGAGACTATGGCTATGGTACTAGAAGCCTAGCAGTCCGGACATGTCTCTCACAATATGGGCACTGTTGAATCATGATCCATGGCCCCCCTCAGTGTGAACAACTAACAGCTCCGGGAATGTCACATGCATCCCAGAGTCACGGCTCTGCACGGACGTCAGTCCCAGACAGCCTAAGCGGGCTCACTATGAGCGGCCTCGGTTTCATCAGGGTCCTAGCAGAAGGACTCGCTGTGTAATGAGGCGGAAGTAGCGGCTCAGGATTCTGATCCTGACACCGCTCTCAATCTGGATACACCTTATCGTGACGCCATAGTAAATAATCTCATAGCGTCCATCTATAGAATGTGGGTTATTTCTCACAGCTCCTCCAGTGGAGGAGTCAGCTTCACGTATTTTTCTGGACCACTCTGCCTTCAGAGAGGCAGTCCAGGAACACCACGCTTATCCAGATATGCGCTTCTCCAAACGGCTTAGGATACAAGTTATCCCTGTCCCCTGACTTGGTCAAGGACTGGACCCAGTGTCCCAAGCGGCATCCTCCAATCTCCAGGCTGGTAGCTAGATCCATAGTTGCAATGGGAGATGGAACTGCACTCAAAGATGCCACTGACAGACAGATGGATCTCTGGTCGAAAGCCATCTATGAGGCTGTCGGCGCACCGTTGGCTCCGGCATTCTCTCCCTTTTGGCACTCCAAGCTATTTCAGCTTGTCTTACACAGATTGACACGGTTACACGTACATCTGTGCCGCAGGTGGCATCCTTAACCTCTCAAATGTCTGCATTTGTTTCTTACGCGATTCAGGTTGTCCTGGACTCTGCGAACCGTGCGGCGGTAGCTTCCGCTACTCCGTGTTTTTAAGCAGAGCCTGGTCTGCTCGTTAAGTGAATGGAAGGCAGATTCTGCTTCCAAAAAAGGTTGCCTAACCAGTTGCCTTTTTCTGCTGACCGACTGTTTGGTGAGCGTTGGATGTAACCATTAAACAGTCCAGGGGTAAGGATTCATCCTTTCCTCAGCCCGGACACAACAAACCCCAACAGAGCAAGAGGCAGTCGGGGTTTTCGGCCTTTTCGAGGCTCGGGCAGGTCCCATTTTTCCTCGTCCAATGTGGACTCAAAAGGATCAGAGGAGCTCAGATTCTTAGCGGGCTCAGTCACGCCCAAAAAAGCGACAGTCTGAAAACCCGCTTCCAAGGCGGCTTCCTCATGACTTGCAGCCTAGGTCGGTAGCAGGCTCTCCCGCCTTGGCGATATTTAGCTGCCATAGGTCAATGACCATTGGGTGTGAGACATTCTGTCTCACGGGTACAGGATAGAGCTCACTTCTCGTCCTCCAACTCGATTCTTCAGAATTTCTCCACCTCCCGGCCGAGCCGCTGCTCTTCTGCAAACAGGGTGCACTCTATAGGCAGAAAGAGTGATGACCCCCGTTCCTCTTCAGGAACAAGGTCACGGTTTTTACCCCAAATTCTTTGCGGTACCTATAACAACGGGCCGTTCCGTCCCGTTCTGGATCTACAAATGCTCAGCAAGCTCGTGGACACTAGGCGGTTCCGGATGGAATCTCTCCGCCATGTCATCGCCTCAAGGTCCCAAGGATATTTCCTAGCATCATTAGGCATCAAGGATGCTTATCCACACGTGCCGATTGATCCAGAGCACTAGCGTTTCTACGCTTCGTTATAGGAAACGAACACCTTCTGTTCGTAGCTCTACCTTCCGGCTAGCGACAGTCCCACTGGTCTTCGCCAAGGTCAGGGCAGCAGTAGTCACAGTCCTGCACTCTCAGGGTCACTCTGTGATCCCGTATTTAGACGATCTACTTGTCAAGGCACTCTCTTAGGAAACATGCCAACACTGCCCGAACGTTGCGATGGAGACTCTCTAGAGTTTTGGGTGGATCATCAACTTTTTAAAGTCAGATCCGACCCCGACCCTATCGATAACATATCTAGGCATAGAGTTTCTTACTCTCTCAGCGATAGTGAAGCTTCCGCTAGACAAACAGCATTCACTACGGGCTGCAAGCTCTTCTTTAAGAACCAGTCGCACACATTGAGACGCCTCATGCACTTCCTACGTAAGATGGTAGCAATGGAGGCAGTTCCTTTCGCGCAGTTTTACTGCGTCCACTACAATGGGACATTCTCCGCCAATGGGACGAGGAGTCGACGTCCCTCAACAGAGTCGTCGTTCTTTCTCAGGCGGCCAAGGAATCTCTACGGTGGTGGCTTCTTCCCACCTCTTGGTCAAAAAGAAGGTCCTTCCTATCCCCATCCTGGGCGATAGTTACGACAGACGCGAGTCTATCAGGGTGGGGAGCAGTTTTTCTCCACTACAGCGCTCAGGGTGCGTGGACTCAGCAAGAGTCCACCCTTCAGATCAATGTTCTTGAACACAGAGCAGTGTATCTTGCCCTACAAACCTTCCAACAGCAGCTGGAAAGCAAGCATATCCGACTTCAGTCGGACAGCTCCACAGCGGTGGCATACATCAACCACCAAGGAAGAACGCGCAACCGGCAAGCCTTCCAGGAAGTCCGGCAGGTTCTGATGTGGGTGGAAGACACGGCATCCACCATATCCACAATTCACATCCCAGGGGTGGAAAACTAGGAAGCTGACTTCCTAAGTCGCTGGGGTGTGGCCGAAAGAGTATGGTCTCCTCACCCGGACGGGTTTCAGGAGATCTGGCGCCGCTGACAGAGACCGGACGTCGATCTAATGGCGTCACGGCACAACAACAATGTGCCAGCTTCATGGCACGGTTTCACAATCTTCGAGCTCTGGCGGCAGACGCCTTAGTTCAGCATTGGTCGCAGTTCCAGCTACCTTAGGTGCCACCTCTGGCATTGTTGCCCAGAGTGCTGCGCTAGATCAAGACCGACTGCGGCCGCGCCATCCTCGTCACTACAGATTGGCCGAGGATGTTGTGGTACTCTGTTCTGTGGTGCCTCACGGTAGGCTAACCGGGGGCACTACCAGACCAATCAGACTGGCTGTCTCAAGGGCCATTCCTCCATTTGAATTCTACGGCCCTCAACCGGATGGTGTGGCATTGAGTCCTGGAACCTAGTGTCGTCAGGATTACCTCAGGACGTGGTTGCCACCATGAGACAGGCTAGCATACCAACGTCCGCCAAGATTGACCACAGGACGTGGAAGATATTCTTATCTCGGTGCTCGGCGCAGGGTGTTTCTCCCTGGCCGGTTGCATCGTCTATGTTTCCTTCCTTCCTGCAATCTAGGTGGGAAAATGGGTTGTCGCTCAGTTCCCTTTAGGGACAAGTCTCAGCGCTATCGGTATTTTTTCAGAATCGACGACTTCCTCAGGTACGCACGTTCCTACGGGGAGTTTGTCTTCTCTGCACCTGCGCCACCCGGATGCACTCTTTGTCCTTGTCGCTGGTCGGCGTAAACAGTCGCAAGCTTCCAAATCCACCCTGGCTCGGGGGATCGAGGATCCAATTCTTGAAACCTACAGTTCTACTGGGCTTCTGGTTCTCTCAAGGCTGAAGGCCCATTCTACCAGAGCCGTGGGTGCATCCTAGACATTACGGCACCAGGCTACGGCTCAGCAGGTGTGTCAGGCACCTACCTGATTGGGTCTGCATACTTTTACCAAGCATTTTCAGGTGCATACCTACGCTTCGGCAGACGCCAGCCTAGGTAGATAAGTCCTTCAGGCGGCAATTGCCCACCTGTAGGAAAGGGCTGTTTGACGGCCCTATCACGAGGTATTCTTTTACCCACCCAGGGACTGCTTTTGGACGTCCCAATTGTCTGGGTCTCCCAATTAGGAGCGAAAAAGAAGAAGGGAATTTTGTTTACTTACCGTAAATTCCTTTTCTTCTAGCTCCAATTGGGAGACCCAGCACCCGCCCTGTTTTTCTCGGGGTTTTTCTGTTTTTTCGGGTACACATGTTGTTCATGTGGTATGGTTCAGTTCTCCGATGTTTCCTCGGATTGAATTGGTCTTTAAACCAGTTATTGGCTTTCCTCCTTCTTGCTTTGGCACTAAAACTGGTGAGCCAGTGATCCCACTGGGGGTGTATAGCCAGAAGGGGAGGGGCCTTACACTTTTAAGTGTAATACTTTGTGTGGCCTCCAGAGGCAATAGCTATACACCCAATTGTCTGGGTCTCCCAATTGGAGCTAGAAGAAAAGGAATTTACGGTAAGTAAACAAAATTCCCTTCTTCTTGGACTAAAAGTCTACAAATATATGGGCAGATAGGCTCTGCTACTAATTAAAACCGCCGTTGTTGATGGGTACACAAGAATTGGCCACTTTTTGTGCAAAGAACCTTATTTTTTCCAAATATATTTTGTTTAACATTAATGCAGTTTAAATTGCAAATATTCCATGTTTGCATATGTCTTGTCTCTTAGAGTGCTGCTGTACCCTTTTGTTTGTGTTTGATGTAGTTTTAGCAGTTGGCACCTGTTCACACGTTTTATTTGGAGATGCAGTTTTTTGGTTTCTGCGGTTTATATTGGAGGTGTAGACAGTCTCCTATTCTGACTGTGCTCTTCAACCATCAGCCACAGGGTGGTTTTAATTAGTGCCTGATCCTTTCTGCTCATAAATTTGTAGACTTTTAGTCCAGGACAGGCATGACACTAGTATAGGGACACCTTGCCACTGTTGGGCAAAGAAAAATTGGCCAATTTGTGTACAAAGAACCTTCATTTTCTTTGTCGCTCCATTGGGAGACCCAGACAATTGGGTGTATAGCTTCTGCCTCCGGAGGCCACACAAAGTATTACACTTAAAAGTGTAAAGCCCCTCCCCTTCTGCCTATACACCCCCCGTGCATCACGGGTTCCTCAGTTTTCATGCTTTGTGCGAAGGAGTCAGACATCCACGCATAGCTCCACAGCTTAGTCAGCAGCAGCTGCTGACTATGTCGGATGGAAGAAAAGAGGGCCCATAACAGGGCCCCCAGCATGCTCCCTTCTCACCCCACTCTTGTCGGCGGTGTTGTTAAGGTTGAGGTATCCATTGCGGGTACGGAGGCTGGAGCCCACATGCTGTTTTTCCTTCCCCATCCCCTTTAGGGCTCTGGGTGAAGTGGGATCCTAATCGGTCTCCAGGCACTGAGACCGTGCTCCATCCACAGCCCCTGGGGACTCTGCTGGACAAGGAGCCGAGTATCGTCAGGGACAAGGCCCTGCTACTTTGAGGTACTCTGTGTCCCCGTGGGGACCGCGCTCAGAAACACTCCAGCATTGCTGGGTGTGTTAGTGCGCCGGGGACCGCAGCGCTGACCGCGCTTGTGCCATCACACACTGCAGCGTGGCTGGGTGTATTAGTTTACTGGGGACTACCGCGCTGACCGCGCGCTGCCATTTCACACTGCAGCGCGGCTGGGAATGTTAGTACGCCGGGGACTACCGCGCCGACCGCGCTTATACGCCGGCCGCGCTTATAACTTTAGTCCCCGGCTTTTGCGGCCTAGTCTCAGTCTTTTCCCGCCCCCAGGCCTGCCAGTCAAGGGAAGGGCGGGACGCTGTACAGGACGTCAGCACTGAGGGCTGGAACATGCTTTGCATACTCCACCCCCCTCACTGTGCACAGTGGGGCACCAGATTCCCGCACTTTCTAGGGCACGCCCACGGCCCCCTCCTCTCCTCAGGACGCCGGCAGCCATTCCTGTCAGCTCTTCTGACGCTGGAGAGGGGAGACAAGCTCTGGGAGACCCAGGCAGGGATTCTGGTGACCACACAACCGCTTTGAGCGGGCGGTAAGCAGCACCTGAGGTGCTGGCCCCACTAGTGCAGAAGTGTACTTATAGATTATATGATTATAGGCTATACTTTACACTGTATGGTGCACGGTTGATTTTTGGCTATATACCCTCCTGGATTGCTCAGAGGAGACAACAGCATGTCGTCCGCAAAAAGCAAGGGTGCCAAAGCACAGGCTTACTATGCTGCCTGCGCCGCATGTACGGCTATACTACCGGCAGGTTCCACTGACCCTCATTGTGTGCAATGCTCGGCCCCTGTGGCACTTACTCAGCCGGAGCCTCTGCTAAGGGTGGCCCAGGGGGAACCACCTGCTAACACTGTCCAGGTGACAGGGACGGAGTTTGCAGTTTTTACTGATAGACTTTCTGAGACTATGGCTAAGATACTAGAAGCCTTGCAGTCCAGACCGGTATCTCAGACCATGGGCACTGTGGAATCATTGCACCCTGGTCCCCCTCAGTTGGAACAACAATGTCCTCCCGGGGTGTCTCATAGATCCCAGGGTGAGGTCTCTGACACGGACCGCAGCCCCAGACCGCCTAAGCGAGCTCGCTGGGAAATTCCCTCGACATCATCACATTGTTCAGAGTCTCAGCGGGAGGACTCTCTGTATGATGAAGCGGAGGTAGCTGATCAGGATTCTGATCCTGAGGCCGCTCTCAACCTTGATATGGGCGGCACGGTGGCTCAGTGGTTAGCACTGCAGTCTTGCAGCGCTGGGGTCCTGGGTTCAAATCCCACCAAGGACACTATCTGCAAGGAGTTTGTATGTTCTCCCCGTGTTTGCGTGGGTTTCCTCCGGGTACTCCGGTTTCCTCCCACACTCCAAAGACATACAGATAGGGACTCTAGATTGTGAGCCCCAATGGGGACAGTGTTGCCAATGTATGTAAAGTGCTATGGAATTAATAGCGCTATATAAATGAATAAAATTATTATTATTATTATACTCCTGATGGGGACGCCATAGTGAATGATCTTATCGCGTCCATCAATCAAATGTTGGATATTTCTCCCTCAGCTCCTCCAGTAGAGGAGTCAGCTTCTCAGCAGGAGAAATTCCGTTTCAGGTTTCCCAAGCGTACAACGAGTATGTTTCTGGACCACTCTGACTTCAGAGAGGCAGTCCAGAAACACCGAGCTTGTCCAGATAAGCGTTTTTCCAAGCGCCTTAAGGATACACGTTATCCCTTCCCCCCTGACGTGGTCAAGGGCTGGACTCAGTGTCCCAAGGTGGATCCTCCAATCTCCAGACTGGCGGCTAGATCCATAGTTGCAGTTGAAGATGGGGCTTCACTCAAGGATGCCACTGACAGACAGATGGAGCTCTGGTTGAAATCCATCTATGAAGCTATCGGCGCGTCTTTTGCTCCAGCATTCGCAGCCGTATGGGCACTCCAAGCTATCTCAGCGGGTCAAGCGCAAATTGACGCAGTCACACGTACGTCTGCGCCGCAAGTGGCGTCCATAACCTCTCAAACGTCGGCATTTGCATCCTACGCTATTAATGCTGTCCTGGACCCTGCTAGCCGTACGGCGGTTGCAGCCGACAATTCGGTGGCAATACGCAGGGCCTTGTGGCTACGAGAATGGAAGGCAGATTCGGCTTCCAAAAAGTGCTTAACCAGTTTGCCATTTTCTGGCGACCGTTTGTTTGGTGAGAGATTGGATGAAATCATCAAACAATCCAAGGGAAAGGAAACATCCTTACCCCAGGCCAAACCAAAGATACCCCAACAGAGGAGGGGACAGTCGAGGTTTCGGTCCTTTCGGGGTGCGGGCAGGTCCCAATTCTCCTCGTCCAAAAGGCCTCAGAAGGATCAGAGGAACTCCGATTCATGGCGGTCTAAGTCACGTCCTAAAAAGACCGCCGGAGGTGCCGCTACCAAGGCGGCTTCCTCATGACTTACGGCCTCCTCACACCGCATCCTCGGTCGGTGGCATGCTCTCCCGCTTTTTCGACACCTGGCTGCCACAGGTAAAAGACCGTTGGGTGAGAGACATTCTGTCTCACGGTTACAGGATAGAGTTCAGCTCTCGTCCTCCGACTCGATTCTTCAGAACATCTCCGCCTCCCGAGCGAGCCGATGCTCTTCTGCAGGCGGTGGGCACTCTGAAGGCAGAAGGAGTGGTGGTCCCGGTTCCTCTTCAGCAACAGGGTCACGGTTTTTACTCCAACCTGTTTGTGGTTCCAAAGAAGGACGGGTCTTTCCGTCCTGTCCTGGACCTAAAACTGCTCAACAAACACGTAAAGACCAGGCGGTTCCGGATGGAATCCCTCCGCTCCGTCATCGCCTCAATGTCCCAAGGAGATTTCCTTGCATCGATCGATATCAAAGATGCTTATCTCCACGTACCGATTGCTCCAGAGCATCAGCGCTTCCTGCGCTTCGCCATAGGAGACGAACACCTTTAGTTCGCGGCACTGCCGTTCGGCCTGGCGACAGCCCCACGGGTTTTCACCAAGGTCATGGCTACAGTAGTTGCGGTCCTCCACTCTCAGGGTCACTCGGTGATCCCTTACTTAGACGATCTGCTGGTCAAGGCACCCTCTCAAGAGGCATGCCAACACAGCCTCAACGCTACTCTGGAGACTCTCCAGAGTTTCGGGTGGATCATCAATTTTCCAAAGTCAAATCTGACACCGGCCCAATCGCTGACATATCTTGGCATGGAGTTTCATACCCTCTCAGCGATGGTGATGCTCCCGCTGAACAAACAGCGGTCACTGCAGACAGGGTTGCAATCTCTCCTTCAAGGTCAGTCACACCCCTTGAGGCGCCTCATGCACTTCCTAGGGAAGATGGTGGCAGCAATGGAGGCAGTCCCTTTCGCGCAGTTTCACCTGCGTCCTCTTCAATGGGACATCCTACGCAAATGGGACAGGAAGTCGACGTCCCTCGACAGGAACGTCTCCCTCTCTCAGGCAGCCAAAGCTTCCCTTCGGTGGTGGCTTCTTCCCACTTCATTATCGAAGGGGAAATCCTTCCTACCCCCATCCTGGGCGGTGGTCACGACGGACGCGAGTCTGTCAGGGTGGGGAGCAGTCTTTCTCCACCACAGGGCTCAGGGTACGTGGACTCAGCAAGAGTCCTCCCTTCAGATCAATGTTCTGGAGATCAGGGCAGTGTATCTTGCCCTAAAAGCGTTCCAGCAGTGGCTGGAAGGCAAGCAGATCCGAATTCAGTCGGACAACTCCACAGCGGTGGCTTACATCAACCACCAAGGCGGAACACGCAGTCGACAAGCCTTCCAGGAAGTCCGGCGGATTTTGATGTGGGTGGAAGCCACGGCCTCCACCATCTCCGCAGTTCACATCCCGGGCGTAGAAAACTGGGAAGCAGACTTTCTCAGTCGCCAGGGCATGGACGCAGGGGAATGGTCCCTTCACCCGGACGTGTTTCAGGAGATCTGTTGCCGCTGGGGGATGCCGGACGTCGACCTAATGGCGTCCCGGCACAACAACAAGGTCACGGCATTCATGGCACGATCTCACGATCACAGAGCTCTGGCGGCAGACGCCTTAGTTCAGGATTGGTCGCAGTTTCAACTCCCTTATGTGTTTCCTCCTCTGGCACTGTTGCCCAGAGTCTTACGCAAGATCAGGGCCGACTGCCGCCGCGCCATCCTCGTCGCTCCAGACTGGCCGAGGAGGTCGTGGTACCCGGATCTGTGGCATCTCACGGTGGGCCAACCGTGGGCACTACCAGACCGTCCAGACTTGCTGTCTCAAGGGCCGTTTTTCCATCTGAATTCTGCGGCCCTCAACCTGACTGTGTGGCCATTGAGTCCTGGATCCTAGCGTCTTCAGGGTTATCTCAAGAGGTCATTGCCACTATGAGACAGGCTAGGAAACCAACGTCTGCCAAGATCTACCACAGGACGTGGAAGATATTCCTATCTTGGTGCTCTGATCAGGGATTTTCTCCCTGGCCATTTGCATTGCCCACTTTTCTTTCCTTTCTTCAATCAGGATTGGAAAAAGGTTTGTCGCTCGGCTCCCTTAAGGGACAAGTCTCAGCGCTCTCTGTGTTCTTTCAGAAGCGTCTGGCCAGGCTTTCTCAGGTACGCACGTTCCTGCAGGGGGTTTGTCACATTGTCCCTCCTTACAGACGGCCGTTAGAACCCTGGGATCTGAACAGGGTTCTGATGGCCCTTCAGAAGGCACCTTTTGAGCCTTTGAAGGATATTTCTCTTTCTCGCCTTTCGCAGAAGGTGGTCTTCCTAGTAGCAGTCACATCACTTCGGAGAGTGTCTGAGCTAGCAGCGTTGTCATGCAAGGCTCCTTTCCTGGTGTTTCACCAGGACAAGGTGGTGCTGCGCCCGGTTCCGGAATTCCTTCCTAAGGTGGTATCCACCTTTCATCTCAATCAGGATATCTCTTTACCTTCTTTTTGTCCTCATCCAGTTCATCAATGTGAAAGGGATTTGCATTTGTTAGATCTGGTGAGAGCGCTCAGAATCTACATTTCCCGTACGGCGCCCCTGCGCCGCTCGGAGGCACTCTTTGTCCTTGTCGCTGGTCAGCGTAAGGGGTCACAGGCTTCCAAATCCACCCTGGCTCGGTGGATCAAGGAACCAATTCTCGAAGCCTACCGTTCTTCTGGACTTCCGGTTCCCTCAGGGCTAAAGGCCCATTCTACCAGAGCCGTGGGTGCGTCCTGGGCTTTACGGCACCAGGCTACGGCTCAGCAGGTGTGCCAGGCGGCTACCTGGTCGAGCCTGCACACTTTCACCAAACACTATCAGGTGCATACCTATGCTTCGGCGGATGCCAGCCTAGGTAGACGAGTCCTTCAGGCGGCGGTTGCCCACCTGTAGGAACGGGCCGTTTTACGGCTCTATTACGAGGTATTATTTTACCCACCCAGGGACAGCTTTTGGACGTCCCAATTGTCTGGGTCTCCCAATGGAGCGACAAAGAAGAAGGGAATTTTGTTTACTTACCGTAAATTCCTTTTCTTCTAGCTCCAATTGGGAGACCCAGCACCCGCCCTGTTCCCTTCGGGCTGTTGTTTTTTCGTGTACACATGTTGTTCATGTTGAATGGTTTCAGTTCTCTGAAATTTCTTCGGATTGAAGTTACTTTAAACCAATTTATTTGCTTTCCTCCTTCTTGCTTTTGCACTAAAACTGAGGAACCCGTGATGCACGGGGGGTGTATAGGCAGAAGGGGAGGGGCTTTACACTTTTAAGTGTAATACTTTGTGTGGCCTCCGGAGGCAGAAGCTATACACCCAATTGTCTGGGTCTCCCAATTGGAGCTAGAAGAAAAGGAATTTACGGTAAGTAAACAAAATTCCCTTCTTTTAAGTATATTTTATATAGCATTAATGCAGTTTAAATTTCACTTTTTTAGGTATGCAGGTGTCTTGGCACTAAGGCTGCTTTCACATATCCGATTTTTCCTGTGCAGCATAATCCGGCGCTTTGCAGAAAAACCGCAACCGTTTTTTTTTTCCCGCCGGTTGCGGTTTTTATGCATAGACTTTCATTAGTGCCGGATTCTGCCGCATGGGCTTGCGTTCTGTCCGGTTTTTGCCGCATGCGGCAGATTTAGCCGATGCTGCGGCCGGATGGAACGTTGCCTGGCACTTTTTTTGTCTGGCAAAAAAACCCGCATCGGCCGCATCGCGCCACATCGGATTTGCAATGCATGCCTATGGACGCCGCATGCGGCGTCCTGCGCGGCAAACACCGCATCCGGACGCCGCATGCGTTTTTTCCATTGCGCATGCTCAGTAGCGTGCCGCAAGCGTCAAAAACCGGACGGTCCGCATGTCAAAAACGTATGCAAAGGATGCGGTTTTGTCGCCGCATCCGTTGCATAGGTTTTAGAGCCGGATTGGCTGGCTCTGCTAAAACCGGAGGTGTGAAAGCAGCCTTACAGAGTGCTGCTGCATCCATTTGTTTGTGTTTCGTTTAGTTTTAGCAGTTAGCACCTATTCACATTGGCTAAATTTAGAGCTGTGGTTTTTGCAATTTTTAATAACCTGTAACTTGCAAAGTTGTTTGTATTTTATAAGCACATTGCAATCCTGCAAATTTATCATAATAATCCCTTTTTAATAAGAACTAATAAATGAACGATGAATGTGTTGAGTAACCGTTGTCTCACCACTGCTCTTTTCCTACCTAAACAGTGATGTAAATTCTATGTATCTGTCATCTACTGAACCTCCGGCTGCAGCAGAATGGGCTTGTCTCCTGCGCCCTTTAAGAGGGAGGGAACCAGAAGGTATATGGAATCTGTTGTCCATTGTTCGGGAGATGTTCAAGAGACGAGATACGAATGCAGCCCCCTTACTGGAGATCCTCACTGAACAGTGTCTGACTTATGAGCAGGTATGTGTTATGCTTTTGAAGATTCTGTATGCAGTCAATTTATTAAAAGGTTCTGCAACATCTGAACATAGTCTTACTGGTTAAAGCAATTTTGTTGAAATACACCAAAAGCATTATAGAGGATCTATGGCTCCTGATTAACTGAAGCGGTCATGTAAGGCTTAGTTCATGTATCATGTAATCATCTGTTAGAACAGATCCTGCAGAGATACGTTGTCACAATTATCCATTTTTTTTTATCCTGTAAGAAAAAAACGGATTTGTAACAAATGCAAGAAAAACAGATGCCTAATCCATTAACAAATCCGTTCTCCATATACTCCAGTGTTAAATAAATGGATCCAGCAGACATCAGTTATTTAACAACGGACAAAAAAGTTGTGTTTCCAGAACTTTTTTCCCCAACGGATATCTAGGATCCGTTCTAGCGGATGATTACAAGACACATGAACTTAGCCTTATTTTGAAGCTAATAGAAAGAGACAGGAGACTGTTTCTCTTGTCTCAGAAGGAACGTAACCACTGCAGACAATTGGCAATGGCTGATTGGCTGAAGCAGTCGCCTAATGCCCCCTGCTGCCTAACAGGAGCTTTGGGGATCCAGAAGGTGAGTATTAGAGTTGAGCAAAAAGCTTTGTGGGACCCTGGTCAAGATGTTCCTTTCTCGCCTTTTCATTGGGGGACACAGACAGTGGCTATTATGATGTCTCCAGGGAGGCGTGACACTAGATTTGCAAAAGTGTTAGCTCCTCCCCCCACAGCATATACCCTAGCTAGGCAGGAAACTAGCTCAGTTTTTTCTAGTGTCAGCAGGGAGGCTGACATGTCTGGACTGAGCTCCACCAGAGGTGCCTCAGGCCAGCTTATTTTGTTTTTATTTTTACTTTTTATTTTGTTTTCTTTTTCTTATTCATTCTATTTTTGATATGGGGCAATACCAGGGTGCCTTGCCACCCCCGTTCCCCCCCGTGTACGGGCAGAGGAAACTTGGCATGCACAAGCCGTCAGTCTTCCCTCGCGCCCAAGTGGTCAGGTCTGCGTACCCCTCCAGGCTCCCTGGAAGCACCTCACACCAAGGTAGCTCCAGAGGGCTAGCAGAGCCGAGGACCTGCTTCAGCCTTGAGCCGAAGATGCGTCCCTGAGATCCCCGCATCCAAAACCGATGCGTCTTCAGACGGAGCCAGGAGCAGGTAGGGAGACGACGAGTCATCTGTCCCCTGCATCCAAACCGCCGCCTGGAACGGCGCCGGTGGGGCAATGCAGGCCGTGATCCCGGGGAGCATCATTAATTTAGCCCCCCGGCTTCGGCCTGCATTCTAGCAACGCCCCCTCTCACTGCTCTGGAAGCCGCTCCCTCACTCAGGAGCAGCTCCTTTCCGATTTGGCCGTCACACTTAGTCCCAGCCCTGAGACCAATCAGCCTCCGGGGGCAATCTCTCTCCTCCAGGCTGCCAGGAATACTGGACGCCATTTTCCACGTGGGGAGCAGACTTGGCTCTACACTTCTGCAGCACTATATACCGCTCTGCTCAGCGGTATATCGCTGTCTCTCTAGCGGTGTGTGTCTGCTGGCTAGTGATGTATATCAGCTATTAGCGGTATATACTGGCTCTACCTGCAGGTATATGCTGGCTGTTTGACAGTATATGCCATTTTGCTACGGTATATACCAGCTCTGCATAGCAGTCACTTTATAATACTGCTAGTGGCTCCTCACTCATATAACTCTACCCCTATAGGGCTATAGGACTCTATTGCTGACATGCGCGCAAGGGTGATAAAGCTTCCCAGGCATCCTCTATGGACCTGTACTATGCCTGTACCACCTGTGGACGCTCGTTTTCTAATGGCCGAAGCTATCCACTATGCCGGGGCTGCGATGCCCCTTCTACCTTGTCACAACAGACCCCGTTGCCGGACCAGGATGCCGGGCAGTCTCTGGATTCTGCTATGGCCACCGGCCAGGCAGCTCCCCCGTCTGATGACTTAATGCCAGCATGGGCTCTTCTAATGTCTAAAGGTTAGATGACCTTGCCGCTCAGATATCCCAGCCGTCCTCAGGCTCCCACAGCCTTCCCCCGGCTCAGCTCCCTCAGAGGAGCCCGCCTGCTTCGTCTGGTCCCTCTTCCCCAGAACGTAAAAAGGCTGTTTCCAAAAGGCGCCATTGCGACCTTTACGCCTCTTCAGACTCGGACTATGGTCAGTCTGACCCGGGCTCTGTGACTTTTAGTTGTCACGATTCCCAAGACTCTGACTCTAATTCAGATATCCTTTCTGAGTCTAGGCATATAGAAGACACTGATTTCGGCTGTCAATCCCTCTCTATCGATCTCTGATCAGCCTCCTGACCCGACTTCTTAGTCGGCAATCAAGCGGGCCAAGAAGCCTCCTAAATCCTTTGCTCAGGATCCGTTTTTTCGGCAAATTATATCTAAACGGTGGGATCACCCTGATAGAAGGTTTAATAAAAAACCCTTCTCTTCATTCGTTTATCCCTTTCCCTCTGAAATGGTTAAGCCCTGGTCAGTACCCCCCCGTTGTGGATCTGCCAGTATCCAGACTGGCTAAACACACGGTCATGTCTGTTTCAGACAATGCGTCTCTCAAGGACTCGTCCGACCGCGCAGTTGATGCTGCGGTGAAATCTATTTTCCAGGCTTCGGGCTCCTCTCTTCGCCCCCTGTTTGCCTTAACATGGGTCGCGAGAGCTATGGGGGTGTGGAGCAAGAACCTACGCAGGATGCTTCGCTCTTGTAATATTCCCCCGGCGGCTTTTGAGATCCTTGATTTCTTCTCTCTAGCCTCTAATTATTTTCTTCACAGCTCCGTAGATGCAGCTAGTTTGTCAGCCCTATCGGCGGCCAATGCTGTCTTTGCCCGCAGAGTCCTTTGGCTAAAAATATGGAATGCGGACAGTGCCTCCAAGAAATCCCTGTCCACACTCCCCTTCCATGGCCTGCGTCTGTTTGGAGAATCCCTGGACAAACTCATATCTGAGACGACGGGTGGTAAAAGTACCATTCTACCTCAAAAGCGGCCTGTATCCAGGAATTTTAAAAAATCTCCTTGGCGCAAGCAGTCCTTTCGGCCTGCCCCCCAAAAACCATCAGCCCAAGGATCGTCCCAACGCTCAGATCGAGGATCCGGTCCCTCAAGGGGCTCTTCTTGGCGTTCCCACGCCAAGCAACCTAAACCCAAAGAACCTCGCTCTGTACAGGCCCCCTCAGCATGACGCCAGGTATCCCTCAGATCCGACTCCTGTTGGAGGGCGGCTTCTGCTTTTTCGGGATATCTGGCTAGACCACACTCGCGATGCTTGGGTTTGAGAAATCGTCACCTCAGGTTACAAGATCGATTTCCATTCCCTGCTGGCCAACAGGTTTCTGCGTTCTCGTCTTCCAAAGTCCAAAACGCAAAGCCAGGCCTTATTTCAGGCCATAGCCTCTTTACAGAAAGCAAATGTTATCATTCCAGTGCCCCTGGAACAGCGCGGCAAAGGTTTCTATTCAAACCTTTTTCGTCGTTCCCAAAAAAAGATGGCTTTGTCCGCCCTATCTTGGACCTCAAACGGCTGAACAGATCCGTACGGATTCGAACTTTCCAAATGGAATCATTGAGAGCAGTGCTAGCCGCCATGGAACCTGGAGAATTCCTAGCTTCCATAGACGTTCAAGATGCTTATTTACACATTCCCATATGTGTCTATCATCAACGGTTCCTTCGCTTTGCCGTAGGACACAGTCATTGCCAATTCAGCGCCCTCCCCTTTGGGCTGGCCACTGCGCCTCGGGTCTTCACAAAGGTCATGGCGGCCGTCATATCCATTTTACACCCCAGAGGCATCCTGGTCATTCCCTATTTGGACGACCTTCTTGTCAAAGGGAGCTCTCTTCAAGTGTGCTCAGAAAGCGTGCAGATTTGCCTAGACACGCTGTGAAGGCTAGGGTGGCTTATCAACTTCAACAAGTCATCCATCATTCCTCATCAGCGCATCACCTTTTTAGGTATGCTGATAGACACGGCTCAGTCCCGGGTTTTTCTTCCAGAGGACAAGAGGTCTTCCCTGATCCGGGCCGCCCAATCCCTCCGCTCTCGCCATCACACATCCCTTCGGAATGGTGTGAGAGTGTTAGGCAAGATGGTGACGGTCATAGAAGCCGTGTCCTTTGCCCAATTCCATCTGCGCCCTCTACAACTGGATCTTCTATCCTCCTGGGACAAGAATCCAGCTTCCCTAGACAGGTCAGTCCGCCTATCTCGGTCTGCGCTCAGCTCCCTCGTCTGGTGGACTCAAGCCTCATCCCTATCTCAAGGGAAGTCCTTCCGCCCGGTCTACTGGCAAGTAGTTACGACGGATGCCAGCCTGATAGGCTGGGGGGTGGTGTTTCTCCACCACACTGTTCACGGACGCTGGTCTCCTTCCGAGCGCTCCCTTCACATCAATGTTCTGGAGATCAGAGCCATATTTTTGGCCCTTCAGAATTTTTCAACCCTTACTATTGGGCCTCCCTGTTCGGATGCAGTCAGACAATGCCACGGCCGTGGCTTACATCAACCGTCAGGGAGGAACTCTCAGCAAGGCAGCGATGAAGGAAGTATCCAGGATTCTTCTTTGGGCAGAGAAGCACATCCCCATTATTTCAGCTGTCCATATCCCAGGGGTAGACAACTGGGCCACAGACTTTCTCATCAGGCAAGGTCTAGCGGCAGGGGAATAGTCCCTCCAAGACAAAGTGTTCCATCAGATCACTCTTCGTTGGGGACTCCCGGATGTGGACCTCATGGCATCTCGAATGAATGCCAAAATACGTCCCTTCATATAGACCCGCTAGCGATCGGCTCCGACGCCCTAGTCTTTCCGTGGGTGCAGTTCCGCCTACCGTACATCTTCCCTCCATTTCCTCTCATTCCGAGAGTAATCAAGAAAATCAAAGCGGAGGGAATCCCGGTGATCCTCGTGGCCCCGGACTCGCCCAGGAGAGCCTGGTACCCAGAGCTTCTCCAACTGCTCGGCAACACTCCCTGGCGTTTTCCCGACCGCCCGGATATTCTGTCGCAAGGTCCAATATTCCACCAGAATACAGCACAGCTGCATTTGACGGCGTGGCGCTTGAATCCTTGATTCTAGCAAAATCAGGTCTTTCTTCTAAGGTAGTTCATACCATGCTTAATGCTCGGAAGCCCTTCTCCGCCAGTATCTTCTACAGGACCTGGAAGACCTATCTTTCCTGGTGTGACCGTCATAATCGGTCGCCCCTTACCTTTTCAATCCCTAATGTTCTTGCCTTTTTGCGAGACGGTCTGGACTCGGGACTAGCTCTCAGTACCCTTAGGCTATGTGCGCACTTATCGGATTTTGCCGCGGATTTTCCACGGATTTGCTGCTTGTTTCGCTGCAGAAAATGTTCATAACATCTCTGCAGTGAATCACCAGCAAATCCTATGGAGAAAAAAAATCCTGTGCGCACTAGGCAGAATTTGACAGCTGCATGTTTTGCTGCGGAAATCCCGTAGCAAAAACAAGTGCATGTCACTTCTTTTCCGCAGGTAGCTGCGGGTTTTCCCTAATCTAATGTAAAAATCTCGCAGGGAACAGCTTGCGGAAAAACCGCACCAATTCCGCACCAAATCCGCAACAAAACGCGACAATCCGCATGCGGATTTTGGTGCGGAATTTGGTGCGGATTTTTTCCGCAGGTGATAACATCTTTGAGAGCCTGCAGAATTTACGCAAGGAAATTTCATTTCCCAGTGCGCACATAGCCTTAAAGGACAAGTTTCTGCCTTGTCAGTATTTTTCCAGAAGCGGCTGGCTTCTCGCCCTCAGGTCCGTACCTTTCTTCAAGGGGTGGCGCATTTGGTCCCTCCTTATCGCCACCCCTTAGATCCCTGGGATCTGAATCTGGTTCTCGGAGCTCTTCAGCTTCCTCCCTTCGAACCTCTGAGAGAAATCTCTCTTCAACGACTGTCCTGGAAGGTTGCCTTTTTAGTCGCCATTACCTCTATCAGGCGAGTGTCCGAACTAGCAGCTCTTTCCTGTAGCTCACCTTACCTGATTTTCCATCATGATAAGGTGGTCCTTCGGCCTTCCCCCGCTTTTCTCCCGAAGGTCGTATCTTCTTTCCACTTAAACGAGGACATAGTGTTGCCGTCATTCTGCCCGGTCCCGGTCCACTCTTTTGAAAAAGCCCTTCACATTCTAGATCTTGTCAGGGCTCTGCGGATCTAAATCTCCAGAACAGCACCGTTGCGCAAGTCCGATGCCCTCTTCGTCCTCTCACAAGGACACAAAAAGGGCAATCCGGCTTCTAAATCCACGATTTCTCGATGGATTAGGACTGCCACCTGTGAGGCATACAAAGCACGAGGTTCTGTTCCCCCTCAATCTGTGCGGGCCCACTCTACGCAAGCAGTGGGTGCTTCCTGGGCTATCCGACATCAGGCTTCGGCGGCCCAAGTTTGCAAGGCCGCTACCTGGTCCAGTGTGCACACGTTTACAAAATTCTACAGAGTGCATACGCATGCCTCCGCGGATGCTGCTCTTGGAAGACAAGTCCTTCAGGCGGCAGTGGCCCATTTATAAGTGGCCACTGCTCGGTTTTCGACAGTGTTTTGATATGTGTTCACTGCAGTTCCAGTTGTTAGTCAGCTCTTAGTCTGATGTTATACACTGTTAATGGTTCAGTTCCCACCCAGGGACTGCTTTGGGACGTTCCACTGTCTGTGTCCCCCAATGAAAAGGCGAGAAAGGAAATGACATTTTTGTGTACTCACCGTAAAATGTCTTCCTTGGAGCCATTCATTGGGGGACACAGCTCCCATCCTTGTGTTTTCGTTGTTCTTCTCCTACTGCTTTTACACCAAACTGAGCTAGTTTCCTGCCTAGCTAGGGTATATGCTGTGGGGGGAGGAGCTAACACTTTTGCAAATCTAGTGTCACGCCTCCCTGGAGACATCATAATACCCACTGTCTGTGTCCCCCAATGAAAGGCTCCAAGGAAGACATTTTACGGTGAGTACACAAAAATGTCATTTTTTAGTCTGTGGCCTCCGTACCAGAGACCTGCAAACCTTCTACCTGCTGCCATCTTGACGCCTCTTTCATTTAGTTGGGCTGTTGCCACGTCATCATTACGGTGTGACACACACATGATATAGCGCTGCCCTACTAATCTGAAGAAACATTCATTTTTATGGGCATAAATCACACTTCCAAATCACACCCTCAACACAATGCCTAAGGGATACTTTGCACGCTGCGACATCGCTAGGCGATGCTAGCGATGCCGAACGCATTAGTACCCGCCCCCGTCGCACATGTGATATCTTGTGATAGCTGCCGTAGCGAACATTATCGCTACGGCATCTTCACACGCACTTACCTGCCACGCGACGTCATTCTGGCCGCCGACCCGCCTCTTTCCTAAGGGGGTGGGTCGTGCGGCGTCACAGCGATGTCACACGGCAGGCGGCCAATAGAAGCGGAGGGGCGGAGATGAGAGGGACGTAAACATCCCGCCCACATCCTTCCTTCCGCATTGGCGGTGGAGGCAGGTAAGGAGATGTTCCTCGCTCCTGCGGCTTCACACACAGCGAAGTATCTACTATTGGTGCGACATTATGAAAATGTCCGGCGCTACACAGATCACCGATTTACGACGCTTTTGCGATCGTTTATCGGTGCATCTAGGCTTTACACGTTGCGACATCGTTACCGGCGCCGGATGTGCTTCACTTTCTATTTGACCCCGACGATATCGCAGTAGTGATGTCGCAACGTGCAAAGTACCCCTAAGAATCACAATAAGACAAACAATAAAATGGATAGATACTTATACACTATGTGCAGAATTATTAGACGAGTTGTATTTTAGAGGATTTTTTTTTATTATTTATCACCAACTATTTTCTCAATCAACCCAAAAGACTCATAAATATCAAAGCTTAATATTTTTGGAAGTTGGAGTGGGATTTTCTTTGTCGCTCCATTGGGAGACCCAGACAATTGGGTGTATAGCTTCTGCCTCCGGAGGCCACACAAAGTATTACACTTTAAAAAGTGTAACCCCTCCCCTCTGCCTATACACCCTCCCGTGCATCACGGGCTCCTCAGTTTTATGCTTTGTGTAGAAGGAGGCACACATCCACTCATGCATCTCCATTTTAGTCAGCAGCAGCTGCTGATTTTATCGGTTGGAAGAAAAGAGGGCCCCCACAGGGCCCCCGGCATGCTCCCTTCTCACCCCACTAAGTCGGCGGTGCTGTTAAGGTTGAGGTACCCATTGCGGGTACAGAGGCTGGAGCCACATGCCGTTTTCCTTCACCATCCCTTAGAGGCTCTGGATGAAGTGGGATCCTAACCGGTCATCCATTCACTGGGACCGGGCTCCTGCCGCAGCCCCTGTGGGAATCTGCCGGACAGGAGTCTATTGTATCCTCAGGGACAAGGCCCTGCATCAAAAGGTACTTTGTGTCCCCATGGGGACGGTGCATGGAGCGCTTGTTTCACAGACGCTGCAGCAGCTGCTGGTTTGTGAAGACCGGGACTTCCGCGCCGACCGCGCCTGTTTGTCGGCCGCGGTATTAAATCTAGTCCCCGGCTTCATTGCGGCCTAGTACCATAACTCCCGCCCCCGGGCCTGCCAGTCAGGGGTAAGGGCGGGACGGTCGACCTGACGTCGGCAGTGAGGGCTGGAGCATACTTAGGTGTCCTCCCCCCCCCTCACTGATCACTGTAGGGCCCCAGATTGCCGCACTTTAATAGTCGCCGCCCACGGCTCCCTCTTCCCCTGAGAGCTCCGGCAGCCATTTTTATACAACATTCTGCCGGTGGAGGATTTCAGGAACGAACTCTGGGAGACCTAAGGCAGGGAATCTGGTGGACACACACTCCGCTTTGGGCGGTCGGTAAGCCACACCGGTCACCCGGTGCTGGTCCCCCTAGGGTGCCGGAGTATATATATATACATTTGTATATATTTTCTCTGTCGGCCGGGTTGTTTGCTTTTGGCTATATACCCTCAGTGATAACTCTCCTAGGAGACAACAGCATGTCGTCCACAAGGAGCAAGGGCGCTAAGGCAAAGGGTTTTTTTGCAACCTGTACCTCTTGTAGGGCTATGTTACCTGCGGGTTCCACCTACACTCACTGTGAGCAATGCTCGACCCCTGTTGCACTTGCCCAGTCGGAGCCTCGGTCACTAGTGGGCCCCTCGGCTCAGGCAGACCCTCCTGCTTCCCCTGTCCAGGCGGCAGGGACAGAGTTGGCAGTTTTTGCTGAGAAACTCTCTGAGTCACTTTCACAATCCATGGCTCAGTCTATGGACAAATGGTCTGCCAAGCTACTAGAAGCCTTGCAGTCCAGACCGGTCCTTACACAGGCCCCAGGCACTGTTGGATCATCGCCTCCAGGCACCTCTCGGTCTGCGCCGCAGCGTGCTCCCGGGGTGGCCCCTAGGTCTCACGTGGAGGACTCCTGCACGGACCACAGTCCCAGACCGGCTAAGCGGGCTCGCTGGGAATCTTCCCCGACTTCCTCACACTGCTCAGGGTCTCAGCTTGAGGACTCTCTGGAGGATGAGGCGGACGTCGCAGCTCAGGGCTCTGACCCTGACGTTGCTCTCAATCTTGATACACCTGAAGGGGACGCCATAGTAAATGACCTTATATCGTCCATCAACCAGGTGCTAGATCTCTCTCCCCCAGCTCCACCTATAGAGGAGTCGGCTTCGCAGCAGGAGAAACACCAGTTTAGGTTTCCCAAACGTACACGGAGTGCGTTTTTCGATCACTCCAACTTCAGAGATTCTGTCCAGAAGCACAGAGCTTTTCCGGAAAAGCGCTTTACTAAGCGCCTTAATGACACACGTTACCCCTTCCCCTCTGACGTAGTTAAGGGTTGGGCTCAATGTCCCAAGGTGGATCCTCCAGTCTCTAGACTGGCGGCTAGATCTGTAGTATCAGTTGCAGATGGCTCATCGCTCAAGGATGCCACTGACAGGCAGATAGAGCTCCTGGTGAAATCCATCTATGAAGCCACAGGTGCGTCTTTTGCCCCGGCCTTTGCAGCCGTGTGGGCACTCCAAGCTATCTCAGCTTGTTTGTCTGAGATTAATGCGGTGACACGTACCTCTGCTCCGCAAGTTGCGTCTTTGACTTCTCAGGCGTCGGCTTTTTCGTCCTACGCCATGAACGCCGTCCTGGACTCTGCTAGCCATACAGCGGTAGCATCCGCTAATTCGGTGGCAGTCCGCAGAGCCATGTGGCTACGCGAATGAAAGGCAGACTCTGCTTCCAAGAAGTTCTTAACCGGTTTGCCGTTTGCTGGCGACCGTTTGTTTGGCGAACGATTGGATGAAATTATTAAGGAATCCAAGGGAAAGGACTCGTCCTTACCCCAGTCCAAACCGAAGAGACCTCAGCAACGGAAAATACAACCGAGGTTTCGGTACTTTCGGCCCTCAGCCAAGTCCCAATCCTCCTCGTCCAACAGGCCAGAGAAGGGCCAGAGGAACTCTTTTGCGTAGCGGTCTAAGGCACGCCCCCAAAAAACCGCCGGAGGCACTGCCTCCAAGGCGGCCTCCTCATGACTCTCGGCATCCCCTGGCCGCATCCTTGGTCGGTGGCAGGCTCTCCCGCTTTTGCGACGCCTGGTGGCCACATGTCCAAGACCGATGGGTGAGAGACATTCTGTCTCACGGTTACAGGATAGAGTTCAACTCTCGTCCCTCATCTCGTTTCTTCAGAACATCTCCGCCCCCCGAGCGAGCCGATGCATTTTTTCAGGCGGTGAACACTCTGAAGACAGAAGGAGTTGTGATCCCTGTTCCCCTCCAGGAACATGGTCGCGGCTTTTACTCCAACTTGTTTGTGGTGCCAAAGAAGGACGGCTCGTTCCGTCCCGTTCTGGACCTCAAACTGCTCAACAGACATGTGAGCACCAGACGGTTTCGGATGGAATCTCTCCGCTCTGTCATCGCTTCGATGTCACAAGGAGACTTCCTAGCATCGATCGACATCAAGGATGCTTATCTCCATGTGCCGATCGCACCCGAACATCAACGCTTTTTGCGTTTCGCCATCGGGTACGAACACCTTCAGTTCGTGGCATTGCCTTTCGGCCTGGCGACAGCCCCACGGGTGTTCACCAAGGTCATGGCATCTGTTGTGGCGGTCCTACACTCTCAGGGCCACTCGGTGATTCCCTACTTAGACGATCTTCTGGTCAGGGCACCCTCTCAGATGGCGTGTCAAAACAGCCTTTCCGTCGCTCTGGCGACTCTCCAGAAGTTCGGGTGGATCATCAACTTCCCAAAATCTAAGTTGACACCGACCCAATCACTGACGTACCTTGGGATGGAGTTTCATACTCAGTCAGCAGTAGTCATGCTACCGCTGGACAAGCAGCTTTCGCTGCAGGCAGGGGTGCAATCTCTTCTTCGGGGTCAGTCGCACCCCCTGAGGCGCCTCATGCACTTCCTGGGGAAGATGGTGGCAGCGATGGAGGCAGTGCCCTTCGCGCAATTCCATCTGCGGCCACTCCAGTGGGACATTCTTCGCAAATGGGACAGGAGGTCGACTTCACTCGACAGGAACGTCTCTCTTTCCCTTGCAACCAAGACGTCACTTCAGTGGTGGCTCCTTCCCAACTCTCTATTGCAGGGAAAATCCTTTCTACCCCCCACCTGGGCTGTGGTCACGACGGACGCGAGCCTGTCAGGGTGGGGGGCGGTTGTTCTCCACCACAGGGCTCAGGGAACCTGGACTCCGATAGTCATCCCTTCAGATCAATATTCTGGAGATAAGGGCAGTGTATCTAGCCCTATTGGCCTTTCATCGGTGGCTGGAGGGCAGGCAGATCCGGATCCAGTCGGACAACGCCACTGCCGTCGCATACATCAACCACCAAGGCGGCACTCGCAGTCGTCAAGCCTTCCAGGAAGTCCGACGAATTCTGCAGTGGGTGGAAGCCACAGCTTCCACCATTTCCGCAGTTCACATCCCGGGCGTAGAAAACTGGGAAGCAGATTTTCTCAGCCGACAGGGCATGGACGCGGGGGAATGGTCTCTTCACCCGTTTTTCCATCTGAATTCTGTGGCCCTCAACCTGACTGTGTGGCCTTTGAGTCCTGGCTCCTAGCGTCCTCAGGGTTATCTCAAGATGTCATTGCCACTATGAGACAGGCCAGGAAACCAACGTCCGCCAAGATCTATCACAGGTCTTGGAGGATCTTCTTATCCTGGTGCTCTGATAGGGTTTTTTTCTCCCTGGCCCTTTGCCTTACCCACTTTTCTTTCATTCCTTCAATCCGGAATGGACAAGGGTTTGTCTCTCGGCTCTCTCAAGGGTCAAGTATCGGCGCTATCCATATTTTTTCAAAAGCGTCTAGCCAGGCTTCCGCAGGTCCGCACGTTCCTGCAGGGAGTTTGCCACATAGTCCCACCTTACAAGCGTCCGCTGGAACCCTGTTATCTTAACAGGGTGCTAACGGCTCTTCAGAAACCACCTTTCGAGCCGCTGCGGGATGTCTCTTTATCACGTCTTTCGCAGAAGGTGGCATTTCTAGTGGCAGTTACATCGATCCGTAGAGTGTCGGAGCTGGCAGCGCTGTCATGCAAAGCCCCCTTCCTGGTTTTTCACCAGGATAAGGTGGTTCTGCGTCCGGTCCCGGAATTTCTCCCTAAGGTGGTATCCCCTTTTCATCTCAATCAGGATATCTCCTTACCTTCATTTTGCCCTCATCCAGTTCACCAACGTGAAAAGGATTTGCACTCGTTAGATCTGGTGAGAGCTCTCCGGCTCTACGTGTCTCGCACGGCGCTCCTGCGCCGTTCAGATGCGCTCTTTGTCCTTGTCGCTGGCCAGCGTAAGGGTTCGCAGGCTTCCAAGTCAACCTTGGCTCGGTGGATCAAGGAACCGATTCTTGAAGCCTACTGTTCTTCTGGGCTTCCGCTTCCTTTGGGGCTGAAAGCCCATTCTACCAGAGCCGTGGGTGCGTCCTGGGCATTGCGGCACCGGGCTACGGCTCAGCAGGTGTGTCAGGCAGCTACCTGGTCTAGTCTGCACACTTTCACAAAACACTATCAGGTGCATACCTATGCTTCGGCAGACGCCAGTCTAGGTAGGCGAGTCCTTCAGGCTGCGGTTGCCCACCTGTAAGAGGGGGTCGTCTTCGGCTCTTTTTTATCGAGGTATTCTTTTACCCACCCAGGGACTGCTTTTGGACGTCCCAATTGTCTGGGTCTCCCAATGGAGCGACAAAGAAGAAGGGAATTTTGTTTACTTACCGTAAATTCCTTTTCTTCTAGCTCCTATTGGGAGACCCAGCACCCGCCCCTGTTCCCTTCGGACTGTTTGTTCTTTTGTGTACACATGTTGTTCATGTTGAATTGTTCTTTTGGTTCATGGTCTTCAGTTCTCCGAACATCCTTCGGATTGAATTTACCTTAGACCAATTTATAAGTTTCCTCCTTCCTGCTTTTGCACCAAAACTGAGGAGCCCGTGATGCACGGGAGGGTGTATAGGCAGAGGGGAGGGGTTACACTTTTTAAAGTGTAATACTTTGTGTGGCCTCCGGAGGCAGAAGCTATACACCCAATTGTCTGGGTCTCCCAATAGGAGCTAGAAGAAAAGGAATTTACGGTAAGTAAACAAAATTCCCTTCTTTTTAGATTTGGTCATCTTAGGAGGATATCTGTTTTTCCAGGTAACTATTACTGTGCAGAATTATTAGGCAACTTAATAAAAACCAAATAAATTCCCATCTCACTTGTTTATTTTTACCAGGTAAACCAATATAACTGCATAAAATTTAGAAATAAACATTTGACATGGAAAAAAAAAAAAATTAGTGACCAATATAGCCACCTTTCTCTGTATGATGAAACCCAACAGCCTACCATCCATAGATTCTGTTAGTTGCATGATCTGTTTATGATCAACATTGCATGCAGCAGCCACCACAGCCTCCAAGACACTGTTCCGAGAGGTGTACTGTTTTCCCTCCCTGTAGATCTCACATTTTATGAAGGACCACAGGTTCTCTATGGGGTTCAGATCAGTTGACAAGGGGGCCATGTCATTATTTTTTTTTCTTTTAGACCTTTACTGGCCAGCCATGCTGTGGAGTAGTTGGATGCATGTGATGGAGCATTGTCCTGCATGAAAATCATGTTTTTCTTGAACGATATGGACTTCTTCCTGTACCACTGCTTGAAGAAGTTGTCTTCCAGAAACTGGCAGTAGGTCTGGGAGTTGAGCTTCACTCCATCCTCAACCCGAAAAGGTCCCACAAGTTCATCTTTGATAATACCAGCCCATACCAGTACCCCACCTCCACCTTGCTGGCATCTGAGTCGGAGTGGAGCTCTCTGCCCTTTACTGATCAGCCTCTGGCCTATCCATCTGGCCCATCAAGAGTCTTTCTCATTTCATCAGTCCATAAAACCTTTGAAAAATCAGTCTTAAGATATTTCTTGGCCCAGTCTTGATGTTTTTTCTTATGTTTCTTGTTCAAAGGTGGTGGTTTTTCAGCCTTCCTTACCTTGGCCATGTCCCTGAGTATGGCACACCTTGTGCTTTTTGATACTCCAGTAACGTTGCAGCTCTGAAATATGGCCAAACTTGTGGCAAATGGCATCTTGGCAGCTTCACGCTTGATTTTCCTTAATTCATGGGCAGTTATTTTGCGCCTTTTTTGCCCAACACGCTTCTTGCGACCCTGTTGGCTATTTACCATGAAACGCTTGATTGTTCGGTGATCACGCTTCAAAATTTTTCAGTTTCAAGACTGCTACATCACTCTGCAAGATAACTCACAATTTTGGACTTTTCAGAGCCCGTTAAATCTCTCTTCTGACCCATTTTGCCAAAGGAAAGGAAGTTGCCTAATAATTAAGCACACCTTATATAGGGTGTTGATGTCATTACACCACACCCCTCCTCATTACAGAGATGCACATCACCTGATTTACTTAATTGGTAGTTGCCTCTCAAGCCTATACAGCTTGGAGTAGGACAACATGTATAAAAAGTATCATGTGATCAAAATACTCATTTGCCTAATAATTCTGCACACAATGTAGTTAGGTGTTGTTATTGCAGCTCTCGATGTGACTTGAGTGTAAGACCTGACATAAGAGCAGAATAGTGATTGCATGTCTGTGTGACTAGAGTATACACAATGAAACCAATGAATAGCCCTAGATGTGACTGAAGTTTAACACATGATGTAAGAGCAGAATAGGGAGTGCAGCTCTGGAATATGAGACATGATATGCCATTGGAATACGGACTGCAGCTCTGTTGGTGATTGGAGTATAATACATGATGTAACACAAAATAGTGACTGGAGAAAATGACAGGATGTGTAAAGTGACGGTTGACGATCCTGGGGGGAGGGGATAGCTGGCGCATTTTAAGTAGCACTGATTTACCATGAAAATGTCCATTCCTAATTACATTGGGCTTATTGCAGCCTTACAGCCATTGTGAAATAATATTTAAATGGCAATTATTTTCTCCTATTTCACAAGAGTTTTATAATGCCACTATATAGTTAGTTGTGTACTAAGATGACTAATCATAACCCGCAACTATTCACATATCGTCTCCTGGATTCCCTTTTAAATTATTTGCTTCTTCAGTGCTGGAGAGGAGAAACGGGTTTAATGCCACGCTGCTGTTGAATGAAAATACTGCTGTTTAATAATAAAAAAAAATTATTTCATAGGTCTACGCGTTTCAGGGAACAAGTCACCTTCTGCAGGACAAGAAAGAAAAATCAACAATATAGATCGTATATTGTTGATTTTTCTTTGTTGTCCTCTAGAAGGGGACTTGATCCCTGAAACGCGTAGACCTATGAAATAAAAAAGTTTTTTTTTTTTATTAACAGTATTTTCATTTGGCAGCAGCGCGGCACTAAACCAGTTTCTCCTCTCCAGCACTTTAATTCAACCCACGTGGGGCTGCAGTAGCCTCCATTACCTAAAGCCTTCATAAGGGTTGTGACTATTATTACAACCCCTAATATGTGAGTGTAATATCCTGCACACTGTACTGCATTTGCGCTCTTTTGTCCTCAGCTTTACGATTTTCTGCTTTGGTAGTGCATTTCAAGATCTTTCCAACTACTAACTTTTAGCACCTAGGAAGCTATCTGTATTCACATATGTCTTTATGATATTGGGACATGAAATCGTCAGTGTCCACCAACTATCCCGTCTTATCAGATGTGAGTGATTTCATCTAATTATTAAATAGCAGTCATTGAGCTACTCGTCTACAGCTGGTTTTCATCTAAGCAGCTATACCTAAAAGATGTGGGTGTACTCACTTATGTTCTGTAAGGAGTTCTCACCTCATTCTGCGAGTTAAATAAGGATTAACAGTCTAATGGTTGCAAGTTTAAATACCAGTATATCATAGAGGTTGTCTCCTGTCAGAAAATCCTGGTCCCCATGCATTGAAAAAAAACCCCAAAAAAACACCCCACACCCACGCTTTACTCACCGTACCCTGGTGCACCGTTGATTCTCCGTCACTGCTTCTGGTGTATTATTAGCTACATCACTGACATCTATCTACACGGGCAGAATCACTCAGCCCAATAATTTGCCTCTGTGCTGTTGACGCTAGCAGACTTACCGTATTTTTCGGACCATAAGACGCACTTTTTTCCCCCCCAAACGTTGGGGGAAAGTGGGGGGTGCGTCTTATGGTCTGACTATAAGGCTGCGGGGAATGAGGGTGCCGCGGTGCAGTGGGTCATCGGCGTCACGAGCAGGCTGTAACAGCCTGCCGTGACCACGTGGGCCCGCTCATTACATATGCACGCCCATCCTCCCGCCCATCATCTCTCAGCGAAACCGGCGCTGACAGGTGGGCGGGGTGATGGGCGGGGGGGGGGGGTGCGTGCATAATTAGCAGCCGGCCGTGATCACCCCTGGCAACTACAGCCTGGAGTGATCATGTGCGGCTGTATTCACTGCCCCCCGTGCATCATTATCAGCGCGGGGTGCAGTGAATCAGTGTACTCACCCGTCACCGTGTGTGGAGCCGCCCCCCTGCAGCATCGCGTCTTCCTGTCTGTGCCGGCGGTCAGCTGATCTGGACACTAGCGGCGCGCACCGCGATGACGTCATCGCTGTGCGCGCCGCTAGTATCCACCAGAATCGATCAGCTTACCGCCGGCACAGACAGGAAGACGCGATGCTGCAGACACCGGTGACGGCTCCACACAGCGGCGCTGCAGCTGAGACCGAGATCGGTGCTTCAGGGAGTGAGGAAGGGTAAGTATAAACGTTTATTTTTTTTTTTCCACAGGATACACGCCATTTACCAGGATGGGGGCATTTCATGAGCAGGATGGATGGGGGCATTTCATGAGCAGGATGGATGGGGGCATTTCATGAGCAGGATGGATGGGGGCATTTCATGAGCAGGATGGATGGGGGCATTTCATGAGCAGGATGGATGGGGGCATTTCATGAGCAGGATGGATGGGGGCATATCTTGAGCAGGATGGATGGGGGAATTTCATGAGCAGGATGGATGGGGGCATTTCATGAGCAGGATGGATGGGGGCATTTCATGAGCAGGATGGATGGGGGCATTTCATGAGCAGGATGGATGGGGGCATTTCATGAGCAGGATGGATGGGGGCATTTCATGAGCAGGATGGATGGGGGCATTTCATGAGCAGGATGGATGGGGGCATTTCATGAGCAGGATGGATGGGGGCATTTCATGAGCAGGATGGATGGGGGCATTTCATGAGCAGGATGGATGGGGGCATTTCATGAGCAGGATGGATGGGGGCATATCTTGAGCATGATGGATGGGGGCATATCATGAGCAGGATGGATGGGGGCATATCATGAGCAGGATGGATGGGGGCATATCATGAGCAGGATGGATGGGGGCATATCATGAGCAGGATGGATGGGGGCATATCATGAGCAGGATGGATGGGGGCATTTCATGAGCAGGATAGATGGGGGCATATCTTGAGCATGATGGATGGGGGCATATCATGAGCAGGATGGATGGGGGCATATCATGAGCAGGATGGATGGGGGCATATCATCAGCAGGATGGATGGGGGCATATCTTGAGCAGGATGGATGGGGGAATTTCATGAGCAGGATGGATGGGGGAATTTCATGAGCAGGATGGATGGGGCATTTCATGAGCAGGATGGATGGGGGCATTTCATGAGCAGGATGGATGGGGGCATTTCATGAGCAGGATGGATGGGGGCATTTCATGAGCAGGATGGATGGGGGCATTTCATGAGCAGGATGGATGGGGGCATTTCATGAGCAGGATGGATGGGGGCATTTCATGAGCAGGATGGATGGGGGCATTTCATGAGCAGGATGGATGGGGGCATATCATGAGCAGGATGGATGGGGGCATATCATGAGCAGGATGGATGGGGGCATATCATGAGCAGGATGGATGGGGGCATATCATGAGCAGGATGGATGGGGGCATATCATGAGCAGGATGGATGGGGGCATTTCATGAGCAGGATGGATGGGGGCATATCATGAGCAGGATGGATGGGGGCATATCATGAGCAGGATGGCTGGGGGTATATCATGAGCAGGATGGCTGGGGGGTATATTATTATATATATGGGGTATATGAGCAGGATCATATACAAGGCAGGAGGATCCTTATCAGAATGGGGTACCTTAGTAGAGAATTTGGGGACATTACCCCCATAACAGTGTCAGCAGCAGATCCTCGCCCCATAACAGTGTGTCATGACCATATTTTTTGGTTAACATTTTATTTTCCTATTTTCCTCCTCTAAAACCAGGGTGCGTCTTATGGTCAGGTGCGTCTTATAGTCCGAAAAATACGGTACTGCTTATTGCAGACCATGGCAGACCCCTGGAGCAGTCCTAGGAGAGACTGAGCTGGACCTGGGGTGGGTGAGTAAAGCAAAGCACAATTTTTTTTTTAAAAAACAAATTGCAGTCGGTGGCCAAGATTTTTTGAAGTGGCACAACCTCTTTAATAAATAGGCAAATGCTTAGGATGTAAAGGAAATCTAGCTTTGGGGGGGATGGATGGGGTTTGCAGAAAGAGCAGTGTGATTTATATTTCTGTTAGCTAACAACCCTTTGATTTGTATCCACAGATAACAGGTTGGTGGTACAATGTGCGGACATCAGCATCTCACAGCAGTGCTAGTGGACATACAGGTCGCAGTAATGGGCAGTCGGAGGTTGCTGCTCATGCCTGTGCTAGTATGTGTGACGAGATGGTTGTCCTCTGGAGGTTGGCTGTGTTAGATCCTACCATTAGCCCTCATAGGTAATTGGCACTTCTACAATGCACCTGTCTTTCTTACAGCTTTCTTTACTTTAAATCATTCATTTTTTTGTTCTCTTTTGTTTTTTCTACATTTGATGTATAACAGACGACGGGATCTCTGTGCTCAGTTACGTCAGTGGCAGCTAAAAGTCATTGAGAATGTGAAGAGGGGCCAGCATAAAAAGTCTTTAGACAAACTGTTCCAAGGCTTTAAACCAGCAGTAGAAGCATGCTACTTCAATTGGGAGGAGGCATACCCAATTTCAGGAATCACTTATTGCAGCACTGACAAGAAGAACTCTTTCTGTTGGGTCAAAGCTTTTCAACAGAGAACCTGCCGTCTGCAGTGCTCCGAGGCCGTGTGTGAAGGTGGACGTGCACAAGGCCATGAAAGCTGCTTGCTTTTTGGTGATAGATCACGTCCTTCTTCACAGGAGATGTCTGTACGTCCGAAGGAACTTGTGGGCAAAAGGAAAGTGGCATCTGAAGTGCCTCAAAGAGTTCTGAGGAGACTTTCCACCGAGGGAGGAGAGAAAGCAATGTATAAATCTACAGTCAACAAAACGAAGATACCAGCAAGTAAATGTCTGGCCAACAAGCACAGTGGCAAGCGCAGGATGAGTAGTGAGGACAGCTCCCTAGAACCAGACATGGCAGAGATGAGTCTTGATGATAGTAGCATGGCACTTGGAGCTGAAGCCAGTAATACCTTCAGCTTCATTGAATCACCTCTCAGTAGACGATATAGGGATAACTTTGAGGACGAGGGAGGTGTCTACTACTCTGAAGGCCTAGAATCATCTGTTATCAATACAGCGATTCCTAAACCTGAGGCAGATGCACTAGTAGAGTCATCTGCGGCTAGTGGCAGTGGAGAAGGCGATCCAATTGTTGCAGATGATGAGGAGGGAAAAATCCAAAAGACAGATGTTGTTGTGGCAGTGGATGGAGCAATAGGTGGGGGTGGAGGAGACGGCAAAGTAGCAGAGGAAGGCAAGAGCCATGAAAAGGGCGAGGAAGACGATGACTATCAAGCCTACTACTTAAACCCACAAGAGGCAGCTAAAAATGAAGATGAGAAGGCAGAAGAAGGAACAGAAGAAGAACAGGATATATTTTCAGGAATAAAACCCCTGGACCAGGAGAACAGAATGGAGGTAATAAAATGTTTAACATTGCAATGTACAGTTATCAAAGTATTTGTAGAAATTCTGACTCACAAAATAAACATAATAAAATGGAAACAATACAACATAAACAATTTTCTCGACCTAATAGAAAATAACAAAATCTTGCCCTTCAAAAACATGCAAAGTAAATTCAACATCCCAAGTAAAGAGAAGAAAATTTGGTACCATATAGAACATTTTCTTACAAACAAAAAACCTAGATTTCAGCTTCCTAAACCCCTAATAAATTTATTGAATAATCCACTAAACCAAATTATTTGGAAAACCAGTAATATACATATATTCCTTGCTAAATGAAGATTATGAATTTGGAAGAAAATCTAAACCTAAATAATTGGGAGAAAGATTTGCACAAGGAATTCCCTATAAGTACATGGAAACAAGCTCTGGGAAAAAAAGTGTGCTACTGGAACCTGTGCTTCTCTTCAGGAGACATATTATAAAGTGTATTCCAGATGGTACTATACCCCTCTAAAGTTGTGCAAATTTTCTACTACAAACTCACCACTATGTTGGAGAGGTTGCGGGAAAAATGGATCCTTTATCCACATTTTCTGGGGTTGTCCTTTACTTTAAACCCTTATGTAAGGAAGTCAGAGACCTCTTAAAGCAATTAATTGCAAAAGATATAAATCTTACTCCAGAATTGGTCACTCTCTCCATAAGGTTAGAAGAATACGAGAAAAAATATAGATACATTGTCACATTTTCTTAGTTATTAAGAATTTATTAGCAGCCAACTGGAGAGAGGAAAGAATACCATCTATTTCAGAAGTTACGGACAGGCTCATAATTTATGTGAGTATAATATTGCGTTAAAAGAAAAAAACTATCAAAGATATAAAATAAGATGATCTCTCTGGTCCCAGAAATACATGCCAAACCTTGTTTTGACTTAGTTCCTTGACATTCTCTAAATATAAATGTAACATGTTATTTCTGAATGTGTTTATTTACTGTGCTAAATGAGTATGAGTTTATAATCTTGCTTGACTTTGAAACTTAACAAATTGCCTCAACGTCTTCCTCCATCCCTTTCTCCTCCCCCTTTATATTCCCTAACTCCTTCCATTCCCACCTCCCCTCCAATACCCCTTCCCCCATCCACTTTTAGCCTACCCTTTCTTCCCTTCCTCTTCCCCCTTCTTTGTTCTTTCAACAAAATTTTTAAGAATGCATTTTAAATACTTCAATTACTCCCTCCCCTGTTATTGTAAAACCCTTAAAATTTAATAAAGTATACAAAGTATTTGTAGAATGTACTGACATCAAAGCTGTTATCACAATGCATTTATATAGTAAGCAGAGTAAAACAGAGCAGGCTTCAAACCATGAAACTTCAGTTGTGCCTCCCAAACTATACTTTTTGCCTCCAGTCTATTAAAGGGAACCTGTCACCTAGAATATGCATATGTGCCCTAATTACATCCCAGAATCGGTGTAGGTATGAGGTGTTTCCCCACGTGTATCGCCACAGAGAATGTGGCTTCCTCAAGGGCCAAAAAAGTGCACAGTGTGCGTCTGAAACTGACAAGGAGAACCCGGAAGAGAAGCCTGCCGCAATGGTAAGTATAAACGCGCGCAGGATAGAATGAGCGACGGGGATGTTGCTCATGTGACTCCATGGTATCACGCCCACAGGGGCGTGATACCACGGAAAGTATGCAGACGTCCATAGGGCAAAGTGCCGCCCATGTAGCCAGCGGCTCTCTAATTTACATAGGATATATGAAGGTAATAACATTTTTTTTATTACTTTCATATTATACAATTTTACAACACAAGGATGGGTAGGGAGGTCTAATTAGGGCACACATGCGTCTGCTGATAGGTCAGAACGCATACTCTAGGTGACAGGTTCCCTTTAACCAGTTGAGGGCCTAGCATTTTATCGCTGTTACTGACTGGGCATGTTTTTTTATTTTCCCATACATGTGCTTTAAAGAGCTGTAAACAATTTATCGTTTGGATATTCTGATTATTCTTTCATTTTTGGTTTCATGATACATGGGCCCCAATGTTCATATTTTCTTTTTTTTTTTTTTTGCCGATATCAGTTGACATAAGCGGGAGAGTAGAGGAGTTGTATCTTATTTTCACCCCCTATTGGGGTGACGGCTGGGTGGGGGCTTTCAACGCAAATTCTAATTATATATAGTGTGTGTATACATACATACACACAGTGGGGAAAATAAGTATTTGATATACCGCCGGTTTTGCAAGTTTTCCCACCTGCAAAAGGTGGAGAGGTCTGTAATTTTACAGTGCACACCATGTTTACAGTGTTGTACAAGCTGTACACTGAGTACTTTACATTCTATCAGTGACATATCTTCAGTGTTGCCCCATGAAAAGATATAGAATATTTACAAAAATATGAAGGATATATTGACTTTTGTGATATACTGTGTGGACACACACACACACACACACACACACACACACACACACACTGACTTTTCTCTGTAGTTGGGGCTGGTATATTGCCCAGTTACAGGAGAAGTTCAGCCTCCCAGCTTAACTGGAGACTTCTAAAGTCCAGCAATTCCTACTCCCTCTCTATAGACCTAGCAATCATATGCCTACTGCGTTAAGAGAAGAAATTGTTGTCAGCACCGATTTGCTGTGTACAGTGAATGAGAAGCCAGAGACGGTAGTAAGTAATTTCTGCCTTCTCTATGGAGAGTTTGGCTGTGTCTGTCAACCATCTTGCTCCCACAGCTGCTGTACTTTGCAGTAACTTTTTAGAATGTCACTGCAGATGTTATTAAAAGCCAATAAACGAACGCAGTCTAATTAACCCAATGTGTTACCTCTACTCTGGGGAATATCATTGTGTATTTCTGGAAAACCACTCTGTGGACACAGTGAGTGCCTTCTGCACCTGTTGAGCTTTTTTGCATTGTATAGTAAGAGATGAGGAATCAAGCAGTTCTCCTTATAGAAAATTGTACTTCTTAAAAAAAAAAGAATTTATAATTTGTTTAATTTAATCATCATTTTCTTCCAGGTATTGTTTGCCTGTGCTGAGGCTCTTTATGCCCATGGGTACAGTACTGAAGCATGCCGTCTTACAGTGGAACTAGCACAGGATCTATTGGCTAACCCACCGGACCTCAAGGTTGAGCAGCCCCCAACCAAGGTGGGAAACACTGTCTAATATCAAATTACTTCTAAAAGTAGTTTTACCATAAAAAGGAAGTGATGGTGTATTGCTAGGAAATGCCATTGCATTCTCATGGGTGGGATTTTCAGGATTTAAAGATTTTCTGTCCAGCAACTAAACATCTGCACCATTCACTTGAATTGAGTTGCGTTGCAATTTGTCACACAGCAGGTGCATGACTGGAACGCTGCTATGTAGGAGAAAAAATGATGGGAAAAGTCAGAGCCCCTATTATCAGAATATGATATCATTTCTTAGTTATATGCCGTAACATCCTAAGATGGGAAATATCCTTCAGCTGTGTTTTTAGGCATGTCCCCATTATTGGACATCTATTTCAGAACCTCATTGGAGATGTGGTCACTTTTGTGATCAAGTGACTGAATTTTTTGGCAATTTCTGTATATATTTGGGTGTCTCATTTCTACACCTGCAGTTTATAACTTTCCAATTTTTGCAAGGAGAATATACTGTATGCGTGATTTTGCTCTGGTCAAAGGCCAAGACACTTAAGTGTTACTTGAAACCGTAAGGCTATGTGCCCATGTTGTGTTTTAATGTGCAGAAAATCTGCACATAACACATGTTTTGGCAGGAAAAAAGCATCTGAAAAACACCCATTTTTTAATTGTTTGTGCAGTTTTTCCACATACTTTTTTCAATGTTTTTTTGTGCGTTTTTTAATAATGGTGACCGCTGGGGTTCTGGCGCTGTACCCCCGCGATCGCTGGCAGGTCACCAGCTGATCTTAGAGCCGGGACCTGGCTCTTGCTTCCAGGAGCAATGCTCGCGACACTTCCGGCAGTTTTACCCCCTAAATTTTGCGATCAGTGCGATTGCAGCATTCAGGAAGCAGGGACAGGAATCGCTTACCTCTCTCTGCCGATCGGGTACCTGTAATGTGATCACAGGGACCTGATCGCTGCCATGGTAACCCTGGGTCATCACCATGATAACCCCGGGTTACTGAGGTATTGATCGCCTCACAGACCAGGGCACCTACGTCACCTGAGTTTCCTGCAGCAAGGTCCCGCGGTAAAACTGCAGGATGAGGAAATGGCTGCAGGGAACCCCAGTGACGTAAAAAAAAGCACATAAAAACGCACAATTAAAGCAACGTGAGCATAACACATGCGTTTTATCCTGCATTTTTCACGGACTCCTTTGAAGTCAGTTGGTAAAAAAAAACAAAAAAAACAGGAAAAAACACAAACAATTGATATGCTGCTGCTTATTTTCAGCAACTAAAAATGCAAGGACAAAAAAGCAACATGTGTACAGCAAGTCAGGATTCGCATAGACTTTGCTGGGATGTTTTTTACTTGCTTTTATTGATTAAAAGAAGCAAGGAAAAAAGCATGAAAAAAGCAACGTGGTCCCAAGACCTAACGAGCATGACTTGCAATAGTCTGGAGAAATTAGTTTTCCTGCTTGTTGGTTTTACTTTTACTTCTCTTTTTACTTGTAAGATTTACATGTTCCTCTATGGAAGTAAGGTGTTTTTTATCTAAAAGTATTATAGCACGATATTATATTACATTGTCTTTATTTTGTTAACCAGGGTAAAAAGAACAAAGTTTCTACCAGTAAGCAGACGTGGATAGCAACAAACACATTGTCCAAAGCAGCTTTCCTCTTAACTGTGCTGAGTGAGCGGCAGGAGTACCACAACCTGGCCTTCTGTATCGGCATGTTTGCCCTGGAGCTTCAGAGACCCCCAGCTTCCACCAAGGCATTAGAGGTAACAAAAGTATCCTCATTATGCAGTATACAACTCTTCATATGCTTTTGATCTTTTAATCAACCGATGGAGAAGACATACCTTTTTTAGGCTAGGTTCACATTTCCGTTGTTTTGCATCAGTCACATGCGTTGCTTGACGCATGTGACTGATGCGTTGTAAAACGGATGACAAAGAACAGAAATCATTGTCGGACTCCGTTGTGTGCGGGGGGGGCGGAGCGCGAGGGGGCAGAGCCGAGCGGGGCCGTGGCGCTGAGGACGTCAGTGCCGCAGGGACTGCAGGGCTGGGGACAAGTGAGTGTGTGTGAGTGTGTACACATGCCGAGTGCGGGAGGGGGCGGAGCCGAGTGGTGAAGTTTCGGCCTCCTTGCACACGTATCCAGGGTAAATATCGGGTAACTAAAAGCAAAGCACTTTTTGCTTGGTTACCCAATATTTATCTTGGATACCAGCGTACACCGCTTAGCGCTGGCTCCCTGCACACGTAACCACTGTAAATATCGGGTAACTAACCAAAGCGTATTGCTTGGTTACCCAATGTGTATCCTGGTTACGTGTGCAGGGAGCCAGAGACAGCATGCGCAGAAAAATCCTACGGATTGCGCTGCTCAAATAACGTTACAGGCTGCGTTGCTTCCGCCCGGCGGTCAGTTAAAAAACAACTTAACGCGACGCAGCGGATGCATTGCAGCATCATCAGTCGCAATCCGTCACTAATAGAAGTCTATGGGGAAAAACTGGATTCCTGCAAAATATTTTGCAGGATACCATAATTCCTCAAGGCGACGGATTGTGACTGATGCAAAACAACGGAAGTGTGAACCTAGCCTTAGGCTAATTTTTGCCCTTTATAGCTGTACTTTTGTTTTTTATTTATGATCATTTTTGTTAAATTTATGATCTTGTTTCTAACTTCAAAGTGAACTACTCAAAGACAGAGGCCCTTAATATTACTCTCCCTACCACACAAGTCAATAGACTGAAATCCGCCTTCCCATTTAAGTGGGAGACCCAATCTATCAAGTATCTTGGGATATCTGTTTCGGCCAATCCGGATTAGTTGTTTATGGCTAATTACTCCCCATTGCCTACTAGAACTCTTGCTGACCTAAATAGATATAATCGGGGCCGACTTTCCTGGTTTGGCCGGATCAATGCCCTCAAGATGGACACACTCCCGAGGTTCCTTTATTTATTCCAAACAGTCCCGATCAAAGTCGCTAAACAGTATTTTAGACAACTCCAGAGGGCATGTAGCAAATTCGTCTGGGGGACAGGGAGACCTCGGATTCGATACGCCACACTGGTGAGACCCAAATCCAGGGGAGGCGCTGGTTTACCTGACTTCGAAAGGTATTACCAGAGTGTCCTCCTCACGAGGGTCTTAGATTGTTTATTGAGATCGTTAAATCTCCAATGGGTGGGCGTTGAGTCCCACCTCTCCCCGTTCCCTCTGGCACGGCTTCTATGGGCCCCCCTTCAACAGAGACCGGCGGTTTCGGGATTTAAACCTCTGACTCAGGCGCTCATACTTTTTTGGGACAGACATCTGGAGACGTTAAACTTATCCCATAGACCGGGGAGTATGAGCTCACTCTTTAATAATTTCGACTTCCCCCCCCCCCCCCCCCCCCCCTGCGTCGGATAGATCTACCTTCTTATGTTGGGACTCAGCAGACGGAGTTACACTGGGACAGGTTGCTAGGAGACTATCCGGAACGGCGTCTTTTGAGGCTTTGCAGGGGTCATGCCCGGGGAGGAGACTATCCTGGCTGGAATATACTCAACTGACCACATTCGTAAAAAGGAAATTCCCTGGAAATTCTCTATTATCCAAATCTACACACTTTGAGACCCTAATGTCATTAAATGCCGCGCCGCAACATGCCATCGCATTGATTTACAATCTCTTGTGTACAGCCCAATATAAAGGTGCCCCAACGTATTTGGAGGCCTGGCAAAGAGAGCTCCAGATCACGTTGTCGGAACAAGATCATCTCAAAATCTTTACACTCATAAAATGTCCATTTCCTGTAGTGCACAGGAGAAAAATTTTTAAATTCTTACACGATGGTACAGATGCCCTGACGTATTGCATAAGATCTTCCCCACAGTACCAGATACCTGCTGGAGATGCGGAGTCGAAACCGGTACTATGAAACATATATGGTGGGATTGCTCCTTGATAAGGTCATTCTGGGATTCAATTTTTGAAATATACTATCAACTGTCGGGTATTCAGGTAATTCCTACTCCTCAAATAGCCTTACTGTCCCTAATCCCTGGATCTATCTCTGTGACCAAAAGAGGTGTCCTACGCTTTTTTCTCATTGCTGCTCGTATGATTATTCCAAGACATTGGAAGACATCTTCAACCCCCTCTGTTAGGGAATTTTTGCAGGAGATAAATAGATTGAAGCGTATGGAGTCCCTGATGGCAGATGATGGGGACAAATGGGATAAACATGCTGGCACGTGGTCTTCCTGGCTCCTTTTCCGGGAGACTCCGAGATTTACGTCTTAGCTCAGATAAGGGGCTCTACACGGGTCTTTCCTCCCTTGGGTTCCTTTAGTTGATATCTGCAATCTCTAAGAGGATTCGTATACCTGACACCGGAACTCTCTGGACACTCAACCTACTCCTACCTATCTATCCATGTCTCCCCCCCTCCTCCTCTCATACCCTCCTCTCTTTCCTATACCTTTCTTTCTCTTCCTTCTTCTCTCTTTCTAATCTTCACTCAATCTTTTATAGTTAAAATAGTTTCCGTAATACTGTTTTGAGTTGATATAACATGATACGGTATAACCTGAATTGTCTTGTGTTAACTGTATTATCTGTTATGTTTTCTTATTTGACCATTCTTATCCTGATAAAAGTACTCTTACAATACAGTGCTACATGCTTGATCCACATGTTTGGATCAACCTTCACTTTGTTTGACTACATCTTATATGTGTTATAAGAAATGCTTTGTTCACTTTTCATTAAACCCAATAAAATTATTTACTGAAAAAAAAAAAAATTATGATCTTGGTTCATTGTATACATTGGATACAAATTTACACTTCTTCCCATTGGATGTGATAATGAGACACATTAGTGTTTCCTCACACAAGAAGGAAGATGTATGGCAAAATTGTTTATAATACAAAGCTTTGTGTATCTGAACTATGCATCTATACGTGCCTGATGAACATAGCACTGAGTTCGTGTGGACCTAGTATAGCTTGCGTGTGTCTCAATGATGCTGGTAAATCCGGTATATAATAAAACAACTGCTGGTGATAAACCAGTGACTGAGTTTAGGATGATAATGACTTATTTTTATGAAATCGCCACCCAGTGACTTTGATTGACTTTAAAATGACAAATTAGATAGCCAAATGAGTAACGTTGCTACTATATCTCACACAGAACAGTGTTAAAATGTTGCCTTGTGAAATTTATGGCTTTTAATAAACACCTAAAACTGGAACACACAACCTTTCTTGGTCCAGAGGCCACATTGTGATACTGAACAAATCCCAAAAGCCGTGGGTATAACCTACTGTGATATTTAAGCTGTGTGCTCACGTGGCGTTTTTTTTAATGCTTTTTTCCTTGCTTCTTTTAACCCCTTCAGCCCCCGGGCACTTTCCGTTTTTGCGTTTTTGTTTTTTGCTCCCCTTCTTCCGAGAGGCGTAACTTTTTTATTTTTCCATCAATCTTGCCATATGAGGCCTTGTTTTTTGCGGGACGAGTTGTACTTTTAAATGAAACCATAAGTTTTACCATATAGTGTACTGGAAAACGGCAAAAAAATTCCAAGTGCGGAAAAATTGCAAAAAAAGTGTGATCGTACAATAGTTTTTGGGATATTTTATTCACGGTGTTCACAATATGTTAAAACTGATGTATCTATGTGATGCCTCAGGTCAGTGCGAGTTTGTAGACACCAAACATGTATAGGTTTACTTGTATCTAAGGGGTTAAAAAAAATTCACAAGCTTGTCCAAAAAACGTGGCGCACGTTTTGCGCTATTTTCCAAAACCCGTAGCGTTCTCATTTTTCAGGATCTGAGGCTGTGATGGCTTATTTTTTGCGTCTCGACCTGACGTTTTTAAAGGTACCATTTTTGCGCAGATGCTACGTTTTGATCGCTTGTTATTGCATTTTGCGCAAAATTTGCGGCGTCAAAAAAACGTAATTTTGGCGTTTGGATTTTTTTTGCCGCTACGCCGTTTACTGATCAGATTCATTGATTTTATATTTTGATAGATCGGGCATTTCTGAACGCGGCGATACCAAGTATGTGTGTATTTTGTATTTTTTTAACCCTTTAATTTTCAATGGGGTGAAAGGGGGGTGATTTGAACTTTTAGGTTTTTTTTTTATTTTTTTTAATTTTTTAAAACTTTTTTTTTTACTTTTTTTTTATTTTCCTAGTCCCCCTAGGGGGCTATAGCGATCAGCAATCCGATCGCTCTGCACTATCTGCAGATCTCAGCTACAGAGCTGAGAACTGCAGATTTGCTGCTTTACTTTCAATGCCGGCTGTATTCCGGCATTGAGAGGAAGTGAGTCATGTTAGCTACATGCGTCATCACATGACCCTGTGCTACCATGGCAACCACTGAAAGTCACGTGTCATGTCACGTGACTTCCGGTGGGGGCGGCGTAAGAGACTGTCATGGCGGCGCCCATATACATATCGCTGCCAGATTTTGGCAGCGAAATGTAAGGGGTTAATGGCCGCGGGTGGAAGCGATTCCACCCGCGGCTAGCAGGCACACATGTCAGCTGTTGATAACAGCTGATATGTGCACGGATCGCGGCCGCCTGCCGGCAGCAGGGTGCGGGGCTTACCGGCACACGATTCATGATGTACCCAGTATGTCATGGGTCGTTAAGGGGTTAATCAATTAAAGCAAGGAAAGAGCATCCCAGCAAAGTCTATGAGAATCGTGACACTCTGCTACTTTTTTCTTGAATATTTTGTTGCTGAAAAAAGAAGCAGCATGTTTCTGTGTTTTTTTTCTGGGTTTCTATAACACTATGTAGCAAGAAAAAAAAAATTAAAAAATTCTGTTCCTGGGTTAAGTGTTATTTCCTGTTTAATTAAGCATTACTTATTTTGGAAAAAGTTGATGTAACCCCGAAACTTCGCTTTTGTGGCTGCCACAATGATTTTCGGACAACTATGTGGTCCAATAGTAAACTCGCTACAGTGGAACCTTGGTTAACGAGAACAATCCGTTCTGGGAGTGTGCATGTTAATGAAGTTACTCGTTCAGCAAAGCAAGATTTCCCATAGGAAATCATTGCAATGCAGACAATTCGTTCCACAACTTGTTAAATGCCCCATCCTGGTCCCCTATTGTGCCATTCCACACACACACACACACACACACATTATTCTCACCTTACCTTCCGTACCATCGCCGGCCTTCTGGATCTTGCAGTTCGCCGGTACAGGATGTGTATCAGATAACGATCGCGGTAAGGGAGGAACTTCCACTGCGCTGACGTCAAAGGCAGGAGCTGCCTTTGAGTAGCGGCTGGCAGCGGAAGTTCCTCCATCGTTCCGGTGGTTACCCGATACACATCCTGTAGTGGCGAACTACAAGAACCATGAGGCCGGCGATGGAACAGAAGGTAAGGTGAGCATAATATGTTTGTGTGTGTTTGTGCATGCTTGTGCGTGTTTGTGTGTGTTTGGGCGGACTTCAAGAGCGGGTTAGAGCGCGGTGGATGTACAGAACCATAAGTGTGTGGGGTGAGTATTTTGCTCGTACGGCAAAGCATTGCTCATAAACAGAGTTACAAATTTACAGCAAGCTTTGCTCGTTAAGTGAAATACTCGCTAACTGGGTTACTCGTTAAGCGAAGTTCCACTGTATCTTCGAATGTCATTGTTCATGTGAACTACATATTACTGTCGTTTCATTAGTCTGATCAGATTTGTTTTCTCCTTTCATGGTAACCAAAGTATGAAAGATGTTTAGGACTTCAGGATTCCGTACTTTATATCATTCAAAGCTATTGATACACATAAGTATTACTCTATAATGGTAACCAGTATCCTTCTCTTCCCATTGCCCATTCGGCAAAGCTTAAAGAAGACTATGAAAATATGAAGAGATTGTTAAATGTGATGAAATATGGTTGGGAAGTAATTGGATATTTCAAAATGGTTGCATTTTTGGTGACTCCTCAAGGAGGCTATACTAAGCTTCCATGCTTTGTTTGCCTGTTGGATAGCAGGGACGCTACCATAGACAATATTGGCCTGAATGTACTGGGTTTCCATCGGGAAAAACATTAAATGGGAGCCAGTTGTAGACTCTCGATAAATAATAATGCCACCTTTCCACATCAAACTAGGCCTCATGAATCAGTTTGTCACAGCTTTGGACAAGGAATCAGTGCCATTCAAGTATCTACAAGATCTCTTCCCAAATCTTTCAGAAGAAAAAGTTAAAGCTGGCGTTTTACGTTGGCCCTCAAATCAAGAAAGTTATGGAGTGTCAAGAGTTTCCCAAACTCCTCAAAAGAAAAGAGAAAGAAGCATCGATCAGTTATGTTAATGTAGTTACAGGCTTCCTTTGGAAATCATAAGGCTGAAAACTATGTTGAGACTGGTGAAGCAAAATGGGCTGCACGAGGTCTCAAAAGTCCATATCCTTGATGCCCTTCTTGATAGACTCAAACGGAAGATGGATTCCAAGGAGCAAGGAGAGCGCGTTCATCAAGATAGCAAATTTCAAAATATAGGATGCCAGGGAAACTACCTGATGGGGGACTATATTTGGGGATTAATGCGTAAAAGTGATCTGACTTACCCTCACAAAAGTAAACATTTCTAAGTTCCTTTTCATCAATTTGTAGCATTTTGATTAAAATATGTTAATGATTTGAAATATATTGTATTTTGTTTTCATTATGAACTTAAACCCAAACATCTGTAATTTTCCTTAAGATGGTATTCCAATTTCAACTTTTCAGTGTCCTAATCAAAGTCAAAATCAAAGTTGTTGCAGGCGAATACATTTTTTCCATGTTTTTATGATATAACCAATTAAGAAATTACATTTATACTTTATATTTATGCTTTATCACTACAGGGGATTATTATAGCACAGCACTTTGCCTCACACGTCGTGCATACAGCATGGTGTGTGAGGCTTTCCATAGCTGAGTAACTCGGAGTTGTCATGGTGACGACCCAGAATTACAGTGGCAGTGATCGAGTCCCTGTGATCACGTTACAGGGATTCGATCGCCAGGGAGAGGTAAGCAATTCGTCTCCCAGCATTTAGGGGGTTAAACTGCTGGGAGCAGTGACAGCCAGGTCCCGGCTGTAACATCAGCCAGAGACCTGACGATGATCTGTGGGGTACAGCGCCTAAACTCCTGGGCGTACACGCTTACTGGAGACTGACACCCAGACATATTTTCAGGCGTATACGCTTACTGGAGACGGAGACCCAGACATAGTCTATTACGTCTGGGTGTCCGCCTGCAGAAAGCATTTACAGCCGAAAATGGTGCAAGACAAAGCACACGCTGACTCCGTCTGCTCCATTATAGTCAATGGCCCCATCGGCAAATGCGTTCGAAATTCATTTTGCGAAGGTGTTCGGACAGAAGCTTTGATGTGACCACTGAACGTGAGTAAAAATGCAGTGTGAAAGTAGCCTTACTGGGGGGCGTGGCCTGCACGCTGATGGCGAGGGCTGCTTGAAGGAGAGCTCTGTGCTGATAGCAGGATAAACCGGCTCTTATCAGCTCACAGATAACAGGATTACCAGCTACAGGAGGTGTGAGTAACCCCAGCCCCCAGCTATGCCTAATGCTGGGTTTACACACTGCAACATCTCAAACGACATCGCTGTAACGTCACCGGTTTTGTGACGCAATAGCGATGTTGTTTGCGATGTTGCAGTGTGTGAATCACATCAGCGACCTGGCCCCTGCTGTGAAGTTGCTGATCGCTACAAATCGTTCAGGACCATTCCTAGGTCCTTTGTTTCCCGCTGTGCAGCAAGCATCGCTACAAAGTTTCAGTGTGTGAAAGACTTTGCAGCGACTTTGTTAGCAACTTCCCTTTCAAAAAGCTGCTTATCAACGCCCCCAACAACCAGCTAGGTCGCTCTGCAGGTCCGGATCGCTGTTGCGTTGTTGGCCAGGTTTGCCTGTTTGACAGCTCACCAGCGACTCACCAGAGACTTAGGGAGGTCGCTGTTACGTCACAAAACCGGTGACGTTACAGCGATGTCCTTTGCGATGTTGCAGTGTGTAAACCCAGCTTAAAGGTCCAGTCACACTAAGCAACTTACCAGCGATCCCAACAACGATAGGGATCGCTGATAAGTTGCTAGGAGGTTGCTGGTGAGATGTCACACTGCGACGCTCCAGCGATCCCACCAGCAACCTGACCTGGCAGGGATCGCTGGAGCGTCGCTACACGAGTTGCTGGTGAGCTCACCAGCAACCAGTGACCAGCCCCCAGCGCCGCGTGGAAGATGCTGCGCTTGGTAACTAAGGTAAATATCTGGTAACCAACCCGATATTTACCTTGGTTACCAGCGCACGGAGCTACACGTGCAGAGAGCAGGGAGCAGCGCACACTGAGCGCTGGCTCCCTGCTCTCCTAGTTACAGCACACATCGGGTTAATTACCCGATGTGTGCTGCAGCTACATGTGCACAGAGCAGGGAGCAGCGCACAATGCTTAGCGCTGGCTCCTTGCTCTCCTAGCTACAGCACACATCGGGTTAATTAACCCGATGTGTCCTGCAGCTACATGTGCACAGAGCAGGAGCCGGCACTGACAGGGAGAGCGGCGGAGGCTGGTAACAAAGGTAAATATCGGGTAACCAAGGACAGGGCTTCTTGGTTACCCGATGTTTACTGTGGTTACCAGCCTCCGCAGAAGCCGGCTCCTGCTGCCTGCACATTTAGTTGTTGCTGTCTCGCTGTCACACACAGCGATCTGTGCTGCACAGCGGGACAGCAACAACTAAAAAATGGCCCAGGACATTCAGCAACAACCAACGACCTCACAGCAGGGGTCAGGTTGTTGCTGGATGTCACACACAGCAACATCGCTAGCAACGTCACAAAAGTTGTTCGTTAGCAGCGATGTTGCTAGCGATGTTGCTTAGTGTGACGGGGCCTTTAGGGGAGACCTAAAAAAACTGGCACTCCAGCCAAACTGACAGACTTCTACCCCCGGGATAGGGATCTCTCCTCACCAAGCAAGATGGCGCTGGATTCTCACTCAGCTTCTTCCCACTCCTCACAAGGAGATACAGGCTGCTTGAGAGGCTGCACAGCCATTCCTGTGACAGAGGAAACAATGCAAGCTCTGCTGAAAACGCTGAGGGCTTCCCTGCAGGCTGATCTCAGAGAAATAGTAAGAGGTTCTTGGGGAAAATCAAGTCATCCATTCTAGCCCTCTACTCTTACCCAAATGCGTCAGTGTTGGCATCGCGGTTTCTGTCATCTAAATTTCAAATAAGTAATGGCACCCGCCAGGGGTGTCCATTGTCTCCCGCTATTTTTGCTTTAGTGGTAGAACCTCTGGCGGAAGCTATACGAAAAAACATAGCCATTTCTGGTATAAGAGTTGGGGAATTTGAACATAAACTTGGTTTATACGCAGACGATGTGATAATTTCCTGTTCTAACCTTGCAGTGTCGATTCCAGCAGTGGTGAACACATTATCAAACTTTTCTAAAGTGTCGTATTATAAGCTTAATGCGGCAAAGTCTTTCATACTGCCGTTTAATGTACCGGTGGAGGCCAGGAGTGCGCTGGAGGGGGCCTTTCAATTCAAATGGTGCGACAGGGGGATACCTTATTTGGGTATTAAGCTGACACCATCGCAGATGTTAATTAAAGAAAATTTGGAACCTCTGATCCAAAATTTAGAAAAGGAATTGGGAAGGTATGAAAAAATATCATTGTCCTGGATGGCCAGGATACAGTCCTTTAAAATGGTTTTCTTACCCAAAATATTGTATGTGCTCAGATGCCTTCCCATCAAAATTTCTCACAAAACCCTGATGAAACTTCAATCGTTGACTAACAAATTTGTCTGGGGTAATAAAAGGGCTAGGGTCGCAGGTAAAGTGTTATACCCCCCATATGACTTAGGGGGATTGGGCACCACAAATATATCAGCATATTATAAAGCCTTACTAATTGAATCACTAAAGGAATGGTGGCGTCCAGGTAATTTCCATAGATGGGCTCAGATTGAAAATTTCCTGTCCCGCCAGGGCTCGGTCAGAAGAATGATGGAAGCAGAATATTTGAGCCGTTCATGGTTCTCCCCGTGTGTTCCCACCATGTCAGCCTCCCTGGAGGTCTGGCGAAATGACTTGATTCATAAGATTCAGATTCCTCTTTCAGAGATTTCCCTCAAGTCGTTGGAATCTCAAATCCCCTTTTTGAATCTGGCCAGGTGGGAGGGATCGGGCATTACAGTGCTGGCGGATCTATACTCTGATTTGGGTGTTAACCCCTTTAATGAAATAGTACAGGAACACCCCTCTTTAAAGGGCTGTTTCTATCAACACATCCAAATTAGTCATTTTCTGGCCTCTAAATTTCCTCCAAAGTCGAATCCTCTGTTACCTACAACAAAGGCTTTGGTATTTAAAAAGATAATTAAATCCAAAGGTATCTCCTCGACATACAAATGGCTCAATAACCCCCCCGAAGAGCAAAAATCTCCTTATATGAAAAAATGGGACGTGGAGTTGAGTGTCTCTACCTCTCCTTCAAAGTGGCACTCTGCATCAGCAAATATTCAAAAATATTCCAAGTGTATAAATCATCTGGAGCAACTGAAAAAAATACACCTGCGATGGTATCGGTCCCCAGCCAACTTAGCACAGTTCCTCCCAAATTATTCGCCACATTGTTGGAAGGGCTGCCTCCAAAGGGGTACTCTTGGTCACTGCTGGTGGGCTTGTCCCAAGGTTTTCTCGTTCTGGTTGGAGGTGTTTGGCCTGATGGGTGAGCTGACAGGCAATCCTATTAATCCGAATCCAGGTCTGGCAGTGCTAAACGTGGGTATAGAGGAGTTCTCTTGGGAATCCAGGGGTTTATTAGTTCACATTCTAGTTGCTGCCAGATATTGCATAAGTTTGCACTGGAAATCCCTAAAGACGCCTACATTAGTTGAACTATATAACCGAATTAATCTCCAATGCCAATACGAGTTCTGTCTGGCTCACTCCATCCGCGCCAAAAACAAAATACTTCAGATTTGGGACATGTGGCTAAACTCTGTATATGCATCCCCTGTCAGGCATCTGTTTCCAGGGCAAACTGTTGATAATTAAAAATGGGTCAAATAGGGTCAAAGAGAGTGTTACGCAGGGAGTTCACCCATACCACATGTCAATATTCAAGGTGTTTAAATCTCTGTTGTTACTGCTCGGGCTACCCCGAAACGCCATCCAATTCCCTCCCTCCCCCCTCCCCCTCCCCCTCCCTGGTTGCTTCCTTGCAACCATCCATGGTTCTCCCCCTCTCCCCCACCTCTCTCTCCCCTCCCTTTTCTTATCTTCCTTTCTTACTCTCTGGTTCTGGTTGTTTGGAACCCTCGTTTTGAGGATTAAAGAGTAAATTGGTAGGTTGACTCTATACGTATTGGGTATTGATTAACCTAAAAAAAAGTTGCAACTTGCATCAGACATGAATGGTGGTGGTGTGACAGGAAATGTGAATCATAATCAAAGGTGATACTACCACATGTTACAGCGTTGTTTTCTTTGTGTATTATTGCCAATGATACCTGAATTTCTCCTTTTTGTAATGTAACTTCCTACAATAAAAAAATTGATTGGATTAAAAAAATAAAAAAAAAAAAAAAGAAAGTAGCCTTACTGAGCTGCTATCTATAATTTTGATAAATTCATTGTTTTATAGGCTGCAAATATACAACTTCTCTAAATGCTGAGCTCTGTATAACCCCACTCACACCACTGATTGGCAGCTTCCACCCATCCCATCCCATGCACAGTGTAGACCGAAAGCCAACAATCAGTGGTGGGGGTGGCGTTATACAGAGCTCGTTAAGATGGAAAACTACCTGGCAGGAGATTGATGTCCTCTATTGATAATTTCCTGCTGATAAAACAATGATTATAGCACAATTATACTAAGCAGCCCAGTAAGTGATACATCGCTGGAATCAGTGTCTCTGCACATGATGCTGTTGTGAGATTAGGTGGCAAAAATCTAGTGACAGATTCCCTTTAAGCATCTGTTGTATGTGCTGGGAAAATAAGACCCATCCATGGAGACCCCACCTCACAACTTACATGACTTTAAGGTGTTGTCCACTTCTTAAATATCCAAGTTCTCTCCATAAAATAAGTAAAGTTTATAATGCCCTTCCAGATCGGTACTGTTCCAGTGATGTTATATAACCTGAGCTCTGGAGCCAATAAGGTGATTAGCAGCAGCACTTCCGTGAAATAACAAGGTTAAATAAGTGCTGGGGACCTGGGACCAACAACTCTGGAATTGCATCGGATCGGAAGCCAAATACAAACTTTCCTTTTTAAATCAGATTTTTTATTAAACATTTTTGGTACAGAAAACAAAATACTTCTACAAGTATGGAAAACCGCCCCCCCCCCACCCCACTCCCAGTAAATTCCCCAATTTGGCTCCACATGCAAATATATTCACATGTACATCTATCTTCATATATGTACCAAGGAGTAAGTTAGCAGCCAACAGCAGCGTTTGTTATCTGACTGAAACGCCTAAGGTCCGACCAAACAGTCTTACAACTCCCATTCCATAAGTACCATCTAGAACAGGCCCGCAAACAATGCTCTAGCCCATGTCCATGTCACCGGAGCCAGATTAGGGGTATCCGGTCATGGAGCCCACAGGTCTTCACATTTCTTATACACTTCTGGTATACATACTTCTCAAGTCTAAGTGTATTGTTTACTTTCTCAATCAGTTCTCTATTATCTGGGGCCTTACTGTTCTTCCAATATAGTGCTATACCCTTTCGTGCTTGGTATAGTATACGCGCGATAGCTGTCTTATGAGTTTCCTGAATAGGGAGTTCCGTAGTGTACCCAAGAACACACGTCAAAGGCCCTCGGTCAATCTGACAGTCATATACCGAGTCCACAAGGTCACGCACACCCGTCCAGTATCTTCTTAGGCGTGGACAATTCCACATAAGGTGAATCAGGTCTGCATCCGTGGTTCTTCACTTCCAGCAACAGAGTCAGGGCTAGCCCCTATTCGAAATAAAAACATCGGAGTCCTATATACCCTGTGTATTAAAAATAGCTGTGAAAATATAAGCTTCTCTTATTTTATTTGAGTGATTTGGGAATTTAAGAAGGGGTTCTCTTGGTAGTGGACAACTCCCTTAACTGTAGCTCATGTCTTAGTAAGAGATACCACAGGACACCTTTAGAGAAGTTGTAAAGTCCATACCTTGATGGGGTTGAGCTGTTTTGTGGGGATCTAAAATAGGCTGGCGGTTTTGATTTTATTGCAGTCATATACTAATAATTACTCACTTTTTTTTCCATTACAAGGTTACATTAATCACCAGTTATAACCATAAAGGTAGTGTGTCACATGGTTCAGTTATTGCTTTTTTTTTTTTTGCCTTGCTTGTGTTAGACAGTACTAAGGACCAGGGGGCACTCACTTCGAGTGGAAGAAAAGCGATTCCGACAGCTAAATAGGAAAGGGTTCTTTACAGTTAGAGCAGTCAGACGGTGGAATACCCTACCACAAGAGGTAGTAATGGCCGATACTATAACTGCTTTTAAAAAAGGGCTGGATGATTTCCTCAGTACACACAACATTGTTGGTTATAAATGACTTAGTGACCAAATGTAGAACTGGTGGAGGAAGGTTGAACTAGATAGACCTAGGTCTTTTTTCAACCTAAGTAACTATGTAACTATATTACCATGTTACAATTAAGCACTTCTTTTTTCTGTATAGGTGAAGTTGGCTTACCAAGAATCTGAGATTGTCTCTCTTTTGAAGAAGATTCCTTTAGACAGTAATGAAATGAACACTATTCGTGGACGAGCGAAGGATCTTCGAGATGGCACACTGTGCGACTATCGGCCTGTGCTTCCTCTTATGCTGGCCAGTTTTATTTTTGATGTCCTCTGCACACCAGGTACTAAAATTGTAGTTATTTAATGATACTTTTTATACTGTTTTTCTTTGTCGCTCCATTGGGAGACCCAGACAATTGGGTGTATAGCTTCTGCCTCCGGAGGCCACACAAAGTATTACACTTTAAAAAGTGTAACCCCTCCCCTCTGCCTATACACCCTCCCGTGGATCACGGGCTCCTCAGTTTTATGCTTTGTGTGGAAGGAGGCACACATCCACTCATGCATTCTCATTTTAGTTATATCGGTTTGAAGAAAAGAGGGCCCCCACGGGGCCCCCGGCATGTTCCCTTCTCACCCCACTACGTCGGCGGTGTTGTTAAGGTTGAGGTACCCATTGCGGGTACAAAGGCCGGAGCCTCATGCCGTCTCCTTCACCATCCCTTAGCGGCTCTGGGAGAAGTGGGATCCTGAGCGGTCATCCATTTACTGGGACCGTGCTCCCTCCGCAGCCCCTGTGGGAATCTGCCGGACCGGAGTCTATTCAACCTCAGGGACCGGGCCCTGCAACTCTAAGGTACTCTGTGTCCCCATTGGGGACTGTGCAGGGAGCGCACCCTCCTCCCGGACGCTGCGGCAGCTGCTGAATTGAGAAGGCCGGCGGATTTCCGCGCCGACCGTGCCTGCTTGTCGGGCGCGGTCTCAAATTTAGTCCCCGGCTTCAGCGCGGCCTAGTCGCAAAAATCCCGCTCCCGGGCCTGCCTGTCAGGGGTAAGGGCGGGACTGCCGACCTGACGTCGGATGTGAGGGCTGGAGCATCCTGCATGTTTCCTCCCCCCTCACTGATCACTGTGGGGACCCCAGATTCCCACACTTTCCTGGCGCCGCCCACGGCTCCACTCCTCCCCTGAGAGCTCCGGCAGCCATTTTTTGGGCATTCTGCCGGTGGAGGATTCTCAGGAACAGCTCTGCAGCTCCAGGGGACCTGAGGCAGGGAATCTGGAGGACACACACACGCCGCTTGTTAGCGGTCGGTAAGCCACACCGGTCACCCGGTGCTGGTTTCCCCTAGGGTGTCGGAATAGATACATATTTATATATATATTTCTGTTCGGTCGGGCTGTATACCCTTTTTTTGCCCATATACCCTCAGTGATCATTCTCCTAGGAGACAACAGCATGTCGTCCACAAGGAGCAAAGCTGCTAAGGCACAGGGTTTTTTTGCGGCCTGTACCTCTTGTGGGGCTATGTTACCTGCGGGTTCCACCTACCCTCACTGTGAGCAATGCTCAACCCCTGTTTCGCTTGCTCAGCCGGAGCCTCAGTCACTAGTGGGCCCCTCGGCTCATGTAGACCCCCCCTGCTCCCCCTGGCCAGGCGGCAGGGACAGAGTTCGCCTCTTTTGCTGAGAAACTCCTGAGTCACTTTCACATTCCATGGCTCAGTCTATGGACAAATGGTCTGCCAAGCTGCTAGAAGCTTTGCAGTCCAGACCGGTCCTTACACAGGCCCCGGCTCCTGTTGGATCGTCGCCTCCAGGCCCCTCTCGGTCCGCGCCGCAGCGCGCTCCCAGGTTGGGCCCTAGGTCCCACGTGGAGGACTCCGGCCCGGACCACAGTCCTAGACCGGCTAAGCGGGCTCGCTGGGAATCTTCCCCGACTTCTTCACGCTGCTCGGGTTCCCAGCTTGAGGACTCTCTGGAGGACGAGACGGACGTAGCAGCCCAGGGCTCTGACCCTGACGTCGCCCTTAACCTTGATACACCTGAAGGGGACGCCTTAGTGAATGATCTTATCTCGTCCATCAACCAGGTGTTGGATCTCTCTCCCCCGCCTCCTCCTATAGAGGAGTCGGCGTCTCAGCAGGAGAAACACCAGTTTCGGTTCCCCAAACGTACACGTAGTGTGTTTTTCGATCACTCTAACTTCAGAGACGCTGTCCAGAAGCCCAGAGCGGTTCCGGAGAAGCGCTTTACTAAGCGCCTCACTGACACGCGTTACCCCTTCCCCTCTGAAGTCGTTAAGGGTTGGGCTCAATGTCCCAAGGTGGATCCTCCAGTCTCTATATTGGCGGCTAGATCTGTGGTATTGGTTGCAGATGGCTCATCGCTAAAGGATGCCACTGACAGGCAGATAGAGCTCCTGGTGAAGTCCATCTATGAGGCCACGGGCGCGTCTTTTGCCCCGGCCTTTGCAGCCGTGTGGGCACTCCAAGCTATCTCAGCTTGTCTGGCTGAGATTAATGCTGTCACACGTAATTCTGCTCCGCAAGTTGCGTCTTTGACTTCTCAAGCGTCAGCTTTTTCTTCCTACGCCATGAACGCAGTCCTATACTCTGCTAGCCGTACAGCTGTGGCATCCGCTAACTCTGTGGCAGTCCGCAGGGCCATGTGGCTGCGCGAATGGAAGGCAGACTCGGCCTCCAAGAGGTTCTTAACCGGTTTGCCTTTTTCTGGCGAACGCTTGTTTGGCGAACGATTGGATGAGATTATTAAGGAATCCAAGGGAAAGGACTCCTCCTTACCCCAGTCCAAACCTAAGAGACCTCAGCAACGAAAAATACAATCGAGGTTTCGGTCCTTTCGTCCCTCCGCCAAGCCCCAATCCTCTTCGTCCAGCAGGCCGGAGAAAGGCCAGAGGAACTCCTATGCGTGGCGGTCCAAGTCACGCCCCCAAAAGGCCGCAGGAGGCACTGCCTCCAAGGTGGCCTCCTCATGACTCTCGGCATCCCCTAGCCGCATCCTCGGTCGGTGGCAGGCTTTCCCGCTTTGGCGACGCCTGGTGGCCACATGTTCAAGACCGATGGGTGAGAGACATTCTGTCTCACGGTTACAGGATAGAGTTCAGCTCTCGTCCTGCGGCTCGTTTCTTCAGAACCTCTCCGCCCCCCGCTCAGGCCGACGCACTTTTTCAGGCAGTGGATGCTCTGAAGACAGAAGGAGTTGTGACTCCCGTTCCCCTTCAGGAACGTGGTCGCGGTTTTTACTCCAACTTGTTCGTGGTGCCAAAAAAGGACGGATCATTCCGTCCCGTTCTGGACCTCAAGCTGCTCAACAGACATGAGAACCAGACGGTTTCGGATGGAATCCCTCCGCTCGGTCATCGCCTCGATGTCACAAGGAGACTTCCTAGCATCGATCGACATCAAGGATGCTTATCTCCACGTGCCAATCGCACCCGAACATTAACGCTTCTTGCGTTTCGCCATCGGGGACGAACACCTTCAGTTCGTGGCATTGCCTTTCGGCCTGGCGACAGCCCCACGGGTTTTCACCAAAGTCATGGCATCCGTCGTGGCGGTCCTACACTCTCAGGGCCACTCGGTGATTCCCTACTTAGACGATCTCCTAGTCAGGGCCCCTTCTCGGGTGGCGTGTCAACACAGCCTTACCGTTGCTCTGACGACTCTCCAGCAGTTCGGGTGGATCATCAACTTCCCGAAATCCAAGTTGACACCGACCCAATCACTGACTTACCTCGGGATGGAGTTTCATACACAGTCAGCAGTAGTCAAGCTACCGCGGGACAAACAGATTTCGCTGCAGGCAGGGGTGCAATCACTTCTTCGGAGTCAGTCACACCCCTTAAGGCGCCTCATGCACTTCCTGGGGAAAATGGTGGCAGCGATGGAGGCAGTGCCGTTCGCGCAATTCCATGTACGGCCACTCCAATGGGACATTCTCCGCAAATGGGACAGGAGGTCGGCTTCCCTCGACAGGAACGTCTCTCTTTCCCTTGCAACCAAGACGTCACTTCAGTGGTGGCTCCTTCCCAATTCTCTATCGCAGGGAAAATCCTTCCTACCCCCAACCTGGGCTGTGGTCACCACGGACGCGAGCCTGTCAGGGTGGGGAGCGGTTTTTCTCCACCACAGGGCTCAGGGAACCTGGACTCCGATAGAGTCTTCCCTTCAGATCAATGTTCTGGAGATAAGGGCAGTGTATCTAGCCCTATTGGCTTTTCATCGGTGGCTGGAGGGCAGGCAGATCCGTATCCAGTCGGACAACGCCACTGCCGTCGCATACATCAACCACCAAGGCGGCACTCGCAGTCGTCAAGCCTTCCAGGAAGTCCGGCGGATTCTGCAGTGGGTGGAGGCCACAGCCTCCACCATCTCCGCAGTTCACATCCCGGGCGTAGAAAACTGGGAAGCAGATTTTCTCAGTCGTCAGGGCATGGATGCGGGGGAATGGTCTCTGCACCCAGAAGTGTTTCTAGAGATCTGTCGCCGCTGGGGAACGCCGGATGTCGATCTCATGGCGTCACGGCACAACAACAAAGTCCCGGCATTCATGGCACGGTCTCAGGATCACAGAGCTCTGGCGGCGGACGCTTTAGTTCAGGATTGGTCGCAGTTTCGACTGCCTTATGTGTTTCCTCCTCTGGCGATGCTGCCCAGAGTGTTACGCAAGATCAGGTCCGACTGCCATCGCGCCATTCTCGTCGCTCCAGACTGGCCGAGGCGGTCGTGGTACCCGGATCTGTGGCATCTCACGGTGGGTCAACCGTGGGCGCTTCCAGACCGCCCAGACTTGCTGTCACAAGGCCCATTTTTCCATCTGAATTCTGTGGCCCTCAACCTGACTGTGTGGCCATTGAGTCCTGGCTCCTAGCGTCTTCAGGGTTATCTCAGGATGTTATTGCCACCATGAGACAGGCCAGGAAGCCAACGTCCGCCAAGATCTATTACAGGTCTTGGCAAATCTTCTTATCCTGGTGCTCTGATAACGGTTTTCCTCCATGGCCGTTTGCCTTACCCACTTTTCTTTCATTCCTTCAATCCGCCAATTTGCACTCGTTGGATCTGGTGAGAGCACTCCGGCTCTACGTGTCTCGCACGGCGCCCCTGCGTCGTTCAGATGCGCTCTTTGTCCTTGTCGCTGGCCAGCGTAAGGGTTCGCAGGCTTCCAAGTCAACCTTGGCTCGGTGGATGAAGGAACCGATTCTTGAAGCCTACCGTTCTTCTGGGCTTCCGATTCCTTCAGGGCTAAAAGCCCATTCTACCAGAGCCGTGGGTGCATCCTGGGCATTGCGGCACCAGGCTACGGCTCAGCAGGTGTGTCAGGCAGCTACGTGGTCCAGTTTGCACACTTTCACGAAACACTATCAAGTGCATACCTATGCTTCGGCAGACGCCAGTCTCGGTAAGCGAGTTCTTCAGGCGGCGGTTGCCCACCTGTAAGAGGGGGCCGTTTCGGCTCTTTTTTATTGAGGTATTCTTTTACCCACCCAGGGACTGCTCTTGGACGTCCCAATTGTCTGGGTCTCCCAATGGAGCGACAAAGAAGGGAATTTTGTTTACTTACCGTAAATTCCTTTTCTTCTAGCTCCTATTGGGAGACCCAGCACCCGCCCCTGTTCCCTTCGGGCTGGTTGTTCTTTTGTGTACACATGTTGTTCATGTTGAATCGTTTCTTTTGGTTCATGGTTTTCAGTTCTCCGAACATCCTTCGGATTGAATTTACCCTAGACCAATTTATAAGTTTTCTCCTTCCTGCTTTTGCACCAAAACTGAGGAGCCCGTGATGCACGGGAGGGTGTATAGGCAGAGGGGACGGGTTACACTTTTTAAAGTGTAATACTTTGTGTGGCCTCCGGAGGCAGAAGCTAAACACCCAATTGTCTGGGTCTCCCAATAGGAGCTAGAAGAAAAGGAATTTACGGTAAGTAAACAAAATTCCCTTCTTCTGCCATTGGTTGAAGATTGAAGAAGAATATTTGGTGAACTTGTAAGAATTAACAAGGAAATTGCATCAAAAGATTTGGCTGGAATCTAACAGTTGATGACCCATTTATTGTCATCCATAGAAGATTGTTGGGGATACATCACTTGGCGCACTCACCGATGAGCTGAAACCCACCTTAGCATTTCCCAGTATGAGTAATGTGCACAGCAGGCCCTGCACATTGCTTAGTGAACATGGAAGATAGAGCGCAGTACTCTGCAGTGGCCACTAAACAATGTACCAGGCTGCAGTGTTTTGCCCCATACATCAGTTATATCTGGTCACTGCCAGAGCAGATTTCAGTCTATCAGTGGGGGAGCTTTGTATCGTATCCCCACCAATCTCATATTGAAGAGCAATGCTATGGAACTTTATTTATTTACTTACTTTACTATTTATTTACTTCGATCAATAGTGTAAGCAAATCTAAAAAAAATTGTAATATATAATGCCATTGCAATCTTCTTCTTTCTCCACTAATGAGCCACCTCCTCTTTCCTTGCTTCCTAAACTTATTCACTCAGAAAAAACCTTGATATTTGTTTTGCTCAAATTAATATGAATTGCTAGCTCAGTGAGGTGTTGGGTTACCGCCTCCTATTATACTCTGTGTAGCGAGGGGCAGAGAGAGAAAATTGACAAAGTGGAGACACAGAAAGACCCAGCAAGTGTTTGTACTTCACCCCAGAGCTGAATGCCTACCTACACAGCTTAAGACTGCTGTTTCTTTTCCTCCATGCTGCTGCCTTTCTGTATGCGAAAAAAAAGAAATAAAGAACATGAATTCATCTTTGTGTGTTGCTCTGTTTATAGGATACATCATAGCATTTAGTCTTTTCCCATCAGCTGCACATTATGGGATACAGTCTACATAGTTAAGCCAATGAAATTGCAGGATACAAATCATAAAATGGCTAGAGTTAGTGTTATTACTCACAAAGACACAAATGACAGGTTATTTGAAAAAGTTACTTGAAAGTGCAGTTACCCTTTAAGTCCCGGACAACCTCATTAACAGGGTTATCTGATCTAAATCCACAAGTCTACAGTCATTCTATCTTCACATTGCACGCACTATGGGTCGTGTGTAGTTCCCGTTGTCAGAGCCAGTAACGGTGGTCACGTGGCTGCATGTACAGTACAGACCAAAAGTTTGGACACACATTCTTATTCAAAGAGTTTTCTTTATTTTCATGACTCTGAAAATTGTAGATTCACATTGAAGGCATCAAAACTATGAATTAACACATGTGGAATCAAATACTTAACAAAAAAGTGTGAAACAACTGAAAATTTGTCTTATATTCTAGGTTCTTCAAAGTAGCCACCTTTTGCTTTGATTACCGCTTTGCACACTCTTGGCATTCTCTTGATGAGCTTCAAAAGGTAGTCACCGGAAATGGTCTTCCAACAGTCTTGAAGGAGTTCCCAGAGATGCTTAGCACTTGTTGGCCCTTTTGCTTTCACTCTGCGGTTCTACTCACCCTAAACTATCTCGATTAGGTTCAGCTCTGGTGACTGTGGCAGCCAGGTTATCTGGCGTAGCATCCCACCACTCTCCTTCTTAGAAATAGCCCTTACACAGCCTGGAGGTGTGTTTGGGGTCATTGTTCTGTTGAAAAATAAATGATGGTCCAACTAAACGCAAACCAGATGGAATAGCATGCCGCTGCAAGATGCTGTGGTAGCCATGCTGGTTCAGTATGCCTTCAATTTTGAATTAATTCCCAACAGTGTCACCAGCAAAGCACCCCCACACCATCTCACTACCTCCTCCATGCTTCACGGTGGGAACCAGGCATGTAGAGTCCATCCGTTCACCTTTTCTGCGTCGCACAAAGACACGGTGGTTGGATCCAAAGATCTCAAATTTGGACTCATGAGACCAAAGCACTGGTCTAATATCCATTCCTTATGTTTTAGCCCAAACAAGTCTTGTCTCTTCTGTTTGTTGCCTATCCTTAGCAGTCGTTTCCTAGCAGCTATTTTACCATGAAAGACTTCTGCACAACGCAACTGATGGTCCCAACCCCATTTATAAGGCAAGAAATCCCACTTATTAAACCTGACAGGGCACACCTGTGAAGTGAAGACCATTTCCGGTGAATACCTCTTGAAGCTCATCAAGAGAATGCCAAGAGTGTGCAAAGCAGTAATCCAAGCAAAAGGTGGCTACTTTGAAGAACCTAGAATAGAAGACATATTTTCAGTTGATTCACACTTTTTTGTTAGGTATTTCACTCCACATGTGTTAATTTATAGTTTTGATGCCTTCAATGTGAATCTACAATTTTCAGAGTCATGAAAATAAAGAAAACTCTTTGAATGATAAGGTGTGTCCAAACGTTTGGTCTGTACTGTGTATGATATCCATAATCCCAGCCAGAATCCGACTAGAGAAGCGAGGCCTCACTCAATGCAAGTGTATTGAGTGAGGCTGCGCTCATATAGTCTGAATGTGGCTTGGAGTATGAGTATCATATACTTGCAGCCATGTGACCACGTCAGTAACGTACACCTGTATACAACACAAAGTGGAAGGTACATAACATCATGCTACAAATAGCAGGGCTGTGCAGTCGTAGTCTGTGTCCACATTGGTGGAGTCTGCGTTGACGTCGGTATAAAATGGACCAACTCCGACTTCTAAAATATATAATAAATTGTGTACATTGGTTCAATGCAGTATATGATGAATATTTTTTCAGAAGAATTTGGGAAAGTTATGAAATGTCCTATAAATGTCTGTACTATTCCTGATCAAAGAATCTAGGCTTTTAGTTGAGATGAATCTGTGCTGCACTTCAGCTACAAGTTGTAAGTAGTGATGTTACCATTTTACTACAGTAAATTTATCACAAAACATGAGTCATATATAGCTGAAACCAGAAGTTTACATACACTATCTATAAAGACACATCTGCAGGTTTTTCTCACTATCTGACACGAAATCAGAATAAACCTCTCCCGTTTTGGGTCAATTAGGAACCAAAATTATTTATATTTGCCAAGTGCCAATGAGTAAGAGCATGTTTTAAGGCATTTTTATTACTTTCTGCAAATTGAAATGTTTCCCTTCATTTCATTAGTATGTGGTGCTATTACCCTTACACTGTATGACTTGAGTCAAACGTTTCCTTCCACAAGCTTCTCACAATAGCTGGAAGGAATTTGGGCCCATTCCTCCTGACAGAACTGGTGTAACTGAGCCATGTTTGTAGGTCGCCTTGCTCACACTGGCTTTTTCAGCTTTGTCCATAACTTTTCAATAGGATTAAGATAATATAATTTCATGTCAGATTATGAGAAAACCTGCAGATGTGTCTTTATAGATAGTGGAGGGAAACCTCTGGTTCAAACTGTATGAGGAAGTCGGAGTTGCAGTCCGAATCAGGGAAATTGAGGAGTCTGAGTTGGAGTCGGAGGTTTGGCTTACCAACCCCACAGCCCTGACAAATAGTTTGCATATGTATTTGCACACTACCTCTGTCAGACACACACAGTAACCAATTACCATTAAATGCTAAAGGCACATTTAGCGTGCGTAATTATTGTGAACACTCATTTATTGGGTGAAGGGATCTTTTGGTTTCTCCAAAAGATCATTAGTCTTGGTAGCACATTGTTCTCAGTACAGAGGATTTGTGCTGCCGAGAACAATGGCAGCTTGTGTGCACTGAACGATCTATTACACATGGTCCAGTATATATCTGTAGTCCAGTCTGCCTACTTAACAGGCCGTAAAACAATAGCCCACTGGCAAGCATATCGTCCACGATCAGTCCTGTAACGCGCAATGCATAGTATAAATGCAACCTTACAGCCTTCCACTCAAGTTTGTATGCAAGTGCATGTTACTGACTTCTATATCCCCTACTGTTTGTGACCTATAATTTGTATCTAGGTGTATATATATATATATATATATATATATATATATATATATATATATATACACCTAGATACAAATTATAGGTCACAAACAGTATATATATATATTGTCATTATTTCATGGTACAATTTGTCTGCAGTATTTGTTGTGTTAAGATATAGTGTTGCAGGGAAACAACAAATTCTCTGCCAGCAACCAGTGAATCTATCTGCAGACTCCTGGTTCCTCCTACTAAAACCCATAGTTTGTGGCTTGGGCACAAGTTTTGTTTGTACTGAAATATACATGTTCCAACGGAAGTTGCCATATAGTAATGACCACCAAGTACACAAGAGGGTATAACAGGCTGTATACTGAACTGGAATAGCTCTAATTTGGATGAAAACATTTGCAGATTTGTATTCATCTAATGCAGATTTGTATTCATCTAATGCAGATTCAATAACTACATGGGTCTACAAAAAAATATACACAGGTGCTAATCTTTGAATGGATTTAGGGTATTTTTAGGGTGCAGAATTAAAAAAATCCTATTACTTTTGCTGAATTTACTCTATTTTTTTTGATGATGGAGATCCATGAAATACATTTCCCCAATGCAACTTGCGTGTGATAACAAATGCAATAGCTTTTGATCTGTCTTTTGACTCTTTAACAAAGTCTTCAAAGTCTTAGGTAATTAAATATCCAATATAAATATTTTTTATTTCAATTTGTAGGCTATATAAGCGACTTTTTGAAACAAAATTCTTCTGTGAATTTGCTGAGGAAAAAAGTCTGCTAGAGTTAACGTTTGTCAACACAGTCTTAGTTTATACTCAAAACGTTCTCTATTAAGTATGTAAATACAGTAGAACCTTGGTTAATGAGAACAATCCGTTCTGGGACTGTGGTTGTTAACCAAGTTACTCGTTCAGCAAAGCAAGATTTCCCATAGGAAATCATTGCAATGCAGACAATTCGTACCACAACCTGTTAAATGTCCCATTCCACACACATACAAACACGCACAAACACACACATTATGCTCACCTTACCTTCCGTTCCCTCGCCGGCCTCATGGAACTTGTAGTTCGCCCGTACACGCTGTGTATCGGGTAACCATCGCGACAATGGAGGAACTTCCGCTCCCAGCGCGCTGACTTCAAAGAGAGGAGCCGCTTGCCTCTGATTGGCCAGTGCGCTGCCTTTGAGTAGCGGCTGACAGGGGAAGGTCCTCCCTCGTCGCTACAGGATATATATCTGTAACCATCGCGATGAGGGTAGACCTTCCCCTGTCAGCCGCTACTCAAAGGCAGCGCGCTGGCCAATCGAAGGCAAGCTGCTCCTGCCTTTGACGTCAGCGCGCTGGGAGCGGGTGTGTACTTTCGAACTACAAGTTCCATGAGGCCAGCGAGGGAACGGAAGGTAAGGTGAGCATATGTGTGTGTGCGTGTGTGTTTGTATGTGTTTGTGTGTGTGTTTGTGCGTGCTTATGTGTGTTTGTGTGGACTGCAAGAGCGGATTAGAGCGCGGTGGATGTACGGAACCAGAAGTGTGTGCGGTGAGTATTTTGCTCGTACAGCAAAGCTTTGTCATAAACAGAGTTACAAATTTACAGCAAGCTTTGCTTGTTCAGCAAAATACTCGCTAACTGGGTTACTCGTTAGCGAGGTTCCACTGTACATGTAAAAATTATGACTTCATCAAGAAGAGCCTGCATGAATAATCCTGATGTATTCTACTACATCTGTTGAGAGTACATGGTAGAAAAACAAAGAAGAAATATCACAGACTTTGTGCATCGAGCATACCGGTCTGTGGATTACAGCTCAGAGACCAGGATAAGCATTGGGCTCTACATATGATTTGCAAAACATGTGTCGATCACCTATGACAGTGGACAAATGGTGAAAAAAAAGTTTAAACTTTGAAAATAGTATAGAGAGATCCGAAAAGCCACTATGACAATTAAAGGTTTTAATCGAAAACTCTGTGGGATTATCCTAATTTGGAATCAGCAAGTCTACATATTCCTCATGGCAATGATGTTCCCATACCAGTGTTTACCGGACAACCAGACCATCCACTGTCAGACTCTGAAAAGTGGCAGGGATTGGAGTATATGGCAGGTAGTAGCAGGGAAAGTGAATTTGAGGGAAGCTGTTCGATGCCTCAAACAATAAGCCAAAAAGAAGTCCTTTACCTAATTCGAGACTTAAAAATTATTATTATTATAGCGCCATTTATTCCATGGCGCTTTACAAGTGAAAGAGGGTATACGTACAACAATCATTAACAGTACAAGACAGACTGGTATAGGAGGAGAGAGGACCCTGCCCGCGAGGGCTCACAGTCTACAGGGAATGGGTGATGGTACAATAGGTGAGGACAGAGCTGGTTGTGCAGTGGTCTACTGCACTGAGGGCTATTGTAGGTTGTAGGCTTGTTAGAAGAGGTGGGTCTTGAGGTTCCTCTTGAAGCTTTCCACGGTAGTGGAGAGTCTGATGTGCTGAGGTAGAGCATTCCAGAGTATGGGGGATGCACGGGAGAAATCTTGTACACGATTGTGGGAAGAGGAGATAAGAGAGGAGCAGAGAAGGAGATCTTGTGAGGATCTAAGGTTGCGTGCAGGTAGGTACCGGGAGACTAGATCACAGATGTAGGGAGGAGACAGGTTGTGCATGGCTTTGTATGTCATGGTTAATGTTTTGAACTGGAGTTGTTGGGCGATGGGAAGCCAGTGAAGGGATTGGCAGAGTGGCAAGGCTGGGGAGTAGCGAGGGAAGAGGTGGATTAAGCGGGCTGCAGAGTTTAGGATAGATTGGAGGGGTGCAAGAGTGTTGGAAGGTAGGCCAGAGAGCAGGAGGTTGCAGTAGTCGAGGCGGGAGATGATGAGGGCATGCACTAATGTTTTTGCAGATTCTTGGTTAAGGAAAGCACGGATCCGGGAGATATTTTGGATGTGTGGCTTGAAGGATAGAGCAGAGTCGAGGGTCACTCCAAGGCAACGAGCTTGTGAGACTGGGGTGAGTGAGCAACAATCAAGTTTGATGGAAAGGCTTGTTGGAGGAGATGAGTGAGGAGGAGGAAAGACAAACTCTGTTTTGTCCATGTTAAGTTTTAGGAATCGTGCAGAGAAGAAGGATGAAATAGCAGACAAACATTGTTGTATTTTGGTTAGTAGAGAGGTAATGTCAGGTCCAGAGAGGTAGATCTGTGTGTCAGCGGCATAGAGATGATACTGGAAGCCGTGGGACTCTATGAGCTGTCCCAGGCCGAAGGTGTAGATGGAGAACAGCAGGGGTCCAAGAACTGAGCCTTGAGGGACACCGACAGATAGGGGGCAAGATGAGGAAGTGGTGTGAGAACGGGAGACGCTGAAAGTTCGGTCGGTTAGGTATGAGGAGATCCAAGATAGGGCCAAGTCTGTGATGCCCAGAGATGAGAGAATCTGTAGTAGGAGGGAATGGTCTACTGTGTCGAAGGCAGAGGACAGGTCCAGGAGGAGGAGGATAGAGTAGTGTCGCTTGGCTTTGGCGGTTAGTAGATCATTGGTGACTTTGGTTAGGGCAGTTTCGGTAGAATGATGTGGTCGGAAGCCAGATTGAAGCCGGTCAAAGAGGGAGCAGGAGGAGAGGTATGAGGACAATTCAAGATGGACATGCTGTTCCAGTAGTTTTGAGGCGTAGGGGAGAAGGGATATGGGGCGAGAGTTTGACACAGAGGATGGGTCAAGGGAGGGCTTTTTGAGGATGGGTGTAATAGAGGCATGTTTAAAGCATGAAGGGAATACACCACTTGCTAGTGATAGGTTGAAGAGATGGGTTAGGGCTGGGATGAGGACTGCGGTGATGTTGGGGATGAGGTGCGATGGGAGCGCGGGTCCAGTGCACAGGTGGTTAGATGTGATCTTGAGAGTAGAGTGGAGAGATTGTTTTCTGTCATGGTGGAGAAGCTGGATTTGGAGGAAGAGGGATGAGTAGCTATGATGAGGGGCTGTGGGGATTGTGGGCCAAAGCTTGCTCTGATGTTGTCAATCTTCCGCTTGAAGAAAGAGGCAAAGTCTTCAGCTGAGAGGAGAGGAGAGTGAGGTGGTGACGGAGGAGAGAATTGAAAGTGTTGAATAGCCGTTTAGGGTTGTGAGAGAAAGAAGATATGAGGGATGAGTAGTAGGTTTGTTTTGCAGCAGTGAGTGTGGACTTGAAAGTGGTGAGGGACTCTTTATATGCAATGAAGTGCTCAGTGGAATGAGACCTCTTCCATCTGCGCTCAGCAATTCTGGAAGCCCGTCTTAGTTCTTTAGTCTGCCTCGTGTGCCAGGGTTGCCTGTTGATTGTGCGGGTTTTGGTGTGTGTGAGGGGGGCAGCTGATTCGAGAGCTGCAGAGATTGTAGCGTTGTATAAAGTTGCAGCGGCATCTGCATCATGTAGAAATGCAATGTCTGTGAGGGGGAGAAGGGACTGAGAAAGGGCGTGTAAATCAATGTGTTTGATATTTCTGCGAGGGTGTGAAAATTTGTGGAGGGGGGGTTGCATACTTGGAGAAGAGAGGGAAGAGAATGTGAGTAGGTTGTGGTCAGACAGGGGGAGAGGCAAGTTAGAGAGGTTAGAAAGGGAACAGAGGTGAGTGAAGATGAGGTCCAGCGTGTGGCCATCTTTGTGAGTAGCTGCAGAAGACCATTGGGTGAGGCCGAAGGAGGAAGCGAGTGTTAGAAGTTTGGAGACAGATGAGTGGGAAGTGTCAATGGGGATATTGAAATCACCCATGATGATGGTGGGGATGTCGGTGGAAAGGAAGTGTAGTAGCCAGGTGGTGAAATGGTCAAAAAAGGCAGTGGCTGGCCCTGGAGGGCGGTAAATGACAGCCAGCTGAAGGTTGGAGGGGGCGTAGATGCGTATGGAGTGCACCTCAAAAGATGGGAGCGTGACAGAGGGTGGTAGTGGAAATGGTGTAAAGGAGCATTGGTCGGACAGGGGCAAACCAACTCCTCCACCATGCTTGTTAGTGGGGCGGGGAGTGTGAGAGAGTTGGAGACCGCCATAAGAAAGTGCAGCAGGAGAGGCAGTGTCAGAGGGAGTGAGCCAGGTTTCTGTGATGGCGAGGAAGGAGAGTTTATTAGTGATGAACAGATCATGAATGTAGGATAGTTTGTTGCAGACAGAGCGAGCGTTCCATAGAGCTCCTGTTAGTGGGACTGGAGGAGCGGGGGCTGGGTGAATGGGTATGAGGTTTGCGAGGTTGCGGAAATTTGTGTTAGGTTGTTGAAGAGGGTTTGAAGTGACAATAGGGATGTGGTGAGGAGGGCCAGGATTTGGAGCAATATCCCCAGCAGTGAGGAGAAGCAGTGAGAGTGTTAGTAAGTGGGAGCAGGAGAGGCCATGAGATGGTTGTGTGTGTCTGGAGACACTGGTGAAATGTGGAGGAAAATATCTGAGGGGAAGGTAAGATGGGTGGGGGGGATGGAGGGAGAGATGAATAGTTCATTACTGGCTTTAGGGATCAGAGGGGGCAGTAAAAAGTGAAGTATTATAGCGGTGAAAGTGAATAGAAACACAAACATTGTTTACATTGCCTATGTATGCAGTTACCTTCCGGTCACTTCCGACCCAATTCTGGCCTAATTCAATGCGTCGTACTTATATGGTGCATACTTGTATTGGTGCAGACGAAAAGTCTGCACCAAGTAAATCTGTCCAAGCAAGTTTCTAAGCTTTTAGCATCCAGACTTAATGATTTAAATCATACAAAGGCAAAAGCTAAAACTAGAGTCTATCGTACAAGAGTAAGAGGCTTCTCCTATATTTCAACCAAGAGGAAGAATTTGTACACTGCAGTGATATCCCAGGAATTGTACTTCAAATGGGACTAACGGAATATGGACCAGGAGACTGGCGGCTTTTTATAGACCGCTCCATTAGAAGCTTGAAATGTGTTCTCTTGCATGGTAACCAGTTACGCGTCTTTTCCCATTACTTACTCCACAAAACTTAAAGAAGAATATGAAAATATAAAAATCGTATTACAGAAAATTCGGTATCATTAACATCAGTGGTCGATTTGTGTTGATCTGAAGATCGTGAACTTCTTGTTTTGACAGCAATCTGGATACAAAAAGTACCCATGCTTCATGTGCTTCTGGGATAGCAAGATCATTGGACAAAAGTGTCATGGCCTTCAAGGGAAGAAATGATTGTTGGCGCTGAAAATAAGTCGCTGGTGGACAAAGAAAATTATTCTCCCACCGCTTCATATTCCGTTGAGATTAATGGAGCAATTTGTTAGAGCTTTGGCCAAATTGGGTAATGGCTTCAAGTACATTTGTATATCATTCCCTGGACTGAGCATGGAAAAACTAAAAGCTTGAAATTTTGATGGTCCTCATATTCGTAAACTCATGAATGATTCCAATTTTCCCACATGAATGAATGACACCGAGGCTTTGGCCTGCAAGAATTTTATCTCTGTTGTGAAGAACTACTTGGGTAATCATAGAGCAGACAATTATGAAGAATTGATGAAAGATATGCTTCTAACGTCAGAAATTTGGGAATTAATATGAGCATGAAGATACTCTCTATAGCCATTTAAACAGATATCCAGATAAGCTTGGAGACTTCAGCAAAGAACAAGGTGAGGGGTTCCCCAAGAATAAAAAGTTGATGGAGGAGAGATGTCAAGGCAGAAGGGACAGACACAGGATGGCAGAAGGGACAGACACAGGATGGCAGAAGGGACAGACACAGGATGGCAGAAGGGACAGACACAGGATGGCAGAAGGGATAGACACAGGATGACAGAAGGGACAGACACAGGATGACAGAAGGGACAGACACAGGATGGCAGAAGGGACAGACACAGGATGGCAGAAGGGACAGACACAGGATGGCAGAAGGGACAGACACAGGATGGCAGAAGGGACAGACACAGGATGGCAGAAGGGACAGACACAGGATGGCAGAAGGGACAGACACAGGATGGCAGAAGGGACAGACACAGGATGGCAGAAGGGACAGACACAGGATGGCAGAAGGGACAGACACAGGATGGCAGAAGGGACAGACACAGGATGGCAGAAGGGACAGACACAGGATGGCAGAAGGGACAGACACAGGATGGCAGAAGGGACAGACACAGGATGACAGACTGTCGGAGTCTCCAACATGATTGTCCTGATGACACACATAAAAGGAAATATCATAAACAGTGTTTTTTGAAGTATTGATATTCATAACAATTACCAATTTAATATTTTATTAAGTAATCAAATGATACATAACTTTTTCCTGTCACTTAGATATTTTTAATTTTTTTTTTTGTCTGTTTCTAGGCTGTTTACTTACTAGTTGTAACAAATTAATAATATTCTTGCAATTCTGAATGCTTTTCAGTCATGTTACATTAGATAGTTAACTATTCAATATCTTAGAAACTAGAGAAAATCTGGAAAAACTGAAATCCTATTCTTAATCAGCACCCTAAACTTAATATATAACTGTTCAGACAGCCTTGGCACCAAAATCACTGTATTATACAACTGTTATTTTTACAATTTTTGCAGTGTTGTGTACGGACGGTCATAAACCTTTTAACAAACACCAGTAAGATCATGTTAAGTATTCTCAATTATTTTATAGATGAACATCATTCATTTCTCGTTTATTTGTTGTATGACAAATAACAGACATACAGCAATGATTTCCTGTTGCACACTCACAATTTGATATAAAAGGCAAGATTTGTGTTTACCTGTGGTACATAGTATGCCTAAAGTGCAAAGGTTGTAATTTGTGGAAACAGAACTGCACGTCTGTCTGTCCCTTGGGAATTAACCCTTGGGGTCCCTCTTGATCGTACTGACGTCATGGGGAATAGGATTTTGTAATGTAAGTAATTATTACACAGGGTAAGATTTGTCCTGTTTGCCACAGACCAATTATTTGGTTGCTTCCTCAGGCCAGACTGTGTAGTTCATGCTTACTCTTCTTTGCCGACACTGGGTTAGACACTGAAGAATCATTTTAATTCACAGTCAGGTCACAGAAACACTGCCCTAATTATTAATTAAGGGGAACCTGTCACCAGATTTTATATACAGCATTCTACCATGCTGTATATAAGAACCACGCTGCTGTGTACAACGTAAAAGTCACTTTATAATACTCAAACGGTCGGTGAGGAGCAGACTGGTTGGATGGGTGTCTCTGTTCTCCGGGTCCGGTGCCTCCTCTTTCAGCCATCTTTGTCCTTTGTCTGAAGCCTGGGTGCATTACGTGTCCTACATCATACACGCTCGCCGGCACTGAGGTTCTGCGCTAGTGCACTTTGATCTGCCCTGAGCAGGGAGATCAAAGTATTGTAGTATACAAGTCCGGGACTTCAATGCCGGCCTGTGTGCAACGTGTCATGCACCCTGGCTTCAGAAGGAGGACAAAGATGGCCGAAAGAGGAGGCGCCGGACCTGGAGAACGGAGACACCCATCCGACCAGTCCGCACCAACCGTTTAGATGAGTATTATAAAGTGATTTATATGTTTTACGCTGCGGCCTGGGTTCTTATATACATACAGGTCCTCTTCTGCACAGGTAAATACCCCTTATTTATCATGTTTATACTTGGGAGGCTCCCCTACATACTTGCTCTTGACATTAGTGAATAACACGCTGTATCTGAGATACCCTATGCTGTAATTATGCTATATCTTTTCTTCACAGTTACATTATTAGCATATTTATACCATGTACTACAGCTACAGCGGTTATATGTACTAACACAAGTATTATTGGCAACATACATAGTTCCGGCCCTACAATAATGATATGTACTATGACTATAGCTATTGCATGATTGCTATACATACCACATTTGTGAACTGTGTTCCAATTCTAATTCCTTTTTCTGTGTTTTTACTTTTACTGACCCTGATTTTTACAGCCAAATGTTTTTGTTTTTTTCTCCTATATATTGGATTTTTTGTATCTAACCTTAAACCTCTGCATAGATACTTGTACTTGACTTTTAGATATTTATACATGTGAAACCCCTGTTCTATTATTGAATGTTCTCAGTGAGAGGAACAAAATTATAATCTTGTGATACCTTTTAATGGCTAACTAAAATAAATAAAATAAAGTGATGTTACAAAGCAAGCTTTCGAGACACCTCAGGTCCCTTCATCAGGCATGGTATGACAAAATATCTGAAGAAACACAAATATATGCCCAAACAGAGCAGAGGGATGGCATAATAAGACATTTAAATAAACACTGAGCTTAGAAAGTGAATCCTTAATTAGCTTTGATTAGTGGTGTGAGAGTTTTATTGTCCCAATATCCATGTAGGATCAGAGGCCCCTGTTCTAGTCATACTGCCAGTTAGTATTCATTAATTTTTAACCACTAAAAAAATGTGTCATCTTTGACCCAATCGGTTCTTCTTAGAATTTTTTGTTCTAAAAAATTGGTGCCTTCGATCATTCCCGTAGGTCTATTACATCCATATGACCCACACACTGCTTCAATATGTGTACTTGTCATTTAACGTTGTAATTTTTATTAAACAAACTCTGTAAGGAAATGTAATGACAGAAATACCTTGAATACGTTATTTGGAATAATAACCGTCTGATGGATGTAACAAATCTCCCTGGTTGATTTGCTCTGCATGGAGATAATTCATATGATACATTGAAGTGCCATAGAAAGGGAGCCGCGCCACTTCTCGTCATAGTCAAGAGTACAGATGTGTGATTGTGCCGTTTTGTCTTGCAGTGGTCTCCCCGACTGGTTCGCGTCCTCCAAGTCGTAACCGTAACAATGAGATGCCTGGGGACGAGGAGCTGGGCTTTGAGGCAGCTGTTGCTGCGCTAGGTAGGTAATATATTTATATCATGGCCTCATAAATGTAGTTGTTTTGCTGTTTAATTCTTTTCGCACATTAGTGTATAATACAACCCAGCATTTTTGTACCTGAGCTATAAAACAAGTACGTACTTATAGAGCGTTATACATGCTCATAATAGGCTTGTTTTTGCATATAAAAGCAGCAGCATTATGGCGACTGTCCACAGATGTAACCGTTATTGCTAACGATCCAAACTATAACAACCGCCATTAACTATAATTGTTATTTTCGCGGTATGGAAATAATTAGTTCCGGCTAATGGCTGGTACATTTATTGGACACGCTTTATTAATATTTATTGGTTGGCAATGGTATAAACTCATTTTTTTTTTTTTTTTTTAAGCTAGCTTCGGGGAAAATAATACATTTCTATAAAAAGAGTGATTCTTCCCATTGTTATTGATGTCAATGCAAATGTCCCTTTCATGATAAACACCCCAGTTTTAAAAATGTGGGGAAACTATGTGTAAATGGAGTCTTCACGAGTACGCGCAACCTATGGCAAATGTAGATTAGCTGCTGATCTACAGTACATATCAGATTCCGCAGTGGAAATCTGCAGCAAAGTGCAGTACAATGCATGGGGGCGGGGGGAGGGGGTTGGATCTCATGGGTCTCTGGAACCGACACATAAATAGTCCGAAAACTGTGTAAGCTGTGATTACAGTGTCTTGTGAAAGTATTCATCCCCCTTGAATTTTTAAACCTTTTCCCACATTTCAGGCTTCAAACATAAAGATATAAAAATGTTAATGTTATGGTGACGAATCAACAACAAGTGGGACACAATTGTGAAGTTGAATGAAATTTATTGCTTATTTTAAACTTTTTTTTTTTAAAAAAAATAAATAACTGAAAATTGTGGCGTGCAATATTATTCATCCCCCTTAAGTTAATACTTTGAAGCGCCACCTTTTGCTGCGATTACAGCTGCAAGTCGCTTGGGGTATGTCTCTATCAGTTTTGCACATTGAGAGACTGAAATTCTTGCCCATTCTTCCTTTTTAAAACAGCGAGCTGAGTGAGGTTGGATGGAGAGCGTTTGTGAACAGCAGTTTTCAGCTCTTTCCACAGATTCTCGATTGGATTCAGGTCTGGACTTTGACTTGGTCATTCTAACACCTGGATATGTTTATTTGTGAACCATTCCATTGTAGATTTTGCTTTATATTTGGGATCATTGTCTTGTTGGAAGACAAATCTCCATCCCAGTCTCAGGTCTTCTGCAGACTCCAACAGGTTTTCTTCAAGAATTGTCATGTATTTGGCTCTATCCATCTTCCCATCAATTTTAACCATCTTCCATGTCCCTGCTGAAGAAAAGCAGGCCCAAACCAAGATGCTGCCACCACCATGTTTGACAGTGGGGATGATGTGTTCACGGTGATGAGCGGTGTTGCTTTTACGCCAAACATATCGTTTGGCATTGCGCCCAAATAGTTTGATTTTGGTTTCATCTGACCAGAGCACCTTCTTCCACATGTTTGGTGTGTCTCCCAGGTGGCTTGTGGAAAACTTTAAACGACACTTTTTATGGCCATCTTTGAGAAATGGCTTTCTCCTGGCTACTCTTCCATAAAGGCCAGATTTGTGTAGTGTACGACTGATTGTTGTCCTATGGACAGACTCTCCCACCTCAGCTGTAGATCTCTGCAGTTCATCCATAGTGATGATGGGCCTCCTGGCTGCATCTCTGATCAGTCTTCTCCTTGTTTGAGATGAAAGTTTGGATGGACATCTGGGTCTTGGTAGATTTACAGTGGTATGATACTCCTTCCATTTCAATATGATCGCTTGCACAGTGCTTTTTGGGATGTTTAAAGTTTTGGAAATCTTTTTGTAACCAAATCCAGCTTTAAACTTCTCTACTACAGTATCACGGACCTGCCTGTTGTGTTCCTTGGTCTTCATGATGCTATCTGCTCTTTAAACAGAACACTGAGGCTATCACAGAGCAGGTGCATTTACATGGAGACTTGATTACACACAGGTGGCTTATATTTATCATCATTAGTCGTTTAGGACAACATTGGATCATTCAGAGATCCTCAATGAACTTCTGGAGTGAGTTTGCTGCACTGAAAGTAAAGGGGATGAATAATATTGCACACCCCACTACTTTTCAGTCATTTATTTTTTATAAAAGTTTAAAATAAGCAATAAATATCGTTCACCTTCACAATTGTGTCCCACTTGTTGTTGATTCTTCACCATAACATTATAATTTTTATCTTTAGGTTTGAAGCCTGAAATGTGGGAAAAGGTTGAAAAATTCAAGAGAGCCGAACACTTTCGCAAGGCACTGTATCTAAATCTGCAGTATGCTCCTTGCAGCAAGATGCACTGCAAAGAGATTTCATCACGTCTACATATACTGATATATATTTTTGATCTGATATTAGTCTTTTTTCCTATTATGCATATGATCATTAGTAGCAATAGACTGAGCCAGACTGTATTGAATTGTTTTGAAGTGTTTAATGATCGTGTTCCCATCATGGCAGGGGGCATTGTGGAGGGAAGGTATTCTATTATTGTGCACAGATGTGAATCCTAAACTTGTAACCGTGGCCATGATGGTAGGTGGCGGCTCTCTGGTCGTCTAGCACACTTTTGCGGCATGTACAGGCACTGTAAGGCTACTATTAATATTAACATGGCCTACTAATAGAAACAAGAAAAGGAGATAACTTGTCTCATAGCGTGGAGGTTAGGAAAGATTAAATACAGAATTTGATCATTAGAATGAGTGGAAAAAATGCCAAAGTGTTCAGACTTATGTTTCCACCTTTTTAGTCCAATGGGAGACGTTTCACTGTCATTTTTAATATATCAGCTACCCCTCAGACAGGAAAGTTGTCCAGGCTCTTGATGTAATAGGTTTTTTGCGTTTTGTTCTGTCTGTACACATTTTTAGCAGATGGCACATGTCACAGAGAGTATTACCAGGTTCAAAATGACTGGCTCTTTTGTACTCCCTCTTGTACATATCGATATAAGCAGTGAAAATATCCGGCTGTAACTGCTTTTGTTGTAACTCATTTGCCCAGGCATGAAGACCACAGTCAGTGAAGCAGAGCATCCTTTGCTTTGTGAGGGAACGAGAAGAGAGAAGGGTGATTTGGCACTAGCTCTAATGATTACCTACAAAGATGATCAATCCAAGCTGAAAAAGGTACTTAAAGAACTGAAACCAACAGTATATTCAGCACCTCATGATGTGTGTGCCACTTATTATCCGGTTTGGGAAAGAGAAACTGTTACACTAGAAAGCCACTCCATAGCCTCAGTAACACGTGGCATAGTCCACAATGCTACTCTATACACAATAACAGGCAATACAGGGCTCGGAGCCGTCAGCCTCTGCACAGGGAGACGCCTGGGGTGAATACAGCAGAGCTGCTGGGTTACTATCATTACGTCTGATGGGTTGTAGTAATTGGTGGGGGCCCAGAGATTAGACCACCTCCAATCAGTAAGTGACAACATATTCTAGCAATTTGCTATTGAAGCATGTAATCTTACCGATTTACTTTAACTCACGTTTTTTTCTTTATTTCTCACCTTAATTCCAGATTTTGGACAAGCTATTGGATCGAGAAAGTCAAACTCACAAACCTCAGACTCTGAGTTCCTTCTATTCTTCCAGTAAACCAACGGCAGCCAGTCAAAAATCTCCTTCTAAACATGCCTCCCAGTCCACAGCAGCCATCCTAATATCAGGTAGCCCAGCCACTCACCAGCAGCCAGGTGTGACCAATGCAGTCCATGGCGGGATCACTGAAAACTTCTCAGAGAAGAACGCACAGGGTACCTCACTCACCTTGCTGTTTTTTTCCTGCCCATTGTAATGTCAACAATGATCATGTTACTGATGTTGCTGTTACATGTGTTATGGTGCCCCCTGGTGGTCTTTTGATCTCCTCTCACGATGTTCAGACAAACTGTAATTCTTATTTTTTCAGGTTCAATAGCAAAAATCAGTGCTCGAGAATCCGCTTTTTCTAACCAATGCTAAGCTCAATGAATTGCTGTTTTACCAGACTGCATTGCCGGGCCTATAAGTCTCATTACACATTTGTTTTGTTCTCTGCATGGGGAAACAATAGCTCCTAGACTCAAGTGTTTCTTAGTAATCTGAGAAGCGCACTAAAAGGGATTGTCCGGTGAGAACAAGTTATCGCCTATCCACGTTAGATGATAACTTACTGATCATGGGGGTCTGACCGCTGGAGCCTGCACTGATCGGCAGAATGGGGCACTTTTATGTTAGTTAGAATAGAGTGGCAGGGTGCAGGCTTCATTTGCGCTCAGTTCACGCGCTCAACTTTTTCCAAACAATAATGAATGATTCGCTGGTCAGACATCCAACTTGCCGATCCGTTTTGTAACAGGCAATCATTGCCCATATCAGCAGTTGCACCCTCACCGGTGAGAAAGTTATCACCTGTCTTGCAGATAGGGGATAACTTATTTTCACTGGACACCCCCTGTAAGTATTCTGTGAGTGTATTAACACATTACCTGCTTTAACAATGTTGTATGTGTGTGTTACAGAAAACTCCCAGAAATCAAGCAGCGAACCAGTGGAAGCACAAGTGTACAAACAGGAAGGAAAAGTTCCTAGCCGCCTTGCCTTGGGAAACCGAGGAGGATATAACGGGAGGTGTTGGGGGTCACCAGTGCGTCAGAAAAAAAAGCACACAGGTAATTGACATTCAGTCACATCTCCTGCAATGTATTGATGTATTATGGATGCTTATAGTTAGAGGTTGCATTGATGCCTCTAGAAGCGTCATTGGTGCCTGCAAACACAGCAGACCACTTTGAAATCGGTCTGGTCTATTTATATGAGACTGAAGTTGGTTTGGGCCACTGGGCAGATCTGACCGCAGTATTAGGGGCACTTTGCACACAACGACATTGCAAGCTGATGCTTGCGATGCCGAGCACGATAGCCCCCGCCCCCGTCGCAGCAGCGATATCTTGTGATAGCTGCCGTAGCGAACATTATCGCTACGGCAGCTTCACATGGACTCACCTGCCTTGTGACGTCGATCTGGCCGGCGAACCGCCTCCTTTTTAAAGGGGTGGGTTGTGCGGCGTCATAGCGACGTCACATGGCAGGCGGCCAATAGAAGCGGAGGGGTGGAGATGAGCAGGACGTAAACATCCCGCCCACCTCTGTCATTCCGCATAGCCGGCGTGAGCTGCAGGACGCAGGTAGGAGATGTTCCTCGCTCCTGCGGCTTCACACACAGCGATGTGTGCTGCCGCAGGAACGAGGAACAACATCGTACCTGTCGCAGTCGCGTAATTATGGAATTCCCAGACACTACACCGATGATACGATTACGACGATTTTGCCCTCGTTAATCGTATCATCTAGGATTTACACACTACAATGTCGAGTGCGACGCCGGAAGTGCGTCACTTTCGACATGACCCCTCCGACACCTACGATGTCGTAGTGTGCAAAGTGCCCCTCCCAGTTCAAGGAAATTCTGAACATAAGAAACTTTTTTTTTTTATTACACTCCTTGTTTTAAAAAAGTATTCCAAAGCAATTTCTACTATTTTCAGAGCCCCTATAGAAGTTAATGAAGAGAGCTGCACATGCTCACTGATCCGGCTAGTCATGTTGCAGTAAGACGTGGCCCTGTTTTGGAGATGCATGCGGGTCTCTTAGGTGGGGCCTGTTTTTTTTTTAATCATATATGGCATATCCAAAGGATAAGGATATGCCATAAATGTATGCAATTAGAAAACCTCTTTAACTTCCATTGTGGGTTACCATTGCTGACTGCCAGGCAATTTGGAGGGGACAGAGCGTGCAATAGTCTTATCCCGGGGGGGGGGGGGGGGGTGAAGTAAAAGTATAAGTGATGGTGCTCACCTGGTGTAGTTGTGTGAGACACAACTACTTATTCAGGTTAGAATGGCTGCTGCAGACCCACAACAAAGTCTGTACAGTGATACCTTGGTTTTCGTTGATACAATCAATGAAAACCGAAGCCGACTAAAACCAAAGCAATTATTTCCATAGGAATCAATGTAAATCCAAATAATTTGTTTTAGACACTCTAAAATACATACCAAAAGCACATTTTATAAGGAATAAAGATTGTGTTTAATACTAAAAACAATAAGAAATGAATATAAAAGGAATATTAAATGAATATGAAACACTAATGTAAAGAATAAATACATTTTATCTTACATTTCTTACATACATTTTGAAACTGACAAGCGGAGTGACACTCACATAATGCCACACATAGCCAGAGAATGCATGGATCACCCTTTGTTTTAGCAAAAATAGCAGCGTAGTCACGTGGGCAAGCAGACAAGAACAGACGAAAACCGAGGCAATCAACGAAAACCGAAATCAACGATAACCGAGATCAATGAAAACCGAGGTACCACTGTATATGGGATTGGAAAGGAATTGGTTAATCCTGTACTGTCGAGAAGTAATGAGGAGAGTAGACAGATTCATTGAGTGTGATTTGTGTACACGTCTCAGAGCTTACCAACTCCTTCATCAGGACAAATCACAATGTCCTAATGGAGTTGGTAAACTCTGAAACGCGTTGACAGATCGCACTCCAGGAATTTGCCCACTCATCTCATTAATTCTCAGCAGTGCAGAATTCACAGATTCAACAGATTTCTTTCCAACCTCATAGGCAGCACCTGATGACCGCTTATAAAGATCCGTGTGCTCTTTTTGCTTGACTTGAGCATCTCCTGGTGACTCAATATGAGGAGTAAATGAAGTTTTATAAGGGGCCACACTCCCTACATAGAAAGCAGGAGCCCCCAGTGCCCACACTATGATTGTTAGTGCCAGATTTATACGATTTCCTGTAACCCAATCTATACTCTCAGTAACAGCATTAGTGTGCTGTACTCATAAGGTGGAATGTATGAGTTCTTGGTGGGGACGTTACTGTCTAGATAGTTTTTATTTAATGCTCATGTTTTATATATATATATATATTTTATTAACAAAAGGTATGGCCAGCATTGACAGCAGCGCACCAGAAACTACATCTGACAGCTCCCCGACTCTTAGTCGCCGACCACTGCGTGGAGGTTGGGGTGCTACTCCTTGGGGACGTGGGCAGGACAGTGATAGTATCAGCAGCTCCTCAAGTGACTCACTTGGATCATCATCATCTAGTGGGAGCAGGAGGGCAAGTGGTGGAGCCAGAGCCAAGACCGTGGAAGTTGGAAGGTAAACACTGCTTTTGCTGCAGTAAAATATGCATGCAAATTTCTTTTTTATGGTCCAGAAACCATTTTAAGTAAATTACTTGATTGTGTCTATTGTCCAGATACAAAGGACGTCGTCTGGAGAGCCATGCTCCCCATGTACCTAATCAACCTTCTGAAGCAGCTGCCCATTTCTATTTTGAACTGGCCAAGACTGTCCTCATAAAAGCTGGTGGGAACAGCAGCACTTCCATTTTTACACATCCCTCCTCCAGCGGTGGACACCAAGGGCCCCATCGCAACCTGCACCTCTGTGCCTTTGAGATAGGTCTTTATGCTCTGGGCCTTCACAATTTTGTGTCTCCAAACTGGCTATCTAGGACCTATTCTTCACACGTCTCCTGGATAACAGGTGAGAGACATATATAGGTAATTGAAATGTCTAGTGAAGTTGGAAAGCATTGGCCAAAGTAACCCATAGTGGGACTGCAGCTGTTTTTCTAGATCACTAGTGATGGGTGAAAAGTAAGTGTTCGTGCTCGGATTATTCATAATGAATCCAAAGTACAATTCCGGTATTTGTCACGAATAACAAACCTAATGCAAGTCAATAGGGAACCCGAGCATTTTTCTTGTGACGAATACTGGAATAAGTACTCTGTATTCAGAAGGCATAATCCAATCACAAATAGTTACTATTAATCACTATATATCATAGCCCATCACTATAGAGTACACATTATTATTAGTGATGGGCGGACCTGGACTGTAAAAGTCCGGATCTGCGTGGGTTCAAATGTACCCGAGCACCGACCCCATGCCCGGAACTCACAGGGAACACCGGGTAACGATCCAGATCTGGCAACTTGAGTAATTAAAATAATAAAGGAAAAATGAAGAAAAAAAAAAAAGGGGAAAGCAGGCACGTTTATACTTACCGAGTCTCCCGCGCAGCTGAAACACGGCTTCTGGACACTCATTATCCTTCATGCATAATAATAAGCTGTTATTAACCCCTTATTACCCTGATTAGTACTGCACCAGGGCAATCGGTATGAGCCGGGCAAAGTTCGTATAATGGATATAACAATACTGGGCAGCTGCAGGCTGCTATTTTTAGGCTGGGGGGGCCCAATAACCATGGGTCTTCCCAGCCTGAGAATACCAGCCCTCAGCTGTCAACTTTATTGAGAGGAGAATCGCACTCTATTTGTTAAAATAATTTATTTATTTTTAAAAAGCCGCTTGTGGTTCTTATTTTCATAAAGTGGTAAAGTTCGTCTAATGGATATAACAATACTGGGCAGCTGCAGGCTGCTATTTTTAGGCTGGGGGAGCCCAATAACCATGGGTCTTCCCAGCCTGAGAATACCAGCCCTCAGCTGTCGGCTTTATTGAGAGGAGAATCGCACTCTATTTGTTAAAATAATTTATTTATTTTTAAAAAGCCGCTTGTGGTTCTTATTTTGATACACCACATCCAAGATAAGCACACAGCTGAGGGCTGCAGGCTGTAGCCATATGCGTTATCTTTGTTGGGTATCATGAGATTGCGGGGGACCGTACGCCAATTTGTTTATTTTTACACCAATAGAGACCCACACACAGCGCATGTCATTGCAAGCAGTCAGACACGCTGTCACACAGGGTGGGGGCGCATCTGACTGCAACCAATCCGAGACGCTGCTGGTGGGCGGAGGAAGCAGTGAATATGTATGAGGGTTAATGAGCGGCCCCGGAAGTAGCATTACAGTCGTGATGGAGACTAAGTATAATGTGCTTGCTCTAATCCCTCTATCCCTTCTACCACAAGGCAGATATCTGAGATCAATTTCGGGCTGGAACTGGGTTTTTTTTTTTTTTTTTATATAAAAAATAAAAATCTGGTTGGACCCACCTATCCCAGGTATCCACGCATCCGCCCATCACTAATTATTATACCCCGTATTTTTATTCATATTAATTTGTGCTCATTGACCTAATTTTGGATTTCAGGGCAGGCAATGGAGATTGGAAGTGCGGCTCTAAATATACTTGTGGAGTGCTGGGATGGCCATCTTACTCCACCAGAGGTGGCCTCTCTGGCAGACAGGGCTTCCAGAGCGAGAGATTCCAATATGGTTCGTGCCGCTGCAGAACTGGCTCTGAGCTGCCTCCCTCATGCACATGCCCTGAACCCCAACGAGATCCAGAGAGCGTTGGTACAATGCAAGGAGCAGGTATGTACAGATGAGGGATGACAGCAGGATTTACCTTCTAGCTCACAATTATCATTACTCTTTGACCTGAGCCAAACTCTACAGATGTAAGGAAAGTACTTCTTTTTTTTTTTTTTTTTTTTTTTTTTTTAAGATACAAGGGAGGAAATTTAAATTTGTTTTTGTGCAATGTGGTGTAAAGATGCCATCAGCTAATCCAGTTACTTCAAAACGTTTTTCTTCCTAGGATAACTTGATGCTAGAGAAGGCATGCATGGCTGTGGAAGATGCCGCGAAAGGAGGAGGTGTTTACCCAGAAGTCTTGTTTGAAGTGGCTCATCAGTGGTATTGGCTGTATGAGCAAATGGTGGGTGGCACTCCAGCACAAAGAGAAGGCGCTACTGGTTGCAGTACAGGAGGAGCTCGTTCTGTGCCGGAGGTCGTGCGTGGACTGACAGACAATAGGATAATACCAGATACCTCCACTGTGACCGTGGCAGCTGCGGTGACTGCTGCAACTGTGGTCCCGGTGATATCAGTCGGGTCAACCATCTACCAGCAGCATACTGCTATGGCTCATGCACACAGCCAAGGACTACACCCTTATACTACTCTACAGACACACATACCCACGGTGTGTAATCCGCAGTACATTGGAATCCCTCGCCAGCAGATCCCACAGCCAGCAGTCTTCCCAGTTCCTGGAACACTGTACACACAGGTAAATAACATGGGGGAGATACGTGGCACAGAATAAGGCTGTATATCATATATATAGGCCAGTGGCCATTGCTGGGGTTCTCGGTGGAAATCTTACTTTGGCCGTTTTTGTTTTTTAACAAGGCATAACATATGAGTGTGTTCTTGTGTTAACATCATTGGGTTATTACAGTCATATTTCTCAAGCTAAACATTGAAATGATCCTACAGGGCAGGAGACAGTTGAGCTCTACTTGGCTTTCTCAGTCAGTCCAGTAGACAATGAATGGATCGGTAAAATGCATGATTAGACAGATCAATCAGTTTGATCTCAACATTAAGAAGGAAAACGAGATCAGGATTTGCCTTCCTAGTGATCCCTGGCAGGCAACAATGAGCAGTCCTCCCACAGTGCTCGTCAGAAGCCTGTCTAGTGGTGAATTACAGTTTTGTAAAGACCATTTCTAAACATGGCACATACATAGTAATCAGTTCGGCATGATTACTGCGTCCTTCAGATTGTGCAGAGCCTAATGACTGTGTAATTTTCCCCTTATTTGCAGGGCGTTCATCCAGCGTTCATTGGTGCCCAGTATCCATACACAGTAACAACTCCTTCTATCGCAGCCACAGCTGTGTCCTTTCCAGGGGCTCCGGTCCCTTCTATGACACAGATTGCTGTCCACCCTTATCACACAGAAGCAGGACTGTCGCTAACATCTAATGTAGCAAGTAAGTGCCAATCACCCTCGTTACCAGGTAGAATAATCATTTCTCACCATTGTGGCATTTTCATGTTTTTACCACTGGGTGTTGCTATAATCCTTCACTAAAGAATAGAAGCATTAAGGAGGAAAGATGGGTTACTAAGGAACAATTCAGATTCACTTTAGATACCGTCTCCAGAGGAAGTGAACTCTTGGGGGCCAAGTGCCATATACGATATCAGGACTTTATTTTACAAATAGAAAATATCCATCTTGTGTAATATGATGTGATTGAACCTTTCATTGTGAACATTTAATTCCTAGCTTCATATCCACTGCCCCATGTATGTTTTCCTTTATTTTGAATGTGATTATTTATATATATGTATATATATATATATATATATATATATATATATATATATATATATATAATTATATAAATGAAATGTGTGTACATATATTATTCTTCTCCTGTATGCATGTTCCTGTAAACCAGATGTGCAGATTTGGAGAGATTCTTTAAAGCGCCACGCCAGCATATTTTTTGTCAGTGTTGGAGTGGCGCTTTAAATATCCCCTTGTCAAATACTCTCCTTCCAGCGTCTTCACCTTTTACCGATATCGCTCCGGCCCCACGGTGCCACCTCGTGACTGTAACGTCTTACTTGCCAGAAGTCAGAAGTTACGTCACCAAGTCTCAGTGTATCTTAGTGGACGTACATGCAGACTTCTAGGTTTTGGGATTTTTTAATTCTAGCAAAGCTGTTGGGTAATTGATGCTATCTTGACCACGGCCTACATGAATCAGGGATAGGTTTCCTAATTACTGGCATCTGAAATGTCGTATCAGTGAAAGGACTGGGAGAACAGGCATTAGGTTTTGGCTCTTCTAGCTTCTCCCTGCCCTGCTCGGCTTCATTGACTTATCTCCCCCTACACATAAATCGTTAATTTTTCTTGCAGTATTACTGAATACATTCATTAATGGTTCTCTCCTGATCTGATATACTTTTGGTTAATGTAAAAGACGTGGGTATATGGTGTCAAATTTACTTCCTTACCCTGTGACCCTTCTTTCCAGTAGGGAGTGTTCACACAGGGACTACATTTCCAGCCATCCCAGGCACTAATCTGACAACACTAACCACCCAACCCGCACAGCTGGTAACAGGGAGCTTCCCTGCGGAGGATGAGCAGCACAGCCAGCCTGTCAGTCCACAGGGTCTGCACTACCTTCACTCTGCGTATCGTGTTGGTAAGTAAATGGGTGTTACTTAGACCAAAATAGGATATAAATAGGCATAACCAAACTACATATACCAACCAAATACCTATTTATAAAAAATATTTAATTGATATGCATTAAAACAGTACAACATAATGCACCGTAAACATGGAGATGCAGTTACCAGATACCAGCAAAGTACTATGACCCCATACACGCATACACAGTAACAGAAGCGGAAAGAGTCTTCTTTGATTCAAATAAATGAGCCTAATGTGGATCTACCCAACAGCGGAGGTAATCACTGTAAGGTATGATGGTGCCTCCGCTCAACATCAACTTTCTCTATATGACTCTAAGGCTATGTGTCCACGCTGCGGAAAATGCGCGGATTTCTCACAGAAAAGCCGCGGATTTCCCGAAAATCTGCAGCACAGCTACTCCCCAGCCATTTCTATGGCATTTTGGAAATGCTGTGTCCACGCTGCGGATTTTTCCGCTGCGGAAATCGTGCGGATTTTCGTCCGGAAAAATCTGCAACATGTCAATTATTGTTGTGGATTTTCTTCCGGATTTTAGCTTTAAAATTGGGAAAAAAAAATCTGCATCAAATCCGCGGCAAATCCGCACCTATGAAAAGGTGCGGATTTTGCGGGAAAGCTGCGGATTTTGATGCAGAAAAATACGCAGAAACATTTTCCCGTGGACACAGCCTTAGATATACACTTTACAGGAAAAGGAAAAAATAAGCCAATTAACCATGTGTTTATAGAAGTCATTAAAAACCCCATGGGGTAGTTACTCCAATGTGGTATGCCAACAAATCATTATTATACTCGTTATTATTATTATAGTATGTGTATACTCGTACTTATACACTAGATGGAATACAGGTCATTGTACTCACACCCAATATATGGCATACATATCATTGTACTTTACACTCACACTCGACAACATGGGCTTATCAGGAGTGACAATAGTGAACTTATTTAAGATCATCTGTTAGCAATGTATACACTGTGGAGTAGAGATGCAGTGTCCCAGTCAAGCCACACGATTATCCCTGCAGGGATTCACACAGATGGTCACAAGTAGCCCGGACCTTCTGTTAGTGAAAAATTCTCTAGGATGTAGGAAACCCAGTCATTTCTTCAGATCACTCTAATTTGTTGCAGACACAATTCAGCATGTAGTTAATAAATTGTGAGGCGCTCCTGAAGATCAGTCATGAAAGCAACCATTTCATGCATACAAAGGATATTTTAAGCTATGGTGAAATATGTCTGTAAGAGAGGCACTACATATGAAAACTGTATATACCAATTGAGTTTTGTAGGTGGTCTATTGCACATAATTGTGAAGGCTATAGACAATCTTGTTCTGATGACTGCACTGAAATAAATATATCCACTGAAACAAATTGTAAAAAAAAAAATAGGTTGGGGGGCGGGTAGGAGTTCTTAGCAATACAACACACTCCAGACTTGCCTATTGCTGTGTCCAGGGATGGAGAACCTTTTTATCTAAAACATTAAAGGATTCCAGCTCACCCTTGTATGTGATCCAAGTCGCCCAGAGCAAGGAAGCGTCTAGCGCTAACACTTATGAATAGAAATCCAGCTTCACGGACTAAAAAAGTGTTTGGTTTTTTTTAGACAATCCATAAGTTAGGTGTACAAAAGTCAATATGACAACAGATCATATCGGAAATATTTCATTGATCTACATGTTTCAGGTGTATACCACCTTTAGTTATGACTACAGGTGGCATACACCCGAAATGCTTAGATCTATTATTATTATTATTATAGCGCCATTTATTCCTTGGCACTGTACATGTGAAAAGGAGTACACATAATAGGGAAAAGTATAATAATCATGAACAATATGAGGCACAGACAAGTAAGAAGAGAGAGGACCCTGCCCGCAAGGGCTTACAGTCTACAGGGGATGGGTGAGGATGCAGTAGGGAGGTGGGGGTGGGGGGAGAAAACATTATGAATTCTGTTTTGTCCTTGTTAAGTTTTAGAAATCAAACAGAGAAAAAGGATGAAATCGCAGATATTGTGGAATTCTGGTTAGTAAGGAAGTGATGTCAGGTCCACAGAGGTAGATCTGCGTATCGTCAACATACATATGATACTGAAAGTTGTGGGAGTGTCTAAGCTGTTCCTGGTTGAAGATGTAGATGGAGAACAGCAGTGGTCCAAGAACTCATCCTGTAGTAGAAGAGAGTCGTCCACCACGTCAAAGTTAGAGGAGAGGTCCAGCAGGAGGAGGACAGAGTACTGTCGCTTGGCTTTATCGGTTAATAGGTGACTTTAGTTAGGGCTTTTTTAGTGGAATGATGCAGTCAGAAGCCAGATTGTAGTCTGTCAAAGAGGGAGGAGGTGGAGGACAGTTCAAGATGAACATGCTGTTCCAGTAGTTTTGAGGCATAAAGGAGAAGTGATATGGGGCGATAGCGCGACACAGAGCATGGGTGTAATTGCGGCTTGTTTAAAGCATGAGGGGAAAACAGCAGTTGTTAGTGATGGGTTGAAGATATGGGTTAGGGTGGGGTTAAAGACTGCGGAGAGGTTGGGGATGAGGTGGGACGGGAGCGGGTGAAGTGCACAGGTGGTGAGATGTGATCTTGAGAATATGAAATGTTTCCGATATGATCTGTAGTTGTATGGCTTCTTGTCACACTTGGATTTTTACTTATGGATTGTCCGCAAAAATAATCCTTTTTTTTTTTTGTCTGTGAGGCTGTATTTCTGCAGTTGTGTAACCTTTTAATATTTCAAGGGCCATTTGGATATTTATAACCTCATTCGTGGGAGATGTAAAAGATGATCAAATTAAAAATGATCCTCCTCTATTTGGTGAAACGTTTAAATAACTCGCCCCCTAATATGATGGCTGGAGATGCTTCTGTTTGGTGAGGCTTTGATGTTAGGTGATATTGATGATGTTGCTACTCACATAGGAGACACTTGGAGCAGTAAAAATACATCACACGTAGTGGAGTGCACTAATTGCATCCAGAAAGAACATTTTGATGCAGACACTTGCCACTGTCCGGACTTAATCCAACATTGTGTGCACTGTAGCATTCGGTAGCCCAAAGAAGAATTAAAATGCTACCAAAAATGTGGCTGGTGGCCCAAGCACGGTGGTCCCTGCTAAGTATTACAGGGGCCAGAGGAAGTGATGTTGCAGGCCATAATTGGCCAGAGGTTCCCAACCCCTACACTAGTTGATAAGTTTTTATGTATTGAAATTGCTGTATCCCTTAAACAAGCTATATTTGCCCCCAGGAATGCTGGCCTTAGAGATGTTGGGTCGAAGAGCCCATAATGACCACCCCAACAACTTCTCCAGAAGCCCACCATACACTGAGGACGTCAAGTGGCTGCTGAGTTTAGCTGCTAAGTTAGGTAAGCATAAGTTCTGATAATGGATCCTCAGACTATTAATCTTTGGCTGAACACAATGAATACCAATCATCTTCGATTGCTGAATTTTTTTTCCCCAGTAATGAGACCAAGTTTATGCATCTAGTGCTTACTGACCTTTTCAGAGAATGCATGTGGCTTGAAAGCTGGCGCTTGTTTACCAGAATGAAATGACATTGCGCATCATATAGACTTTCACAGTACAAGTGGACACCGTGTGCTTCATAGTTTCCCTGTAATTGAATGTTCTGGATTTAACATATTTGAAATTTCTGCCTTGTTCTGTATTTATTTTTTGTCCTTTTTCTAGGTGTGAATTATGTGCATCAGTTCTGTGTAGGAGCAGCCAAAGGCGTGCTGAGCCCATTTGTACTGCAGGAGATTATTATGGAGGCCCTTCAGCGGCTTAACCCTGCCCACATCCATAACCACCTGCGCACTCCTGCATTTCATCAACTGGTACAGCGCTGCCAGCAGTCGTACATGCAGGTAAGTGTTACCTATTAGAAATGCCTCTTCAAAATGTCAAATTATTTATTAAATAGTATATGTGAGTTCTGAGCCTTCTCAGTCATCGCTGGGAAGGGGCTTCATATACAGTTAGGTCCAGAAATACATGGACAGTGACACAAGTCTTGGCATTTTAGCTGTTTACCAAAATATATTTAAGATACAGTCATATAATCAATGTGGAGCTCAAGTTCAGACTCTCAGCTTTAATTTGAGGATATTCACATCCGAATTGGAGTAAAGGTTTAAGAATAACAGCTCTTTAATATGTAGTGGCCTCTTTTTTTGTTTTTTTGTTTTTTTTGTTTTAAAACAAACAAAGTAATTGGTTACTTACCTCAAAAGCTCTTTAGTGGGATATTCCTCCATTATTAATCCATTATCAATTAGGCAGGGAAAAGGTCTGGAGCTGACTCCAGGTGTGGCATTTGAAAGCTGTTGCTGTGAACCCACAACATGCGGTTAAAGGAGCTCTCAGTAGAATTGAAACAGACTATCATTACGCTGAAAAAAAGAAGAAATTCATTGGAGAGAAAGCAGAAATGTTAGGCGTGGCCAAATCAAAAATTTAATGCATTCTTAAAAAAAAAAAAAGCGCACTGGTGAGCTTGTGAACTCAAGAAAGCCTGGACATCCGCTGAAGACAACAGGGGTGGATGATGGCAGAATCCTTCCCATGGTGAAGAAAAGGTCCTTGACAACATACACCCAAGTGAAGAACACTCTCCAGGAAGTCTAGCATAAAGAGGAGACTTCATGAGAGCAAATAGAGGGTTCCCCACTTTGCCAAAAACATCTAAAGAAGCCAGGCCAGTTCTGGAAAAGCAGCAGAGGACAGATGAAACGCAGATGAACTTGTACCAGAACGTCTACACTTCAATTGCATCTCAGTTGTTTCAATTTAAATAAAAAATAGTGACCTGCAGAGGCCAAATCATGAAATTCGATCACTGTCCAATTATTTCTGGACCTAACTGTATATGGTGACAATTACAATCAATAAATATGTAATCTTCTTCCCTCCCCTCTTTGTCCCCTCTTGCTCCTTCTTTCAGCTCAGTCATAGTAAAATTCTTTCAGTGGTTTTGCTGCTTTGCATTTATTATTGTACAACTAATGTATTCTGTAAAAGATACTGAACCATAAAATCAATCAATACAAATTAAATTCTTTGGATGCTGAATAGTCGGTCAAGGCAGAAAATATTTCCTGACAGGTGTGAGTAGCAGGGGATGGTTATGAATATGGTACCTTACTTTCTGCACGCTCACAATCCCAAAAATAATACTTCTTAAGATAGCATAGGCCACGTGTGGCACAGAGTACTCTATATACAGTGTGTTCACCCAACTTTTCCAGTTACAATATAGAGTTTGGGATATACTGTATATACTAGAGTATAAGCCGAGGCCCCTATTTGACCACAACAAACTGGGAAACCTTATTGACTTGACTATAAGCCTAGGGTGCGAAAATCTGCAGCTACTGGAAAATTAAAAAAAATAAAAATAGATCCCAATAAAATGTAATGTGCCCATCCTTGTTACCCCTTGTAGTAATGTGCCCATCCTTGTGCCCCTTCCTTGGGTACTCTAATAATGTGCCCATTGTTTAGTAATATCCTCTGCAGTAATGTGCCCATTGTTTAGTAATGTGTCCATTGTTATTCGTCCATTGTTTGGAATGTCCTTTGCAGTAATGAGCCCATTGTTTATTAATGTCCTCCTCCTTGTCCCCTATTATGCCGTTGTTTACACACAATAAAAATTATTCTCACCTGTCCTCCGTTCCCTCAGTGCCCTCAGCTGCTTCTTGCAGACCGCAGGCACATAGACCTCTCAGTGATCTCGTCCGGTGCACGGAGCCTCCGCTGCAGGCTGCCATTATGGCTTTACTGCAGTTGAATGCTTTACGGCGGCGATGCCGCAAAGCATTTAACTGCTGTAAAGCGCTGACAGCAGCAGCGGCTAAGTACTCCGGATGTGATCATCAAGGGGTGCTTCTTGCGAACCGCAGGCACATAGACCCCTCCATGATCACGTCCAATACACAGGGCCGCCGCTGCTGTCAGCGCTCTACTGCAGTTGAATGCTTTGCACCGCCAATGTAAAGCGTTCAACTGCAGTAAAGCCATGACGGCAGACAGCAGCCCTGTGCACCGGACGCGATCACGGAGGGGTCTTAGTGCCTGAGAGGCAGAGAAGGAGGTAATAGGATACAAGGGCGGGCCAGAGGAATGCGCTACCTCTCTGATAGTCTTGGAGATTGGGCGTATAATTAGCCTTCCCTATATAACAAGACCCGGCGTATAAGACGACCCCCAACTTTTGAGAAGATTTTCAGGGGTTAAAAAGTCATCTTATATGCCGGAAAATACGGTAGTAATAGTAATAAATGTGTCCAGTCTGTCCTGACTGATGGGATAAACGATGAAACATTTGGTCATTGACTCAAAATAATATTTAACTTTTTACAGCTATAAAATAATATCCATGCATAATGAAGAAAATAGAGGGGGTGTGACTAAAAGGTAAACGAGAGAGAGTGGGATGACCCGGTATCATAAAACGTGGTCTCCCAAAAGCAAAATATAATAACAATTGTCACTTTCAGAAAATTACTGCTCCAGATCCTGAAGAAGGGTCTGGTCAGACCCCAAGGCTCGCTCACGTGCGGTCCCTCAGAGCATTACTAATGCACAAGTTGCTGCAAAAAAAATTAAATAATGGCGGCTGGTCACATTGGTGACAGAACACTTAATGTATCACACTCAGAGATGTTCTAGTGGCATGATCGGGAACTACACAGTATTAGGCACATGGCTTTATTGTGTATAAAATAATAAGTAGTAATTAAAATAGCTCTAGTGTTTCCCATTGAATTGACTATTAGCCTTTTTACTAATTATTGAGTAGCTGTCATTAAAGGAGTTGTTCAATTCCAATAAATGAATGTTCCTGGGTTATTATAAAGAAACAAACTCTGCTGTCTTCACCATTCCCGGGTCCAACGGCGAGTCTCCTAGCTGCTCCCGATGTCTAGCATTGGCTGATGTCAGACGCTGGGAGCTTTGGTGGAGACTTGCAAGTGGACCTGGGAATGGTGAGGAGAGCACAGTTTGTTTATTTATAATAACCTGCACCTGAGGACATTAATTTACTAAGCGGGAACAACCTATTTACCATATCAGACAACCACAATACATGGTCTATAGAAGGCATTCTTGTATTCCCATTGTCTGGACTTTACAGTTCTTTCCAGGCATCAATGTCATGTTCTTCCTGCAGACCTGACTAAATGACTTTCAATTATTTTAATGGTTTATTTTCTTCTGTTTCCTGGGCAAGCATCCTGTTTAATAAATGAAGACGGCCACTTAGGAAGTATTTGAGTATGTAGGAGTCTTTTAATAAAATTACATTTTTTCTTCCCTTAATGAGAACATGAACTTCTCAACTAACATCTGAGCCCTGCTGTGCAGGTAACACGCCTGAGGCCATATAGCCTGTGCCCACTCTGGTGCTAAATCGTGTTGGTGTATAAAAGTATTTTCAGTTACTGTATGTTACAGAAAGTCAATGCTAATGCAATGTACAATTTATACAGCTAGGTCCAGAAATATTTGGGCTGTGACCAGCGTGATTTGGGATCTGCATCACTATTTTTGATTTAAAGTGAAACAACTGAGATGTATTGAAGTGTAGACTTTCAGGTATTGTGGAGGTGGCACTGAGCTATAGATTGTTTGTTCAAACGTAATAAGAATATCTGTGTATATAAATAAATCAAAATGTAGATGTAGTTGCATAATTATCTGACTGTCTATGTAGCCATCGCATAGACCCATAATATAATTCTAAGTTGTATAAGTCATGAAGGAGTTAAGCAAAGATAATGAAGCCAGAATGTGAAGCTGCAAAGTCTTATCAGTAGCTTTCACACAGAAAGAATGTACAAGAAACAAACTGCGCAGTGAGAAATTAAGGAGTAAAAGTACTCCCTGTCTAGCTTCAAGGTTAGAGATGCAAACTGTATAATTGGTGGTCTTGCAATACACGAGTTCAGTTGATGACGCTGGCTCAAGGAGAACATGTCTGTGTCCATTGTCTTATACATTGGTATATCGGCACTGGTATACAGCTGATACGGCACCGTCTCTGGATATCCCAAACGAAGACTCCATTAGCAGTCTTTACCCAAATTCATCCCTTGACAGTATAATTTCATGGGTTGAACGTTTAGGAATTGCAGCCATTTTTCTACAAATCCTCATCATTTCAGGGGCTTAAAAGTAGTTGGACAAATTAATTTCACCATAAAGAAAATGTTTTTAATTCTTTGTAGAGAATCCTTTGTAAGCAATGACTGCCTGAAGTCTCGAAGCCAAGGGCGTTACCAAATGCTGGGTCTCCTCCCTCTTTTGTGATGCTTTGCCGGCCTATACTATATGTGACTTCAGTTGTTACTTGTGTGTGGGTCGTTCTGCCTTAAGTTTTTTCTTAAGCATATGAACTGCAGCTTGATAGGGTTGAGATCTGGTGATTGACTGTGTCATTCAACTTCCTTGCCTTAAAAACTCCTGTCTTGCTTTCACAGTATATTTTAAGTCATTGTTCATCTGTGCTGTGAAGCTCCGTCCAATCAACCTTGCTGCATTTGGCCGAATCTGAGCAGAAAGTATCGCCCTGTGCACTTCAGAATTCATCCAGCTGCTTCTGTGTTCAGTCACATCATCTATAAACACTAGTGATACAGGGCCACTGGAAACCATGAATGCCCAGCCATCACACTGCCTCCACCATGTTTTACAGAGGATGTGGTGTGTTTGGATCATGAGCCGTTCCCAGCCTTCTCCAAACTTTTCTTCTTCCAATCCTTCTAATACAAGTTGATTTTCATCTCATCTGTTCCAAGAATGCTTTTCTAAAACTGGGCTCGCTTCCTTAGATGTTTTTATAGCAAAGTCTAATCTGGCTTTTCGATTTTTTTAAGACTGATTAGAGGGACTCTATCACCAAGTTTTTGCTACCCCATCTGAGAGCAGCATAATGCAGAGACAGAGACCCTGATACCAGCGATGTCTCTTGCTGAGCTGTTTGCTGTCATTTTGATCAAATTAATGTTTTTTCTGCTGCAGATCTAGCAGTTATACAGAGTTCATGAATATGCTAGGCTACCTGGCAGCACGCCAAGTAGTCCTTGAATGATAATCTACTGCTGATTAAAGAGTAACATTATCAAAACCACACTAAGCAGCCCAGTAAGTATCACACCGCTGAAATCAGGATCTCTGCCCCGAAGTTATGCTGCTTTCAGATTAGGTTGCAAAAACCTCCTGACAGATTCTCTTTAATGGTTGAAACCTTAAGGGGAACCCTCTGTATTTGCTCTCATGAAGTGTTCTCTTTATGTTAGACTTAGATATTGAAACTCCTACTTCCTGAAGTGTGTTCTTCACTTCTCTTTACACCATGGAAAGGATTCTGAAATCATCCCCCACTATTGTATTCTGTGGACTTCCAGAGATTTTTAAGTTCCCAATCTCAACAGTGCGTTTTTTCTTTTTGGGAAGAATCTACCAAAGTGTTAATTGGGCCTCTCTGAACATTTCCGTTATCTCTCTGATGGATTTCTTTCTTTTTTAAGCCTAATGATAGTCTATTTCTTTTCCATTGAGGGCTCCTTTGACTGCATAAGCTTCCAAATGCAAATGCCACACCTGGAATCAGCTCCAGACCTTTTACCTGCTTAATTGATGATAAAAGGGAATATCCCATGCAGCCATTAAAAGTTTTCAAGTTAATTGTGAAATTAATTTTGTTATCTTGAAAGAGAGATAGCTACATATTAAATCCTTCATGACATATGAGTTATATATTGTGTCAATTTGATGCGGGCTTCAGTGTTTGAGCCTGTATACCTCCCTACACGACTACTGATTTAATCAGCTGACATGTGCCTCTTACAGCTGCCGGTGGATCTGAGATATGCCCACACCTGTTAAGCAGTTAAATCCCATTGTCAGTCTCTGACAGTGGAATTTAACAAATGTCGGCAGGGGAGGGGGAGACGGCATTCTCTGCTCTGGCGTACCTGTGACGTGATTGCGGGGCGCTGTGTGGTTGTTATGACATCCAGTGGTCAGCTTTTAACCCATGTATCTGTCATTACGATTCTCCTGTGAATGCCGACTGCGAAACATTTAAGTTCAAATCACCCCCCTTTTGCCCAATTGAAAATAAAAGAATAAAAGAATGCATATTTGGTATCGCTGTGTTCAGAAATGCCCGATCTATCAAAATGTGAAATTAATTAATCTGATCAGTAAACAGTGTAATGAAAAAAAAAACCTATCAGAATTATGTTTTTTGGCGGTCTCAACATTGCAATAAGAGGAGATCAAAACATATCTGCACAAAAATGGGATCAATAAAAACATCAGCTCAGAGCGTAAAAAATCAGCCACCACTAAGCTCTGTATCCTGAACATTTTTCCCAAATGTTTTTTTTCACCGCTTAAAAGAAGAATAAACTAATACATGTTTTGTATCTACAAACTCATACTGACCTGTCGAATCAAATTGCCCGGTCAGTTTTACCATGTAGTAAACGGTAAATTAAAATATAAAAAAAAAAAAAAAAATTGGGGAATTTCACTGCACTTGGAATTTTTTTCCCATTTTCCAGAACACAATATGGTAAAATGAATGGTGTCATTCAAAAGTACAACTCGTCCCGCAAAAAACAGGCCCTCATACGGCTATATTGATGGAGAAATAAAAAAGTTATGGCTCTTGGAAGAAGGAGAGGAAAAAAACAAACACACAAAAACAGAATATAGACAAGGCGTGACAGAGTTAGAGAGCTGTAATTCCTAAACCTTTACTCCAATTAAGATGTGAAGATCCTCAAATTAAATCGGTCTGCACGATTAGTCCATATTGATTATATAACTGTATCTTGAATATGTTTAGTAAACCGCTGAAAAATGGCAAAACGTCTGTCACTGTCCAAATATTTCAGGACCTAATTGTAGGAGTGGAACAAGGTGAAAAAAAATGTCAAACCAACAAAACTCATGTTTGACATTGGAGATGTTGCTATTATATGAATTAGCCCCTCACAGTTTGGATCATTAATAAATGCCTTATTTTTTTATTTTTACATATGAGCATACAGCTAATTTGAGTAACACACTATTACAAAATACCCACATAAGCTGGTCAGCATTATTTTATGAAAGTACTAAATCTGAAAACAGTTTGCCTGTAGTTTCCAGGTAGTGATGGAAGGTTTTTTTTTCTTATTTTAAATATAGTAAGTTAAAGATGTATGTAAACTGATAAAGATGGAATTAGGGTACGCTCACACGAGCGTTGAAATCGGACGACTGCAATGATAGAAAATCTCGCACTGCACTCTGACCAATGTTAGTGAATGAGGGAGAGCAGTTGGTCACATTTTCTTGTATCCAGATTCTGGACGCGAGAAAAGTAGCAACATGCAGTGATTTTCTGCAAGAGCCGTATCACACGCACCCATTCAAGTGAATGGGTGCGAGAGAAACATCGGACTGCACTCGGATGTTATCCCAGGCTGACAATGGAGGAGATGGGGGATATTTACCCCACCTTCTCCTCCGCAGCGCCCGCCCTAAGCTTCGCAGCTGTGACGTGATTGCAGTATCGGGTCACAGTCGCATGACATTCGGCTCAGGGTCGCAGCAGAGCCTGAGCCGGGGGTCACTAGCATATCATATTGGATGCCATACACTCGTGTGAGTCCAGTCTTAAGCTGTAAGTTAATGATGTCCCCGTTGCTGGGATGAATATTTGATGAGAACAAGAGGAATAAATGCCAGTGTGAACGTTACCTTATGTGTTCACTCTTTTTCTTTTTTTCTTTTTAGTAGCACATCTTGTTAAACATTAGAAATTTTCAGACAAAAATGCAAAAGGAGGAAATCACAAATTGTCTGTAATATCGCTGATGTTTTAGCATGTTGGTAATATGGCTTCTGTTTTCTTGCAGTACATCCACCATCGTTTGATACACCTGACCCCAGCAGACTATGATGACTTTGTAAATGCCATCCGAAGTGCAAGGAGTGCGTTTTGCCTCACCCCTTTAGGAGCCATGCAGTTCAATGACATTCTACAGAACCTGAAGAGAGGCAAGCAGACCAAGGAACTGTGGCAGAGGGTGTCCCTGGAAATGGCCACATATTCACCTTGACCCCCCAAGAGAGACAGCATATAACCACGGCTTACCCCTGCAGGACTTTGTCTGACTCTAGCTGAGCAATAGGATAAGACACCGCTGCAGGCTCAGGCCTAGATGGTTACTCTAAAATTGTGAACCAGCTCTATGATGTGTTGTGGATCTAGAAGCAGCAATGAAACAATTGGTCTGATTGCCGCTGTGTGAACTATTTGTACAAGGTTGGATTTTTTTTAATATATAAAAAATATATATATACACTATTTTAGTTAATACATAACAGATCACATGTCTAATGTGTCATTCCTTATATTACAAGACCCTTTTGTCTGGCTTTGATGTTATTGGTTGGGACTTTGTTGAAAAGTCTGCTTAATGTTTGTTATTTAGAGGTTTTTTTTTTTGTATTTGTATGTTTGTCTTCATTATGTTCTGTCATATGCAAAATATTTATTTTGACTTTTTCTTTGACACGTATTCTATTCCTCTTCTATTAGTAAATACATTTGAATTAAACAGCCCTTCTCCCAGCCAATAGCAGCGCTCAGAAGCCTTGAGCTTAGTAAACACTGTTCCTTTAAGGCTTGGTATGTGTTTTAATGCAACATAAAGGGGAATGTTATTTGCCAACTGGGAAATTTAAGTATGTGTGTTCTGCATCATCTCAAAGCAGAATATCCTCCTTTAATTTTCTTTTTTTCTGGTAGATACATTGTTGTCTTATTTTTGTTTCCTAATTAAAAGGAAATATTCTTTACACCAACCTTGTCTTGTTTTAATATTTTTTCACAGACACAATTCCTCCAAAAAGTGTGTGTGTGTGTGTATATATACATATATAAAATATTGTTTTACACCTTTTGTTAAAATAAAAAGAGCAAAGCATATTAAGTACAGTTGACTGTAATACAAAGGAAATCCCGATGCAGAACATGACCTGTTGGGAGTATATGAGGGCTGGAGTTTAAGAGATGCCAATCTTGGAGACCATGTCCATGTGTTACATAGACCGTTTGTTAGAGTTGAGCGAGTACCTAACTATTTGTACTCGCTATACTCATAACGAGAACGGTCTAATACTCGCGTATTCATTCCAAATAGCATGTGCAATGCAAGTGAATGGGGAATACTCGCAATGTAAGAAGTAACCTGAATTCTGCACATTTGCTACTCGCACGAATAGTACGTCATTCAAGTTACTCGTTACTTTGCTAGTTTTTACCCCATTGACTTGCATTGCACACGCTATTCGGAATTAATACGCGAGTATTAGACCGTACTTGTTTAGGAGTATTGCGAGTACGAATAGTTAGGTACTCGCGCAACTCTACAGCAGTGACTTTGCACTACAAAGATACAGGCTGCTATTTTTTTTTGCTTAAAGATGTGTCCACTACTCTTGAGAACACCTTCTTAATTACTATAAAATAATAGTGCTCCATACTCGCCTCACCTACTGGCACCGTACCAGCAATATCCGAGCCAGATATCTCTCCCTATGCTCACGTGGTATTAACCTCTTCACCCCTGGGCGATTTTACGTTTTTTTTGGGGGGGGGGGTTGCTCCCCTTTTTCCGAGAGCCGTAACTTTTTTTTATTTTTTCGTCAATCTTGCTATATGAGGGATTATTTTTTTGCAGGACGAGCTGTACTTTTGAATGAAACCATTAGTTATTACTATATAGTGTACTGGAAAAAGGCAAAAAATTCCAATTGCGAAACAATTGCAAAAAAAAAGTGCGATTGCACAATTGTTTTTGGGATATCTTATTCACAGTGTTCACTATATGGTAAAACCGATGTGTCTATGTGATGCCTCAGGTTGGTATGAGTTTGTTGACACCAAACATGTATAGGTTTACTTTTATCTAAGGTGTTAAAAAAAAATAAATCACAATTTTTGCACCATTTACCAAAACTATCGCGCGCTGATGTTTTTAACGGCATCATTTTTACTCAAATGCTACGTTTTGATCACCTGTTACTGCATTTTGTGCAAAATTTGTGGCTACCAAAAAACTCAATTTTGGCTGCTATGCAGTTTACCAATCTGGTTAGTTGATGTTATCTTTTAATCGGGCATTTTTGAACATGGCGATACCAAATATGTGTATATTTATTTTTATAGATTTTCAGCTGAGATCTGCTGAAATGCTGCTCTCCTCTTGAAGGTGGGCGAGTGCGTGCTTACCGCTGCGGGCATGTACTTCGGGCTATCACATTTTGACAGTGCAATGTGAGGGGTTAAGAGGCTCGGGTGGATCATAGATCCACTCGTACCTGGGAGGCACAATTGTCAGCTGTTCAAATCAGCTGACGTGTGGGGATCGACACAGGCTCACCGTGGCAGCCGGCGGGGATTATCCTGATACCATCCATGACATACTCAGTACGTCGTGTCATGAAGAAGTTATTGCCACATGACCTCTGCAAAAAAAAAAGGGCTGGTCTGTTAATACCTCCCCTAGACAAAGGAAGGGAGAGTACCACAGCTGAATGGCAGCTGCTGACTGGCCCACAGGACTCTGGTAGTATAAAAATGTCACGAGACTTTGTGAAAACTTACATCTCCAGCACTGAAACACCACCAGTATAGGAGAGAATAAAGGGCATTTTATTTTACAGGTGTTATATGGTATTTAAAAGGATTGGTCATAAAATGCTAATGTTAATAGCAAGCCAGAAAGCTTTGAAAGGGTTTTACAGTTATTCTGACATGGTTATTTAAAGAAGGTATACCTCTAACCTCATCAAATTCCAAAGATGTATTTAATTTATGCAGCTTGTACTTTCCCTATACCAAGTGGAAAAGTGGATAAAAATCTTTTTAATATCTGTTATTACAGGGGGAATATGCTTCTTTTGCGTCTTGTCAGATTCCTCTCCTCTAAAGATAGATGTTTGGGTTCGGCGGGTCCGATCAGACTTAAATAAAAAAAAAAAGTCCGGTTCTGGAGCAGAGTTAAACCCAAACATGAGCCTGGATGTCGAACCACAGGACCCAAACACGTGTTCCGTAAAATGGTGTTAATAAGGGCTAAGGGGCTGCAAAACAGGAGAATAATAAATTAATTGCTGCACAGCTGTCAAATTACTTCCGGGTCTGCTGATTAGCGCTCATGCATATTCACTGCTTCCCTTACCCACCCTCTGTGACTGGTTGCAATCAGACTGCCGGTGTGTAGTAAAAATAATTTGAAAAAAAATGACAAGGTCCCCTGTATATTGATAACCAGCACAGATAAAGCAGACAGCTCCCAGCTGTGTGTGTGTTTATCTGGGCTGTGTATCAAAATGCGAGGGACCCCATGTGACTTTTTTTTTTATTTGAATAATTAAAAAAAAATGGCGTGTGGTCCCCCCCAATTTTGATACCCAGCCAAGAAAAAGTGGACAGCTGAGGGCTGGTATCCTCAGGCTGGGGAGGCCCATGGTTATTGGGCCCCCCCAGCCGAAAAATAGCAGCCCACAGCCGCCCCAGAATTGTGGCATCTAATAGCTTTAGCAGACTCATACCGATTGACCTGGTGCAGCAGCAATCGTGGTAATATAAGGGGTTAATGACAGCTGTGATTAGTAATGGGGAGGGGTCTGAACCCCCCTCCCCAATACTAACCTTGTAAGTAAAAAGATAAAAACACACAAATAGAAATCCTTTATTTAAAAAACAAAAACACAAAATCACCCTCCTTCTTCATTTTATTAACTGCTCAAACACCCTCTTGGTGTGATGTAATCCACACAATTATCCACAATGATCCCGGCTCCGCTACATCTGAGGTCGCAGTGCGTGGTCACATTAGAAAACGTGACAGCTCGGGATGAGACTGTTGACCGGAACGGAACGGGCTAGGTGGGGGGGATGTTTATTGTTAATGGTATGTACTGTATGTTAAAAAGAAAAACTTATAATAAAAATGTATCTGATTAAAAAGAAAGCGTGACAGCTCACTGCAACGTCAGGGACACTGAGCCGCAGCTGTGATGTCGCTGAGTTTATAGCTATCGGTTCCCATGGTACCCCAGCTGTGACCGCAGGTACACTTCACCTGATGTGTGTTCAATGCGTTAAATTCAGGTCAGTCATTTAACTCAAAGCTGGATTACAGGAATAAGACAATGTGTGCACATTTATTATCTTGGTGCAGACATTTCTGCACCAAATCTGCGTCTCCTGGGAAAAAAAATGCACTGAATCCGCATCAAAACGCATGTAGTTACTGTGCGGTTTTTTGTTTTTTTTTTTACACTGGGTGCAGATTTGTTGCAGAAATGTCTGCACCTGAATATTCAATGTGGAAATTGCCTAATACGGTAATCTGGCAGTTTCAAAAACTTCACCTGAGGTGAGTTCAATGAGTTCACCTGAGGTCACAACTAGGGTACTGTGGGAACCCTAGCTGTGAGGTCATGTGAACTCAGTGACGTCACCTCTCTGTGTCTTGGAGGACGCAGTGAGCGGTCACGTTTTCTAATGTGACCATGCACTGCGACCTCAGATGTAGGAAAGCCGGAATAGTCGTGGGATATCATGTCATGATTACGCCGGACCTGCAGGGTGTTTTGGGGGTTAATAAATTGGAGAAATAGGGTGTTTTGTTTTTTTTACATAAAGGATTTTTCTGTTTACTTGTACTTGCATGATTAGTAATGGGAGGAGTCAGACCCCTCCTCATTACTAAACGCGGGCTTGATGACCGCTATGATTTTTTTTTTTTTTTTGTTACATCACAGTTGTCTTTAAACCCTTATATTACCCTGATTGCCACTGCACAAGAGCAATTGGAATCTAATGGTACAACAATTAGGACCAATGACCATGGGCCTCACCCGCCTAAGAATGCCAGCCCCCAGCTGTCAGCTTTATCTTGACATCAAAATTGAAGGGGGGGGGGGCGCATTTTTTTATTTTATTTTAAAGCCTCACTAACCAATCACAGACGCTTTCACAGCGGGTGGGCGGTGGAAGCAGTTAATCCTTCAGGGTTAATGAGCGAACTCAAAAGCAGTGTGATAGCCACGTGAAGACTCGAAGTGTAACTGTCCTGTTTTAATCTCTATTTTGTTTCCTTTTAACTTTTTTTTTTTTTTTTTTTATCTGGGTGGCTGAAGCCAGTGTTCTGGGTCTGTGCACGGGTTCGCCCATCACTACTCTCCTCCCTTTTCACTAATGTTTGACTCATTTTAACAGTTATGAGTGAATGTCAAACAGCAGCAGCTGCAAAAAGAAACAGATTTTAGTATGTATAAAAAGATAATTAGATACGGTGATCCCAACGTATTGTTACCCCTCTATAAATCACTTTTAAGGCCACATCTGGAATATGGGATCCAGTTTTGGGCTCCACATTTTAAAAAGGACATTCAGAAGTTTGGGTCAGGTCAAAAGGTGGGCAACAAGATTATTACAAGGCATGGAAGGCCTCCCGTATAATGAGAGGTTGGAAAAGTTGGGCTTGTTGAGCTTAGAAAAAAAAACATCTCAGAGGAGATCTCATTTATATGCATAAATACATGTGTGGTCAATATAAAGGACTGGCACATGACTTAGTATTGTCTTTGAAAGGAATAAGGACTAGGGGGCACTCACTGAATGAAAGCAAGGTGATTCTGACAGTTAAATAGGTAAGAGTTCTTTACAGGTAGGGCATTCCACAGTCTGACTGCTCTACCACAAGAGGTAGTAATGGCAGACACAACTTTTATAAAAAAAAAAAAAAAAAAGGGCTGGATATTTTCCTCAGTACACACAACATTGTCGGTTCTAAATGATTTAGTGACAAAATGTACAATTGGTGGAGGAAGGTTGAACTAGATGGACTGTAACTGGAAAATGAATTTTTAAGCCTAAAGGATTTAATTTGATATTTTGCCCTTAGAAAAGGTAGCTGCTGGAGTTTGACATGGCTGCTGTCTAGTAATTGAATTGCTCACCCATCGCTGGCTGATTTCAACAATATGGCAAGATGACCACGCTACACTGCAGTTCACGCCCTTCATGCTGCAGCTTCCCTATTGTGCTACAGGGAGATGGGCAAGTAGAATCTAATTTTTTTCCTGTGTTGTATATGGATAACATCACAGCAGTTAGTAGTGCTGGGTGAGCTCCGCCATTCTCGGGTGCTATGTACTCATAATGAGCAGTTCATATTCAGATGGGGGGGTAATTGAGTCTCATAATAATGCTCACTTATCACAACTGAGAACTAAAAAAAAAAACAAAACCCAAAATGCAGAAATAGTGTGTATGCTATACATTATATATAGTGTCATTTATTATTTAGGTGCAGACATTTCTGCACCAAATCTGCATCTCCTGGGAAAAAATTGCATGTGTCATGTGAACTCAGTGACGTCACCTCTGTGTGTCTTGGAGGCCGCAGTGAACACATCTACTGGATTCTGCTGCCACCCACTGACTTGTTATGAACATCACTCGCAACACACGTGCCTTAAATGTGACTGGACTGTAATGGGGGGGACTCACCTTCCAAACACACCATTATTACAATAGGGTGACAATGAGGTTAACGTGCCCCACAGCCAGTTCTCACATACACACCACTCACTGTTGTGATAGGCCAGTGGATCACACACACTAGCAAACTCACCGCCAAGCTTTCCCAAGCACCTGATGCAATATTCATGAACCCTGACATACACACGGTAAGGCTATGTGCGCACTGGGAAAAGGAAATTTCTTGTGAAAATTCCGCAGGCTCTCAAAGATTTCCTCACCTGCGGAAAAAATCCGCACCAAATTCCGCACCAAAATCCGCATGCGGATTGTTGCGTTTTGGTGCGGAGTTGGTGCGGTTTTTCTGAAGGCTGTTCCTTGCGGGATTTTTCAATGAAATTAGTGAAATCCCGCAGCTACCTGCGGAAAATAATTGACATGCACTTGTTTTTGCTGCGGGATTTCCGCAGCAAAACATGCAGCTGTCAAATTCTGCCTAGTACGCACAGGATTTTTTTTCTCCATAGGATTTGTTGGTGATTCACTGCAGAGATGTTATGAACATTTTCTGCAGCGAAACATGCAGCAAATCCGCGGAAAATCCGCGGCAAAATCCGGTAAGTGCGCAACACAGCCAAGTTACTCTCGCCCTCCTCAGTGTTTGTGGGTATGTTTAGAGCAGCAAGGAAAAAAGACATTTTAGATTTAATATACAAAAAAGTACAGTGTTTCAAAAAAAAAAAAAAAGGTTTAAAGATGAAGTAATAAGTTCTAAAATACAGGTACTACTTATTAATTGGATCCGTGAGAACTTCTGGTGGAGAATGCCAAAAGACATACAGATCGGCAATGCTTGTTGCTTCTACTGAGGTCTTCCAATGCTATTCTATAAAGGTTCTCACCAGAGCCCACTCCTTCCTTTGCTAAAGCCAAAGGAAACGACTAATTGGATGAGATGGGGACAAAACTGAGGTTTAATCCCATCCAATTTTCTATTCTAATTCATATTATTTCACAGGAACCTCCTAGAGGAACAATAGGGCTGTCATATTACCGAACATCCTTCCAGCATTCTATACATACCACACATGAATATGATATATCCATAATTCAAAGAAATATTGCGTTCCTGTGGGTTGAAGGCTACCAAAACTTTATAATTTTACCAACAAAAGCAAATATGTTCCCTGATCAAGGATATATCCTTCGATTTTGTCAAATGCAGATTATATAGCTGTGGCATAAAAAAAATGAACTTTCATGTAAGCCCTTCTGACATTGAGCCGCTCAGTCTGCCTGTGAAGCAGTATTTAGTAATCTTGCCTTGATTTGTACACATTTACTAATTAGGACAGGGGTGGGAAACTTTTTTTCTGCCGGGGGCCATTTGGAAATTTTTACCAACCTTCGGGGGCCATACAAAATTATCAACTTGAAAATTACCCTAATATATTTGGTCAAACAATTAACTCACTGTGGCGGCTGGAGCTTGTACTCTTTGGTGCAGCTGTAATATTAGGCGATATTGATCTTTTTGCTTTTCACAACTGCTTTTCCAGGTTTGAGTTGGCTGGGATTGCTGTATATACATCACAGGGGAGGGTTGGGAGGAATATAGATCACTGAGGAGGCTGGGGGCATAGACATCATTGGGGGGTAGATACATCACTGGGGGATACATACATCATTGATGGGGGGGCATAAACATTGCTGAGGAGGGCTGGGAGGAATATACATCACTAGGGAAGCAGCAGGGCATAGACGTCACTGCGGGTACATACATCACTGGGCGGCACAGACTTCACTGGGGGTATATACACATCACTGGGTTACATAGACATAGCTGGGGGGCACAAACATTGCTGGGGTTATATAAATAGCCGGGGGCAAACAGCCCTGGGGGATGCCAGAGGGACACAGAGAGCCCTGGGGGAACAGAGAATGATGGGAGAGGCTGGAGGCACAGACAAATCAGGGGGACGCTGGGGACACAGATGGCACAGAGAAGAATGGGAGAGGCTGAATGCACAGACAGAACTGGGAGAGGCTCTGGGCACAGAGATCACTGGGGAGACTGGGGGGCACAGATCACTGGGGAGACTGGGGGAGGTACAGAAGACTGGGGGAGGTACAGAAGACTGGGGGGGGGGCACAGATCACTGGGGAGACTGGGGGTCACAGATCACTGGGGAGACTGGAGGGAGGCACAGAACACTGGGGAGAAAGAGGGGCACAGAGCACTGGACGTACAGAGCGCTGGGGCAGGCAGATTCGGATGAGCTTGGAGGTAGAGAACTGGGGGAGGCTGGGATCACAGAGCGCTGGAGGTGGTTGCGGGCACGGAGGGCTCTGCCGCCGGGCACAGAGAGGAGCAGCCGCCTTTGCCGCTGGGCACAGGGAGCCGCCGGGCACAGGGAGCCGCCGCCGCAACCGCTGGGCACATTGAGCCACCGGGCACAGAGAGGAGCAGCCGGGAACAGGGAGCCGCCGCCGCAACCGCCGGGCTCAGGGAGCCACCGGGCACAGGTAGCCGCCGGGCATGGAGCCACCGCCGGGCACAGGGAGCAACCGCCGGGCTCAGGGAGCCGCCGGGCATGGAGCCACCGCCGGGCACAGGGAGCCGCCGCCGCAACCGCCGGGCTCAGGGAGCTACCGGGCACAGAGAGGAGCAGCCGCCGGGCACAGAGAGCCGCCGGGCACAGGGAGCCACCGCCGGTCACAGGGAACCGCCTCTGCAATCGGGCACAGGGAGCCACCGCCGCTGGGCACAGAGCGCTGCCTGAGTGCCGGCACAGTAAGACCTGGGGGATGATTAGCAGTCAATCCTCTCCTTTTGATTTTAGCGCCCCTCACGCCGACCCCACCTACAAAGTACGTCCTCACGTAGGCAGTGCCAGCGTGGGGACGTAGTCTTTCAGGTATAGGAAATGCAGCGTTCAGCATTGAACGCGCTGTGTGGGGTTTTAAAGGGCCAGCAGCCAGTAAGATGCGGCTGCCGCCCCAGCACTACAGTTCCCGGGAATCAGCTCGGGGGCCGCAGAAAAAGTCGTCGCGGGCCGCATACGGCCCGCGGGCCGGAGGTTCCCCACCCCTGAATTAGGATGTACACAAAGTTTGCCCTTCTACACCTGTCACCTACCTAATTCTTCTGTGTACACTCCATGCCTGCTCTCCATCAGGTAACCTACTTCAGTTACCAGTTTACAGGGAGCCTTGGATCTTTTATAAATATATCTCCATTTATGACATTAGCTTTTTTGGTTTTTTTTTGCTTAGAAACAAAGCATGGTTTTCTGATAAGAGATAAAGGTAACTAAAATCAGCAGAGAAATCTTAGCCCGAAGTTATAACAATTAGAGGATTTCTCCACACAGTTCTGCCTTCTGACATTACAAGGTTTTATAACCTGACAGTGACCCTTTAGGCAGTCCTTGTGCCTTCAGTTGTCAGTTCATGTTACAGAGGTATTATTTACTAAGAGCAACGCTTTTAGGTCTGAATATCTAAATACAAAATTAGATGGGACATGACAATTTTTGTCTGAACCTAGAGCGTTACATGCCAGTGTATAACCTGAGAACAGGGCACAGTATAGCCCATAGATTTATAGCCAAGAAATGCACAGCTTTACCGCAAACTGCCAGGGTTTGGCACTGTGGCATTTGGTTGTGCAACTTGAGCAATTAAAGAACAAGGAGTTAATCTACTTAAAGACTCCAGAAAAAAAAACATTGCTGTGGGAAAAAACATTGCTGTGGGCCTAGTTCATTATTGCAATTGCACTTATTCTGTGTAGGTTTTAGTGTTTTTAAGCTCATTTATTCATTTTAAGTATTGTTTGTGTTCACTTTTCAAAGTATGCCAGTTTCTTTCTGCAGCTGCTTAATCAACTGCAACTTTTTTTTAAAAGCAGCAACATTTTTGCCCAAATGTACTGCAGTCCCCCCCACGTTTTTGCAATTTGTCAAATTTTAGTGCATCATGCAACATTTTGCTATAAAAAAGGAGCTAAAAAAAAAAAAAAGTTGAGCCTTTTTGGTTTTGCATTGAACTCATGAACCATGTGTGCCATTTGGCAGAATTTGGTACATAAAAGCATTAATGATTAAGCAAAACAACAAAAAAAGGCAAATGATGAATCTGTTTTTTTTTGTCATGCAGTTTTCACCATACGAGTGGTGCTGTATTTAAAACTTCGTTCTCACTACAGGAAAAAAAAAGTTTCTTAGGCTTTATATCTGAACCGTTCTAAATTTCCATGTTCACTAATAAAGTGCATGGCCTCTCCACTCAAAATACACTCCGCTGAAACTACCGTATATTTAGGAAGGGAACCAAAGTGAGCCTTCTCCAGTTATTTTAGATACTTTACTGGCTACAGCCACTCGTGGCCTAACTACTTTTCTACTTTCACATTGATGAAGCAGAATCTTTTATTAAGCATTTACATGTATCATCATGTGATTACTTTCTTTTGCGTTCCCTGTATCTTTTCGATGTTCAAACATGGTGAAAAATTTTCATGTGCATGTCTTGTCATGGAAGAAATCGTCTGAAGTTGATTTGAATAAAAAGGCAGTTTTTTGGGTTTTCGGCTGGATGATCCCTCTTATGCCTTGGTTCCACTTGCGTTTTGTACAGATGAGTGAAATCCGATTAAACAATGGATTGCACTCACACTAGTGCAAAACTACGGGGCAGTGTCCATCTGCGATTGATCACTTATGCCATATCGGCATGAAAAATTAATTGCAGCAGGCTGTGTTTGGCAGCAAGTCTCAGCTCACACGCACCCATACAAGTCTATGGCCTGTTTCACACATCCGTATTTTGCGTTAGTCTTTCATCAGTGTGTCATCAGTATTTGGATGCCAAAAGCAGGAGTGTCTCCAAAACACAGAACAGGTGTCAGTCTTTCAATTATAGTTCTTCTCAGTAAGTTCTACTCCTGGTTTTGGCATCCAAACACTGATGACACACTGACGAAACACTGATGCAAAATACTGACGTGTGAAAGAGGCCTATGAGAGCGTGTGAAATATCGCACTGCACTCTGATGTCATCTGACCACAGTGCAATGTATACAGAGACAGGCAGTGGAGGAGATTGGGAGAAAGTGCTCTCTCCCTCTTCTCCGCAGCTGTGAGTTGTTCACAAGATCGCATCACAGTTGCATGACCCTCAGGGTCACACTCGCAGCAGAGGGTAATTAGCATATCACTTTCGATTCTCTCGCCTCGGAAGCCAAGCACAAGTGGAACCAAGGCCTTACGTTTGGACTCTCTTGTAGAAATACCAAAGTATTATTTGTACAAGTTTTAGAGGGGTATGCTATATTTTTGCTGGTAGGACACTGGGTGTTTGTTGAAGGAGCTCCAATTTTTGAGGACAATTTTCATCCAACTCCTGGAGTGACTTACACTTGTAGGCACAAGCTCTTATTCCAGTATATTATATGACTGCGTGCAAATAGATAGTATATGGGCAAAATACAATGCAAGTCAATGGGGTTAAGTTCCTATGAATGTTTTTACACACCGAGGGTTCATGTGTTTATTTGAATGAAGAAAAAAAAAAAAAAGGGCGGGAATGGATTAGTCCAATCTATTTTGTAGCAAACTCACCAAGTAAACTGAATGGGTGTATTAAATAAATGCATATCACCCAGACATCTGTATGGCATCCATTGCAATTAAATTGTATTTGGCCCATTTTTTGTTACATAGTTACTTAGGTTGAAAAAAGACCTAGGTCCATCTAGTTCAACCTTCCTCCACCAGTTCTACATTTTGTCACTAAGTCATTTATAACCAACAATGTTGTGTATACTGAGGAAATCATCCAGCCCTTTTTTAAAAGCTGTTATAGTATCTGCCATTACTACCTCTTGTGGTAGTGTATTCCACAGTCTGACTGCTCTAACTGTAAAGAACCCTTTCCTATTTAGCTGTCGGAATCGCTTTTCTTCCACTCGCAGTGTATGCCCCCCTGGTCCTTAGTATTGTCTTTGGAAGAAATAAGTCATGTGCCAGTCCTTTGTATTGACCACACATGTATTTATACAAATAAATGAGATCTCCTCTGAGACGTCTTTTTTCTAAGCTAAACATATCTAACTTTTTCAACCTGTCATCATATGGGAGGCCTTCCATTCCTTTTAGTAGTCTTGTTGCCCACCTTTGAACTGACTCTAACTTCTGAATGTCATTTTTAAAATGTGGAGCCCAAAACTGGATCCCATATTCCAGATGTGGCCTTACAAGTGATTTATAGAGGGGTAACAATTAGTGATGAGCGAGTACTAAAAAGCTCGGGTGCTCGAGGCTCGGGCCGAGCATCCCAAGATACTCGTGTACTCGGCCCGAGCACCGAGCCCAATGTTATCCTATGGGAGACCCGAGTATTATTCTGAAATGACCCCCGGCAGCATGTAGAAACCATAACAATGTAAATTAATAAAAAAAAACGTGCGTGTGTGTGTGTAAGCGTGTATATATATATATATATATATATATATATATACACACACGCGGAGTGGAGTGCGGGAGGGGCCATAGCCGAGCGGGGAAGTGTCGGGCTAAAGGCACGGTCATGCTGTGAGGGCCGGCCAATCACTGCAATTCCACAAATAACCGGGCTGTGGCATTGCAGTGGTCTGCCAGCCAATCCCTGCATAAGGGCTGGCTCTAAAAAGAGCGCCAACATGCAAAGATGAAGACCACGAGTACAGCACGAGTATCGCGAAATTACTCGGTCCCCGCCGAGTAGCCCGAGTACAGTGATACTCGTGCGAGTACCGAGTAGTGACAAGCATACTCGCTCAACACTAGTAACAATACGTTGGGATCATGGGATCTAATCGCTCTTTTTATACACCCTAAAATCTTGTTTCCTTTAGCAGCTGCTGCTTGACATTGATTGCTGCTGCTCAGCTTATTTGTAATGAGAATACTCAAGTCCTTCTCCTGTTCTGTAGTCCTGAGTTTATCTGCCCATTCTAACATCTTATCCAGATCTTTTTGTAATATTGTACTATCAAGGTCAGTTTTTAATATCCTACATAGTTTGGTGTCATCAAAGACTGACACTTTACTATCAATCCCATGCACAAGGTCATTAATAAAGAATCGGTCCTAGCACAGATCCCTGTGGCACCCCACTACTGACTGTAGCCGATTTAGAGAATGTTCCATTTATGACTACTCTTTATCTATCTTTTAGCCAATTCCTTACCCAGTTGCATATAGTTTCCCCTAGTCCTTGCTTCTGGAGCTTTAGTATAAGGCTATTATGTGGTACAGTATCAAATGCCTTTGCAAAGTCCAAATAAATCACATCAGCTGCATTAACAGTATCAAGGTTTGCACTTACCCCCTCATAAAACCCCAACAGGTTGGTTAGGCACGACCTATCTTTCATGAATCCATGCTATTTGTCAGTTATTATATAATTTTCTGAAAAATATATTTTTGCATGTCATCCCTTATAATGCCCTCAAAAACTTTGCACACTACTGATGTCAGGCTTCCTGGACGGTAGTTGCCTGGATCCACCCTCTTACCTTTCTTAAATATCGGTACCACATCAGCAATCCTCCAATCCTGAGGCACCAACCCTGTTACAAGCGAGTCTAAAAAGACTATTTAACTATTTAAAACCTATATCATCAGAATATTAAAGTATGACGTGCATATGGATGAAAACTCATCTGCTTTATTTTGGATGAAAATCCCGCTTTTTCATCTGCTCATCTGAACTGGACATAGAGTGCATATTTTTAAGGGTTTCCACATTCATGGTTTTTGTAGATTATTTGAAGTCAAAACCATAAACCGAAGAAACTTGTAAAGAACAGACTTAAGGCAAGAGTGGCTTGAAACATGGAAACATAACCTAAAAAAAAACCAAAAAAAAACCCTTAGCTGAAAAGTGACCGTTGGACAAATGTCATGTATGCAAAGCTGGGGTTCAGTCACCAAGTGTCTGGTATAAATCAGATTATGAAATCCAAGAAATAACCACAAAGAAACATAGTGAATCCACGAATGCTACTTCTAGCTTTTTATTTCAATGTGTTCAGCTACGAGAGCCAAAAATTTCTCCATTATCATCATTCAATGTGAATGACACAATACATGAGGGTCCAGTGCAGTAGGGGGACAGAGGGCTTGTTGACAAAATACCACATGTATCTTTTTTTCCGTGTGTTTAAGCATTTGGTTGTACAGTTTTCTAACCTGCTGAAAAAAAGGTACATGGCATAAAATACTATATTGCATACTATTTACATTTCAACATACAAGAGTAAATGGACCATTTTACAAAATACACAATACCTACAGATTAACTTAAGAAGCTTTGTGTAGGAATGCCCCATATCCATCTACTCTCCCTCCCCTCACATTCTGTTAAGACAACACAATATTGTGTAGAGCTGAACTTTAAAACACAGGGTATCGCTGTGGAATGACGGACGAATAAAAACTCACATGAAAAGAACAAAGTCCTACTAACCACATGGGAAGGTTCGCACCTCACCAGTAAAAAGAGAACCCTTGCATTTCTTTCCATTCTAATTATATCCAATCCAAGGAATTTTTAACATTACATGGAATGTTAATTGTGCAAAACCTTGATCTGCGGCAATTATCGTTATGACCTACAATTCATCAGGTTAAAGGTCAGAAGAACTGACTCTGCCCTCCAGTGTTCAACTGCTACGTACAATGACTAGATGAAAGTAACCTGGCCATTCCTAGCAGCCGTTACCAGAGAGTCCAACGAGAATTCTCCACTTCTGGGCATGCTGGGAATTGTAGTATTCTCAGTTTGATTAACCCTTAAAGCCTAATCCAATAATCGCTCCCGTAGCGCATAACTGGAAGTCATGTACTAAATGCATCTATTTACATGTAATGTATGGAGTTAATACTGAAATCTGTAGCGCTTACCTGACAAATACAGATCAGCTGTTCTTATAAATGCACAGCCCAGTGTGAAAATATTTATACAGAAAAATAAAACACTCAGATATACAGCTAGTAGACAGTAATCAGATTTTCAGGAAATTACCATTCTGCTCTATCCAGACCGTTAGTTTCTGCACTTCAACTCCTCTAAAAAGGAGCATAAAGACCAAGTCACCGTTTGTCTTGTTCAAGAGGAAACTCAAAGTGGAACCTTTGAGCCCATGTTTCTACAAGGACATGGCTTGCCAACAAATCCATGTTCACAGCCAGTAAGGAATAAGGGGAAAACCAAGTTTGCAAGAAGACCCGATTATAGGCTTCCTCTGGAAACCGCAGCAAGATAAAACTTCCTGTAAGTATGAGTAATGTCATTCCCTTAGAGGAAAACCCAAGTGACCCATGCAGGGATACTACAGAGTTCACCAGTAGAGGTTTCGGTCTTGTTCACACGTACAATGGGAGAAAATAGATTTAAATGCTCTTTTCCACAGCTTCAAGGAACCATTCAGCCAGAAGTTTCCAGAAGAGAACGTTATCCTCGCTTATAAGCCATGTATGTCATTGATAGGGGATCTACAATTGAGGTTAAGTCACATAATCCAAACTTCACTAGGTCCATTAATGCTCGTTGATTTGTGGCCTGTATAGAGTAAACTTTGAACGATTCCATTTCTTAGGGAAGAAAATCTTGTTCTATAGGTAATTGGGTAATACTTTCACACATGAGCAGCTTTTCTAACCACTGCTTGTTCCATTCCAGGAGACAGTCATGGTCACATTGGTGCTGGTAATCACTGCATTACAAGAGCTCCACATTCCACAGCAATGAGAACTTTGTCCACTCCCACAAGGAACGATGAACAGTTGTAGTGCTGATGATCACATACACAAAAGAAATGATCACTGGTATTGGCAAGAACGGCCTATTTGTTTACATTGGTGTCCATAATGGGGGCGCATTCAAACTCAGCTCCTGCTGGAATTCTGAAGTTCTTCTCGGAGCCATGTCGGCAGTGGTTGACCCAGTCTGTTCAGCAACTTGGATAGTTCTATGTTGTTTTCCCGATAAAGGTCTGCAAGGTAACTCCGGGACTAAAAGAAAACAAAAAAAAAAAAGAGAAATTTACATGTGTTCCAAATGACAAATAGTCAGTACTTATTCTACAAATTCTTAGTAAATCACTGGGGTGTATGAATTTTGCTTAAAGGGAACCGGTCGTGAAAAACATCACTAACCCGCAAATATGGCGTTAATCTGCAATTTATTAAGATTCTGAACTTTGCCGCCGCCCACACAGAAAACCCCCGCTGCCTGGAGGAAATTAGCTTTTTTCCCTCCTGGCAGCCGCTGGCTGTTGGTAATAGGGGTGTGGTTGGCGCAGCTTCAGTCACAGCTCTGTGCATAGTAAGCAGCAGCTATAACTTCTCCCTCCTCACACTGACTGACAGCCGGATCAGTATCATGCCGGCATCTCTGGCATCCCTCATAGTGTGGACTTATTGTGCTTGTACACAACATACCGAAGACTCCATTTCTGGGTATCTGCGACCTTTGCTTTTTCCAAGGCATTTGGTTTTTCCATTATCTATCATCTGACACCAAAATCCTTTTGCTTCGTCATACCTAAGTGAATAAGACATGTTGGTCAGTGTACAGTACCCATCGATTAGTATTCTGTGTAACAAGACATACAGTGCATTGAAAAAGTATTCATACCTTGTGAACTTTTCCACATTATTTTTTGTTACACACAAAAACTTAAAGCATAACCGTCATTTAAATTTTTATTTCATAAATCAATAACACAAATGAAAATAAGCAAGTTTGTAATGTATCTTATCAGACAGTTTGCTTCTTTCTCTGACAATATTGATCAGTCATTATCAAAATTCTCAATTCTAAGGTAAAATCTATATTCAGTGAAGACTTTCCCATTACTGAGATAGGAGATGGCGGTTGAACCACACTGAAAGCCGCCAAGGCTGTGAGTGTGGGGATTTCTGCATGTGGCACTCATATTCGATACTGAATAAATCAAGAGGTTTTGATAATTTTTTTTCATCACTTGCATATCAAACATGTCTATCGAGCCTGTGATTTCCATAATCCCATGACATTTCACTGTTGAGGAGTGTATATAACATGTGCACACACTTTTCATATTTACAGCGCTGGTCTGGTATCTCTTGTACAGAAACAAATTCTCCTTTTAAAAGAACTTTCTGAAAGAACAAAACCTTCCTTGTGAAGCCAAGTGACTGAATGAAAGAGGTGAATTATAGAGGAAGTGGACAGACTAATGTGTTTACGTACGAACACGAGCATCAACACACCACGAACCTGAAATGTGTGATGCACAACGCTTGATGCTGGGAATAGCACTGCCTCTATTACCCACCCCTAAGAATTGCACAAGTGTTGCCTCTTTACTACATTACAATACAGATGACCATGACATGCATGAGCAAATGCTAAAACAAGTCAAGGTGCTCACAATCTGACCAGAGACATAGGTAGCCATACACCTGGTCATACATCCCAATTGCTTGGTATCGGTACACAAGCATTGCAACTTGTTCAATTACTTCTTGATCCTGTTATTGAAACTTACTTAAGGACCTGTGTGTAATTGAAATGTGGTGTCACTCCCAAGAACTTCTGGACTCCATCCATGGCTAGAGATGGGTTGTTCCGCAATTCCTGGCCATCAACTATATGAAGCTGTTGGAAGTTTAAAAAAGAAAAAGAAAAAAAAACAACATCATCAAGCCATATTCACTATGAAAGGCTGCCCACAATTCTGTAACAGGTTGGGAGAGAAATGGAAGGGCCAGGAGTCGGCAATGGCTGAAAAGCCAGAAGGGATACTAATGTATGAACAGCCTGTGCCAGCGAGCTCTGATGTTACCAGTTCTCTATTCACTGGAAACGGCAGTGCTCGGCATAACGGGCGACACGTAACAAAATAGTGAGAACAAGCGGAGTCCAATGTTTATGTTCTATAGAGCAGCAGCACCAATAAAAGTAGTCCGCTGCATAAAAATAGACGGAATGTGTTTGCTCGTTGCCTTGGTGATGTTCTCGATGACAATATTCATCCCGCTCAGAGTGCACTGTTCACTTCATCCTGGAGGGGACAGTCATCATGCTGCCGTCCTTACAATTCAATGCACACAGGCGAGACCCCTTATTTATCAGTGGCTACATCTCCTGATGAAGCCAGTTGGTGGCGAAACACACCTTGAGGTGCTAGTGCACCCCTCACCCCTGTCTTCATTTTGTTGGCACATCATCTCACAAGGTATGTGTCAAATAGGCTCGTTGCCTTTTACCTCATGCGATACATGATGTCTTTTATCGTAAAGATACTCCTTAGCCTATGTGTTTTTATGGCTATAATATTATCATAACTATATTTATTGCCATTTACTTACTGGTATATTGTTTTCAGCATTCATTGCGTCATGTGTAATTTAATTGATATTAATTACTACAGTTTTTATTTTTTGATAGTGCCATATTATCTTTGGATACAAACAGACTCCAATATAAAATGAGGGACAAGGGTTTCTATGCCCTCTGTATTAGGGATATTTATGGTATCTTTATGGGCCTTTGTATCATTACTGTCTCCGATATTTACTATTTCTATATTATATTTTTATGATAATGTAATTATTTAATACATTTATTTTTTATTCTTCATTATGCAGATTGTGCTCTCTTATTTTTTTCTTTTGGGTAAGATCAAGTAGCAACTGGTTTCTGCACCATTAGGTCTTTTCATAAAGAGGGTTTATTTATTATTATTACCGTATTTTTCGGACTATAAGACGCACCTGACCATAAGACGCACCCTGGTTTTAGAGGAGGAAAATAGGAAAATAAAATTTTAACCAAAAAATATGGTCATGACACACTGTTATAGGGCAAGGATCTGCTGCTGACACTGTTATGGGGGTAATGTTCCCAAATTCTCTACTAAGGTACCCCATTCTGATAAGGATCCTCCTGCCTTGTATATGATCCTGCTCATATACCCCCCATCCTGCTAATAATATACCCCCCCATCCATCCTGCTCATGATATGCCCCCATCCATCCTGCTCATGAAATGCCCCCATCCATCCTGCTCATGAAATGCCCCCATCCATCCTGCTCATGAAATGCCCCCATCCATCCTGCTCATGAAATGCCCCCATCCATCCTGCTCATGAAATGCCCCCATCCTTCCTGCTCATGATATGCCCCCATCCATCCTGCTCATGATATGCCCCCATCCTGGTAAATGGCGTGTATCCTGTGGCACAGGAAAAAAAAAAAAAAAAAAAAACGTTTATACTTACCCTTCCTCACTCCCTGAAGCACCGATCTCTGTCTCAGCTGCAGCGCCGCTGTGTGGAGCCGTCACCGGTGTCTGCAGCATCGCGTCTTCCTGTTTGTGCCGGCGGTAAGCTGATCGATTCTGGTGGATACTAGCGGCGCGCACAGCGATGACGTCATCGCGGTGCGCGCCGCTAGTGTCCAGATCAGCTGACCGCCGGCACAGACAGGAAGACGCGATGCTGCAGGGGGGTGGCTCCACACACGGTGACGGGTGAGTACACCGATTCACTGCACCCCGCGCTGATAATGATGCACGGGGGGCAGTGAATACAGCCGCACATGATCACTCCAGGCTGTAGTTGCCAGGGGTGATCACGGTCGGCTGCTAATTATGCACGCACCCCCGCCTATCACCCCGCCCACCTGTCAGCGCCGGTTTCGCTGAGAGATGATGGGCGGGAGGATGGGCGTGCATATGTAATGAGCGGGCCCACGTGGTCACGGCAGGCTGTTACAGCCTGCTCGTGCCGCCGATGACCCGCTGCACAGCGGCACCCTCATTCCCTGCAGCCTTATAGTCAGACCATAAGACGCACCCCCCACTTTCCCCCAACATTTGGGGGGAAAAAAGTGCGTCTCATGGTCCGAAAAATACGGTATTTATTATTAGAACATCATTTATTCCATGGCGCTTTACAAGTGAAAGAGGGTATATGTACAACAATTATTAACAATACAAAACAGGCAGGTATAGGAGGAAAGAGGACCCTGCCCGCGAGGGCTCACAGTCTACAGGGAATGGGTGAGGGTACAACATGTGAGGACAGAGCTGGTTGCGCAGTGGTGTACTGGACTGAGGGCTATTGTAGGTTGTAGGCTTGTCGGAAGAGGTGGGTCTTCAGGTTCCTCTTGAAGCTTTCCATGGTAGAGCAGAGTCTGATATGCTGGGGTAGAGTGTTCCAGAGTATGGGGGAGCCCTGTCCATATGTTATACAAGCGCATGGCTGTAATAGAAGAGAGACCTCTATGGCGGAAATCAGCCATCAGGCCACTCACTGGGGGTTAGAGAAGATGGCTTCTTTACCCATTCCAGAATGAATAATAACGATAAGAAGAACTTGATTTCCCTTTATCTTTATGGGATTGGACTACACATCCTATTTTGTTAAATGATTAGCCTATATACTACAGAATAAAGCACATCATTTTTCTGCCGCACTCACCTGGCTGGTTGGGTAGTAAGTTAGCCATCTCTCCAGGTGAGTAGCATACCAACCGGGTACCAGGCAGCGGCTCTGGAGGTTCCGCAGTTCTTGAGGAGCATGTAAACCAGCCATGATCACTTGAGCAAAGGAGTAGTTCATTGCTACTGGATCACTGTGTGCTCGCTGGTGCTAAAGAAAGATGAAAAAAATAAATCGTTCTTCACTTTACAGCAATGACATTTATAGGAGCAAAATTCTTCACAAACTCTTAAATCCAGCTCAACATAAATCCAGTTAATGTGATATAAAGAAATGAATCATGTCACTGTAATATATAAAATCCTGACTACTGGAACCCTACAATAGGCTTCATGTCCCGCTTTGCAGACATTGTTGATCCTCTCCAACAGGCCCAAGAGCAGTCATCTCCTTATTAATTGGCTGTTTATCTTCTACCACTGAAGAATATAATTCATTCAACACTGCAGAACTTTTAAGTCGCTAAAATTCTTTAAAAAAAAACAAAATTATGGCTCCTCTCATCCAGATGTAGACCCACATGTGCCAATGGGTTGTGTCTCGTATTGCAGCTCAGTTATGTTGCAAAGATTAGGACGGAGCTACAATCCCAGACACAACCTGAGGACCGGAGTGGTGCTGTGATAGGTGGAATGATAAAATGTTAATTATACCCCGATACAACCCTTCCGGTGAAGTCCAGGTGCCCGGGGCAATACCATCCCTATTCAGGAGAGTGGTGGATTTCTAGGTTAATCTCCTATTTTAATGGTTATGTTTAATGAGAGGATCAGGGGGAAGTTGTCTCCTTACGCTTTAAGTCTCTGATATAAAGGGCAGAGACAGTATTTGTCTGTATGATTATTTGTGACAGGCCCATTTTAATTATCCTTTTCTGCGGCTAACTAGAAAGCCAGACGGTTATTATAAGTGAGAAGCAGCACTCCAATGGACTTCATAAGTGTCATAGCTTTTCTAAGATAAGACAGAGGGAAGGAGAAGAATATTTAGATTAAGCATTTCCCTCAGGCAGTGGCTGCTAGTCACAGAACACATATTGCTCTTCTGGACGCCCAGGAAAAAGCAATTAACTTTGTTTGCGTCCAGAAATGATGACCAGGAATAGGTAAATCAATAAGGCAGATTAGCTGAAGCCCTGCAGACAGTCCCAGGCCCGGCATGTTGTAGATTCAGTCTAATGAGCTTTCTCTGAAGCCACAAGCTGGTCACTGAGGCCAGTAATGAGTGAGAACGTCTGAAGCCACCATGCCACCCAACTATTAACCTTTAAGGACCTTCCCTCAAACTGAAATACTAGACACCCCGGGGGCCACAAGGAGACGAACTGTAGAGTCCCCAACATCCAACATAAACCCGATAATCAACCTCTGTGTCTGATTCTCTCTATGATAATTTTCTATATAAATTGTGCTCACGCTTGGGCCATCCTTTGCCAAAACATTGACTTGTACTCCATTCTTGTGGCACAAAGTATGTATCTACTATATTGAGGACTAGTACTGTGAAACTCACATGGGTCTATATTCACTATATGTGCTGTACTATTGTGTTTTTAAAGCTGGGGCCACACGAGTGTGAGTGCATTGGATGCGATATGCTAATGACCCTCGCTTTCCACTGTCCTGCGAGTGTAAGCCGAGTGTCATGCCACTGTGATGTTATCCTGCGATCGGATCACAGCTGCGGATGAGAGGGCGGGCGCTCCGGAGGAGAGGGAGGAATTAATTTCCCCATTTCCTCGACTGCCAGCTGATGCGATTATCGCACTGAACTCCGGTGTAATCCGAGTGGAGTGCGATTTTTCACTCGCACCCCTAGACTTGTATGAGTGCGAGTGAAGATGGATCGGATTCTACCCGCAGCATGCTGCGATTATTATCTGGGTCCGATTAGCGCTGAAAAAATAATCACAGGTGGGAACGGCCCCACAGAGTAACATGAGTCTGAGTGGAATGTGATTTTTTTTATCACATTCCACTCTGGCTGTTTTTCTCGCCGTGTGTCCTAGGCCTAAAAATTTCCATTGGATAAGAATTGGTCAGTCTACCCAAAGCTTGTATCTAGCTAGTAAAATCAAAGTGCGGCTTGAATATCTCTATCTTATGCAACGTGGCACTTGCTCATGTCTAACATACCACACTTATTCACGTCCTACCTATACATGGGCCATCAGCTAAACACAGCAGTGACGCAGTTCCACAGTATCCACAGTTCCACAGCACTTGCTCATGTCTAACATACCACACATATTCACGTCCTCCTACCTATACATGGGCCATCAGCTAAACACAGCAGTGACGCAGTTCCACAGTATCCAAGTCTGTACATTTCTCCAAGAAAGACACATCTACATTAATATCCCTGAGCGTATCAGAGTAACATGATGTCTTCAGATAAAGTATGTCTGTGGGGGGGGGGTGTGGAAATCAAAATAACTTCACTATACACATGTCCCCACCTTTTCATGTCAAATAGAATTCAGGATGGTTCTAGAAGGGGTAAAGCCGCGCTGCAGTGAATGAGAGGAAGCTTCAAGACAATTTGATGGATGTGAGGGAATGTAATTTTGACCTGATGACGGAGATATCTACAAGGCGCATTGTTATAAAATCACCATCAAATTTTCTTGGAGTTTCCTCTTATTCACGGCATTAACCCTTCTACAACCATCCTGAATTCTATTTCCACATGGTGCAGCAGCAGCTGTCTTGACTATCACAACCCTTCAAGGCTCTCCCAGTGCTTTAACCTCTTCCTCTCACCTGGATAAGACCCTAGTTGTGCGCCATTGTCTTCCAGCCCTTTTAAGATCACCTTTTCACGTAAGAATACTAAAGTCAGGGTTTGGGATACGTTACTTATGTGCAAGGACTGTGAACATTATTATTGTGGTCATACAGTTAAGGTCCGTGCTTTTTAAATTGTGGATTAAATAATGTCAGCAATTATGTCTTTCCAGTAAATTCTCATTATATTCAATCACCAAACAGCAATAAAAAATGAAAAGTCTAGATTTGATTCACCAGAGTAAGTACCTGGTACCAAGAATACGCCCGATCAGCGGGATTAATCAAGATGACAATAATCTTGGCTCTGGGCAGAAGAGCGGCCGCGCGCTTCGGTACCACTTCTGTGTCAAAGTAATTTGCACTTTTCTCAAACATGAAGTCTGTGCTGGCATTGGAGGGCACGGGGAAAAAATCCATGTACCTAGAGATAAAGAAAGCAAATGGTTTAAAGGGTTCGCTCATTAGAGGGTTAAACAGATATCTGTATGGAGCACTACAACACATTTACCAGTCAATGCCCTTGTGATAGTTTACTCCATTGAAAAACTGGATTTCTTCAAAGGTGACTGGGCTCTGGAAGTTGCTGGTGACCGCGGGGTGCATGTTGAGGAAGGAGTACAGAGCGGTGGTACCTGTGAACCAATGACGGACAATTCCAAGATGATCTTTATCCTCCTGATCAGGGATAGACAACATGGAAAGTACATGGAAGTCCTCTTACCAGTCTTTTGAGGCCCAACAACAAGAAACTTGGGCAATCTGTCGCATGTCTTCTCCTTTGACCAGATATCCTTATGCCTCTTGTCATCACATGGGTTCTGTGTTAATAGATAATATGCATGGATTGTTTACAGTCATGTTAATCCCGACTCCACAACAAGCATTTCTGTATTCCCTAAATAGAGTGCAATATGAATAACTTAGCTGCTTGGAGGGGGTGCGATATTTGGTATGGCTGGACACATCTCTAGTAAGCTATGGGTAGCCATTTTCTTTGAGTAAGGTATTTTTCATCATTACCTCTAGCTGAACATACATGTCTAAGGTTATGGTCATATTGAGAGTTAACCTGCCCAGTGCCTGCACATTAAGCCCGGGAGGAAAAGAAATGTAATTCTCCCGGCAGTGTTTGGGTTTTAGTCATGGTGGTGGCGTTGGTGCGGGTTCAGTCACAGCTCTGTATATGGAGAATAGCGGCTGCAACTAAGTCCCCCACACTGACTGACAGACGCTCATCATTAGAGGAGGCTGTTAGACAATGTGGGGGGGCGCGGTTACCATACATAGAGCGATGACTAAACCCGCGCCGACACCTTCCCCTTGACTGAAACCCAAACACTCTTGGGAGGAGTTTCCTTGCGGCAGCTGGATGCACATCAGATGCCATCTGAAGGTGATCTGATTTAGGAAAGTGGTGTGCAAAGGAGGGATACACCTCTATCGAAGTACAAAATGGTTGATTTAATAAAGACCGTTTTGTACTTCGATAGAGGTATATCCCTCTTTTGCACACCACTTTCCTTCTTTTTAGTGTACTTATTTCTGGGTGTGTTGAGGTGATCCCTTGTGTTCAGGTTACCTAGTGGGATAATTGGACCCCACAGGTGGTGCCCTCCAATATGTCTTTTTTCTGCAGATCACACATTCTGAAAAATCACAGACATGTGAATGGCCCCACAAACGAGTGCCATCAGTGAAAACCACAAATAGCATTTGTACATGAAGAACGGAAATCTCATTGAGCCCCATGTCAGGAAAATGTATGCTATACCAAATGATTAGTGAGGACACAACTGTTTTTAGCTGGTGGGAGGACAGGTGCGCCGATCCCAAAATGGGCAAATGGTACTGTGGGGGCTATGAACTGTGGAATTTGTCTTTTACAGACTCCTTTTCCCTGGACACTCAACTTTCACGTGGTCTGACGTCATAAATCATCTGATTGGTACTCAAGAAAAGACAGATGAAAGATTTAGAAATTCTCCCAATGAACCGCCAAGATTGGCTCCCTGACGGATCTCAGTTAACCCGTTCTACAGTCAGTGAAACACAAACGATACAGGAAGCAAATGGTCCTAAATTTTTTATGAAACCCAATTACAAACATACATAATAAATGATTTTTAGTAAAAAAAATACTTTTATTTAAAGGGGAAGAAAGAGAACCACTGGACTAACCTGGTGGGGGACACCCTGTGTATGTCCATGAAGTGTTTGGCTATATTTGTATTTAGACTCATAAGCAAATATGTGAAGCCATAAAGCCCCTATATGTATAGGTTTAAATTATGAGATGGGGCCTTTTGCAATCTTTGGAAAGAAATTAGTCGGCTGCAAAAATAAAAACAAAAACTATAGTACAGTAAAAACATAAATCCATTGGCTTAAAGCTTAGAAGAAGGAACATTTTCTGCTTTCCTCTGAAAGGTGTTGAATAGATGTGACCTTTGGAATAGAGTAGATACAAATTGGGATGTAATCGCCATGACATGCCTGAACACCAAAGGCGGCGGTGGCGGAGTGTTACATAATCCGTGAATGCACTTACCTGCCACAGAGGGTTCTTCTCTTGGGGGAAGATCTCAAAATATTTCTTTGCCAGTTGGACAGGTGGCAGAGTCTGTAGTCTGAGGTTGGTCCAGCACTGCACAAACTTCACTAGGCTTTCGAATGTGTAAAGCCCCAGGCGGTCGTTGCCATAGTTAGAAAGATGTGTCATGAAGATGCTGATCTGTAACAGACACACACAGGGAATGCCATCTAGGTTAACTCTCCTAAGTAGAGCACTTGGCTGTATAAACACTCATCATTTATTAATGCGCCTTGCAGAGAGATAAAAGACAGTATATAGGGCGAGGTGCTGCAGGTGCTGTGGGATTCGAGACCTTGGTCCAATTTTCTGGTTATAATTCACATCCACTTGATGTAGTGCAGTCTTTTTTGACATTAACATGACATTACAGAGCTAGAGCCAGTGAATATTTCATGACCTCGCCATGGTGCGGTGCTGAATATTTCATTGGCGGGAGGAAGGATGGCGGCTTTCTGCCTCCCTTATCCCTGATAGATAGACCACTGATTCCCTTGCTTTGGATTCCAGCACAAGTTTCCACGTATCACAAAACTATAGAGTCCTCTCAATGCTGAAATTCAGACAAAACTTCCCAAGTCCTGTGTCTTACAGGGAATGTCGTGTATTTATTTTCAGAAATGATCTAGAGGGCTGTAGAAGAGTAATATGTGTAATCAGTTTTCAAATGTTTTTTAGTTTTTGACTTTTCTCCAGTACAGGCAGAACAGCAGGTCCCTTGTATCGGAGATCATTACTTGTGTATTCGTTTACTACCCTTCCTTACATCAACCTCCAGCACTCCAATAAAGCGGGACTAAATCCCACACCCTCTATTTATTCTGTCACAGTCTACACAGCAAAGCTGACAAATGAGAAGGCAGAAAGCAAGAATAATTCATAGTTTTTGCTACAGTGCCAGTGTGAGAACTGAAATATTTCAAGATTTAGTACACCAAAAACATCACGCAACCGATTGGCAGCTTTCTGTGTACAATGTATAGTGACAGAAAGATGCCAATCAGTGCTGAGAGTGTGGTTGGACCAGGAGCCATGAGATAACTAGTCCTCTAGTGATAATCTTCTGCTGGCAAAGAAACCCCCTCATATTATACTGAAACAGCATAATAAGTGATAAATCGCTGGAATCCGGGACTCTGCCCCTACATTATGGTGCTCTCAGATTACTTAGCAAAAACCTGGCAACAGATCCCCTTTAAATAAAAGATGAGGCAAAGTAACAGGTATCACTTACAAAATATCCATGCACAGAGAGCAAGTGCAATCTGTGCCCATCACTGAACTGGGGTTGCTCTAAAATCAAGAAGTATCATCATTCCTGTATTTGGTAATTTAAGCAAGTCCCATAAAGAATGACTAGAGGAGCGGGGTTCAGGTATGGCCCGTCCTCTATTCACATGAGACCTGTAGAGCCACGTTCATCTAGTTACTGGGGATCACAGTAGTTGTACTTTTTGAGGTAAATTATATATTATATATTATATATATATATATATATATATATATATATATATATATATATATATATATATATATATATATATACATATATATACATATATATATAGGAACCTCGCTTAACGAGTAACCCACTTAACGAGAATTTCGATTAACAAGCAAGGCTTTCTGTAAATTTGTAACTCGCTTTACGAGAAAGCTTTGCTGTACGAGCAAAATCCTCACCGCACACACTTCTGGTTCCGTACATCCACCGCGCTCTGACCCGCACTTGCAGTCCACACAAACACACACAAGCACGCACAAACACACACAAACAAACACGCATGTACACACATACAGTATTATGCTCACCTTACCTTCCATTCCACCGCTGGCCTCATGATTCTTGTAGTCCGCCGGTACATCGCGACGTCCTCACGGCGAACTAACTATACTAACTATAAGTTTTGTGGTGACAACCTTTTCTTTGTGCGCATTATTGGTTATTCTGGGCAGCAAGGACATACACTGGGGCAGACATGGTGGAATGGGGAGGAGAGAAGTTAGCGCTTTCGGGTGGGATTTGATAGCAGATGTCATTCTGTCACACATGGATCCAGAGCCTATCAAACCTGTGTACACATTAGTGTACTTGACTGGTTGTCAGACTGAATATCACATAACCTTTCAGTAGGGAATATATAGGTGTAATGCAGGTGGGATGAAATAAACAGTGAAACCAATGATTATAAGGAGAAAAGAAAAAACATTTTTTAGAGTGTTTCTTGAATTTGTCTTCCGTAGGTTCGGGTCAGTTAGGCTAGCCATCTCTGACCCTTGGCCAATCATAACCCTATTGCTGGGCCTTTAGCTGCCCTTCCGTGACCCACTTTTTGGAGGTACCAACCATTGCCAACTGGTAACACCACATAAGACCTGCCAATTGGAAGACAATTTGAGAAAAATTAAATGTTAGTTACTTATTTGGCCGGTTTTAACGCTACGGCTGATCTTTGCACATTTCCCTCCTATTCTACAGAATTCTAACACGGAAAAAGTTCAGGATACATTGGAATAAAAACAGGACAACTAATCTATCACAGACTGGGCCGAATGTCTGTTCTGCCTGACTACAATGGTATAATAACAATCCATAGCAGATGATATCCCCTGTACTTATATAGACAGGTGATTGCCAAGAGGTAACGCCATCTCCTGTCTGATCGACCAGCACAGTGGGAGTCTGCAAGAATAACGAAAAACAGCAGCACTAGATTTACATTTAATAAAAGCAATCAAGCAGGAACAGACGGGCACAGTCTGCTGACCACAGCGTACAACTACGCTTTTTTTTTTTCTTGCAACATTTAAAGTGCACCTGTATGGTATAAGCAGACAGACAATTCCTCAAGTTATGGGAACGCAGTCGAAATCTACTAAATGCAAACTGTCCATACCATTAGCGTAGGGAACCGGACGGACTACAATAGTAATACGGACATTGCATGTCTTTGTGCAGTGTCAGCAGCCTGCGGCCCCTCCGGATGGGAGCCGTGACCCTACAACTCCCCCAGCCCTATGGTAATCTGCCCGTAGCAATCACGCATTCATCGTCAGCCGGTGAGGACCCGCAGTAATTGGAAAGTTAGTGAGATTTAAGTCTGGAGTGGATGTGAGTGAAAGGACTGGAAATAAGACGTCTATCCCTCTGTACTTTACATGGCAGACAATGATTACTAAAATCTCACAGTCATTTACAAACTCATCCCCCATCTTTAATATAATTTTGGGATTAGCTCCCTGCAATCCCAAGTGACTATGAATCAGGAAAACTAGGTCCTTATCATCCTATTAATATTTAGCATCGCCATGGAAACTTTAGCAATGGAAATTCTACAGCTCCGAGGTTCCCAGTCTGCACTTGATATAGAGGAATGTCATCACTGAACTATCCATCGGATGTTTAACCCCTCACCCTCTTCCCTCAGCAGACAAGTATTGTTTTTTTGTTTTCATTTTTTGTGCTCCATTTGTAAATACTGTATTTTTCAGACTAAGACACAACCAGTTTTTGACAACAGAAAAAATAAATAAATAAATAAATATTAAAAAACTCTTGTGTTGTGAAGATGTAAAGGAGATAATGTCACTAACATTGGTGGTCTATGGTTGTGCTTGTTACTTAGTGATCTAGGGCTGTCACACTGCTCCCGTGGCCTCTCCTGGTTGTGAAAGTGCCCACCGCTCATTAGACTCATCTCATATTCACTGCTTTCCCCGCTCACCGGCGCCTATGATTGGTTGCAGTCAGACGCGCCCCCACGCTCAGTGACAGCTGTCTGACTGCAACCAATCATAGCCACCTTAGCGGGTCTATATAGTACAATACAATAAATAATTAAAAAATACGGCATGCGGTTCTCCTCAATTTTGATACCCAGCCAAGATAAAGCCTCACAGCTGGGGGCTGGTATTCTCAGGCTTGGGAGACCCACGTTATTGAGAGCCCCCAGCCTAAAAATATCAGCCAGCAGCCACCCAGATTTGCCGTATCCATTAGATTCGACAGTCTCAGGACTTTACCTGCCTCATCCTGATTGCCCTGGTGCAGTGGCAATCAGGGTACTAAGGAGCTAATTGAAGCCCATAGCTGCCACTAAGTCCTACATTAGTGACGGCAGGCGTCTATGTGATACCCTCCATCACTTATCTGTAAGTGAATGTAAATAAACGCAAACACCCAAAAAAACCCCTCTTTCTCAAATTTATTAACCCCCAAACACCCTTCCAGATCCGACGTAATTCACAAGTGGTTCCACGACGCTTCCAGCACGGCTACATCTGACACTCACAGCGAGCGGCCATAGAGCATGACTGCTCGCTGTGAGCTTCACGCAACAACTGAAGTGAGTCGCGCTATCATCGGTGACGTCACTCAGGTTAGCCGCTGCCACAGCTGGAGTCCTCCACCTGTGACAGCAAATCACCCGAATGACTTAAGTGAGCTATGCGATCTGAAGTGCCGTCACTTAGGTGATTTCCGGTCACAGCTGGAGTCCTTCACCTGTGACCACAAGTCAGGCCACGACACATACAGCCACACCTTGACAATGAACTCGGGTGAACCTCTTAGTCACAGCTGCGGGCCCCGCACTAATGCCTGTGTCGCGGCACTGACGTCAGAGGTTCACCAGAGTTCATTCTCATCGTGTGGCTCTGTCTTTGTCTGCTGTCAGCGGCCAGTCATATTCTATGGTGCCGCTGTAACAGGACAGAAACGTAGCAGAGCTGAATCACCGTGGGACCACACTCGCACCGTTAAAAACGCATGAGTTTTTTTGTCAAACGTAGTGTTTACAGTTGTCAGTCTGAGGGGGGGTGCATTTCTTTTTGTCAAATCTAGAAGGCAGCGTGCGGACATGCCATTAAGGCGGCAGTCAGGGAAGTTTGGCATTGCTGACCTTACTGACTACAGACTATAAGACGCACATACTTTTTAGTAAGATAATGTTTTGCTAAAATTTGTGTCTTCGGCCCCCCTGACACGTCAGTGATTCCGGTATGTATGACATCCGTTTTCATACATACCGAAGATATGGACATACACAGACCCATTAAAATCAATCTGCGCACACATCTGTATTTCACAAGGACGTGCGCCTGTGTGATCCGCATGGAGACAAGTCCGTTTTTCCACGACAGCACTGATATCACATGGATCACACACTGACGTGATCCATGTGACATGTACTGGAGAAAACACATGTCTTTGAAATAAAATTATTTTCTATACTCGCGTGTCTCCAGCGCTGCTGTCTTCGACGCTGCTGTGACTTGCTTCTGGGTCCTGATCATTATGCTCATTGCATATTCACTGCACTGCAGACCTAGAAGCAGCAGCAGCGCTAGAGACAGCAGCACTATGGACAGGTCAGTATAGAAGTTCATGCTGTCCGTGTGCTACATGTGTGTCACATGGATATCACAGGGACAGCACATGTGTGCCAAAAGCACCTTCAAAACAGCAGTGCAAAACACGAACATTTTTTCACGGACGTGTGAAGGGGCCTTATAGTTAGAAAGACACGGTAGTCCTGTTTTTTTATTTTTACCCTGACATGGAAATATTATTTCCGGATGGGTTGTAGTCTCGAATGACACATTTCATTTTACTAGAAAGAGTAGTGTTCCCACAAATGTAGTCCTCAAGAGCCACCAACAGATCAGGTTTTCAGGATTTCCTTAGCATTGTACAAATGATGAAATTATCCCCTGTGCTATATAAAGGAAATCCTGAAAACATGATTTGTTGGTTGGTGGCCCTTGAAGACTGGAGTTGGGGAACATTGATATGGAGTAAGGAAATATGGACAAAAAAAATTCCAAGTGAAGCGGTAAAAGCACAATTGTGCTATTGTTTTTTGGGATTTATTTATATAATTTGGGGCTAAAACAACATTTATGAGGAAGAAATTAGATTTTTTTTTATTTTCATGGCTCAACGTTATAAAATTTTGTGAAGCACCTGGGATTCAAGGTGCTCAACACACAGCTTGATAAATTCCTTGAATGGACTAGTTTCCAAAATGGGGTCACTTGTGGGGTGTTTCCACTGTTTAGACATCTCAGGGGGTCTCCAAATACAATACGGCGTCTGCTACCGACTCCAGCCAATTTTGCATTTGAAAACTCAAATTGTGTACTTCCCTTCAGACACCTGTCGGACGTTCAAATAGTAGTTTTCCACCACATATAGGGTATTGGTATACTGGAGATATTGCACAACAAATTGTACGGTGCACGCGCTTGTTACCCTTATAAAAATGCAATATTTGTGACTAAAGTAACATTTTTGTCGGGAAAAGTAAAAAGTAAAATTTTCATTTTTTCCTTCCACATTGCTTTAGTTCCTGTGAAGCATGTGACGGATTAATAAATTTCTTGGATGTGATTTTCAGTGCCTTGAGGGGTGCAGTTTTTAGAATGGGGTCTCTTTTGGTTATTTTCTGTCACATTTGTGATGTGATGTGGTCCCTAGAAAAAAACGGTTTTGTAAATTTTGTTGGAAAAATGAAAAATTGCTGATAAAACTTTTAACCCTTCTAACTTCCTAACAAAAAAACACCTACATTCGGATCCCCCCCCCACCCCCACCACTGGCCTTCCACCCCCCCCCTTCTCCCTCTTTGTTCCTCCTCTCCCTTCACCGATCTCCCGCTAACGTCCTCCTCCCCCCCTCCCTTTTTTTTTTCTCTTCCCTCTCACTCTCTCTCTTCCCTTCCTTCTCTATTATTCTCTTCAGGGGTCTCTCCCCCATAAGGGCAGCGTTTTGGTTTGGTCTGGTACATTTTGGTTTGGCTCGCCCTTATACCCACTGTTGTGTATCGGGCTTTCGCTTGTCAGCCTTTGGTTTATTGTGATCTGTTTATAAATAAAGAATTTAAAAAAAAAAAACAAAACCCACCTACATTTCAAAAATTATGCTGATTTAAAGTGACGTGGTAATTATTTATCAATTATTTTGAGTAACATAACTATGATTTAACCTTTTCCTATCCAATAAAATTTCCTGTTCTGACCATTGAAATAATTGGCTGCCAAAAATAGCACTATGCACGAAGTACTGCCTGCTATGCTTAGAAAAGGGACTTTCAACTCAGTGGCCCGCTAGAAGGGACTTAGGACAGTAAAATGCTTATGAATTATTGATATCCACTGCTAGGGGACAACAGAGCGTAATGGAATTTTTGGAATGCCCCCCCCGGGGGGACTCAGGACAGGAAAAGGTTAAGAGCATAAAAATTCAAAGTCTGAAAATTGTGACATTTTCACCAAATTTCTAATTTTGTCACAAATAAATGCAAAAAAAATATCATTCTAAATTTACCACTAACATTGAGTACATTGTGTCATTAAAAAGAAATCTCAGAATCACAGGGATCTACTGAAGCGTTCCAGAATTATTACCTTAGAAAGTGACATTGGTCAGAATTGAAATAAATTGGCCTAGTCCGGAAGCTGAAAATAAAAAAATAGCAACAAGAGGAGGAATAAATATCCTCCAAAAATTAAGCATTACTTACAGCAAAGATGGGCTGCAGTGTGTACATTGCCCGGATCGAAAACTAGTACTCTACCAGGATACAGCTAAACCCCCACTAAGTGGAGGCATCACAGGTGCAGGAGGAGCAAATCAAACACCTCCATGGAATGGAGGCGGGTGATTGCTGGATGATAAAACTGCACACTGATGGCTTGCATAGAGCGCTGTTCACACATGCAGATAACACAGTCACAAGCCCGCAGCCTATTAGGTGACGCCCATACTATTAGATCAGGCGGGCTGCCAAGCCGTACCCCACCTGTGTATCATGCAAAGACAGAAACTCTAAAATGCAAGGCCCAACAGAAAGGGGCCTGGCTGTATCCTGTACAAAAAAATGAGGTTTTTGTTGGTATTTATGGCCATAAAAACGGAAGCCTACAACCCTCATCACGGGACCTCATGTTTGTAGGTCCCTACACTAAATATAAAAATAGCAACAAGATGAATAAATATCCTCCAAAAAAGGGTTGTAGGCTTCCGTTTTTATGGCCATAAATACCAACAAAATCCTCATTTTTTTTTGTACAGGATACAGCCAGGCCTTGCATATTAGAGTTCCTGTCCGTGTGGTGCACAGAAAGTACAGCTTGGCAGCCAGCCTGATCTAATAGTATGGGCGTCACCTAATAGGCTGCGGGTTTGTGCCTGTGTTATCTGCATGTGTGAACAGTGCTCTATGCAAGCCATCAGTGTGCAGTTTTATCATCCAGCAATCGCCCCCTACATTCCATGGAGGTGTGTGTGTATGATTTGCTCCTCCTGCACCTGTGATGCCTCCACTTAGTGGGGCTTAACTGTATCCTGGTAGAGTATTAGTTTTTGGCCTGGGCGATGTACACACTGCAACCCATCTTTGCTGTAAGGCTGCTTTCACACCTCCGGTTGTAGCAGAGCCGGCCAATCCGGCTCTAAAACCTATGCAACGGATGCGGCGACAAAACCGCATCCGTTGCATACGTTTTTTACATGCAGCCGGTCCGGTTTTTGACACTTGCGGCAGACTACTGAGCATGCGCAGTGGAAAAAAACGCATGCGGCGGCTGGATGCGTTTTTTGCCGCAGGACACGACATGCGGCGTCCATAGGCATGCATTGCAAATCGCGCTGCATTGCGGTTTTTTTTGCGTTTTTTTTTTTTGCCAGGCAACGTTCCATCCGGCCACCGCATCGGCTAAATCTGCCGCATGCGGCAAAAACTGGACTAAACGCAAGGCCATGCGGCATAATACGGCACTAATGTAAGTCTATGCATATAAACCGCAACCGGCGGCAAAAAAAAAACGGTTACGTTTTGTTCTGCAAATCGCCAGATTGTTCTGCACAGGAAAAACCGGATGTGTGAAAGCAGCGTTAGTAATAGTCAGGAAGCTGAAAACAAGTTTTGAGGCAAAGGGGATAATTTTATTTTTTTTTTAAACTTTTTTCTATTCTTTTACTTTATTTTTTTATTGACCTTAGGGGACTTAAACATGTGATCATCTGTACTATATACAATACCACAGTATACAACTTCGGAACCGGCCTGACTGTTGCGTGCACCTCACCTTAAATCATCAAATCACCCCCATACCGGTGAGCTGATATTACTTTTGCTCTCTTTTTTTGCCCAAACTAACATCTGGGCCAGATCACGACACTAAGTGGAACGGTTAGTTTTTTGCAAAGCAAATAGTGGTTTTGAATGACAATACATTTTACCAAAATATACAATGAATAATGAGAGAAAAAATTCCGAGTGCGGTAAAAAAAAAAAAAAAAATAAAAATGCAATACTATGATTGTTACCTGAGTTTTATTTTTCACAGTATTCATAATGTTGTGAAAAAGACCGGAGAATAGGATTCTTCAGGTCAGTATGATTATGGCTATACCAAAAATGCTGTGTTTTTTTATATTTCTAATGAAATAGTAAAAAAAAAATAAATAAATAAAAAAAAAAAAAAAAATTGGGGGGAAATTTCCATTAAAGAAGTTGTCCAGTTACCAAAACTGATTTTTTTTTTTTCTGATAAATCTTGCTAATATGTGCCCCTCAACACATCTATTATGTTTTTTCAGCAAAATTACCTTTCATTGTGCACTAGCAGCACATGCTCATTGCTGGCTCCAGCTCTGATGGGGTTAATCTCTCCTCTGACTTCCTGTGTTTAGTTCCTACAAGTCCCAGAATTCTTTGTGGCTCTAGGGCGGTGTCTAGCTTATCTAACACACCCATTGTGTCTAATACACCCACTCTGCTCCCACCCAAACCCTCCCCCCTGCCTCTTCCCAGTGGATGTGCACTGAGATCAATTACACAGAGACAGCAGCAGCTCTACACAGCCAGGGGAAGAAAGTGTGTGTGCGCGCGTATATACAGTGTATGTGTATATACAGTGTGTGTGTGTGTGTGTGTGTATATACAGTGTGTGTGTGTATATATACAGTGTGTGAGTGAGTGTGTATGTGTGTGTGTATGTCATACTCACCTGTCTGCAGGGTCCCGGTGCCATGCCTGCTTCCAGCCCCTGTCTCGGTCCCGCCGCTTCGGCTGTGTGCAGTCTCCCCGGTGCACGCACGAAGCTTGCAGGACCTGGCGGTGGATAACCTGATGCAGTCACCTGACGCATCAGCTGATCGATTCTCGTGGTGTCGCCGGCTTTTTCGCGCCCGGCCGGCTATCAGCTGATCCTGCCGTCAGGGGACTTCATCAGCTGATTACCGGCAGCTCCTGCAGTGATGGGACAGGATCAGACTCTCATCCGATCGCTCCAGGAGCTGCCGGTAATCAGCACAGACGTGAGTATTTATTTATTTATTTTTTTTTTTGCACCAATGCATCAGCTGATTGTATAATTGGCTTTTATACAATCAGCTGATGTATGATGTGATTCACATCCTTTAACCTGACACATCATCTGATCGCTTTGCCTTCCAGCAAACCGATCAGATGATATTGGATCCGGATTGGACGGCGCGGGACCCTAACCCAGGATTACTGCGGAGGGGGGTTTATTTCAATAAAGATGGAGTCACTAATTGTGTTGTGTTTTATTTCTAATAAAAATATTTTTATGTGTGTTGTGTTTTTTTTTTTTTTTATCATTACTAGAAATTCATGGTGGCCATGTCTAATATTGGCGTGACACCATGAATTTCGGGCTTAGGGCTAGCTGATAATATACAGCTAGCCCTAACTCCATTATTACCCGGCTAGCCACCCAGCATCAGGGCAGCTGGTAGAGTTGGATACAGCGCCAGAAGATGGCGCTTCTATGAAAGCGCCATTTTCTGGGGTGGCTGCGGACTGCAATTCGCAGTGGGGGGTGCCCAGAAAGCTTGGGCACCCTTCACTGTGGATTCCAATCCCCAGATGCCTAGTTGTACCCGGCTGGACACCAAAATTAGGCGAAGCTCACGTCATTTTTTTTTTTTAATTATTTCATTAAATTCATGAAATAATTAAAAAAAAAAAAAAAGGGCTTCTCTATATTTTTGGTTCCCAGCCCGGTACAAATAGGCAGCTGGGGGTTGGGGGCAGCCCGTACCTGCCTGCTGTACCCGGCTAGCATACAAAAATATGGCGAAGCCCATGTCATTTTTTTTTTCTTTTTGCGTAAAAAACTGCATACAGTCCTGGATGGAGGATGCTGAGCCTTGTAGTTCTGCAGCTTCTGTCTGCTCTCCTGCATACACTAGTGAATGGAGGATGCTAAGCCTTGTAGTCCTGCAGCTGCTGTCTGCTCTCCTGCATACACTAGTGAATGGAGGATGCTGAGCCTTGTAGTCCTGCAGCTGCTGACTGCTCTCCTGCATACACTAGTGAATGGAGGAGAGCAGACAGCAGCTGCAGAACTACAAGGCTCAGCATCCTCCATTCACTAGTGTAAGCAGGAGAGAAGACAGCAGCTGCAGAACTACAAGGCTCAGCATACTCCATCCTGGACTGTATGCAGTTTTTTGCCAAAAAAGAAAAAAAAAATGATGTGGGCTTCGCCATATTTTTGTATGCTAGCCGGGTACAGCAGGCAGGTACGGGCTGCCCCCAACCCCCAGCTGCCTATTTGTACCCGGCTGGGAACCAAAAATATAGAGAAGCCCTTTTTTTTTTTTTTTAATTATTTCATGAATTTCATGAAATAATTAAAAAAAAAAAAAATGACGTGAGCTTCGCCTAATTTTGGTGTCCAGCCGGGTACAACTAGGCAGCTGGGGATTGGAATCCACAGTGAAGGGTGCCCAAGCTTTCTGGGCACCCCCACTGCGAATTGCAGTCCGCAGCCACCCCAGAAAATGGCGCTTTCATAGAAGCGCCATCTTCTGGCGCTGTATCCAACTCTTCCAGCTGCCCTGATGCCGGGTGGCTAGCCGGGTAATAATGGAGTTAGGGCTAGCTGTATATTATCAGCTAGCCCTAAGCCCGAAATTCATGGTGTCACGCCAATATTAGACATGGCCACCATGAATTTCTAGTAATGATAAAAAAAAAAAAAAAACACAACACACAGAAAAATATTTTTATTAGAAATAAAACACAACACAATTAGTGACTCCATCTTTATTGAAATAAACCCCCCTCCGCAGTAATCCTCGGTTAGGGTCCCGCGCCGTCCAATCCGGATCCAATATCATCTGATCGGTTTGCTGGAAGGCAAAGCGATCAGATGATGTGTCAGGTTAAACTACGTGAATCACATGACACATCAGCTGATTGTATAATCGGCTTTTATACAATCAGCTGATGCATCAGTCGAAAAAAAAAATAAATAAATACATACTCACTTATGTGCTGATTACCGGCAGCTCCTGCAGCGATCGATTGGACAGGAGTATGATCCTGTCCCATCGCTGCAGGAGCTGCCGGTAATCAGCTGATGAAGTCCCCTGACGGCAGGAGCAGCTGATAGCCGGCCGGGCGCAAAAAAGCCGGCGACACCGCGAGAATCGATGAGCTGATCCACCGCCAGGTTCTGCAAGCTTCGTACGTGCCCCGGGGAGACTGCACACAGCCAGAGCGGCGGTACCGAGACAGGGGCTGGGAGCGGACATGGCACCGTGACCCTGCAGACAGGTGAGTATGACATTTTTTTTTTTCTACTGTTCACTTTGGTTTTCGCCGCTGCCTCCACCTCCCGCCCAGACATGGCGCCGCACGGAGCTGACATGGCACCGGGCGGGTTGTGGACGCAGCGGTGACGGTACCGGGAGGATTCATGCTTCTGTGTTTACCAACAGAAGGAATCCTCTTCCTGTACACGTCACTGTAGTACCCACCCCTTGCGTTTATAGCTGCGTTTTTAGTCAGAGAAACGCAGCTATATGCGTTTTTCATTGCGTTGTTGAACATCTCATTGAACTCAATGGGTGAAAAACGCAGTGAAAAACGCAGAAATAATTGACATGCTGCATTTTTGTGGTCAACACAAAAACGCAGCTACAAAAAAACGCTGTCTGCGGACAGCACTTCTGAAAACCCATAGACATTGCTGGGGAAGCAATGTCACTGCGTTTTCAGCACAAAAATGTGGTAAAAAACGCCGCAAAAAAAGCAGCAAAAACGCCTAGTGCGCACAATGGCATAGACTTTACTCGGGAAGCAAAGTCATGCAGTTTTCTGAGTAAAAACGCACCAGAAAAACGCGCAAAAACGCCACGAAAAACGCACTGTGTGAACTTACCCTTAGTTGGTGACATGCAGCATCGCAGGTGACAGAGCAGAGCAAGTTGGTGACATGCTCTGCTCTGACACATAGTGTGCTGCATGTCACTGTATCCACTCTGGAACTTGTTGTGCAGGTGACCGGATGCTACATGTCACTAACTGTCTCCACTGTGGTACTTGTTTTGCAAGTGAGAGTGTATACAGTTGGTACTATGCAGCAGAAATCAGAGTGGAGACAGATAGTGACATGTAGCATCCGGTCACCTGCACAACAAGTCCCAGAATGGAGACAGTGACATGCAGCACACTATGTGTCAGAGCAGAGCATGTCACTGTCTCCACTCTGGGACTTGTTGTGCAGGTGACCGGATGCTACATGTCACTGTCTCCACTCTGGGACTTGTTGTGCAGGTGACCGGATGCTACATGTCACTGTATCCACTCTGGGACTTGTTGTGCAGGTGACCGGATGCTACATGTCACTAACTGTCTCCACTGTGGTACTTGTTCTGCAAGTGAGAGTGTATACAGTTGGTACTATGCAGCAGAAATCAGAGTGGAGACAGATAGTGACATATAGCATCCGGTCACCTGCACAAGTCCCAGAGTGGATACAGTTAGTGACATGTAGCATCCGGTCACCTGCACAACAAATCCCAGAATGGAGACAGTGACATGCAGCACACTATGTGTCAGAGCAGAGCATGTCACTGTCTCCACTGTGGGACTTGTTGTGCAGGTGACAGAGTGGAGCAGATTGGTCCCATGCAGCGTCCGGTCACCTGTGCTGCTGGTGGGAGTATATGATCACACTGCCGACACCGCCCGCTCTCCTGACAGCTGAGCACAGCGGGCGGGTGGACAGTGTGATCACATACTTGCGTGACAGGGGGGATTTCAGTGGAGGAAACCCCCCCTGTACTCCACACTGGCGCCCCGTACCTCCCACAGCTGAATGCTGGTAAGCGCGCGCTCTGCCTTCACCGCTCCACACTGGCGTCCTCCGGATCCTCCCCTCGATGCTGGGCTGTGACGTGCGGTAGTCACCGCCCACAGCCCAGTCAATCACTGTGAGTGGCGCCGGCATCCTGTGACGTACCCGTCTAGTTTGAGAGCCCGGAAATGCCGGGACGTCAGAGGATGCAGGCGGCCACAGCTCCAGGGGGTCATGTGACTGGCACTGAGCGTGCAGGATAGCGCCGCTCAGTGCCAGAAATGGAAACAGAAGCCAATGCAGAAGCTGCAGACAATGGTAAGTGGCAATCATTGGGGGAAAAAAAAAATGGGTGAACCACCCCTTTAAGAAAAACTGAAAAGGGAGTGATCTATGTTTGTAGATTGTTTTTTTAAAATTCCTGATGGGATTTGCAACCAGTTTTAGTGATAAATATATCTAGACTTATAGGAGGTACATTGATTTCAAACATAGGACTAGAAAAAAATGTGTCCGTATGAAACCGCATCAATTCCAGGGACTTTGTACGATTTTAGTCTGGTGTATGAGTAACCAATTACACCTAACAGGTGATAATGATCAGCATTTTCATACTCTGTTAAAATAATCATTAACAGAAACAGCTGTGTAGGAAGTTTAAAAACTGAATGAGGAACAGCCAAACTGCTATGAAAGTGAGGTCTGTGAAGACTGTTTCATGTCACAAGTCATGCTAAAATCATGGCAAGACCAAGCACAGCAACAAGACACAAGGCAATTATACTGCATCAGCAAAGTCTCTCCCAGGCAAAGATTTCGAGATGTGTCATCCAAGCGGTTTTGCCTCATTACCAAGAATTCGGGAATGTTAAGGACTGTAGACAAAGTGGTCAGTCAAGGAGATTTAGTTCAGCAGATGAAAAATGATATATGTTTACTTCTTCCTGAAATCAGAAAAGGTCCAGCAGTGCCATCAGTTCAAAATGGACAGCAACAAGTAGGAACCAGTTACACTAATATTTGCAGAAGTCCAGCCTTGATGTAAGAATTGTTTCCAAAACTAACACCACTGACATGGAAACATGGCCAATAGGTTATAGTGAAGCATGGTGGAAGTTTCCTGCAAATTTGGGGCTGCATTTCAGCAAATGGAGTTGGAAAATTGATCAAGAATAATGGTATCCTCAATGATGAAAAATATATGCAAAAATGTACCCTTTATGCAATACAATCTGAGAGGTGCCCCAAATTGATTCTTCGGCAGGACAAGGACCTCAGACATACAGCCAATGTTATGAAGAACTATATTCAGAGTAAAGAAGAACAAAGAGTCTTGGAAGTGATGATATGGCCTCCAGGGAGCCCTGATCTCAACATCATTGAGTCTTTGAAAAGATAGAGTATTTGCTTGAACCTACATCCACAGAAGATCCGATGTTAGTCCTCCAAGATGTTTGTAACATACTCCCTGCTGAGTACATTAAAAAACTGTGTGCAAGTAAAGTGTACCTAGGATAATCGATACTTTGATGCTGATTTGAAGGGAAATGCACACCAAACATTGATTTCTTATTGTTCATTCACTTTGCATTTTATTTATTGATCAAAATAAACTATTAAGACTTCCATTTTTTAAAACATTATCTTGGAACACTTTTTTCACTTTTTTGCCTAAAACATCTGCACAGTACGGTGTACAGCCAAACTGCTACAAAGGTGAGGTTGTGGAAGGTGGTTTTTGGTCACAGGTCACATTATATATTGATGCACACATTCCCCATCTGATGCACCATACACAGGGTGTTCGTTGCTAAAGTTAATTCGGCGTATTCTGGTGTGTAGACTTGCTCAGAGCTGTAACATGAATGCTAGGAGCTCATAAATATTAAAGAACCGCACAGAGAGCTTTGCTACATTTTGCCTGGTTTTATCACGGAGGTCCGAAGTTTAGAGGGCAAAGTGTTATTAAGTGTAAACAAAGCAAAACCAAATAGTAAAAAACAAACAAGAAATCATGGACGATCGACTAAAGCAGTTTTTCACGTACTGAAGAGTACAATAAAATGGATAACTTTATGAGGATCATGAAGAGTTTTAGGCAATGTAAAGAGATTTACGAAGGAGCCTGAAGACAGTCGGCAGTGCCAGTAAACTCAGTACACCAATACACATATATCTATCTAGAGCTTAAGTACTGGTGACAAAACCTAAGAACAAGACTGATTATTCCAGGAGATTTACAGTCATCTGATGATGAAAAGAGTTTCCTGGACTGGTGTGATCACAAATTTTAGTGACGTACCCATAAACTCTATTTTCAGAGTGATCGGACAACTATTCAGGGAGGCAGACCACTACTTTGCAACATAAATATCACACTACAAGCTTGGATCTTCCTAGATGCTTTTCTTTAGGGCGTAAAGATTCTTAGCTGAGGCAAACATTCTGTAATGTAATTAAATGCATGTTTGCTCTTACCGGGTTCAATAGGACGGTCAGGAACAGTTCACCACCACGGATGGACTTGTCAAGCTCTTTCGACCCTCCTGGATACTCATTGTAGAATATAGTGTGAGTGAAAAGTCCACACGTCTGTCGGGGTAAAACCTTGAGACAAAATGCATGGCAAAAGCTTATTAGCTACATTTCTAATGGATACTCATCATTGAAAACAAATAAAAAGAAGCAAAAGGCACAGGTGTCCCTAACATTCATTGTAAACACAAAAGACCAAAAATGCAATAGTTGCAGTGTATTTCACTCTCGAAGACCGAGTGTTTTGTTTTTATCAATTTTTTCTAAAACACTTTTGGATGATCATTTCAAAATAGGAGGACATGTTTGGAGATACAGTATATAGTGTCTTAATTTTTGAACTCCATGATCTTAAGTCTACTTTCAACATTAAAAAAACCTATGAAACTCTTTCTAAATTGATCTTTCACTCTCAAATTCATTGGTAAATCATGTACTCGGTGAAGACCGACTCATTACGGAGATGGGGAGGACTGTTGGCTCTTTTAAAATTCTATGGAGTAGAGAGGAATTATAGGCAGACAGACATCCTTCTAAAATGACAGTTCTCCACAGAACTTAATGAGATCCAACTCCGGACTCCGTATTGGGAAAATCTGTATTCACTGAAGACAGATTTACCTGTGAATTGAGAATTTTGAGATTGATTGATTGATCAGACTTGCAGAACGTGGATTTCTTGGTTACGACATGTAACAAAGTTTCTTATTTTCAGGACTACTATTACCTTATAACAAAGAAAAAAAACAAAACACTAATTGTCCTATAAAACCCCAATAGCTCGCGCCACAACATGAATTTCTATGCAGTATAAAGAGACAGTATTTTGTTGATGAGACTGTACTATAAATCCACCGTTACCATGATGTTGTTGTGGACAAATCCTCTCCGGTAGCGAGCAGGTCTCAGGTGAGGATATTCTTCTGTGCTGGTGACTTGGATGTTCCATACAGATTTCCAGGCTTCATAAAGTTGACTATGTATTGGGTAAACTCCTGAATGATGAGGTGCAACTGCATACCCCAAATCTATGGGGATACCATGTTCCTAAAAACGCAATAGGATAGCATATTGTTATGGAAGCATGAGGGGTGAAATAAAATCTTAAATATAACTACAAAGAATCATTGTATGATAACATCACCAGCAGACAAATAGAGGAGTTGAAAGTTGAAAGAACATGTTCGATAAAATTTTATGTAACCAACCCATTCTGGTGAGACCAGATGACAATCTAATAAGGATGCTAAAAAAGGCTTCATTTACAAGAACGTATTATATGGTCTGCATGGGGATACCAATGCCCAGACCGACCCAAATTAAAAGCCTCACAGGCATACATGAGGCTGGGAGCTTGGATCAGTAGTGTTGCAGGCCTGTAAATTCACCATATGTTTATGTGAATGAAAGCTTGGTATGGTGAATTCCAACATGCCCACTTAAAAGGGACTGTCAACACAGAATATTGGTACAAAGTAGAGGCACTCGGTGCATCATGGCAGGGCCAAGAATTTAAAGGGAACCTGTCAGCAGTCTGGGTGCATATTGCTAATCCCTGCATCTAGTAGCATACACAAAGATCTCTAGAAAAAGCATTTCTAAAGATCATTTATCATATGCTAATGAGCACGGGGACTAGTCACAAAGGTGTTCGTTCCTGCACTCATTGCACCCTCTTAGCATGGTAGCACGCCTGCCTACATACTATTCAATGCAGTATCACAAGCGGTGCCGCGCATACCTGTGTCCGCTGTGACTGCTGATCTGAATTCCCTGCAATTGCGGTCATGTGCACTATGAAGCTGGGAGTACATGTCTTGGCTTTAGAGAGGTCTAGTGCGCATTACCGGAAGTTTCGGGACTTCTGATCAACAGACACAGGTACTTGCATCACCGGTGGTGATGCTGCCTTGAATAGCATGTTCGCACGCCCCTGTGGGAGTGCTACTTTTCTAAGAGGTCGGAATTAGAGCAGGAACTAACAGCCTTGTGACTAGTCCCTGCGCTCATTAGCATAAGATAAAAGAGCTTTAGAAATATTTTTTTTTAAAGATCTCTTTATCTATGCTACTAGATAGAGGGACAGTTAGGCAGGGATTAGAAATATGCACACAAAACGGCTTGTGTTTCTGGGTGCATATTGCACCTAACAGGTTCCCTTTAAAGGGAACCTGTCATCAGAAATTTAGCTATAAAGCTAAAAGTTCCCCCCTCTGCAGCTCCTGGGCTGCATTCTAGGAAGCTTCCTATAGTTTTTGTGGCCCCTTTTATTCCAAAATAAATACTTTACAAACTTGTACCTTTTTGTATGCAAATTTCTTAAATCTTCCATGGGGGCGGGCTGCCTGATGTACGTTGTTGTCCTCCTGCCGATTTACGCCGCCCCCGAACGCTGAATTTCAAACCTCAGGATGCCGCCCCTGGGCGCCCGTGGTCCCGCGCATGCGCTGTGCTACTATAGCGGTGCCGTGCACTGTGTGCACGTGTGACCGCTAGTGACACTTTGCGCGGGCACAAGGTTATGGGCGGCGCTGTGAGTGTCATCAGCAAGTGCCGCCCATAACCTCGTGACCGCAGTTTCCCCTCTTCCTCCAGCGTTCTGCGCAAACGCTCGCTGGCCAGATGACCGGACGTCACCTCCTTCCCATCCTGCTCAGCAGCAGGAAATAGATGGGAGGAGCGGACTGAGCAGTCGGTGCCCGCGCAAAAGCGTCACCAGCGGTCACACGTGCACGCAGTGCACGGCACCGCTACAGTAGTACAGCGCATGCACGGGACCACGGGCGCCCAGGGGCGGCGTCCTGAGGTTTGAAATTCAGCGTTCGGGGGCGGCGTAAATCGGCAGGAGGACAGCAACGTACATCAGGCAGCCCGCCCCCATGGAAGATTTATGAAATTTGCATACGAAAAGGTACAAGTTTGTAAAGTATTTATTTTGGAATAAAAGGGGCCACAAAAACTATAGGAAGCTTCCTAGAATGAAGCCCAGGAACTGCAGAGGGGGGAACTTTTAGCTTTATAGCTAAATTTCTGATGACAGGTTCCCTTTAAATACACCTTCCCACCGACATGTTTCTCTATCTCTACCCTCCTCCCCTCTTCTTTGCTTGACAGTTCTGGCTTCATACAGCAAGAGAATGGTGGAGATATAGAAAACAAGCAGATGAGGTTATTGAAATGATTGGCCGCACCATGATGTGCCGAGCGCCTGTACTTGGTTTGAAGTCATTCTTAGGCTGGTTTCACACTACGTTTATTTAACATCCGTCCATAACGTTTTTTTAGCGGAAAAACGGATCCAGTGCAAATGCGTTTTCACTTCAATGCATTTGCAATGGACTCGCGTTAACATGCGTTCACCTGCGTTTGCGTGCGTTATAGTGAGGATCCAGCGACTTGCAGTTTTTTAACATCTTTCAAAAACGCTACTTGTAGCGTTTTTGAGCTGCGTCCAAATACTGCATGTCACCGGATCCTGACTAAACAGCACGCAAACGCAGGTGAACGCTGGCGTGCTGATAGACAGGATCCTGCTTGCTCTACTGAGCATAAACAGAACTAGTCTCGCGTGATCTGTCTCTCTCTCCTCCTCCCTCCCTCACCCTCTCTCTATCTATGTCTTTCCCCCTTCCTCCCCTCCCTCTCTCTCCCACCTGAGAGCTGCGGACACTCGTAACCAAGGTAAATATCGGGTAACCACTTCTCTTAGTTACCCGATGTTTACGTTGGTTACGTGTGCAGGCAGCCCTGCTCCTAGCAGCTGCAGACACTTGTAACCAAGATAAATATCGGGTGTCCAAGCCCAATGTTTACCTTGGTTACCAGCGTCTGCAGCTGTCAGAAGCCGGCTCCCAGTCTAGTTCCCCTCACTCCCGATCACATGACTCCAATGCCCGCCCCTAAACATCCAGTGACAGGATCCTGCAAAATAACAGATGCGTTTGCATGCGTTTTTTGCTGTAAAAGCAGGATCCGCTTTTGCAGCAAAAAAACGTTCCTGACGCATGTTAAATAAACGTAGTGTGAAACCAGCCTTACAGAAGTTTCTGGCAGCCGCTTATTACCCTCCCTCCATTGACTACACATACAGTCTCCTCAGAGCCAAGCAATCCTGTGTATGGGGAACTAGGACAACTGTTGACCAAGTGAGCAGTTTGGTAAAAGTTATCGGAGGTGCATGGCACAATAGATTCACTGCATAAATCAAGCCTATGCACATTTACCTGAATATAAAGCCCAATTATTCATTTGTGGGTTCAGACTACATTTACCCATCCCAAATTATTGGTGGTTTGATAGTGAGTGAAACTGGGAAAAGAAGCTGTGCAAATAATAATAATCTCTGGACAGAGATGAGAAATACATTAAATAAGCAGCAGAAATAATAGAGGAAATATGTTACAAGGACGGGATGACTGAAATTAAACACACAGCCAAGGACCTAAAATAGGAACAGACCTAGTGACTTCATAATTTTTTTTTAAATATTATTACAAGATGCAACAAACGATCAAATAGATGAAAAACTACATCTGAGAGGGTTAAATGTTAAAGAATAAGCTTAACATTAAACTTCGCAACATTATATACACCCCCAATTCCCAAAAACGTGTAACATGCAAAGAAAACAAGATTGTAAGGATTTGGAAATCTCTTACTTTCGCTTGCTATCGTTACATTTTACACAGCATCCACACTTTTTGGGGTTGTAGCTCTGGTTTGGCGGCTGCAGCATATTCTGTGTCAGTAAAGGATGCCTGACCTTACAGCTGCCGCTATTCTTTTCAGCGCTGTAAGAGCAGACCTGCTTAGCGGCTTTTTGAGTTCACGTTCACTATTATAATGAGACAAAGAAGGGACCAAGTACACGAAAGAGGCCATTCAAGGTCAACAACGCTCTACAAATACGAGCGGTGCCAATGTGCAAACTAATAAACAAAAGCTGCCAGCTCGGCCTCATAGCTGCTCGGAGACAGACCTTTATTATTATACAGAAACTGGGATTCAGGAGAGAAATGGAAAGCAAGCGCTGGGTTACCTTATGCGAGCGTACGTCTGTCAGTCCCGCAGCGACTAATATCAGTAAAACATGGAATTTCACGTGTGTGGTCACGGCTCGCTGGGGCCAGGTCTGTCTTTATTAATGTTCCACATCAGTAGCCGGGAGCGCAGTGAGGCCACTGGCACAGAACATACCTTTTCACACATCAAGCCTCCTGTCTTTTTTTTGTCAGAATTGCCCGCACAACTATTTTCTATCCTTTTATCTTCCTTTCTGGGAGCTTTGTATAACCCATACTATCTCGGTATGAAATAATGCTGATAAGTGGCCACCTTTCTTCCATTACACAGACTTTAATATTGACAACATATTCATAGTTAGGTAATCAATATCAGATCGATGGGCGAGTATCTGCTGCACCATCCACGCCCACTAACTGATGGACGGAACTGGATTAATGTGGGTGCCAGAGTCAGATCTCCACCGATCGGATCCCAATAGCCTATCCCAGGGATAAATCAATGTTAAAGTCCTACAGTTTAGTGTTAGAGTTAGAAACAGTAAGGCTTATACTATGAGCATGTGATAATTAGAGAATTATTTTATATAAAATGTTGCCAGTAATCCATTACTCAAAAAAGATTAATGGAGTGAAAACGTGACACTTCATAAATATATATGAATGTATATATACACAATGCAATATGTGATGGAGTTACATTCAGTACAGTATGTGACCGTTTTAATAATTGCACATCAGTACTTTATGACGGATGCGGCAATGTAGGAGCCTCGGATATAGATTTGATCATACTTTAAAACCACAATAAAGTGGGGAACTAAGTCCGAAAAAGAGCAAAGAAAGTGAGAGTAGTACTCACACTGAGGGATTCAGGGCAATCATGTATTACATGGTCACCTATTAAATTCAATGAGCAGGCAGTCCCATGACAATTGGATTGTGAGCTAATATAGAAGAAAAAAGGAGTCCTATAATGAGTATCTCCACTTCAAGGGAATCTGTCAGTAGGATCAACCCTCCTTAGCTGTATGTATGGGCATTAAGGTCATAGGAAGCTGAATAAAATGATACCTAGATATCTGTGATCTTATGTCTTATTTTAGACGAATCCATGTTTTTCTTATATGTAAATGAGCTGTAAGGCTATGTGCCCACGCTGCGGAAAATGCGCGGATTTTGCCGCAGATTTCTCGCGGAAAAGCCGCGGATTTCCCGAAAATATGCAGCTCGGGCACTTCCCAGACATTTCTATGGCATTTTGGAAATGCTGTGCCCACGCTGCGGATTTTTCCGCAGTGGATTTCGTGCGGATTTTGATCTGGAAAAATCTGCAACATGTCAATTATTGTTACGGATTTTCATCCGGATTTTGGCTTTAAAATTGGGAAGAAAAAAAAAAAATCCGCACCAAATCCGCGGCAATTCCGCACCTTTGAAAAGGTGCGGATTTTGCGGGAAAGCTGCGGATTTTGATGCAGAAAAATCGGCAGCTACATTCTCCCGTGCACACATAGCCTTAAGATCTATAGTCTGGACACCGATCTCCCTGAGCACCTGCCTCCAGAGATCATTATAAATACGGCCGCTCTCTGTTCTCCTGATCTTACGGTTTGTGATAATAACGGACACATCTGCAGGTTCCTCTCAGCTTCAGCCTCCATCTCACAGTCAGTGTTGGCATATAGTTGCAATACAGCAGAGCTGTGAGAGCTGCAGCTGCTAACGTGTTTGTCTTCTTACAAAGTTCTACTGTTCTGTATTAGTTACACATCTCACACTAACTGTAATGCACTAATTTAAAATAAGCACAGGAGAAAATTCTCTGGCAGATCAGTCTAGCCTATAGCCTGGAACAGTTAATTTACATAAGAAAAACATGAATTTCCCTGATATAAGACATCAGATCATAGATATCAAGATATCATTTTATGCAACTTTGTATGACCTACATGCCCATATGGACGGCAAAGGAGGGTTGATCCTACTGACAGATTCCCTTTAAAGTGTAACGGTCATTTTGAAAAACGTTTTATATATTACAGGCACTGCATGGTGTTGGTGATCAGTTGGGGGTTCGTGTACTGAGACCTCTGATGATCAGTCAAAAAAACAGTTCTTAAATGTGTAGATCCTGCATGAGCTGCGAGCACAGAGCAATGTATGGGCACAATAGTAAGCCTATGGATCCATATGCCACTCTGTGAGAGTGAATTCACAGACTCCTAGGCATACTATTGAGCACATATGCAGACCCCCATCGATCAGCAACACTATGCAGTGCCTGAAAAATATAAGAACTTTTACAAAACTACAGTTACATTTTAACACCAAACATTTTCTGGAGACCACTTCAGTAGTTGTGCTGGAGTAGTGTGCATTGCAGATACTAATATTCAGGCTCATGGTCAGTAAAGGCCCCAAACGCAAAGTATAAGCGGCCAGACCTGACAATATTATATGACGGCTCACAACCGTACCCTGACAGATGATGTTGGAGGAGATTAGGGACTTGGACATCCAGTCCGTGTGACATCCAGCAGCGACCTGGCCCCTGCTGTGAAATCGCTGATCGTTACACACTGTTCTGGTTTATTTTCTTCAAAGCCGATGTCCTGCTGGGCAGGACGCATCGCTGTGTTTGACACCTAACAATGACCTCCTATACAGGCTGCTCATCATTATACAGGTCGCTCATCGTTACTGCGTCGTTGGTAAGATCTGACTGTGTGACATCTCACCAGCGACCTCCCTGCGACTCACCAGCGATCCCTATCAGGTCGCATCGTTTTCGGGATCGCTGGTAAGTCGTTAAATGTGACAGGGGCTTAAGGAAATTTAGCTGGTGGCCAGAAGAGAGCTCTGCCTTCTGTTATCTAACGTTATCTTATAGGGAATCTGTCAGTATAATTTCTACTTATGAGAAATATGCGCATGTAGCGCTTTCAAATAACAGAACTGGACAAAATCCTTGATGCCAGTTCCTGGTGTTCTTGAAATTTTTATTTTTAAAGTCCAGTGGTAAAGTGTGCTTTGTTTCTAATATAAAGGTTATTTCTCCCATCTCTGATGATAGTTCTGATTAGTGATCAGTGAGCACTACCATGGTCGGGTGCTCTGCACTCGTAACCAGCGGTTAGACGCGACTCGAGTACCGGAATATAATGGAGGCAATGGGGAACTCAAGCAGCTCTCTGAGAAATCTTCAGGAAAATGCTCAAGTTTCCCATTGCCTTCAATTATATTTGGGTATTCGAGTCGCGGCCATCCGAGCATCCAACAGCTGGTTATGAGTACCAAGCACCCGAGCCTGGTAGTGCTCGCTCATCACTACCTCTGATGTAAGAGACCACTTCCTGTGTGTGACCGGACTACATAAAGTATTGCTGAACAACAGACGGTCATTCTGGGTATGCGAGAATATGTGATACATGGACTCAACCTGATGATAGCTATTCATACCTCATCATCATCGGCTACAAGAAAACAAACTCCCAAGATTAAGTGTCCTTGTTTCCTACAGCAACTGGAGTCCATGAACGGTTTCCCCGCTCTGATTACTAGGAAGAAACAAGGCCACTTCCCCTCTTCTTCTCATACATTAGGCCAGAACCGCACAACTTCTAAGGGTACTTTCACACATCCGGATTTTTGCTCTGCGGCACAATACGGCGTTCTGCAGAAAAACTGCAACCGGCTTTTGTAACGCCGATTGCGGTTTTTTTTTGCATTGACTTACATTAGTGCCGCATTGTGCCGTAGGGGCTTGCGTTCGGTCCGGTTTTTGCCGCATGCGGCAGATTTAGCCGATGCGGCGGCCGGATCGAACGTACCCTGCAACGTTTTTTGCTCCGGCAAAAAACACCGCATCGCGCCGCATCCGGCCGCTGCGGCACATTTTTCAATGCATCCCTATGGAGGCCGGATGCGGCGCGATGCGGAAAAAACCGCATCCGGTCGCCGCATGCGGTATTTTCCACTGCGCATGCTCAGTAGCATGCCGCAACCGGAAAAAACCGGACCGGCCGCATGTAAAAACTGATGCAAAGGATGCGGTGTTTTCACCGCATCCGTTGCATAGTTTTCACAGCCGGATTGAGCCGCAGGGCTCAAACCGGATGTGTGAAAGTAGCCTGAACACATTGAATTATAAAGGTATTTAGGGTGCTGGTAAGGCCACTGACAATGCTGGCACATATTGTGTTCTGAAGGATTCCTGTTCTCGTGTTGTAACTAGATTATCCCTATATAGTTATTGCTTTTATTAGACTGTAGGTCTTACAAATGTCCCCTCATTATACTATGTTCTTTACATTTGGTGGCAGTGATTTTTCTATATAGTTATCCTGGCATTAGAGTTTTAGTAAATGACTCTTTGCAGAAGCCATAAATGACAACATTAAGGAGTCTCATTAAGAAGTCATTTCTTTTTAAGACCTTTTAGTGCATAAAGAATATGATCCAGTCTTGGACTCTGGAAATGGTCCTATTCCTTCTTGTTCGATAGCCTGGTAAAGAATTTCTGCCCTAAATTGGAGCAGATGTGTTCACTACGATCTTGGTATCAGGATTTGTTACATGAAAATTCAGTGTGTATTTTTTAAAAAAAAACTTTGAAGCAGAAATTCAAGGCCGACACATTACTGCCGACTAAATGCCAATGGGTTAATGTGAGGATTAGTGCCACTGTCATTTAATAAGTGGAAACCCAAGGTATCCATATGCAAACTGTTAAAATCCGAATGGTGTTTGCTATCCTGTGTGTATGCACTCTCCCTTGTATTATGTGAATGGGGTAGGTGACATATCAGAAGATTATGTGGCCTCAGATGCAGAATTTTCCTGTAGGTTTATCAAGTATCTAATAATGTACGAGTGTCATAGTCTGTTTGCCATATAGAAATATCCAGTTATAAAGGAATTGGCCTCTTTCAAAAATCTTTTGCTTGTCAGCGCAATTCATTGTATAAAAAACAAAACAAAAAACCCACTTTAATTACCCTCCCCTTGTTGAGCAGTGCTCCAGTGATTGCGTATAGGCTACAGAAGTGATAGAATATCAACCAGTCCTGGGTGCACATTGCTAATCCCTGCCTAACTATACCAGCCTATAGTAGCATAGATAAAGAGATCTTTAGAAAAAGTATTTCTAAAGATCCCATATGATATGCTAATAAGCGCAGGGACTAGTCGCAAGGGCGTTAGTTCCCTTGACTAGTCGGCCCCCATAGCATGTTAGTTACGCCCCTGTGGTTGTGCTAAAATGCTAATGAATGTGCAGTGTCAAAGGCATGGTCGCTCTCACCTTTCTTCTGCCACCGTGCCCATCACTGGGCTTCAGCTCCATGCGCATGATCCCGGACTTCCGATCATGCGCACTACATGAGTTTGAAGCCAGGATGCGTACACCCGGTTTCATAGTACACATGACCGAAAGTCTGGGATCATGTGCACTGAGCCGAAATTCAGGAGTCGGATGCGATGGCAGCAGAGAGGCAAGTACGACCATCCTCTGATGCTGCACATTCATTAGCTTGTGAGCACACCCACATGGGAGTGCTTACTTGCTAAGGGGACTGACTAGCCAGGGGAATTAACGCCCAGGGGACTAGTCGCTGGTCTTATTAGCATATTATATGGGCTCTTTAGAAATACTTTTTCTAAAGATCTCTATGTATACTACTAGATGCTGGGACAGTTAGGCAGAGATTAGAACTGCTCGTGGTTCTGGGTGCATATTGCTCCAGACAGGTTCCCTTTAAAGGGAATCTGTCAGCAGGTTTTTGCCATGTAAGCTGAAGCCAGTATGCTGCAAGGGTTTACACAGAAAATTCAGGGCTGCCTGCCTTGTCACAGTGGGATCTGTTGTTTATTTGCTATGTTTGTTTAAAAAGCAGGACTTCTCATTGCTGGGACTACAAAGCCACTCCCTGCTGTGACTGTACATTGACAGTGAAGTGTCAATCTCTATAGAGAGCCTGGTGTGGTCAGGACAGCTCTCTGGACTCTGTTACATGACTAAAGCTAAAAATGCACATTGTATCAAAACCGCTGCACTCAGTAATCGAAGAGATGTGCACCTGCCATTTCAGAAGTCAAAGACCTGGGACGGGTCGAAACATCCTTATTTGCTCAGTCGCTTTGTCCTGAAATTTCAGACCTGACTACGGCCTACTGTATTTGCTTTATAATTAAAATTTGCAATTCAAAAGAAATTTTGAGAGTACGGTGAATACTTCCTCTATGATATTTTGGGTTAACACCCCACTTTACCAGCAGCTCTTATCCGAGTGCAAATAAATGACCTCGGCGGCCTGTTTAGGCTGCACGATTATCGGGATAAGAACGCTCTTAGGGACGTGCTTACATGATTGTCATGCACTAAAAACGCACCGCAAGCTTACATTAGACAGTCTAAAGAATGAACCAGAATTATCATCTTATATAAGTCATTGTGATAAGTTTGATGAATTACAGACTCGCCAATCTAATTTTATGCTGTAACAATTCCACAGGATTAGTAAATCTGTCCCAACTGTAACAGTTTTTCTAGCACTTTACTGTTACAGACTGTAATTGATTCTACAGAGTCCTCATTTTTCCCCTTTCTTACACCTGAACCAAGGTTTTGAAATCTGTTGTTAAATAAACAGTCTCAGCTACCCAAATCATTAACATTTTACAGCACACAGGAGAAAAATTGGTCCACTGTTTAAAAGGAATCTGTCACCAGGTTTTTGCTACCTAATCTGAGAGCAGCATAATGTAGGAGCAGAGATCCCGATTCCAGCAAATTCATGAGCTCTGTATAACTGCTAGATCTGCAGTAGAGAAAACATTGATTTTATCAAAACGACAGCAAACAGCTCAGTAAGTGACACATCAATGTAATCAGGGTCTCTGTCTGTACATTATGCTGCTCTCAGATGAGGTAGCAAAAACTTGGTGAAATATTCCCTTTAAATTCAATAAGTAGAACCCGCTCTATCTATTCCCAAAAGGAGGCACAGCAGAAACCTTGCACATTGCATGAAATTCCATCAGTGAAATTAATCCTTGAGATCATCAGCTGCTTCACCTCCACTAAAGACCAACGTCTTGTACCAATTTAGTATTTCACTATATGGTATATCTCAGGGCTGGGGAACCTCCGGATGTCATTTGCTCCGACCCTTGGGCATATTCCTGGTGATTATACGGCTTTGGCTACTGGGCCTGCTCTTTCGGCTGACAGTACTTTAATTCTTGAGTACATGCACACAGCTTAAACAATTACCAGTCTTTGTGCACACTGTACTTCTGTCTTATGAGTAGCATTCTTAACGCCTCGTTTGATGTATACAGCAGTCTCGGTGACTCCTATGTGATGGATTCTGCAGTCCCCCTACTGCTTTAGCTCTATAAACATCACGTGAGCAGTGATAGATTTCCAACTATGAGGAGACTTGAAGTGAAATATATAGTCATGGCTGAAAGTGTTGGCGCCCTTGAAATTATTCTCCCAGAAAATGATTGGAAATTAAACATGTTTTATTATACACATATTTATTTTCTGTGTATTGGAACAACGCTAAAAAAAAAAAAAAAAAAAAAAAAAAGGCAAATTGAACATAACGTCACACAAAACCCCCAAAATGGTCCACACAATTGTCATCTATCCAAACTTGTGGGTAAACAACTTTGTTTCAAGCATGTGATGCTTGTTCAAACTCACCTGTAGCAAGTGAAAGGTGTGGGCAATAAGAAAATCACACCTTAAGCTAGATAAAAAAGGGAGAAGTTGACAATCTTTGCATTGTGTGAATGTGTGTGCCAGACTCAGCATGGAGAACAAAAAGAGAAAAGAACTGTAAGGACTTGAGAACCAAAATTGTTGAAAAATATCAACAATTTCAAGATTACAAGGCAATCTAAAAAGATCTTCTTCCTTTGTCCACGGTGCGCAACTTAAATCAAGAAGTTTTCTACCTATGGCACTGTAGCTAATCTCTGTGGATGTGGACGGCAGAGAAATGTTGTAACACTATAGGATAGTCTGGATTGTGGAAAAGCAGCCCCAATCAAGTTCCCAAAAAATTCAAGCTGTCCTGCAGGTTCAGGGTGCGTCAGTGTCAGCACAAACTATCCACTGATATTTGCGTGAAATGAAACACTATGGCAGGAGACCCAGGAGGACCCCACTGCTGACAGACATAAAAAGAATAGACTGCACTGCAGTTTGCAACAATGTACACGAGTAGGCCAAAATCCTTCTGGAAAAGCATCTTGTAGATAGATGAGACCAAGATGGATCTTTTTGGCAAAGCACATAATTCTACTGTTTATGGAAATAGACATGAAGCCTACAAAGAAAAGAACACAGTACCTACAGTCAAATATGGTGGTGGTTCAAAGAAGGTTTGGGATTGTTTTTCTGCCTCTGGCACTGGGTGCCTTGACTGTGTATAAGGAGTCAAGAAATCTGAAGCATACCAAAAGGACTTTGAGTCACAATGTAATGCTCAATGTCAGAAAGCTGGGTTTGTGCCCTAGGTCATGGGTCTTCCAGCAGAACAATCACCACCAAGAAATAAAGTGCTTGAGAGTTCTGAAGTGGCAGCATTGTGTTTGGATCTAAATCCCATTGAACACCTGTGGAGAGATTTTAAAATTAATTTTTTGGAGAAGGCGCCTTTGTACATGAGAGACCTGGAAAAGTTTGTAAAAGAAAAGTGGTCCAAAACTCCAGCTAAGAGTTATAAGAAGTTATTGATGGTTATAAGAATCAACTGATTGCAGTTATTTTTTCCAAAGGGTGTGCAGCCAAATATTAAATTGAGGTGACAACAATTTTGTCAGGCCCATTTTGGGGGTTGTGTGTCAAATTATGCCCAATTAGCTCTTTTGCTGCTTTTTGAGGGGTTTTTTTTGCGTTGTTCCTATACACACACAAGGAAATAAACATATAAAGACATAACATAGGAGAAATACTTCATTTTCTGGAACAATTTCTAGGGTGCCAACACTTTTGGCCATGACTGTATTTGTCTGTTAGAGAACTTACTTCAGAGAACATTTCTTTACAAAAGTTATTAGAAACAGTGAACTGCGCTCGAGACTGATGCAAATCTGGAAAAACGGAACACGATCATTACAGCCTCACCAAAGCAAAGCGGCTCCAGCCATCACATTAGGGGGGAGCCAATTAAATCGTTGACCACATATAGGAGGATCATATTTAAGTTGATAATTTTGCACGGGCCGCTAATTATGGTATAAATGGCCCTCAGTAGAAAAAAAAAGGTTCCTCACCCTGCTTTATCTGAATGCAGTTTTTTTTGTTCATTTTGAATGCATTTGGAATTAATTTTCGAGAACCTCAGGATACGCGCCAGATGGAGTACACGGTTTCCCATAGCAACCCAAAAATTAGCATGACTAGACTAATGAATACACTTTTCATTTTCCTAAAGTGCTTGATAAATGAACTTCATAATCCTCATTTAAATCAGATTGCTCCGTAAGTGGAAAGCCCCCTCAAGACTGCGGAGTACCACGCTCCCATGTAGGGGGTAAGAGAAGACTTGTGTGCAATACCAGCTCTGAGATTTGTGGATTTTCATTAAGTTCCTATGATATTAGCAGACAAATGAAAGGCACTCATTGCAGAGCTGGAAAGAACATTTTTACAATGCGAGCTTGACCCACTATAGAAATCAGACGTTACACCGGTATAGGGGTGGAAATGTTTATCAGTGACTTTAATGTTGTTCTGTAAATTATGTTCTGCAGATTATTCAGACCAGGGTTTGTGATTGGAAATGGAAACTACATGGCATGATTGTTTGATCCAGTCACGAACGAGTATGGGAATTGTAGGAAACGGGGGTCCCTAAGCAAAGACTAGGGGGCACTGTGCTATTCCTATTCTCAGAGATACCCCTAATGGTGGAGATGTCCGAGTCTCCTTTCTGGTCCTGCTCCTGACCAGCTCTGATATTATATCCCCTCCCCTAGGAGGGGGCCAGGACAGGCGTTTGATTTAACCCACAGAAATAGACTTTGCCACACAGCACACACAAAAAGGTATAAAACAATAAGGGTGTCCTCAAACGAGCGTATAACACGCATGAGTATTGGAACGTATCACTCGGTGCGGCCGCACACTCTCTGGACAGAAAGCATGTCAGCAGCATAGAAATCCATGCAGCAGACCTACTCCTGTCAGCAGAGAAGCCAGCCGTGCCGAGTGATGTGTTCCGATACTGATGCGGGTTTTACGTTCGTGTGAGTCCAGCCTAAGAGGTTAGGAGTAAAACAAGAGCAAGGTGGAAACAATAAGACGATGGGTAACTCCACAACACCACCAAGCACAAAGCAACTCTTTCTCCAGCTAGTCTGGGACACCAAAACTCACAGACCAACACAGCATAACCTATAGTTGGCATAGGTAGAAGATTTCCTCCAGCCTAAAAATGAGAGGAGCTGAAGTAATTGGCTTCCTTACAACATGTGATCAAAAAAAGCCTACTGAGCAGGCTACCAGAGGTTAACTCTTCCTAACCTGTCTATGAATGAGCAGACCGCACGTTGACACCTGGGTCTGGCCAAGTTGATCAGAAACACCAGAGAAATCATTGAACGGAGAGTCAGACTCAGCGATGTGAACAGAACCTGACGCCACCATGACAGTGTGAGTTTTGTGCAAAACTCCGTGTGACAGATCCACATGAATGTCCCGTTGCAATCACAACCTTCTGGAATAGTCTGCTATAGCGCACAAGCAAGGATCTAATGGTCCCCGGCTTTAATACCTAAGCATTACTTTAAATGCTGTCACATCAGAGAGAATCTGGAAATTTTCAAGGAAGCCCAAGATCATAGACAAGCCTTGAACTGCTTTTCTGCATAGAGTAAAGTTAGAGCCCCGAACCAGCCTAGATAAAAAGAGTCACGGATTTGCCACCACTCAGATTCCCTCATGCTGTGTCTGGTTTAAAAAAGCAAAAAGAAAAAAAAAAACACCACAAACAAGTTCTTAATATAGTTCACTTGGATCTGTGTCTTTTTAGTTATTACTTTTGCAAAATCCAGCTTTTAACATTGCATCGTTACAGTCTTTATCAATCAGTGCTCTTACGGTATTGATGCTCGGCAGAATGGAGATCCTTCTGTGAAACCTGCATGTAATAAAAGCTTTCATCGGGATTTAAAACAGGAAGCGCAAGCGGGTCATTACCAGGGCAAACTGCTTGTTGAGTTTCATCTGCTCGGCGAGGACAGTGACGTTGTGGAACAAGTGAGGCTGCATGTGGCTCCACATATGAGGGAACCACCAGAACTCCTTCCTGTGCATGAGCAGCATGTCATCCCCCTCGTCTTCCTCATCTGTGCCTGGAGAGACAAGACGGCACAGAAGTGTCACCAGGAGGCACACAGCACTTACATTCTGGAGTAGGCAATCAAATCAGCAGCATGTTCTGTCTTAGGGCATGTTCACACATTGAGGATTTACAGTGGAGATTTATGCACCAAACACCAGAATGTTGGCAGGAGAAACGCTGTGTGGTTTGGACACCTTTTTGTTGTATTTTTACCCCTATTTATTTGAATGGGTAAAAATGGCTGCAAATACGCTGAAAATGACACTGCATAAAAAACCTCAAAAAACGTAACTCGTAAAACTGCATGGTGTGATTGAGATTTTAGAAATCTCATCTATTTTTCTGCTATTGTAAAACAAGGAATTGATTCAGCGCTAAAAAATGCATGGTAAAAACGCAGCAAAAATACTGTGTGAACATATGCTTAGTGGCCAGAGTGTACAAAGATCGAGACATCAATTAAAAAGGTCCTTGGCTTCTGATAATTGCCCAGCACGGGGTGACAAGTGTTTGCTGTATGTTCACATGTTACATTTTTGTAGTGTTTTTCATTTATTCAAATAAATGGGAGAAAAAAAAAAGCATCAAAAATGCATCAAAAACTTGCGTATTTTACACACCGTTTTTCCTACCAACACTCCAGTATTTGCAGATTTCTCGGCTGCACATGCTCTTAAAAGGGAAAGTCCTGTTAAATACTTGTAGATCCCTGAAAATAATAATATAGAGCTCTGCCTTGTGTCTTTCCTCCGGATACACAAGCGTTATTTTTACGGTATTCGCACATAAAATGGCATTGGGCGGTATATGATCAAAGACTGCACGGCAAAACAGCACATGGTTTTATATCAAGCGGATGCTTCTTTGGGCAGTGCAGTTTGTACAGGTAAAGCCCGTGGTTTCTATCTGCCTCAATCGTACCCTGCAAAGCCAAAAGCACTGGAGCAAAACTTTGGCAATGAGTGTTAAAAACCACTTAGGGTTTTGATGCGTTCTTGGCCCCACTCTTACCTATGGACACTGCCAGGGCGTTCAGGGACATACCCTTTTGTGCTCAGGCAGGAGCTCAGCAGGTACATCGGACCGTACGAGCTCGGCACATACACTGGATTGTACGCGCTCAGGCAGGAGCTCAGCAGGTACACCGGACTGTACGCGCTCAGGCAGGAGCTCAGCAGGTACACCGGACTGTACGGGCTCAGGATGGAGTTCAGCACATACACCGGACTGTACGAGCTCAGGTAGGAGCTCAGTAGGTACATCGGACTGTACACGCTCAGGCAGGAGCTCAGCACGTACATCGGACTGTATGCACCTAGGCAGGAGCTCAGCACGTACATCGGACTGTACACGCTCAGGCAGGATCTCAGCACATACACTGGACTGTACACGCTCAGGCAGGAGCTCAGCACATACACTGGACTGTACACGCTCAGGCAGGAGCTCAGCACATACACTGGACTGTACGCGCTCAGGTAGGAGCTCAGTAGATACATCGGACTGTATGCACTCAGGCAGGAGCTCAGCACGTACACCGGACTGTATACACTTAGGCAAGAGCTCAGCACGTACACCGGACTGTATGCACTCAGGCAGGAGCTCAGCACGTACACCGGACTATATGCGCTCAGGCAGGAGCTCAGCACGTACAGAGGAATGTATGCGCTCAGCACTTCTACTTCCTGAACTGCGATATTCTGAACAGTCTTTTGAATGATCCGTGGCAGTCTCAGGACCTGTACCTTCACTTCCATTCAGCTTATTTTAGGGCCTACAAGAGTACAAAAATAGGATTCAAATTTACTTACAATTTATTGAAAAAGACATATTGGGGAGCTGACAGTTCACTATTAAAGAGCTATATTGGTGCCATAATGCAAAGTTGCACAAGTTTTCAACATACGTTATATATCCATTCTCCATGGATTCTAAGATACTTGCAGACATTCAAAAGGAACCTCCAGACCATTGTAATCTATGGTCTCGGTGGCTGAAGTAAAGTACAGCATATCTGTGACTGCTGTTAACAGAACCTCAGGCAAGATGGCTGCCATCAATATTATGTACACTCCCTAAAAGACGTTCTGTCGCTTATCCATGTTATGTAAATAAAAGCTTATAACCTGACTTTAAATTCATCCATTGGTTTTATAAATTACTCTTTTGAAAGCTGAAACCCTCCCAAATTTGGTTTAGGTTATGAAAATAAAGTTTCTGCAAAGCTGAAATATTGATCATTTAATGAACACATAAAGGTCAGATTTTGGCAACACAATAGCTTTGTCGCCTTGTCATATACTGCACCCAATCCTAGTTTACAGCCTCACCTGTGCTTACTAAATGATCGGTTAATTAGTGGGTGTGTATAAAAAGAAACCCAGCGCCCGAGACCTTCACTTAAACTGCAACTTGACCTCGGACAACATGCCAAAAATCCACCCTGCGACCAAAGCCTTGATTATCAAGAGGCTGAAGACCAGATCCACTGCAGAGGTGGCTGGCACCTTTAATGTGTTTCAGCGTCAAGTACAAAAAAATTAAAAAAAGATTTGAAGAGACTGGAGATGTTTTTGACAAGCCCAGGTCCGGAAGACCCTGCAAGACAACTGCTCAGGAGGAACGTTTGTTGGTTAGAAAATCCAAAGCCAGCCTCTCCACTGCAGCAGAGCTCCAACAGGCCTGGTCACCTCAAGTTCCTGTCAACTAGAACAGTTTGTAGGATTCTGTCTCGAAATGTCCTCCATGGTCGAATCAGTGCCCAGAAGCCAGCACAAAACAAAAAGGCAATCAAAAAATTGTGTGGCATTTGCCAAGTCCCACAGCCTGCTAAACAGATGGACACTGAAAAAGTGGCAGAAGGTGGATTTCTCTGATGAATCTTCAGTTGAATTACACCACAGCCACCGCAAATACTGCAGGAGACCTACTGGAGCCCGTATGGATCCAGAAAACAATTACGTTTGGTGGTGGAAAGATAATGGTCTGGGGTTACACTCAGTATGGGGGTGTGCAAAACATTTGCAAGGTGCAAGGCAATATCAATAGCCTAAAATATCAAGAAGTATTAGCTACCTCTTACATTCCCAATTATAAAAGGGGTCAAATTCTGCAGCAGGATGGTGCTCCATCTCATACATCCATCTCTACAACAAAGTTCCTCCTGGCAAAGAAGATCAAGGTGCTCAAGGACTGGCCAGCCCAGTCACCAGACATGAACATCATTGAGCATGTTTGGGGTAGGATGAAAGTGAAAGCTTGGAAGACAAAACCAAAGAATCTAGATGAACTCTGGGATGCATGTACGACTGCATTCTTTGCCGTTCCTGATGAACCGCATGGATGCAGTCCTTCAAGCTCATGGAAGTCACACAAAATATTAAATATGGCTCTAATAGCACCACAACTTCACTAAACATTCACCAATGTTACGCAACATATCTTTGTATTAGAAGTTAATTATTGCTTTGAATTTCACATTACTTTCTGTGCGCGACAAAAAACTTTTGTCTTGCCAAAATCTGACCTTTCTGTGTTCATTAAATGATCAATTTTTCAGCTTTGCAGCAACTTTATTTTCATAACCTAAACCAAATTTGGGAGGGTTTCAGCTTTCAAAAGAGTAATTTATAAAACCAATGGATGAATTTAAAGTCCGGTTATAAGCTTTTATTTACATACCATGGATAAGCAACAGAACTTTTGTCAGGGGGTGTACAGTAAAAAAATGAAGTTAAAAAAAAATATCTACAATCAGAATAAAAAGAGATTAGGGAAAAATGAATATGTAACAGTTTTAAATTTTATAAAAAAATGTAGGTGATCTAATTCTTTCAGACTATCCCTTTCCTTGACTCCCACAATAACTATCTAAATTTTTCCATAAAACTTGCTTTATGCTGTCTGATATAACATGGATCCAGACTGATCTCAGGAGTCCGGGTGTCGGAGAAGTGGCGATTGCCTAAAAAACAACATACAAAATACAGAGGCACTCACCAGTCCATATAGGTTATTACGCAGGCGAAAGAAGGGCGCAGAGATTTCGGTGACTCTGCTCCTCTGACTATTTCCAATCTGCTCTCACTTGTAAAAGTGCCGAAGTTTATTAAATTTTCCCACAGACGTCTGGATGCATTACAGCTAGTTTTATTACTTTGCTCAGTTATATAACACCCCATTACAATAGCCCTGGCAGCAACCTGCGGACGGCCTCAATAACCGCTGCAGGGAGACGTCACCGTACCTGTGTGGTAGAACTTCCCAGAAAAACCCAAGTTGAAGGTGAAATTCGGTACCAGCGTTCGAAGCTTGCTTTGTGTGTTCAGCAAAGCCTGCAAATGAAGAGAAATATGTGTCAGCATTATCAAGAAAAGCCAAGACATTGGCCAGACAGTCCATTTATCACATTGACACTTAATTCACAAGCAGCATAGATGGTTCTACAGCCGGAGAGGAGAACAGTGCAATGTGTAAGGAGGAGCGGGTCAGATCTAGGAGTGTACTAATGGGAACACTAATGTCACATACAAATCATATATATTACATCCTTCTCTTATTCCTGCTACAGGTAGAAAATGTTCATTAACAGCATTTTTATCCCTCAGTGTAAGTCCCCTGCCCCCCTGTCATATACTCACCCTCCGGCGGCTTCATCTTCTATCAATGTTGCTCTCGTCAGTCTCCGGCAACTTGTCACCTGCGGTGTTTCCTAAAGGTAACAAATCAATAAAAGTCTATGAGAGCCTTGATCTGGCTCTCGTAGACATGAATTGAGTGCTTGAATGTAACTTCTCACTTCCGTCCAGTTACAGTCACAAGACGGCGCCGCAGGACCGGAGTGGCACCGGAAAAAAATGAAAAGCTGGAGGGTGAGTATTAGACTAGGGGCAGGGAGCTTAGGTTTAACGCACCCCTCCAGCGCTGAAAAACAAAAAAACAAACAAAAAAAAAGTGGAGTAGTGTTTTTAGCCGTTCTGGTAAAAACTGTTTATTAATATGATGATGCATCACTTTACAGGGTTTATATATATTTACATAAGATTTCTTCTTTTTTGTTTAATGTAGTGGAAGAAAAAAAAACAGAAAAGGAAAAAAACAAGTAAAAAAAAATTTGATTTCACTGAACACAAGACAACAGATGGAGGTGTTCGCAACAAACTTTACCAAGTTAAATTGAATCTCCAAAGTGCAAATGAGACCATAAAACGGCAGCGCTTTAAACGCTTTTCTGACAGAACAAGGTTAATAAAATGATAATGCAGTTCTCTGAGAATGAAAATCGCAAGCAATTAGAGCTTACAAAGCCACTCGTGACAACACTACAGTATTTCTTGAAATGAGAATACACATTCAGGTTTCAGATCCGGCCATAAACGAAAATATTTGCTGCAGAGTGGCAAAATTTTAGTCTTTATCAGACAAATGCTCAAAGTACAGCAAATATAATAGCGGTAATGTACCTAGGCCATACATCTTACAGCCCGTTACTGCAGACACACATCTGAGGATTTATGGAAAGCCGCAGAGCACTTCTTTCAATGTACAGTTAGGTCCAGAAATATTTGGACAGTGACACAATTTTCGCGAGTTGGGCTCTGCATGCCACCACATTGGATTTGAAATGAAACCTCTACAACAGAATTCAAGTGCAGATTGTAACGTTTAATTTGAAGGTTTGAACAAAAATATCTGATAGAAATTGTAGGAATTGGACAAATAAACCAAACCCAAACAAAATATTTTTATTTTCAATATTTTGTTGCGAATCCTTTGGAGGCAATCACTGCCTTAAGTCTGGAACCCATGGATATCACCAAATGCTGGGTTTCTTCCTTCTTAATGCTTTGCCAGGCCTTTACAGCCGCAGCCTTCAGGTCTTGCTTGTTTGTGGGTCTTTCCGTCTTAAGTCTGGATTTGAGCAAGTGAAATGCATGCTCAATTGGGTTAAGATCTGGTGATTGACTTGGCCATTGCATAATGTTCCACTTTTTTGCACTCATGAACTCCTGGGTAGCTTTGGCTGTATGCTTGGGGTCATTGTCCATCTGTACTATGAAGCGCCGTCCGATCAACTTTGCGGCATTTGGCTGAATCTGGGCTGAAAGTATATCCCAGTACACTTAAGAATTAATCCGGCTACTCTTGTCTGCTGTTATGTCATCAATATACACAAGTGACCCAGTGCCATTGAAAGCCATGCATGCCCATGCCATCACGTTGCCTCCACCATGTTTTACAGAGGATGTGGTGTGCCTTGGATCATGTGCCGTTCTCTTTCTTCTCCAAACTTTTTTCTTCCCATCATTCTGGTACAGGTTGATCTTTGTCTCATCTGTCCATAGAATACTTTTCCAGAACTGAGCTGGCTTCATGAGGTGTTTTTCAGCAAATTTAACTCTGGCCTGTCTATTTTTGGAATTGATGAATGGTTTGCATCTAGATGTGAACCCTTTGTATTTACTTTCATGGAGTCTTCTCTTTACTGTTGACTTAGAGACAGGTACACCTACTTCACTGAGAGTGTTCTGGACTTCAGTTGATGTTGTGAACGGGTTCTTCTTCACCAAAGAAAGTATGCTGCGATCATCCACCACTGTTGTCATCCGTGGACGCCCAGGCCTTTTTGAGTTCCCAAGCTCACCAGTCAATTCCTTTTTTCTCAGAATGTACCCGACTGTTGATTTTGCTACTCCAAGCATGTCTGCTATCTCTCTGATGGATTTTTTCTTTTTTTTCAGCCTCAGGATGTTCTGCTTCACCTCAATTGAGTTCCTTAGACCGCATGTTGTCTGGTCACAGCAACAGCTTCCAAATGCAAAACCACACACCTGTAATCAACCCCAGACCTTTTAACTACTTCATTGATTACAGGTTAACGAGGGAGACGCCTTCAGAGTTAATTGCAGCCCTTAGAGTCCCTTGTCCAATTACTTTTGGTCCCTTGAAAAAGAGGAGGCTATGCATTACAGAGCTATGATTCCTAAACCCTTTCTCCGATTTGAATGTGAAAACTCTCATATTGCAGCTGGGAGTGTGCACTTTCAGCCCATATTATATATATAATTGTATTTCTGAACATGTTTTTGTAAACAGCTAAAATAACAAAACTTGTGTCACTGTCCAAATATTTCTGGACCTAACTGTATGTACTGTAAGACGTATTTCAGGCTGGGGCTACAGGGCGACATTTGTCGGACGACAGCAATTATAGGAAGAGGCGCGAAAGACAAACCGATGTGCAACTTGCTGTGCCCAGAGCTGTGATTTTGCTGCAGACTTAGGGTGCACGCCCACAATCAGTGTTTGCTGCGTTTTGGATGCAGCATGTTCAGCTGTGTCCTAAATGCTGCGTTGTACAGTACAAGCACAGTGGATGGGATTTCTAGAAATCTCGTGCCCACTGTGCTGCTTTTTTCCGCAGCAAACACTGACCTGTGGTACGTCTTTCCAGACTGCAGCATGTCAATTGTTTGCTGTAGATTCGCATGTGTCCTCTGTAGGAAGAACACAAGCGAGAGACCGCAGCTCACTGAACCCTGATCGTGGGTACGAGCAGCTACAGTCTCCTGCAGAAGGGACTCCCGGCCCCGCAGGTCAGGACCCGCTGCGTCAAGGACACCGTGAGTCCTGATTGTGGGCACGTACCCTTAAACAGCAATGCTACAACTCAAATGGTGCTTGAGACTGTCATGGAAGTCTAAAGGCCCTGTCACACACAGAGATAAATCTGCAGCAGATCTGTGGTTGCAGTGAAATTGTGGACAATCAGTGCCAGGTTTGTGGCGGTGTACAAATGGAACAATATGTCCATAATTTCACTGCAACCACAGATCTGCCAAAGATTTATCTCTGTGTCTGACGGGGCCTTAAGGCAAGACACACCGGCAGCATGCAACAGGCACTGGCTTTATTATCTCAGCCTGGGATGCATGACTCAAACACTGCTATACAAGCACAACACATAGGAAATACTGGAGGGAAGCGAGGGTAGACTGCACAGGGTCCTATCCGGTGGTAAATAAAGGGTTAACAATATTAGGTGTGCTCACCTGGTGACAACGATAAAGTGCATGTAAGCGTGCTGCTGCAAATCCAAGGCAGGAGGAAGGGGATGATGAGTATTAGGGTACTTTCACACTTGCGTTGTGTTGAATCCGCTGGGTCCGTTGCTGCGTCGTTTTGACGCATCCGTTATTTTTGTGGTGTCAACGGATGCAACGGGTCCGTTATTTCACAGGAATCCGTTAGCTAATTCCTGTGAAATAACGGACCGTTGCATCCGTTTGGCGTCCGTTAGGCGTCCGTCTAACGGAATCCGTCGGCTCTGTTTTATTTATTTTTTTATTTTTTTTCATTCTGGGCATGCGCAGAATAAATTAGCGGAATCCAGCAGCGGATTCCGTTGTTAAGCACTTAGCAACGGAATCCGCTACCATAGGGAACCATTATAAATTTTAACGGAACCAACGGAATCCGTTGGTTGGCGTCATTTTGACGCCAACATTTAACGTTACATTCTGCGTTGCTTCCGCTTGGCGAAAGCAACGGAGCATCGGCCAACGGAAGCAACGCAGGTACTTTTGGCACAATCCGTCATCAATGCAAGTCTATGGGAAACAACGGAATCCGTTAACGGATTCCGCTGTTTCCCAAGACAGCGGATTGCGCCAAAAAAAAACCAACGCAAGTGTGAAAGTACCCTTATATGGACCTTCTTTGCACTGCGCAAAGAACTTAAGGCCCATATAATACTCATCATCATCCTCCTGTCTTGGATCTGCAGCAGCCCTACTTATATACACAAATGTATGCAGAGACCTGGTAACTCAAAGTCAAGACCAACCTGGCTTAGTACATCTGGCCCGGAAAGTCTCAAGTAATTTGCCCACCCTTGTACTAAAATAGCTGGAAATAGAGTATTTTTTATTGTGCAGTAATACACCAAATATGTGCAATAATAAAACAAATTTTGTGCAGGCTATGTGACACTGATATTACAGGGAGAGTATATACTAACTAGAACTACAACGGTCTCCCAGCGTTCAGAGAGCACTAACACATGAGAAGACGGCCTGTTTCACTTTCTTTCCCAGTCTCTGCACACAAGCGTTGCCCCTCATGTGTGGTATGGCAGCCATATACCAATTTGTGCAGTAAAAAGTCAAATATGTGCAATAATAAAACACATTTTGTGCAGGCCATGTGACACTGATATTATAGGGAGGGTATACACTAACTAGAAGTACAATTGTCTCTAAGCATTCCCCTGGTTCAGAGAGCACTGACACATGAGGCAATGGCCTGTTTCACTTTCTTTCCCAGTCTCTGCACACAAGCTTCGTCCCCTCATGCATGGTATGTAAAGTAATAACTGCTATCAAAAAACTCTGGGAAGCAGTCAACAATTTTCATTACTGTTTGTCAGATTAAGTAGTGGTCAGTAACTTGTGGGTGTAAACCTACACTATCCAGTGGCCGCAACAGCAGGAAAGCCAAACGTTGCATACTACAGACCTAGGAGGAACACATTTTTACTGACAGTCACACATTACACTAAATTTTGCGTTCATAACCATTAGATGCTCCATTCGGAGCCTGTTCGGTCTTCGTTAGTGGGGGTCCATTGGGTGCGATAGTGCCCATCAAGTGATCAAACAGTCACGGTATCATGACTTCCATATGTACTGGAAACCATGATGATAGTGTGAATACAACCTTAATGGATGGCATTAAAAATATGCTGTTCACACTTCCCTGCTTGAAAAGCACTGTTTTTAGGGCATCTCCTCAATATAGCTCATTAGTAATTACAATACTGCAGAGAAAAAGCAAAATGTCTGGAAAGTAACTCAGTGACATAACACAGAGGAAAAAAAACAACTCAAATTAAAGAGGGAAGGGGGTGGAGGAGCAGGACGGACGCCCTATAAAAAGGTTATCCAACATATACAGTACATGCCTTTGGAATGAGTCTGACTTAATATTGGTTCAAACCCAATTAAAGGATTTCATACATCAAACATCTTTCAGGAAATCCTTCTGCTAAGGTCATGTCTTATGAGGTAGCTAAACTTTTTTATAGTAACAAGTCACCATAGCAATGCAGTTTGCTATTCTCCAGCCAGAAAGAAGCATAAACTCTCCTTCCCTTCATGTCTGGAGCCAAAAGAAACATCCCGCTGCCAAAACCAACTGCATCAGTGATATCGCAAACACCGCTTGCATAAGTGGGTGACATGCCGCCGGCGAGCCTCCCCACTGTACCATCCACTAGAAGCTGAATGTGAACACCCACAATATATTCTCAGAGGAATTTTTCATTTTTTAAAGTCTTAAACCAAGAGGGACATTCTATTAGCCGCCATCGCTGCAGAGGTTGTGACCAGTCAGGGTCTCGTTATTCACTCTTCACCCCTCCATACGGGCACGCCAACATGTCCCGCACATGATCACCTATTTTATGGGTGGCATGTTTGATTTGGCTCTGTGGTCGAACATACAAATCATTTTGGCTTCAGTGATTTTTCAAGACTGCTATGTCCTCCGTTGTGCCAATAAACAAGCGTATGTACAGTGCTGGCCAAAAGTATTGGCACCCCTGTAATTCTGTCAGAGAATACTCAGTTTCTTCCTGAAAATGATTGCAATCACAAATTCTTTGGTATTATTATCTTCATTTAATGTGTCTTCAATGAAAAGAAAAGAAAAACATTGTCATAAAGCCAAATTGGATATAATTCCACATCAAAAAAAGTAATAAAAAAATAAAATAAAAAAGGGGGTGGACAAAAGTATTGGCACTGTTTGATAAATCATGTGATGCTTCTCTAATTTGTGTAATTAACAGCACCTGTAACTTACCTGTGGCACCTAACAGGTGTTGGCAATAACTAAATCACACTTGCAGCCAGTTGACATGGATTAAAGTTGACTCAACCTTTGTCCTGTGTCCTTGTGCGTACCACATTGAGCATGGAGAAAAGAAAGAAGACCAAAGAACTGTCTGAGGACTTGAAAATCCAAATTGTGAGGAAGCATGAGCAATCTCAAGGCTACAAGTCCATCTCCAAAGAACTGAAAGTTCCTGTGTCTACGGTGCACAGTGTCATCAAGAAGTTTAAAGCCCATGGCACTGTGGCTAACCTCCCTAGATGTGGAAGGAAAAGAAAAATTGCCGAGAGATTTCAAGATTGTGCGGATGGTGGATAAAGAACCTCGACTAACATCCAAACAAGTTCAAGCTGCCCTTTAGTCCGAGGGTACAACAGTGTCAACCCGTACTATCAATCGGCGTCTGAATGAAAAGGGACTGTATGGTAGGATACCCAGGAAGACCCTACTTCTTACCCCGAGACATAAAAAAGCCAGGCTGGAGTTTGCCAAAACTTACCTGAGAAAGCCTAAAACGTTTTGGAAGAATTGTTCTCTGGTCAGATGAAACAACAGTAGAGCTTTTTGGGAAAAGCCATCAACATAGAGTTTACAGGGGGAAAAAAAAAAAAAAGGAGGCATTCAAAGAAAAGAAAACGGTCCCTACAGTCAAACATGGCGAAGGTTCCCTGATGTTTTGGGGTTGCTTTGCTGCCTTTGGAGAGATCTCAAAATGGCAGTTTGGAGAAGGCACCCTTCAAATCTCAGGGACCTGGAGCAGTTTGCCAAAGAAGAATGGTCTAAAATTCCAGCAGAGCATTGTAAGAAACTCATTGATGGTTACCGGAAACGGTTGTTCACAGTTATTTTGGCTAAAGGTTGTGCAACCAAGTATTAGGCTAAGGGTGCCAATACTTTTGTCTGGCCCATTTTTGGAGTTTTGTGTGAAATGATCAATGATTTGATTTTTGTTTCATTCTCTTTTGTGTTTTCTCATTGCAAGCAGAATAAATGAAGATAATATCAAAGAATTTGTGATTGCAATCATTTTCAGGAAGAAACTGAGTATTCTCTGACATAATTACAGGGGTGCCAATACTTTTGGCCAGCACTGTGTGTAGTTTAATGGGGATCGCTTTTACATCTACATAGAGTATATATTTTGGTACATTTGTCTCCTTTGAATCTGGCCAAAAATCATGGAGACGTCCATTTCTCACTAGAAGAAAAATCCGTATACGAGTGTATGAGTCTGAAAATCAGTCAGCAGATATACGGCATCTGCGTACAGTCCGTGATTAGCATTGTAATGTATAGGATATATTTGTGATATATTTATCTATACAGGAAAATCTCTGATGGAACACGGATGGTAAAAACTGACACACGGGCAAGACGCTGAAGAAACGCAGATCCCACACTGACGACACTTGTACTTTTTTTGCGTTAATGAAGAAACATGAGGCCTAAAAGGTTACCACTCTTTTCCAAAAACAGTGAATACAGATGATTGTTAGAGTAGCACTTCTGATTTTTTTCCATATACAATTACTCGCTGGCAATGCTCGATTTTAATAAATTGTATCACTCGAGCTCAGCTCCGTTGCATACTATAAAGAAAAGAGTGGAAATTCCGAGATCTGAAAACCATTGAGAACTTGTGGTTAATCCTCAAAATGCAGGTGGACAAGCAAAAATACAACAATTGTGGTAAACTCCAAGCACTGATTATACCAGAATCAATTGTCATCAGTCAGGATTTGGCCCAGAAGCTGATGTCCAGCTGCCAGGGCAAAAGTATGGAAAAATAAAGATCAACACGGTAACTGGAGTCTTTACATAATAATAATATTTATACACTTATATAGCACTATTAATTCCACAGCGCTTCACATACATCAGCAACACTGTCCCCATTGGGGCTCACAATCTAGAGTCCCTATCTGTATGTCTTTGGAGTGTGAGAGGAAACCGGAGAATCCGGAGGAAACCCACGCAAACATGCGGAGAACATACAAACTCCTTGCAGATGTTGTCCTTGGTGGAATTTGAACCCAGGACCCCCGCGCTGCAAGACTGCAATGCTAACCACTGAGCCACCGTGCTGTATGAAATGCTGATAATTGTGCTTCACTAACCATAAAAGCATCTGACAACGGCCTCATTCACATTTCTGTCTTTAAACACAGATGTCATCAATGTACAGTCCAAGTGTCCGATTATATGATCAGTGTTTTTCACAGATGTATCAATAAATAGGTTACAAGGCTTCTCCTATACTGTGCAATGTTAAACCTGTACAGTATACGGATAGTACACCCATGCCATTCGTGAGCAGTCATTCAAAAAAAACGACATGTCTCTCTGTTTCGTACAGACACACGGTCCATGTAAAAACAAGAACATGAAGATCACCATAGGTTATAATGGGTACATGTGGTATCCATGAAAAAACGGACACCACACATACAGGAAACACTGATATATGAATAAGATCTAAGGCCCGTTTCACACTTCAGTGAAAAACACTGACGTTCTTCACTGATGTGTAAAACACGCACATGTCCCTCCGTGTTCCGTGATTCACGGAACACGTGGGTTGTCCATGTGCAATCCGTGATCCGTGATTGCATACGGACATTACTCACCTGCCTTCACTGCTGCTGTCCATGGTGCTGATCTCCTCGGGTCTCCAGCGTCACCCACCGCTCTCAGCTCTTACTTCCTGGTCGGGTTTTCCTGCTCATGAATATTCATGAGCCAGGCAGGAGCTGCCGAGAGCAGAGGCTACAGAGCGAATCGCAGGCAAGGTAAGTTGAAAATATTTAATATTTAATATGTCCGTGATTTTCTGGTACGTGTTTCACTGATCACACCATAGTGTGGTCCATGGGTCATCAGTGATGCCAGAAAAAAAACTGACTTGTCTCTGTGCAGAATCACGGCCACGGGTGTACGCTGCATGGAGACACGTTCAGTGAAAAATCACTGATGTGTGAGCAGACCCATTGATTATAATGGGTCTGCGTATGTCAGTGAGTCTGGTACGTAGAAAAAAAAAGCACAAACGTAGCAGAATCACTGACGTGTGAAAGGGGCCTAAGAGAGTCTAAAACCACTTAAAGGGAACCTGTCAGGTGCAGTATGTACCTAGTACCACGAGCAATTCAGGGTACATATTAGTAATCCCTGTCTAACTGTGTCCCTGTATACACTAGAATAAAGAGATAAGTTTTCTAAAGTTATTTCTAAAGATCTTCTATCTTATGCTAATGAGCACGGGGACTAGTCCCCAGGGCGTTATATCCCCCAACTAGTCCACCCTCTTAACATGTGATCAGACACACAGGGGTGTGCTAATATGCTATTCAAAGCAGCGATGCCGCGCGTACCTGTGTTTGCTCTTCTTCACCAAAAATGCAGCAAAAAATGCACGGTTTACAGTGTTTTTTCACTTTCTCATTGTATTTTATGGGTGAAAAAAATGTTGCAAAAATGCTGAAAGAACTGACATGCTGCTTGTTGTGCATTTGTTGTTTTTTTCTTAAAAGCTTTCTTTTACAGTATTAGAATCAAAAAAGTCCGTGGAGCCTCTGTTAGGAGTCTCAACACAGAAACCAGCCAGATATCCCTCCGGGAAGGACCTAGCCAAAGAGTGGCTCTTTTTAGGAGACCACCGTAACCACCATATTAAGTGGCCCTTTTAGTCAATATCCAACTCTTTGACAAGTTTAAAGATTTGACAAGGGAAATACCAAGGATGGATGGATACCTGGCCTTGGTAGTTCCCTTGTCAAATCTTTAAACTTGTCAAAGAGTTGGATATTGACTACAAGGGCCACTTAATATGGTGGTTATGGTGGTGTCCTAAAAAGAGCCACTCCTTGGCTAGGTCCTTCCCGGAGGGATATCTGGCTAGTTTCTGTGTTGAGACTCCTAACAGAGGCTCCACGGACTTTTTTGATTTGCATATTTCCCAGGGGGCAATGCACCTAGGAGATCACTGTGTTGAGCGCCCTCGTTGGCTGCCGGCAGTGATTACTCTGGCTGGTCTCCCAGAGATCAGTGATTGTTTTGTCCTTTTACAGTATTAGCAAATACTATGAGATTTCAGAATTCTCATGGGTACACTTATTTTTCTGGCTGAATTTGGAAGAAAAAAAAAAAAAGTTGCTGCAAAAGCAGCTGCTCCTTTATTTCCACCCACAAAAAGGCATAAAAAATGCCATGTTTACACAAGCCCAAAAGATAAACGCTCACATTTCTTTTTTGCGTAAACTGTATATATATTTTTCCAGGCATTGGGCATGTTTTCTCCTTTAGAGGGTTCATTTTTCAACTTCTTATATTGCTTTACAGTAATTAGGAAAATAAGCAAGTTTGCAATTGACCTGCCTTTACTGTCTGCTGTCATTCTCATGCAGTGAAAGATTTTATCTTTAATAGTGTACAGATCACTTCCAAGGTGCCCAGCTAGGAGTGTACAATAGTCACATTCAAGGAGCGAGATTTAAGGCCCCGTCACACAATGAGATCGCTAACTAGATCGTAGCTGAGTCACGGTTTCTGTGACGCAGTAGCGATCCCGTTAGCGATCTTGTTATGTGTGACACCTACCAGCGATCAGGCCCCTGCTGTGAGATCGTTAGTCGTTGCCGAATGGTCCGGATAATTTTCTTCAAAGGCAATGTCCTGCTGGGCAGGACGCATCGCTGTGTTTGACACTGTGTGACAGGGTCCCAATGACAGCAGAGATCGTTATACAGGTTGCTACTGCGACCTGTATCGTTACTGCGTCGCTGGTAAGATCTGACTGTGTGACATCTCACCAGTGACCTCCCAGCGACTTACCTGCCTTCCTTATCAGGTCGCATCGTTGTTAGGATCGTTGGTAAGCTGTTGTGTGAGACTGGGCCTTAACTCTTAGCATCCCAGTCAGCTCCCTGCAGCCCACTGATTTATACACAGAAGTTAACTGCTCACCTCCCTCTCATCTTCTGAAGAGATGCAGTTATAAATCACCAGCCTGCAGCTTTCCTAATCACAGCTCTCTGCTCTGCCTGTCCAGACCTTTGTGTCCCTGTTATTGCTATGTATATAGACAATGATAGCAGTACACACTCCAGAACAAACCAAATATGATGCAGCAGAACTTGTGTTGGGCTTTATAGTTCTACTAAGACTACAGTTCTATTCACTAGAGGTCACTCAAGGAGGAGCCGGTCATGATAGAAATCAGGAAGAAAACTGTAAGGAGATTGAATTGCTCTGAACTGCTCAAGAGATGAATTGAGAATACCCCTTTAATTGATTTAGTAGTCAAATTTGGAGCGATTTTGTTTTCCAAATTATAAACACAAGAGCAGTTGTACTTTTTTCTACATGGAAACAAAACAGCACCATGCGCACTATAGGTGTGCTTCACCACAGAAATAAATAGGAAGCCAATAAAGTATTTGAAGCAAGTTTGGAGAAAATATGATCCAAAATGCTCAGTTTGAATATACTGTACCCCAAATATAGAAAAAAGGTTTAATGCAGCTACCACTCCTGCGTTCGAGCTAAGCACCCCAGGAATCTTCCAGGGCAGACCGTCTGTGGCCTGGGGGTGGTGGACAAAGAAGGCACTGGCCTAGCTTCCAGTTAAAATAGCTCTACATGGTCCAAATGAGATGTTCTCCAGCACCAAAGGAAAGTGGTTAAAACTTAGCTTTTAATCAATAAGAATAAAAAAAATAAAATTGGCAGAATGTGCACATATTAAAATAACTCATAATGTGTTTGCGTTTCAGGTAGAAAATCCTTTAATCATAGCTATACAATTAAAGGCTAGGTTTCAACTACTTTCCTTTGGTGCTGGAGAACATCCCCTTTTGGACCATAGAGATATCGTTAGGGCGCTTTTATATTGCTTTGTTCCCCAAGTTCAGTATTCACACCGGGGTTAAAGTGCAAACCCCCTGCAATACAGGATTTGGACGTATGTGCCAAAGGGGCCATTGACTTTAATGGTGCAGGTGGGGTCATTGTGGGCTATGTCATTCACCATTTTTTTTTAGAAAATATGCCTAATGGAGGTGGACAGCCAGTCTACTAAAATGCCCAAAAATGATGCACAACAATTTTTTATTTTTTTTAAGGAGGGGTGGGGGGCAGGGGTTTGAATGTAAACCCTGACGGGACCCCAAAACGTGGCGAATAACAACTCAATGTAAAAGCACCCTTACACTGTAACTATACTGTGAACTAACAGTCCATTATATTAAAGGGAACCAAACATCAGGATTTTCATGTATAAGGTGCAGCCAGTGCAGCACTGGCACTATCAGGCACATTGTGTACATACCATTAGTGGGCAGCTCGGGTGTTTAGGCTGTGAAATCCAACTTTATAAAGTTTGAAAATAAGTGCACTTTTTGATTGACGTGTGCACCTCTCTCCTAATTGTCCGGGCGTGTTATGCACGTGTATCACCGCCGCCCCCCGCCGCCTGTTCCTCCCTCTCACTGACCGTATGTAAATTTCTCTCTTCAGAAACATGGCGCCGGAGTTGGCACCTGCGAATAGCGCTCATCTCCGGCGCCATGTTTCTGAAGCCCGCAGTACTTAGTATTTTGCAGGAGAGGGCGGCGCATGCGCCCTCGCGTCTTCAGATCCTGTTGTGAACGCGGGAGGGCGCGTGGTCACAACAGGACTGCAGAACAGCTGATGGGAGGACGCAATTACCTCCTCCTCCTCCAAACATACCTGCAGGACAGTGAGAAGAATCCTGCTGTCGGCTTTTTCCTGTGAAGTCCCAGTGTCCTAGGCAGCTGCTGTGCTGGCACAGTGTTGTAGCTGCAGGTAATCGCGTCCTCCTATCAGCTGTTCTGCAGTCCTGTTGTGACAACATGCGCTCCCGCGGTCACAACAGGATCTGAATAAGCGAGGGTGCATGCGCCGCCCTCTCCTGCAAAATACTAAGTACTGCGGGCTTCAGAAACATGGTGCCGGAGATAAGCGCTATGCGCAGGTGCCAACTCCGACATCATGTTACTGAAGAGAGAAATTTACATACAGCCAAAGGGAGGGAGGAACAGGCGGGCGTGGGGGGGGGGGGGTCAGGGATACACATGCATAACACGCCCGGACATCAGCAGAGAGGTGCACACGTCAATCAAAAAGTGCACGAATTTTCAAACTTTATAAAGTTGAATTCCACTGCCTTACCACCCAAGCTGCACCCTAATGGTATGTACAGCCTGTGCCTGATACTGCCAGTACTGCACTGGCTGCACATTATATAGGAAAATGCTGATGTTTGGTTCCCTTTAAGGCTATGTGCGCACTAGGCGTTTTTTTCACGCTGCGTTTTTATGTGCGTTTTTGTCTAAAAAACGCACCCGCGGCTAAAAAAACGCGGCAAAAACGCATGCGTTTTTGCTGCGATTTGGTGCGTTTTTTGCTGCGTTTTTGCTCACTGCGTTTTTAATCAGTGCACAATGCCATTAAAGATTGTTGATGAAAAAAAAAAAAAAAAAAAGGTCTGATGTCATTTCCTTCTTCAAAATGTTCATTGTATGCAGGAGAGCAGACAGCTGCAGAACTAGTGTATGCAGGAGAGCAGACAGCAGCTGCAGAACTACAAGTCTCAGCATCCTCCATTCACTAGTGTATGCAGGAGAGCAGACAGCAGCTGCAGAACTACAAGTCTCAGCATCCTCCATTCACTAGTGTATGCAGGAGAGCAGACAGCAGCTGCAGAACTACAAGTCTCAGCATCCTCCATTCACTAGTGTATGCAGGAGAGCAGACAGCAGCTGCAGAACTACAAGTCTCAGCATCCTCCATTCACTAGTGTATGGAGGAGAGCAGACAGCAGCTGCAGAACTACAAGTCTCAGCATCCTCCATTCACTAGTGTATGCAGGAGAGCAGACAGCAGCTGCAGAACTACAAGTCTCAGCATCCTCCATTCACTAGTGTATGGAGGAGAGCAGACAGCAGCTGCAGAACTACAAGTCTCAGCATCCTCCATTCACTAGTGTATGCAGGAGAGCAGACAGCAGCTGCAGAACTACAAGGCTCAGCATCCTCCATCCAGGACTGTATGCAGTTTTTTGCCCAAAAAGAAAAAAAAAATGACATGGGCTTCGCCATATTGTTGTATGCTAGCCGGGTACAGCAGGCAGGTACGGGCTGCCCCCAACCCCCAGCTGCCTATTTGTACCCGGCTGGGAACCAAAAATATAGGGAAGCCCTTTTTTTTAAAATTATTTCATGAATTTCATGAAATAATTTTAAAAAAAAATGACGTGAGCTTCGCCCAATTTTTGAGTCCAGCCGGGTACAACTAGGCAGCTGGGGATTGGAATCCACAGTGCAGGGTGCCCATGCTTTCTGGGCACCCCCGCTGTGAATTGCAGTCCCGCAGCCACCCCAGAAAATGGCGCTTTCATAGAAGCGCCATCTTCTGGCGCTGTATCCAACTCTTCTAGCTGCCCTGGTGACGGGTGGCTAGCTAGGTAATAATGTAGTTAGGGCTAGCTGTATATTATCAGCTAGCCCTAAGCCCGAAATTCATGGTGTCACGCCAATATTAGACATGGCCACCATGAATTTCTAGTAATGATAAAAAAAAAAAAACACAACACAGAGAAAAATATTTTTATTAGAAATAAAACACAACACAATTAGTGACTCCATCTTTATTGAAATAAACCCCCCTCCGCAGTAATCCTGGGTCAGGGTCCCGCGCCGTCCAATCCGGATCCAATATCATCTGATCGGTTTGCTGGAAGGCAAAGCGACCAGATGATGTGTCAGGTTCAAGGAAGTGAATCCCATCACACATCAGCTGATTGTATAAAAGCCGATTATACAATCAGCAGATGCATCAGTAGAAAAAAAAAAAAAAAAAATAATACTCACTTATGTGCTGTGGTGATGACCGGCAGCTCCCGGAGCGATCGATTGGACAGGAGTCTGATCCTATACGATCGCTGCAGGAGCTGCCGGTAATCAGCTGATGAAGTCCCCTGACGGCAGGATCAGCTGATAGCCGGCCGAAAAAGCCGGCGAGACTACGATCAGCTGATGCGTCAGGTGACTGCATCAGGTGATCAGCGCCAGGTCCTGCAAGCAAGGTCCTGCCCCGGGGAGACTGCACACAGCCAGAGCGGCGGTACCGGGAGGAGATGGGAGCGGGCATTGCACCGGACCCTGCAGACAGGTGAGTATATGACATTTTTTTTTTTCTACTGTTCACTTTGGTTTTCGCCGCTGCCTCCACCTCCCGCCCAGACATGGCGCCGCACGGAGCTGACATGCACAGGACGGGAGGTGGAGGCAGCGGTGACGGTACCGGGAGGATTCACGCTTCTGTGTTTACCAACAGAAGGAATCCTCTTCCTGTACACGTCACTGTAGTGCCCACCCCTTGCGTGTATAGCTGCGTTTTTAGTCATAGAAACGCGGCTATATGCGTTATTCATTGCGTTTTTAACATCTCATTGAATTCAATGAGTGAAAAACGTAGTGGAAAACGCAGAAATAATGGACATGCTGCGTTTTTGTGGTCACCACAAAAACGCAGCTAAAAAAAAACGCTGTGTGAGGACAGCACTTCTGAAAACCCATTGACATTGCTGGGGAAGCAATGTCACTGCGTTTTCAGCACAAAAACGCGGTAAAAAACGCCGCTAAAAACGCGGCAAAAACGCCTAGTGCGCACATAGCCTAAGATGAAATGCAGCTTAACCTTGAAAGAACTGACAAGGAGAAACCTATCCCCAGTAGGAGACAGGTGGGGGTGGTAGAAACTGCATCAGGCTAGTTTCACACTTGCATTGAACGGTAGCCGTTGCATTGCTTTGTGTGACGGATGCAACGGATGTGTTGCATATAGTGGCGCAACGGATGCTGCAAAACAACGGAATCCATTTTGATTTTTTTTTTTTTTTTTTTACAGTTTACCGGCGGCAGACTATTGTGAACGATCAGCTGATCACTCCCAGTAGCCGGCCGCCGGGTGATCAGCTGATCGCTCCCAGTAGCGGCCGCCGGGTGATCAGCTGATCGCTCCCAGTAGCCGGCCGCCGGGTGATCAGCTGATCGCTCACAGCAGCCGGCCGCCGGGTGATCAGCTGATCGCTCACAGCAGCCGGCCGCCGGGTGATCAGCTGATCGCTCACAGCAGCCGGCCGCCGGGTGATCAGCTGATCGCTCACAGCAGCCGGCCGCCGGGTGATCAGCTGATCGCTCACAGCAGCCGGCCGCCGGGTGATCAGCTGATCGCTCACAGCAGCCGGCCACCGGTTAATCAGCTGATCGCTTGGCCGCCGAGAATGTGTGCGGGGGCGGAGTGATGAGTGGGTGGAGCCGAGCCGGGCCATGGCGCTGAGGACAGGTGCGTGTATGTACATACATGCGGAGTGGAGTGCGGGAGGGGGCGGAGCCAAGCGGGGAAGTGTCAGGCTCCCTGCACACGTAGCGAGGGTAAATATCGGCAAAGCACTTTGCTTGGTTACCCGATATTTACCTTGGTACGGGTGCAGGGAATCCAACGGATTGCTCTGCTCAAAAAAACGTTACATGCTGCTTTCCTCCCGCCCGGCGCAGCGTCAAAATAACGACGCTGCGTCGTCCAGCGGATGCAACGCTGACACTTGCGTTACAGTGCGTCGTCCATACAAGTCTATGGAGAATAGCGCACTGCGTTAACGGACTGCGCTATTCTCCATAGTGACGGACTCCACTGAACGCAAGTGTGAAACTAGCCTCACAGAGGATACAATGACAACGCTGAGTGATAATGAACAACAGTTCTATGTCAATAAACGGTCACCGGAGCAGAGGAAGGAAAGTGTGAATAAACCCCAACACACTCACTAGGGGCATCATGGGCAAAGGAGTCTGCATTTGGGAAATATGAAAGCTGAAGCACCATCATGGCAAACAACCCAGAAAAAGCAGATCAACTAATTCTAGTATAAATAAGAGACTTTACATTACCCAATCTAGCTAAAAACAGCTGTATGTATACTGCAATGCTTTTGTGCCATCTACTACTGAGAAGTAATCAAAGATTAGTCCACAAAGTTACGTCTTGGTCATTGGTATAAAGTTGTTTTAGGTGAAGCAAAAAAAAAATAAAATAAAATAAATAAATTGTAGAGCAGTGTATTTACTTGAGAGCTTTTAAAAGGTAATCTTAAATTCCAGCGCAGTGGATTAGAGCATTTTATGGGGCTTTAATGGCACATTTTTCACCAAAAAGCTTGATTCTGCGAAGTATATTTAAGCAAAGAGAAGCTCAAGTACATGAAGACAAGAGGCACCTTTGAATTCGCCATGAGCACGTAGAAAGCCAACACAGCGCGTTATTATTTTCAGAAGCAAAGAGGTAAAAAAAAATCAAAGATTTCTCAATGGGCATCATTGATCTAGAAGCTCGAGTGTATGAAATGGGTTGCAAAAAACCCTGTCCTGCAGAGAGCAAAATGTGGCATGTGGAGACAAAGCAGCAGGGCAATTCATGTGTTTTTCAGATAGACGGGCATGAAAAATAACTGAACAAGGAAAGGATAGCACTCGCTGTGTCCGCTCCTCCCACCACATACAGGCTACTTTCCTATGGAAAACTTATACAAAAGTAATAGAACAAGAGCAGTCCCTTACTGAAGACGCAAATCAAAAGGTCAAAAGTGGTTTAATCAGTACATAATTTAACCTAATCATTTATGGTAAGGGATGGGGGAAAAGCAGTCACCCGAACTTCATGGATTTCGGTCAGACAGACCCTCACTGCCACAGAAACTGAAAGAACTGAAGTATAAAAACCAAAATTGCAGATAGAGTAAAACTCAAGACCATTTAAATGCTACACTAGAAATTTACAGCATATCCGCAGGATATTCAATGTAGCCGTACATGGCAGCCCACCTTCTGGAAGCCAGGGAACAGTAGGAATTCATAAAATAAATATAATACATCTATTATCATATAACGCATAATGCATGTGTTGGATCATTGTCATGTTGGAAAAGTGCACGTCTACCAAGGGCACGAAGTGATGGTGGCATCGTCTCTCTTAATATAGAGCAGTACATCTGTCAATTCATGATACCATCAATGAAATGTAGGTTCCTGACACCAGCATCTCTAATGCAGCCCCACATATCAACACTGCCACCATCATGTTTCACGGTAGGCGTTAAATGTTTTTCTAAATGCATGGTGCCTATAGTGAAATATGGTGTTGGCACTGTCCTTATGTGGGGCTGCATGAGTACTCCAGATATTGAGGAGCTACATTTCAATAAATCGTATCATGAATTCACGGATGTACTGCTCTATATTGAAAAAAAAATGGCTACCATCAATCCATGCCCTTGGTAGATGTACAGTTTTCCAATATGACAATGAATAATGCAAAACATACATCTGTTACATTTCAGAAGAATAGGGTGAAAAAGGGATTCAATGGCCAAGAGTCTCTTGAACTGATCCCCAATGGACCAGTTGATAGGAGGGTAGTTGTCCTGTAGTGATAATCTCCTGCTCATAAAGCACTGATTGTATTAAGACAGCAAAACACAGCATAGTAAATAACCTATTGCTGGAATCCGGTTCTCTGTCCCTACATTATGGTGCTGTCAGATTGAATAGAAAAAGCAGATTTAAACATAATCCAACATCTACAGGTCAGAGGACCCTAAGGAGAAACCCAATCAGTGCTTATGTGTCCCCAGGGCCGGATTATAGGCGGGGCAGGCGGGGCTTCAGCCCAGGGGCCCCCACCACAAGAGCTTCTGAGGGGGCCCCCACCACCATCAGTGTGGGCGCCATTTTATTAAGGTTCAGGACCACACTGTACCCTTAAAGAATTTCAATCCGGCTGTCACTGTGCTGCAGACACGCCCACTGCATGCTGTGTGGGCTGAGTCTGCATGGATGACGTCACCGCTCGATGGCTGCTGCTTCTTCGTGCCGTACAGGAGCTTGTGGGAGGACCGGAGCAGAGGCCTCGGTGGATGATGGTGAGTGACGTCATCCATCATGGTGCCGGGCAGGAGGCTGCAGTGAGGAGGGAGCAGGACGAGATTTCATAGTGTCAGCGGCAGCTCTGCCGGCAGGACCAGTGTGAGTTATTGCAGGAGTGTGAGCTGCTGCAGATCAGGTCGGGCTGTCAGTGCCGAGTCATCGGCCTCATCCCTCCCCTGCAATAACTCACACTGATCTCCAGCAAAAACATCACTACACAGATCCTGCACTGATCACATCTGAACCTGCAGCACACATTACACTATGTGGCCCATATTACATATAGAATATGTGAGGTCCTGTAGGCCCAGGTGTGATCAGTGCAGGGCATTGTATATCTGTGTATATACCACATCCAGTGTACAGAGCAGTGTGATATACTGTGTACATGGTATATCACATCCAGTGTACAGAGCAGTGTGATATACTGTGTACATTATATACCACATCCAGTGTACAGAGCAGTGTGATATACTGTGTACATGGTATATCACATCCAGTGTACAGAGCAGTGTGATATACTGTGTACATTATATACCACATCCAGTGTACAGAGCAGTGTGATATACTGTGTACATTATATACCACATCCAGTGTACAGAGCAGTGTGATATACTGTGTACACATATACCACATCCAGTGTACACATATACTGTGTACATGGTATACCACATCCAGTGTACAGAGCAGTGTGATATACTGTGTACATTATATACCACATCCAGTGTACAGAGCAGTGTGATATACTGTGTACATTATATACCACATCCAGTGTACAGAGCAGTGTGATATACTGTGTACATTATATACCACATCCAGTGTACAGAGCAGTGTGATATACTGTGTACATGGTATATCACATCCAGTGTACAGAGCAGTGTGATATACTGTGTACATTATATACCACATCCTGTGTACAGAGCAGTGTGATATACTGTGTACATTATATACCACATCCAGTGTACAGAGCAGTGTGATATACTGTGTACATTATATACCACATCCAGTGTACAGAGCAGTGTGATATACTGTGTACATGGTATATCACATCCAGTGTACAGAGCAGTGTGATATACTGTGTACATGGTGTATCACATCCAGTGTACAGAGCAGTGTGATATACTGTGTACATGGTATACCACATCCAGTGTACAGAGTAGTGTGATATACTGTGTACATGGTATATCACATCCAGTGTACAGAGCAGTGTGATATACTGTGTACATGGTATACCACATCCAGTGTACAGAGTAGTGTGATATACTGTGTACATGGTATATCACATCCAGTGTACAGAGCAGTGTGATATACTGTGTACATGGTATATCACATCCAGTGTACAGAGCAGTGTGATATACTGTGTACATGGTATATCACATCCAGTGTACAGAGCAGTGTGATATACTGTGTACATGGTATACCACATCCAGTGTACAGAGTAGTGTGATATACTGTGTACATGGTATATCACATCCAGTGTACAGAGTAGTGTGATATACTGTGTACATGGTATACCACATCCAGTGTACAGAGCAGTGTGATATACTGTATACATTATATACCACATCCAGTGTACAGAGCAGTGTGATATACTGTGTACATGGTATATCACATCCAGTGTACAGAGTAGTGTGATATACTGTGTACATTATATACCACATCCAGTGTACAGAGCAGTGTGATATACTGTGTACATGGTATATCACATCCAGTGTACAGAGCAGTGTGATATACTGTGTACATTATATACCACATCCAGTGTACAGAGCAGTGTGATATACTGTGTACATGGTATACCACATCCAGTGTACAGAGCAGTGTGATATACTGTGTACATGGTATACCACATCCAGTGTACAGAGCAGTGTGATATACTGTGTACACACATCAGATGGCATATAATGTGTATATTGTATAACATCTGGTGTCTGTATCACAGTAAACCCGGTCAAATGCCGGGGCCCTGAGCTGCCAGGGTGCCCAATTGCGGTGGCAGGAGTGGCGTACCGCTAGTCAGGGGGCCCGGTGCCAGCGCTGTCACCAGCCTCCCCCCCCCGCCGAGGATCACACTTTCAATTGTATCGGCATCGCAGTTGCCGATACAATTGAGAGCAATGATGAGATTGGGCGGCTCTCTCTCATGATTCTCCTCACTGTCTCTGTTGGCACTCTGACAGCTCTGCAGCGGAGCTCGGTGACGTCATCACTGCACGCCTGCTGATAGGTCGAACGACAGCAATGGACGCGCCGAGGAGACCGGAGCAGCGGGGGAACGAGGAGAAGTGAGTATGTACAATCACTGTGGCCAGACGACCATGGGGGTACATTAAATGATATGGCGGCTGTACACTACATGAGGATGCCTATTGCTATCTGGTTCTCTGCACTGTGCTATATACTGGCTGTATACTACATGAGGGTGCCTAATGCTAACTGGCTCTGCACTGTGCTATATAGGGGCTGTATAATACATGAGGATGCCTAATGCTATCTGCCTCTGCACTGTGCTATATAGGGGCTGTATACTACATGAGGATGCCTAATGCTATCAGGGTCTGCACTGTGCTATATAGGGGCTGTGTACTATGTGAAGGTGCTTAATATTATCTGGTCTGCTCTGTGCTATATAGGGGCTGTGTACTATGTGAGGATGCCTAATGCTATTGGCTCTGCACTGTGCTATATAGGGGCTGTGTACTACGTGAGGATGCCTAATGCTATCTGGGTCTGCACTGTGCTATATAGGGGCTGTGTACTACATGAGGGTGCCTAATGCTATATGGGTCTGCATTGTGCTATATGGGGGCTGTATACTACATGAGGGTGCCTACTGCTATATGGGTCTGCATTGTACTATATGAGGACTGCTTATTGTAATATGGGGGCTGCATAGTGCCATATGGGGGCTGCATAGTGCCATATGGGGGCTACATAGTGCCATATGGGGGCTGCATAGTGCCATATGGGGGCTGCATAGTGCCATATGGGGGCTGCATAATGCCATATCGGGGCTGCATAATACTATATGGAGGAATATTGAGGCTGCATAATACTATACCCCCAGAGTTGTATGCCCCTTCCACCCCAGAGCTGTATACCCCAAGAGCTGCATGTCACCCCCCCCCACCTCAGAGCTGTTTGTCCCCCCACCTCAGAGCCACTGCCCCCCTCTAGAGCTGTATGCCCCCCATTGCTCCATACCCCTTTCCTTAGTAATATTTATGCCCCCCAAGTAATGCGTATGTCCCCAGCCCCTCTTGTGATGTGTATATACATCGGTGTTAGTGTGCTCTATGTGCGGCCATGTCTGTTAGTGACTGCCACCAATCAGCGTGGCACAGACACATGCCCAGGAGGAGTTGGATGGAGACAAGCGGGGAGGTGAATGAAACTGTTGCTGGCTTCCCAATATTAACAATATATATAAAAATATAAAAATGTGTCTGTGTGTTCATGTGTGATGTGTCTTTATGTCTATTTATGTGTGTTTTTGTGAATTTCTCTTTAAATATATATGTGTATGTATGCCTGTATGTGAATGTATCTGTGCATGTCTATGTGTGGATGGGGCCCACTGAGACTCTTTCGCCCAGGGCCCACAAAAACCTGGAGCCGGCCCTGCGCATACCAGTCATGTATTCTCCTGTACACTGTACAGGGGCGTACCTTTGGGGGGCATGCGGCATATTTGCCCCTGCACAGCAATCAGGGGGGCACCATTGGAAAGTGTGAGGCAGCAGTATGGTGGGAGAAAATTGTAAGTAGACAGTATTGGGAAAGAAAAGTGTGAGGGTCATAGTATAGAGACTGGGTAGTAGTGGGGGATAAGCAGTATAGAGAAGGGGCAGCATGGTGGCCAGTGTGAGGCCACAGTATGGAGGGCACAGTATGCTGAGGAGAGGGAATGTGAGACAAAGGTACAGTATAGTGACTGTATAGTGAAGGAGATAGACAGTATAGAGAAGGGGCAGCATGGTGGCCAGTGTGAGGGCACAGTATGGAGGGCACAGTATGCTGAGGAGGGGGAATGTGAGACTGAGGTACAGTATAGTGACTGGATAGTGAAGGACATAGGCAGTATAGATAAGGGGCAGCAAGGTGGCCAGTGTGAGGGTACAGTATGGAGGGCACAGTATGCTGAGGAGGGGGAATGTGAGACAAAGGTACAGTATAGTGACTGGATAGTGAAGGAGATAGACAGTATAGAGAAGGGGCAGCATGGTGGCCAGTGTGAGGGCACAGTATGCTGAGGAGGGGGAATGTGAGACTGAGGTACAGTATAGTGACTGGATAGTGAAGGACATAGGCAGTATAGATAAGGGGCAGCAAGGTGGCCAGTGTGAAGGCACAGTATGGAGGGCACAGTATGCTGAGGAGGGGGAATGTGAGACTGAGGTGCAGTATAGAGAAGGGGCACCAAGGTGGCCAGTGTGAGGGTACAGTATGCTGAGGAGGGGGAATGTGAGACTGAGGTACAGTATAGTGACTGGATAGTGAAGGACATAGGCAGTATAGATAAGGGGCAGCAAGGTGGCCAGTGTGAAGGCACAGTATGGAGGGCACAGTATGCTGAGGAGGGGGAATGTGAGACTGAGGTGCAGTATAGAGAAGGGGCACCAAGGTGGCCAGTGTGAGGGTACAGTATGCTGAGGAGGGGGAATGTGAGACTGAGGTGCAGTATAGTGACTGGATAGTGAAGGAGATAAGCAGTATAGATAAGGGGCAGCATGGTGGCCAGTGTGAGGGCACAGTATGGAGGGCACAGTATGCTGAGAAGGGGGAATGTGAGACTGAGGTGCAGTATTTATATCTAAATGCTACAGTGCGTGCTCTACTGTTACGGCTAAAATAGTTAACGTTATTGGGCCCCCACCAGATTTTCTGCCCAGGGGCCCCCACCAACCTTAATCTGGCCCTGTGTGTCCCACTCATCCTAGTAACCAAAATCCACTCTGTCCAGCATATTAATGAATAACGGATGGGTCTGAAGATCCTCTGAGATCCTGCAGATTTACCAGTGGAGTTTATAATATAACAGCTGCAGAGTTGTTCCATTAGTGACAGCTTGTTGTACAGAAAGCCGCTGATCCTACATTCAGATAAATCAGCCTGAGACGTCTCTATGATGAAACTGGAATGATTTGTACGGGCTGGGTCAGAACTCACAGGCCTAATATTAATAAATATGATGTCTGGAAGTCGTGCACAAGACAAATGTAACATGTAGGGAAAAGCAAATGATTTACATATACAGATAAAATGTCCCTCTATACACGACTGGTGGCCAGCAGCCATACACAATCTCCCTGGCGTCGTGTAGGTGGCGCAGTAAGGCCTTGCTCGGCGCTGGTCTGCGGCTCTTGCGGTGCAGTGTGCTCCTGTTCTACAGAACTTCTCCAACCACTCAGGGAATAGGGGTTTTCTCACTGATGATTCAGTCACAGGTGATTTTCTAGGGGGACTTGCAGATTTGCCCCCATACCTGAACCTAGTCAGGATATGCAGAACACAAGGGGAGTTATTCTCGGGCACAGGCTTGAAGAAGGTTCTGAAGATGACGGACAGATGAGGAGTGGGTGGAAAGCAGGCTAAGGAGGTTTAGCAGTTTTGTGCACCACTGGAGATTTAGAGATTGCCCGGCGTTACCATGACAGCACATCTGTCAGACGGAAAGAAGCAAACAGGACCATAAGGCTGAGTCGCGTAACACTGGAGAGGAGCGGAGGCCGGGCACAGACGGGTAACAGCACGGAGCAGGAGTCACAGAGTGCCCGCGTCACACGCTGCTGCTCGCTGGGTGCAAACTTCAGGAGATATACTGCTCTCACTCACACACGCTTAGCACACACTTTCCAACTCTTGGAAATGGGTATTCAGGGAGATTTGGTAATATTTGGAAATATATGACCCATTATTACAAATCACAACAACCCCTGCACAGTGTGGGGGTCTTCTCATTTATGCCCATTGGAAAGTGTGCCCCCTATATATATAAGCGACACGGTGCCCCGAGATCATCTCGCTCACCTTGTCATCAATATTTCCACAATCACTTCATAGCACCACCGGCACCACAGGAAAAGCACAATGTGGTGAGGCCGGGGACAAGCGGGGCTTGTATGCAGCACCACGGACATTCAGTTTCCATATTAAAAAAGCAGATGTAATGGATTCCAGGACAGAAAAGCACAATGATGTCCAGAATCTGTGGGGAGATATTTAAAGGATTGGGGGGCGGGGGGGGGGGAGCCACGGCAGGGAAAGTTGTGGCGCTTTGATAAGTGTCCCCCTCTCCAGGGAGGTCTCCCTGAAAAAGAAACAGTTGAACAGTTTCCAGTTCAGAAGGGTAACTACAGAGGATTATTTTATTCTGCATACTTAGAGGTTATCCACCATGTAGAAACTGACGGCAAAGACTTAAGACTCATCAATATTAAATGATCGCTGGGCTGCCCAATTGATTTGCAACTAGCTGATAGGTGGGAGCACCAGATCCCTACTGATGTGCTATTGGTGACCTGTGCCATCTGCATTGTATTATACTGTACATTTAAAGTAAACCTGTCAGATGCCGTATGCACCCAGAGCCACGAGCAATTCTGGGTGCATATTGCTAGTCCCTGCCTAACCGTCCCTGTATACACTAGCATAGATAAAGAGATCTTTAGAAAAAGTAGTTCTAAAGATCTTTTATGATATGCTAATGACCGCAGGGACTAATCACTAGGGCATTCATTCCCCCGACTAGTTTCCCCTCTTAGCATGTTAGCACGCCCATTGCCCAGCATCATCATTGGTGGCGTGCGTACCTGTATCCATTGTCACCTCCTCAGAAAGCTGGATTTAGGGTCAGTGCAGATGATCAGAAGTCCCCGGACTTTCGGTCATGTGCACTAGACCTCTCTGAAGCTGGGACACGTACACCCGGCTTCATAGTGCGCATGTTGATCATGTGCACTGACCCTAAACATAGCATTCTGAGGAGGTGACAATGACTAGTCCCTGGCCTCAGCAGCATATTATACAAGAATCATTAGAAATACTTTTAATAGGCAGGGATTAGTAAGTGGTTAGCACTGCAGTCTTGCAACGCTGGGGTCCTCGGTTCAAATCCCACCAAGGACAACATCTGCAAGGAGTTTGTATGTTTTCCCTTGTGTTTGTGTGGGTTTCCTCCGGGCTCTCCAGTTTCCTCCTACACTCCAAAGACATACAGATAGGGTCTCTAGATTGTGAGCCCCAATGGGGACTGTGTTGCCAATGTATGTAAAGCGCTGTGGAATTAACAGCGCTATATAAATGAATAAATATATATTATATATTATTATATGCATCCAGAATTGCTCCTGACAGGATCCCTTTAGTATACACATCCATGCTCCTGGAATAATAGAAGATCTGCCAGAACCAGGCATTTGGGGAGGTTTCTTTATTCAGGGATGCAGGGAATTTGCTGTGGACAGGAAGGAAATGGGCGATTTTAGATCCAAACATGGATCCCCTCTCGAAAGCTTGCTGATGTCCAACGATCAAACAGGAATATTGTGTCACCTCCAAGATGCATCTGATTTCACGAGGACCATGTAACACACAGCAAAATAAAGCAAGACCCAGTAATAGATTTGCATTTTTTTCCTGAATCTGGTCATTCTGGGCAATCTACACAATCATTTTATTATGCCTTACTGTATCCATTATTCTGGTGACAATGGACAGACGATCTGCCATTATATCAGAAGAGAAAGGCGATCTGATCAAGCTGTGCACGTTTCACATCATTGTTACTGTAACCAAACAACAAACTTGAATTTTAAGTGGTTTGGAGGAGAAAATCTCCCTGGGATCTTCTATTTCTTGCCAGGAGTAAACCCAAGCAGATAACAAGTAGGTGCAAAGCCAAAAGCAAATCTCAGCAGGCAAGCATGAGGCACCGTGCACACAGGGAAGCATGGACACAGAAAATGCGTCACATTGAGCCGCCTGACAAGCTGTCATACAGACACCCCGCTGACCACCCCAACTCCACCGCCCCCAGCCCAATCCTCCCGCCAGACAGCGCAGTGAATAGCAGAAGCCGCACCTCGCCTCTGAGCTCCTCCATATACCGCAGATACTGCCACCTCCTGTGGATACAGCCCCTGCTTCCAGCCAGCTCTATGAGACCACAAAAAGGGAGCGAGGGAGGGGTAAAAAAAAAAAAAATGTCCTTCAAATGACATGAAAGGAGCAGTCATCTCCGGGAGCTGAAACTTCACGCCTGAGGAAAATTAAAATCCTTCTTATGTGCAAATCCTGTCGGGTCTGAAACCAAATCCATTTAGCTTTGTGCTAGATGCGACCCTTTTCCTTATGCCATTATTCACTGCATTTTGGGGGCATTTTCCCCTTTGGGTCATATAATGTAAATGTAGGCTTCACTCGCATAATATATACACATTCATCTTTTCTATAAAAAGCATTGTCCTTTTTTACTGTTCAAAACAGCAAAAAACTGGATTGAGGAACATTACAGATCAACAGGGCACCAAGGGCATATTATTATTTAAAAAATGAATAAATAAAATTTTTATATATATTATATATTTTTTTTTTTATTTATTTAATTAATTTATTACTGGATATTATATTTATATATATATATCATATAGATGTATATCTACATCTATCTCTCTATCTATACCTAGCTATCTCTCTATCTATATCTAGCTATATATGTATATCTATCTATCTATCTATCTATCTATCTATCTATCTATCTATATCTAGCTATATATGTATATCTATCTATCTATCTATCTATCTACACACACACACACACATCCATCCATCCATATCTATGCATAGCGGTTCTGAATTACTGGAGAAGACCGTATATAAAAAGCCGTCATACTGATGATGGTGGCATTGGGAGCTCAGAAACCGTAGAAGGGGAATCAATTAGCCGGTAGAACATCACCAGTTGCTGGACGTTAAAAGGTTCATTCCTGCTAAGTGTTCAATAAAATAATGCCCACCTTCTCTAATCCAAATCACACACGTTAATGTGCAATTACCCTACAGCCTTCCACTCCAGACCAAATTACTGATGGGAAATTATTTTACATTGGGGGATTTTAAAAGGTGCAGCTATTGCCATTCTATGGCCGTCTTCAGCGCTGCGCTGATACATTACTGTACAATCCTCAGCCATTATTTTATTACTCCATATAACATACGAACCAGCTCCTCTTGGAGTCCTCTGCATCCTCTGGTACCTACTACAGTGGAGTCCATAAATAGCAGTGACTGATGCTACATACAATCTGACAAAATCAGGACGCCAATCCAGAAACTCCGTGAGAAGGAACATAGAAGGTTTCTACTGCCCAGCTGGGTTAGGGTGTGTGCCCACGATCAGTACTCACAGAGTTTTGGATGTAATATAATATATATATGTAATATATAATGCAATATACAGTACAAGCAAAGTGCATGAATTTCTAGAAATCCTGTGCCTACTGTGCGTGTACTGCCCGCAGTAAACACTGACCTGTGGTGTGGCTTTATGAACCACAAGAATGTCAATTGTTTGCTGCGGAGTCGAAAGCATCCTCTATAGGGAGAACAGAAGAGAGAGACCGCAACTGCCCGAGCCCGGATCGTGGGTACGAGCAGCTGTGGTCTCCTGCGGAGGAGACTCGCTGCCCTGAAGGTCAGGACCCGCCACGTCCAGGACACCACAGTTCCTGATCATGGCCACGTACCCTTAGTAAGATGACAATGGATAGGATGGTGAAGAGAAATAGTGTGTATTAAACTGACGCGTTTCAGAGTTGAATCAACTCCTTCAGTAATAAACAAAAACAGCCACAATGGCTGCAATTTTTTCCTGAGGAAGGAGCTGGTGTTACTCGTTACGTTGAATTTGCAGAGTGGACGATGTTATTTGTTGCATATCTGGTTACGTTTGTGCTGGTCAGTAGTTGCTCACCCGTTGCCTTCATACATATTACATAGAGACTATTACCTATCCACTAGATGTGTGATAACATTTTGCATCAGTGGTGCTCTGACCACTGGGATCCCCTCAAATCATCAGACCGGACACTTATACCAATTAGGGCAGCAGTGCTCATTCATTTCAAGGGACGACTGGATAAAGCTGGGCACAGCGCTCTGAGAGGCACTGCTGCGCTATAGTGGAGGTAAAGAGCCCAGTTTTGGAGTTTGTCGGGGGTTTAACAGGATGAAACCCCACCAACCTAGAAGATATTCTACAGATAGGCGATACCGTCATTCAAACCAACAAAATACAAGTTGTACTGAAGCTTTTCTCCTGCCCCACACTATGCTGGAGGCCAATCATAAATAAAAATGACCATTACAACCAATTTCATTTTTTTTCCTGGTGGACAGGATGAAAATGAATGTTATAAAGTGACTGGTTGCTCTGGGTATCATGAACGTATCACAAGAAACAAAAAAACAACCGACACCTCCTACCAGAATAAAGTGTGAACATGTACAAGCTGTCATGACCGTATAATGCACAAAACAATACAACAATAAAGCAGCACTCTGTAAGCACTATTGAATATAATGGAAAACTGCACAACTGCTATATAGAATAGACTTCTACAGTGAACTGGCCAATGATCGTGTGCCCATCAGCCACGGCAAGGTGTTCCTAAGTCACCTTGTTGTGGCTGGTGGGCACACTTCAGTAGGCCAAATTATATATAAAGTATAATCTATATAGCTGTAATGCAGCCTTACTTTCATATAGTCAATGTTTGCATACATCGTGGCGCTTCCAGAATGCTGGTATATTCTTTTGCTTGTAAATTATCATAAACCCATCCATAAAGAAGAAAAAACCTGTGCCACGCGTCATCGGACTGCACAGTACTGAGCACTTCTCACTTTGAAGATATAGTTAAGAAAAGGGGTTGCAATCCTGCCACATAGTGGATGGCAAAGTACCTGGGGCTCGGGAGCAGGACTCTCAGAAACCCGGAGTGCCCCTGTAATGCATACTGTTGCCCTGTGAAAACATAATGTTCCCACATTTTATAAAAACATAATGGAAATTACAAATTGTACCGGAAAAGTCCAGTATTAATTTAACAGTAACCTAGAGTTCACTTTGAAGGGTAGAAAGGCTCTGGGAAGACAGCCCAATACAAAACGCTGGCAATATATGCCACTAGCACTTTGCTTTTTAATTACAGCTGGCTCGTAATCCATTATCTCTGCTCAGTCTTTTGCTTCTGGTCTTGTGATATTCACGAACATCATGGTAATGAGTAATACTGTGCATTGCCCTGATGCCACGCTGGCATGACATGCGCCATATGTTTATTGTGTGTAGATAGATACAGTGCAAAAGGTTTAGGCGTAACCTCATATTAATATAACGATAGCAAACACGGACTGGAGACACGGACTGGAGACACGGACTGGAGACACGGACTGGAGACACGGACTGGAGACACGGACTGGAGACACGGACTGGAGACACGGACTGGAGACACGGACTGGAGACACATGTAGTGAAGATCTCATTTGTATTACGAGCATAATATTTAAAGACTCAAAATGTATTATCACAGAACTGAGCAAACATTATAGGCAGATGCGGAAAATAAGCTGCAAAGTAAGAATAAATGCTTTAAAAATAGAAGTATTAATCATATATAGTAAGTAAAAAGCAAAATGAATGGTCTGATCACCCCCCTTTGACTTCAAAATAGCATCAATTCTCCTAGGTACACATTACTTGCACACAGCATTTGAAGGACCTCAGTGGGGTGATTGTTCCAAACATCTTGGAGAACTAACCAAAGATCTGACGTGGATGTAGGCATCTGATGATCTTGAGCAGAGCTCTGTGGGGGCCATATCATCACTTCCAGGACTTCTTGCCGTTCATGACACAGAAGATAGTTCTTAAAGGGAACCGGTCAGGTCCCATATGCGTTCTAACCTACAAGCAGGGTGATGTGCTGTGAATTTATAAAAAAAGGTTTTATAACTTACATGTTCCCTATGTAAATAGGAGAGGATCTAGTCCCCTGGGCGTTGCATTGCCCTGTGGGCATGTTTTCCGTGGAATCACGCCCCTGTGGGCGTGATACCATGGATTTACATGAGCGACATCACCGTCAGCTCCTGAAGATCCCGCACGTGCGCTCTTGACATTTGCGCAGCCTTCATATCCAGGTGTTTACTTGCCAGCTTTAGAAGCGCTCTGCGTATGACCGAAACCGTAGGAGTCTTCTGATCATGAACAGTGCGCTTGTGAAGCCAGCAAGTAAACACCCGGATATGAAGGCTGCGCGAATGGCAAGAGCGCACGCGCGGGATCTCCAAGAGTTAAAGTCGGTCCTGTAATCCATGGTACCACGGAAAGCTCTGCGTGTGCGTGCTTGCCGTTCATGCCGCCTTCATATCTGGGTGTTTACTTGCCGGCTTCACAAGCGCACATCGCTCATGTAAATCCATGAGGGGGCGCGATACCACAGAAAGCATGCAAACGCCCATGGGACTAGACCCTCTCCTATTTACATAAGGAACACGTAAGTTATAAAACTTTTTTTTATAAAATCATATTACACAATATTACAACACAGGGATGGGTATGAAGGGGTTTCTAGGCCACACAACACCCTGCTTGTAGGTCAGAATGCATATGGGACCTGACAGGTTCCCTTTAATGACATTGGCTGTATGTTTGGGATCGTTACCCTTCTGAAAAATAAATTTGGAACCAACAGACTCTTTCCTGATGATATTGCATGATGACTAAGCATCCAGCTGTACTCAGCATTTAAGACCCTGTTAATCCTGACCAAGTATCAAATATATATATATATTTGCTGAAATGCAGCCTCCACTATGCTTCACTGTCTGCAGACAATCATTATTGTGCTGATCTTCAACCCTTCGGCAAGGAAACAATCTTCCATAAGCCCAGAACACTTGCTGACATTTTTCTGGACCCCAGTTCCTATGTTTTTTTGTGTATAGTTGATTAACTTAGTTTCCATGTCAAAGTTAAGATGACTTTTTGGTCCCAATTTTTCCATAAAAAACATTTTTGCCCAGACTACTCCAAATAGCGCATGGGTGTAGGTGGGTCATACTAGTTGCTGCCAGTTCTGAGCTAATGGCACTGCTGGGCATCTTCCGCTTTTAAAGATAAGTAATCATGATGTGTCTTTCAGCTGCTGCACTAAGTTTCCTTGGTCTATCACTGCATTTACAGTTCTCAAAAGATGCCCAATTCTTGGTGTTTCTTCAAAAGAGCTTGAACAGCACATCCTGAAACCCCAATCTGCTTTGATATCTTTGGCTGGGAAAGACCTCGATGATGCAGTATAATTACCTTATGCCTTGTTGCTGTGCCCTGTCATGGTGTATGAACAGTGGCATGATTCTCTTCCACAACCTCACCTTTGTAGCAGAGTTTGGCTGTTCCTCACCCAGTTTTAAGCCTCCTACACTTTTGTTTCTGGTTTCAGTTAGTTAATGACCTTATTTCAACCTACATATGATAATGCTGATCATTACCCCTTTTGGTATAATTGGTGACGGATACACCTGGCTATAATCCTACAAAATACCAGACATTGTGCAAGTGTACATAGAAGAACTGATGCGGTTTTGATGACAAAGGGCGATCACACCAAATTTTAATTCGATTAAGAATTCTCTTTTTTTCCATTCATTTTGTCTTTTGATAATTGATGAAAGTAAAGCAATCACTATCATTGTAAGCATTCTTCATTTGCAGCATTTTTCCACAGTGCTGCGTTACACACTACAGTCTCCTCTATAGTTATTTTACATTTCATACTGATCATAATAATTAAAAAATGAAGCCATTCCATTTTATCTTCTTAGGCACCGCTAACCACGCCACATACAAAGCAGACCACCAATAACACTGCCTAACAGGATAAAGCCAAATAAAGAGATTATTATAATAGGATTGTGGTCACATGATTGCTTGGTTGTGGATGGTTCCCCATCTGTGAAAGGTGAGTAATTAGGCTCTGTACCCAGGAGATTAGCGTTTAGCTGAACTTGTGGAATAATGTGCTTGAACGGCATGTCAACTTCAACTATCACTTCTGTGACTTGGGCTATGTGCACACTTCGTATTTGCAGCATATTCTTCTGTAGTAAAAATCAAAATGTTGTCAGGAAAACCAATGCAGAAAATACGAGGTTTTTTTTTACCCATTCATTTAAAGCACCACTGCTGCGTTTTAGTTTTTTTTCAGCCCTGGAGTGGCCCTTTAAATCTAAGCCCCCTGCCCCCAGTATTATATCCACCTTCCAGCGTTTTTTCCTTTTAGGCTAGTTTCACACATCCGGCATTTTGCCGGATCCGGCACACTCCAGTACAGTGCAATACAGTACAATGGCATCACGGCAACCTCCAGTCACATGCTGTCATGTGACCAGAGCATGTGACTAGAGGTTGCCGCAATGCCATTGTACAGTATAACATTATACTGGAGTGTGCCGGAATCGGCAATCTGGTCCCTCGGCGCCATCTTGTGACAGTAACTTCTGACTGCCTGGAAGCCAGAAGTTTCATCACAAACTCTAAATACAACTCTACGAGAGCCAGAACGAGGCTCTCATAGAGTTGTATTGAGTTGTGACCCCTGGCGCACTGCATGAAACACTGGAGCAGCCGGCAAGTCACAAAGTGCCAAAGAATGATGAGAACGATGCAGAAACAAACGAAGATGCCAGAGGGTGAGTATACGACGGGGTAGTGGACTTAGATTTAAAGCACCACTCCAGCAGTGCAATGGAAAAAAATCAAACAGAAAAAAAAAAACAACCGCTGCTATAGTGCTATAAATGGGTGAAAACCTATAAAAATGCTGAAAAAATTAATATGCTGCACATTTGGAAAAAAAAAAACAAAAAAAAAAAACAAACAAACACTGATGGTTCCCATCCGCATGGGAGGGAGGTTGTGGACATCTCATTCACTTTGCTGGTGCTGTAAAATGCTGCATTGTTTTCCATGGAAAACCAAGGTGAAAACACAGATTGTGAACAAACATTAGTATCCTGTGCACAATACTTATATAATTGCACCATATAATCCCCATACAGAGGTGTACATAGAATAATGATATTTAGATACAGTTATGGTTCCCACTTTGAAGACCTGACTGCCCTAATGACACGTGTGTTTTAGGACATATTTGCATTGTCCATGAAACATTTATTGAACTGCCTTCCTTGGATAACGTCCGCATCAAACATCCGAGTTTACAAGGTGTATACGGACATTATGGCTCCTGATCGCAAATAAACAGCCTATTGAGCTATTAAATTTGGGTCAGAAGATCCACAGCAGGTCCAAAAGTTGCAGTCAGCACAAAGTCTGGGAAATGCTGACAAGTTGTCTATTTAGGCCTGACATGACATTAAAGAGGTTGTCCACTACTTTAACACTGATGGCCTATCATTAGGATAGGTCATCATGTCTGATCCGCCGGAGCCAGACACCCCGTACCCCCACCAACCAGCTGTTCTTGATGCTGGCGGCAGTAGAAAATGCTCTGCTCTGGAGGCTTTAGTGGCCATGGCCGGGTACTGCACATCTGCCCCTTATTGATTCGAATAGGAAGCAGATGTGAAGTACCCAGCCGCTATCAGAAGACGGAGCAGCTCCGGAACTGAGCATTTCCAGCCACAGGCTGCGGCTGCCAGCACAGACAACCGCTGATCAGCGGGGATGCCGGGTGTCGGACCCCGGCCGATCATACACTGATGACCTATCCTACAGCTAGGCCATCAATGAAGTGAACAAGCACTAAGTGAGCAAATCAGAGAAAAAAAATTCTAACTACTGGAGCTTGGGAAGTCATGGTCGGCACTTACATATCCCTAGTCATGTTGCAAAGCTATCTGCCAACCAAGATCCCAAACTTGTCATTCCACCAGCTAGTAAATTGCTCTGTATTGCCCAAGAGCAAGGACCACGCAACCACCGTCTGCAGATGGGTTTCTGGTTGGTTAATATACCTAAATCAGACTACAAGGCTTATAAGGGGGCTGATCATTGACTTACAGGGTATCTAAATCCAACGTTCGCGCTGAGGAGAGCTTTCTTCTATTTGGATTGCAATTTGCATTATTGGGAATACAATTATTTACAAGAACAGACATCAATGAAGATGTCAGGTCCTATTGAAAGTCCAAAAATCTATTTCATACACTTCAAAAGCTACGTAAATTACCAATTGTTAACTTGACTAGAGAGGTCTCATCGACCACATTCATGTGGATCTTTTCAAGTTTTCTACAATAAAAAACCCAATATCTTAAAAATAAAGATGGTGCAGATATGCTTGTATTTTTCCATTTTTGCATGAACATTACTGCTGTTCAGCAGGTGGCTCGCACATCCGATATCATCAGCGTAATCCCCAATCATCCACATGGTGAGCTCCATTTTTTTGTAAACCATAAATCAACCAAATCTTTATATATTATATTGAGTGAGTATATTGAAAGAAATTTATATTTATATATATATATATATATATATATATATATATATATATATATATATATATACGCATGTATATACACACACTCCCCGTGTTTTTCTTATTATAAGAGGCACTTTTCCTTCCAAAAATTTGGGAAGAAAGTTAGGTGGGCGTCTTAAAATTTGATTGTAGCTCAACAGGGGGTGGTAGAGAGGGGGTAGCAGGAGGCGGGTAATGCTGCTGCAGCTGTGCAGGGTCTACAGAGGCTGTGCACGGACTGCGGCTGGTGAGAACTTCAAATAATGGCGCCCAGAGTCGGCTCAAGATCGCATCTGTGCACGCTCCGCCTCTAGCCCACTGATCTCCCAGCAGCGGACTTAAGCAAAATGGCGCCCGGAAGTGGCGCATGCGCAGATGAGATCTCGGCCGGTCATTGAGCCGAGAGCTCAATCTGCGCACACTCCGGATGCCATTATTTGAAGCACTCACCACCCGCAGCCCCAGTACCAGCGCCAGCACAGCCGCCCAGCACAGGCGCCCCAGCACAGCTGCTCCAGCACAGCCGCCCCAGCACAGCCGCGACAGTACAGCCGCGACAGCACAAGCGCCAGCACAAGCGCCACCGCCGATAGTTTCTGGGACAACTGCTGGCTGCACTACCTGCAGCATTGCCCTGCTCCACCACCACCACCACCACCACCTCTGCTACCTGTGACCCCACTCCACCACCCTCCGGTAAGACCACACCGGATTATAAGACATTTTCTTTGTACTTGTTTTTTTGTTTTTCTTTTAAGTTTGGGAATATATATTATATGTATATATTAATGTAATCAGTGATGTCAAATTTGCTACAATTACAGGCTATGAGTTGTACAACCTACAAGCTGCTTAGTCTTGCAACAGATTAAAGGGTTCAGACCACTGTATCAGGGAAAAACATTTAATCCCAATAAGAAGTAGTAATCTTGTACCATGTATTGGAGAAGTATCTGATCTTTTATTATCTGAAATATTGAATAGCTAAAATTAAGAATCGACTTACCTCCACATCTGAAACTTTCATTCGTGTTCCTTCTTTGCCCACAAATATGTCATCAATATCAACTAAAATGTATCGGTCGAGTGTTAAGCAGAGCCGCTTGCCCGTTAGGTATGCAATAGCATCAACAAAAATAAGTTTGTGCAGCCAAAAGTTCAGATTATTTCCAAAAAGTACCCTTTGGATACCATCGTGAAGGCCCAAGTCCTGCACCACAGTGGCATGAAGTGCTTTGTGTGTAGCAAGATGGGGAATGGATTCGGCAGACTTGGTGCTTGCCAACAGTACAGGTTCATACGTGCTGTGGTTGGACTGAAAAACGGTCCAGTCATCTCCAGGAAGAGGTCCCTGCTCCACTTCATTAGCCCGGGTCACATACAGAAGTGGAGCGTTAGGATTAATATGGTAGTCTCTCAATCCCAGGTTGGAATGTAGGAAGAGCGGGAAGCCTTTGAGCTGTGCACTTAGTAAGCTGTTTTCATTGGCCTTAAAGAAACCAATGATTCCTACCCCATACTCCACACAGTACTTGTCCAGCAGTTCCCTGTTCCAGGCATCTAGATTAACATATTTCAAGATGTTCTCATAAATGATCAAAGCATAACGACCTCGGTCTTTGTCTGTCAGAGTTGGCATGTCCCCCTTCCCGGGAGCGATTTCTGTCCTGTACCTAAACCTGCCAGATTCTAATATAGCCACGATCTCCTGCCCGAGCTGAGAGTATATGCTCTCTACAAACACAAGCACCACTGGTTCAGTTCGGGAAATATCCACAGATTTGGCTATCCGCCAGCTGGCTTGGGGTTGAACCACAATCCTCTGTTGACTGCTGCAGTCACTAAAAGGTAAAGGTGGGGGCTCTTTGATTTTAGGGCTATTGGTCACATAGTAGGCCAAGAAACACATGGAAGCCAGGCTGAAAGCTATCAACAGAAGGATCAATCGGTGAAGTTCCAGCTGTCGCATGTGCCGAACCAGTTTCCATAGATGAATCATGGTGAGGCCTAAAACCCCACCTGTCCGCCGCATTCACCTAAACCGCTTGATGAGTGGCCTAGGACTACACAATGACAAGATGCGATGTCCCGCAGGGGAGCAGCAGCAACAGCAAAGTAGAAGGCAGTAAAAGTAGGACGCAAAGAGGTGAGATCGCCTCCAGCCTGCCATTTATGTCAGGTTACCATGGCCTCCAATTCCCATTGCTTCTCTGCACTCCGATCCGGACCGCTTAACAGATTGCCACCACAAGATTACATCCCAATCGCTTCTCACATCTCGCCTTCCTCTTGTGCTGGAAAGGCGTTGCTTCTGAAGAAAGGCTCCCTCCCAGGGTCTAATCCAGACGTTTAATCTTCGCCGTCAGTCTGTGTCCTGGAAATGAGCAAAACAAAACAGTCAAAAATGCTGTATTAATTAAAAAAAAAACCAGGACTTTATTTACTAGTCTACAGCAGAGCGGTGAATATCTGGTTAGTAGCCGACTACTCATTAGTATGAGAACTCAAAAAGTAGCAATATTACACATAAAACTCAAAAAGTGGAAGGAGGCAGTTACCGTCGTCACAGCATTGTGCAGGCTTTAAGTCAGGGGTGGGCAATTAATTTTCCCATGGGGCCGCATGAGAAATTGGGATTGGTTTAGAGGGCCGGACTAATATAATTACCTCAGTTCTACCCAATATACTACATCACTACACCCCCTCCATATACTACACCTGTAATTAACTACATCACTACAACCCCCATATACTACACCTGTATTATACTACATCACTACACCCCCTCCATATACTACACCTGTATTATACTACATCACTACACCCCCTCCATATACTACACCTGTAATAAACTACATCACTACACCCCCCATATACTAGACCTGTATTATACTACATCACTACACCCCCTCCATATACTACACCTGTATTATACTACATCACTACACCCCCCATATACTAGACCTGTATTATACTACATCACTACACCCCCTCCATATACTACACCTGTATTATACTACATCACTACACCCCCCATATACTACATCACTACACCCCCTCCATATACTACACCTGTAATAAACTACACCACTACACCCCCCATATACTACATCACTACACCCCCTCCATATACTACACCTGTAATAAACTACATCACTACACCCCTATATACTATACCTGTATTATACTACACTCCCTCCATATACCTGTAATATACTACACCCCCATATACACCTGTATTATACTACACCACTATATAATACACCTCCGATATACTACATCATTACACCCCATATACTACACCTGTAATATACTACATCACTACACCCCTATATACACCTGTAATATACTACATCACTACACCCCTATATACACCTGTAATATACTACATCACTACACCCCTATATACACCTGTAATATACTACATCACTACACCCCTATATACACCTGTAATATACTACATCACTACACCCCATATACTACACCTGTAATATACTACACCTCAATATAGCACACCTGTAATATACTACACCTCCATATAGTACACCTGTAATATACTACACCTCAATATAGCACACCTGTAATATACTACACCTCCATATAGCACACCTGTAATATACTACACCTCCTTATAGCACACCTGTAATATACACCTCAATATAGCACACCTGTAATATACTACACCTCCATATAGCACACCTGTAATATACTACATCACTACACCCCTATATAGCACACCTGTAATATACTACACCTCCATATAGCACACTTGTAATATACACCTCCATATAGCACACCTGTAATATACTACACCTCCATATAGCACACCTGTAATATACTACACCTCCATATAGCACACCTGTAATATACTACAACTCCATATAGTACACCTGTAATATACTACATCACTACACCCCTATATACACCTGTAATATACTACATCACTACACCCCTATATACACCTGTAATATACTACATCACTACACCCCTATATACACCTGTAATATACTACATCACTACACCCCTATATACACCTGTAATATACTACATCACTACACCCCTATATACACCTGTAATATACTACATCACTACACCCCATATACTACACCTGTAATATACTACACCTCAATATAGCACACCTGTAATATACTACACCTCCATATAGTACACCTGTAATATACTACATCACTACACCCCTATATAGCACACCTGTAATATACTACACCTCCATATAGCACACCTGTAATATACTACATCACTACACCCCTATATAGCACACCTGTAATATACTACACCTCCATATAGCACACCTGTAATATACTACACCTCCATAGAGCACACCTGTAATATACACCTCCATATAGCACACCTGTAATATACTACACCTCCATATAGCACACCTGTAATATACTACACCTCCATAGAGCACACCTGTAATATACACCTCCATATAGCACACCTGTAATATACTACACCTCCATATAGTACACCTGTAATATACTACACCTCCATATAGCACACCTGTAATATACTACACCTCCATATAGCACACCTGTAATATACTACACCTCCATATAGCACACCTGTAATATACTACATCACTATACCCCCATATACTACACCACTATATACACCTCCATATAGCACACCTGTAATATACTACACCTGCACCCCCATATCACACACACTACACCCCATACAGCCTGCACCCCCATATCACACACACTACACCCCATACAGCCTGCACCCCCATATCACACACACTACACCCCCATATGTCACACACCCTGCCCACATATCTCACCCTGCCTGTACCCCCAACTTACCCCTCTCAAACACTCTGCACCCCTTCACATCCTTTTGTCAGTCTGCAGCCCTCATATGCCACTCACCCTGTAGCTCCATCTTCCCTCATATGCACTCACCCTGTAGCTCCATCTTCCCTCATATGCACTCACCCTGTAGCTCCATCTTCCCTCATATGCACTCACCCTGCAGCCCCCTCTCCCCCTCATGTCCCCTCTTTTCTTATTACCAGTCATCATCTCCTTCAACATTCAGCATGTCTTGCTTTCTCCCCGGCAATCCTGTCTCCTCCCACACAGTCACATGGGCGTGACATCATCGCAGGTCCTGGAAGATGAATTATTCCGTCTGCTCTGCTGTGCTGCTCCTTCTCCTGCACTGACTGTGCGGACCTGCACAGGATCTCTCCCTACTCGGCATGCTGCAGCCCGGCTCCACTGCACCGGCTGAAGACGGGCGGGCCGGTCACAGAGAGCAGGCGGGCCGGATGTGGCCCGCGGGCCGCCCGTTGCCCAGGTCTGCTTTAAGTCAATGTTTCTCTGGATACAGCTGCTCTATGGCACAGTAAGGCTATGTTCACACACTGCATCTTTTACTGCGCTTTTTGTGCATTTTTGAGGTTACAATGATGAGGCTCTGAGATTTCTATTTTGCTGTTCACACTGGGCATCTTTTCTTGGCTGCATCTTGGCTTGCGTTTTTGAAGATGCAGCATGTCAATTCTTTTTGCCAGCGTTTTTGAGCCCTTAGGCTATGTGCGCACTAGGCGTTTTGGCGCATTTTTCGGGTGCGTTTTTGGGCTCAAAACTGCATGACTTTGCTTCCCCAGCAAAGTCTATGACTTTTCATTTTTGCTGTCCGCACACAACTTTTTTTTAGCTGCATTCTTGAGCTAAAAAAAAAAAAAAAAAATAAAATAAAAAAAGGAAAGGTCAATTCTTTCCTGCGTTTTACTGTGTTTTTTTATCCATGCAACGCATTGGCAAAACGCAGTGATCAAAAACTAAGCAAAACGCAGCAAGAAATGCACCGAAACGGGGTAAAAACGCATGCGTTTTTCCGGTTTTTGTGCGTATTTTGCTGCCAAAACCGCACAAAAACGCAGCATAAAAAAAACAAAACACTGTGTGCGCACATAGCCTTACAGTCAATAGATTTGACTTAAAAAAAAAAAACGTTTTGGGCAAAATGCATACTGTTTTTGATGCGTTTTTGCTGCAGGTGCGTTATTTGGGGCCAAAAATGCTGCATCCTTATGGTTAAGAAAAGATGCAGTGTGTGAACATAGCATAAGGCTTGCACCTTTCTCAATTATGATACCTCCCCAAACCGTAGGAGCCATGACCTGTCAGCATTTCCTGTAACATAGCCCCGTACAAGGGAATCCACACTGAGCTCTTGCAGACACAGACAGCGGGGAATGGTTGAAGGTTTCATCACAGTAGCTGCAAACTGTTAATACTGATGAAATCTGACTACAATAAAGGCTAAAAATCAGTAGGCACAAAGTGAGCATTTACAGGGACATAACTAAAAACCATTAGGGACTGAAAAGGACCTTTCACCAAATTATTCAACTTGATCTGGACACATACTACAATAGTGGCAAACAAAGTATTTGGCACATAAACAGTTAAAGTTTATTTTAAGTCAAAGTGGTCATCAGAGATTTTTCACAGGGGGTCTCCACTTTGTCCTCTTTTTAGCGCTGACCAATCAGAAGCAGGCAGCAACATACTGATGAATAAAGAACACGCCCCGCAATAACACTGGAGAAACCGTCTGCTCTCCTCCCTGCAGAGTGATGACCTGTGCTGCAGAACAGCAGACCCGAGTGTGGGGAACAGCTTTCAGCTCCAGCAGTCAGTGTGGGGGGAGGGGCAGTACAGCAGAGTTGGCAGCACTACACTTCATTTGACAATGCTAATATGTATTTGGTCCTGTCAATAAAGCTCATTTAAATTTGAGACGACAGGAGACCACAAGAAGTTTTTGTAATGAGGCTCAACGTGTGTAGCAGTGACCCTCCCCTCACACCATCTGCTGGAGATGAGGGCTGAAGGCTATCATTTAACCATACTCGGGTCTGCTGTTCTCTAGCACAGGTCATCACTCTGCAGTGAGGAGAGCAGACAGTTTTTCTTTCCTCAGTGTGTTGCTGCCTGCTTGTAATTGGTCAGCGTTAGAAACACTTTGAAAAAGAAAAATCAAATTTGAATATTTTCCAGAGGAGCATTGCGGCTTAAAGTCTCCTCACTGGCATGCTGAAATGGTGTGTCAGTCTCCGCAAGGAGAAAAGCTTTCCCTTTAGACCCAGTCTGAGCCTCTCAGACAGCCAGATCAGAGCTCATACTTTGCAACCATCCCAAAACATCGTGTCTGTAAATTGAGATTCTGATCTGGCCTAAATCCTAAGGCGGGCTTTGCACGTTGTAACATCGCAAGCCGATGCTGCGATGTCGCACGCGATAGTCCCTGCCCCCGTCGCAGGTACGATATCTTGTGATAGCTGGCATAGCGAAAATTATCGCTACGCCAGCTTCACATGCACTCATCTGCCCTGCGACCGTCGCTCTGGCCGGCGATCCGCCTCCTTCCTAAGGTGGTGGGTCGTGCGGCGTCATAGCGACGTCACACGGCAGGCGGCCAATAGCAGTGGAGGGGCGGAGATGAGCAGGATGTAAACATCCCGCCCACCTTCTTCCTTCCGTAGAGCCACCGGCGGCAGGTAGGAGATGTTCCTCGCTCCAGCGGCTTCCTACACAGCGATGTGTGCTGCCGCAGGAACGAGGAATAGCATCGTACCTGTCGCGGCAGCGTAATTATGAAAAAGTCGGAGCCTGCACCGATGATACGATAACGACGCTTTTGCGCTCGTTAATCGTATCATCTAGAATTTACACACAACAATGTCGAAAGTGACACCGGATGTGCGTCACTTTCGATTTGACCCCAACAACATCGCACGTGCAATGTTGCAACGTGCAAAGCCGCCCCAAGTCATACGACAAGACTTGTTAAAGGGTTACTTTTGACTTTTAGGATGGCTACCTCCAGTAGGTGGAACCAGCGTTCGTCTTCTTCCTCCCTGAAGAGAGGATTTGAATACTTCCCAGAGGAGCATTGCGGCTTAAAGTCTCTTCACTGGTATGCTGGATTGATATGTCAGTCTCCGCAAGGAGAAAAGCGTCTCCTTTAGACCTTTGAAAAAGTAGATGCCCCAGTAAGAAAAAAAAAAAATGTTTAGATGGAAAATATTTTGATCACTAATATCTTCGCAATCGAGAGACTAAATGAAAAACAAACATAACAAAACCAACAACAAAAAAAAACCATTTTATTTTGCTCTACCTCGCCTATTACATTATAAGTTTCGTTAAACATCAAAAACACGGTGAACGTTCTGCCTTAAAAAGCAGCCTCTAGGATATATCCAAGGAAGGGTGCAGGCATCCATGGGGTTAACTCAAATACACAAGAAAGAAAGTATGCCAAAAGATAAAATAAAGCCGCACTTCCCCCAAAAAGAATTATAAAAAAGGTGTTTTTTTTGCTTCAAAAAAGGTGTGAAAAAGACAGCAAGTGTTTCTCTACAGAAGAGCTGAAATGTGGCGGATTTACATTTTGGAAGTACAGTAAAGCACTTTTTTATTTTTAGTGCTCCTTTATCTTTTTATAAAACTATTTAATATAATCAGTCAACATGCCGCTGTGATATTATGATCAATTGTCCCATATGTGGGGGTCCCCATCTTGGAGACCCCCTTTCTTGGAGACAATGCAGGTCTTTTAAAGGGAACCTGTCACCACTTTTTTGGCCTATAAGCTGCGGCCACCACCTCCGGGCGCTTATATACAGCATTCTAATATGCTGTATATAAGAGCCCAGGCCGCTGTGACAACATAAAAATCACTATAAAATACTCACCTAACGGTCGTGCTGTCGGACAGATGGGCGTCTCCGTTCTCCGGCGCCTCCTCTTTCGGCCATCTTCAGCCTCCTTCTGAAACCTGTGTGCCTGACTTGTCTACGTCATACACTCGCCGATCCTGCGCAGGCGCACTACAATACTTTGATCTGCCCTGCTCAGGACTTGAATGCCGGCGAGTGTGGATGACGTCGGACCAGTCATGCACCGCAGCTAGAGAAGAAGGAAAACAAAGATGGCTGAAAGAGGTGTCGCCGGCACCGGACAACGGAGACGCCCATAAGGCCCACAGTGCGACCGTTAGGTAAGTATTATAAAGTGTTTTTATGTTATACCCCCGGTCTGGGCTCTTATATACAGCATGTTAGAATGCTGTATATAAGAGCCCGGTGGTGGTGGCTGCAGCTTATACGCCAAAAAAGTGATGACAGGTTCCCTTTAACCTCTGCTGTTATTTTCAGGGTTGATTTTGATTCAAGAAAATGGAGTGGCCCCTAACACCCCGGCACTGGTCTCTTCTCCATACTCCACAACCTTCTTTTACCTTTCATTTATTCTCATGTAACCACTGAATCTGAAGCTCCATTCTCCACCATGGACAACAATATTTCCTGCAGCAAAGACAATAAGGACACACATGTGGCGGCTAAATCCTAACTAAAGATAGTCAACATCTGGCGGAAAGCTGCATTAACTGTGGACACGATGGAAAGTACTGAACGCAAAAACAAATTTCTATTTTCCAGCCAATATGTCGTGACTTCCAGCAGTCTCGGGAAATGTGTGATCAGCAGAATTGTTGGAATGGATTCCCACACTGCTCGGGGAAGGGTAATGTCGGCAGCAAGGGATGGGCACCAACTCCGCTTAATCGAAGTGATGGTACTGCGGTGTAATGCACAGGGAACGAAAAACAACGCTCAACTGAAAAGACTGGATGGGAAAGTGAAAACAGCCAAACCAAACAAAAAAATAGAATAAGGACACCAGTATACAGAATCCAATACAGTCCGGTAAATATTGATACAACTGAAGATATCTACACACAAAACTGGAATTAGCAATTCACTAGAATATGCCACACAAGGTCTGCTGCTTAAAAGGAATCTGTCAGCAGGTTTTTGCTATGTAATCTAAAGAAAGCATGCTGCAAGGGTTAACACATAAAATTCAGGGCTGCATGTCGTGTCAAGGTCCGATTTGTTGTTTATTTACTATGTTTCTTAAAGCTGCGGGACTAATCTTTGCTTTGACTACAATGTCAGGTGTAAGGTAGTCCAGCACGCCCCCGCCTCTGATTGACTTCTCACGGTCATGTACAATTCCTATAGAGAGCCTGGTGTGGGCGGCTCTCACCTCTGCTAGAGGCCTAAAGCGAAAAATTCTGATTGTGTCAGAACGGCTGCAGCCAATAATCTAAGTGATACATTGTTGGATTCAGAATCTCTTTGCCTACATCATGCTGCTCTCAAACGAAGTAGCAAAAATCTGCTGACAGATTCTCTTTAATAGAAGTTCTGACCCAGTAGTGAAGACATCAAAACTTCATCTTTGTTAAAGTGGTTAAGATTTTCTGCTTAGTAGGATCCAATCCAATATGGAGAATGAAGGGGGAACTGCACTGCTTATGGATCTGCAATACTGCTCTATTCAAATGCATGGAGGGGTGTAACAGTTTACTAGACCATGAGAAACACGCTGCAGATAGGAACTACAAGGGTGCGGAACAATAATAAACAATTTTGGCTAACAATTTATAATTTAGAAATTAATAATTTTCATTATTTTAAAGGGAATCCGCCATCAGGATTTTGCCAAGTAATCTGAGAGCAGCATAATGTAGACCCCGATTCTAGCGAGGTTTCACTTAGGCCTAAGCCCCACGGCATGAAAATCGGTGCGAGTGGAGCATGAGAAAATATATGTATATACAATATATATATATATATATATATATATATATATATATATATATTATATATACATACACATATACAGTGCCTACAAGTAGTATTCAACCCCCTGCAGATTTAGCAGGTTTACACATTCGGAATTAACTTGGCATTGTGACATTTGGACTGTAGATCAGCCTGGAAGTGTGAAATGCACTGCAGCTAAAAAGAATGTTATTTCTTTTTTTTTTTTTAAATTGTGAAAAGTTTATTCAGAGGGTCATTTATTATTCAACCCCTCAAACCACAAGAATTCTGTTTGGTTCCCCTAAAGTATTAAGAAGTATTTCAGGCACAAAGAACAATGAGCTTCACATGTTTGGATTAATTATCTCTTTTTCCAGCCTTTTATGACTAATTAAGACCCTCCCCAAACTTGTGAACAGCACTCATACATGGTCAACATGGGAAAGACAAAAGAGCATTTCAAGGCCATCAGAGACAAGATCGTGGAGGGTCACAAGGCTGGCAAGGGGTACAAAACCCTTTCCAAGGAGTTGGGCCTACCTGTCTCCACTGTTGGGAGCATCATCCGGAAGTGGAAGGCTTATAGAACTACTGTTAGCCTTCCACGGCCTGGACAGCCTTTAAAAGTTTCCACCCGTGCCAAGGCCAGGCTTGTCCAAAGAGTCAAGGCTAACCCAAGGACAACAAGGTAGAAGCTCCGGGAAGATCTCATAGCAGTGGGGACATTGGTTTCAGTCAATACCATAAGTAACGTACTCCACCGCAATGGTCTCCGTTCCAGACGAGCCCGTAAGGTACCTTTACTTTCAAAGCGTCATGTCAAGGCTCATCTACAGTTTGCTCATGATCACTTGGAGGACTCTGAGACAGACTGGTTCAAGGTTCTCTGGTCTGATGAGACCAAGATCGAGATCTTTGGTGCCAACCACACACGTGACGTTTGGAGACTGGATGGCACTGCATACGACCCCAAGAATACCATCCCTACAGTCAAGCACGGTGGTGGCAGCATCATGCTGTGGGGCTGTTTCTCAGCCAAGGGGCCTGTCCATCTGGTCCGCATCCATAGAAAGATGGATAGCACGGCCTACCTGGAGATTTTGGCCAAGAACCTCTGCTCCTCCATCAAGGATGTTAAGATGGGTCGTCATTTCATCTTCCAACAAGACAACGACCCAAAGCACACAGCCAAGAAAACCAAGGCCTGGTTCAAGAGGGAAAAAATCAAGGTGTTGCAGTGGCCTAGTCACTCTCCTGACCTTAACCCAATTGAAAACTTGTGGAAGGAGCTCAAGATTAAAGTCCACATGAGACACCCAAAGAACCTAGATAACTTGGAGAAGATCTGCATGGAGGAGTGGGCCAAGATAACTCCAGAGACCTGTGCCGCCCTGATCAGGTCTTATAAAAGACGATTATTAGCTGTAATTGCAAACAAGGGTTATTCCACAAAATATTGAATCTAGGGGTTGAATAATAATTGACCCACACTTTTATGTTGAAAATTTATTAAAATTTAACTGAGCAACATAACTTGTTGGTTTGTAAGATTTATGCATCTGTTAATAAATCCTGCTCTTGTTTGAAGTTTGCAGGCTCTAACTTATTTGCATCTTATCAAACCTGCTAAATCTGCAGGGGGTTGAATACTACTTGTAGGCACTGTATACACACACACACACACACACACACACACACACACACACACACACTAGGGGATCGCAGTAATCCCCGTGTGGCCCCAGCCTAACTGATAGAATGACTGTTTTATCTGCTGCAAGTCTACCAGTTCTCTAGATGGTGAAATCCTTATACCCTCCTCCCACATCACTGATTGGCAGCTTGCTGCCTACTCCCAGTCTACACACAAAGCTACCAATCAGTGGTGGCGGCGGATTATACAGCTCATAACTATGGAGAACTACATGGCAGCAAGTTTACTAGTCTTCTAGTGATAAAACTGTCATTTTTATCAGCAGGAGATTATCAAATCTACAGCAAACAGCTCAGTAAGTGACACATTGCAGGAGTCAGCATCTCTTTCTCTACATTATGCCGCCCTCAAATGGCACAAACCTGACGATAGAAAATAATCATAATCTATGTAAACCAGATACTCACTTAGTCTTTGGCAACACAACCTTATGATTAAATAATGTTTTTGTTTTGCATATATTATTATTTTTTTTTTTTAATTTGGGGATTTTTTTTATATCAAGAACTTTATAAAAAAAAAAAAAAATAAAAAAATCTCAAGTGCCAACATAAAATTTGGAAGATTAAGATTTTTGTTTTTTAATACTTCTGGTCCTCTAAGGTTCTGAGGAAGGATTTACAGCAGTTCTTATTATATTCAGAGGCAGCATTACACTGACAGGTGACACCTCCATACACAGCTAATGTTAAGCGTCAAGCGCTCAATGTAAGTCTACGAAAGTAAAGGGGGTTTACACGCTATGATATCGTTAATGTTTTATCGTCGGGGTCACGTTGTTAGTGACGCACATGCGGCGTCATTAACGATATCGCAGCGTGTGACACGTGCCAGCGACTTTAAGCGACCTCAAAAATGGTGAAAAATCGTTCACCATGGAGAGGTCGTCCCAAAACCAAAAATCGGTAATGGTTGATTATCGATGTTGTTCATTGCTCCTGTGGCAGCACACATCGCTATGTGTGACACCGCAGGATCGAAGAACATCTCCTTACCTGCCGCCGGCCACAATGTGGAAGGAAGGAGGTGGGCGGGATATTACGTCCCGTTCTTCTCCGCCCCTCTTCTTTGATTGGCCGGCCGCTTGGTGACGTCGGTGTGATGCCGAACGTCCCTGCCCCTTGAGGGAGGGATTGTTCGGCAGTCACAGCGCCGACGCCGACTAGGTAAGTATGTGTGACGCTGCCGTAGCAATAATGTTCGCTACGGCAGCGAACACATGATATCGCACACACGACGGGGTTGGGTGCTTACACGCTCGATATCGCTAGCAATTGCTAGCGATGTCGTAGCGTGTAAAGCCCGCTTTACACCGATTTGTGACCGCCAGCGTGCAGGATGAAACACTGGAGCAGCTGGAAGATCACAAGACCAGCAGGGCCGGCACCGAAAACAAATGAAGATGCTGGAGGGAAGAGCATATGACTTTGGCCAGGGGCTTAGATTAGAAGCAACACTGCAGCGGTAAAATAAAAAAACACTGGAGAGGTGCTGTAAATACAGTACTTAATATTAAAAATGGCAAGATAATATGGAGTTTGTTTTTTTTCCCATTTGGAAACCATTCAGAATCCCTGAGAACAACCTGGATCAATTGTTTTTGCTAATCTAATGTTTACAGTGTCGGAAAAAAAATATCTGTATTGAAAAGTAGGAGTTGCTTTATATAATTGAATGCTTTCAGGCGCTCGACTTGGCAGGTTACAATTAAGGTTTGCGTTGCCCACGCACAGTGCACCTGAAAAATATCAGCCACAAAAGTTGTCTCAAGCTGAGCTAATGCATTTCAGGCCCAAACTGTTAAAACGGATTTAAAGCCAAGGAAACTCACAAACTGATCACGGTAATTGTTTGGGCACAATGCCATCACGACTAGCAAGTCTACGAGAGCTTCTTTACAAATGTTTTGCTATGGAGACACTAATGCTCTGCTTTTTTTTGTTACGCTTTTGTAGTTTGCGGAGACATAACTTAATTATCCTTTCAACAAAGACTGTTATTTAATAGGGCGCACATCCCGCACCCCACCCTGCTTTACTGGTGGCCAGGTCTTACTAAACCGCGACACAGCTGGTCTCACATACAGACGATCATTTGTGCCAAGACCGCCCCTGCAGGACCAGGATGAGCCATCTTTCCTGATATTCGTGGATGCAGGCTCTTATCACAAGGTCATAGCCGGAAATAGGCGCTACTGGGTCACCAACCAGCACTTTGCCTTGCTTGGCATCAGACCGGACCCATGGAAGAGCCCACCTTTTCTTCTCCAGAAAATCATTTTCCCAGATGTCCCAAAAAGTCTGAAAGGGGCTTCATCAGAAAAAATAACTTTGCAAGACATAAGGAATTGGACTGCAGATGTAGTGTTATCGTCTCTGATGAAGATCGGTCAGACTGCTTGGGACATCTAGAAAAATGACTGTCCGGAGAAGATTTGTGTCGGTCTCAAATTTTTGGCCACAAATGTAGTACTCCCAACAACAGGTATATGTCCCAACTCTGCGAACCTCAGCTACACTTTCCATACCTTTCAGTGGAAAGGTGGCTACTTTGAATATAGGAGCTGTTGGTTCGGTTCTTTCTGTAGACTACAAAGACTTCGGTAGAGCACCTCACACAGTAGTCAGATTTCTCAAGCCAACTGAATTAGCAGCGCACCACTGTCATCGTAGACAGTAAGGATTGTTTTGGTTAAAGAAGGTACTCCCACCTCACTAAGTTATTACATAGTCCCTATGCACCCATGCTCTGCTGTGCAAGGAACTGCAGTTACCTTATTCCCAAATAGAGGAGTCGCACTGCAGGAGATGACCTGAAACACCCCGTACAGAGGAAAGACTGCACTTTATTTTCAGGATTGCTTCTAGTCACAGAGGTTGGCCGGACTTCTTTTTGTGATTGTCTTCAGCTCGATTATGACCCAAGCCGACTTGATGGTGAATGGTTTGTTGAAAGATCGATCTTGTGCAAGACTTGATAGGTCCAGCAGGGTCTTCTCTGCCGTTTTCTTGATTGTATCGAGCAATTGGGTTGATGATCTTTAGCTTCGTCTTGCCCCTTGTATTCATCCAATCATGATGTCCTTCCCCTCCGTATGAGGTGTCTAATGTAGGCAAGTTGTAGCTTGGTAATCCTAGTTTTGAGTGATGTGTGGCATGATTTGTTCCAAAATTAATGCTTTGTTCTTCTTGCCATCCATGGTATTGATGGTATGCTATCTCCAGAACCACATTCGAAGGAGTTGATTCTTCATCTGTCGTGTTTCTTTTATGGCCAGATATCTCATCCGTACGCTACAATCATTGAAAGGAGTTACCTAGTACTACTAAGAGTCTTTTCTAAAGAGTCGCCTAGGTTGCACTTAAAGTTTTCATTAGCTGCAGTGTCCTGTTCCGCTAAAGTCATGTTGTAATGCGCTAGAAGTCTCTCTAGCATCAGAACGCAACGTCAGCATTAACGTCTGCTGTCTGGGCTCTACGCCCTATGCATTTAATTATATATGAGAGCACAGGCCAGACAGCAGACGTCAAAGTTGACGTTGTGTTTGGGTGTTACGGAGTCTCATGGGGCATGCGAACGTGTCGTCAGTGGAAGTGTCAATGATCCAGATAGAGCATTTACAAGCTGTGTGGCTGCACTATGCAAACGGGACACCACAACTAATGAAAATATATTAGAAAAATAAAAGTGCAGCCAAGGTGGTTCTTCAGAAAGTCTTCATGGTGCTGGACAATCCCTTTAATGATTGTAGGTTTGCCCTCTGAGATCCCAACCGCAATAAAAGAAGCTGCAGTGCTGTGATTGCATAGTCCGGTATATCCTTTTAACTCCTTTATTAAGGCCACGTCTCACTAAGAAACATTGCTAGCGACATCGCTGCTGAGTCACGGTTTTTGTGAAGCAACAGCGATCTTGCTAGCGATGTCGTTGTTTGTGAAATCCAGCAACGACCTGGCCCCTGCTGTGAGGTCGCCAGTCGTTGCTGAATGTCCTGGACCATTTTCTTCAAAGGCGATGTCCTGCTGGGCAGGACACATCGCTATGTTTGACACTGTGTGACAGGGTCCCAATGACAGCAGAGATCGTTACACAGGTCGCTACTGCAACCTGTATCGTTACTGAGTCGTTGGTAAGGCCTGACTGTGTGACATCTCACTAGCGACCTCCCAGCGACTTACCAGCGATCCTTATCCGGTCGCATCGTTTTCGGGATCGCTGGTAAGTCGCTAAATGTGACGGGAGCTTTAGTTGAACAAAAAGCAGAGATTATTTTGAGCTCTGCATGTGAGAAAGTTACCGGTGCGGTAAAGTGGTTTCCACTACTGGACAACCCTCGCTTTATCAATTCAGTGCCCCACAGAAGATAAAAACGTTAGATGCTGACACTCCTACAGTTGCACCATTTCATCGACTTCAATTTCCAGTGGATGACTTCATATTATTGTGTAGTGTGACCACTGCAGTCAATCAGTGGACGTCTGCTCAAACAAAATACTAATTAGAGTCAGCCGATTGGGGACCAGGAGCATCAGCATTGACATTGCTTGACAAGTACCAATCCGTGGGACAAGTATCCATTGTACTTATCTCCTGAGGCGCTGAACTGATTTAACAAGAGTTGAATTGGACTATATTGCTTTATTGTCACACGGAGATTTTTGCGAGCATCGCCAACTGTCACTGTCAGGATCTGTGGAAACTACAGATTCTGGCACTCTGCCTGCTAACTTCTCTGAGCCAATCACGTTCGCTCCCCTCCTATCTATGCTGGTTGAACTATTTCATTAATGCCAGCTATAGTTTACCTATATTGGTCTGGTGAGGTGTGTCATCCAGGCTTATTGGGGGTTGTTGTGCTTTATTGCTGTGAGCAGCTGTGGTGTTATAACCCTTGTTGTCCTTTTGTTGCTGCCTTACTTCTTTTGCTTTTCCCCTTAGTTTCTTAATATTTGCAGCGTATCTGCGTTTTGTTTTCCCCGTTTTAATCTGTGTTACCATCACACTTAAGCCTCTTCCTTCCCTGAGGCATAAGCGATTTGGTCTGGTCAGGAGAACAGCCAGGCACAGGACTCTGGCATCTCCACCATTAAGGATAACATTGAAGTTAGGGATAGCCTAGGGTCCCCTGGCATGAGGGACAGCATAGGAGGCCCTGTCCTTTGCTATCCTGCAGTCACATTGTGACATTTATACTGCCATTACTGTGTAAAATGTACAGTACAAATAGTATATTTAAGGTATGTGCATGTGGTCAGATTTTTCTACTGTGAAAACAAGGGTGATAAGAAAATGCCGGGTAAAATAAGAGCATATTAGATGCGTTTTAACTTGCATTTTTTCCCCATTCATTTAAATGGGTGCAAATCGTTGCAAAAACAATAAAAAAAACTAAATTTGGAGAAAAACAAAAACACTTTAGAAATACAGATCTGCAAGAAAAAATGGATTTCACTTTGCTGGTACTGTAAATGCTGCATTCTTTCCACAGCATAAACACGAGGTGTGGGCAAATCCTTAGACTACCATGTATGTAATGCTTAGATTTGCATAGTAGGGTTCGACAAAGCAAACTAATCCTTAGGACAGAAGGTCCTATTAGGAACTACTTATTGGAACTTATTTTTAAACAGATCTTCCCCTTTAAGTCCCATTTAAATATAAACATTACGGTATTGAAGCCATAATGAACCATTAATGCCTAAATAGCGGCTTTTGTTAGTGATGTTTTCTCAGTAAGAGCAGTCATGCTGCCTACATTTCTAATGAAATTAGCAAGGTGGTGTGTGACACGCTGAGCTCCTATTGCCTGTTTACAATCAAAGGATTTAAAAGCTTCTTGCACAGAGAATGTGGCCGCCAGCAAAAGAACATCCGTAAAGTGCCGGCGCTTACACCTCGCGCTTTCATTTTTCATATTCTAATTCTATTAAAAATTGCAGCGTTCAGCTTTATGTACAGATACTTACCCTGATCCATGGGGTCCTGACAGGTTACATTCATTAGATGGAATCACGGCGCCGTTATATGACAGCTGCATTCACTACTGCGGGTCGTCCAATCTCTCCGAGAAACCGGCGCTCAAGTTACAACGATCAACCAATTACTGTGTGAGAAAGAAGAAGGCAAACCTGCGAAACCATGCCAGATGGCACAAGGAAATAAATGTCTGCGCTTCACACTTGTGAGGCTTTTCCTCTAAAAAGGTGGAAATGACTGATTTAGGATAGAGCGCAACGAGGGCTGGAATTTGCAGAATACTGAAAGCCCTGCAATAAATAGGTGATCCAAGACAGACAATGAGAAATTTGAAATTAAACTGGGCAGCACGGTGGCTCAGTGGTTAGCACTGCAGTCTTGCAGCGCTGGGGTCCTGGGTTCTAGTCCCACCAAGGACAACAGCTGCAAGGAGTTTGTATGTTCTCCCCGTGTTTGCGTGGGTTTCCTCCGGGTACTCCGGTTTACGGTCACTCCAAAGACATACAGATCGGGAATTTTAGATTGTGAGCCCCAATGGGGACAGTGTTGCCAGTGTATGTAAAGCGCTGTGGAATTAATAGCGCTATATAACTGAATAAATATTTATAAAGTGAACCTGTCAGGTGCAATATGTACCTAGGGACCACGAGCAGTTCTGGGTACATAATCCCTGCCTAACTGTCCCTGTATACACTAGCATAGATAAAGGAATCTTTAGAAAAAGTGTTTCTAAAGATCCTTTATGATATGCTAATGAGCGCGGGGACTAGTCAGACGGGCGTTTAGTTCCTGCGCTCATTCCGCAGGGGAGTGCTAACATGCTATTCAATGCTCACTGCCCAGCGTTATCAGTGCTGACGTGCGTACCTGTATCCGTTCTCACCACCTCTAAAACACCAGGTTTAGGGTCAGTGCCCCATGATCAGATGTCACCACACATTCGGTCATGCACACTATGAAGCTGGGTGTACGTGTCCCTGCTTCAGAGAGGTTTAGTGCATGTGATGAAGTGCGGTGACTTCTGATCATGGGCACTGACCCTAAACCTGGCGTCTGAGAGGTGGTGACAACGGACACAGGTACGCGCATCACCACTGAAAACGCTGGGCAATAGGCATTGAATAGCATTTAGCACACCCCTGTGAGCAGGATACCATGCTAAGAAGGAGGAATGAGTGCAGGAACTAACACCCTTCTGACTAGTCCCGTCGCTCATTAGCATATCATAAAGGATCTTTAGAAATACTATTTCTACAGATCTCTTTATCTATGCTAGTGTATATAGGAACGGTTACGCAGGGATTAGCAATATACAGCTAGGACTTCTTGTGGTTCTGGGTGCATATTACACCTGACAGGTTCCCTTTAAAGGTTTTCTGACCCTAAATCCTCTGAATGTATCTATCACTTGTAACATCATGTACAGTTTTGGTGCAAACTTTTGTGACTGCTAATTTTTGGGTTTCACATAATTTGCTGCTGCATTTTTAGACTTAAGCCACATTCAGACATGTGCAATTGTTATGGTTGTAAAAACACGGCTCAGCTCATGAAAAATGGGAGGAAAAACAAAAAATAGAGTTGCGTTTAGACTTTTATTCAGTGCATGGCGACGAAGGGGGGGGGCGGGGACAAAAAAACAAAAAAACATTACGGGAAGAACAAGACTATCAGATCTTTCAGTTTTTGTTTGTTTGTTTGTTTTTTTTAAAGTTCAGGTGACTTTTGATTTTTTTGCACTTTTTTGAAGAGGAGAGGGAATTTAAAAAAGATCCATACATTTCTTTTAGCAGAATCATGGCCATTCTGGGGTTTTTTTTTATTTTTCCTTTTACCATACAATGTACTGGAAGATTGTGACAAAAATTCCAAGTGGGATGAAACGGTGAAGAAAAAAAAAATGCGAATTTGCTATGGTCCTTTGACATTATTGTGTTTTGCGGTAAAAATTTCTATTAAATAAGATTCTCCAGGCCAATACAAGTACGGCGATACCAAACTTGCAGATTTTTTTTTTCATGGTGAAAAGAAGAAAACTAAGTAAAATTAGTGGTCTTTTATATTGATCCAAATTTGGGGCACATACAATATTTACATCACTTTTACTGAACCTTTGTAGGGCGGCAAGTGGTGACTAAAGAAAAAAACAACACAATTTTGCAGTTTTGATCATTTTATTTTACAGCAGGAGTTGATTTTACATTGTTACTTTTGTTTTTTGATTCCCGTAGGGGTCTATGGTCTACAATCAGACGATTGTATTGCAGTATATACTATTCACAAACAGTCAATGCTAGGCACCTTAGGTGGGGGACTAAATGCTTGAAAACTATTTTTTGTTGTACCATGGCCTTACTTGAAGGATTGTGATATTTGTAAGACAAAAGGGTGCGATATAATCAGAATCTGTCAGCAGGTTTTTGCTACCTCATCTGACAGCAACATAATGGAAGCCAAGAGATTCTGAATCCAACAGTGTATCACTTAGATTACTGGGTGCAGCTGTTCTCACTAAATCAATGAATGGCGTTTTAAGCACGTCGCTGAGTCCAGGAAGCGCTCTTCACCCACACCAGGCTCTCAATAGAGATCGACACCTCACAGTCAATGCACAATGTGTTGGACTTCTCTGCACATGGGTTTCTAGTCCTGTAATGTTAATCACAGGGTAATAAACCATTTTAAGTAAACAATAGCGCACACACACACATAGATCAAAGAGGTATAGTTGCTTTTTGTTTGTTTTTTTAACCCCTACCTCACACCATCCTCAGCTTACATAGTAAAAACCTGCTGACAGATTCCCTTTAAAAGGGACTTGTTATTTTTATATGAGGCATATGTGTTAACTGATAGATCTGGCAATTTAGTAATCATTTCTTATTATTGCATTGTGCTGTTTTTCTGCTATTCATCCTAGAAATGTAAGAATAAAATGATTGTGTTACCAGATGGGATGTGACAGTATCTGACACTGTGCAATCAGGAATACCAGCGGAACAGCACAACATCAGAGTAATATCAATCCTGGAGCATCTCATATTAGGAGTCGTGATCAGTCCTCTTTAAAAGGAATCTGTCACCAGGTTTTTGTTGCCTCATCTGAGAGCAACATAATATAGGGGCAGAGATACTGGTTCCAGTGATGCATCACTTATACCTCATACCTCCCTACTGATTGGTTAATTACTGTGTACTCTATGCATAGGCAGAAAGCCATTTATCAAAAGGTGGCTGTGTGGTTGAACTACATGGCAGCACGTTTACTATTCCTGTGGTATAATCTCATGTGGATAAAATGGTGATTTTATAAAAACTACAGTACACAGCCGACTAAGTGACACATTGCTGGAATCAGGGTCTCTGCATACATCATGCTGCTCGCAGATTAGATAGTAAAAATCTGGTGACAGATTTGGTTTAAAGTCTGATAAATCAACCCCACTCCATGTGACTATGATCATCCATTCTGCTTGACAATGTAGGAACAATGGACAAATGACAATTCAGTGTTCAGCGCGGGGTGTCTGACACAATCATCTTATGAACATTGCATTAATAAATCTCCCCTCAATGATCCAACCTCATGCTTCAATAAATACACAAAAAAAGACTGGAGGACCCGGCAGTCTCTATACTAACAGATCATCCTGCGCTCACTGATCCTGCGGTGTCACCAGGGCTGGCGGCCTCGGTAATGGAATGCAAGTTGCTAGGGCACTACCGGACAACCGGCTCCCAAAAGACGGCAGGCAGGGGGAAGATTTGCACAAGCTGATATATCAATTTGACAACTGTTGCATTAAATTGGGAATGCACGGCTCACTCAGTTTTGACAGGGGAAAGGTGGTTCAGTATAGATGTCAAGCTCCAGCTTAAGTGGACTCAGAAGGCGACATAATTAAACTGCAAGACTCGTCAGTAGTAACACAGTGCAACCCAGATATGAAAAGGCAGCTTGGAAAGGTCATACATCTAGAGAGGCTTGCCCATGGAATACTTGTTGATCCCATTCACATTTTCATTGTGGCTACCAAACACAACGGGGGACTTAGATTTTGCAAGAGATGGGCCCCCAGGAGCCATTTATTCAGTTAGGCCTACACAAAATATCTGTCCCATGAATATGAACAGAACCGAAAGATCTAACAGGTTTCATGTTGAAAAAGTACACTAGTGATGAGCGAGTGCTACCATCTCAGATTTGGTACTCATAATGAGCAGATCAATGGGCTCAACTCAAGTACCGGGCATAATAAAAGTCAATGGGAAACTCGGCCATTTTTCTGAGTAGCTCAGTGGTTAGCATTGCAGTCTTGCAGCACTGGGGTCCTGGGTTCGAATCCCACCAAGGACACCATCTGCAAGGAGTTTGTATGTTCTCCCCGTGTTTGTGTGGGTTTCCTCCGGGTTCTCCGATTTCCTCCCACACTCCAAAGACATACTGATAGGGAATTTAGATTGTGAGCCCCAATGGGGACAGAGTTCCTGATGTATGTAAGGCGCTGCGGAATATGTTAGTGCCATATAAAAATAAAGATTTATTTTATTTTTATTTAAGATCTTCCATTATGCTTGGCACTGGTCTGACCGTCCGACCTGCACCCGAGCATGGCAGTGCTCACTCACCACTATTGAAGACCCTAAATCCTTTTTTCTGAAGGAGGATAAGCCACAGAATGAGGAGTTTGACCACGGCAGACCCCCCTCTCCCCATCAAGAACATATACATGCTTGGCTGAATCATATCACATGGTGGATATATTGCGATGTATGTGGCTAAAGACTGTGAATCTGACATTATGGCTAGATTCACACAAGTGTATTTTCTCAATCCGAGAAAAATAGTCTGATTATGCCGATCAGACTCTGGTCAGAGTGTCATCAGATTGGGAACAGTTTTTCTTAGAAGGGTAGAAGAGTAAAAATAAATTCACTTCCATTCCATCAATCCGTGAAATCAAACCGCTCTCGGATGTCATCTAAGAGGGGTTCCCATTTTTTCATGGACCCATAGACTTCAATAGCAGAGTGCGATCCAATTTATGGAAGGAAATAAGACAATGCACAGTCTCATTGAATAACAATAGTTCGAGGCGATCCAATGATTTTTCGGATCAGCAATAAAGTCAACTGCATGAGCCATAAGGAATAGAATTGATTGCGTGTAATTGTAATATGAATTATACACTATATACAGTATATACACTGTTCTTATTGTAAACGGTCATCATATGGAAAAGCTCGGACCGTGTGGCTATAAATCACTGGCGCTCAAGCTGATAGGCCTCACTATGTCCGCACTGTAGATGATGTGTGTGTATACAGGAGCTATCTCCCTCGGCAGACGCAGATGTGCCGTTCCATTCACACGGACATATGTAACAGTTGTCAGTTCTGCGCATCCCTTATGATAAAAGCAGAATACACTTTTCAACAGTCTCTCCAGAACACAAGCTGTTAAGATGGCAGAAAACTTATTCCTGCACCTGCAGTGCCCAGATAAGCGGCAGGGCGGGGAAAACATGGGACAAGCAGCTCGGGAGCGAAGTGCTTTGAATCGGGGCACTGTTTTCACAACAATAGTACCATTCAGCGCTCCTCCGATGGCTCCAAACAAGCCCAGTTTTGTTACATGGCAAAGTTTGTTAAAAGGAAGAAAAAAAAGGAGAAGAAAAAAAAAAAAAAATAGGGAGGGGGACCAGGCAGAGAACCGTATCAGGTTGCAGCTTGAGGATCTGTCAGCTTGGATCCAGGCAACACTGCTTCACAGCCAAAAGGGGGAAATGAGAGAAGATACAAGAACACACAGATGCCAGCTGGTGGTGCACAAAGAGCGGGTACCGCACTATGCCTACCGCCTGCTGGCTGTCTGGAGGACATCCTCCTTCAGGGTGGACCAAGTGTAGAAAAGCAAGACTGTGAACATCAAATAAGGCTACCAGAAATACTGTCCATACGCCGCAGGGCAGGTATCAACTTACTGGCAACCGGAGGCTTATCCACCTCCAGCTAGATACAGGAGGAACATCTTCTATCCAACTGACCCGGTGCCTACTGAGCACAATCCATAAATGACCTGAATCGCGTTAGTCTGACGGATGTGAAAGCTGCCGTGTTATTGACCGCTTACCTGTGATGACCTTGACTACAACATTTTAACGCTTATGCTAGTGAGAAGCTGGATTTCATTTTGAGCAATGGTCTATCAATTTCAATTTAAGGGTATGTGCACACGCTACAGAAATTTTGTGCATCAAACTTGCACCTTCTAGCAGAAAAAGGCGCCTAAAATGCATTCGGTTTTGGTGCATTTTTTTCCATGCTTTTTTTTTTTTTTTTTTAGTGAAGTCAATGGCTGAAAGGGCTAAACACAAAAAAAACAAAACAAAAAACAAAAAACACCCCAGGTGTGTATACAGTGTGTCCACTGCCATTAACTTGAGAACAGCGGCAGCTACAGGCATAGAAGTGGTGTCTAGGTATAGAAAAGTATACATGCGCTACGCAATGAAACCACCTATAGCGCCACCTGGTGGAAAACAACAGAATTAGCATTTTTATCTCGAAAACGGAACGAGATAGAGAAAAAAAAGTGAATTAAAAAAATTGTAGGGCATCATCAATTCAATACGAATCAACACCTTGCATACAGAAATGCTATGATTAGAACGTGTAAAACTCACAAAGCTGCGGATGTGAAGCGATACCTCATGGAGACCTTCCTACAAGTCATTGGGTATGGTGGCTGTGTGGAGTGGCCTCCACGCTCACATGACCTGACCCCATTGGACTTCTTTCTGTGAGTTTTTTTTTTATCCCATAAATTTAATTTTTGCCTATATTTTTCTCACTTCACTTCCCCAACTTAAGACTATTTAGTGCTGATGTATCATGCAGAAATCGGATTACAAAAAGATTTAAAAAAACACAGGTCGTAATGGGCGGCACGGTGGCTCAGTGGTTAGCACTGAAGTCTTCCAATCCTACCAAGGACAATATCTGCAAGGAGTATGTTCTTCCCATACTTGCGTGGGTTTCCTCCGGGTTCTCTGGTTTCCTCAAACACTCCAAAGACATACCGTACTGCTAGGGATTTTAGATCGAGAAAGTGTTCCTGATGTATGTAAAGCGCTGAGGAATATGTTAGCGCTATATAAAAAAATAAAGATCTATTATTAATTAATGTAACAAAATAGGCAAAAAAATAAGGCACGGGGGTGAATACTTTTGCAAGGCACAGTATAAAATTAGTTTCCAATAAATCCCAATATTATTCACTAAAGGCTCATGCACATGGTTGGGTTACTGAATGAGTTGCATGGATCCATAAAGATACCCACCGGCTGCGGTTGGCCCATACTGTCCTCTAGTCCCTCCGATATATCCTATGCTGTACTATAGGGGAAATCTTCCATGGAAGGAAATAAACAACAGTGCCTTGGGCAGCAGGGTTCAGATGGTCAGCTTTGCCATATGCTTTGACCCCAAGGTTATTTTCTCAGGCGAAGAAATAAAATGCAATTTGGAAATCTTTGCACACAGGGAATGTATGACCACGGCTATGGCCAGACATCTACGGTATGTGGTCACTGCCCCAAATGCACAATAACCTAAAATATACAGCCACCGTACGCCATAAACAGATGTTTTATTTCATGTGCCTTATGGGCATGGGGTGAATTTTCATCATTTGCCAGGAAAGAGGTTAAGTGAATGCGGGTCAGAGGGAACACAGACTCCCTGTTCAGTCTTATGAAAATATCAGCAATAGCGGGAAGAAGCACTGCCTTAGGCGCTATTATCATCCACTAAAGCAAGTCAGAAAGCTTCTGTGAGCGCCAGCATTTGTCCCAACAACGAGACAACCTGCCTGAACACGCACACTTTAAACAGATCGCCTGCAGCATTTTTTTGTAGACTAGGAGGCAGTTTTTGTGCATTTATATTCAGCTTTCTTGAGAAGAGAAAAGAAAAAAAAAAAGTACCCACAACAACGTAGCGGCTGCCAGAGAGCGCAGTGTCTGCAGAACGGTAATGAATAGGTAGTCGGGCGGCTGGAGGAAGCACAAGCCATGTCATCTACATTTACCTGCTCTTGTGGTCATCAAACCGTAATTATGGCAAAACCACAGCGTGTAAAGAAAAAACTCTACTTCAAGGAGACACAAGGATGACCTCAAACTGCTACACGTCCACTTTCGAAGGCACAGCCGCCATTGAGCTTCAAGCCAAATGTTTTTCATATATTTTCAACAGTGTTCTGTTTAACCCCTTCACGACAGGCCGATTTTGCGCTTTCCGTTTTTTTTTCCACCTTCCTTCCTCTGAGAGCCGTACCTTTTTTATTTTTCAGTTAATCTGGTCATGTGAGGGCTTGTTTTTTGCGAAACGAGTTGTACTTTTTAATGAAACCATGAGCTTTACCATATAGTGTACTGGAAAATGGAAAAAAAAATTCCAATTGCAAAAAAAAGTGCGATTGCACAATTGTTTTCTTTTTCACGGTGTTTACTATATGGTAAGACTGATGTTTCGGAGTAATGCTTCAGGTCGGTGCGAGTTCATAGACACCAAACATGAATAGATTTACTTTTATCTAAGGGGTTAAAAAAAAGATCAGAAGTTTGTCCAAAAAAGTGGCGTACGTTTTGCACCATTTTCCACGACCCGTAGCGTTTTAATTTTGCAGGATTTATGGCTCAGTGACTGTTTATTTTTTGCGTCTCAGGATCAAGTTTTTAACGGTACTATTTTTGCGCAGATGCTACGTTTTGATCACCTGTAATTGCATTTTGCGCAAAATTTGCGGCTGCCAAAAATGTAATTTTGGCGTTTGGAATTTTTTTGCCGCTGCACCGTTTACCTATCAGATTAATTGATTTTATATTTTGATGGATCAGGCATTTCTGAATGTGGCGATACCAAACGTGTGTATATATTTTTTTGAACCCTTTAAATTTTCAATTGGGCAAAAGAGGGGCAATTTGAACTTTTAGTTTTTTTGGGTTTTGTTAGGTTTTTCAAAACACTTTTTCTTAACTTTTTTTTTTTTCATTTACTAGTCCCCCTAGGGGGCTATAAGGATCAGAAGTCTGATCGCTCATTCTTTTCTCCCAAATCAGAGCAGCACTGCTAAGACCAGCACTCGACTGCTAGTTACAGGACCTGAGTCATGTGAGCTACAGGAGTCATCACATGACCCTGTGCTACCATTACAACCATCTGATCCACTTGATCACGTCACATGACTTCCGGTGGCAGCCTGCTAGTATGCGATTATCTTGATTGCTGTTAAAATGGCGCAGTTACATCTAGACAGCACCATTTAAGGGCTTAACAGGTATGGGTGGATAGCGATTCCACTCATACCTGTGAGGCAAACGTCAGCTGTACAAATCAGCTGACATGTAGCCGGATCCCCGCCCGCAGCAGCAGGTGGGGATTAACACTACTGATTAACTTTACTGCCCGCGGTCATTAAGGGGTTAAAGCATTTAAGGCCGCATTGACACATTCAGGTTTTTTTTATACCTCAGTATTTAAGTCAAAATAAGGAGTGTGAAAAATTCAGACGTGGGACGTGTTTCTATTAGAATTTTCTACTGATTCCGCTTCTGGTTTTGATTTACTAATACTCAACTTGTGAATGGGCCCTAAAAGAGGATCTTTATTGTGCTTTCGATTTTTCCTTCCCTTTTTCCAAGAACTATAACTTGTAGTTTTGAATGATACATCATACAGTAAAATGAATTTTACTAGAAAAAAAAATATTCCACGTAAAAACAAAAAAACTGAAAATAAAAATCAGGTCCGTTGTATTTTCGGATTATGTTTTGGTAAAAATAATGGGCAACATGATTATTTAGGTCAGTGTATGTAAGGTGATAGAGAACTTGCATAATGGTTATTTTAGGGATTAAAACGATTTTTCCTTTTATTATTGTTATTTTATGGGAAATGAAATGGTGTAAGAACTCACTTGGGTGAATACAATTTTATTCATTTTACCTTTGTAAAAACTCTTGAAACCATGATCCTTTGATGGCTTGTTCCATTTGTATTGCAGTGTATAAGGTAAATGATCACTTCTGTAAAGCGCTATGGAATTAATGGCGATATATAAAGGGAATTAAATAAATAAAATGATGGTCTTATATGAAGACCAGTCCATCGCTGGACTTCACAGGAGTACCAACAGGGCAGCCGTGCTAAGCTACAAACAAGCAGCACACTTTGCATTCTGAGAGCCATAATATACGGTAATTTAATTTTCCAGTTAACGGAACTCTATGAGGTCTTGTTTTTTTAGGGGAGAGTTCTGTTTCACAAGGGGCAGTATTTTGGGGTTCAAAAAACTTTTTCGAATAACGTCTACAAACTTAAAGGGAATCTGTCACCCTTTTGTGGTTTTTAAGTTATTAATATGGGCACACATGTAGCATAGAGGTGAAATTAGCCATACTTGTATGCCTCCTGGTTGATGGGCTGTTTTGGAAAAATCCTCTTTTATATCTTCTATCTTCCAGGCTATGGGGCATGTGCTGCCCGGAAGAGAAGGCTTCGTCCAATATTCATTATCCCCAATTTCTCCTCCTCTCTCTGTAGTATGCACCTGTGATGTAAGGTGCGCAGCTGGAAATCCCGCACCTGCGCGTTCTGCATGCCGTCTCTTCCGCTATACTTTTTCCGTGGGCCCAGTCTACAATTTTGAGTGCAGGTTTCGGGGAGTCACCGCTACCTCACAGTTTTTGTGGGGGTGGCAGGCAGGGCTGTGGAGTCGGAGTCGGAGTCGTGGAGTCGGAGTCGGAGTCGGAGCTCATTTTGGTGGAGTCGGAGTCGGAGTCGGTATAAAATGCACCGACTCCGACTCCTAAAATATATAATAAATTGGGGACAGGAGTGCAATGCAGAATGTGCTGAATATTTTACTAAATAACAATATTTAGTATAATGCTTATATTTAAGTGAAAAATTTATTGTAGTACAATGTGAACATCAGACATTTAATCATTTTTATGATACAATAATCAAGATATTTGGATAGAACATAAAATATTTATTGGAATACAACTTTAGAACACAAAAAACTAATAAATTGTAAATATGTAATATATATAATATATATATATATATACAGTGTATATACACACACACAAGATATATATGTAATCTACTGTATATTACATAGTGTATTACATATTTACAATTTATTACAGTTTTTTGTGTTCTAAAGTTGTATTCCAATAAATATATTTTATGTTCTATCCAAATATCTTGATTATTGTATCATAAAAATTATTAAATGTCTGATGTTCACATACACATATTCATGTACTACAATAAATTTTTCACCTAACTATAAGCAATATATGTAGGAGTCGGAGTCGGAGCCGGAGTCGGAGTCGGAGCCGGAGTCGGAGTCGGTGCAAGAGAATTTGAGGAGTCGGAGTCGGAGTCAGAGTCGAAGGTTTGGCTTACCGACTCCACAGCCCTGGTGGCAGGGGCTGTAGTCGGGGGCAGAGGCGAACCCCTGCTTCCAGGCAGCGTGTCTCTTCTGTGCTGCTCTCCTGTCACCTCACCAGTGCAACAAGGGACCCATAATTCTTCCTCTTTAAGATTAATTCAGACACGGAGTCCAGGATAACGTTTAACACTTCTTTACTGAATACCTTGCACAGTTTCTGTGGAGCACATCCACTGCGGGGATATAGCTTGAATGTTACAGGCTTGTTACGGTTTGGTTTCATTTCATTTTCCTGCACACTGCTCCCTCCTGCACATCCCTCTACTATGGGACTGTGCGTTTCCCCCGGCAACACCACAGGGGCAGCTAGTAAATTCATGGAGTCCCACATGGATTTAATCGTGTCCCCTCCCACAGGGATGTGATACACCACTGGACGGAGTTCCTTCATCACTGTCTATGTGACGACCCGTTCGCCCAGGTCCATGTTACCTCACGCCTAGACCGGTCCTATGGGAGTCGGTTGCTTCCAGATGGTCCACTAGAATCAAGGCCCATAACTTCAGGTCGGTTCGTGCCTATTTCTGCACCTGCTACTGAAGAGTTTCCTTTGTCCACTTAATAGGGTTTCCTGGGGTGACGCTGAGGGTATGGCCAAATTCCTCTGGACTTCTCTTGCTATACCTCCCTCAGGTACAGCTTCTCTCTACTTCATGGTGTCACTATCTGACTAGAATCAGGAAGGGTTTTCTGCCTTAACCCCTACTATGGGCCGGCCTCCTTCCCCTTCAACTCCTTCAGCCCCATCACACCATCCCAGCCAAAGCTCTCCCCTAAACTAAAGGACCAGTGACCCCTAGAGTGGAGGCTGAACAACAGTGCACCTAAAAAATACACACATGTAAACAACATTGCACACATATAAACATACACAAATAAACATTGACGTGTTCAAGGGGGGGGGGTGCAGGGAAGGGGACACCCTCCTACACTCACTCCGTGACTCCGCGGTGCCTGCGCAAATCAAAACTGAAGACTGTGCCCATGGAAAGGCAAAAAAGTACAGGAAAAGAGACGGCATGCAAAATGCGCAGGCATGGGATTTCCAGCTGCACACCTTACATGACAGGCGCATACTAAAGTGAAGAGGAGGAAAAATTGGGGATAATGTAGATTGGAGGCAGGCTTATATTCCGGGCAGCACATGCCCATAGTCCGGAAGATAGAAGATATCAAAAGATTATTTTTCCAAAACATCAAAAGGAGGCAGAGGAATGGCTAATTTCACCTCTATGCCATATGTATGCACATGTTAATAACTAAAAAAAAAACAAAACAACAAAAGGGTGACAAATTCCCTTTAATGAACTGAATTCTCCTTTGTGTATGTTCACAAAATGTTGGGATACACCAAAAGAGGCCCTTTAAGGATTGGTTGGGGAAAGTGGAGTAAGCAATTTTTCCCATTGTTTTATATACCTTCAGTACCAGTCAAAAGTTTGGAGACACCCATTCCTACAGTGGTTTTCATTCTTCTTATTGGAAAGTGCACACTGTAGATCCAGACTGAGGCGGCAAAACCAGTTTGGAAAATACTCAAACAATGAGTATAGCAATAGGTGTGAAACCAACCAAAGTATGTGTTAGACGCCTCAATGTCCCCCCCCCCTTTTTTATTCCCTCTGTGTCACTCTCAAGGAGCTTCATCAAGTCGTCACCTGGAACTGCTGTCAATGAAGCATGACTCGAGGAGCCTTCACTTGACATGACCAGATTTCACAAACCATTAGGTGTGTTTAGCACAGGCCGTGTTGGTACACAGCTCCATACTGTGCTGAACCCTATTCCACAACTGATCTCAGCCAGAACATGGTGAGAATCACTCCAGGTAATGGAAGCTCATTATTATGGTATTTTAAGACAAAGTTCAATAAAAGCTGGAAAATAGCTAGAACCTTGAAGGTAACCTCTAGTGCAGTCATAAAAAAAACTACCAATTGTGATGATGAAAGTGGGTCTCATGAAGACCCCCTGCATGTTGCACATGTACTATATGGGGAAAAAAATATTTAAAGTTGGCACATTCCAGGAGCCATGCTTTTAAAAACAAAAAAAAAATGAAAAATTCTGTCCATGTATAATAATAATAGGCCTTTTTTCTATTTTGGTGGAACTAGTACTTTTTATATAGATTTTTGGCGGAGTCTGCATTAAATGTTATTTTTTGGGGAATGGGTAATGTTCCTGTTTCTATATTGTCTGAGCTTTATTATATGGGTCTTCACAATTTCAGTGCTATGTTTATTTTTTACAAAATAATACTGGAAATTGTCATGACATTAACAGAAGTGACCGAGAATCCGCACAGACAATATGTAGCAATTTTGCAAGATGTGAATTCCCATTGGCAGCACATATGCCGTATCCGCGCCCTCCATTACTAGAACACGCTGTCGAAGGGCCAGCCGGGCAACATTTAAACAGTTGCATCGCGTTTCAGTCCTTTTACCATTTAACCAAGCAAAAATAAAAGCCTGCTGATGACTGTCACCCATGTGGAGCCGCTTCTGAGCAATTAAAAGAGAGAAAATCAAAGGCCCATAATTCGGCTGCTGGAATCGCCATGGCAACCATCACGGAGGGGGAGACAGGCCAGCTATTTATTAATTACTCCGCACCATCCTTAACATAAAAATACCCAGCAACACCAGCGTAGGAGCGTGAGGGGGGCTCGCATCTCAATTCTAGTCACATCATTAACATTTATCACATGGAAAACCTGATCACCCGCAAAATCTCAGCAACAAATAGACCCCAGATTAGTGTGCATAAATATAGGCATCTGTGGTGAAATCCCGCTATTCCAGCCTATCCCTACACCAATCCAGACTGTAATCAAGACCCGGCTGACGGTATGGAAGGATTACAGGGAAGAATATAAGGAAAGGCAAGTGAATCCTTCCTGAAAGGCTACAGAGTGCAACAGATGGGCGGCCCTGGGTGCACTGGTATATTCCCGGTGGTACCTCCATTACTACATAGTATTGACAATAAAAAGCTATTCTTGGGCTGTTATATAGAAGATCTGCATCTTTTTCTAGTTCTTAAGGCTATGTGTCCACGGTAGAATGTACCTGCGGATTTTTCTGCCTGAAAATCCGCGACTTTCGCGGCAAATCCGCACCCGCGGATTTGCCGCGGATTTTGATGCGGATTTTTTTTTTTTTTTTTTTTCCCCATTCAAAACCAAAAATCCGCACCAAATCTGCACCAAACAATTGACATGCTGCAGATTTTTCCGGATCAAAATCCGCGGCAAATCCGCAGCGGAAAAATCCGCAGCATGGACACAGCATTTCCAAAATGCCATTGAAATGGCTTGGAAGTGCTGCTGCTGCAGATTTTCGGGAAATCCGCGGCAAATCCGCGGCAAAATCCGCGGTAAATCCGCAGCGTGGGCACATAGCCTAAAGGGGTTCTCCACTGTCATGACGTGGCGCATCATCATGAGACTTCGGCTACATTCACACGACCGTTCAGTTTTTGCAGTCCGCAAAAAAAATGGTCCCGTTTTCCACGGATGTATTTGTGTGACAACCGCATCCGTCCCGTTCCGTATACGGTCCATGTATCATCCGTGCGACTTCCGTTTCTTTTTTGGGGACCGCAAAAAAAGGAGCGTTGCATACAATCCAGGGTATCTGACTAGATGCTGGTCCCCATATAAGGTCTGTGGGAAACAGAATCCGGCGCAAAGGGATACAAAGTGCTACATACTCACCGATCACCAGCACAGCTGTCACACTGCTTCCGCGGCAGCTCTTTGGTCTTCCTAAGCCAGCTGCTCATTAGGCTCATTTCATATTAACTGCTTCCCTGCTCACCGGCGTCTGTGATTGGTTGCAGTCAGACACTCTTCCACGCTGAGTTAAAACTGTCTGACTACAACCAATCACAGTCACCATTGGGCAGGTACATATTGTACAATACAATAAATAAGTAAAAAAAAAAACAAAAAAAAAACAGCGTGCAGTCCCCCCCAATTTTGATACTAGCCAAGATAAAACTTCACAGCTGCTGGCTGGTATTCTCAGGCTAGGGAGACCCACATTATTGGAAGCCCCCCAGCCTAAAAATATCAGCCAGCAGCTGGCTGGAATTGCCACAACCATTAGACGAGACAGTCCAGGGACTTTTTCCCGGCTCATCTAGAATGCCCTGGTGTGGTGGCAAATGTGGTAATATTTGGGGTGGATACCAGCTGTAAAAATGTCACCTGGCATCAAGCCCTGGGGTTTTTGATGTCACAGCGTGTATCAGACACCCAACATCACTAACTCAGTCAGTAATTAAAAAAAAAAAAAAACTAGAAGACAAATTTTTATTTGAAAAAACACTCCGACATTCAGAGGTTAGCAAAGTTAATTACCTGAAGTCCTGCACTCCTGACGTCCGCGCTCGTCACTGACTTCCATTGTCCGCTGCGTTCACAAGCGAAGTACCGCTAGTCACAGTCTCGGGCAGCCTGCGAAACTTGATGTGAGAACGTGGCAGGCATGGAAGTTAGTGACGAGTGCTGACGTCAGGAGTGCAGGACTTCAGGTAATTAACTTTGCTAACTTCTTAATGTTGGCGCTAGTCATCCCCGCAGCTGCTGACACTGCTGTGCGGGCAGGTGCTGACACACTGCTGTGCGGGCAGCTGCGGGGCTGGTGCGGAAGCGGGACACAGACTGCACAGGCACTTGACGGAAGTCACACAGAAGTGCTTCCGTGCGGCTCCCGGGGATTTGGCGGACCCATTGACTTGTATTGAGTCACGGTTCGTTATTACAGGACAGAATAGGACATGTTCCATAATAACGGAACGGACATATGTCATTCGATGTGTTTTCTTGTAGGAACTGAGGCACACGAAGTGCCTCTATGTGCCATCCGATCCTACACAAAAGACATTGAAAAGATGGTCCCGTCATTAGGTCCGCAAAAAAAACAGGAACAGGACAGACGGAACGGTTGAACAGTCGTCTGAATGCGCCCTTCATCCAATTCTCCACTGTGTTGGTAAACAGGAGGCCTTTGTGCAGTATTTTTATATGTTATGTAAAATACTTTGTGTTTTCCAGTTCCAGTGTAAATCAATGAGATTTCTAAAATCTCATATACAAGTTGGTGGGGGGTTTTCTGTGCAGATTTTGAGGCTCGCTGTGTTTTTAGCGACACGCAGCATGTCATTTTTTTCAGCGTTTTTTGTAGCCCAATTCATCAAAATTAATTGGTGAAAAAGTGCTACATAAAAAAGAAACACACAAGTAAACATTGACAAAGGGTGTACTGTATTTTACTGCCATCACTCTGGTTTTTTGCACAAAAAATAAACGATAAAAACGCAATGTGTGAACATAACCTTACGTTGCAGGCACTTATCCATGTGAAGGGTCACTAGCCTATAAATACGACAAGTGCAGTCCGATAAAAAAAAGGGATTGCACTCAGACCAATGTTATTCAGTACAGATCTGCAATGTTTTCCTCCCTTGTATTCGGCATGAGTAAAATAAATCACAGCAACCTGCGTATAGCGGTGTAAATCAGACGAGACTCGTCAATGCAAGTCTATGGGTGCGAGAAAAAAAAAAAATAAAATATTGGACGTCACACGGACCATCCATGTGTCATCCGTTTTTCACGGATACATCACCATTCTGCAGCATAGCACTGGAAATGGTCCTGTAAATGGTTGTATAATAAAGCCATGTGCGCACGCTGAGTTTCTTTGTGCAGAAATATTCTGCATCTTATGACCGAAAAAGACACCAAAAAAATGCATTCTTTTTCTGGGGCGTTTTTGTGGCATATGTTTTTTAGTGAACTCAGTGGCTGGAAAGGCTACAAAAAACGCAGAGAAAAAAAACAACGCACCAACAATTGACATGCTGTACATTATTTTCTGCAACCAAATATGCAAAAAAAAAAAAAAAGAAGCAACATGCGCACAACACTTGAGAATTCACATTGACTTTGCTGGGATAAGGATAGACGTGTTTCTGTGACAAAACGGCACCAAAAAAGCACCGTGCGCACACAGCCTTATAGCTGGTGAGAAAAAAGCCACATTACATATGGATGCTAAGATAGAACATAATCACACACTCGCATATAATACGGAATTACGTATGCATGACACTCATCCAACTTTTCAGGATGAGAATGGGACCAGTTTTTAAATACGGTTGTATTGAGTGTTACTATCTGAAAGAAACAGACCAATTTAGTCTCAGGCGTCATCCTAGTTGCATCCGCTATTTTTCACTGAAGTTTTTTTACCCACTGACTCCTGCCAATGTATCAAATTAAAACCGATATAACCCGTACGGAAAACTAAAGTGCTAAGTCTGTCTGCTGAGTCGTATCCACTTATTACAAATCCCCATAGACCTAAATGGCCAAGTCTGATCTGCAAAATGGATGTAAATAGGACCTTCTCAAAAGTACGAGGGGCTGCTGATAAGTCTTTGGCTTTACCCAGAAAGAAACGAGATAAGTTTCATCCTTACATTTATTCCACATACTCTCCACTGATGTCAACACAACACACTTCTTACATCGGTATTCCAAATTCTGTAAGCCTAGCAAAAAGAAGGATTTCAGTTGTGCCTCAAACCAGGCATCTGTAGCAGCCATGGCATCAGAAATGGTGTGAAATTTGGTACCCTTGAGGTGTTTCTTCAGGTTTGGAAACAGATGATAGTCAGAAGGAGCTAGATCTGGTGAATAAGGTGGGTGGTCAACCAGCTGGAAGCCCAGCTCTGCCAGTTTTGCTGGGGTCGCTTGTGCAGTGTGAGTGGAGGTGTTGTCTTGCAGGAACAAGAATCCTTTGGCCAGCTTGCCGCGCCTTTTGGCCTTCAGAGCCGCCTTCAATTGGTCCAAAAGTTCAATATAATACCTTGCAGTGATGATGGAACTCTTTTGAAGGTAGTTCACTAGCAGCACGCCCTCTTTATCCCAGAACACAGAAGCCATCACCTTATTGGCTGATTTTTGCACCCTGAACTTTTTTAAAGGAGGACAACCACTGTGCCTCTACTCTTGACTGCTCCTTGTTTTCAGGGTCATACAAATAAATCCAGGTCTCATCCATAGTAACCAGTCGATCCAGGAAGTTCTTATCAGTCCAGAAACGCTGACAAATGGACCGGGAAGATTGCACTCGCATGCTTCTCTGATCTGTTGTCAAACATTTGGGGACCCACTTTGCAGATAGCCTCCTCATAACCAAATATTCATGAATAATGACACAAACACGTTCACGGGAAATTCCCATGATGTCTGCTATTGCTTTAGCTGAAATTTGTCGATTCTCCAGTATGAGGTTGTGCACAGCATCGACGATAACCGGAACAACAACAACAACCACTCTGTCATCCAGGACATTCCTCATCATTGGTGCTGAAGTGGCCAGTTTTAAATTTGGCAACCTAGTTCTTAACTGTGGAATATGAAGGGCATTGATCCCCCAATTTCTGCGACGTGTCACCATGAATATCCTTCATCCTTGCAGAAACAAGAATTTTATCACTCCTCTGCTCTCAGTTGTTGTGAATATCGCATTAGACTCTGCCATTTTATTTTCCTGCATGCGTAGAACTCTGTTGTCATAAGCAACAAATACAAAATTTTTAAAACAAATATAAGACACATTAGGCCTTCAGGTGATGTAATATTCGTTACCACAGAAACAAAAAAAGATCACAAAGCCAAAGACTTAAGCGGCCTTTACACACAGCAACATCGCTGTGGTTGGCATCGGTTTTGCGTCACGGGAAAATCGCTGCCCGTGGCGCACAAAATCGCTTACACCCGTCACACGGACTTACCTGCCTAGCGACGTCACTGTGGCCGGCGATCCGCCTCCTTTCTAAGGGGGAGGTTCGTTCGGTGTCATCAAGCGACCACCCAATAGAAGCGGAGGGGAGGAGATGAGCGGCCGTAACATCCCAGCCACCTCCTTCCTTGCTCATTGCCGGCGGCCGCAGGTACAATGTAGTTCCTCGTTCCTGCGGTGTCACACGTAGCGATGTGTGCTGCCACAGGAACGACGAACAACCTGCGTCATGCAACAGCACCGATAATCGGGATTAGAATGACGTGTCAACGATCAACAATAAGGTGAGTAATTTTGATCGTTTAATGGTCGTTCGTGCGTTTCACACGCAACAACGTCGCTAACGAGGCCGGATGTACGTCACAAATTCCGTGACCCCAACGACATCTCGTTAGCGGTCGTTGCATGTAAAGCCCCTCATATTAAGGGCCAGAGACACTTCTGTATGGCTCGATTACACTAAGGGCTACTTTGCACACACAGATAAATCTTTGGCAGATCTGTGGTTGCAGTGAAATTGTGGACATATTATTCCATTTGTACACAGCCACAAACCTGACACTGATTGTCCACAATTTCACTGCAACCACAGATCTATCTCTCTGTCAGCCGCAGATTTATCTCTGTGTGCAAAGTACCCCTAAGGGTCGGTGTGCTGTCCAAGAAACGGATGTAGCCTTAGGCTGTGTGCACATGTTCAGTATTTGGTTGCAAAAATTTCAGCACCATTTCTGCATCTCTTTACAGGAAAAAAGCAGCAAAAACACCCTGTGTGAACATACTAGAGCATTTTTAGAAATACCAGTCTTAGGATATGTTCACACAGGGCATTTTTGCAGCTACAGAATTGACTTGGTTTTATGCAAATCCATGCTAATAAAACCCTGCTTTTTACAGTTCCAGCAAAGTCTATGAGATTTCAGAAAACACACACACACACACACACACAGATTTTTTTTTTTCCTGGCTGTTTTGTCAAATACCTGTGTTTTTGCTGCAGATTTCAAAGAATGAGCATGTCAATTATTTGCAGCATTTTTGCAACTTTTATTCATTGAAAGAACTCATTTTGTAAAAAAAAAAACGCCACTAAAAACTGCACCAAAACGGCAGATGACTCAAAGGAGATTTCCTGCCACAAGATCAGGTTTTGGTCAGGAAAAAAAAAAAACACTGCAAAAACGCCCTATGTGAATATAGCCTACATAGCTTCAGAGATAAGGACTGAGATTCAACTTTATCACACAAATACCCAGGATGTAAAATTGGGTCAACAAAGCTAAAAGCTGAAAGGAAAAGTCACTGACAAGAGGTCACTTCCTCCTACACAGTGTCAGTCCAAAGATAATACGAGTACATGGTGTTCTACAAACACAGAATTATAATGATGAGCCGGGAAGGAAGATAAATATGCCGAAATAATTTTCTTCATTTTTATCTTTCAATCTTCATGTTCTCCGAGCATTTAGGACACGTCCGATTGTCACATCCGTAAACATTTAGCGATACTGTTCCCGGCATTTATGCAGTTAAGCGTTCACTCACCCCGAATCCTCTACACGGCATCAGCTTGATAACCGCAGCTCCAGACACACTTGTGACAAATGAGTATCAGCAAAAAAACTTTCCAAACACCAAAATGGGGCCCCGCCGAGGGCTCGTCCTGCCGACTGCCACCGCAGGCTCATTTGGGTTAATGGAAACCTTTAATAAAATGCCGATGCAGCTCATTCTGCAGTAAGCTCACAAGAGGATCACATTTGCGTGTGTGGTTCATTACGCCGATAGACACGTGTGAAATACCCATGCACATTAGTGAGAGGATGAATGATTCCTTAGTCTACAGCAGAACAGCCAGGGTGATGTTCATGAGGAATGCAGCCATGCTCAGGCCGCCCAATGTGGAGTAAAAGCAATGCCCTGGGCCAAAACTTTACAAAATATACATGAGAACAATTTTTTTTTTTTTTTTAAATTATAATTTTAGGATTTGAATTGCAAAATAAAATAATCACAAACATGACTGCAAAAAATGCCATGAATACGGTCACTCACAATTACAAAAATTAGCAGTTCATGCAAAAAAAATAACTAAAATAACCAACAAAAAACAACAAAGAATGCAAAAAAAGGGAGCCTAAAACGCCTGAAAATGGTAGAAATCTACACCCATTTATAGCATTGCTGGAATTTGATTACATGCCACCAGGAGAAAAATAATGAGCAAATACCCTGCAGTAAGTGAGTGAACAGAAATAGTACAGGTAAATAACATCGATACTTAGTTGACACGATTTTGATTAAAAAAAAAAAAAAAAGTCAAGAAGCTATCCAACCGCTACAAGGTGTACCCAAATCAGGATGGTCCCCAATTCTAGTCCCTCACCTCGCTATGTGCCAGCAGGGCTCAAAATAAAAAGGCAATGGAAAAGGTATATAAACAAAAAGCAGCCTAAAAAGGAGGCACCAAGCCCCTGTATGTACAAAGAACCGGACACTACAGCAAAACTGCAGAAATGGGCCGCCACACCTGAGGTATAAGTGAAAAGTGTAGGTGTCTGTTCACTCCTGTCGCGATTAACAGATAAAATCAGGATAACAACAATGAGCAAATACCCTGTACATAAACAGTTGCTAATGTTGGACCATATTGTTTTTTTTTTTTGTGCAAAAATATGCACATTTTTGCAGTTTTACTTACTCCTGTCACTTCGATGGATCTTAGTGGGAGGGGTGCAGTCCGTGTAAAGCAACAAATTTACACCTGAAAGTTCAGTAAATTACACTCTCTGGCACATAGGTGGGTCATGACAGACACCGGTGATGGCAATAGTCTAAGGCAGGGGTTGCCAACTTATGGCTCTCAGGCCCACGATGTGTGGCTCATGGCTGTCCACTAGCTTGGTGCATTTGCACCAGTCCTAGCAAACAACAATGAAGAGCAGGTCTCCAGATTGTGACTTTTGTGAGTAGCCCCCGAAAGAGCACATCGGGATGCACATATACTGGTCTTGGGGGTTTAGAGATCATATGCATAGTAAGCAGGAGACATGATGATACTACCTGTCAGATGAGGTGCTTGAAGTGAATATACCGAGTGGGGCTTAAGATGTGAACCCCTGGATCTTGCTAAACTGACTCATTGTGATTTCTGTGGAAAAGCTTTGGCTGTCATTACACAGGTAATGGGAGCCGGATGTGGCTCCCGGTCCTCCCTCAGAGCCGGATGTGGCTGCCGGTCCTCCCTCAGAGCCGGATGTGGCTGCCGGTCCTCCCTCAGAGCCGGATGTGGCTGCCGGTCCTCCCTCAGAGCCGGATGTGGCTGCCGGTCCTCCCTCAGAGCCGGATGTGGCTGCCGGTCCTCCCTCAGAGCCGGATGTGGCTGCCGGTCCTCCCTCAGAGCCGGATGTGGCTGCCGGTCCTCCCTCAGAGCCGGATGTGGCTGCCGGTCCTCCCTCAGAGCCGGATGTGGCTGCCGGTCCTCCCTCAGAGCCGGATGTGGCTGCCGGTCCTCCCTCAGAGCCGGATATGGCTGCCGGTCCTCCCTCAGAGCCGGATATGGCTGCCGGTCCTCCCTCAGAGCCGGATGGGGCTGCCGGTCCTCCCTCAGAGCCGGATGCGGCTGCCGGTCCTCCCTCAGAGCCCGATGCGGCTCCCGGTCCTCCCTCAGAGCCCGATGCGGCTCCCGGTCCTCCCTCAGAGCCCAATGCGGCTCCCGGTCCTCCCTCAGAGCCCGATGCGGCTCCCGGTCCTCCCTCAGAGCCCGATGTGGCTCCCGGTCCTCCCTCAGAGCCCGATGTGGCTCCCGGTCCTCCCTCAGAGCCCGATGTGGCTCCCGGTCCTCCCTCAGAGCCCGATGTGGCTCCCGGTCCTCCCTCAGAGCCCGATGTGGCTCCCGGTCCTCCCTCAGAGCCCGATGTGGCTCCCGGTCCTCCCTCAGAGCCCGATGTGGCTCCCGGTCCTCCCTCAGAGCCCGATGTGGCTCCCGGTCCTCCCTCAGAGCCCGATGTGGCTCCCGGTCCTCCCTCAGAGCTCGATGTGGCTCCCGGTCCTCCCTCAGAGCCCGATGTGGCTCCCGATCCCGATAAATGATGCAGAAGGACCCCGCTGTTTAATATATGCGCCCATCTGGATTCTACTATGCATCAGAGTTAAGAATCAGAAAATAAAAATTTTACATACTGTGCTCTTACTCCTATTTGGACTTTTATTCCGTTTGCCTGTTCTTCAATAAGAGACAGACAGAATGTTACATTGCAAGTGGAAATTAGCCTAATATGATCTGTTTTGGGGTTTTTTAAGCCCTAGAATAGACGGCTTACATTTTTTGTAATATTTTTATGGATACTGTGAATAAAAGTTGCATGTACATTTGATTTATTTGCTGATTAAATTTCCGTGCACAAGGTCGTAAATTCCACGACATTTATGTGACTTCTGATCTGCGTATTTTCACTGTGTACTCCTGGATGGACTCAACTGTCCAAAGTCCTCAGCTAACAGGACAGACCGTGTTTACACAGCGAGCACGGCCGCTCAGGATTACACCGCTTGCTTGTTATGCGTGCCCTTTTAGTAGGCTTTTTTCCCAGCATTTGTACACAGCTTTAGCTTGTCTGTAAACTGATCTAAAAGAGCCAAGCACAAAAGCAAAGTGGAGAGGGCACATCTGCTAATTAATGAAGACATTCCTCTTCCATCAGGTCTACAAGATATTCTGCTCATGCATCACTGTGCCCTTCAGGGCATTTTCAGAAATAAAGTGAACCAGAAAAAGGTTGAAACCATTATTAAAAGTCGGTCCTCAGTGCATTGTTACACCAGGTTTTCTTTGCATGCATCACGGGAATAAAAGCGATCCATGCCAGGCTGTCACATGCACATGTATGTTCTTGTGTCCGAGTGTATTTAATACGCCGGACAAGGCGTAAGGATACAATTCTTTCATTGCTTCTTGTAGTAGTTGATAAGTAAAGATTGACCCAGCTAGGATCTTCTATTGACATCAGTGTTTGATGACTGAGACCCCATATAGTCTATGGGGACGATCATACGTGTGATTTTACTCACAGAAAGATGATCCAAAGGAAACAGACGGTTACATGCTCTGGACATATTCTGCCCCTATTTATGGATCAAATGCTCCCAATCAAGAAATTTAAAAAGTATGATCTCCGTCTTCAGCCGGAAATAACATCGCACTATCCTGCTTTGAAAAAGAAACTGCTACGGATAGTCACGGACATGACACTAACCACATAGGAAGGGTCTGCTACATTGTGTTCTACATACACAAATGCCTCTTCAGAGATAATGTGGACTTGAACTAGTCAGGGCAGCAACCCTATAAATCAGAATTAATCATTTAATGATGTAGAATATAGCCACACCAGAAACTTCATTTGTAGACATGTTTCAAGGAGTTTGCCACTCATCAGTGCAAAAGGAGTTTCTGGCTTGGCTTCCTATCCTAAGTCAGTCATGTGGCAAAGCCCTTTAAAATGGTCAATAATGACTTTTAGGATTGCTAAATCCAAAAGGTGACATCCGAGCTCCAGTCCTCTCTCTGAAGAGGTGATTTCCATATTTACAGTTGTGCGCAAAAGTTTACATACCCCGGCAGATTTTTTTGTTTTCTTGGCCATTATTCAAAGAATATAAATGAGAACACAAAATCTTTTTTCCCACTCATGGTTAGTGGTTGGGTGAAGCCATTTATTGTCAAACTACTGTGTTTTCACTTTTAAAATCATAATGACAACTAAAAACATCCACATTACCCTGATCAAAAGTTCACATACCCTGGTGATTTTTGCTTGATAATATGCACAGAAGTTAACACAAATGGGTTTGAATGGCTAATAAAGGTAACATCCTCACATGTGACCTCTTTGCTTGTAATCAGTGTGTGCAAAAAAGCTGAGTGAGTTTCTGGGATCCAGACAGACTCTTGCATCTTTCATTCAGCCACTGACGTTTCTGGATTGTGAGTCATGGGGAAAGCAAAAGACTTGTCAATGGATCTACAGGAAAATATAGTTGAACTGTATAGAACAGGAAAGGGATACAAAAAGATTTCCAAAGAATTGATAATGCCAGTCAGCAGTGTTCCAATTGACTACCAAATTGAAAATCAGGGGCTCTGTATAAACCAAACCACGATTAGGTAGACCACCAAAAATTTCGGCTACAACTGCCAGAAAAATGTGTTTGGGATGCAAGGAAAAAACACATAATACCAGCTGAAATACAGGACTCACTGAAAACTAGTGGCGTGGCTGTTTCAAGATGCACAATAAGGAGGCACTTAAAGAAAAATGGGCTGCATGGTCGAGTCACCAGATGAAAGCCATTACTACGCAAATGCCACACAGTATCTCACCTACAATACGCCTAACAGCACAGAAACAAGCCTCCAAACTTCTGGAACAAGGTAATTTGGAGTGAGGAGACCAAAATATAACTTTTTGGCCACAACCATAAACGTTACATTTGGAGAGGTGTCAACAAGGCCTATGAAGAAAGGAACACCATTCCTACTGTAAAGCATGGAGGTGTCAGCAAGGCATATGATGAAAGGAACACGATTGGTACTGTAAAGCACGGAGGTGAAATCACTGATGTGAGGAGGTGTGAGCTACAGAGGCACAGGAAACTTGGTCAAAGTTGAAGGAAAGATGAATGCAGCACGTTATCAGCAAATACTGGAGGCAAATTTGCACTCATCAGCCCAGAAGCTGCTCATGGGACATACTTGGATGATACAACAAGCTAACGATCCAAAACACAAGACCAAGTCGACCTGTCATTGGCTACAGTACGACAAAGTGAAGGTTCTGGAGTGGCCATCTTAGTCTACTGACTTGAATATCATTGAGCCACTCTGGGGAGAAGTCAAGCAAACAGTTCATGCAAGAAAGCCTAGGAATTTATAGGAACTGGAGGCTTTTTACCAAGCAGAATAAGCAGCTTTACCATCTGAGAAAATAAAGAGCCTCATCCACAACTATCACAACAGACGTCAAGCTGCCATTGATGTTAGAGGGAGCAATACACGGTATTAAGAACTGGGGTGTGTGAAGTTTTTTTTTTATCAAGGTCATTTGGATGTTTTTGGTTGTCATTATGATTTAAAAAAAGCAAACACTGTAGTCTGACAATAAATGGCTTCACCCAACCACTAACCATGAGTGGGGAAAAAAAAAAAAAAAGAAGATTTTGTGTTATCATTCATATTCTCTGAAAAAAAGGGCCAAGAAAGCAAAAAAATCTGCCGAGGTATGTAAACTTTTGAGCACAACTGTAAGTTCCCAGAGGAGCATTGCAAGACGTATAGGTCTTCTTATGCAGTCTCCACAAGGAGAAACTTAACCCCTTCATTCCAGTAATTTGAACTCTCTTCACTATGTAGTTGATTATCCGAGAAGATCAACTCTTGTAGCTGGGGCAGTGTCAGAGGCACAAGGATACACAGCAAACACACAAATACATTTGGGAACATACACTCTTTGATAATATGAGAATAGATATCAGTAGAAAGTATTAAATATATAGAAATTGCAAGTATTGGACCAGTTAATGGCAAAACGTAGCAAATTGAGATATCAGTTAGCAGAGAGCCATTAGCCCAACTGAGCTCCGACCTGCTAACTGTTCATCTGAATAGAGAGAAAGAAAAAAAAAAAAGGGCTGGATACATCAGTTGCTATTTCTTGAAGTCACATTACGGTACTTTTTTTTTTTTTGTTTTGTATACCATAACATTTTTTGTGCCAATTTCTTAATTAGTTTCATTAAGTTGACACAAATTAAAACCATTTTGACACTTTTTTGTCTGTAACTGGTTTATGCGACTTTTCAGGACCAAGAATTGAAAATCCTATAAAAACATATCCCAAGAAAAAAAAAAAGAAGAAGAATGATGAATCGGAGGCCAATTCCCGGAAACGGCGTTACCTTTTATCCAAGACAGAGAACTGGAGCATTACAATCCAATACTTCTTTCCAAAAGACATCGCCATTCACATACTTTCTGCCCCCGTACACATTAGATTGTCCACCAATTAGTGGAATGTACTCTGTAGTCTAGGGCTCGGGAACCTTTTTGGCTGAGAGCGCCATGAACACCACATATTGTAAAATGTAATTCCGTCAGAGCCAAACTCACCGGAAGGGGGGGGGGGGGTTAGCGGCAGTGGTGGAGAGTGGCTCAGAAGGCCCCAAGAGGCAGAGTAGGGGATGCTGTGGACACTGAGGAGGGGGCATCGTGATCAAGAGGGTCAGAGTGAGTAGGGTCGGCAGTACTGCTGGGGGCTCGTGGGGTGTCACAGCGGTGGGCGCCATTGATCTGCTGGCGGGCTATGTTGGATCTCCCGTAGTTGATGAGATGGACTTCAAGAAAATGGCCGTGGAGTCCTATCTGCGCACGCGCTGCCTCCGCGGCCATTTTCTTGAAGTGGATCTCGTCAACTGCGGGAGATTCAAAGCAGCCCACAGTCCACCGGCAGATCAATGGTGCTTGCCACCGTGACACCCCACGAGCCCGCAGTATCATCGACCCTGCGCCAACCACTGCCGCCTTGGTAAGCCATATGTGGTTTGTAAGACGCACCCCCATTTTTCCCCCAGTTTTGGGGGAAAAAAAGTGAATCTTACAAGCCGGAAAATACGATATTTTTATTTTTTATTAAAGATTTCTCTACGAGCCAGGTACAGCCATCAAGAGCCACATCTGGCTCATGAGCCATAGGTTCCCAACCCCTGCTGTAGTGCCTGACCAAATACCATATTAGATTACATACATATTCAGTTGAAGGAGTCAGATAGCACAAAATGACTGGTGAAACTACACCAGGGTATAGTGCAACGTCCCACCTTCTTGTTTTCCATCTATCTCTCCGCCCTCCTCTGGATCCTGTACAATCAGAGCTGTCAATCAAGAAAGAGGGAATCGGAGACCGAACCCAAACAAGATGGGAAGGTGCACGGAGCAGAGTGACCAAGCCAAGGGTGCACCGAGTGCCTCTGGTTGGTTTAGAGTTTTGTGCTTACAGACTTATTTTAAATTGGAACCCATCAGGAGATTCATGCTGCCCGAATTGTTGAGAGCATGAATCAGATAATGGCTATGCTGTTTCCGCTGCGTTTGCTTTACCTTGAAACATTTCAGAAAAAAAAACACTTTGAAAAGCCAGCCTGGGACTATGCGCCTCGGATGAATAGACTGAGGCAGGTCTCCGGTGCTTCTCCCCACCCCGGTCACTCAGACCGACAGGTCTATACACACGATGAAACCTGTAAGTCCTGAGCAGTGGAGAGGGAGAAGCCGCCAGGGACCTGCCTCACGGTGATGCATGATGCATGATGCATGGTCCCCGGCCAACTTGTCACAGTATTTCAGTATTTTTCCTTTGAAATGCCACAATGATTGGAGTAAAACCTACACGTCTGCTATAACACAGCCAATGTCTTATCCTTAAAAAGTCAGCAGGTCTCATAGAAAATCTCACTCCGCACCAAATGATTTCGTTGGGAGAAAGTAAAATCAGGTAGTAGGAATTTGAATGCCTCGAAAACTCAAAATTTGAAAATAAAAATCTGATTGGAAACAAAGCCCCATTATGTATAGTTATCACTAACTGGTGCAGAATTGTATTTGCTTATTTATTTCTTATGGAGACAACATGGCAAGCATATCCCCAAAAATGTGGCGCAGCACAGCCAGGCTCTCCGCGGGCCCCGCATACACATTCCTATAGCAGCGCTCGTGCCCTCCACGTTACGTTGCATGGCCTCTATTTATAACTGCACATACAAACATACAACAGTGGAAATGTCTTAAGGTTAATATTTACCTTCACGACAAAGCAATGGAAGGAGACAGATGCCTTCCACTGAACGCTGTGCAGTTTTCAGATGTTCTCATTATTTGATAAGGATCACATGCAATCTGTAAATGCTGCACACAACAGCGCGAGGCCAAGCATGGAGCAAGTCTACAGGCGTGGGGATCCAGATAGGCAGACACTCATACAGATATGTCCGCTCCTACAATGCTTTGTTCAGATTCTATGTATCACTCAATATTTTTAAACAGAAAAAATATAACATGTTATGCCTCGTGCTGTTGGTGGAGCCATACGGATACAGTCCAATCTTTCTCCAACTTCCCACTATAGCCAACTGCCAAAAGCTTTCCATCTATTAGTGATGAGCGAATACTAAATATTCAGGTTATTAGTACCCAATACCCAGCACTATTCCAGTATTCAGCACGAATAATAAACCTAATGCAAGACAATGGGAACATGAGCATCTCTCTGGAAGATTTCCCAGAAATATTGCAGATGTTGTCCTTGGTGGGATTTGATCCCCACACCCCAGAGCTGCAGTGCTAACCACTGAGCCACTGTGCCACTGTTCAAACATAAAAATATGACGGATCAACCCCCGCTTTATCAATTCCCAGCCCCAAAGAAAACAAAATCAACATATACTCGCCTCAACATAGTTGTCTCACGTGACCGCTGCAGTCAATCAGTGGCCAGTGATCAGCTGAAGCTCATTAATTTTCCATCAGAGTGGATGTCAGCTTGAATGAAAAATTGCAGAGATCGTAACACACAACATGAAGGTCACCCATTAGTATCTGCAGTGCCAACACAGCTGAAATGGCGCCTCTGGTGGAGGCAAAGTGTACTTTTATTTTCTCTAGAGCCCTGAATTGATTAAGCAGAGATAAGGGAGCTTTACACGCCGCGATATCGCTAATTATTTATCGTCGGGGTCACGTTGTTAGTGACGCATATCCGGCGTCGTTAGCGACATCGCAGCGTGTGACACGTACGAGCGATCTTAAACGATCGCAAAACAGGCAAAAATCGTTGGTTTTGGAGAGGTCGTCCTAAAACCAAATATCGTTGCCTGTTTATTAGCGATGTTGTTCCTCGTTCCTGCGGCAGCACACATCGCTGTGTGTGACACCGCAGGAGCGAGGAACATCTCCTTACCTGCCTCCACCAGCAATGAGGAAGGAAGGAGGTGGGCGGCATGTTCCAGCTGCTCATCTCCTCCCCTCCTCTGCTATTGGACGGCTGCCGTGTGACGTCGCCGTGACGCCGCACGGCCCGCCCCCTTAGAAAGGAGGCGGATTGCCATCCAGAGCGACGTCACTGACCAGGTATGTGCGCGTGATCACATAGTATCGCACGTATGACGGGGGCGGGTGCTATCGCGCTCGACATCGCTAGCCGATGCTAGTGATGTCGCAGCGTGTAAAGCCCTCTATAGTCCAGGAGTGTACAAACCCTGTCAAGATATTCTCATCTTCTGTCTACAGGAGAAGTCCGCCCCCCCCCTCCCTCCAACTTGCCAGTGGCGGTGTGCTCCTGAGGACTGACTGTTCGGGCTGGTGGCATGGCTGAGATGCTGGTACAAGCAGTGCGCTTTCTAATGCTACAGAGTCCACTTTGCCTCTGCTTCAATGGAGGAGCTCAGGGTGAAGAAGACCGGATCCAGCAATCGGGATGGTACAGAGCAGCGATTGCAAGAGCTACAGCAAAGGGATTGCAAGACTGTGCGTTTCTTAGGCTATGTGCACACGGAGTATTTGGTTGCAGATATTTCTGCACCATTTCTGCATGTCTTGGCAGGAAAAATTCAGCGCAAAAAAATGCATTTTTCATGCTTTTTTGCATGCGTTTATTGCTTTCATTGGTGAAAAACATTACAAAAATGGTGTTTATACCACTCTAATATATCCAGGCATTGCCTAGATTGGCCTTCTTTGTAATTTGCCATACACTCTATTTGAGTGGGTGGTTCATCTTAAAATCAATATTTTACCTGCACTATTGGAGCTGGGACTTTCATATCCCCCTACATCACTGGATGCATTGCTGCTATACAAATACTACAATGAAAGGCGACCTCTTATTTACATCTATATGCAGTTAAAAGGGACAAGAAACACATGCAAGGGGAAACAAAAAAAGGCCGCAACTTTCTGCAACCCTTCTCAATGTCTCTGCTGCTAAAGATGGATTATACTTGACAATAGGTGGTGGACAAAGAGTTAAAAAGAAGGGAGAGCTCTAATGGCCGGCACTTTGGGAGTGATTTTTCAAAAGTTAGACAATTTCTAATAAAGCAATTTGCAGATTGTCTATGACATGATCAGACGGGTCTGGAGTCTCCATACCAGATCGCTTGTCCTGTCCCCAATGCAGACAGAAATTTGCTAAGTGCCTTTATAGCCAAAATACAGGACTAACCATGACGCTGCATTGGGTTCTGACTGAGCCGTACATATGTCCAAACATGATAAGGATTGAATGAATCCCAATACATCCCTCAGAAGTAACATGGACTGCTCAGCACCGCTCAGGCACAATCTGTAACATGATATTATAAGGCAGCAGATAGCAGGATCGCCAGAAATGTGCGGCACGTCTGGTGCGCCATGTTTTCTCATAGATGTCACAGATACATTACCAGCGCTCATGATCTGTTATGATACAACAGGACCAGTTTTAATTTTCTTTTTTGTAGCACAAAAACACTGATTATTGTGCATTTCATACCAAAATGTCGGCTCGTACAGTATCCAGAGAATGATCCCCAATGAGATCAGGGACTGGCCAACAGGAAAAAAAATAATATTTCAGCCTGGAAATTATCAGTGATGAGTGGGCACTACAATGCTCTGGTGCTGCACTCGTACATGGCAGTGCTCACTCATCACTAATCATTACCATATTTTGTCACATCTTCAATGTCAGAATCATCAAAACAAATATCCCTTCCTCCAAAGGCCATCTTATGGCTTAATACAAGCTACAAAGTGTGCGGGCCGTACTATCACACACTCATAGTAGCCATACCGTACCCTAGTAGGTCTCGGATTTCACATTCGTAATATGATGCTGTACGACTTCTCACAGGTAAGGATTGGGGATATAAAATGATGGATTATTCCGTAGAGACGAAGACTTAAAAGGGTGGTTCACCCATATTTTTTATTGTCTGTTTCTCAATATAATATCGAACTAATGTTTCTCTCAAATACCTTGTGTTGGCAATAGTGCCTGTGAGAGGCGCTATTGCAGACTGCTGTTCCTCGCTCTGGTGATGTCACGTCAAGTTCCGCACACGTCACATCCCTGCAGCCGGCTGCAGTCTTCCTGACTCACTGAGCTGTGGGCGGTGTTTCACCGCTTGTCACAGAACAGCGCCTCTCCTGCTTGCAGCGTTCTGCTGTGAGGGAGGAGGGAGCAGGGAGCAGATGGGCTGTGACAAGCGGTGAAACACCCCCCACAGCTCAGCGAGTCAGGAAGATTGCAGCCGGCCGCAGGGATGTGACGTGTGCGGAACTTGACGTGACATCACCAGAGCGAGGAACAGCAGTCTGCAATAGCGCCTCTCACAGGCACTATTACCAATACAAGGTATTTGAGAGAAATATGGTTTCTCAATATAATATCGAACTAGACAAAAAATATAGGTGAACCACCTCTTTAATTCAGACATCTGTGTAATATATGGAGTATTGCCCATGATGTATGGACTGCCCACCGGTCTCCTGACCTAAACAAGACAGCTTCATAGGTGTATATGAGACGGTCAAGTTTGAGTCAGGAGATGCGTAGCTAGTCCATACATCATGGTCCGTACGCTGACAGTATTACACGGATATCTGCATGTCCGAGAAAATCGGTGCGAGTGGAATGTGATAAAACATCGCATTCCACTCGGACCAATATTAGCCTGTGTGTCAGCACACATGAGCGATTATTTTCTCAGTCCTAATAGGACCGAGAAAACAATCGCAGCATGCTGCGATTGTAATGCGAGACTCTTTTCTCTCGCATCCATTCAAGTGAATGGGGCGAGAGAAAAATCGCACTGCACACCGGTGTACCGCGCGTGCAGAGCGAGAATCGCAATAGCCGGCAACGGAGGAGAGAGGGAGATAAATCCCTCTCTTCCCTCCTCAGCGCTAGCCCGCCCCTCCTGAGAGCCGGCCCGCTCCCCGCAGTTGAGGTCCGGTCGGACCGCAGTCGCAGGGATACTAGCATGACACTCGGCTCCTGCTGTGCTGCCAGTGCGAGCCGAGTGTCATGCAAGCATCGCACTAGTGCCCCGTGTGGCCCCAGCCTAACATTTGCAGTTTAGGGGCAGTCAATAAGCCGACCGCATACCCATTATATAGTCTTAGCAAAGTTGGCAGGTTTGGCCCAAGACAAAGCAGGCCACAAATGCCCATCCTGTATGTGTAATCTGATGTGGTCCAAAGTATTTGGGATGTTTCAGAATCATATTAATACCTATATTTATCCAATCTATCCAGCTCCCATTACCAGAGATGGATGACCGCACTATACCGTTCCCCTACTCCGATTGGAAATGCACGGATACACACAGACAAACATTGTGGGAACCCTACAGTACAGTCTAGACACATCTGTTTTAAAGGACGAAATAAAAGCATCAAACTCAATAGAGAATTAGAGCGGCTGGGCACTGGAAGAACACGAATCCAAGTCTGTGGTCTCTTTCTCAATCCAAAGCTTGGCCTTCCTCATTGTCTATGTTTCCCATTACCCGTCAACCTTGACAAATGTGTTTGACTGTTTTAATAGAAGGCAATGAATCAATGTCAGCAATCTCCACTTTGCCCATATGCATTAACAGTAATGGGAGTAGAGAGCATAGAGGATCCAGGCTGATAGTGCCGCCGGGACTGACATTAGGACTTCATACATGTACGTCTTCACAATGTAGATTGCTGGGGCTGATAGCGTAACACTCAGCCACAGAGGATTGCTCTGTGGGAATATGGAGTGTCTTGTGAGAGTATATTGGACAAATAAAGTTTTTAAAAAACAATTATATATATATATATATATATATATATATATATATATATATATATATATATATATATATATTGTTTTTATTACCCACAGAGCAGTGGGTACTAATGTATTCCAAGCTTGTGCAACTTCTCCCGTGTAGCCCAAACCCCTAGCATATGGAACATAGCAGTACCTCTCCCCTCCCAGAGTGTGCCGGTTCCCTGACATTGTTTGTGTCTTGGTGAGTTGGCTGCAGCGATGACAGCGCACATCACCAAAGTAGCCAATCATCATCGAGCTTAGTGGCTTGTCCCACCTATCTTGGCATGAGCGAATTAGCTCAGTGATTCGCTACAGCAGTGAAGCGTGCGGTCAATGTGACGTCATCAATGCAGCCAAAATACAGAGACCCATCCAGAGGTGGGAAACCGGTGCTCGTGGAAGGCGAGTACCTACACTGTCTGAAACCTAAAGGGAATCTGTCAGCAGGTTTTTGCTCCCTTATCTGAGACCAGCATGATGAAGGCAAAGAGATCCCGAATCCAACAATATTACTTAGATTACTGGGTGCAGCCGTTCTGACACAATCAGAATTTTTAGCTTTAGTTATGTAGTAGAGTCCAGGCTCTCTATAAAGTGTACATTGACAGTGAGCTGCCAATCAGAGGAGGGGGCGTGTCAGAGAGGCGTGTGCATTACTTTGTAGTCCGAGCAATGATAGGGATTCTGCTGCATAAACAAACATAAATTACAGATTGGACTGTGACAAGACAGGCATTCCTGAATTTTCTATGTGAACCCTTGCTGCAGGCTGGCTTCAGCTTACATAGCACAAACCAGCTGACATTCACTTTTTGCTATCCCACTTGAGAACAGTATAATGTAGGGCTAGAGACCCTGATTCCAGCGATGTGTCACTTACTGGGCTGTTTAATGTCATTTTGATAAAATTAATGTTTTCTCTGCTGCAGATCTAGCAGTTATACAGAGCTCATGAATATGCTGGACTACCTGTAGCACACCAAGTAGTCCTCTAATGAAAATCTACTGCCGATTAATCAGTGATTGTATCAAAACAACACTAAGCAGCCCAGTAAGTGACCGCTGGAATCAGGGTCTCTGCCTCTACATGATGCTGATCTCAGATTAAGTGGCAAAAACCGGGTGACAGATTCCCAAGGTATTTCAAATTGGTCCACACTTTAGGTATCCAAAATTTCAAGAACTGCACAAAATTAATAGCCCAATCATTCAAATTGTCTTTTCAGGGAGGAAGGAGACAAACTCTAGCGCCACCTAATGGACGTAGCAATCCTAAAAGTCAAAAGTGAGCCTCCAACAAGCCTTTTCATATGACCTAGGATTTATGCCAGATCAGAATCTCAATTTGAAGACACGATGTTTCGGGATGGTTGTCCCTCATCAGTGCAAAGCATGAGACTGATCTGGCTAAATGTGAAGCTCTACTGGGGTCTCAGGGGAAAACTATTCTCCTTGCGGAGACTGACAAACCAATCTGGCTGTCAGTGGTGACGTGTCTTCTAGCTGCAATGCTAATCTGGGAAATATTCAAATTGTCTCTTTAGGGAGGAAGGAGAAAACTCTAGCGCCACCTATTGGAAGTATACAATTGGAATATTTCCCAGAGGAGCATTGCAGCTATAAGACTCCTCACTACTGACAGCCAGATTGGTTTGTCAGACTCCGGAATGAGAATAGTTTTCCCCTGAGACCCCAGTAGAGCTTCTTATTCAGCCAGATCAGATCTCATACTTTGCACTTATGAGGGACAACCATCCCGAAACATAGCCAATCATGGCAGCTAAATATACTAAGTGAATTATATATTGGAGGGGGGGGGGGGGAACCACAACAAAACATTGGGAGCCTATAAGTGAAATGAGGAAATTCACTGTGAAATGTTTGCGAGTTGCCATTGTGCAACAATTCTAATGCTGCGCGGTTTGACTGTTGGGAGGGGGGGGGAGGGGGACATGTAACTTACATGGAAATTTATTGAGGCAACTTGTGTTCAATAGGACCTCATTACTGGCCCTGTTGTGTTTTTTACCATGAAGCTACAGCCTAAAGACGCTTCTTTGGTTACTATGTATGCAATAGCCTCTCCATAGAGAAAGAGTGGCGTCTAGTCCCACCTATTGGAGGAAACACAGTCTGTAAAAGTCAACATCAACTCTTTAAAAAGGAGCCTTTTCACATGACTTAAGGCCACGTCTCACTAAGCGACATCGCTAGAGACATCGCTGCTGAGTCACGGTTTTTGTGACGCAACAGCGATCTTGCTAGCGATGTCGGTGTGTGTGACATCCAGCAACGACCTGGCCCCTGCTGTGAGGTCGCCGGTCGTTGCTGAAAGTCCTGGACCATTTTTTGGGCGTTGCTCTCCCGCTGTGAAGCACACATCGCTGTGTTTGACAGCGAGAGAGCAACGATCTGAATGTGCAGGGAAGCTGCGGACGCTGGTAACCAAGGTACACATCGTTTAACCAAGCAAAGGCTTTGGTTGGTTATCCGATATTTACCTTGGTTACCAGCGTCCGCAACTTCTAGAAGCCGGCTCCCTGCACACGTAGCCAAGGTACACATCGGGTAACTATAAGAAAAGCGCTTTGCTTAGTAACCCGATGTGTACCATGGTTACCAAGCACAGCGTCGTTACACGGGTCGCTGATCTCTGATCGCTGTGGAGATCTGCCTGTTTGAAAGCTCACCAGTGACCATGTAGCGACGCTACAGCGATCCCTGCCAGGTCAGATCGCTGGTTGGATCGCTGGAGCATTGCTAAGTGTGACGGTAACTTTAGGATATGCAGCCAAATCAGAACCTTCGTTTGCTTCCACGTTTTGTTTGTTTTTTGCCTCTCATCAGTGTAAAGCAAGAGATCAGATTGGCTGGATGAGGGCCTTTGACGGTAGTCAGACTACTGTGATGGACGCATTCTGTGACGTCTGGCCACCACAGCCCGGGTAGAGTATCTGGGCAAAAACCAGTGCATGGCCAGGCAGGTAATAAACACAAAATATCTAAATCCAGAGCAAACTACTGTTTACGTGGACTAATGAGCTACAGAAACAATATCATTTTGACAGGGAACCAAAGAAAATAATTCTGGACTTCCTCACCAAGCTGAATAGTTAATCAGGCATTTTAGGCACGCAGTTCCCTTTTCTCAATTGTACATTGTTCTTTTATCTTGCTGTAGAGGATCTGGATGGATCCAATTAATGATCACGCTAGCAATTAAATTCGGAGGATATTTTTCCTCTTGTTGATTTCTTTTGTGTGTTCTCATTTGCATTACTGGTAGCACAAGAGAACAGATGAAGGGGCTCCAGGCCCACCAATTAGCGGCACACAGGACCCGTGTCTATCAGGAGAAGACTATATACACATACAACCTTCCTGCATTTATTATATATATTTTTTTTTCTTCAGTGTAAGATTTGCAGATTTAACCTCCAGGTTCAAAGAGTCCACACAATAATTAGGACCAACATGTCAGCGCTGTACAGGGGCTGAAAACGCATTGCAGCAAAAGGGAGCAAAATATACTCCGACCCGGAAGAGAAACGGTTAATGAGCCTCCTTGTCTTGCACATTTTCAACACATGGGGAAGGCAGTCAACAGTCCATTGAAAAACTCACTTTGTAGCTCCAGCAGACGGAGGAGGGGGAGAGGGGAAGGAATGCAATCAACATTTAGGGCTGAAGCTTCAATGGGATTTCACAGTTTAGAAAGCTGCTCCGATTTAAGCAGCCATGGCGTCGACACAAGCCGGGGCCCAAATCGCAACACATTACCCGCAACTCAAGCAACTACTTCTGTAATAAGATTCTGTACATGCGCTTGTGAGGATTACGTCTTATCAGTATACTTTGTATGGAACCAAAAATGAACCACAAACAAATATTTTGACAATTTCTATTAGTATTTTTCCTCAAGGTTTACAGACTTACACCCGCGCTGAATTACCCAGTATGATACTACATAAGACACTGAGCCATCAGTGACGTCTACTAGCCCTATCAACATTTTCAGTGGCCAAAAAAAAAAAAATCTTCCTTTCTTCCTCCATCATTTCCGATCATTGGTCTGACAGACTGGACCTCCACCAGATCTCAGAAGGCTTCATTCACACATGCATATCAGATAGGTTTCTCGGCAAGGAGAATAGTCTTTCCCGTGGTCCCCACTATAGCTTCTTATAAGAAGATCAGATACACATATTTTGCACTGACGAGGGGCAATCACCCCGAAACACTGTGTCAGCATATTGGGGTTCTGATCTGGCATAAATCCTACTTCATATGAAAAGGCTTGCTAAAAAGCCACTTGACTTTTAGGATTGCTACTTTCAATAGGTGGCGCTAGAGTTTGTCTCCTTCCTCCCTGGCGAGACAATTGGAATCAGATGGAGGTCTCTCACCCACTTGGTCTATCATCTGTTTGTGTTCCACTAAAACGCTACCGTACGATGCCAACCATCTGCTCTAATTTTTGAAGCACACATTCTATTGACCCGAATGAGTTTTGCCCTCCAAATGGGTATGATGCGGGTCAGAAAAAAAAAAAAAAAATTGACATATGGGTAGCCTCATGAAATATGTGTCCATAGCCCGTCCGTAGAAAACCGACAACACATAGATGAAAACCACTGACGTCTGAGTAAGGCCTAAAAGGTGCAACCATATTAGTTGAGAGACTAAAAGGAGGTGCTGCTGCTTGTTAGATTTGGAATCAGTGGTGGTCTATGGGTGGTCCCCCATTTACTAAGTGATGACGGAGCGCGACCACGCTCAGTACTCGTTAAGAGCAGTTAGACGCGCAGATGGGCGCGACTCGAGTACAAAGTATAATGGAAGTCAAGGGGGTACTCTCTGGAAAAATGCTCAAATTTCCTATTGACTTCCATTATACTCAGGTATTTGAGTGGCGCCCATGAAAGCATTAAACTGCTGATTACGAGTACCGCTCACCCGAGCATGGTAGTGCTCGCCTATCACTAGTGATGATGTATATTTATTGATGAGAACACCCTTTTAAAATAACAATCTTTGGCAAATAAAGTCGATCTCTGGCACAAAAAAAAACTAACAAAAAAGTCCATATTGGCTGAAATACAAAGTAGAAGGACAAGTGTCACAGATTAGGGTTATGAAAATGGAATATATGTATGGTCATAACACAAGCTTGGAGATAACACGGATACGGCTATGTTCACACTGGCATTTTAAGATTTCGCTCGTTAATTCCATTTTTAGAAGCAGACAAAATTAGTTGCATAACTGATACAAAAACTGAACTAGAAGGACGCGACTGATTATTATGGTGTCCGTCTGGGTTCAGTTATGTGTCTTTCTGTGGAATTTACAATGCCAGTGTATACGTAGTCTAACAAGTGCTATATTCTTTGTGGTTAGGCTACCTTCCAATGATCAGGATCAGTTGAGTTCTTGATGCTGTAGAATTTCTGCACCTTACGTTACTTGTGTTTTTGATGCAGCATTTTTTTTTGTCTGTTTGGTGTGTCCTCCATTAAATAAAGCCATTTTGTTTTTGAAACTTCCTGGTATTGACATCATTATGTGCGGATTACGTGTGTTTTTCAAAAGAACGCAGGTGTGTCTTTTACCTGTGGATTTTAAAGGGAACTTGTCAGGTGCAATATGCACACAGAGCCACGAGAAGTTCTGGGTGTATATTGCTAATCCCTGCCTAAGGGGTACTTCTCACATAGCGACATCGCTACTGAGTCACGGTTTTTGTGACGTACCAGTGACCTCATTAGCGATCTCGCTCTGTGTGACACTGAGCAGCGATCTGGCCCCTGCTGTGAGATCGCTGCTCGTTACACACAGTGTTGGTTCATTTTTTGGACGTTGCTCTCCCGCTGTGAAGCACACATCGTTGTGTTTGACAGCGAGAGAGCAACGATCTGAATGTGCAGGGAGCAGGTAGCCGGTGTCTGGCAGCCTGCGGTAAGCTGTAACCAAGGTAAATATCGGGTAACCAAGCGAAGCCCTTTGCTTGGTTACCCGATATTTACCTTGGTTACTAGCGTCCGCCGCTCTCAGGCTGTCAGTGCCGGCTCCCTTCTCCCTGCACACGTAGCCAGAGTACACATCGGGTAAATAAGCAAAGCAGTTTGCTTATTAACCCAATGTGTACTGTGGCTAGGAGTGCAGGGAGCCAGCGCTAAACGGTGTGCGCCGGTAACCAAGGTAAATATTGGGTAACCAAGCGCTTGGTTACCCAATATTTACCTTAGTTACCAAGCGCAGCATTGCTTCCACGCGTTGCTGCTGGCTGGGGGCTGGTCACTGGTGAGTTATGCCTGATTGACAGCTCACCAGCGACCATGTAGCGATGCACCAGTGATCCTGACCAGGTCAGATCGCTGGTGGGATCGCTGAAGCGTCGCTAAAGTGTGATGGTACCCTAACCGTCCCTGTATACACTAGCATAGATAAAGAGATCTTTAGGCAAAGTATTTCTAAAGATCTCTTATTGTATGCTAATGAACGCAGGGAGTAGTCACCTGGGCATTAGTCCCCCTGTCGATGGCAGCCGGAAAGGTGAGTGAGATCATCCTGACACTGCACATTCATTAGCATGTTAGCATGACCACAGGGGTGTACTAACGTGCTGATGGAGCTGACTAACCAAGGGGAACTAACGCCCAGGGGGCTAGTGCTCTCGCTCATTAGCATATGATATAAGATCTTTAGACATAATTTTTCTAAAGATCTCTTTATCTATGCTAGTGTATACAGGGACAGTTAGGCAGGGATTAGCAGTATGCACCCAGAACTGCTCATGGTGCTCTGTGCATATTGGACCTGATAGGTTCCCTTTAAGCATCTAATGCAAGTCTAAGGGGAAAAGCCGCACAGATAACTGAGCGTTTCCAGAGGAGAAACGGACGTGCTGCAGATTAGAAAAATACACAGCATGCAAGTTGATGCAATGTAAAAAAAAGAAGCACAACGGGCAGGAGATTTCTATGTTCACTTTGCTTGTACTGTAAAACACAGCGCTTTAGACGCAGAGAAAATATTCTGGCTCCAGAACGCAAGTAACACGGATCATGGGAATATACCCTTAAAGAGATCCTGTCAGGTCCCCTATGCCCTCCAACCCAGCAGCATTCACATGTGTCTGTCAAAATTTCCTGCCTAACCAGCGCTGTGTAAAGCCATATACTAAAATCAATGTAAAATAAAAAAAAAAATAAAAATAAAAAAACAACATTTATAAAGTGTTCTGTCCCTATGCTAATTAGGTCTCTGACTAGTCGAAGGGGTGTGGTTTCATTTGACTAGTAGGCCCTCTTTCTAGGTTTTCTTGCCCCTGTGGTCATGATAACATTATCTACACGAGCCAGTGTCACCGCAGCTCCTGGAAATCTTGCACATGCGCATGGCTCATTTTGGCAGCATCAGTGGGCCTTAAAAGCCAGGTGTACAATTCCCGGCTTCAGAGAGGCGCATCGCGCATGATCGGAAGAACACCTCCGGCGGCACACTGATGCTGCCGACATGAGCTGTGTGCATGCGCAAGATATTCAGGAGATACAGTGACACCGGCTTGTGTAAATCATCATCACGGCCACAAGGGCATGAAAAACACAGAAAGAGGGCTGGGCTAGTCAGGGGAAAAAAAGCCCCTTCGACTAGTCACAGATATAATTAGCATAGAGACAGGGCACTTTATAAATGCTGCCGGGTTGGAGGGTGTGAGGGAGCGGAATGATTCACTCTAAAAGACAAATATATTGTTTTTAAGTTACAATTTGTAATCCCGATGTCTTAATCCCTTATGGTATAACAACTCCACTCCATGGATGACTGACATCAGTGGAATTACTTATCAGGGACCAGGAGACCCTTATATCTTTATCTGTGACTTGCTTATAGCTGGACAAATGGAAAATATGAATACAAAAAAACAACAACAGCAAAAGCAGACAGCATTATGCACACAAAGTAAGATTTAAGAGCTGGTAGCATCAAATCAATGCCATTACCAGGAGATTAAGTGCTCGTCCCAGGGAGATGCATTTCAGGATAATGCCATGATTTTTCTAAGCGCTCGAGATGTCAAATGTGACTTTAACAGCATTGCGGACATTATGGTGAATGGATTGTGCATGGAAATATTCTGGGCTGCGTGATGCAACAGTCTGGGATCTATTGCGCAGTAAATGCTCTCTGCTCCATCACTGTAATGAGCCAATACAGACCGGCAGTATAGAGAATAGGCATTATCCACTTCAGCTGGGGAAAGCAGAGCTGAAATATGGTGGCAAACATGGGGAAAGAAAAGGGTTAAGTGGAGGCATACAGCAAATATGCAAGCACTTCTCTAAAGCCAAGAGAATGTGGCCCTAGTTTGGACACATGATCAGGAAAACAAAGGATGACCTCTGTCATTGCCGGCCTGCTTTCTCAAGCCAGGGAAAAGCAGGAGAGTGCGAGGCTCTGAATCCAAATGTGCATAGGTGGAACAAAAGCCGAAATGAGCTCCCCTGAAGCACATGCCTTTCCTTTGTTCCAAATGAAACACTACAGCACAGTGTATATATCACTGCAGGAATCTCCGAGAGAGGGGAGGCGGGAGGGGGACGTGGAGCACAAAAATGCAACCAAATATCCCTTCAAGGAACAGTTTCCATTAACAAAAAAAACAAAAAAAAATTGCAGATATGCATTGAAATGTTCCAGCATGGAACGAGGATCCCAGCATGCGGACATTACATATCCATGCCGGCTTTCTAATGCAGATTGCTTTTAGCGGAGATGCATTCCATGTGTCTTCTATTCTTAAACTATACAGCAGCGTTTCTAGGGTTTTTTTACATTATTGTCAAAGAGTTTGATCGAGAGTCTAACACGGTACAAAGATATATTTTACCTGTATCAAGATACAGATAGAAATTACAGTAAATTAACTTCCAATGACAGACTGGTACAAAGGGGAGAGGGCCCTGTCTTTGAGGGTTTAGGGTCTACACAATGATGATGAGAGAGGGAGAAGGTTGGGGGGTTTGCAGCTGCCCCAGAAGTGGTGAGGCGGCAGCGGGGGCCATTCCAGCTTGCAAGCTTTCTCTAAGAGATGGGTTTTCAAGTTCCATGTGAAAGTTCCAAATGTGGCTGATAGTGGGACGTGTGGGTGCCCAAAATTGCAAAATATTTGGGGTACTTGGGAGAAGTCTTGAAGAAACTTGGGTGAGGATAGAGTGAGTGTGGAGGAAAGGAGTATATAGGAGTATATGGAAGACTTTGCAGAGACCGATGTCAGCCAAACGATCGGCGGAGGTTTTAATCAGCAAAAACAGTCACCTAATGCTTATGTCCAGCTTAGGCCTGTTTCACACATCCGGCATTTCACCGCATTGCTGGATCCGTCACACTCCAGTACAGTGTAATACAGCACAATGGCATCGCGGCAACCTCTGTTCACAGGCTATCATGTGACCGGAGCTTGCTGCAATGCCATTGTACAGTATTACACTGTAGTGGAGTGTGCTGGATCCGGCGAAATGCCGGATGTGTGAAACGGGCCTTAAAGAGAACCTTTCGTCAGCTTCAAAATATTAAATTGGCCATACCATTGAATAGTGGCTACAGAGTTGAGTAAAACATTATTTCATACTTTATCTTCTTTGTTGCGGAGATATTAAGTTAGAGAGTTTACATTATAATTTATGGCATGGTTCAATTAGGCGTTACCAGAGATTTGTCTCTTGTAGTGTGTAATTCTTCCCCTGCATAAGATTGACCAATCATAAGCAGACAGCGTCATGCAGGGAGAAAAGAACACACCCTACTCTCAAACTCTGCAGGTACTGTGCAGAAATAAAGCAGAGGAAGATAAACTTCCAGACCTCATCTTATGGCAGTCAGTGTGGGATATGAGCCCTGGACGTTTTGTAAGGATACCTCAGCTCTGCTTTATATCCACACAGTAGGTGCAGAATTATGGGTCATTACAAACACTTCTAAATATGAAATAATAAGCTATTAATGTGAGGACAGGGTCACACATCCATGCACTGGACACAAGTCTGCAGACCCATACTTGACAGCCTTATATAGGTGCTCCATTACACATTAATGTGTAAATGGAGTCTAAAGGCCGCTTTACACGCTGCGATATTGTGACCGATATCGCTAGCATGGGTACCCGCCCCCATCGGTTGTGCGACATGGGCAAATCGCTGCCCGTGGCGCACAACATTGCCCAGACACGTCACACTACTTACCTGCCCTGCGACGTCGCTCTGACCGGCGAAACGCCTCCTTTCTATAAAGGGGCAGTTCGTTAGCGTCACAGCTGCGTCACTGAACCGCCGCCCAATAGAAGCGGAGGGGCGGAGATGAGCGGGACGTAACATCCCGCCCACCTTCTTCCTTCCTCCTAAGGAGAGCTTCCTCGTTCCTGCGGTGTCACAAATAGCGATGTGTGCTGCCGCAGGAACAACTTAGTTACTGCTGCAGCAATGATATTATAGAATGGACCCCCATGTCACCGATGAGCGATTTTGCAACGATGCAAAATCACTCAAAGGTGTCACACGCAACGACATTGCTAAAGCGACCAGATGTGCGTCACAAATTCCGTGACCCCAACGAGATCGCTTGAGCGATGTCACAGCGTGTAAAGCGGCCTTAAGGCACAAACCTGTTGGATCTGCCAGTAATTCATTTTTTTTTTGCAGCTGCCATTTGCTACAGTTAATGGATGAAGTTATCCCATTTATTATCAGTCAGCTATTTTCTATACCAGATATGACCTGTTCTTAGGCATACAGTTGGAAAAAGAAAAAAGAAAAAAAAAACATATCACCATGATGAGAGTAGTGGATTAATTTTGTGCCCCCAAACAATGCAGAGGCGGTTTAAAAAAAAAAAAAAATTAATAATAAATAAAAATAAAGTAGTTGACCAATCTGCTCGAAAAAGGTGAACATTACGCTCCTGATCCCAAGGGGCAATGGGTGGCACGGTGGCTCAGTGGTTAGCACTGCACTTTTGCAGCGCTGGGGTCCTGGGTTCAAATCTCAGTAAAGACATCATGTGCAAGGAGTTTGTATGTTCTCCCTGTGTTTGTGTAAGTTTCCTCTGGGTTTTCTGGTTTCCTCCCACACTCCAAAGACATACAGATAGGGAATTTAGATTGTGAGCCCCAATGGGGAGAGGGTTTCTGATGTATGTAAAGCGCTGTGGTATTAATGGAGCTATATAAGTAAATAAATATTATTATACATACGAACTATAAGCAGAAAAAAAACCTCAAAAAATTATAGATTCACATACAAATTTGATTAACTGTGTTGTAAGAAATGGTCTAAATCTTTTTGCAGTGATTACTTGTCCACGCTGTGAGCAGCTCCTGAGGAAGGAGACTTCAGAAATTCACAGCTTTTATAGTAGACACCATGCCACCTCTATTCTTCCAGACACAGGGAGAGCCCCCTTGGCTACAGGGCTTGATACATGTAATTTGGTTGCCTTTCCATGTCAACTACTTCAAAATATTGAAAACATTTCCTGTAAAAAGTTCAGTATGATAGAGAATAGCCCAAAACCCATCATGGCCTGGACTGTAAAAGCCATGGTGTAGTTTTCAATGTCAAGCGGTCCTAGTTTACCGTACGTTACCAAGCCTCGTCATGTCATTAGAAGTAAGAGGTCTATCACAGACGGATCCATGGAGGTTTAAAAACAAGCACATTGCGATTTCCTAAACTTGTTTTTATTTGGGTTAATGTAATATTTAAATAGTTTACAGAATTTGCCTCGTTCTTCCATAAATCATCTAAATACAAGAGACCAACAACAGAAGTAATCAATCTATTGCACAGGGAGAGTGACGCCGGCTATGTCTTCCCTCGCCTCCAGCTTTATTTATTTGATACAATTTGTTCTATTGAACGCTGAGATGTGGAGCGGAGAGGGACAGATAATAATGCGATAAAGTTTGATGATTATATGTGCACAGAGCAGAAGTGGGATGAGGCGGGAACGAGTGGGTACAATGTAACCGCTTCCACGCCATGTGCAGAGCTAGCCCATAGCCATCAAAAGAATAAGAATCTTTATTTCTATGGCGCCAACATATGCCGCAGTGCTTTACAATTCAGAGGTTTATATACAAAGAATCATAAGTAACAGTTATAGAAGATACAATAATTACAGCAAACATAAAGACAACCCTGCTCATAAAAGCTTACAATCTACAATGGGGTGAGGTGGGGGGTGTGTGGGGGGCACAAGGTTCAAGTGCTTATGTACAATGACAGGCCAGCCATCTTGAAGCTATGGGGGACTGAGCCGCCACCAGACAATCTATGTAATGCTTTGGAGTGTAAGGGTACCTTCACACTTTAGCGACGCAGCAGCGAACCCACCAGCGATCTGACCTGGTCAGGATCGCTGCAGCATCGCTACATGGTCGCTGGTGAGCTGTCAAACAGGCAGATCTCACCAGCGACCAGTGACCAGCCCCCAGCCAGCAGCGACGTGCAAGCGACGCTGCGCTTGCACGGAGCCGGCGTCTGGAAGCTGCGGACACTGGTAACTAAGGTAAACATCAGGTATGGTTACCCGATGTTTACCTTAGTTACCAGCTCACACCGCTTAACTTAGCGTGTGCAGGGAGCAGGAGCCGGCACTGGCAGCGTGAGAGCTGCGGAGGCTGGTAACGAAGGTAAATATCGGGTAACCACCTTGGTTACCCGATGTTTACCTTGGTTACAGCTTACCGCAGCTGTCAGACGCCGGCTCCTGCTCCCTTCACATTCAGGATTGTTGCTCTCTCGCTGTCACACACAGCGATGTGTGCTTATCAGCGGGAGAGCAACAATAAAAAAACGAACCAGGGCTGTGTGTAACGAGCAGCGATCTCACAGCAGGGGCCAGATCGCTGCTCAGTGTCACACACAGCGAGATCGCTAATGAGGTCACAAAAAACGTGACTCAGCAGCGATCTCAGTAGCGATCTCGCTGTGTGTGAAGTACCCCTAAGGTAGACTTATTCTGAGAAATAGTGGAGGGGATATATAGGAGTTGACATCACAGTAAAGGTGAGGTATATTGGTTTCCTTTTACAAGTTCCTCCCCTGCACCCACCACACAAACTGCATAATGGGTCATGGCTCAGCTGAAAACTAGGACACGGAAAATACAACTCAAAGGGCGATGTGTAGAAAGATTGCCTGCTTTTTCCTAACAACTGTGAAAAAAAATGGTAAATATATACACAGTTTTCTGAAAAGGAGGTTCAAGCTAAAAAATCTAAAATGAAAATAACTTCCCTTCTTCCGATCTGGTACAGATGCCTCTTGGTCTATGTGACCATCACTGAGCAGACACCAATAATATGACGCGGGTCCACTGCAGCTGCTGGTACACAAGCCATCCGCATGTGACCGCTGCAGACAAAGACCAGAAGGACCACCAGAATAAGTGGTGGATCATATTTTTTTCCCCATAAACAGCCTACACTTGTACATGGACAGAAGATGGTAGATGAATGAAGAAAGAATGCACCGAGCTGCGCTAATAAGGCGACGTGGAATGTGGTCTTGGGTCTTCGTTAATTTTGGATTTAAATGTCAACTTCACATGGGAAAATTGGGGTGACACTTTGTACCACAAGGGTTTACTGCAGACAGAAAAGGTGTGTTCATAGGAGCTTACAGTCCATAATTGACAAGGACAAGGTAATAGAACAGGCCATAAGAGATACAGATATGACAGAGGATTTGTAAAGACTATGTAAGGACTTCGAGTGAGGCCTCATTGAGAAGTCCCATTTTCATGCATAGCACTCGCACTATTGAGAAAGTCTATGGGGCCATGATTTTTCGCAGACCGAGCAGTCCGCGGAAAGCGTGGAGACATGTTTGATTTTTATCTGGAAGTCAAGATCAAAAATCGGCAATGAAAGTCTATGGGGCAGTGAAAAAAATATCAGATCGCACTCTGATAACATCCTAGCACAGTCCGATTTTCAAACGACTGTCAGAAAAGGAGAAGGTGGAGAAACTTTTTTTTCCCCCTCCATGGAGACAAAAAAAAAAACAAAAAACAAAAACGGACAACACTCGAACCACACAACGATCAAAAACAAAGCCTCACAAAAAAAATTAAATTTTAAAAAAAATGGTCTTTTTTCCCCCATCTGTGGAAACAATGGACACCTCTTAGGCCAAGTTCACACTTCTGTTGTTTTGCATCAGTCACAATCCGTAGCCTTGAGGAATTACGGTATCCTGCAAAATATTTTGCAGGAATCCTGCTTTTCCCCATAGACTTCTATTAGTGACGGATTGCGACTGATGATGCTGCGTTGCATCCGCTGCGTCGCGGTCAGTCGTTTTTTAACTGACCGCCGGGCGGGAGCAAAGCAGCCTGTAACGTTTTTTGAGCAGCGCGATCCGTAGGATTTTGCTGCGCATGCTCTCTCTGGCTCCCTGGCCCCGTAATCAGGATAAACATCGGGTAACCAAGCAATGTGCTTTGGTTAGTTACCCGATATTTACAGTGGTTACGGGTGCAGGGAGCCAGCGCTAAGCTGGTATCCAAGATAAATATAGGGTAACCAAGCAAAAAGTGCTTTGCTTATACCCGATATTTACCCTGGATACAGTGTGCAAGGAGGCCGACACTTCACCACTCGGCTCCGCCCCCTCCCGCTCTCCGCATGTGTACACACACACACACACACACACACACACACACACACACACACGTCCCCAGCCCTGCAGTCCCCGCGGCACTGAAGTCCTCAGCTCCACGGCCCCGCTCGGCGCCGCCCCCTCGCGCTCCGCCCCCTCCCGCACTCCGCATGCATGTAGACAGACACACACACTCTCTCACTCACCTGTCCCCAGCCATGCAGACCGCGGCACTGACGTCCTCAGCTCCGCCCCCGAACTCCGTCCCCGAACTCCGCCCCAAACTCCGCCCCCAGCACACAACGGAGTCCGACAATGAAATTCTTTCTTTGTCATCCATTGTACAACGCATCAGTCACATGCGTCAAGCAACGCATGTGACTGATACAAAATAACGGAAATGTGAACTTAGCCTTAATGAGTCTTAAAACTATATGCTTATCATATATCAATTTATGCTATAAATTGTAGTGGGGGGGGTTTGGAATTTGAGGGAATTCCAGACGGTACGAGAGAAGCCTTGTGAGTGAGAGGAGAGATTATCAGTGGTAGAAAGAAAATTGTAACTACCAAAGCAAAAATTGTATGTAGGGATTTATCTGTGGATTAGTCAAGAAATGTAGTACCAACAGTATAGGATAGATTGGCTGATTAGTATGTTTGTAACTTAAATGGTTAAACACAGTATTAAAGTTATTTCCTTTGCATAAAACTCCAGATCCCTGAAAACTGGGTTCTGCAATACCTCTTATGGATAGGGGTGGAGGTGTGCATGCTAGTCCTACTCTCCTTTTATGGTCTAGGGAACTGCTGGACATACTGTATATCGCTTGTCTATATACAGTAGATAGCAACAAGCAAAGATGGAATGAAAGACTTATTATGGAGTGTCAAGATGGAAAACTCAAACAAAGGATTCCAGTCAATACAAAGAGTACAAAGATATTGACTACTGCCAGGTACGACTGAGACACTTGAAATGGACGGCAACAAACCGAAAGTTGTAAAAGACTTCAACCTACTCGGATCGATGATCACTCAAGATGCAGTGATGACACCGGAAGTCAAAAGGAGAACAGCTATGGGCAAATCACCAATGAAGTGACTGGACAAGGCCCTCAAATCGAGGAACATTTTACTGATGACAAAGACATGGCTCATACATAGTTTGGACTTTTCTGTACGGATGAGAAATCTGGACGATAAAGAAACAAGACAGAAGAAGAATGAACGCCTTTGAAATCTGCTGCTGAAGAAGGATGATGTCAAGAAGAACAAACAAGCCAATTTTAGAACAAATCAAGCCAAACATGTCACTCAAATCAAGGATCACCAAGCTACGACTTGCCTACTTTGGACCCCTTATACAAAGAAAGGAATCACTGGAGAAGGACATCATGATCAAAAAATAGAAGGAATAAGGCGAAGAGGAAGACCAGCAAATCGATGGCATGATACAATCAAAATTACGTAAGAGAAGATCCTGGTGGACCGATCTAGGCTGCACAAGACTGATCTTCCTACAGAGAGTTCATCCATCAAGTTGCCATGGCTCGAGATCAAACTGAAGGCCGTTAAATAATCCACTATTCCCATAGCCAATGAATGGAGCAGAGGCTGAGCGCTCACACCTGTCCTTTGAGTCTATTCAAGATGGGCCTCTGCAGAGCCCTCTCTCAGGATCTCTGGGACTCCCAGCATATATGTAATACCCCCAGCAAACAGCATATTTCCCTAGGGGAGGAAAGATCTTTCAATTCTAGAAATACTCCTTTTAAGGCAGTTTCTAGATTACAAAAATATGTCAGACATATACCGTACTATGTACAGATTATACCTCATGTAAACCTTAGTTCTGACACCTTTTAAACCAGCCCTATGTTTGACACAACAAACAGTCCCCTGTGGTGGCAGATCATCAGAGCGGTGTGTGACAGGCATGTTCCTTTCCATCGCTAAGCTAACCCCTTTCTTTGAATGCTATGAGAGAGAAGGGTGCTGGCTTGGCTATTGAATGAGCAGTTGGCAAACCCTCTTCTCACACTGCTCCGAGGACGCTCCGATACAGGAAACATTCACCTGCATTAGTGCAGGGCCAGAAGTGGAGCCGCTGAGTCCAAGGGGCAAAACATTGGAGGATTGATAACATAAGCAGAATAGTAACTTATGTTCTTGATGAAACTAAACGTCTAAATACATATATTTTTTCCCATGGACTACCACCTTAAAGTACCATATTTTTCGGACTATAAGGCGCACCGGATTATAAGGTGCATTAGCAATGAGTGCCTGCTAAGGTGCCTAGGTTCATATATAAGGCGCACCGGATCATAAGCCGCAGCGCATTAAGTTCATGACAGCTGCGAACACGCCAGGGCTGATCTCCGGAGTTCAGGTGAGCGCACCGGAGATCAGCCCGGCCTGTCTGCAGCTGTCATGAACTGAACCGCAATCGCCGGGGAATCAATCACTCGGTGCTCATGGTACAGTCTAGGCTGCAGTCTGGAGCTCACGTGAAAGCTCCGGAGTGCAATGCAGGTAACTGAATCCAGGCCTGGTATTACTGGAGATTACTCCGGTAGCCAATCCGACGCTGCTCTTATATACAGCATTCTAACATGCTGTATATAAGAGCGCAGGCCGCGCTGTAGAACAAACTCTTTCCTCACCTAAACCGGTCGCTCCGCTGCTGGTTGGCCAGATGGGTGGCGCTGTTCTCTGGGATTTTCGCCTTTTCTTTCGGCCATCTTGCTCCTCTGTCTTCTGAAGCCTGTGTGCATGATGCGTCCACGTCATACACACTCGCTGACACTGAGGTCCTTCGCAGGCGTCCTTTGATCTGCCCTGCTCAGGGCAGATCAAAGTACGATATTGTAGTGCGCCTGCGCAGGACCTCAGTGCCCACAAGTGTGTATAACGTGGACGTGTCATGCACACAGGCTTCAGAAGACAGAGGAGTAGATGGCCGACACAAAAAGGCGCCGGTCCCGGAGAACAGCACCTCCCATCTGGTCAACCAACACCGGAGCGACCGGTTTAGGTGAGTAAGCATGTCTCTTAACAGGAGGCATAATGCTTGCTTGTATTCATATATAAGGCGCATCGGACTATAAGGCTATGTGCCCACGGGCGCTCGTACCTGCGGATGTATCCGCTGGTACGAGCGCATGTTTCCCGCAGCTGCCCGCCGGCGTCCGCAGCCATTTTTAGCTGCTAGATTACAGCGGAATAGCTGCGGGAAACATGCGGAGATTCATGCGGCTTACCAGCGGACGTCCCGGCCTCTTATCTCCATAGCGGAAGGCCGGGACATCCGCAGGTAATTCCGCATGAATAATTGACATGCAGTTATACCTGCGGATGCCTACATCCGCAGCATGGTCGGCAGCTGCACTTTCCACAGCGTGGACACAGCACTCATGTCCCATAGGATAACATGGGGAGTGACTGTACATGCTAAAACCTGTGGATTTATCTGGAAAAATCCAGAAAAATCCGCAGGTTTTCCGCGGCAAAATCCGCAGAAACAAGGTCCCGTGGGCACATAGCCTTTGGCGCACTTTCGATTTCTGAGAAAATCATAGGCTTTTATGTGCGCCTTATAGTCCGAAAAATACGGTAAGGCTATGTGCGCACGTTGCGTACAGTCACTGCAGAAATTTCTGCAGCGATCTGAAGAGCACATGTGCGCTTTAAATCGCTGCAGAAATGTCCGTAGTGAAAGCCGATTCCATGCGCTCTGCCTGCAGCTCCTCCCATAGACAGAGCGGGAGCTGCCGGCAAAGCGCAGGAAAGAAGTGACATGTCACTTCTTTTTACGCAGCGCTTCGGCAGTAGCCGAAGCGCTGCGCTATTAAACGACACGTGCGCACGGCCCCTGCACAATCTCCATAGACTGTGCAGGGGACGCAGGACGCATGCAGTTACGCTGCGCTACAAAGCGCAGCGTAACTGCATGTATTTACGCAACGTGCGCACATAGCCTAAGAGATTCAGGTGCAGTGTTGGTGCTCTTTTACAAAGGGATTTTTAATGTCTAAAAATAGTGGCGTATAAGGCCGGGTTCACTGTGTTGCATGAAGACATACAGACTCAATAATACACATTTTTTATCATCTTTTTCTGCAAAGCATAGCAAAAGCATGGGTGAAGATTTGTCAGTTTGATGTGCTATCCTGATACACGTCATTATAAGTTAACGGGATCAGGAGGTGTTGATGGTAATGACAGCCATAGCAGAAGGCCTGCTTTATGTAAGCACCCGGGACAGCCCAGGAGTCACGTTTCTCAGACCTGCAGAAGGTGGATTACAAAATGTAAGCACGTAATGTAAACTTTAATTAAACAAAACTGGAGAATCCCTTTAATCTCTGGTGTAAGTGAAGGTGCAGAGAGCATCTGAACGCTGAATTGGTCGCGACAAAAGCCTGGTTAGCATATTTCAGCCTGGAAGGGCAAGACATCCATTTCAATGCACCAACGAAACAGGTTGTCTTTAATTTAATTGCTACGACGCTGCATATTTTAAAAGCCGCAGAGCTCGAGGTCTTTAAATGATTCAAGGCACATTATCGGGAGCGTTTCACTATAAATAATTAGTAAGAAAGTGGATGCATGGGGGGGGGGGGGGGGTAATACAACAAAATAATATAAAGCAATAACACTATAATGCGTGACATAAAAAACAACAATATTACTTGTCTCTTAGCTTGGCTTATATAGAGGGAACATTTTCTTTGACAACTTGTATATAAACACAAAGCGTGAGACTGTTCCTTCTTTACATAACATCTAGACACAATAACAACTGGAATTCCGAAAAGGAAGGAGAAAAAAAAAAAAATTATACAACACTTCCATATATTGAAGGCTGATTTATGACAATCTTATGCGGACACCGATCAATGTCATTAGTTACTTCTAGCAATACTGGACAAATTTCAGCAGCCAAGTGGCCGATGTCTCAAAGACCTACAGAAGAGATCCAAAAAAAGTACCGTACTCTTACCCTAAATACTACAAATCTACTGACCACCCAAGGCTGGATTCACTCACATTTATAAGATACGATCTGTGCTTTACTACAATTCCCAGAGCAACCAGGTCTTACCATTCCTCAAGTCTCCAGCAATTCATCTGCCTAAATGTTCACACGTGAACACTACAGTCACTTGGTGAATGTAAAGTAATTCACACATAGATTTTTCTGCAAATACACTGCAAAATCTACATGTCTTGAATCAGGATTTTGACGCATTATTGACCAGACATCATTCAGAATTCTGCAAAAAGAATAAACATGCTCCAGGTTTAAAAGTCTGCTTTTAATGTCAATTTATTTGCGTAAAATGTTCAATATATAGATTATATTCGTGTGACTTGCCAGCCACGTCCAGGGAGATTAGCTACAGTGCCATGGGTAAGCTTTTTGATTATGTTACAGACTGTGGACAAAGGAACATCAAGATCTCTAGAGATGGACTTGTAACCTTGACATTTAAATTTTTCAACAATTTTGGTTCTCAAGTCTTCATACAGTTCTCTTCTCCTATTTCTGTTCTCCATGCTTAGTGTGGCACACACATATACACAATGCAAAGGTTCAGCCAACTTCTCCCCTTTTTATCTGGGTTCAGGTGCAATTTTCATATTGCCCACACCTGATGGGCCCATGCTGGGGAACATGTATACAAGCATAAGGAACATATATACTAGGATGGGCATAATATACACCAGGATGGGCAGAATATACACCAGGATGGTGGACACATCATAGCCGAAAGTGTTCATGCCTGTGAAATTGTTCTATAAAATAAAGTATTTCTCCCTGAAAATTATTGCAATTACACGTTTTGTCATGCACACTTTATTTCATTTGCGAGTATTGTAACAAAAAAAAAAAAATTGGACATATTTTCACATAAAACCCCCAAAATGGACTACACAAAATTGTTGGCACCTTTCCAAAATTGTGAGTAAACAACTTTGCTTCAAGCTTGTGATGCTCATTCAAACTCACCTGTGGCAAGTAACAGGTGTGGGCAATAAGAAATCACACCTGAAACCAGATAAAAAGAGGAAAGTTAACTCAATCTTTGCATTGTGTGTCTGTGTGTGTCACACTAAGCATGGAGAACAGGAAGAGAAGAGAACCAAACTGTTGAAAAATATCAACAATCTCAAGGTTACAAGTCAATCTTCAGAGATCTTGATGTTCTTTTGTCCACAGTGCGCAACATAATCAAGATGTTTACAACTCATGACATTGTAGCTAATGTCCGTGAATATGCATGGAAGAGAAAAACTGATGAAAGGTTGCAATGCAGGATAGTCTAAATGTTGGATAATAGCCCCAATGAAGTTCAAAAGAAATTCAATCTTTAATGCTGGCTTAGGGTTCGTCAGTGTTAGCACGAACTGTCGACATTTTGATAAAATGAAAAAACACTATGACAGAGACCCAGGAGGACCCCACTGCTCATACAGAGATAAAAAAAATGCTAGACTGCAGTTTGCCAAAATGCACACAAGCCAAAATCCTTCTAGGAAAACATCTTGTGGACAGATGAGACCAAGATATAGCTTTTTGGTAAAGCACACCATTGTAGTATTTATACAAAACGGAATGAGGCTTACAAGGACAAGAACACAGTACCTACAGTCAGATATGGTGGAGATTCAAAGACATTTGGGGTTATTTTGCTGCCTCTGACACTGGATACCTTGACTGTGTGCAAATCATCAAGAAATCTGAAGATAGACAAAGGATTTTGAGTCACAATGTAGTGCTCAGAAAGCAAAGATTGTGTGCTAGGTCATGGGCCTTTCAGCAGGAAAATGATCTCAAACATACTTCACGCAGCACCCAGAAATGGATGGAAACAAAGCAGAGTTCTGAAGTGGCAGCAATGAGTTCGGATCCAAATCCCATTGGACACCTTTGGGGAGATCTTAATATTGCTGTTGGGAGAAGACGCCTTCACCTACGAGAGACCTGGAGCAGTTTGCAAAAGAAAAGTGGTCAGAAATTCAAGGTGAGATATAAAAGAAGCTGTTGATGTTTATAGGAAGCGATTGATTGCAGTTATTTATTCCAAAGGTTGTGCGACCAACAATTTTGTGCAGCCCATTTTTGGAGTTTTGTGTGAAATTGTGCTTAAGTTTTTTTGTCCCTCTTCATTGAAGTATTTCTAATGTCTGAACTTTTTTTTTTATCCATTAATTCTTAGTAATGGAGAAGTTAAAAATAAGACTGGATAAAAGACCTGTGGTACCCAGCAGTTTCCTGATAAATTATGTCACATGATCACTGCAGGCAACCGGCAGATGCTGATGGGCGGCAGCGGTCTGGAGAATTTGTTTCTGTCAGGAGACTATTGGAGGATACAGCCCTGAGACTGAAGTAGCTGTATTGTTCAGTATATAAGCATTGATTTTTCTTTCTTAGCATCTGCAGCATTAATTAATAAGGGGTTATCCAGTAGGAACAACCCTTTAAAAGGGAACCGGGTCACCAGATTTTTACCTATTTAAACTAAAAGAATCCCCTTCTGCAGCTCCTGGGCTGCGTTCTATGAAGGTGCACCTTGGCCCTGACTCCCCTTCCAGACCCCAAATATAATTTTATAAAACGTGGCTGTTAGGTATGCCAATTACCTTGGTTGGCCAGATGGGCGGGCTCATTTTCTCCTCATGTCCCCCCTCCTGCCGCTGATCGCCGTCCTCCTTCCTTGATTGATGGGATGACGCCTCCTTCATCCTCCTCCTCGCGCAGGCGCAGTTCGCTCTGCCATATCGCAGCCAGAGCAGAAAACATAGCTGCCCTAGCTCGCGCCGGTGACCTAAATTCGCAGGCGCGAGATTATGGGCGGGTACGAGCATGGCGCTGGTGAGGTTGGCGCTGTGCATGACCTCACCAGCGCCATGCTCGTACCCGCCCATAATCTCGCGCCTGCACATTTAGTTCACCGGCGCGAGCTAGGGCAGCTATGTTTTCTGCTCTGACCGCGATATGGCAGAGCGAACTGCGCCTGCGCGACGAGGAGGATGAAGGAGGCGTCATCCCATCAATCAAGGAAGCAGGACGGCGATCAGTGGCAGGAGCAGAAAATGAGCACGCCTATCTGGCCAACCAAGGTAATTAGCATACCTAACGGCCAAGTTTTATAAAGTTTTATATTTGGGGTTTGGAGGGTGAGTCAGGGCCAAGGTGCACCTTCATAGAACGCAGCCCAGGAGCTGCAGAAGGGGATTCTTTTAGTTTAATAGGTACAAATATGGTGACAGGTTCCCTTTAAGGCCATGTCCAGAGAAGCGCTATAATATGCAGCTGTACAGCACTTTGTTGGGTCACTAATTTATTCTCCTCTAGAAGACAAGGAGGTTCAGTGAGCCCCATGCACTAGAGTTGAGCTCTGTCATGGCTCTGCAGAAAACCTCCATCACAACCATGTAATTTCACTGCATTTGGACTCAGAGCGGATATACAGTAATTACACAGAATTATTATTAAATGGGCAATAGCCATCAAATCACAATTATCAGCTATTTGCATTGGCCTTGCATTTGCATCATTTCCCTATGGCTAATGTGACAAGTGTGATGAGGAGTTGTGAATATCAGCAAAGCATAGCGCCATGTGCAGTCATTTCCCAGTCAGGTTAGTACAGGGATGTCAAACTCAAATACGCAGAGGGCCAAAGTTAAAAACTTGGACAAAGTCATGAGCAAAACTTGTTGAGGGCCCCACATAGCCCTCCATCCAGAATTGTGGGCCCCACATAGCCCTCCACCCAGAATTGTGGGCCCCACATAGCCCTCCACCCAGAATTGTGGGCCCCACATAGCCCTCCACCCAGAATTGTGGGCCCCACATAGCCCTCCATCCAGAATTGTGGGCCCCACATAGCCCTCCATCCAGAATTGTGGGCCCCACATAGCCCTCCATCCAGAATTGTGGGCCCCACATAGCCCTCCATCCAGAATTGTGGGCCCCACATAGCCCTCCATCCAGAATTGTGGGCCCCACATAGCCCTCCATCCAGAATTGTGGGCCCCACATAGCCCTCCATCCAGAATTGTGGGGCGGGTGGACTGTAATTTATGCTCGGAGTGGAAGGCGAATGCAAGATTGAGTGAGTGGCGATCAATTAACCCCACTGCACTCGCAGCCTCGTCACGTGCGGAGAAATCTGCACACAACTTTACATTACAGTTTATTAGCCAAAAATAAAAAAAAAACTGGTCAATAGTCCAGGCACAGGTATGACTGACACCAACCTTCACCTATGTAGTTACATGATTATGCAGGGCAACTGAATTTTTTTTATCCCAAGTCTTTAAGAATAATAACTTGGTGATGGTTTCTAAAAGTTTGGTTCTATAAATAAACTGAAGCCAAACGCTGAACAGAGCCAACGGGAAGAGGACACATCAAATCCACAGAGACTGAAAAGATAAGATATTTTATCCTTCTTTTATTACTTCCTTCCTAGCACAAATAATAATCTGCTTGTTGGGTGTTAGGCTATGTGCGCACGTTGCGTACAAGCCCTGCAGAAATTTCTGCAGCGATCTGAAGAGCACATGTGCGCTTTAGATCGCTGCAGAAATGTCCGTAGTGAGCGCCGATTCCATGCGCTCTGCCTGCAGCTCCTGCCATAGACCGTGCAGGAGCTGCCGGCAAAGCGCAGGAAAGAAGTGACATGTCACTTCTTTTTGCGCAGCGCTTCGGCAGTAGCCGAAGCGCTGCGCTCTTAAACGCCACGTGCGCACGGCCCCTGCACAGTCTCCATAGACTGTGCAGGGGACGCAGGACGCATGCAGTTACGCTGCGCTACAAAGCGCAGCGTAACTGCATGTTTTTACGCGACGTGCGCACATAGCCTTATACAGCAGACGTGGTCATAAACAATTACTGATGGACATCACGCTCAGATTGTTACACATAAGCCAATAATGAGAATAAGAACATGGGAAATAAGAACCTAAGTAATTGCCCTGTACATAAATCATAAACGCACCTTCATTATGTTGTGAACCACGACTACCAAGCATGGCAGGTTAGGGCCAATCCATTAATATGCAAAAGGAATCTGTCAGCAAGCTTGTGCTCCCCCATCTGAAAGCAGCATGATGTAGGCAAAGAGACCCTGAATCCAACAAAGTATCACTTACTGGGTGCAGCAGTTCTGACACAACCAGAACTTGCAGATTTAGCATGTAGCAGAGCTGAAAAAGTTGACCCCATCCACAGCATGCTCTCTATTTACAATGTCTATAGACAATGAGCTGCTAATCACAAAAGGGGGCGTGCCAGACTACCAGGCATGCCGTTACTGTAGCCCAAGCAATGATAAGTTCCTAGTGCTAAAGCAATCATTGCAAGTAAACAATAGCACAAAGCCTGATAAGCGACACATTGTTGAATGCTGTTATTTTACCTCTACAGCATGCAGTCTTCAGATTAGGCCTTCTTCACACATCTGTGTCTCTGGTACATGTGAGGTCCATTTTCACACATACTGGAGACATGGACACATGTGGACCCATTAAAACGAATGGGCTTGGTCACACACCCGTGTTTTCACACAGCACATGTGTCCGTGTGGAGTACACACGTGTGCATTCGTGCCACTAGGCGACATGTCTGTTTTCTGCCAGGGGCATGGATGTCACACGGCCCACACACTGATGTGATCCATGTGACACGTACCAGAGAAAACACAGGTCATATAAAAATAAAAGAATTTTCATACTTAACCGTCTCCAACGCTGCTGCTTCCAGGTCCCGCTCATTATGCTCATGCATATTCACTGCACTCACTGTGGGCACTGAAGCAACAGGTGTGCGAAACAGCAGCGCTGGGGACAGGTAAGCATACCAGCTCATGCTGTCCATGTGCTAGCACGGATAGCATAGAGACAGCACATGGAAACACACACACACACACACACACACACACACACACACACACTTCACCACGGACCGTGCAAAATGTTCGTGTTTTGCATGGATGTGTGAAGGAGGCCTTAGGCTATGTGCGCACTTACCGGATTTTGCCGCGGATTTTCCGCGGATTTGCTGCATGTTTCGCTGCAGAAAATGTTCATAACATCTCTGCAGTGAATCACCAGCAAATCCTATGGAGAAAAAAAATCCTGTGCGCACTAGGCGGAATTTGACAGCTGCATGTTTTGCTGCGGGAATCCCGCAGCAAAAACAAGTGCATGTCACTTCTTTTCCGCACATCGCTGCGGGATTTCACTCCATTGACTCCAATGTTAATCATGAAATCCCACAGGGAATAACGCAGGAAGCAAATTCTGTGCGGTTCACTGCGTTTTCCTGCGTTATTCCCTGCGGTATTTCGCGGTTTACCTCCGGTAATGTACATCGCTTGTCTGCGGTTTGCAGGGAAGTGATGTCATTACAGGAAGAGGAAGCCGTGCAGAGAGTAAACACACACACATCATACACACACACACAGACATCACAGACATAGAACACAGACACAGGACACATAGAACACACATAGAAAGAAAACGGAAATATAGAAAACAAAGAACGTGGGCTCCGCTGCATATTTACCGTCCAGCCGAGGTAAGCACACAGCGGCGGCCCGGTATTCTCAGGCTGGGGAGGGAGAGGGGCAGGGATAATGTCCCCTGCCTCACTCCCCCTCCGGCAGCCGAGAATATCAGCCGCAGCTGCCCCGGCACTGTCGCATGCATTATGCGGCACTACCGGCGTGTCCTCGGCTCTTCTTGCCACCGTGTAGCAGTGGTGGCAAGGTAATACAAGGGGTTAATGGTGGTGGATCACCGCCATTAACTCCAGGCTTGATCATGGCAGCGTCTATGTGACAGCTGACATGATCAACCCGTAAGTAAAGTGAATAAAACACAGACACCGAAAAATCCTTTATTTTAAATAAAACCAACAAGCCTCGTTCACCCTTTTATTAACCCCCCCAAACAAAGCTCCGGCGTAATCCACCGCTCCGACGTCCTGCTCTGCTTCCATCCAGCCGCGACTGTCACAGACACAGCGCTGAATGCAGCAGACAGCAGAGGTAATTACCGGTCATTTCCCACGGCCGGTAATGTGAACTCACTGCCGACCGTGGGAAATGCAGCGATCTGTCCTCTATCTATCCCTCTATCTATCTGTCTATCTATCTATCCCTCTATCTATTCTTCTGTCTATCTACTATCAGAATTAAATGTATTTTTTTTTTTTTCTTCAATGTGCTTTATTGCATTGAATGCAATAAAGCACATCCCAACCCGCACGCGGCAAAACCGCGGCAATACCGCGAATAATACCGCGGTAAAACCGCAGCAAACCGCATGCGGTTTTCGGATGCGGTTTCCCGCGGTTTTTTACCGCGGGTGCGGTAATCTTTGAGAGGATGTGGAATTTTCTCAAGAAAATTCCATTTCCCAGTGCGCACAGAGCCTTACATAGGAAAACCCTGCTGACAGAATCCCTTTTAGACAGCGCAAGTTAATAGATACAATTTGCATCTAGCACTTGGATATTACCTGTTTCAGTGACCAATTTGATTTAAACAAGTTGTCATGTGTGCACAGTACAGATGGTAACGTTACACTTTTAAGGGTCTGATTGCTGGGACCATCACATTTACCAAAACAAAGGTCTTTTAGCCTCAGGATGAATTAAGCCATGATGCCAATGCACATGGCTACACACAGGCTATTTATTTTATTTTATAGTGCCCTTATTTCCAGAACGCTGTACAGCCACAAACAGTTTTACACTGCGCAGCAATCATTTAGCCATATTTAGCTGTGTACAAACACATTAAACTAAAGAGATGCAAGGGCAGACCGGTACAATGGGGGAGGACACTGCGCAGATATCACAATCTACAAAGAAAGGGGGAAGGATACATTTGTCCAGGGTATGAGCTGCCGATATGACTGTGCAGTGGTGGCAGGGGTATTACAGGTTGGAGGCGTTCTTGAAAAGGTGGGTTTTCAGATTGTGACTAAAGACTCTAAAGGTCGGGGAAGTGTACGATGGTTGGGATAGTGAGTTCTAGAGTAGGGGAGGGATGAGAGAAATCTTGCACATGGTCATGCGAGGATGAGCCAAGAGTAGAGCAGAGAAGACCATTTTGAGATGACCGGAAAGTATTAGCTTTTGTAGGTTATTAGTTTGCACTGGAAGGATTCTCTGGGCAGTGGGAGCCAACGGAGGGTTTGGCAGAGGCAACAGAGCAACAAGGGAAGAGGTGGATTAATTGGGCATTAGAGTTAATGGAGTCTTCCACTTCTTAAAAAAATAAATAAATCTAAATATATAATATATAATATATAATATATAATATATATATATATATATATATATATATATATATATATATATATATATTTATTTCTCTGCGATATAGGGGACTTAGCTACTACATAAATTATAATACACTTCTACATTTTAGTGGTAAGGTGCTGAAGAAAATGTATTTTAATTCGGCAAATGGGGGTGGCTGGGGTACACCCTTGGCATTGCCAAAGACTCAGTGATCATTTGTCTGGGTGAGAGCAGCTTGAACTTAGCCCATATGTCTGTGTGTGAGCACTGACACTGCCTGAACCTGATTTCAATGTCCTCGGCAGGAGCACGGACACTGTGAGCACAGGACAGGGTTCAGGAAGTGTCGGTGCGGGCACATTCTCCTTCCAACAGTTACTGCTCATTACACTGATACACCTGGGAATGTAGCGAGTGAGCAGCTTCAGAGAGGAGAAACCGGCTATCCACACGACTGTGTGCGCCCTGGCTCAGTGCACGCCGGCACACACCCAGGCTGAAATTAGGCAGCAATGATTATGTCAATCAGAAGTAGGCACAACGGAGCCATTGGCCACATTGATGGTGCACTGAAGCTTCTACATTTGCATTTGAAATTAAAGTAATTTTCTCGCGCACCTTACCCCCATCACGTGACCATGCTATGATATTTATAGGGGCTACGCCCAATATTTCACTGTTCAGCTAACTTTATATGCGTTTTGGAGGTGACAAACTCCATTTAAGGCCCTTGGGTATTGACACCAAGTCACAGCAGTAACCAGGCACGGAATTGCACAAAAGGAGCTGGCCCTATAGAAAGAAGCCAAAAGCGGTCGCTTGAGCTAGAACAGGCAATTAAGGCTGAGTTCACATGTCCAGTAATCATCCATTAGAACAGATCCTGCAGCAATCTATTGACAAAAAAAGTTGTGCAAACACTATTTTTTTGTCCTTTTTGGGAAAAAAAAAAAAAAATAAATAAATAAATAAATAAATAAATAAATAAATAAATCTGTTAACCGATTGCTATATAGCCATTTGTTTTTCTTTCATTTGTAAAGAATTTGTTTTTTGCTTACTGGATCAGTTTCCAATGGAAGATAAATAGCAATCAGTTAACAAATCCTTTTTCCATAGACTCCAATGTTAAAAGCCAATCCTGCAAAAATCAATTTTTTGAACATTACTGCCGGACCCGTTCTCGGATGATTACAGGACATATGACCGTTACCTAACAGAAATGGGGCCAAAACAACACAATATTGAACTTTTTTTGTATGTATCATGGTTTAGAGGTAGTAGTGTATATCACCAGGGCATGCGGAAAGCGATCACTTATCCATAGGACATTCATAGGAGATTTATCTGTAACGCATTCCAGCTTGTATTTAGAGCAGTCCGTTATTTCTTATTGCACCATCTAATCTGGATGTGTTAGAAACTATTACAGCTTGCGGTGAAGGGGATTATACACAAGGAACAAGCAGAACAAATGCAGAAAAGACCATCTTAAAATAAAAAATTAGGGTATGTGCACACAGAGTCTTTTTCAGGTAGACTTCACCTAAAATCCATCTAAAGAAATGCTTAGGCTACTTTCACACCTCCGGTTTTTGCTCTGCGGCACAATACGGCGCTCTGCAGAAAAACCGCAACCGTTTTTTTTGCCGCCGGTTGCGTTTTTTTTCCACAGACTTACATTAGTGCCGTATTGTGCCGCAGGGGCTTGCGTTCGGTCCGGTTTTTGCCGCATGCGGCAGATTTAGCCGATGCCGCGGCCGGATGGAACGTTGCCTGCAACGTTTTTTGCTCCAGCAAAAACCACCGCATCGCGCCGCATCCAGCCGCTGCGGCGCATTTTTCAATGCATGCCTATGGACGCCGAATGCGGCGCGATGCGGGAAAAAACACATCCGGCCGCCGCATGCAGTTTCTTCCACTGCGCATGCTCAGTAGCATGCCGCAACCGTTAAAAAACGGACCGGCCGCATGTAAAAACTTATGCAAAGGATGCGGTGTTTTCACCGCATCCATTGCATAGGTTTCACAGCCGGATTGAGCCGCACGGCTCAAACCGGATGTGTGAAAGTAGCCTTAAAGGGAATCTGTCAAAGAACCACCCAAACTAATGATATGTGCATGTAACTCCTGCAATACCTTCATATGGTTAATCTGTTTCAGAAAAATCAGGGTTTAAATTGAAATGCAAATGAGGCTGGATAGCTGTTGGAGATCTGAAGGCTCTGTCACTCCAGCTCTATTCCCTGCCCAGTGCCACCTCCTCTATGTTGTGTGACTCCAGGTAAGGGCTGCTTCTCACTTGCGAGTTTCTCGCAGTAGAGCAATGCGAGAAAAACTTGCATTGAAATCGGACACATGTTAGTCAATGATTCAGCTCTCATCTGCGATTTTTTTCTCAGTCCAAATCGGACCGAGAAAAAAATCGCAGCATGCTGCTTTTTTGCGAGTTTCTCGCACCATTTGTCCCAATGATTTCCTATGGAAGGGGATTAAAAGTAGCATCACACACGCGCACCACCGTTCACATTTGCGAGTGTGGCAGTAACTTCGCTCATTAGATGAATGTGACAGCACATTCCCATAGGTTAATTAAATGACACATGTGTAATAGCTTTTATCTAATTAAGATGTTGCATGAAACTAGCATCGCAATCGCAACACACACGCGAGCAAAAAGCATCGTACTTGCGTTGCACTCGCACCTAACGTGAACTAAAATCAGCCGAGTATTTTTCAGCCCAGTCGGACCGATTTTACTCGCATAGATGTGTTTCCACCCTAAAGGAGTCATCAGTGAAGCAGGAGGAGGAGGCAGAAACGCTGGGCAGAGATTAGACCTGGAGTGACAGAGGCTTCAGACCTGCAAATAGCTCTTCAGATATTTGGACATAAATTAAAATACTAATTTCTCAGTAACAGACTGACCATGTAAAGGTATTGCTGGACGTGTCTTTGAAAGAGATACATATAAAATAGTTTATATGTAGGGGGTCGGTGGGGTAAATCCTGCTAAAAGATTCCCTTTGAAATTATTAACATATGCACTGAAATATCAAAACAACTTGCTGGGCATATGCTCAAACCTGTTTTAGCAGCTTCAGGCTTCAAAAGGCGTGATGTGGTTACAATAAGTGACCCAACTAATCCTTTAGTTTGTGCATAGTTCAAAAAAAATAAATACATAAAAAGGTACAGTGTAGCGGGCTTTACACGTTGCGACATCGCTAGCGATTGCTAGCGATGTCGCGTGCGATAGCACCCACCCCCGTAGGTGGCACGATATGTGGGGATCGCTGCCGTAGAGAACATTATCGCTACGGCAGCGTCACACGCACATACGTGTGCAGCGACGTCGCTGTGACCGCCGAACAATCCCTGCCTCAAGAGGGAGGTGTGTTCAGCGTCACAGCGACGTCACTGCAGCGTCACTAAGCGGGCGGCCAATAGAAGCAGACTGGCGGAGATGAGCGGGACGTAACATCCTGCCCACCCCTTTCCTCCCCCATAGCTGGTGGAGCAAGGTAAAATGTTCGTTGTTCCTGCGGTGTCACACACAGCGATATGTGCTGCCGCAGGAACGACGAACAACATTGTACCTGCAGCAGCAACGATATTAAGGAAAGGAGCGACGTGTCAACAAGCAATGATTTTTCACGTTTTTGTGCACGTTGATCGTCGCTCATTGGTGTCACACGCTGCGATGTCGCTACCAGCGCCGGATGTGCGTCACTAACAACGTGACCCCGACGATATATCGTTAGCGATATCACAGCGTGTAAAGCACCCTTTACTCTCTGAATTCCCACCAAACACATGAATGCTGCGCTATACAAGTCTTTTTTTTTTTTAAAAGAATGAAAAGTTTTTTTTTCTAGTACCTTTTAGGCTGAGTTCACATGTTCTGCAAACACAACTTTTTTTCCCCGCTGTAAAATAACTGATGTCTTCCGGATCCGTTTTTTTTTTTAACATTGGAATCTATGGAGAATGGATGCATTAACGGATTATTTGATTCTTGCATTTGTAAAGGATCTGTTTTTTTCTTACAGGATCTTTTTCAAATGGAAGATAATAGCAATCCGTTAACTGATCACTTCTCCATAGACCAGACCTGGGCAAGGGGCGGCCCGCGAGCCACATCCAGCCCGCCTACTGTCTGTGACCGACCCGCCCATCCTCAGCCGGTGCAGTGGAGCCAAGCTAATGTGGGCCGGGCAGGGAGCGATCCTGCAGCTCCGCACAGTCAGTGCAGGCAACGGAACGCAGGAATCTCTCCTCTGTTCCCTGCCGGCACTTTCTCTGTGACACACGCGCACGATCTGATGTGGTCAGTACTGCGCGGCATGTGTCATTCAAAAGTTCCCGCCCGGCAGGAGAAGCGACACAGCATTGGCCTTCAAGGACAGAAGCGGCGGTGGAGGCCCCTTGGAGAACAGCATCGGTGCAGCCAGGGCCCGTACAAGAGAAGGAGCAGCTCATCGGGGGGCCCGTACGGAGGTGCCTGAGGACGGGGACAATAACAAGGGAGAGGTAAGTAGTGACTAATAAGCGGAGATGGGGACAATGGGGGAGGGGGTGGGGGCTGGTGACTAATACTGGAGGTGTAGTGGTGTGGTTTTACAGGTGTAGTATATGGTGTTGTGTATATAGTGGTGTAGTATATAGTGGTGTAGTACTATTACAGCTGTAGTATATAGTGGTATAGTATATGGGGGTGTTGTATATAGTGGTGTAGTATATAGCGGTGTAGCAAGTGGGGGTGTAGTGATGTAGTATATTACAGGTGTATATGGGGGTGTAGTGATGTAGTTTATTACAGGTGTAGTATATGGAGGGGGTGTAGTGATGTAGTATATTGGGTAGAACTGAGCTAATTATATTAGTCCGGCCCTCTAAAACCATCCCAATTTCTCATGCGGCCCCAGGGGAAAATTAATTGCCCACCCCTGCTATAGACTCATGTTAAAAAAAAAAAAAATGAAGGATTACTGAACATGTGAACACAGTCTAAAGGGTACTTTACACGCTGTGATATCGGTACCTATATCGCTAGGGGGTGTACCCGCCCCCATCGGTTGTGCGTCACGGGAAAATCGCTGCCCGTGGCGCACAACATCGCTAACACCCGTCACACGGCCTTACCTTCCCTGTGATGTCGCTCTGGCCGGCGATCCGCCTCCTCTCTAAGGGAACGGGTCGTGCGGTGTCACAGCGACGTCACACGGCAGCCGTCCAATAGCAGAGGAGGGGCGGAGATGAACGGCCGAACATGCCGCCCACCTCCTTCCTTCCTCATTGCCGGTGGACGCAGGTAACAGATGTTCCTCGCTCCTGTGGTGTCACACATAGCGATGTGTGCTGCCACTGGAACGACGAACAACATCGTACCTGCAGCAGCAACGATATTAAGGAAATGAACGACGTGTCAACGAGCAACGATTTTTCACGTTTTTGTGCTAGTTGATCGTCATTGGTGTCACACGCTGCGATGTCGCTAACGGTGCTGGATGTGCGTCACTAACGACGTAACCCCGACAATATATCGTTAGCGATGTCGTAGCGTGTAAAGCACCCTTCAGAGTATGCATTCAAGGAGTGAATATGTTGTGGATTTTCCAGCGATGATTTGCCAGCATTATAGTAGAAGCATTGGGAGATTTTAGCAATGCTCATTCATGTTCTGTGAATAAAAACCCACAATAACAATCCACACCTTGTTACCACCTCACTATATGCAGCAAGTCAGTGTATACTGCAGATATTATCTGGGGACTTCACCCTTTACAATAAGCGGTTGCAGGATTTATGCAATGAAGAAAAGAAAAAAAAGCTATATTATATTTCACATTACTACTAAAGACGACTAAAATTGTATCTGATCTTTTAACTCCCCCCACGCCAGGCAGCTTTATGGGTACAGTTGGGGTGATGATATAAATACATACATCTGAATAGGATGGAGAGAGGAGTAAAGTGCAGGAGTGCTGGCGGCTCCATTTATCTGGCTCGCAGAGCAGCAGGTCTGGCTAATCCCCTCTTAGGCCATGTGGACACAGTTAATCAGGCTTTGCGGGAGATTGTTTGCATTGTCTCTCAAAAAACAAGTTTAGAATAAAGATTATTTAATCGTTCTCCTAGGTGTGCAGCGGGAGGCTGTCTGCTCTGTAATATGCAGCCATGGAGAAGAAGACGGGTTTACAGGAAACGGATACCTGCCCATTGGTTTCATTGGGCTCTCCCACAAATAAATATCACAAAACAGATTACAGAAAACATAAAGTGTTAATTGTGAAAGGCAAAACAAAAAAAATATATATGGTACTGTGTATACATGTATATTTATTACATACTTGCTATGGTGGCTACTGGGGAAAGTACTTTTCGACATTCGATTCTTATCGGCTGGACTCCATACTAGCAGCGTACAGGAGAATCCAGGAGGTCGGATCGAGTAGTGATGAATGTGCCCTGGGGCTTCTTTTTGTAAAAGGGGGTATTTACAGGTGTGAATAGAGTTAATGACATGTGACGCCACCTGTGGGTTGCGGTTAAGGATAGAGAACCACCACTGCTAAATGTGGGTACTCCCAGAGCTGGTGGTGATTGCAGCAATGATGTTAGGCCCTCCGCAGGTAGGGCCATGCCTGGGAGATTATGAGGGATAAGAACGGAGACCACACCAGGTTGTCTTTAACAGTCTCTACTCATTTGAACCCAGGGGTTGCTGGTTCAGGTCCCTTGGAGTATCAGTGCCAATGTGGTGACCCAAGTTGCTCTGTCCCCGGCACTCTGTTGGTTGGGTCCCCGTAGCGTGGAGAATTTGGGGCCTGACTGTCCCTATTGGGGTACAGTCTCCTCCTCCGTACGGCGGGCAATGCGGACCCTGTGGGGAGGTAAGTGTCCGAACCCCGATCCTAGTTTACTGATAACGCCCCCGGATTGTTTGGTTCGGTGAAGTCCGTGAAGGTGTCCACACCGGGCATGTATTTATCAAGCCAAGTAGAACTAGCGCCTGATCTAGGGCCCTGTGCGTGCTCCGGTACCCGACCTGGTGACCTCTCTCCTGTGCCCCCGGGTCACCGCTGCATGGACCCAGCTCAGGTACATCCACAAACCTCTCCTGTGTGCCACACTTCTCTCTACCCTCTACTTACCCCTCCCACTAGGCTGGCTAATACCTGGGACTCGTTCTTTTCCATGGCGACCATCCCCTTACATGGTTAACCCTCTATGCCCGGGGTGGAGTGGAGAACTAGAATTTTGGTTGTGCTTTGGTGGTATCGGCATTAATACTCCAGGTCCCAGGGGGTAGGTCCTGCATCCCCAATAGGATGCAGTTCCTTGTAGTGCCCTGAGTGGCTCAGGGGCGCCACATGATCACCAGCAGTGGACGCTCTTTAATAATTCCATCAGTTACATCCCGTTCAGTGTGATCTATCGGAGTAAGTTAATATTTATTCAAGGCACAACTCCTGTTAAAAGGATTTATATAAAATGTTTAATGTCTTTGAAATACTCTTCTCGTCCATCTTAATAACGAGGAGACGTTCAGAATAATCTCTCCCGACTGCCCAATAAACATATACGCTTGTGCAGGAGAGCCTGTATGTCTACTCCAATGTAGAGGGAGCGGCATCTCTGGTGTTGTGTCCCTCCCGGGGGAGCCAAGGATCGGGCCGGGAGAAATCCCACATAGCAGATAAACATTACTGAATCGCTTTCTAGTTGAGATATAAACTGTACAGAAATTCCAGAGAGAAATCAGCAGAACTTTCAGCTTCATTTTGGGTGTGGAACGGCAAATAAAACTAAATATAGATCAAAATTAGTACAAGATACATCAAGTTACAAAGTTACTCAACTTTTTATATAGATTGTAAAAGGAGCCTGTCAGAGGCTCTGCAGCCTCAAAACCACAGTAAGGTGCAGGGAGAACACCTATAGGAACATAGCATTATTCAGGACACCGATACTGCCGTCACCGAGTAGGGCAGGAGGGTCCGGGAGTCTTCAGACGCCGCACATGAAGAGCCACTTCCAAGGCAAGAGGAATAAAAACCTTAACCAAGGCTGAGTCCACATGTCCAGTAATCAATCGTCCGTTAGAACAGATCCAGCAGCAGTTCGCAAAAAAAAGTTGTTAAACACCTGACTTCAGCTGAATACGTTTTTTGGTTTTTTTTGTTAGTTTTTTTTTTTTTTTTAAACACCAAGTCTATGGAAAATGGATCCATTTAATTTCAATACATTCTTCTTTCATTTGAAAAGGACACTTACCGGATTTGTTTCAAATGGTTAAAGAAAAACAAAAACAGATGAACATTTAACGGATCTGTATTCCATGTCAAAAGTACGGCTCCAGTTCAAATCAGCATTATTTTTTTTAGCTGGACAAGAAGTTATGTCTGCACAACTTTTTTTGTCAATGGATTGCGTCTGGATCGATTCTAAGGTTACGCGCCCACCTGCGGGGCCACGAGTCTCAACCCCAGAAGACCGCAACTGCTCGTGCCGACGATCCGGGCTCAGGCATTGCGGTCTCTCTCTTCCCCCTTCTCCCTGCGGAGAACACTCGCAACTCCGCAGCAAAGAATTGACATGCCTGTGACTCGGAAAGCAGCACCATAGGTCAGTTTACGCTGCGGGCAGTACATGCACAGTGGGCACAGCATTTCTAGAAATCCCATCCACTGTGCTTGTACTGTATATTGCAGCGTTTTGGACGCAGCTGAACCACGCTGCGTCCAAAATGCTATGAACACATGTATCTCAACAGATGATTACTAGACAGGTGAACATAGCTTAAGCTGCAAGTAGCAAAACCCAGTACCATCAGCAGTTGTGTGGGGGCCAAAACTTTGCTTGCTTTAATACATACAATCAGGCAATTGTGGACTAATATGGATCAACTTTTATTGTAAATTAGCACTAGTAATGAGCGAGCACTACCATGCTCAGGTGCTCGGTACTCATTAAGACCAGTTAGATGCTCAGATGGGCAAAACTCAAGTACATTGGAACCTTGGATTACGAGCATAATTGGTTCTGGGACTGTGCTCTTAAACCAAGTTACTCTTCTATCAAAGCAAATTTTCCCATAGGAAATAATTGAAACACAGACAATTCGTTACACAACCCAAAAATATTTACTGTATTTATACAAACTTATTACAGTAATACAAAATAATGTCCTGTATTCATATATAATTACAGTACACTATTACAAAATACTGTACAGTACAGGAAAACCATGTAAAACAAATTAAACTGCACGTTAGCTTACATTAAAATTGGTGTGTGCGAGAGGCACCATTTAAGCAATGGGCTGTACTGGTTAGCAGAAAGAAAGAACAATACTATATCCACAAATTCAAATTGATAGACATGCTATATAGTATATACTGCACAATGACATACTGTGTACAGTATACAGTACACATTTACAGAAAGTTACCTCCAGAGCGGGTCAGAGCGCAGTGAAAGGACTGAATTGGAGGTGTGCACGGTGAGGATTTGCTCTTCTTGCAAAGCATTGCTCTTAAGCCAAATTACAAATTTGTAAAAAGCTTTGCTTGTCTTTCAAAACACTCTCAAACCAAGTTACTCTTAAACCAAGGTTCCACTGTACCTGAGTATACTGGTACTATAGCAGTTTTTCGAAGATTTCGTCTATTGACTTCCATTATACTCTGCTAGGAGAGTCGCACCCATCCGAGCATACAACTGGTCTTAAATAGAACTGAGAACCCGACTATGGTAGTGCTTACTCATCGCTAATCAGTGCATGTAAATTCATTCTTTCAATGGTTTAGCAGTCAAGGTGTAATGCGATGTCAAATCGGTCAAGTGCATGCTGCATTCTCACTTTGCTCCATGCTCCTTTACCATGTGAGGGTTTCATCTGATCAGTAAGGGTATGTGCCCTTGATCAGAACTCACTGCGTCCTGGATGCATCAGGTCCTGACCCGCGGTTGTGCGAAAACTGTAGTCCGGAGAACGCAGCTGCTCATCAGGGTTCAGTGAGCTGCGGTCTCTCGCTTGTATTCGCCCTACGGAGGACGCCGCGAATCCGCAGCGAACAATTGACATGCTGCGGTCTGGAAACAAGCACCACAGGTCAGTGTTTGCTGTGAAAAAACAAGCACATGATTTCTAGAAATCCATCCACTGTGCTTGTACTGTGCAACGCAGCGTTTTTGATGCAGCTGAAGCATACTGTGTCCAAAACGCTGCAAACACTGATTGTGGGCACGCAGCCTAAGGCTAGGTTTCCACGATGAGCTTTTGTTGAGTTATTGATGTTGTAGATTTTTTTTTTCAGCATATCTGCACCTATTTAAATTAGTTCATGGGTGTCTTCACCATGTGTGTTATCACTGTGGTTTTTCTCTTATTAATGTGTCATGTTTTAATAAAGCTGCATGGTTTTTGATCCTTCCTACTATTTAGCTTTACTATTGTAGCTTTAAACAAACGTTTATTGATACACGTGCAGATTACATGCAATTTTGATGCATTTCCGCTGCGGAAACACATTAAGTCCATGTGTTTTTCACCTGCAGATTTTCCGCATCTAATGCAAGTCTATGGGGAAAATCTGCACAGAAAACTCAGTGCACCAATGAGAGAAGTTGACATGTTGCAGATTCGAAACATGCACTGTAGGTCAGTTTTCCTCAAGTAAGGGGAGTTGGTGAAAAATGCAGAAGTGGTGTCTGTGTTTCTATTCCACTTTTCCACCAATCGTTCCACTCCTGATTTTGGCTTTCTTCTACCTGGAGAAGGGTTAATTTGCATACTGTTATCCAGTACTACTCTGCACCCATGGAGAACCCTGAATCCTCTGTCTGCAGATTAATCAGCGATTTTATCAAAAAGGCCTCAATCTGCAGTAGATTATCATTAGAGGACTACTTGGTGTTCTGCAGGTAATCCAGCATATTCATGAGCGCTGTATAAATGCTAGATCTGCAGCAGAGAAAATATTGATCAAAATGACAGCAAACAGCTCAGTAAGTGCCACACCTTTGGAATCAGGGTCTCTGTCCCCATATTATGCTGTGCTCAGATTAGGTAGCACAAACCTGGTGACAGATTCCCTTTAAAAGGGTCAGTCATGGACCTACAGGAAAGTTAGCTCCAATATGTGGCACTGGAGAGCCAGCTATACTTCTACAACAGTGAAGCACATTTTCTAAAGTTTCTCCATCAGAGTATTGCCTGCTCCATAGTCCCTTTACCAGCTGATGGCTTTCACCTTCACATGGAGAAACAATACTCCATAGATTGTGTAGTTTACTGAAAAAAAGAAAAAAAAAAAAAAAGAAATAAACAGTAAAAATGTAGTGGAATAAGTCCAAACAACAACCAAAATCTACATATATGGTGTTAAGATTTTGTGGAAGATTGTCAGATTTTGGTTCTTGGATTGCGATGGGCAATATCTCCTGTGAGAATTTGGAAGAGATTGTGAGGAACCTTATGCGCTACATATATTTTAGGTTGAGGTGTTGAGGTGAAGTATCATCATTAAAATACAAGATATTACTATAAGGCATTTCCATACATTCACAGATTATGTGCAACAAGTATTGAACCCTGTATAACATGTCTGGTCCTGGCCATGGCGGCCATAGCGAACTACAGTATAATCACTGCATATATTACTATGGCTACACAAGCCAGACTGCCAAAGCGTCAGTACGCTCCAGGAACATTGCAATGCCTAGCACAATCACTGGAGACGCAGGACGGCTCGGCATTGTTCTGGGTTACTTGGACACAAGTAGCTTTCCTGGCCCCTCGTGATAGTCGGGTTTCAGTCACGGCCATTTATTCTACCTCCAAGGGATAGAATGGGAAACTATTGGAGGCCATAGTAAATGCCTACAAAGGAGGCCCCCCCTGGCCACAAATATGCATAGATTATCTAACCAGTGACTGGGGACTATGAGGTGTGAAAACATTTACCATAGTTTGTTACTCCTGATGTTCGCATAAAGTCATTGTAAACTGATCATAAAGTCTGAATATCCAGTCACACCTAAATGTTATTATAGCTACAGCTAATATAGAGAATAGATTGCGCTGATGGGGAGGAATAAAAAGGAGAGGGAGCCCAATGGTGGAAGGCATGGCTATGAGCTCGCTGCATATGTACTAAAATGATAAAAGCAGTATTGGGGAGTCCTCCATGATCATTGCCGTGTACAGGCCTCGGTGGTCTCCTATGTATATCGCTAAGGCCGGGGACTGGCATGTGCCATCACTACAACAAAGTAGAGAAAGACTGGTGGTGAGCACGAGGCCATTAAATTTTTTACAACATTCCCAGACCCCTCTCCACCTCCCAAAGTTTTCTGACAACTCTGAAATCTCTTTAAGGCTATGTGCGCACAGTGCGTTTTTCGCGGCGTTTTTGGGGTGCGTTTTTGGCCTCAAAACTGCAGGACTTTGCTTCCCCAGCAAAGTCTATGAGTTTTCATTTTTGCTGTCCGCACACATCTGTTTTTTTTACCTGCGTTTTTGAGTTAAAAAAAAAAAAAAAATGGACATGTCAGTTCTTTTCTGCGTTTTTCTGCGTTTTCCCCTCATGCAATGCATTGGAAAAACGCAGCAAAACGCAGAGATCAAAAACGCAGCAAAACGCAGCCAAAAACGCACCAAATCGCGGCAAAAATGCATGCGTTTTTTGATGCGTTTTTTCGACGCAGGTGCGTTTTTGTGCGTTTTTAGCGGCCAAAAACGCACAAAAACGCAGCGTCAAAAAGACGCAGTGTGCGAACCTAGCCTAAAAGGCTACGTTCACACATTCAGTATTTGCACAGTTTTTTACCTCCGTATTTGTAAGGGTACTTTCACACTTGCGTTTTTTTCCTTCCGTCACAATCCGCCCTTTTGGAAAACAGCCGAATCCGTTAACGGATTCCGCTGTTTCCCATAGACTTGTATGGATGACGGATTGTGCCAAAAGTATCTGCGTTGCTTCCGCTAGCCGCCGCTGCGTTGCGTCCGCCGGGCGGAAGGAATGCAGCATGTAACTTTTTTGAGCGGTGGAATCCTTTATTTTTTCACTGCGCGTGCTCATTTTTTTTTTTTTTTTTAAATGACAGAAATATTATTTTGTCTCACGGTGGCCGAACGATCAGCCGAGCGCCCGGCAGCCGGCTCCTGTGAACGATCAGCCGAGCGCTCGGCAGCCGGTTCCTGTGAACGATCAGCCGAGCGCCCGGCAGCCGGCTCCTGTGAACGATCAGCCGAGCGCCCGGCAGCCGGCTCCTGTGAACGATCAGCCGAGCGCCCGGCAGCCGGCTCCTGTGAACGATCAGCCGAGCGCCCGGCAGCCGGCTCCTGTGAACGATCAGCCGAGCGCCCGGCAGCCGGCTCCTGTGAACGATCAGCCGAGCGCCCGGCAGCCGGCTCCTGTGAACGATCAGCCGAGCGCCCGGCAGCCGGCTCCTGTGAACGATCAGCCGAGCGCCCGGCAGCCGGCTCCTGTGAACGATCAGCCGAGCGCCCGGCAGCCGGCTCCTGTGAACGATAGCCGAGCGCCCGGCAGCCGGCTCCTGTGAACGATCAGCCGAGCGCCCGGCAGCCGGCTCCTGTGAACGATCAGCCGAGCGCCCGGCAGCCGGCTCCTGTGAACGATCAGCCGAGCGCCCGGCAGCCGGCTCCTGTGAACGATCAGCCGAGCGCCCGGCAGCCGGCTCCTGTGAACGATCAGCCGAGCGCCCGACAGCCGGCTCCTGTGAACGATCAGCCGAGCGCCCGACAGCCGGCTCCTGTGAACGATCAGCCGAGCGCCCGACAGCCGGCTCCTGTGAACGATCAGCCGAGCGCCCGACAGCCGGCTCCTGTGAACGATCAGCCGAGCGCCCGACAGCCGGCTCCTGTGAACGATCAGCCGAGCGCCCGGCAGCCGGCTTTTGAGAGTGCTCAGCTGAGCGGCCGGCAGCCGGGTGATCAGCTGATCGTTCACAACAGTCTGCTGCCGGTAAAACTGTAAAGAAGAGAAAAAAAAAATTTTTTAAAAATAAGCTTTCCGTTTTTTTGTACGATCCGTTGCACCATTATATGCAACACATCCGTCACACAACGCAATGCAACGGATGCCGTTCAACGCAAGTGTGAAACTAGCCTAAGCTAAAACCAAAAGTGGGTAGAGAATACAGAAGTGGTGACGTGTTTTTTTATTATACTTTTCCTCTGATTGCTCTACTCCTAGTTTGGACTTACAAATACTGAGGTAAAAAAGCTCACCAAATACTCAACATGTGCACATGGCCTAAAAGATGTGGTTTACTCATAATCTGTGTTTATACTCTCAAATGGACATTATTAGAAATGGGGAATCTTTTCATAGTCAACACCTCCTCACGCATTTCAAGCACAGATATTCTTGTAAATGACCACCATGTAATGCTACAGTTCCCCTATAAGAAGCATACACCCCTGCGTGCCACTTCATGGTATGTGACTGCGAGAGACATGAATAAGCACCAAAGAACCAACAATATTAGTTTTGGCAATCCATAATTCCTCATGTTGCCCAAATGTTACAGGACGGTTATAAAACCACCTCTGTGAGCCGTAAACCTTTGGGTTTTTTTGGCCTCATGGTATTTTCGGTGGGTATTTTTGTTAACCGTTTCAGCAGACTGAATGGTAGGACATTTCTTTTTTTGGACAGTCAAGTAAACAAATGGTACAAAAGCTTTTCTGAACATTAAAATCCACCCAGCACCCAAGAGCCACCGCACGAGTGATGTATTATTCATCGGCAGCCTCCAGAAGAGCCTGTGACAGCTCATTACAGGCCGCGGAGCGTCCTATCTTTTGCTCAGTCACACAATTCCATAACAGAGATTGTCCCCGTAGACTCGCTGGGTCACCGAGAGACAGGTAAGCGACTTCTTTTCCTCGCACAAGTCCGGCTAAATCTACACATCGGCACATCCATAACCCGAATACTGCAGCCGGTATTAGATTTATCACAGAAGACACTAACTACAATGCGAATGTCAGTCAGAGAAAACCCACACCAATCATGCGCACACATGTGCCACACAAACCCACAAGGGCTAGAAGAACAATACACGAGGCAGCCATTTCTGTTATTACCCGGCCTCCCCGATACGGGCCTCCTACAGCAGAACCATTAGTGGTTACTGAATCAAGCAGAGTATGGAGTCAGAAATATCTGGACTATATAAAGAAGCACGCTGGACACAAAAAATGGCACCAGTGACTTTCGGTAAACTAGGGCATCTAGAGGAGAATTAATGTACTACCATTATATTGATTTAGAGGGGCGTATTATACTCCTAGTAAGGTGACATTTAATAACATATGGCATTTTGGCCACTGAGGAGTTGGCAAGTTGTGATGCAAAGCTCAGCCTTAGGGGTGTGTGATCTGTGCAGTGGCAAGTGGGGTGGGGTACCACTGGTTTTGATGGTCAGGGTATCTAGAGTTTGCACCCCAAACTCCCCACTTATATTAATCATATACTTCGGCTGTTGGTCGAACATTCGCTCAGCTAATAGTTTTTCCTCTCATCCCCATTTCAGCCACACAAATCGGAGTTTTCAATTGAGAAATGGGAAAAAACGTCCGTTCTCCCATGAGAAGAAAAAGAGCAGATATGTTGAAATTCAATATGTCAAACTTCTTCAGCTTGACATCCGCCATCGGGTCAGAAGACCACCATGCACATTGGATGGCCACCTATAACGGCAAATCTACAGAAAAGTAGCCGCATTGAGAATTCATGGGCAATGACTTATGTGAAGACGTAAGCACCAATAGACCTACCTTTTCAGGCAAGAGGTAGGAGTTTGGGTTTTTTGGGTCATACTATGTCCAAAAACGTTGATTCATCCTGTAGGAGAGCCAATCAGACACTGCAGATGTCTCTTCCTGGGGGGCTTGCACACATCATGCAGTGACGCCAGCCTGTGGCTGTGATCATTGTTTCATGGGCAAAATATCCGGGCACCCATGATATTTGGTATAGCTCCGCTTATACTTGAGCACCCTAATGCTCGATTGAGTAACAAGCAGTGCAGAGCACACTCGCTCATCACTATTTAGGATCCGTCATCATAAATGCTAAGTTTGGTATTTCAGCACTAGCCCTCTATTTAAAATGGAGCGTTACAATGGCATTTGAGTATAAGAATTTTGGGGAAGTAGTTCTCAGCCATCATTGTTAGGTGTTTAGTGACAAAAATCCTAATATCTGTATTTGAACTAAAATATATTACAGAAAAATCCGTGTTTAAAAGGAATCATATAGTTGGAATCAGGGTCTCTTTTCCTACATTATGCTGCTCTAAGATCAGGTAGCAAAAACCTGATGACAGATTGCCTTTAAAAAGGACCATCAGCACAAAATGACAGTTCAAACCAAGTATCGGCACTTGGTGCATGATGGCGTGGCTGAACATTAAATGCACCTTTCCATCTGCTTGTTTTCCAATCTTTGTTCTCTATTTCTATGAAGCAAGAGTTGTCAAAGATCAGGGTGGAGATATAGGGAAAACAACCAGGTGGGAAGGTACACCTAAATATCTGGCACTGCCATGATGCACCGAGTGCTGGTGCTTGGTTTGGACAGTCATTCTGTGCTGACAGTCCCTCCCTTTAAACACTAGAAGTCCCAGAGAGGGGTCATTTAACATTTCTACCTTTGGAACCCAGAGACAAGTCGAATGACCTGAAGAATTTAGCCAACATCCTATAACCACCGTCTTTTGTTCTGTAATTAAGGCCATTACTGTTGCACCACAGCAGGTTATTGTTTTCCAACCTCCTGTGGTGCGACAGTAATGGCCTTAATTACAGTTTGGACTAAAGCTGGTGTCACACTAAGCGACAGCGACAACGACGTCGCTGTTACGTCACCATTTTCGGTGACGTAACAGCGACCTTGTAAGTCGCTGTTATGATCGCTGCTTAGCTGTCAAACAGCAGAAGCAGCGATCATAACGTCGCTGTGCTACATGTGCAGAGAGCAGGGAGCCGCGCTTAGCGCTGGCTCCTTGCTCTCCTAGGTACAGTACACATCGGGTTAATTAACCCGATGTGTGCTGCAGCTACATGTCAGTGCAGAGAGCAAGGAGCCGCGCGCACTGCTTAGCGCTGGCTCCTTGCTACAGTATACATCGGGTTAATTACCCGATGCGTACTGCAGCCACATGTCACAGTGCAGGAGCCAGCACTGGCAGCAAGAGCGGAGGCTGGTAACCAGCGTAAACATCGGGTAACCAGGGAAAGGTCTTCCCTTGGTTACCCGATGTTTACGCTGGTTACAGATTACCGCAGCTGCCAGTGCCGGCTCCTGCTCGCTTCATTTCGTCCCTCTCTCGCTGTCACACACAGCGATGTGTGTGTCACAGCGGGAGAGTGACGACCAAAAAATGAAGCTGGACATTCAGCAACGACCGGCGACCTCACAGCAGGGGCCAGGTCGTTGCTGGATGTCACACACAGCGACAGCGACGGGACGTCGCTGCAACGTCACAGAAAATGGTGACGTAGCAGCGACGTCATTGTCGTCGTCGTTATGTGTGACACCAGCTTAAAGGCCCAGTCACACACAACGACTTACCAGCGATCCCGAAAACGATGCGACCTGATAGGGATTGCTGGTAAGTCGCTGGGAGGTCGCTGGTGAGATGTCACACAGTCAGATCTTACCAGCGATGCAGGAACGATACAAGTCACAGTAGCGACCTGTATAACGATCTCTGCAGTCGCTGTGACCCTGTCACACAGTGTCAAACACAGCGATGTGACCTGCCCAGCAGGACATCGCCTTTGAAGAAAATGGCCTGGACCATTCTGCAATGACTAGAGATCTCACAGCAGGGGCCTGATCGCTGGTAGGTGTCACACATAAGATCGCTAACGGGATCGCTACTGCGTCACAGAAACCGTGACTCAGCTGCGATCTGGCTAGCGATCTCATTATGTGTGATGGTACCTTAAGGGTCATTTGACCCTCTTTTGGGACTTCAGGGGGAGCTCGAAATTTCTCGGACTTCTAGTGTTAAAGTACAAAACTAACCAGATAAGGGAACTGAACAGATGCACACCACTTGCCATCAAAGGATGCAACGGTAAGAAAAAGACAATTCTAATGACAGCAGAGGATCTATGAGAAAGCATGAGTTTAGGACTGGCCACCTCGCCAAGGGTGTTTGACATGTCAATTTTTCAAGGAACTAAAATGCTAAAATAAAATAAAATAAAATGACAGGCCATATATACATATTTTATTTATTTAACAGAATAGAAGTCCTTAAGACGATATACTCAGTACTGGCCATTGAAGGAACAAGAGGTTAGATGGTGCCAATGAATGGCATTTGCTATTCAACAATATCCTAAAAGAGGATATTTTACTATGCGAATGAGCCTTCATGCACATGTTAATACAACAAAACACTGTGCCACATAGAATATATTCTGTCAGCCCCCAGTATTATGAAAATAAAAAACAATAAAAATAAGTTATAAAGGGACACTGGGTATGTCACAGATCATCCAGTGTCCCCTACTGCAGATGCGTACGGCTTGGATCTGTATATAGCCATGTGCACGAATCTTAGCAGGATAAAGACCAGTGAGAATAGAACCAATTCCATCTAAACACAATTTACTGCTTCATACAAAAGGAAAGAGAAGCAAGCTAGAAGAAATGGTAACACAGGAGTAAAATCCGCCGTCAGATCACTATGCAGTATATTTAGCTGGACAGGACAGATGAGTAGAATAGGAGTGCGGCCGCGGGCAGAGCACAAATTTATCAGATAAGAATTTTCCTGAAAGACAATAGGCAATTTACAAAGAAATGACTTTAGCCACATCATCCGCTCCCCATTAGTGTAGTGGGTTTGTAAACAGTGGTCGTGTGTAGATTATATTCCCACATTTACCCTGCAGAAACCCATAGGATGTAAGTAGCAAAGCTCAAGCACATTACTGAGCACGAAGCTTGGGACTAATGTGATTGAAATATGTAGAATAAACTCGGCCCTCAAAGTGGTGGTAAATTTAAAAGATTTTAATGGTGATCCAAAATAATGATAAAAAAAAAAAAATATATATATATATACGTTTCGGCCCTCAAACGTGAACCTTCATCAGAACGCACGGTGATTGGTGGGCGATGTCAGGAGATAGCAGTGCAGCAGAATGGCGAGAGTCACGAGGATGTGGCGCTTGGAAATAAAACCGGCCACAGGCAAGAAACTGTCAGAAGGAAGTTTTCAGCTGCCAGCTTTCATAGCCTGCCACTTCACTAACAAAGATTTGGCATGGGAGAGCATGAAACATTTCTAAAATACAAGAGGCTGCTGGATCTGTCTACAGATGGTGGCTCAGTGGTTGCAGCGCAGGGGTCCTGGGTTCAAATCCCACCAAGAACAACATCTGCAAGGAGTGTCTATGTGCTCTTCATGTTTGCAAGGATTTCCTCACACTCTCCAAAGACATATTGATGAAGAATTTAGGCCATGTGCGCACTAGAAAGTGACTTTTTCTCAAGGCAAATCTGGACCCTGTTAAAGAATCACGCACCTGCGGTAAAAAAAACGAACCAAAACCGCAACGAAATCCGCATTCGGTTTTGCCGCAGATTTGCCACGGTTATTCCGCAGGTTGGTCCCTGCGGTTTTTTACCATTATCTATGGCGAAAACCACAGGTACCTGTGGAGAAGAAGTGACAGGCACATTAATTCCGCACCGAAAAAAAAAACAAAAAAAAAAAAAAACAGTGTGCGCACAGCATTTTTTTTTATATCCATAGGTTTTGCTGGGGATTGACTGCAGAAACGTTAGACACATTTTCTGCAGCAAATCTGCGGTAAAATCCGCGGTAAATCAGCAGTGTGCGCGCATAGCCTTAGATTGTGATCCCCAATGGGAACAGTGATGATGTCTGTAAGGCGCTGCTGAATATGATGGCGCTATACAAGCTTAGGAATGGTAAATGAGTATCTTCAAATTAAAGCTGATCCTTCGGAAATTGGGAGGTGGAAATATTTCTGGCAGAGACTTATTCTTTTTATGACAGTAACTTTGCGGTAGATAATACTTACAAAATTAAAATATTACGCAGGGTAAAAAAAACTACCGTCACCTATAAAAAGCAATGTGTGTAATAAGTCACTGGAATGGCCACAATACTTCATACATTAGCAACAATACCATTGATCGGGTCTGTGGAGTGAACACGGCGATGTACGGCGACATCAGGCAGTACAAGGTCAGTCCCTCTCGCCTACTGTATCCAGCCTGCGTACGCTCCACCAGGGAAAACGTCATGTGCATGTACGGGTATGACAGATCTAAAACTATGTTCATACTTTGCGGGTTTTTTTGCAGCGTTTTTTCATGACGTTTATGCAACGTAAATGCTGCTTTTTACAGCACAAGCAAAAGCTATGAGATTTCAGAATCTCATGCACACAATTTTTTTTGTTTCCTGACTGAAATGGAAAGCTGCGGCATTTTTGAAAGAAGCAGCATGTTAATTGAAAGCAATGAGAACGTGCAAAAACAAAACTGCAATATTTGCTTCTTTACTGGTGGATGAAGCTAACTTTATTTAAAGGGAATCTGTCACCAGGTTTTTGCTCCCCCATCTGAGAGCAGCATAATGTAGAGACAGAGACCCTGATTCCAGCGATGTGTCACTTACTGAGCTGTTTGCTGTCATTTTTATAAAACCAGTGGTTTCTCTGCTGCAGATCTAGCAGTTATACAAAGCTCATGAATATGCTGGGCTGCGTAGCAGCATGCCAAGTAGTCCTCTAATGATAATCTACTGCTAATTATACAGTGATTTTACCAAACTACATTAAGCAGCCCAGTAAGAGACATCGCTGGAATCAGGATCTCTGCCCCACATTATACTGCTGTAAGACTAGATAGTAAAAACCTGGTGACAGATTCCCTTTAAACATGTACTGTACACAAAGGACACCTCAAACGCCGCAAAAAATCTGCTTTTAAGAAGCAGCTTTTTTTTTACTGCAAAGATGTTGTTTTTTTTTCTGCAAAAAAAAAAAACTAACATGTGAACACAGCCTAATTCATCCAACCTGGAGCACAGAGACATGTCAAATTATGACTTTTAGCACTAAGGGTGGCTTTACATGCTGCGACATCGCTAGCTGATGCTAGCGATGTCGAGCGTGATAGCACCCGCCATTATCGTTATGCCGATATGTGAAGATCGCTGCCACAGCGAACATTATCGCTACAGCAGCGTCACACGTACTTACCTGCCTAGCGACGTCGCTGTGACCGGCAAACCGCCTCCTTTCTAAGGGGGAGGTTCGCTTGGCGTCACAGCGACGTCACTAAGCGGCCGCCCAATCAAAGTGGAAGGGCGGAGATGAGCGGGACGAACATCCCGCCCACCTTCTTCCTTCCTCATTGCTGGTGTGTGGCAGGTAAGGAGAGGCTCCTCGTTCCTGCGGCATCACACGTAGCGATGTGTGCTGCCGCAGGGACGAGGATCAACTTCGCCCAAGCGACAGCAGCGATAATTGGGAGAGGACCCCCATGTCAACGAGGAGCGATTTTGGACGTTTTTGCAATGATCCAAAATCGCTCCTAGGAGTCACACACAACGAGATCGCTACAGCGGCCGGAGGTGCATCGCAAAATCCGTGACCTCCAACGAGATCGCTGTAGCGATCTCGTAGCAAGTAAAGCCCGCTTAAGGATATGTTCATATATATGTTTTTTTACCACAGCAAAACCTCTTCTTTTGGCAATAATAAAAAAAAAAAAAAAAACTGCTTCCAAAAAGCAGGATTTGCACTCTCTCATTTCTTTCAATGGTGAAAACAAGCTGAAAAAAAAAGTCGGAAAGAAATGACACGCTGCTTCTTTCAAAAACGCAGCAGCTTTCAATTTCAGACAGGAAAAAAAAACAAGTCAAATGTGTGTGGATGAGATTTCTGAAGTCTCAGCTTTTGCTGGTACTGTAAAATGCAGCTTTTAGTATGCTCATGAAAAAAAAAATGCAAAAAAAACGCAGCAAAAAAGCAACGTGTGAACATAGCCTTAAAGCAAGTCCACATGTAGTGAATAAAGAACGCAGCTAATTCACACGTTGCATCTCAGATTGACGGCAGATATGACCCCTTATATATTGAAGCAGGTAAAATTCATGGTGAATATCAGCGACAGAAGAGAAAATACTGGATCTGAAAACTACATCACCTGTGACTTGTGGATGAGACTTGTGACGTGTGCACATTATATCTGCACAATTTCATTGCACTCTAACGCCCAATCACAAGCGTCGGATCGGACAGATTTTGTCATGATGACAATAAGTTTTCCACGCATGTAACGGCTTTCTTTTCTTTTTGTCGAGCTGTAGAAACGTTTTTTGCAGTGATAATAAACTATGCTTTCTATTTATAAAACCATAAAACAAAAAAAGTATTCAGCTTACCGTTGTATGCCTTGAATATCAAAAAATGTCTGCTGCACGGAGCATCACCAGGTTGGAGGTCCGGGGGAACAGAATTCAAAGTATGTAGAAAAACATCCAGCACCAGAACAGGAATCCAACCAGGAAGATGAAGAAAAAAGGTTTTTCATTTATTCAGATCATAATGTTAAAAAATACATACAACATTAAAAAACATGGCCAAAACCTGACATGTTTCGGACCCTAGAACATAGTCCTTACTCGTATGAGGGTCCGAAACATGTCAGCTTTCGGTCATATTTTTAGTTTTGTATGTATTTTTTAACTTTATGATCTGAATAAACGAAAAAACTTTTTTATTCTCCTTCCTGGTTGGATTCCTGTTCTGGTGCTGGATGTTTTTCTATATACTTTGCTTTTTATTTATGCAGATTCAGCACAAAAAACTCTGAGGATTCGTCCCACTGAATGAGAACAGCGTTCACACTGCAAATCTGACAGTGGGCAGTTTCTGGACCTCTAATGGTGGATTCAGCAGTAATTATGTGCAAATTAAATCTAAAGGGTACTTTACACGCTGCGATATCAGTACCGATATCGCTAGCGATCGCACCCTCCCCTGTCAGTTGTGCAACACTGGCAAATCACTGCCCGTGGCGCACAACATCGCTTACACCCGTCACACGGACTTACCTTCCCTGCTCTGGCCGGCGATCTGCCTCCTTTCTAAGGTGGCGGTTCGTGCGGCGTCACACGGCAGCCATCCAATAGAAGCGGAGGGGCGGAGATGAGCGGGACGTAATATCCCGCCCAACTCCTTCCTTCCTCATTGCCGGTGGGTGCAAGGTAAGGAGATGTTCGTCGTTCCTGTGGTGTCACACGTAGCGATGTGTGCTGCCGCAGGAACGACGACCAACATCGTACCTGCAGCAGCAACGATATTAAGGAAATGAACGACGTGTCAACGAGCAACGATTTTTCACGCATTTGCACTCTTTGATCGTCGCTCATTGGTGTCACACGCTGCAATGTCGATAACGGCACCGGATGTGCGTCACAAACACCGTGACCCCAACGATATATCAGTAGCGATGTCGCAAATCACCCTTAAGACGTGATCATATCCCTCGGAAGGAGAGCTCACATGCAGCAAACAAACTAGACAAGTGATGTAGAAGACGACACCAAGTTACGTTAATTTATCAAACGGTGTTTTCTGCTCTGGCTCTAATTACAGACAATGTAAATGTGGCTAAAAAAAATGCCTATTCTGAGAAACCCGACCATCCTGCCTTCATGAAGATCTCGGGGACTACCGTACAGAACGCCACATCCCATTCATTCCTCCGATTATGAAACCAGGTGCTGTGACCGGGGACAATTATTTGACTTCTTTCCTCCACCTCAGATTGTATACTGCTGTTTTCTGAAGGATGGAGGAAAGCAGCGCACCTAAAGAAATCCAACGTGAGCACGGGCAAAACATGGAAATGCCTAACAGATGTGTGAACCCAGGACCCCGTGCTGCACAGCCCAGGAGGACAAAACTGGCCGACTACTACTTTGTGGTACAGTGTGCAAAACAAGTAAATGGCCTCCAGAATATCAATATTTCTAGTCTTCGGCCCTGAATATTATGAATCAGGGAAGACGAGTGCTATAGTATCCTCAGCTGAAAAATGGATCTGTGCAGTGCGGCCCCCATAGCATTTCACGGTGTCAGACTCGAAAGGAATTACAATTCCCTGTATACGATGAGCTCCACTGGTAGAAGACGTCTCCAAAACTAACCTGGCAATGACACATGACCGTGCTCGGGAACACAGCTACAAATAGGGTCCGAACACCCGTGTGAGAAACAATCGAGCCTGACCGGCCGGACCCAGAACAGTACCCGAATACAGGAGTGAATCCGCGATCTGCCAGGATGGCTACATGACTTCCATCACATACAACTTCTGTTTATGGGCCGGACACAATACAGATACAATGTGACATTACAAGCTGTGTTTGTTGTCTTACGCACTGTAGCACAACTTACTAGTACACTAGACGCCTACAAGACTTGGGATCCACCCAAAACAGGTTGGCAGTGACTCTCTAGGACAAAGGGAACTTCCCAGCGCAACAGCAAAGTGTCAACCATGACAGCTCACAGGTGTTGTGAGTCTCCAGGGTGCCCCCAATACGCAGCCCTGGCCACCTCCAAAGTACCCTCAATATGCAGCCCCGGTCACCTCTGGCGTGCCCCATACGCAGCTTCGATCACCTCCCGTGTGCCCCATATGTGCAGTCACTGCTACCTCCAGAGTGCCTCATACACAGCCCCAACTACCTCTGGTGTGCCCCATACCCAGCTCCAGCCACCTCCAGCATGCCCCATACCCAGCTCCAGCCACCTCCAGCATGCCCCATACCCAACTCCGGTTACCTCCAGAATGCCCCATATACAGCCCCAGCGTGCCCCATACCCAGCTCAGGTCACCTCCGGCGTGCCCCATATACAGCCCCGGCGTACCCCATATAAAGTGCCGGACACCTCCGGCATGCCCCATATACAGCCTGGGCGTACTGCGTATCCTATATAAAGCTCCGGCCACCTCCAGCGTGCCCCAGACCCAGCTCTGGTTACCTCCGGCATGCCCCATACCCAGCTCCGGTCACCTTTGGTGTGCCCCATACCCAGCTCCGGTCACCTCCGGCATGCCCCATACACTGCCCTGGCGTACTCCATACAAAGCTCCGGCCACCTCCAGCATGCTCCATATACAGCCCTGGCGTACTGTATACCCCATATAAAGCTCCGGCCACCTCCGGCGTGCCCTACACCCAGCTCCGGTCACCTCCGCCCATATACAGCCCTGGCCACTTCCAGTACACTATGTACATAGTGTAGGGTATATACCCTGTCCAATACTGTATATCCGTACTCTTCATTATATTCAGGTATATCAATCTTCGTTATACTATAATATAGCAGTGACAGCTGAAACGTATTAATGCACAACAGCATCTGCCTAGATGTCACATCATGTACAAACATGTCATGGCACACTAGTATGTAAACACGCAGCGCGGATGTGTCATACACGGGCGGCACAAGACCCAGGTTCTCCACATCACTGGGGATGCTCAGCCGTCGTCTCCTTCTTGTTCCCACTTCTGACTGCGGCTGACAACCTTCACAAGTCTGGTATTTCTTTATCCAGAAGAATGTGCTCCAGGGCCTCCACCAGCCGCACATTAAACCAAAGCCCTGACTTCACAGCAGATTAACCCCTACAGTCGGGAAGGAAACTATAAGCAATTACCTAATGAATGCCTAAGATATTGTGTTTTATGTGCAGAAGTGATATCCCAGAGAGGGCACAAAGTCATACTCCCCTCTGACACCCTGCGAGTGCCGCTAGTAGGGCGCCTATAGCAGAGCACTGCGGAGCATATATAGTGCTCACTATGCCGCTCTGTGCCCTGTGTACATGGAGCCTATAGAGTAGGAGGAGCGGAGCAGAATGATATATAGGTTTATGGGAAAAGATCCCAGCTCATTCATGGCTTAGGAGTCCGGTGGGCGGTCCTACTCACTGGATCACAGCTTTCAATCATTAATAAGACCGCCCACTGGACTCCTATGCCTGGAAAGAGCAAAGATTTAAATGACTGACATAAGATTCAGTATAACCTGGATTTTGCTCATTTTAATGCACGATTGTCAGCCGTCACCCACTGCACTCTACTGCGCAGGCATGTTCCTTACCACGCTCATGCTCTTTAAAGATTCCACCATCATCCCTAAATCTGCGGCACAACACCGCACTGATCCCATACCTCCTCTACCCTATGCCCCATGGCGGCTGTACCCGACTTACCCCGGACAACCTTACAGATGGAAACTTTGTTTTCTTGCAATTTACGGGTTTATTTCTGATCTCATTACTATCACCAATGAAACTTTACAGACAACCCAAGAGTTTCCAAAGGTAGAGCTGCCCTGTGCCACGCTGCAGAATTACCGGCACGTTACATACAGCGACAATGACCGGGGAGAAACAGAAAGTATGTCCGCTGCTGTGACTACCGTTACCTTAAAGGGGAACTCTACAGGAATGTGATAACAGCCGCCCGCTTATAACAAGGGGCACGGTGCTAATGTAAGAGTCTGAATCCATGGTGTCCGAGTCTCCACCACACACAAGAGCAGGGAGAATCCCCCGAGGGTCACATTCTGCAGCCTCACATCTAGATTATATGGACACCAGATTTCTGGAACTGCAAGAAGAGAAATGTCACAGTCAGTGCCGGTCACTACTATGGGGCCGGACAGCGCACATCACACGCCACATCTGTGCCCGGTCACTACTATGGGGCCGGACAGCGCACATCACACGCCACATCTGTGCCCGGTCACTACTATGGGGCCGGACAGCGCACATCACACGCCACATCTGTGCCCGGTCACTACTATGGGCCGGACAGCGCACATCACACGCCACATCTGTGCCCGGTCACTACTATGGGGCCGGACAGCGCACATCACACGCCACATCTGTGCCCGGTCACTACTATGGGCCGGACAGCGCACATCACACGCCACATCTGTGCCCGGTCACTACTATGGGGCCGGACAGCGTACATCACACGCCACATCTGTGCCCGGTCACTACTATGGGCCGGACAGCGCACATCACACGCCACATCTGTGCCCGGTCACTACTATGGGCCGGACAGCGCACATCACACGCCACATCTGTGCCCGGTCACTACTATGGGGCCGGACAGCGCACATCACACGCCACATCTGTGCCCGGTCACTACTATGGGCCGGACAGCGCACATCACACGCCACATCTGTGCCCGGTCACTACTATGGGGCCGGACAGCGTACATCACACGCCACATCTGTGCCCGGTCACTACTATGGGGCCGGACAGCGCACATCACACGCCACATCTGTGCCCGGTCACTACTATGGGCCGGACAGCGCACATCACACGCCACATCTGTGTCCGGTCACTACTATGGGGCCGGACAGCGCACATCACACGCCACATCTGTGCCCGGTCACTACTATGGGGCCGGACAGCGCACATCACACGCCACATCTGTGCCCGGTCACTACTATGGGGCGGACAGCGGACATCACACGCCACATCTGTGCCCGGTCACTACTATGGGGCGGACAGCGCACATCACACGCCACATCTGTGCCCGGTCACTACTATGGGGCCGTACAGCGCACATCACACGCCACATCTGTGCCCGGTCACTACTATGGGGCCGGACAGCGCACATCACACGCCACATCTGTGCCCGGTCACTACTATGGGCCGGACAGCGCACATCACACGCCACATCTGTGCCCGGTCACTACTATGGGGCCGTACAGCGCACATCACACGCCACATCTGTGCCCGGTCACTACTATGGGGCCGTACAGCGCACATCACACGCCACATCTGTGCCCGGTCACTACTATGGGGCCGGACAGCGCACAGCACACGCCACATCTGTGCCCGGTCACTACTATGGGGCCGGACAGCGCACATCACACGCCACATCTGTGCCCGGTCACTACTATGGGGCCGGACAGCGCACATCACACGCCACATCTGTGCCCGGTCACTACTATGGGGCGGACAGCGGACATCACACGCCACATCTGTGCCCGGTCACTACTATGGGGCCGGACAGCGCACATCACACGCCACATCTGTGCCCGGTCACTACTATGGGGCCGGACAGCGCACATCACACGCCACATCTGTGCCCGGTCACTACTATGGGGCCGGACAGCGCACATCACACGCCACATCTGTGCCCGGTCACTACTATGGGCCGGACAGCGCACATCACACGCCACATCTGTGCCCGGTCACTACTATGGGCCGGACAGCGCACATCACACGCCACATCTGTGCCCGGTCACTACTATGGGGCCGGACAGCGCACATCACACGCCACATCTGTGCCCGGTCACTACTATGGGGCCGGACAGCGCACATCACACGCCACATCTGTGCCCGGTCACTACTATGGGGCCGGACAGCGCACATCACACGCCACATCTGTGCCCGGTCACTACTATGGGGCCGGACAGCGCACATCACACGCCACATCTGTGCCCGGCTCCCAGGGGTCACGGACACCTTCATTCTCCTAAATCAGGATTGGCTTCATGTGGCCATGTAACATGACCTGTGGTGAGGGGCCACCAGCTCAGATGACCCCTCACCATGCAGCAGAGCTCAATCTACTAATTAGCACCTTGTGATGTCTGTGAGGTGAGCTAAGCAAGGCTCTGCTACATCCAGAAGTACTAGTGACAAGTTCGGCTCTGCTACATCCACAAGTGCTAGTGACAAAGTCAGCATTGCTATATACATAAGTGCTAGTGGCAAACTCGGCTCTGCAACATCCATTACTGCAAGTGACAAGCTTAACTCTACTACATCCTCAAATTCTAATGACAAGCTCTGCAACATACATGAGTGCTAGTAACAAGCTCAGCTCTGCTACCTCTATAAATGCTAGTGACAAGCTCTGCTACATCCAGAAGTGTTAGTCACAAGTTAGCTCTGCTCTGCTACATCCACAAGTGCTAGTCACAAGCTCTGCTACATTCATTATTGCTAGTGACAAGCTTAGCTCTGCTACATCTTTAAATTCTAATGACAAGTTCTACTACAGCCATAAGTGCTAGTGACAAGCCGGGCTCTGCTACCTCCATTACTGCTAGTGACAAGCTCGGCTCTGCTACATCCATTACTGCTAGTGACAAGCTCGGCTCTGCTACATCCATTACTGCTAGTGACAAGCTCGGCTCTGCTACCTCCATTACTGCTAGTGACAAGCTCGGCTCTGCTACATCCATTACTGCTAGTGACAAGCTCGGCTCTGCTACATCCATTACTGCTAGTGACAAGCTCGGCTCTGCTACCTCCATTACTGCTAGTGACAAGCTCGTCTCTGCTACATCCATTACTGCTAGTGACAAGCTCGTCTCTGCTACATGCATTACTGCTAGTGACAAGCTCGTCTCTGCTACATCCATTACTGCTACTGACAAGCTCGGCTCTGCTACATCCATTACTGCTAGTGACAAGCTCGGCTCTGCTACATCCATTACTGCTAGTGACAAGCTCGGCTCTGCTATCTCCGTACGGCCAGCTCCGCTACATCCAGAGCGGCAGGTCTGCTGTGCCCACTCCTCCGCCTCTCCCCGGACGTCAGCACCCGCTGCTCGGGTATTACCTGCGGCGAGTCCGGACCTCCGCCTGCTCCAGGGCTCCGTACGAGCAGCACAAGATCCGGGAAAGCAAATCTCAGAAGGCAGGAAGTTGATGGAGAGATCCCCTCCCCCCTCCGGTAGTGTCTCCTCGGGTTCTCCGCCCCGGTGACCCCTTCTCTTCCCGCCCCTGCTTCTGTCAGTGTCCGAGGACCGGTTCTTCTCGTCTCCCGGCCTCCGCCAACCAGGCAGCAGCGGCGGCTCCAGCTCACAGCGCGGCAACAATAACAGCGGCCCCCGCCTCCACGAGGCCCCGCCTCCAGCCTAAGCCCGCCCCGGGGCTCAGCTCCGCCCCCCGCTCAGTCACTGACCGCCGGGGACACCAGTGTGCACAGAGCGGCGCGGGCGGAGAGAGGCGCACATGTCTGCTGCACCGGCAACCCGCACGGTGCTGTGCTCAGCCTCTGACCTGCGAGAGGGCATGCACAGCACATACATGTACACCGGCGGGGCCGAGCATACCTGAGGGCGTATATACTGCACAGTGCTGTGCTCAGCCTCTGACCTGCGGGAGGGCATACCCAGCACATACATGTACACCGGCGGGGCCCGAGCATACCTGAGGGCGTATATACTGCACGGTGCTGTGCTCAGCCTCTGACCTGCGGGAGGGCATGCACAGCACATACATGTACACCGGCGGGGCCCGAGCATACCTGAGGGCGTATATACTGCACGGTGCTGTGCTCAGCCTCTGACCTGCGGGAGGGCATGCACAGCACATACATGTACACCGGCGGGGCCCGAGCATACCTGAGGGCGTATATACTGCACGGTGCTGTGCTCAGTCTCTGACCTGCGAGAGGGCATGCACAGCACATACATGTACACCGGCGGGGCCGAGCATACCTGAGGGCGTATATACTGCACAGTGCTGTGCTCAGCCTCTGACCTGCGGGAGGGCATGCACAGCACATACATGTACACCGGCGGGGCCCGAGCATACCTGAGGGCGTATATACTGCACGGTGCTGTGCTCAGCCTCTGACCTGCGGGAGGGCATGCACAGCACATACATGTACACCGGCGGGGCCCGAGCATACCTGAGGGCGTATATACTGCACGGTGCTGTGCTCGGGCTCTGACTGACCAGAGGGCATACCCAGCACAGATACATGTATACCGGCAGGGGCCAAGCACACCTAACTGTATGCACAGTGCAGAGCTCAGCCCCTGACCAGTGAGAGGGTATACACATAGCACATATACTCACCGGTGGGGCCTGAGTATACCTGAGGATGTACACACTCCACAGGGCTGTGCTCAGCCTCTGACCTGCAGGGAGGGCATACATAGCACATATGTGTACATGTGGCGCCCCTGACCTGGTCAGGCACCACTGAGTACTGCACCCATACTGGGACAGTACTTCCAGGTAATCCTGAAGGCTGGAATAGGGTGTGTACGCACAGACACATAGCAGCCAGGCCTCCCACACCTTAGAGGGGACCCTTGGGCAGACCCAAGAGGGGGCGTTCCTCCACATCTCAGCTAGGGGTGTAGGGCAGGGGCTAGAAGCTAAGGTGGCAGTGGCTGTCAGGAAAGTAGGAAGCGTTAGCCAGTCTGAAGTGGAGAAGCGCAGAAAGTGGCCGGAGGGGAGAGACGTGCGCGGACACGCTAGTCAGACCCTGCACCTGTAGTAGCGGGGGAGAACGTTTACCAGCAAGTCGGTCAGAAAGACGCTGAGGAAGTCAGCTGGTCGAGTACGGAGACTCCTGGTGACTAGGCACGCACAGGGAACAGGTCCCTAGAGTAGATGTCCATTTATTTGGTCTGCTAAACCTGTCAGTGGGGGGGAACCACAAGTCGCACACCAACCAACTAGAGTCCAAGTATCAGCAGCGAGGGGGCCCATAAGGAGGATCGAGTCTGGAGCCATCTTCCTTGGTCCACGCTGCCAGCAATAGGGCCAAAAAGGGGGAGAAAAGGCAGCAGCGACTTCCCTGGATGAATCCCACGGTACTTCAAGTCAGGGGTTATCCGAAACAAGAAGTGCTAGGGAGGTGAGTTAAAGGGAACCTGTCAGCAGAAATTTTGCACTAAACCTAAAAGTTTCCCCTTCTGCAGCTCCTGGGCTGCATTCTAGCAAGGTTCCTATTGTTATTGTGCCCCCTTTTAGACCAAAATAAATACTTTATAAAGTGGTACCTTTTCCTATGCAAATCTTGTTAATCGTACATGGGAGCGGGCTCTCTGTCCGTTATCCTGCCTCCTGCTGCTTTACACCGTCCCCCATCGCTCAATTTCATACTTCAGGACGCCGCCCGATGTCTCACACATGCGCCGTGCCACTCTCGCGGGACTGAGCACTGTGAACAGTGTGACCACTGGTGACGTGTTGCGCAGGCGTGAGATTATGGGCGGCACTGTGATTTTCATCAGCAAGTACCCGCCCATAATCTCGTGCCCGCGCTTTCCCCTCTGCCTCCACCGTTCTGCGCAAGCGCTGGCCAGATGACCCCACGTCACCTCTTTCCCATCTTCGTAAGAGGTGACGTGATTCATCTGGCCAGCGCTTGCGCAGAACGGTCGAGGCAGAAGGGAAAGCGCGGGCACGAGATTATGGGCGGGTACTTGCTGATGAAAATCACAGCGCCACCCATAATCTCACGCCTGTGCAACACGTCACCAGCGGTCACACTGTGCACAGTGCAGTCCCTCTTGAGTGGCACGGCGCATGCGCGAGACCTCGGGTGCACTGGGCGGCGTCCTGAAGTATGAAATTGAGCGATGGGGGACGGCGTAAAGCGGCAGGAGGCAGGATAACGGATACCAGAGAGCCCGCTCCCATGTACGATTAACAAGATTTGCATAGGAAAAGGTACCACTTTATAAAGTATTTATTTTGGTCTAAAAGGGGGCACAATAACAACAGGAATCTTGCTAGAATACAGCCCATGAGCTGCAGAGGGGGAATCTTTTAGGTTTAGTGCAAAATTTCTGCTGACAGGTTCCCTTTAACGGTTACCCTTAGACCAGCCTAAAGGATACCTGGTTCCACCTGGTTTATCTCAGCATCGCCCGGGTACCTCACAAAAACATCTGAAAGTGAGTAAACAAGTTGAAAAACATCTTATACTGAGTTATTCTGGGACCTGTTGTTCCACACACACCCGAGCCCCTGGGGCCAGCCTCACGGGAGGCCATACCACCAGACTGCAGACTCCAGCAGCCCCAGACGCTCGTTAAACCTGCAGTGGCGGTCACCAATAACCCTGACCGCAAACTGTGAGTGGCGTTACGACTCCTATGTAAATAAACCTGACATACCTGTGGCCAGAAGTGCCAACAAGTGGAGCCCCCGTGGCGTCCCCGAAGGTGGAGTGAAGTCCCTGGGGCGGCTACCGCTGCGGGTGGGCTACACATAGCTTTTCTGGCGTCACGAACAGGATAAGGACTAGACCTTTTAAGACAGGTGACAGTGCGCCTCAGCGGTCCGATGGAAAAATTTGAACCGTCGCCATTTTGTTGCTGTTAAAAGCGCGCGATTTCAGAAGCTTCAGCCCGCGCAGAAGAAAAGTAACCTTCCACAAAGAGGTGTGGCTGCCCCAGCTTGGAGGGAGCACTCTGGCGGAGTGAACAGAGAAGATGTGGGCGCATCTGTCCCCGGACTGCGGGGACATCCCAGTCCAAAGGGAGAAGAACAACCAGAAACGAAACTAAAGCCTGCTTTACACCTTACGATCCAGCATACGATATTTTATGCGATCGTAACCGCCCCATCGTATGTGCGGCACGTTCAATTTGTTGAGTGTGCCACACAAACGCTTAACCCCCGTCACATGTACTTACCCGTCCATACGACCTCACTGTGGGCGGCGAACATCCACTTACTGGAGTGGGAGGGACGTTCGGCGTCACACCGACGTCACGCGGCAGCCGGCCAATAGAAGCGGAGGGGCTGAGCTGAGCGGGACGTAAACATCCCGCCCACCTCCTTCCGCATTGCTGGCCGGGAGCCGAAGGACACAGGTAAGATCTGTTCATCGTTCCCGGGGTGTCACACACTGCGATGTGTGCTACCCCGGGTACGATGAACAATCTGACGTTCAATTCTAGAGAAATGAACGATGTGCGTGCGATGAACGTTTTACCGTTCAATCGCAATCGCACATACCTGTCACTGCAATGTACCTTACGATGCCGGATGTGCGTCACTTACGACGTGACCCCTCCGACACATTGTAAGATACATTGCAGTGTGTAAAGCGGGCTTAAGACTCCAGTGTGATCAGAACCTAATGAGCGACGACAGAGAGAAGATGGTGTCTGCAGGAGGTGACCAGGGAGAGCAGGGATGGACCAGGCCCATGACCGCAGTGGAACTGGAGGCAGAAGTGGGAAGAATTGCCGACGGTATGGAAGAGCGGCGCAGGCAAGAGAAAGCCGCTTGGAAGAAGGAGATGATAATGGCAATTAAAAACCTGTGGTTGTTGGTACAGCGAGGCCCACCTGGAAGTACCGCCCACGCTCAACTGGAGTCGTTGTCGGCAGTGGTGACCATGCTGCGGGATGTCTCCAGTACGGATCTGAGTGAGTCTACAACTGCCCCTGCACGACTGGGTATGCTGACCCCACCGACGTTGTCACCAGAGGCCGGTGCGAGGCCTGATGCGATGCCCGGTGCGATGCCTGATGTGATGTACAGTGCGATGCCTGATGTGATGTCCGGTGCGACGTCCAGTGCGACACCCGGTGCGACGCCCGTGACCAGACCAGGCCGCAACGCCTCCTGTCCAGACCAGACCAGGCCGCAGCGCCTCCTGTCCCGGCCAGACCAGACCAGGCCGCAACGCTTCCTGTCCCGGCCAGACCAGACCAGGCCGCAACGCCTTCTGACCCGGCCAGACCAGGCCGTAACGCCTTCTGACCCGGCCAGACCAGGCCGCAATGCCTCCTCCTGTCCCAGTTGCCCGACCAGAAGTGGTCACAGCGCCCCAGTCGCCGACTGAGGAACCGGGTCCCGCGTCCCAACCTGAAGCGGACCCAGTATTCTTGCAGCTAAAGAGAGAACTGAGTGCTTGGTTCCCAGCACACCTGGTGAAGACGTATCTGATTCCCAAGCTGCCATCCCAACCAGAAGCGGTCACAGCACCCTCTCCGCTGGAGAGGGATTCCTCGCCCTACCAGGCTGGTGAAGGTTCATTCTTAAAGCTGCTACTCGCCCGACCGGAGGAGGTCACAGCACCCTCTGCGAGAGAGGGAGGGCCTGAGGTCGCGCTGCTGTTCCCCCGACGACCGGAAGAGGTCGCAGCACCCTCCATCAGGGAGGGAGAAGAGGCCTTACAGCCATCATTGCTGATCCCCAGCCGACCGGAGGAAGTCGCAGCACCCTCTGCGAGAGAGGGAGGCTATGAGGTCGCGCTGCTGTCCCCCCAATGACCGGAGGAGGTTGCAGCATCCCCTGCCAGGGAGGAAGACCTGGTTGCATATAGCCCCAGCATGTATGTGACCTGGTTACCTGCTGATGACCAGGTGATGGTGATGCGGAGCCCAGCCCGCAGAGGACTGCGGCGTGTGAGGGCCAGATACCCCCTTGAGAAGCCCACCCCAGAGAGAGAGCAAGTGAAGGCCAGGGACCTGCAGGAGAAGCAGTCCCTGCGGCGGGCCAGGCACCAGGCCAGAGCTCCCCTCCACCGTGGGGTAGTGGAGTAATTCAACTGCCGCACAGGGTGGGGCTTTATAGTGGAGGCCGGAGTGAAGGAGGGGATCTTTGTCTCCAGGAGGGATGTGCAGACCCACCTACAGCGAGGTTACCCTGGTCGTGATCTCTATGTGGGGGATGTGGTAGAGCACACCAGGCATATGGGGGAGAGAGGCTGGTTTGCCTTGGACATGGTTCAATGTCCAAAGGAAACCTTAAGGAGCTCAGACTCCACCCCCACTGCTTCTACCAGGTCCCCAGAGTCACCACCACCAGTGGACGCCCATCATGCAAATGCAGACACCCAAAAAGCAACCTACAGGTATCAGAGCACTGAAAGAAAGAGCCCTTATCTTGAGAGAAGGAAGTCTGTTTAGTTTGAAATGTATAAAAATGTTTTCAAAAAATGTGTCTCTGAAGGTTCAGTAACGTTTAAGAAAATGTGCCCACAAGAACTTTTGTGTGAACTGTTTGAGTATTGATTTTATTTAGCACCAGGTTACGTGCAATTTAAAAAAAAAATGGACCACAGGCTATGAACTGGCTATAGCCACAAACTCTCGCATTGTAAAAAGTTACCTCAGTGGTACAAACTTCAGAGCACGCCTGTTTATGGGGCCTGGCTCTCCAACACCAGAGAGCACGCCTGTTTATGGGGCCTGCTCTCCAACGCCAAAGGAGCACGCCTGTTTATGGGGCCTGCTCTCCAACACACGGAAGCTGGTACGCCTGTTTATGGGGCCTACCTTACGCCACCCTCCACAGGAGAGGAAGATTGGAGGAGGAAAGGTCTGAGATACAGATCGCCCAGACCTGGTCAACAAAGGGACCGGTGACCTGCCTCCTGGAAGTTTCTGGGTGGGATCAGGAGTGGTGGGTGGTGGTGGAATGGTACCTGGTATGTTTTAAATGTAAATGTGTCCCCTGTGTGGGAAAGTTTGTATTTAAAAATTGTCTTGTCTTTGCAGCCCGAGGTTGTGCTGTTGATAACCAAGGGGGAATGTGGCGCCCCTGACCTAGTCAAGCACCACTGAGCACTGCACCCATGCTGGGACAGTACTTCCAGGTAATCCTGAAGGCTGAATAGGGTGTGTACGCACAGACACATAGCAACCAGGTTTCCCACACCTTAGAGGGGACCCTTGGGCAGACCCAAGAGGGGGCGTTCCTCCACATCTCAGCTAGGGGTGTAGGGGAGGGGCTGGAGGCTAAGGTGGCAGTGGCAGTCAGGAAAGTAGCATCAGCAGCAACGAGGGGGCCCATAAGGAGGATCGAGCCTGGAGCCATCTTCCTTGGTCCACGCTGCCAGCAAACGGGCCAAAAAGGGGAGAAAAGGCAGCAGCGACTTCCCTGGATGAATCCCACGGTACTTCAAGTCAGGGGTTATCCGAAACAAGAAGTGCTAGGAAGGCGAGTTAACGGTTACCCTTAGACCAGCCTAAAGGATACCTGGTTCCACCTGGTTTATCTCAGCATCGCCCGGGTTACCTCACAAAAACATCTGAAAATGAGTAAACAAGTTGAAAGACATCTTGGACTGAGAACCTGTTGTTCCATACACACCCGAGCCCCTGGGGCCAGCCTCACTCACGGGAGGCCATACCACCAGACTGCAGACTCCATCAGCCCCATACGCTCGTTAAACCTGCAGTGGCGGTCACCAATAATCCTGACCACAAACCATGAGTGGCATCACGACTCCTATGTAAATAAACCTGACATACCTGTGGCCAGAAGTACCAACAAGTGGAGCCCCCATGGCGTCACCGAAGGTGGAGTGAAGTCCCTGGGGCGACTACCGCTGCGGGTGGGCGACACATACACACCGGTGGGGCCTGACCATACCTGAAAGCTTATGCACTGCATGCTGCTGTGCTCAACCTCTCACCAGTTGGAGGGAATACAGAGCACACATGTATCCACACTGGCAGGCCCCAAGTGTATCTGTGGGTGTACATACTGCATGGTGCTGTGCTGAGCCCCTGGCCAGCGGGAAAACATAGACAGCACATACGTGTACATACTGGTGGGGCCCAAGTGCCCAAATTGTATGGTGGTGTGCTCAGCCTCTGACCGGCGGGGAGGGCGTACACTGCACACACGTGTTCACCCCAGCAGGGGCCTGAGCATACCTGAGGCCCACACACTGCACAGTGCTGGGAGGGCATAGACAGCATACAGTGCTGGCCAAAAGTATTGGCACCCCTGCAATTCTGTCAGATAATACTCCGTTTCTTCTTGAAAATAATTGCAATCACAAATTCTTTGGTATTACTATCTTTATTTAATTTGTCTTCAATGAAAAAAAAAAAAATATGTCATAAAGCCAAATTGGATATAATTCCACACCAAACATAAAAAGGGGGTGGACAAAAGTATTGGCACTGTTTGAAAAATCATGTGATGCTTCTCTCATTTGTGTAATTAACAGCACCTGTAACTTACCTGTGGCACCTAACAGGTGTTGGCAATAACTAAATCACACTTGCAGCCAGTTGACATGGATTAAAGTTGACTCAACCTTTGTCCTGTGTACTTGTGTGTACCACATTGAGCATGGAGAAAAGAAAGAAGACCAAAGAACTGTCTGAGGACTTGAGAATCCAAATTGTGAGGAAGAATGAGCAATCTCAAGGCTACAAGTCCATCTCCAAAGACCTGAAAGTTCCTGTGTCTACGGTGCGCAGTGTCATTAAGAAGTTTAAAGCCCATGGCACTGTGGCTAACCTCCCTAGATGTGGAAGGAGAAGAAAAATTGACGAGAGATTTCAACTCAAGATTGTGCGGATGGTGGATAAAGAACCTCGACTAACATCCAAACAAGTTCAAGCTGCCCTGCACTTCGAGGGTACAACAGTGTCAACCCATACTATCCATCGGCGTCTGAATGAAAAGAGACTGTATGGTAGGATACCCAGGAAGACCCCAATTCTTACCCCGAAACATAAAAAAGCCAGGCTGGAGTTTGCCAAAACTTACCTGAGAAAGCCTAAAATGTTTTGGAAGAATGTTCTCTGGTCAGATGAGACAAAAGTAGAGCTTTTTGGGAAAAGCCATCAACATAGAGTTTACAGGAAAAAAAAAAGAGGCATTCAAAGAAAAGAACACGGTCCCTACAGTCAAACATGACGGAGGTTCCCTGATGTTTTGGGGTTGCTTTGCTGCCTCTGGCACTGGACTGCTTGACCGTGTGCATGGCATTATGAAGTCTGAAGACTACCAACAAGTTTTGCAGGATAATGTACGGCCCAGTGTGAGAAAGCTGGGTCTTCCTCAGAGGTCATGGGGCTTCCAGCAGGACAATGACCCAAAACACACTTCAAAAAGCACTAGAAAATGGTTTGATAGAAAGCACTGGAGACTACTAAAGTGACCAGCAATGAGTCGAGACCTGAATCCCATAGAACACCTGTGGAGAGATCTGAAAATGGCAGTTTGGAGAAGGCGCCTTTCAAATCTCAGGGACCTGGAGCAGTTTGCCAAAGAAGAATGGTCTAAAATTCCAGCAGAGCATTGTAAGAAACTCATTGATGGTTACCGGAAGCGGTTGTTCGCAGTTATTTTGGCTAAAGGTTGTGCAACCAAGTATTAGGCTAAGGGTGCCAATACTTTTGTCTGGCCCATTTTTGGAGTTTTGTGTGAAATGATCAATGATTTGATTTTTGTTTCATTCTCTTTTGTTTTTTTTTTCATTGCAAGCAAAATAAATGAAGATAATAATACCAAAGAATTTATGATTGCAATCATTTTCAAGAAGAAACTGAGTATTATCTGACAGAATTGCAGGGGTGCCAATACTTTTGGCAAGCACTGTATATGTGTACAGACCGCCAGGGCCAGATCATACCTGAGAGTGTACATGGTGCTGTGCTCAGCCTCTGACCGGCGGGAATGCTACAAATCATAGAACAGAGGGGGCCGTACATAGGAGAGTGCACAGACACCGTACACTGACCGCCAGGTGCACAGAGCGTAAGACCACTGTACCTCAATCACCTTCTGTACTGACTCCGCAGTGCGAGGGGTGCGTTATATCCTTACTAGTGATGGGCGAGCGCGCTCAGTACTTTATTGAGTATCCTGGTACTCTGGCGTGATGCTCGAATCCCCATGACATATGTTTTGCCATTACTGTTTCAAGAGGTGGATGATGTACCTAGATTAGCAGAGGACTGACCACTACCAGCCTGTACACCTCCAGCATTCTCGGGTACATATCATCAAAGCACCTAACTAGGTAGGTTGAACACCTGGGTCCACAATCGGTGTCTGCGGGTGACACCACTCCCTCTACCCCTGTCGTACGTGTTGGTCAGTCCCCTGTCCAGGACGCAGGCGTGGATGCCTCTACCCCTATACCTGTCGTTGCACATTTGTAAACACCATCAGCAACTACGTCTACTTCCTTGTCCCAGCGCAGTATCTAGCCTGTACCTCAGGCCTCGGAACGCAAGCGCAAATGCTCAGCCATCCAGCCACAGGCTCAAAAACTAAATGTGCACATTTCAAGACTACTTGCCCTGGAAATATTGCCGTTTAGGCTTGTGCTCACTGAGGCTTCCCGCAACCTCATTATGGTGGCCTTCCCTTGGCACTTGGTCAACAGACGCCACTATTTCTCCTGGTGTGTTGTTCCCGCCTTACACTATAATATGTCCCATTACACACCCAAGCCCTCCCCAAGCTGTTATTGGGAAGGTACATTTAACCACTGACACGTGGACAAGTGCTTGTGGCCAGGGATGCTACATTTTCCTAACTGCACACTGGCTGCTCCTTGTGGAAGCCGGGACAGAGTTGGACCCTGGGATGGCACACGTGCTACTGATGCCTAGAATAGAGGGGCCTAATTACGTCAGGGTTTTCCCCATCTCCTACACTAGTTCCTGCACCCACTCCTCATCCATCTCCGAATTGTGCATGCTGGAAGCACTGCTTCTGTTAAGCAGTACCAGGCTCTGCTGAAACTAATTTCTTTAGGTGTCAAACATCTCATCACTGCAGAGTTGTTGTAGAAAGGTCTAACAGACCAGACAGATCTGTGTCTCTCACTGCAGAATCTAATCAGGTGTGGTTTTGTGTGATAATGGCCTAACCTGGTGGCGGCTCTGAAGCTTGTACAAGTACCTTGCCTTGCACACATGCGCAACATGTTTAGTGGTTTCTGAAAACATACCTGTGCCGCCCCGGTGCAGACCGGGGTGCTCGGATCCGGGGTGGTCGTGGCTCAAGGGGTCCGGACCCGGGCCAACACTCCGATCCTTGGAAAGGGAATATTTACAGGGGAGAAGTTCGTGATGCCACCTGCAGGTTGCAGTAATGGTAGCACCGCCGTTGCTGGAAGGAGTACCGGGGCAGATGGTTTGGAGCAGCAAGGTGTCAGTCCCTCCGCAGGTAGGGAAGACCTCGGCTTCTGGGGATTTTTGGTGGGATGTTTGGGAGTGCAGGGTGCAAGGGGAACCAGGTTACTCACTGTGGGTAGTCATGGTGCAGGATGAGGATTATAAAATAGACGCTCACATTGATGATATACCAAAGGCTCTGTGCATCACAGGTTCTACAAGGGAGCCCGTCCAGGTGTCCGCTCCCACTGGTGTCACTTGATAGTCCGGACCTTATCTTCGTGCACAATTTTAGTTGTCTGTTGTGGCCCCTTGGCATGAAGCTGTTGGGGCCCCGCTACCTGTATGTAGGGCATCTGTTCTCTTGATGGCTGGCACTTGGGATTTCAGTTGGGCTGCTTTTTATGGGAAACCCTATCCCCCGTGTTGTGCTGATGCCTTCAATCTCTGAGCTCTTAGGGAAAATTATCAGGGCGGCTGAACCTGCTCCTGACCTAGGGTCTTGTACCCCGCTGTGCTCGGTACCGGTCAGTTCTTTTGGGGTTCTAATGCCGATAGTCCTCCTAGACTATGTCCGTCGAACCCTTTCCAATGCCACTGTCACCGGTCCCCGACTCCTGTGGTCCCGGACCACCGTCTGCGACCCAACCTTGGTCTCGCTCCCCAGGAGCTACAACTCTCAGCTCCTTACTCTTTGAGGGCTACCACTCAACTGACTCTTCACTTCCTCTACTTCCTCCCTCCCACTAGTCTGCCTGACCCCTAGGTGTGTGGCCTTACCCCATCTTGACCATCCCTGGTGTGTCTGACCATCTGGTGTGTCTGAAAGGTTTGATGTGAGGTGTGGTTGGGATTTGTAGTACTGATGGTGTGACACCGGTTATTGGGAACCTGCAACCATGGGAGTTGGGTCCTGCTTCCTGAGGAACAGGATGCAGTTCCCTGTAGCACCCTAATATAGTCAGGGGCGCTACATACCCAGATCTACATGAGCTACTTGTGAAGGTACACATATTTGCAAGCCTTTGTGAGCAGCAAAGGGCAGTAGTTGAAAACCAGCTAGAGCATGCCTGTTGATATTCCGGTCAGTCTTTGAATATGAAAATCGATGAATGGGCATTAATGTCTGATACTTGTAAGGTTCTTCAAAACTTTGAGGACTCAATTAAGATGTGAGCATCGATGAGGCAATAATCACTGTAACCATCCCACTTCTGAGTCGACTGGAACATTCACTGCTCTCAAGGAGAAAGCTTTGCATATGTACTGGTAACACAAAGGCTCTCAAAAACGCTATGCCCCCTTCCCCCACCCTAAAATTTGGTCAGTTGAGGGGATTTTTTTCTGTTCTGGTATTTAGAGGCTCTGTAAATGGAGTCCGCAAACTGTTTTAGGAATATCTGTGCTCAAAAAATCAAATGGCACTCCTTCCCTCCTGTGCACTGTGGTGTGGCCAGACAGTACTATACAGTCACATGTGGGTTATTGCAACATTCAGGAGAAATTGTGTCACACATTATGGGGCCTTTTTTTACCTATTCAACATGTAAACATTGGAAATCTAAGGTTAATACAACATTTTAGTGGTAAAATGTAATTATTTTTTGTTCACTGCCCAAATGTTACTTAATGTTAAATGTTGTGACACACCTATAGTGTCAATATGCTCATTGCACTACTGGATGAATTAATTTAGGGGTGCAGTTTGTAAAATGGGGTCACTTTGGGTGGATTCTGCTGTTCTGGCACCCCAGAGGCTCTGGCCATTTGACATTGCAACTAAATTTTAACTCAAATATGGTGCTCCTTCCCTTCTCTACTTAACACTGTGCATCAAAAACAGCTTTCAACCACATGTGGGGTACTGGTGTGCTTAGTAGAAATTGTACAATAAATTGTATGATCTATTATAGTATCTCCTGTTACCTTTGTAAAAATGAAAGCTTTGGGGTTAAAGCAACATTTTTGTGGTAAAAATAATTTTTTTCATTTTCACAGCTCTACGTTCTAAAATTCTATGAAGCACCTGGGGTTCAAGGTGCTCACCAAACATCTAGATAAATTCCTTGTGGGGTGTAGTTTCAAAAATGGAGTCACTTGTGGGGGAGCTCCACTGTTTAGGCACATCAGGGACTCTCCAAACAAAATATGGTGTCCACTAACAATTCCAGCTAATTTTTCAGTTAAATGGTGCTCCTTCCCTTCTGAGCCCTGACGTGCGTCGAAACAGTAGGTTTCCACCACATATAAGGTATTGTGGTACTCAGGATAAATTCATTTTGAATTACATTTTCTGGTAAAAATGTATTTTTTCTATTTTCATGGCTCAACATCATAATATTTTGTGGCGCACCTGGGGGTTCAAAGTGCTTCCCAAAATCTAGATAAATTTCTTAAGGGGTCTAGTTTCCAAAAGGGGGTCACTTGTCAGGGAGCTCCACTATTTAGGCACCTCAGGGGCTTTCCAAACGCGACATGGCAACTAACGATTCCAGCTAATTTTGCATTAATAAAATCTAATTGCACTCTTTCCCTTCTGAGTCCTGCTGTGCGCTCATACAGGTGATTTCCACCACATATGAAGTATCAGCTTACTCAGGAGAAATTGCACAACAAATGATATGGGACATTATCTCATGTTATCCTTGTGAAAATAAATTATTTGAGGTTGAAGCACCAATTTTTGGGTAAAAATGTATATTTTTATTTTCACTACTCAACGTCATAAAATTCCATGATGCACCTGGGGGTTCAACCATCTAAATAAATTCCTTGAGGGTTCTAGTTTCCAAAATTGTGTCACTTGTGGGGAAGCTGCACTGTTTAGCCACATCAGTGGCTCTCCAAACGCAACAATGCATCTGCTATCTATTCCAGACAATTTTGCACTCTAAAATTCAAATAGCGCTCCTTCCCTTCTGATCCCCTTCTGAGCCCTGCCGTGCGCCCAAACTGTATAATTCCATCACACATGGTGTTTTCGCATAATGAGGGAAAATTGCACAACAAATTGTATTTTGCATTTTCTCTAATTACTCTTGTGAAAATGCAAACTTTGGGGCTAAAGTTACATTTTTGTGGGCAAAAGTAAGATTTTCTTTTTTTCTTTTACATTGCTTTAATTCCTGTAAAGCACCAAAAAGGGTTAATAAACTTCTTGAATGTGATTTTATCTTCAAAGTAGAAGGAGAAAAAGGGGTTAATCCCACGCAATCCGCTAGAATGAGATGTAGAAATGTTGATAAATTAATAACTCTTTTATTCCATAGGACTACGCGTTTCGAGGTGCAAAAACCTCTTCCTCAGGACCAAAATATCAACAATGCATGAGCAGAGACAGATAACGCACTTATATACATATGGTATATAACAAAGACCGCCTACTGGCAATTTGAAAACAATCTTCGGATAAAGAAAAATCACACATCTGTTTCCATGACAAAGCACTTCCCAGCAATGTTACTAAACTTTGTCAATCTGTCATACAGTGAAATACATCTGAATGCATCAAAATTGAGGAAAAAAGAAATGAAAAATTAGAAGAGGAAGCGAAATAGAAAAAAAAGGAAACAAAGGAGAAAAAAGGAAATATATATGTGTACATGTCCTTGAGGGGGGCTAGAACCCCAAAGGTGGTGAATAGTCCATGAAGAGGCATCATCATATCAATGATTGACGCCACCAGATTTACTTTATCTTCGACAATAAATTTTGATGTATGTTTAAATAAATAAAAAGTCGGGTGTGAAAAAACTCATTTCATTCTCATTATAGTGTTAAATATATTACCAAAACCGTTTAAAAAAAATAAATTGAAATATATATACAAAAAATTATATATATATATATATATATGTATATATAAATCTATGTGTGTATATATATACACCTACCGGTATTCAAGGAACATATAAAAAAGAACAATTAAAATGACAATGTATAAGAAGATAAAAACATCATATGTTTAAAACAGGTAATGAGTAGACCATGAAAAAAAGTTATTGAATTTTTATTTAATTTTATAAAAAAAAGTAAATAATTAAAAACAATGGATACACCTGGTTATAGTAAAAAAGGATATTTAATGATATAAAAATAGGTAAAAGTAGGTAAAATAACGGACCAGCAAGAAGTTCAGGGTTATTAGGGTGCAACAGCGTGGGAAAAATGTGTATGCGCATGCTCTAGGTCTCGGCAATGAAGCCGCATAGAGCAGTGGTATGAAGAGGTTACAAAAGTTTAAAGCGTGGGAAGAAAGAGAAGACTGCATGCGCTGCAAAGGAACAAGGGTTCAAGAGCCGTGTAGAAGATTAAAAAAACACCTTATTCCAAGGAAAAAGCTGCAGATGATACATTAATACAAAACCAGAAATCTATATAAAATGTATATGGCACAATATGTATATATAGATCTAGATATATATTCTCATGGAGGAATCCTAGCAAGAATATACAATGCAATTATATTGAGACAACCAGACCAAGATATTCAGATATGAATAAACCATAAACATTTAAAACACAGTCAACAATTGTTATAAAACAATAATATATATATATATATATATATATATATATACAGTTAGGTCCAGAAATATTTGGACAGTGACACAATTTTCGCGAGTTGGGCTCTGCATGCCACCACATTGGATTTGAAATTAAACCTCTACAACAGAATTCAAGTGCAGATTGTAACGTTTAATTTGAAGGTTTGAACAAAAATATCTGATAGAAATTGTAGGAATTGTACACATTTCTTTACAAACACTCCACATTTTAGGAGGTCAAAAGTAATTGGACAAATAAACCAAACCCAAACAAAATATTTTTATTTTCAATATTTTGTTGCGAATCCTTTGGAGGCAATCACCGCCTTAAGTCTGGAACCCATGGACATCACCAAACGCTGGGTTTACTCCTTCTTAATGCTTTGCCAGGCCTTTCATCCGGCAGAATTCATCCGGCTACTCTTGTCTGCTGTTATGTCATCAATAAACACAAGTGACCCAGTGCCATTGAAAGCCATGCATGCCCATGCCATCACGTTGCCTCCACCATGTTTTAAAGAGGATGTGGTGTGCCTTGGATCATGTGCCGTTCCCTTTCTTCTCCAAACTTTTTTCTTCCCATCATTCTGGTACAGGTTGATCTTTGTCTCATCTGTCCATAGAATACTTTTCCAGAACTGAGCTGGCTTCATGAGGTGTTTTTCAGCAAATTTAACTCTGGCCTGTCTATTTTTGGAATTGATGAATGGTTTGCATCTAGATGTGAACCCTTTGTATTTACTTTCATGGAGTCTTCTCTTTACTGTTGACTTAGAGACAGATACACCTACTTCACTGAGAGTGTTCTGGACTTCAGTTGATGTTGTGAACGGGTTCTTCTTCACCAAAGAAAGTATGCGGCGATCATCCACCACTGTTGTCATCCGTGGACGCCCAGGCCTTTTTGAGTTCCCAAGCTCACCAGTCAATTCCTTTTTTCTCAGAATGTACCCGACTGTTGATTTTGCTACTCCAAGCATGTCTGCTATCTCTCTGATGGATTTTTTCTTTTTTTTCAGCCTCAGGATGTTCTGCTTCACCTCAATTGAGAGTTCCTTAGACCGCATGTTGTCTGGTCACAGCAACAGCTTCCAAATGCAAAACCACACACCTGTAATCAACCCCAGACCTTTTAACTACTTCATTGATTACAGGTTAACGAGGGAGACGCCTTTAGAGTTAATTGCAGCCCTTAGAGTCCCTTGTCCAATTACTTTTGGTCCCTTGAAAAAGAGGAGGCTATGCATTACAGAGCTATGATTCCTAAACCCTTTCTCCGATTTGGATGTGAAAACTCTCATATTGCAGCTGGGAGTGTGCACTTTCAGCCCATATTATATATATAATTGTATTTCTGAACATGTTTTTGTAAACAGCTAAAATAACAAAACTTGTGTCACTGTCCAAATATTTCTGGCCCTGACTGTATATATATGCAGTCATATGAAAAAGTTTGGGCACCCCTATTAATGTTACCCTTTTTTCTTTACAACAAATTGGTTTTTGCAACAGCTATTTGAGTTTCATATATCTAATAACTGATGGACTGAGTAATATTTCTGGATTGAAGTGAGGTTTATTGTACTAACAGAAAATGTGCAATCCGCATTTAAACAAAATTTGACCAGTGCAAAAGTATGGGCACCTCAACATAAAAGTGACATTAATATTTTGTAGATCCTGCTTTTGCAAAAATAACAGCCTCTAGTCGCTTCCTGTAGCTTTTAATGAGTTCCTGGATCCTGGATGAAGGTATATTTGACCATTCCTGTTTACAAAACAATTCCAGTTTAGTTAAGTTTGATGGTCACCGAGCATGGACAGCCGCTTCACATCATCCCACAGATGTTCAATGATATTCCGGTCTGGGGACTGGGATGGCCATTCCAGAACATTGTAATTGTTCCTCTACATGAATGCCTGAGTAGATTTGGAGCGGTGTTTTGGATCATTGTCTTGCTGAATATCCATCCCCTGCGTAACTTCAACTTCGTCACTGATTCTTGCACATTATTGTCAAGAATCTGCTGATACTGAGTTGAATCCATGCGACCCTCAACTTTAACAAGATTCCCAGTGCTGGCATTGGCCACACAGCCCCAAAGCATGATGGAACCTCCACCAAATTTTACTGTGGGTAGCAAGTGCTTTTCTTGTAATGCCGTGTTGTTTTGCCTCCATGCATAACGCCTTTTTGTATGACCAAACAACTCAATCTTTATTTCATCAGTCCTCAGGACCTTCTTCCAAAATGTAACTGGCTTGTCCAAATCTGCTTTTGCATACCTCAGGCGACTCTGTTTGTGGTGTGCTTGCAGAAACGTCTTCTTTCGCATCACTCTCCCATACAGCTTCTCCTTGTGCAAAGTGCGCTGTATTGTTGACCGATGCACATTGACACCATCTGCAGCAAGATGATGCTGCAGGTCTTTGGAGGTGGTCTGTGGATTGTCCTTTACTGTTCTCACCATTCTTCTCTGCCTTTGTGATATTTTTCTTGGCCTGCCACTTCTGGGCTTAACAAGAACTGTACCTGTGTTCTTCCATTTCCTTACTATGTTCCTCACAGTGGAAACTGACAGTTTAAATCTCTGAGACAACTTTTTGTATCCTTCCCCTGAACAACTATGTTGAATAATCTTTGTTTTCAGATCATTTGAGAGTTGTTTCGAGGAGCCCATGATGCCACTCTTCATAGAAGATTTAAATAGGAGAACAAGTTGCAAGTGGCCACCTTAAATACCTTTTCTCATGATTGGATACACCTGCCTATGAAGTTCAAAGCTCAATGAGGTTACAAAACCAATTTAGTGCTTTAGTAAGTCAGTAAAAAGTACTTAGGAGTGTTCAAATCAAGAAATTGATAAGGGTGCCCATACTTTTGTTGCACCGGTCAAATTTTGTTTAAATGCGGATTGCACATTTTCTGTTAGTAGAATAAACCTCATTTCAATCCAGAAATATTACTGAGTCCATCAATTATTAGATATATGAAACTGAAATACCTGTTGCAAAACCCCAAATTGTTATAAAAAAAAAGGTTAACACTAATAGGGGTGCCCAAACTTTTTCATATGACTGTATATAGGAGGTATAATAATATAAAAAATATGTATAAAACGTTTTTTTGTATATATATATATATATATATATATACCGTATTTTTCGCTTTATAAGACGCACTTTTCCTCCCCAAAATTTGGGAGGAAAATGGGGGGTGCAAAGCGGTACCGGGGGGGGGGGGTCCTGTCTGAGGCGATCGGGCGGCCGGGTGCCTGTGCTTGCGTGCGGCGGCAGCCGGGTACCCGTGGCTGTGTGCGGGCGGCAGCGGGTGCTGTGTGGGGTCGGCAGCCGGGTACCTGTGCTTGCATGCGGTGGCAGCCGGGTACCCATGGCTGTGTGCGGGCGGCAGCCGGGTGCTGTGTGCGAGCGGCAGTCGGGTGCCCTCACACAGGCACCCGGCTGCCGCCCTCACACAGTCACCCACCGCACGCAAGCACAGGTACCCGGCGGCTTGTACGCTGGGTGGGCGGGCAGCCTGCTGGCTGCCACTCTGTGCATGCTGTGCGGGCGGCTGTGCAGCATGTTACCAGTTGTCCGCGGTCCCACTTTCAAATGATGGCGCCGGTGGAGCTCTTGGATGAGAGCTCCATCTGCGCACGCGCTGCTCCGGGAGTCAGCACGTGCGCAGATGGAGCCCTTGGATGAGAGCTCCATCTGCGCATGCGTCGCTCCGGGCGCCATTACTTGAATCGGGACCGTGGACACACTCCACCACTGAGCAGTCCCTACCGCTGCCACCACTGAGCAGTCGCCACCGCTCCCACCACTGAGGCGTCGCCGCCGCTGCCACCACTGAACCGGGACCGCGGACACACTCCACCACTGAGCAATCCCTGCCGCTGCCACCACTGAGCAGTCGCCGCCGCTCCCACCACTGAGCCGTTGCCGCCGCTGCCACCACTGAACCGGGACCGCGGACACACTCCACCACTGAGCAGTCCCTGCCGCTGCCACCACTGAGCAGTCGCCGCCGCTCCCACCACTGAGCCGTCGCCGCCGCTGCCACCACTGAACCGGGACCGCGGACACTCACTGCACCGGCCTGCTGCACGGCTCACCCGCCACGCTGCTGCCGCCACCACGGACCCCACGGCTCCTGCCACCGCGGACGCCACCGCGCCTACAACCACGGACGCCACGGCACCTGCAACCACGGACCCCGCTGCCACTGACCTGCCGTGCCTGCCAGCACAACCTGTGCCTCCTGTGACCCCGCTTCACCACCACTGCTGCCCCCCTCCGGTAAGAGAACACTGGAGTATAAGACGGACCCCATTTTTCTTTTTTTTACCTTTTTTTATGTCTAAGTTTGGGGTGCGTCTTATATTCCGGTGCATCTTATAAAGCGAAAAATACGGTATATATATAGTGAGCCAAAAATATATTTAAAAAGATGAGACAAGATGAAAATAGGATCTAAAAGTGGAACTCAATAAAATAGATCAGTCACTTCATTTAATCCTATTGGTTTTAATGTGTTGAGTCTATATATCCAGAAGGTCTCTTTTTTGCTGAAAGCTTCCAGTCTATTTGGGATGTCAGTCGGGATCTGTTCAATGGGTGTTATAGTAATGTCCGCCTTTCTCTCATGTGCTATGGTGCAATGACGAGAAAGCCCGTGTAAGAGGAAACCTTTTTTAATGTTGTGTCTGTGGGAATTTAGTCTGTCATGTAGGGCTTGTATTGTTCTCCCCACATATTGTTTCCCACATATACAATCGATTAGATAGACAACATATTCTGACTGGCACATAAGATGACCCTTAATGGTAAATTTCTCTGTTTCTCCAGCGGGGCCAAACTCTTATGTGTGATAGATTTACAGCACAAACAGTTCTTGGTAAAACATTTTGATACAGCCATTGAAAGATCCCCGACTTTGGCTGTGGTAGGAAATCTCAGCCTACTTGCTGCAACAATATTCCTTATAGTAGGAGCTCTTCTGAAAGTGATACCTGGGTGACAAGGTATTACATTTTTTAGGACAGGGTCACCCATAAGAATACCCCAATCTTTGGTAAGTGCATTCTTAATGACGCCATTGTCTTGACTATATGTTGTGATAAAATTTGAACTAAAATCAGGTAGATCAGCCGGCTAGATCTCCTTTTTTGAGGATAAAACCAAATCATCTTGCCTCATATTTTTGGTATCTCTAAAAGCATATTTTAAAAGTTTCTTTGGGTAGTCTTTTTCATTAAAACGGTCATATAAAACTTTTGCCTGTACTTTAAAATCATCATCCAGTGTACAGTTTTTTCTAATCCTTCTATATTGATTAATTGGGATATTAAGAAGCCATTTATTATAATGACTACTATTAAAATGTATATATCCTTTGGTATCTACTTTTTTAAAAAAGGTTTTAGTGATGATATTATTGCCCTTATGAGACATAGTGAGGTCAAGGAAATCTATTGTAATGTTACTTATGACCGGAGAAAAAATTAGTCCCCAATTATTTTCTTTGATGTGTCTAATAAATTCCAACATATTCTCATTTTTGTTGTCCCAAATAATGAATAGATCGTCTATGTATCTTTTGTAGAGTTCAATATTGTTTTTATATATAGAATGCTGAATAAAAATTGATTCAAAAATACCCATAAACAGGTTTGCATAAGTAGGTGCTATCTTGCTACCCTTCGCGGTACCAAGAATCTGCTGCCCGACTGACATACCAAATAGACTGGAAGCTCTCAGCCAAAAAGAGACCTTCTGGATATATAGATTCAACACATTAAAACCAATAGGATTAAATGAAGTGACTGATCTTTTTTATTGAGCTCCACTTTTAGATCCTATTTTCATCTTGTCTCATCTTTTTAAATATATTTTTATCTCACTATATATATATATATATATATATATATATATATACATATATATACACACAAAAAAATGTTTTATACATATTTTTTATATTATTATACCTCCTATCTATCTATCTATATATATATATATATATATATATATATATATATATGTTATTGTTTTATAACAATTGTTGACTGTTTTTTAAATGTTTATGATTTATTCATATCTGAATATCTTGGTCTGGTTGTCTCAATATAATTACATTGTATATTCTTGCTAGGATTCCTCCGTGAGAGTATATATCTAGATCTATATATACATATTGTGCCATATACATTTTATATAGATTTCTGGTTTTGTATTAATGTATCATCTGCAGCTTTTTCCTCGGAATAAGGTATTTTTTTAATCTTCTACACGGCTCTTGAACCCTTGTTCCTTTGCAGCGCATGCGGTCTTCTCTTTTTTCCTACGCTTTAAACTTTTGTAACCTCTTCATACCGCTGCTCTATGCGGCTTCATTGCTGAGACCTAGAGCATGCGCATACACATTTTTCCCACGCTGTTGCACCCTAATAACCCTGAACTTCTTGCTGGTCTGTTATTTTACCTACTTTTACCTATTTTTATATCATGAAATATCGTTTTATACTATAACCAGGTGTATCCATTGTTTTTAATTATTTACTTTTTTTATAAAATTAAATAAAAATTCAAACACTTTTTTAACAACGAAATAACTTTTTTTCATGGTCTACTCATTACCTGTTTTAAACATATGATGTTTTTATCTTCTTATACATTGTCATTTTAACCCCTTAACGACCGCGGGCAGTAAAATTACGTCCTAAATGACATAATGTTACTGCCCGCGGTCCTCCGGCGGCTACATGCCGCGATCGGCGCACATCTCAGCTGATTTTCACAGCTGAGATGTGTGCCTGCTAGGCACGAGCAGAATCTGCTCGTGCCGATTAACCCCTTATATGGCACTGTCAATATGTGACAGCGCCATTATAAGCGCGATCGCGGTAATGTTTTACTTACCGCCCGATATCGAAAGTCACGTGACACGATCACGTGACTCCCGATAGTTGTCATGGTAGCACAGGGTCATGTGATGACTCCTGTACTACACCTGACTTGGTTTCACTTTCGCTGTGCCAGCGGCACAGCAAAAGAGAAAGACAGCGTATCTGCTGTTTACAGCCGTGTAGCTGTGATCAGCAGATACTGCAGAGCGATCGGAATGCTGATCGCAATAGCCCCCTAGGGGGACTAGTAAAATAAAAAAAAAAGTTAAAAAAAAGTTTTAAAAAATTAAAAAAAACAAAAAAACCTAAAAGTTCAAATCACCCCCCATTCGCCCCATTGAAAATGAAAGGGTTAAAAAAATAAAAAATATACACACATTTGGTATCGCCAGGTTCAGAAACGCCCGATCTATCAAAATATAAAATCAATTAATCTGATCAGTATACGGCGTAGCGGCAAAAAAATTCCAAACGCCAAAACGATGTTTTTTTGTCACCACAACTTTTGCGCAAAATGCAATAAGAGGTAATCAAAATGTAGCATCTGCGCAAAAAATGGTACCGTTAAAAACGTCAGCTCGAGACGCAAAAAATAAGCTGTCATTGAGCCATAGATCCCGAAAAATGAGAACGCTACGGGTCACGGAATATGGCATAAAACGTGCGCCACTTTTTTCGGACAAACTTCCGTTTTTTTTTAACCCCTTATATAAAAGTAAACCTATACATGTTTGGTGTCTACGAACTCGCACTGACCTGAGGCATCACACCCACACATCAGTTGTACCATATAGTGAACACCGTGAATAAAATATATCAAAAACCATAGTGCTATCGCACTTTTTTTGCAATTTTTCAGCATTTGGAATTTTTTTGCCGTTTTCTAGTACATTACATGGTAAAACTGATGGTTTCATTTAAAAGTACAGCTCGTTCCGCAAAAAATGAGCCCTCACATGACCATATTGACTGAAAAATAAAAAAGTTACGTCTCTCAGAAAAAGAATGGCGAAAAAAAAAACGGAAAGCGAAAAATCGGACGGTCGTGAAGGGGTTAATTGTTATTTTTTTATATGTTCCTTGAATACCGGTAGGTGTATATATATATACGCATAGATTAATATATATATTGCCGGGTAGTACAGCTAGTTAGATTAATATATATATATATATATATATTTATATATATTAATCTAACTAGCTGTACTACCCGGCTTCGCCCGGGTTAATAACTGTTTTTAACAAAATAGAATGTATGAACATTCCCGGGATAGAATGTATAAATAGAATGTATTAACGCCCGGGATAGTAACTGTCTCTCTGTTTCTCTCCCATTCTCTGTCTGTCTCCCCCTCTGTATATATCTCTCTGTCTCTCTCTCTATCTCTTTGTCTGTCTGTCTCTTTCCCTGTCTGTCTCTGACTGTCTCTGTCTCTTTCTCCGTCTGTCTTAATCTCTTTCCCTGTCTGTCTATCCCTGTCTGTCTCTTTCCCTCTCTTTTCCTGTCTCTTTCCCTCTGTCTCTTTCCCTGTGTCTGTCTCTTTGTATGTCTCTTTACCTGTCTTTGTCTGTCTCTTACCCTGTCTGTCTCTTTCTTTCTCTTTCCCTGTCTGTCTGTTTCCCTGTGTCTGTCTCTGTCTCTTTGTCTGTGTCTGTCTCTTTACCTGTTTGTGTCTGTCTCTTAACCTGTCTCTCTCTTTCCCCCTCTTTCCCTGTCTGTCTCTTTCCCTGTCAGTCTGTCTCTTTGTCTGCGTCTGTCTCTTTGTGTCTGTCTCTTACCCTGTCTGTGTCTGTTTCTTACCCTGTCTGTGTCTGCCTCTTTCCCTGTCTGTGTCTGTCTCTTTCCCTGGCTGCATTGTGACACGCCAACATTCCATTTAAGGGCGTGGCTGCGCATTCTTCTGAAGTTCTGGCTGCACTGTGGCTCCCAGCTCCATTCGCTTTAATGGAGGCAGGTTTCTTGGTGAATAACTAAAGCGTGGGGTTAAAATTTCCCCTCAAAACATAGCCTATGACACTCTCAGGGTCCAGACGTGTGAGTGTGCAAAATTTTGTGGCTGTAGCTGCGACGATGCAGATGCCAATTCCGGACATACACATACACACACACACATACACACATTCAGCTTTATATATTAGATTTTTTGTATATATATTTAAAAAAAAATGTTTTAAAAACGTTTTGATAATATATTTAACACTATAATGAGAATGAAATGAGTTTTTTCACACCCGACTTTGTATTTATTTAAACATACATCGAAATTTATTGACAAAGATAAAGTAATTCTGGTGGCGTCAATCATTGATATGATGATGCCACTTCATGGACTATTCACCACCTTTGGGGTTCTAGCACCCTCAAGGACATGTACACATATATATTTCCTTTTTTCTCCTTTGTTTCCTTTTTTTTCTATTTCGCTTCCTCTTCTAATTTTTCATTTCTTTTTTCCTCAATTTTGATGCATTCAGATGTATTTCACTGTATGACAGATTGACAAAGTTTAGTAACATTGCTGGGAAGTGCTTTGTCATGGAAACAGATGTGTGATTTTTCTTTATCCGAAGATTGTTTTCAAATTGCCAGTAGGCGGTCTTTGTTATATACCATATGTATATACTGGGGAGAGAGGAGTATAATAGAAGGAGTAGTCCTGGGGGGAGAGGAGTATAATACGAGGAGTAGTCCTGGGGGGAGGGGAGTATAATAGGACGAAGAGTCCTGGGGAGAGAGGAGGATAATAGGAGGAGTAGTCCTGGAGGGAGAGGAGGATAATAGGAGGAGTAGTCCTGGGGGAGAGGAGGATAATAGGAGGAGTCCTGGGGAAGAGGAGGATAATAGGAGGAGTAGTCCTGGGGGGAGAGGAGTATAATAGAGTAGTCCTGGGGAGAGAGGAGGATAATAGGAGGAGTAGTCCTGGAGGGAGAGGAGGATAATAGGAGGAGTAGTCCTGGGGGAGAGGAGGATAATAGGAGGAGTCCTGGGGAAGAGAAGGATAATAGGAGGAGTAGTCTTGGGGGGAGAGGAGTATAATAGAGTAGTCCTGGGGAGAGAGCAGGATAATAGGAGGAGTAGTCCTGGGGAGAGAGGAGTATAATAGGAGGAGTAGTCCTGGGGAGAGAGGAGGATAATAGGAGGAGTAGTCCTGGAGAGAGAGGAGGATAATAGGAGGAGTAGTCCTGGGGGGAGAGGAGGAAAACAGGAGGAGTAGTCCTGGAGAGAGAGGAGGATAATAGGAGGAGTAGTCCTGGGGGGAGAGGAGGTTAATAGGAGGAGTAGTCCTGGAGAGAGAGGAGGATAATAGGAGGAGTAGTCCTGGGGAGAGAGGAGGCTAATAGGAGGAGTAGTCCTGGGGGAGAGGAATATAATAGGAGGAGTAGTCCTGGAGAGAGAGGAGTATAATAGGAGGAGTAGTCCTGGGGGAGAGGAGGATAATAGGAGGAGGAGTCCTGGGGGGAAAGGAGGATAATAGGAGGAGTAGTCCTGGGGGGAGAGGAGTATAATAGAGTAGTCCTGGGGAGAGAGGAGGATAATAGGAGGAGTAGTCCTGGGGAGAGAGGAGGATAATATGAGGAGTAGTCCTGGAGAGAGAGGAGGATAATAGGAGGAGTAGTCCTGGGGAGAGAGGAGGATAATAGGAGGAGTAGTCCTGGGGAGAGAGGAGTATAATAGGAGTAGTAGTCCTGGGGAGAGAGGAGTATAATAGGAGGAGTAGTCCTGGAGAGAGAAGAGGATAATAGGAGGAGTAGTCCTGGGGGGAGAGGAGGATAATAGGAGGAGTAGTCCTGGAGAGAGAGGAGGATAATAGGAGAAGTAGTCCTGGGGAGAGAGGAGTCTAATAGGAGAAGTAGTCCTGGGGAGAGAGGAGGATAATAGGAGGAGTAGTCCTGGAGAGAGAGGAGGATAATAGGAGGAGTAGTCCTGGGGAGAGAGGAGTCTAATAGGAGAAGTAGTCCTGGGGGGAGAGGAGTCGGATAGTAGGAGTAGTCCTGGGGGGGAGGAGTGTAATAGGAGGAGTAGTCCTGGGGGAGAGGAGTATAATAAGAGGAGTAGTCCTGGGGGGAGGGGAGTATAATAGGACGAAGAGTCCTGGGGAGAGAGGAGGATAATAGGAGGAGTAGTCCTGGGGGGAGAGGAGTATAATAGAGTAGTCCTGGGGAGAGAGGAGGATAATAGGAGGAGTAGTCCTAGAGGGAGAGGAGGATAATAGGAGGAGTAGTCCTGGGGGAGAGGAGAATAATAGGAGGAGTCCTGGGGAAGAGGAGGATAATAGGAGGAGTAGTCCTGGGGGGAGAGGAGTATAATAGAGTAGTCCTGGGGAGAGAGGGGGATAATAGGAGGAGTAGTCCTGGGGACAGAGGAGTATAATAGGAGGAGTAGTCCTGGGGAGAGAGGAGGATAATAGGAGGAGTAGTCCTGGAGAGAGAGGAGGATAATAGGAGGAGTAGTCCTGGGGGGAGAGGAGGAAAATAGGAGGAGTAGTCCTGGAGAGAGAGGAGGATAATAGGAGGAGTAGTCCTGGGGGGAGAGGAGGTTATTAGGAGGAGTAGTCCTGGAGAGAGAGGAGGATAATAGGAGGAGTAGTCCTGGGGGGAGAGGAGGTTAATAGGAGGAGTAGTCCTGGGGAGAGAGGAGGCTAATACCTACCTGAACAGGTAGAGGGTGAAATGCTGCAACAAATTGAAAAGGCAGCTAATAATAATAAAAATAATTGGGTTCTTATTATGGGGGATTTCAACTATCCAGACATACAGTGGGACATAGAATCTTCTGGTTGTGCTAAAAGATGGAATTTCTTATGTACTATTCAAGACAATTTCCTCTCTCAGATGGTAGAACCAACCAGGGGAGATAATTTGCTAGATCTGGTCCTGTCAAATAGACCAGATACAATTTTAGATCTACAGGTCCGGGAGCACTTGGGCACCAGCGATCATAACATGGTAAGCTTCAACGTAATAATTAATAGAACATTTCAAAGGGGAAATGCTAAAACCTGGAATTTTAGGAAAGCTGATTTCAACAAATTAAGGGAAGAGCTTAATTGTGTAGATTGGGACAATGTTATGGTAACTGGGGATACTGAACATAAATTGTGTAAGTTTAAGGATATACTGCTAGAGTCCTGTAAAAAACGTATACCCTCTGGTAATAAAATGTCCAGGAATAAAAATAAACCACTATGGATAAATAAGACAGTGCAAAGTATAATAAAACAAAAACAAAGGGCGTTTAAAATCTTAAAGGCTGAGAATAGAGAAATAGCATTTCAAAAGTATAAAGATAGCAATAGGAAATGCAAAAAAAGAAATCAAAGAAGCAAAATTAGCTACTGAAACAAAAATCGCCAAGGACATTATAATAAATCCCAAAATCTTTTATAAATACATTAATGCCAAAAGGAAAACAAAGGATGGTATCGGCCCTTTAACCCCATAATGACGGCCTAACGTCTCAAGATTTCGGAAAAACAGGGTACTTGTTCTGTACCGACGCTTTAAGATGTCATGCCAAAAAAAGCATGTAGCACCCCCCAGCGACGGAAAATCTCCGGGATTTCAGCTACCAGGGGTAGCTGAGACCCTGGAGATCATGATGTTGAGGAGGACCTTTCCATCAAATACTTAATTAACCTCTTGACAAGGGATTGTGGGAAATATGTCAATTTGCCTTACATAATTCAGGTTTCAGATCATATACATGACACAGATATAAAGATGGCCGCCGTTTCCTGTTATCCACACCTTGCTTGGAATGCAAGGAATGTCCAGATGAAAGAAGACCACCATATAAGGGAAGACCCCTTGTCAAGCTAGAAGACCAACCCACAGATCAGATGACACCACAGACCAAACCATCAGCATGGATCCACTAAATGACGTCCCTCCCATCATCATGGTTTCATCCACTGGTCATACCCACCCATCAACAGCAACACGGATCTCCCCATTCGCTAGCCCATGAACTGTTCCACTAAATGTGCATATCTGAACTTGTGTACGCCCCTATTTCATATCCGACTGTGTCTGGTGTGAATTCTTTTATGCATGCACTTGGCCCATATCAATTCGGCCAGGCAGTAGGCAGCTAGTGATCTCTGGTTAAGAGTTCACCCTAACATTATTGGCACCCAACGTGGGGCCATCAGACGTCGACACCCGAAAACCCTTGGAATCGGCAATTGGAACGGCAGGACGAGCTCCACACCTTGAGAAAGGAGATTGATCGCCTCCTAACATTATTTTGCACGGTAAGTCTGCTGATTTTTATAATCTGTAGTCTTCCCTGTGTGATCTCGGGGTGTGTGGCACTGATTGCCTGACTGTGTCCGGTTTTCAGGGTCTCTGTACACGGCAGACGGGTCTCACGGCTGCTGGCCATATTAATTGCGAAAGAACTATCACGTGTTTAGTTGCCTGCTGCCTGTTTGTCTCAAGGGGAGATTGACTCGTAGTTAAAAGAGCAAGTGGGTTTGTGAGCAGTGTCTGGAAACAAAAAGGATATTGTCTGTCACATGGTTAATGGTGGTGCCTGTGATATGGTTTGTGGTTCTGTGAGGAAATACGTGGGACTGCTGGTACGTGGTAATCTTGGGGCCTAGCGCAGTGTAGCGTGAAGTGGCTGGTACGGATACCATTGGGGCATAGCGTTTAAGTTGCGTGGTGTGGCTGGTACGTGGTAATCTTGGGGCCTAACGCTGGACGTGAAGTGGCTGGTACCGATACCATTGGGGCTTAGCGCAAGCTTGGGTGATATAATTGGTATGAGGTGTCTTGGGGTCTAGAAAAAGCGCTGGACGTGAATCGGCTGGTACGGGCACCTTGTAGCCAGGGGTGACACCATTGGTGTCTTTGTGAATTACAGAACGCAGAAATCAGGCAGGAACTACATGACAGAGTAAGGAAGGATTTGGAAGTGTGTGCTACAAACCCTAGGTTTTCTTTAGTGTTTCAGTTGCGAGTCATCTCCCCATCTCTTTGTTTGGTGTTGTTTATCTCAGGAGAGGATGGAAAAATTTATGAAGTTTTGTCGTGTTGGTAATAAGCCAAATTCAGATGGCAAATTAGACCCATTGCACATTAGTTGCAGCTCGTGAAGGAAAGAGTCATATAAAACAATGTACAAAACTCATGAAATTGTGCGGGATGCCAGCAGGAGGAAGATTGCAGTTTTTAGAGTGGAAGCTTGTGCTAACAGAGAGAAAAGGTGTTTTGGAAGACAATGGATTGCTTTCTGCGGCTTGTGCATGGGGAAGAGTTTCTGAAAGATTATATAGAGAAAATTGGGTAGAAGAAGTGAGGAAAAAGAAAGACAAAGTTTTGAATTATGTGTATTACAAGAATATACCTTGTGAGCGACCACCTCCATATAATGCTGATGCTGTAGGATGTGGTGACTCTAGGCCGCAAAATGGTGGACAAAGGCCATGTGCCACTTCCATTGTTAGCCATTTTGTTGAAGACAAATGTGCTCTCCCCGGTGGTAGCCATTTTGTTGAAGACAAATGTGCTCTCCCTGGTGGTAGCCATTTTGTTGAAGACAAATGTGCTCTCCCTGGTGGTAGCCATTTTGTTGAAGACAAATGCGCTCTCCCTGGTGGTAGCCATTTTGTTGAAAACAAATGTGCTCTCCCCGGTAGTAGCCATTTTGTTGAAGACAAATGTGCTCTCCCTGGTGGTAGCCATTTTGTTGAAGACAAATGTGCTCTCCCTGGTGGTAGCCATTTTGTTGAAGACAAATGTGCTCTCCCCGGTGGTAGCCATTTTGTTGAAGACAAATGTGCTGTCCCTAGTGGCACTCGCCCAGATTCCCTCTACCCAGTAATGACCATTAACGGTCAGTACTACATCCCTCTGGGAAGTGAACAGACATTACCCACATTTCCTGTCACAACGATTTCCAATGAAGCATCAACCCTTTCCCCCACCACTTCCGCTGTGAATCAAGCTATCCTCCCACCTGGATCATCCCCAGCACCGACACTTTCCACTGTCACTTCCGCTGCTAATTTAGCTGCACAACCACAGGAATCACTCTCAGCACCAACCCTTTCCACTGTCACCTTTGAGGTCAATCCAGACACACACTCACGTGAGCCACTCCAAGCAGCAACCTTTCCTCCCAACACTTCTGATGCAACAGCACTCTCACGCTCACGCAGTCTCTCTAATACTACTCCCGGCGCCTCGAGGGTCCTTTCACAACCAAGTGCACATCTATATGGGACGGTAGCCACTGTATCAGAGGAAGGCACAATTTGGGAACGGAACACTAATACCACAGGGAGCATAGGGGGAAGGGAATACTGGCAACCAGTTCTTGAAAAAGAGATTCCAGAGGGACCTTTATTGGTGGTGGGTAAGGCTATGTGCACACGGTGCGTTTTTCTCGGCGTTTTTGCGCGTTTTTCGGGTGAGTTTTTGGCCTCAAAACTGCATGACTTTGCTTCCCCAGCAAAGTCTATGAGTTTTCATTTTTGCTGTCCCCACACAGCGTTTTTTTTCAGCTGCGTTTTTGTGGTGACCACAAAAACGCAGCATGTCAATTATTCCCGCGTTTTTCACTGCGCTTTTCATCCATTGAGTTCAATGGGATGTTGAAAGACGCAATGAGAAACGCAAATAGCTGCGTTTTGGTGCGTTTCTAAGACCAAAAACGCAGCTATAAGCGCAGGAGGTGGGTAGTAAAGTGACGTGTACAGGAAGAGGATTCCTTCTGTCAGTATAGACAGAAGCATGAATCCTCCCGGTACCGTCACCGCCGCGTCCATCTCCCGTCCTGTGCATGTCAGCTCCGTGCGGCGCCATGTACAGGCAGGAGGTGGAAGCGGCTGCGAAAACAAAAGTTAACAGTAGAATAAAAAAAAAAAAAGTTATACTCACCTGTCTGCAGCCTCGCGGTGCCATGCCCGCTCCCAGCTCCTGTCACGGTATCGCCGCTCCCGCTCCGGCTGTGTGCAGTCTCCCCGGGGCAGGACCTTGCTTGCAGGACCTGGCGATGGATCACCTGATGCAGTCACCTGACGCATCAGCTGATCGAGTCTCGGGCTGACGCGGGCGCCCGGCCGGTATCAGCGGATGCGTCAGGAGACTTCATCCCTGATTACCGGCAGCTGCTGCAGCGATCGGACAGGATCAGACTCCCGCCCCATCGCTCCGGGAGCTGCCGGTAATCGGTAATCAGCACATAAGTGAGTATTATTTTTTTTTTTTTCTACTGATGCATCTGCTGATTGTATAATCGGCTTTTATACAATCAGCTGATGTGTGATGGGATTCACATCCTTTAACCTGACACATCATCTGATCGCTTTGCCTTCCAGCAAACCGATCAGATGATATTGGATCCTGATTGGACGGCGCGGGACCCTAACCCAGGATTACTGCGGAGGGGGGTTTATTTCAATAAAGATGGAGTCACTAATTGTGTTGTGTTTTATTTCTAATAAAAATATTTTTCTGTGTTGTGTTTTTTTTTTATCTTTACTAGAAATTCATGGTGGCCATGTCTAATATTGGCGTGACACCATGAATTTCGGGCTTAGGGCTAGCTGATAATATACAGCTAGCCCTAACTCCATTATTACCTGGCTAGCCACCCGGCATCAGGGCAGCCGGAAGAGTTGGATACAGCGCCAGAAGATGGCGCTTCTATGAAAGCGCCATTTTCTGGGGTGGCTGCGGGACTGCAATTCACAGCGGGGGTGCCCAGAAAGCATGGGCACCCTGCACTGTGGATTCCAATCCCCAGCTGCCTAGTTGTACCCGGCTGGACTCAAAAATGGGGCGAAGCTCACGTCATTTTTTTTTTTAAATTATTTCATGAAATTCATGAAATAATTTAAAAAAAAAGGGCTTCCCTATATTTTTGGTTCCCAGCCGGGTACAAATAGGCAGCTGGGGGTTGGGGGCAGCCCGTACCTGCCTGCTGTACCCGGCTAGCATACAAAAATATGGCGAAGCCCACGTCATTTTTTTTTTTTGGGGGGACAAAGAAATCCTGCATACAGTCCTGGAAGGAGGATGCTGAGCCTTGTAGTTCGACAGCTGCTGTCGCTCTCCTGCATACACTATTGGATGGAGGATGCTGAGCCTTGTAGTTCGACAGCTGCTGTCTGCTGTCCTGCATACACTATTGGATCGAGGATGCTGAGCCTTGTAGTTCTGCAGCTGTCTGCTCTTCTGCATACACTAGTGGAGAATGAAGAACACATTGAAGAAGGAAATGACATCAGACCTTTTTTTTTTTTGTTCACTGATAAAAAACGCATAAGGACGCAGTGAGCAAAAACGCAGCAAAACGCAGCAAAAAAACGCACCAAATCGCGGCAAAACGCGTGCGTTTTTTGCCGCGTTTTTTCGACGCAGGTGCGTTTTTGTGCGTTTTTAGCGGCCAAAAACGCACAAAAACGCAGCGTCAAAAAAACGCAGCGTGTGCACATAGCCTAAAGGTGACATAACAACAATGGAGACAGACGCTATTGTCAATGCTGCAAATTCTCATTTAAAACACAATGGAGGTATAGCTAGAGCTATAGTGGAGGCAGGAGGGGCGACTATTCAAGCTGACAGTCGAGTCATTGTTGAGTCACGTGGGCAGATAGCTATTGGGGACATAGCAGTGACTAAACCTGGCAGTCTTCCCTGTAGATTGATTATACACGCTGTGATATCTACTTTTGACCCAATGCATCCAGACGTTAGTACACAACAACTTCGCACAGCAATAACTCGCATTCTAGAATATGCGAATACTAGTCAGCAGATTGAGACCCTGACAATCCCCGCTATTGGTTCTGGCATTTTTGGATATCCCATTCATACATGTGCAAGAGAGATAGTAGGCGTTATAGTGAACAAATGCAGCCCCCCAAACATTTGCTGTCTCTCTGAAATCAGATTGATTAGTAATGAACACAGGATTGTAAAGGCTCTCAAGACTGCCTGCCTCACCTGGACTCCACCTTATGATATAGGAGCTATTCAATCAGAAACTCTCCTTCCAGGCTTACCACCTCCTCCTGCTCCTCTCATACAAGTGTTGATGCCCATACCCCCACTGCCACCTCTAATCCCACCGCTGGTGCCACTACCAATAGCGGAAAAGCCCACGTCTGGAGAGCCCACCCTCTATGTCAAGTTTACACCACAGCAAGCTGCTACTCTATTGAACCAGCTTCCAGATCCAGAAAAGCAGCCGATGCCTTTTTACAAAAGCATGCTTCAAATCTAGAGAAATTACTCCGCAACGTGGCAAGATCTCATTTCCCTGGCAAATCTTAAAGCGGGCGATGCATATTGGCCTGTTATGGAAACTGCATTCAATGACGCCACACTTGTCAGTGACACCACGTGGGACTCCGGTGTTGAGTTCTGTCAACAACTAAAGACATGGGCCTCAGATAAGCTGGCTGATCAATCAACATCGCTCAAGGATGTCACACAAGAACCAGGAGAATCTATGGAGAGATATCATGCTCGTTTAACTCAAATGTTTAGTGACCTCGGCTTCAGTATCCAGATTAAGGTTCAACGAACACTGCTCGTCTCCTCTTTTGTTGAAGGCCTTCGAGAAGCCCTGAGGAAGCAATTCCAAGCAATCAGACCTGAGTAAGCCACATTGGATCCTAAGGATGTCTTAACGATAGCTAAGGGGTTTGAAAAAACACTCCCTGAAAAAACTACAACAACTTCAAGTAAGAAGACTCATATCCTATGGAATGATGTACATCATGTACAACATCAAGGTCAGCTTCCTTCAACACCACATGCTAGAGGTCTCTGTTTCAATTGTGGCAAACCCGGTCACTACAAACACGACTGTAGAAACTTTTCTCGGGAACAATACCACGGTGGACACAACCGTAGACTTGCCTATCCCCGAAAGGACCAGTATTATTTAAATCAGCCACAACCACAGGTCCACCCAGATGCCAGTAACATCGCTGCTCTGAGGGATCCGAATAACCAATAGGACAAGGGCAAGCCCGTGTCCACTACTTTGGCTTCTACGTCTGGTCCAATAGCCAAAGTAACCATCAACGTTCAAGGCAAACCCTTACCGTTTCTTGTGGATACAGGTGCAGCCAGAAGGGTAACCAGATTACAGGACCTGCCATTTCCCGATCTGATATCCTCTGAAGCAGTAACCTGTGTGGGAGTAGATGGCAAGCCTACTTCTAACAAGCTTACCCGTGAAGTACAGGTTGGACCATACGAAGATGTATTTATGCGCCTGGTGGTATCCCCCACTTGTCCCACTAACCTTCTGGGAGCAGACCTTCTCCAAAGATTGAGAGCGACTATCAACTATTCATCTAATGGTCTTACCATCACCATTACTGATCTGCTCGATCCGAGTGAAGAGTGTCAACTTCAAGCAGCACCTTTGCTTATGATGATGGACGAAGTCGTTAATGCTACCTCGGGTATTCCACCAGAAGTGATGTCGCAAGTCCCATCTACTCTATGGTCCACTGGTCCTGAAGATATTGGACGTCTTGCTGTACCTCCGGTACGAGCCATTCTTAAACCTGGAGCTCAACTCCCCAGGGTGCCTCAGTACCCACTCAAATCTGCCCAGGAAGAGTCTTTAGGCACTCAAATTAAGACTCTCCTGGATAACGGGGCATTAGTCAAGTGTACTTCTCTCTGTAATACGCCTTTGTTCCCAGTCAAGAACAGGACATTGAAGGGAGAAGCCCCAAAGTACCGTATGGTTCAAGATCTCTGGGCTGTTAACGCAGCAACTGTATTGGAAAGTCCCATTGTGCCCAATCCACATACATTGCTGTCTCAGATACCATCGGATGCTACACGTTTCACTGTCATCGATCTAGCCAATGCTTTCTTCAGCATACCATTGCATCCAGAAGATTGGTACCTGTTTGCCTTCACTTACCAAGGATCACAATACACCTGGACGGTCTTACCACAAGGAGCACAGAATTCACCAAGTCATTTCTCTCAAGCCCTTGCCTCTTGTCTGCAGCCTTGGAGAGAGAGGAACCATCAGGTTGTTCTCCTTCAGTATGTGGATGATCTTCTATTGTGTTGTCCTGATCAAGCAGCAGCTGAAAAATCAAGTCTCAGTCTTCTACTTCACCTCGCACAGCAGAACTGCAAAGTGTCCCTCAACAAAGTTCAATGGTGTCAACCCAGAGTCGTGTTTCTAGGACACTGTCTCTCTCCAGGGTTAAAACATCTCACAAGTGAAAGAAAGGACGCAATTGAGACAGTCCCTCTACCAAAAGGAACTAAGCAGCTACAAGCTTTCTTGGGACTTATCACCTACTGCCGGCAGTGGATTCCAGATGCCTCCTTGTTGATGCAACCATTGTATGATGACCTCAAGATGTCTGCTTTCCCACTAAAACCAGAGTCTGTGGAAGCTTTCTATGCTCTTAAACAAGCCATACAATCTGCATCAGCCCTTGGAATCCCGAATTATCAGCTGCCTTTCTACCTGTTTATCAGTGAAGTAGCAGGACATGCCTCCGGAGTCCTAGCCCAGAAACATGGGGGAAAAACAAGACCCATCGGTTATTACTCTGCCCGTCTGGACTCAAGCTTCACCAACTTGCCTTAGAGCCGAACATGCTGCACATATGCTCCTGGACAAAACTTCAGACATCATCTTAGGACATCCAGTGCTCTTGATGGCTCCACACGATCTCAAAGCTATACTTGACCAGACTCAACCTAAACATCTGTCAGTACAGCGTCATATGAGACTCCAATGTTCCCTCCTAATTCTGGATAATGTCACTCTTGTCCGCTGTACCGTCCTTAACCCGTCCACACTGCTTCCTCTTTCCAGGGTGGATGTAGATGATGACAGTAATGCTCCAGGAGAAGAGGCCTATACATACTCAGATGATCATGACTGTCTACAACAGATGCAGCAAGAAGCAGCCTCAAAGAAAATTGTGTCCGAAGACCCACTCCCGCACGCTGACCTGACGTTTTTTACCGATGGTTCCAGATTTGCAGATGAAACAGGAAGGTTCCATACAGGATATGCCGTGGTTACATATGACCAGTGTAACGTTGCGCCCTGCAACGTGGGGGGTTCCACTTGCTTGCAGCGGTGTGAGGTAGCTTCAGCAACACACGTACACAGTCTCTCATAGAAATTCCGGCAGTTTATTTAAAAACACTCAGCATAAACTGCCCTCAAACATAAACAATAAGTCAATTATGGAAGTTTTAGCAGCTTCCCCTCTCTCTGGCTCCTGCCAGCGTAGAACTCTAGCCAAGGTTCCTTCCAGCACCCAGGGCCCTCTGCAGACCTGCTGTCTGTCTCTCCTCCTGGAGAGATTCGGCCCTACAGCCCTGGCCTGGCTTGGCTGCACTCACCTCAGACTCAATATCAGAGCCTTGTGTTCAGCCTCCACACAGGCTGATACACCCAGAGCTCCCGGCTCTGCTCTCACTTGTTTCCAGTCCACACACTGGACGTCTGGAGCTAGTCTCTATCTAGACTGCCCTAGACACACTCCACCCAGGTTCAGAGACAGGATTGCTTTAACCCTTGGAGCCACACCCACAGGTGGTAAGGAGTGTGTAATCAGCATCACACACCCTTCCATGGCTCTGCATGTAATGCAATCCTGTGGAACTACAGGTCCCAGCCAGCTTCACATTGCAGAGCACCCACGCTTCTGCAAAACATACCGGCCTTTTGTAATACAGCCGGTTGATACCTCACATACCCTCCCCCTCTGTTCAAACCCGTAGGGGAGAACACTTGCCAATGACCTGGGGCCGCGAGACAGGGCATCCCCGCTGCCATGCCTCACCAGTCGAGAGGGCCGTCCAAGAGCAGTAGTCCCTGAGACATCGCCCGACACTGTCACCAAACTCTGTCTTGTCAACCTAGGGTTAAAGGACGTCCCATTTCCAGACCGTTCTCTCCCTGACCCCCTCCCAGGGTCACCGCAGTAGAGAGACACGTCCCCAGTCAAACCTACAGTCTTGTCCAAACCTAGGCTTTCTCGAGTACCCCCAAGGCTACTGTCGGGAACTCTAAGCTCATAGCGGCCACTATCTACACTACATTGTAGGTTACCTCTCTGTCGGCGATTCCTTTTATCGCGCGTCTGAACTACTGGACCGACACGCCATCTTCCACTTCTTTCCACTGAACAACGGGTGGAAGACGGCTGCTGTCCCCCACACAGTTGGCGAAGCTGCTCCTTAATTTTCAGGTTGTCTTGCCACAACCGCTCCATGTCACGTACATGGTGTACCCGATATTCAATAAGGCTTCGAATGGTTCCAAGACTCTCTACAGTCCAGACACAGACGAACGGAACCATACCAGCTTCCCTGGGTATCTTGCTCTCATTAGCAGCAGGGATTCTTAATCTCACCAATCCCGACTTATTCACCATGTCTTGCATGACTCGTCCGGTTTTTCCAATGACTCTCCCCACCAGAGCCCGGTGTACTTGGACGATATCTTCCGCCAGACTCTGCGCTTTCCTTTTATACTCTAGCTGTCTAGTGGCTTCTTCCTTTTGCAGTTGGACCTGCCACTTCATACGAACACATCTGAAGTGCATGTCCTTTAGAATAGCCACCCGCTGCCCAGTAATTTCACTGGTAGACAATATCACTAACTGTTCAGCCCCTGAGGTACAGTAGACCTCACACGCTTCCACAGCTCTCTTAAATTCGTCATGCATGCACCCGGTGGCACACGCTTCTCTTAAGTCCTCAGGTATATCCACCATGCACTTGACTACAGAAGTCTCATTCATCCCTGCCACATGCTTGTCAAGTTTAGCTTCCAGAGTCAGCTCTCTTTGGGCCTCCCCTGCTTCAACAACTTTGGTCAGGATTGACACTCGCTGCTCCATCTGCTCCAAGGCTCCCTGGGACTTGGACTGGTACTCAGCCAAGCGACTTCGGAACTCAGCCACTTCTTTCTCCAGCTCCCTTACTCGACTCTCAGTAGCCTGCCTAAGAAGTATCTCTTGTTGCAGATGGTCTTTGCTCATCCTCTTGAATGAGTCTTCACTTGCGGACCTCTCTGGTCTACGACACACTATTTCTGAGGCTTCTTCCACCTCAGCTTCAGAACATTTGGGTTTCTTACTCTTCTTACCCACGACCTTCTCTATATCCTCCATCATGGTTTTACCAAGCAGGTCAGGCAGGCTCCCAGTCCTGGATGAGACCTCTGGTCCAGACTTCACCTCCTCAGAGGCTCTCTTCACTTCAGCGCCAGCTGTTTCTTGGGTCTTCACTGCATTATCTTCAACTTCCTCTGGGGTCTCTGCAGTGTCACCCTCAGCCTGGGTGTCACACCCTTCAACATGGCACTCTGTTCCTTTTAGAGATTTGGGGCTAAATTCGCTGTCATCCACCCCAGCACTTGGTAGTTCACCAGTCTGCTCACCACGACTGTTGGGGATTATTCCTTCCCCCACACTCTCTAGGATTCCATTTCCTATACCACTCTCGCCTGACAGACTATCAGCTTCACACTTGGAAAGCATAGGGACCACCACCATTAGGTCCCTGGTTGGCTCCTTCTCTGCATTTGCAGCCCACTGATTTCTGTCGTCACAATGTGTCAGTTCAATCTCTGATTCCTCTGTCTTTTGTAGGATATCACCGTCTGACTCCACCGTAGCAGGTGTTACTAGCACCATGTCTTCATTAACCAGGCATGTCACTTTCTCTGCACTCTCAGACGGCCTACACTGTGCCCCCTCTCGGCGCTTATTACGTCTTCGGCGTCGGGAGGAAGTTTTTCCCTTCTCGCCCATCTGTACCACACTGTACTCGTTTGTCACCTTTCTAGAGTCAGTGTCTTTACTGGAGTCATCATCACTCCCCCTGGTATCCTGGACTATCATGTCCCCACTTAACCAGATATCTGCCTCCCTTTCTGGAGCTACCCCGTTTTTAACGGTCACACTATCGGTTATTCCCTTAGTCCTTATGTCACTAAGTTGGGTCCGTCCATCATTTTCTTTGGTCACCCCTAACTTAGGACAGTCAATTTTAGGAGGTGCTATCTCCTCCTTACCACACAATACTGCACAACAAGGACCCCTTTTCACCTCCCAATGTGGTGGGGTTTCCTTTGGGCTGTTCCGGCTCTTACACAAGCAACCGTATATATCCCCCTGCTTCCACAAGTGCACAAATAATTTAGAGTCCCAACCTATAATAATTGGGTGCAGTAAATCTAAGACTACACCAACATCATGAGAACCACTGTCCCAGGCTGTCTTAATGACCACCCTGGAGACCGGGTATTCTGTCTCATTACTGTGGGTGCAGCCGACGTGGATCTTCCTTCCAGGAATCAAGTGGACATCAGAGGTGGCCCTCACCAGGGTCACCAAGCTCCTTGAGTCTACGACTCCTGTTACAGATTCCCCATCCACTTCCACTTAACACAGACGTGGCTTCTCGTCGGATGGGTGGTCTATATTGCAAACAGGACACTTGTGGCATGAACACTGTTGTCCCTGGCTACAGTCCATCTGCGCCACGTCACCCTTGGATTTGGGATGCTCCACACCCTTTTGGGGGACCACCGCTTTCTAGGACTCCATCCCCTTATGGGCAACCACCCCTTTATGGGACTCCACCCCCTTATGGGCAACTATTCCCTTCTGGGACTCCGCCCCCTTTTGCGGTTTCCATGCAATGTCCTTAGCCCCCAGTTCACACCGTTTGCCCTTGTCTCCCTGGGCACCCAGTGTCCATACTGGCCCCCGAAGGGAACGCTCAAACTGGTCCATGACTGCGACATCGCTACACACTGACAGCTCCTGCTGTCCCTGGACCAGGAACTGGTACAGCTCTTCCACAACGTCCGCAGGGACCATTCCCTCTTTTTGGCTTTCAGCCCCCACTGCTGTCACTGAACCTCCTGGCACATGCTGTTCGTGCTGCTGGCTCTGCAGCAGCTGGTTCAGGAGCCCCTTCATGCTGCAACGAAAAGAGGAACAGGAGGGGCGCTCCAATGGGTAATACCCGGTGGTCAAAGACAGGGGGGGGTTAGAGAACCACTAACCTTTCCGGGTTGTACCGCCCGTACAACCAGGATCTCCAGCCTGTAGTGTATCACTGCTCACCAAGCAGGGCCTCGCAATTCTGGCTGGCCTGGAACCTCCAGTCACTGGTTTCTCGCCACTGCAGCACAGAACCCCGCAGACCCGCTGATTCACCGCCAGCAGCTGGAGCACGCTGACCCTGTTCGTAGACCCGCCGATCCACCGCCAGCTGCTTGAGTGCGCAGACAAAAAATTTCGTGGACCCGCCGATCCACAGCAATACGTCCTAGGCCATTGCCCTTAGCAACCAGGCTGCGTTGCCCCTAGCAACCGGACCGCATGCCCGCATTCGAGACACCATATGTAACGTTGCGCCCTGCAATGTGGGGGGTTCCACTTGCTTGCAGCGGTGTGAGGTAGCTTCAGCAACACACGTACACAGTCTCTCATAGAAATTCCGGCAGTTTATTTAAAAACACTCAGCATAAACTGCCCTCAAACATAAACAATAAGTCAATTATGGAAGTTTTAGCAGCTTCCCCTCTCTCTGGCTCCTGCCAGCGTAGAACTCTAGCCAAGGTTCCTTCCAGCACCCAGGGCCCTCTGCAGACCTGCTGTCTGTCTCTCCTCCTGGAGAGATTCGGCCCTACAGCCCTGGCCTGGCTTGGCTGCACTCACCTCAGACTCAATATCAGATCCTTGTGTTCAGCCTCCACACAGGTTGATACACCCAGAGCTCCCGGCTCTGCTCTCACTTGTTTCCAGTCCACACACTGGACGTCTGGAGCTAGTCTCTATCTAGACTGCCCTAGACACACTCCACCCAGGTTCAGAGACAGGATTGCTTTAACCCCTGGAGCCACACCCACAGGTGGTAAGGAGTGTGTAATCAGCATCACACACCCTTCCATGGCTCTGCATGTAATGCAATCCTGTGGAACTACAGGTCCCAGCCAGCTTCACATTGCAGAGCACCCACGCTTCTGCAAAACATACCGGCCTTTTGTAATACAGCCGGTTGATACCTCACACCAGGTTATCTCAGCAGGATCCCTACCACCACACATGTCTGCACAAGAAGCGGAACTTAAGGCTTTGAAGAAGCGGCAGAGAAGGTTAACGTCCAGTGGAAATCCTGTAAAACATGCTGCTGCCATAAAAGAACTTGTGGCTGCTGTGGACCTACCTTCAGAGGTTGCAGTGATCAAGATTAAAGCTCACGGGAAATTAAATTCTCCAGAGGCGAAGGGAAACTTCTTTGCTGACAAAATAGCGAAAATGTATGCTGTGCACCCACTTGGGAAAGAAAAAGCAGTGGTGTACGTGTCTCAAGATCCTGAAGAGGGACTCCAGAGCTCTCCTATGAAGTTTATTCATCTACACCAAGACAAGGCACCTGATGATGAGAAAAAGCATTGGCAAGAAACAGGAGCAAAAAAGGATGAAGATGGAGTTTGGAGGAAGAAAAAAAGATCTGTCTACCCCGCAACCTATACCCCTCGGTGACAGCATGGGCACACGGTATCACCCATAGAGGCAAGAACCAGATGAATGACTTGATTTGGAAGACGTATCTGGCACCGGGGATCTCTACTGTCACCCAAAACTATTGCAAGTCCTGCCTTGTGTGTGCAAAATGCAATCCAGCACCACCCCAGAAAGTTACTCAAAAACATTTGGCCAAATTACTCTATCCTTTCCAAAGAATTCAAATTGATCATATTCAAATGCCAAAAGTAGGGAAGTATGAGTATGTCCTGGTAGTGACTGACATGTTCTCAGGATGGCCCGAAGCCTATCCGGTAACCAATATGACTGCCAGGGTGACTGTTAAGAGACTGATAACTGAATTAGTATGCAGATATGGGGTCCCAGAGGTAATTGAGAGTGACCAAGGACCTGCATTCACGGCAGTATTGACGAAGGAGCTATGGACGTTTGTAGGAGTGGATTTGGGTCTACATACCCCATATCACCCTCAGAGCAGTGGAAAAGTAGAAAGACTTAATTGTACCCTGAAAAACAAAATCCTGAAAGCTAGTCAGGAAGTCAAACTTCCCTGGACAGACATTTTGCCTATCGCCTTATATTCAGTCAGAAACACTCCAAGGGGTTCCACTAAACTCACACCATACGAGATTCTTTTTGGGGGGCCTCCAAGGCTGGGTCAATACTTCCCACAACAGCTAGCTTTAGGAAGTGATACTCTTGTGAATTATGTTGTTGCCCTTGCTAAAGAATTGTCAATAACACATGCACGAGTTTTATCATCCATTCCAGATCCAGATTCCAGTGAAGGTGTCCATAATTTCCAACCTGGTGACTACGTGCTGGTAAAGAAGTTCACCAGAAAGACATCCCTGGAAACGAGATTTGAAGGTCCCTACCAAGTGCGCCTGACTACTCCCACTTCTGTCAAACTTGAAGGAAGACCAACGTGGATACACGCCTCCCACTGCAAGAAGTTCACGCCTCCATCAGAGTCTTCTGCATAATGCCGCATATCTTTTACCTTATGTGTTACACAGTTCTACACTCCTTTGTAGGAGCACAACAGGCCGCGATCACCCAAGCAGGGGGGGTGATTAAGTTCTGGTATAACACCACTACACATGTTGCTTCTTTTAAATTCGATTATTGTGATGTAGTATAGTGTGACACTCAATGGGCTTCCTCACCTTCCTCAATGAGTCAACCAGCACAATTAAGATCAGGACAACAATATATATGTGTTACAGGTGATGGTTGGGGACAAACATGTGGTTCATGGAGGGCAGTCGGGTGGAACACTGGTGAAGATTGGGGGTATAGACCGAAGACAGCCCTAAATAAACTAGACTCTCATGGCAAACCTCTACTCAACAGGATGACACTCTCCCGTACAAAAGTCATCAAGCCCTGTGATACCATTGGCCAATGTAATCCACTAGTCCTTAATCTGGAGAACCCTCAACCTGGCGATCATGGCACCTATCTACTGGGCACATATGTATATGGTGGGTGTGCTAGTTGTGCCCATCCAGGGGTGTTCAGATTAGCGGACATAAGAGAAATGTCGACAAAAGATAGAAACACACACTCAAACTCCCTAATGTTCCGTATTCAAAAACTTAATAAAATGATGGCCATTGCAAACCCCACATTTGAAGATATCCTTGCCATTGAAACAGGGTACACTGAGATCAACTTATGGTTGAAGTGGATGAAATATACCGCCAATCAATATAATAAGTCTAATTGCTATGTCTGTGCAGGGGCGAGACCCCATCTAGGATCTGTCCCTCTAGATCTCCCCCCAGATGTGGAAAAATGTTTCCTGAGTCTTTTCACTAACAAATCCCTTAGTGAATTATATTGTGAAAACTGGAAAAAGAAGTACCCCATAGTCACAGACACACCTAACCCAGGTCAAGGCATCACCATATATCCAGGAAAATACATCTGTTATACTAGCACTGAGGGGAACACATTTGTGGGTAATTTCACAGAGGGATATTGCAGCAGATATAGTAATGCCACCAGAGAGGACCTGGTCAACCAGACCCAGTCCATTTCTGATGTCTTCTGGATATGTGTGGACATGAAGATCAGAACTCATTTAGAAGGTGAATGGATGGGGGAATGCACACTAGCCAAAGCCATTATGCCCTTCTATATAGCAGCAGAAGGAGAGGAAGCCCTAACGTCAGAAGAGCTACACAGAACAAAAAGAGAGACAAGTCCCGAACCCAAAGGCAGTTTTGACCCCCATGTTTATATTGATGCTATAGGAGTCCCAAGGGGGGTACCAGAAGAATTTAAAGCCAGGGATCAAGTCAAAGCAGGTTTTGAGTCATTCATACTACCTCTAGTGACCATAAATAAAAATGTAGACTGGATCAATTACATCTATTATAACCAACAAAGATTTGTCAATTACACTAGAGAAGCTCTTCAAGGTTTGGCAGATCAGCTAGGCCCCACATCAATAATGGCGTTTCAAAACAGGATGGCCCTTGACATGATACTGGCAGAGAAAGGAGGTGTTTGTAAAATGGTGAAGTCCGCATGTTGTACCTACATTCCAGATAATACAGGTCCCACCGGGAAGGTTACGGTAGCCATAAAAAAGCTAGCTTCTCTACAAAAAGAATTAAAAAGGAATTCAGGTGTAGAGGATCCCTGGGACCAATACTTCTCATGGATGAAGGGATGACAGAGATGGCTAGCTCAGATAGGCATAGTGGTCCTTGTTGTCTTAATTGTTGTAGCTATTTTTGTTTGTTGTGTTTTTCCCTGTATAAGGAAGATGATCGAGAAAGGAGTAGAAACGTCAGCCCCCACTTTCCTAGCTCAGGAGGTTGGCTATTCTGTGGATATAGAGCAGCTAGGCCCCCTTCAGTCTTTGACAGTCCCCAGCTAGGCAGTCAGAGTAGGGCGAGTACATCAGGCTCCAATCGAAGTCTGTACCAATGGGGGCAAAGGCTTAGCATTGCTCGTATAGCGGGCAGCAAAAAGAAAAGAGTTGCAGCCAGGTATTGGAGACTGATGGGTTAGGAGTAGGGTCAGAAGGTTAATAAAGTATTTAGGGAGGACTGTTGAGGAGGACCTTTCCATCAAATACTTAATTAACCTCTTGACAAGGGATTGTGGGAAATATGTCGATTTGCCTTACATAATTCAGGTTTCAGATCATATACATGACACAGATATAAAGATGGCCGCCATTTCCTGTTATCCACACCTTGCTTGGAATGCAAGGAATGTCCAGATGAAAGAAGACCACCATATAAGGGAAGACCCCTGGTCAAGCTAGAAGACCAACCCACAGATCAGATGACACCACAGACCAAACCATCAGCATGGATCCACTAAATGACGTCCCTCCCATCGTCATGGTTTCATCCACTGGTCAGACCCACCCATCAACAGCAACACGGATCTCCCCATTCGCTAGCCCATGAACTGTTCCACTAAATGTGCATATCTGAACTTGTGTACGCCCCTAGCCTATATCAAGAGGACGCATGAGTCTCCTCAGTCTGTTTGGCTGCCATCTTTACTGTGACCAAGAAGAGATTTCATATCCGACTGTGTCTGGTGTGAATTCTTTTATGCATGCACTTGGCCCATATCAATTCGGCCAGGCAGTAGGCAGCTCGTGATCTCTGGTTAAGAGTTCACCCTAACACATGATTCAGGCCGTTTTTTTCCAGTCCCCGCTCACGTGATCACCGGTATACACCGTATACCAGGGGTGGGCAATTAATTTTCCCATGGGGCCGCATGAGAAATTGGGATTGGTTTAGAGGGCCGGACTAATATAAATTACCTCAGTTCTACCCAATATACTACATCACTACACCCCCTCCATATACTACACCTGTAATAAACTACACCACTACACTCCCTCCATATACCTGTAATATACTACACCCCCATATACACCTGTATTATACTACACCACTATATAATACACCTCCGATATACTACATCATTACACCCCTATATACTACACCTGTAATATACTACATCACTACACCCCATATACTACACCTGTAATATACTACACCTCCATATAGCACACCTGTAATATACTACATCACTACACCCCTATATACACACCTGTAATATACTACATCACTACACCTGTAATAAACTACACCACTACACCCCTATATACTATACCTGTATTATACTACACTCCCTCCATATACCTGTAATATACTACACCCCCATATACACCTGTATTATACTACACCACTATATAATACACCTCCGATATACTACATCATTACACCCCTATATACTACACCTGTAATATACTAAATCACTACACCCCATATACTACACCTGTAATATACTACACCTCCATATAGCACACCTGTAATATACTACATCACTACATCCCATATAGCACACCTGTAATATACTACAACTCCATATAGTACACCTGTAATATACTACATCACTACACCCCTATATACACCTGTAATATACTACATCACTACACCCCTATATACACCTGTAATATACTACATCACTACACCCCTATATACACCTGTAATATACTACATCACTACACCCCTATATACACCTGTAATATACTACATCACTACACCCCTATATACACCTGTAATATACTACATCACTACACCCCTATATACACCTGTAATATACTACATCACTACACCCATATATACACCTGTAATATACTACATCACTACACCCATATATACACCTGTAATATACTACATCACTACACCCCATATACTACACCTGTAATATACTACACCTCAATATAGCACACCTGTAATATACTACACCTCCATATAGCACACCTGTAATATACTACATCACTACACCCCATATACTACACCTGTAATATACTACACCTCAATATAGCACACCTGTAATATACTACATCACTACACCCCATATACTACACCTGTAATATACTACACCTCAATATAGCACACCTGTAATATACTACACCTCCATATAGCACACCTGTAATATACTACATCACTACACCCCTATATAGCACACCTGTAATATACTACACCTCCATATAGCACACCTGTAATATACTACATCACTACACCCCTATATAGCACACCTGTAATATACTACGGCTCCATATAGCACACCTGTAATATACTACATCACTACACCCCTATATAGCACACCTGTAATATACACCTCCATATAGCACACCTGTAATATACTACGGCTCCATATAGCACACCTGTAATATACTACATCACTACACCCCTATATAGCACACCTGTAATATACTACACCTCCATATAGCACACCTGTAATATACTACACCTCCATATAGCACACCTGTAATATACTACACCTCCATATAGCACACCTGTAATATACTACACCTCCATATAGCACACCTGTAATATACTACACCTCCATATAGCACACCTGTAATATACTACACCTCCATATAGCACACCTGTAATATACTACACCTCCATATAGCACACCTGTAATATATTACACCTCCATATAGCACACCTGTAATATACTACATCACTACACCCCTATATAGCACACCTGTAATATACTACGCCTCCATATAGCACACCTGTAATATACTACACCTCCATATAGCACACCTGTAATATACTACACCTCCATATAGCACACCTGTAATATACTACACCTCCATATAGCACACCTGTAATATACTACACCTCCATATAGCACACCTGTAATATACTACACCTCCATATAGCACACCTGTAATATATTACACCTCCATATAGCACACCTGTAATATACTACATCACTACACCCCTATATAGCACACCTGTAATATACTACGCCTCCATATAGCACACCTGTAATATACTACACCTCCATATAGCACACCTGTAATATACTACACCTCCATATAGCACACCTGTAATATACTACATCACTATACCCCCATATACTACACCACTATATACACCTCCATATAGCACACCTGTAATATACTACATCACTATACCCCCATATACTACACCACTATATACACCTCCATATAGTACACCTGTAATATACGACATCACTATACCCCCATATACTACACCACTATATACACCTCCATATAGCACACCTGTAATATACTACACCTGCACCCCGATATCACACACACTACACCCCATACAGCCTGCACCCCCATATCACACACACTACACCCCTATATGTCACACACCCTGCCCACATATCTCACCCTGCCTGTACCCCAACTTACCCCTCTCAAACACTCTGCACCCCTTCACATCCTTCTGTCAGTCTGCAGCCCTCATATGCACTCACCCTGCAGCCCCCCTGCCCCTCATGTCCCCTCTTTTCTTATTACCAGTCATCATGTGTCCACATCTCCTTCAGGATTCAGTATCTTTGCATTCTGCCCGGCATCCTGTGTCTCCTCCCACACAGTCACATGGGCGTGACATCATCGCAGGTCCTGGAAGATGAATTATTCCGTCTCCTCTGCTGTGCTGCTCCTTCTCCTGCACTGACTGTGCGGACCTGCACAGGATCTCTCCCTACTCGGCACGCTGCAGCCCGGCTCCACTGCACCGGCTGAAGACGGGCGGGCCGGTCACAGAGAGCAGGCGGGCCGGATGTGGCCCGCGGGCCGCCCCTTGCCCAGGTCTGCCGTATACCGATAAACACGTTACAGTAAATGACAGCGCCGGTAAAAAATGATTTTTCTCCCATCTGGCATGATCAAACATGTCAGCTGGGAGATAAATCTCCTCTCCGGTCTCCTCCGGTCCCCCGATGTCGCCAAAGTGCCCCCCTGACCCCCAACCCCCCTCCATAATCCAAGATGGCGGCGCGCACTGCCCGCATTCATCTATACTCCTCTGATTTCTGTTGCATGTGTCATGACACATGCGACAGAAAACTCCTCCCCAGGCCCTGCCAGGTCACCCCCTATACCCCCCCGGTGTTCCCCCGTACCTTAGCCACGGCGATCCCCGTGATCCCTCCTCTTCCTCTGTAGCGCTGGTCACATGCGCAGAGCGCGGCTGACAGCTTAGCCTCCTTTTTTGCTTTCAGAAACGCTGAGCCGGCTGCTCGCATACTGCTGCTGTGACCCGGTAGTGTGGGTGCAATGTCATTGCACCCACACTCCTCACATGGAGGGTCTGCACTCCTAGAAATTGGGGGATACATTCCATGAGCGTTCCCCCATATTCTAGAAGGTCCAGAATTGTCGTGGGACCTTCAAAATGGATTACAGCGGACCCGATTTTTTTTCTTTTTAATAAATTGGTGAAAGAGAGAATATTTTGGGGAGTGTTTTTTCTAATAATTTTTTTTTTGTTGTTAATTTTTTTTTATTACTGTCAATTAGTTATGTCAGGTATCTGATAGACGCCATGACATAACTAACTGCTGGGCTTGATGCCAGGTGACATTACACATCTGGTATCAACCCCATTTATTACCCCGTTTGCCACCGCATCAGAGCAACGGGATGAGTTCAGGTGTAGCGCCAGGATTGGCGCATCTAATGGATGCGCCATTTCTGGGGCGGCTGCGGCCTGCTATTTTTAGGCTGGGAAGAGTCCAATAACCATGGCTCTTCCCACCCTGAGAATACCAGACCCCAGCTGTCAGCTTCACCTTCGCTGCTGATCTAATTTAGGGGGGACCCCACGTTTGTTTGTTTTATTTTAATTTTTTATAAATAAAAAAACAGCCTGGGGAGCCCTCTAAATTGGATCACCAGCCAAGGTGACGCTGTCAGCTGTGGTTTGTAGGCTACAGCTGTCTGCTTTACCCTAGCTGGCTATCAAAAATAGGGGGCACCCCACGTCATTTATTTTAATTATTTTTTTGGGGGGAGGCTAAATACACTAAATACAAACCTAGGCACCCTTTAGTGCCACATGAAAGGCACTAAAGGGCGCCAGCTTAGAATATGCAGGGGGGTGGGATGTTATATATATGTTTAACATCTATCCATTCATCCATTGTAGCATTTTACGCTGTGTGCCCACAATCAGGGTTTGCACCGTTTTGGGTGCAGAGTGTTTTCCCTGCATCCATAACGCTGCATTGTGCAGTAGAAGCACAGTGGAAGTATTTTTAAAAATCCCATGCCCACTGTGCTTCTTTTCTCCGCAGCATAAACTGACCAGCGGTGCGGCTTCCTGAGCCTCAGCATTTCAATTTATGCTGCGGAGACGAGAGTGCTCTCTGCAGGTAGAATAGAGCTAAAGTCCACAGCAGCCTGAACCCAAATCGTGGGCATGGGCAACTGCGTTCTCCCGTGGACAACACTCACTTCTATGCAGGAAAACTGGCACTGTGTACTAGACGCCGTGTTGCTGGATCATGGCCACAGAGCCTAAAAGTGAGAAATTTGTTGCTACAGCAACATTTTTGTGAAGTACCTGTGGATTCAAAATGCTTACTATACTCCTGAATAAAATCCTTGAGGGGTCCAGTTTCCAAAATGGGGTCACTTGTGGCAGGTTTCTGATGTATAGGTACCCAAGGGGCCCTGCAAATGTGACATGGTGCCCGCAATTTATTTCAACTTTTCCAAAATTCAAATGGTGCTCCTTCCATTCCAAGCCCTCCCATTTATCCAAACAGAGGTTTTTGGCCACATGTGGGGTATCCCTGCGCTCATAAGAAATTGGATAACAACCCGTGTAGTCCACTTTTTGTTGTTGTCTCTTGATAAAGTGAGAAATTTGATGCTAAAGCAACATTTTTGTGAAAAAAATGAAAATTTTCAATATGGCGACCTAAGCTTATCAAATTCTGTGAAGTACTTGTGGATTCAAAATGCTCACTATACACCTATATAAAAGCCTTGAGGTGTTTTGTTTCAAGAATGGGGTCACTTGTGGGGCACCTCCACTGTTTAGGTACTTTAGTGGCTTTGCAAATGCGACATAGCGATCGCTAATGATTCCAGCCAATTGTGCAGTCAAATGGCGCTTCTTCCCTTCCGAGCTCTGCCGTGTGCCCAAACAGTTGATTTCCACCACATATAAGGTATCGCCAAATTCAGGAGAAATTGCACAATAAATCTCATGGTGTTTTTTATCCTGTTACCCTTGCGAAAAAAAGCTACCTGGTTGAAGTAACAATTTTGTGGTAATATTTTATTTTTTTATTTTCATGGCCCAACGTTATAAAATTCTGTGAAGCACCTGGGGGTTCAGGGTACTCACTAAACATCTAGATAAATTCCTTGAGGGGCCTAGTTTCCAAAATGGGGTCACTTGTGGGGGGTTTCTGCTGTTTACGTACCTCAGAGGCCCTCCAAATGCGACATGGTGCAATCTTTTTCAGCCAAAATTCCTTTCCAAAATTTAAATATTGCTCCTTCCATTCCAAGCCCTCCCATTTGTCCAAACAAAGGTTTCTGACCACATGTGAGGTATCACCATGCTCATAAGAAAGTTGGTAACAAACGTTGGAGTCAAATTTTTGGAATTACCTCTTGAAAAAGTGAGAAAATTGATGCTAAAGCAACATTTTTGAGAAAAAAATGAAAATGTTCAATATGATAACGTAATGTTATCAAAATCTGTGAAGTACCTGTGCGTCCAAAATTCTCACTATACCCCTAGATAGAAGCCTTGAGAGGTCTAGTTTCCAAAATGGCATTACTTGTGAGGGGTTTCTGCCGTTTAGGTACCTTAGCGGACCTGTAAATGCAACATGGTGCCCGCAATCTATTTCAGCCAAATTTACTTTCCAAAATTCAAATATTGCTCCTTCTGTTCCGAGCCCTCCCATTTATCCAAACAGAGGTTAGGAAAGAAAGAGTAGTCATAAATGGTACATTCTCTAAATGGGCTATAGTCAGCAATGGGGTGCAGCGGGGATCTGTGCTAGGACCGATTCTTTTTAATCTCTTTATTAAAATGTATTATTACCTTGTGGATGGGATTGATAGTAAAGTGTCAGTGTTTGCTGATGACACCAAACTATGTAGGATATTAAAAACTGACCTTGATAGTACAATATTACAAAAAGATCTGGATAAGATGTCAGAATGGGCAGACACTTGGCAAATGAGATTTAATGTTGATAAATGTAAAGTAATTTACCTAGGATGGAGTAGTTCTATAACTTTGTATACATTAAATGGAAGTAAACTCGGGACCACAACAGGAGAAGAACTTGGGTATTCTTATTACAAATAAGCTGAGCAGCAGCACTCAATGTTAGGCAGCAGTGCTAAAGCAAACAAGATTTTAGGGTGTATAAAAAGAGAGATTCGATCCCGTGATCCCAACGTGTTGTTACCCCTCTATAAATCACTTGTAAGGCCACATCTGGAATATGGGATCCAGTTTTGGGCTCCACATTTTAAAAAGGACATTCAGAAGTTAGTGTCAGTTCAAAGGCGGCTAACTAGACTACTACAAGGAATGAAAGGCCTCCCATATGATGACAGGTTGAAAAACTTAGATATGTGTAGCTTAGAAAAAAGACGTCTCAGAGGAGATCTCATTTATATGTATAAATACATGTGTGGTCAATATAAAGGACTAATAAATAAATAACATTTGGAACACCATTCTAAGTCTGAACTGGGTTCAAAAACCTAAAAAAACATCACTGTATGGAGAGAAGGTATGCACACCAGTGACTATGCAAGGTGAATACATGTAATAGCAGAAAGTGCTGTGTAAATACTGACCTGAAAAATACAATAGCTACATGCAAAAATGAAAAAAATGAGCGTGGAATCTGCATTACTGTCTTGCTATTGAATTGATCAATGCAACAGAGCCTCTTCTAGGTATTTTCTTATTTTTGGGGTCCCTAGCTAATGTGTGTCCTCTCATGCAGTTAAAAAACTGACCAAGTATGGGAAGCTGAGACCCAGGCTATATATGTATAATGTGGACCGGCAAGGTATGGGTGGGGTCAGGTTCACAAACAAAAGACTACTAACAAATAAAGAAATAACGTTTGAAACACCATTCTAAATCTGAACTGGGTGCAAAAACCTAAAAAAATCACTATATGGAGAGAAGGTATGCACACAAGTGACTATGCAAGGGGAATACATGTAATAGCAGAAACTGCTGTGGAGATCTCATTTATATGTATAAATACATGTTGTTAGGTCACCGCCAGAGTCTGCTCCAGCGACTTCTGCTCCAATCGCCAGGCGACGCCGTGTTCCTGCCGTGGATGGTGCTGGTGATGGGAGAGGAGTCGATGTCAGCGGTGGGCGCAGGCTCCGATCATCCACTTGGCTGGGTTAGCTTGGGATCTGCAGTACCGCTGACTGACTGTGGGTGGCATGTGTCTTTCAGCTGAAGTTGCCAGCGTTCAGCTACAGCCAATGGGAAGACACCACACCCTTCTTATTCCCCCTCCTGTCACATGACCACTGCCAGAGATAGTTCTGATTTTCCTGGCTCCTTTGACGTCCGATTCTGTTTGGTGATTCCCTGCAGACTATGAGCCCTCACGGACAGGGTCCTCTCTCCTCCTATACCAGTGTGTTTTGCATTGTTAAGGATTGTTGTACTTGTTTTTATGTATACCCTTTTTTCACTTGTAAAACGCCATGTAATAAATAGTGCTATAATAATAAATAATAAGATCTTGCACTGAGGAGAGGCATCCGTTGGGCCACTCTGCCATCAGGACTGGTGGAGGGCTGCAGTGATAGTTGACTTTGTGGAAGTTTCTCCCATTTCTGTACTACATCTCTGCAGCTCAGCCAATGTAATCTTAAGGTTCTTCTTTACATCTCTCACCAAGGCTCTTCTCCCATGATTACTCAGTTTGCCTAGACAGCCAGGTCTAGGACCAGTTCTGGTGCTCCCAAACTTCTTCCATTTAAAGATTATGGAGGCCTCTGTGCTCTTAGGAACCTTGAGTACTGCAGAAATTCTTTTGAAACCTTGGCCAGATTTGTCTCTTGCCACACTTCTGTCTCTGAGCTCCTTGGGCAGTTCCTTTGACCTCATGATTCTCATTTGGTCTGACATGCACTGTGAGCTGTGAGTTCTTATATAGACAGGTCTGTGCCTTTCCAAATCAAGTCCTATCAGTTTAATAAAATACAGCTGGACTCCAATGAAGGAGTAGAACCATCTCAAGGAGGAGCATAAGGAAATGGACAGCATGTGACTTAAAATGAGTGTCTGAGCAAAGGGTCTGAATACTTATGACCATGTGATATTTCAGTTTTTCTTGTTTAATAAATGTGCAAAATTTTCTACATTTCTGTTTTTTTTTTCTGTCAAAATGGGGGCAGAGTGTACATTAATGAGAAAAAAAATGAACTTTTTATGAATTTACCAAATGGCTGCAATGAAACAAAGAGTGAAAAATTTAAAGGGGTCTGAATACTTTCCGTACCCACTGTATGTCCAAGCAATGAGGCCTATTTAAGTTACAAACACATTAGGTGCAATAGCCACTTACAAATGGCAAAAAAACATTGAGCAAAAAAAGATAAGAAAAAAGCTGGAAATAAAAACATACCTCAATGTCACCAGAAGGTGCTGTTCTGCAGAAATACACCACCACATGTTGCTGTTTTGGAAGGTAATTCCTGGTCTAATCTCCTTCAGCAGCAGATCAAATGTTTGGAGGCTCATGTGGCAGTAGGCATCAAACTTGACAGGATCTCGGGTGAGCTCAACATAAAGCCTATGACCTCCCCCTCGGCGTGGCATACTGCGACACAGTGGGTGCAAAGATCCTCAAAATGCATTAACTATTTGGAACAGCTGAAAAAGGTGCATCTACGTTGGTACCATACGCCGGCAAAATTGGTGCATTACATTCCCAACTACTCACCGCTCTGTTGGAAGGGCTGCCTCCAGAGGGGATCACTGGGGCACTGTTGGTGGCACTGTCCGAGGGTCCAACCTTTTTGGATAGCAGTTTTCAGACTCATTAGTGAAATAACAGGTGTGCACACCAACCCCAACCCAGGGCTGGCAGTTCTGAATTTGGGCATAGACTCGTACCCGCAGAATTTTAGGGGACTGATTGTGCAAATTCTAATAGCTGCCAGACAGTGTCTGAGCCATTCGTGGAAGGCCACTGAAGCTCCCTCTGGAGCCGAGTTATATAGTAGGATCGACCAACAATGCCAATATGAATACTGCCTTGCCCACTCCCTAAAACAAAAAACTAGAATTCTTGCAATATGGGAACCCTGGCTGTCATCCAGCCATGCAACACCTATTACACAACTATTCCCCGGGCAAAGAGCACCTAGTTGAGATAGAGCAGATGGAATTATAGCCCTGGCTCGGCTAGCCAGGGGGCTAAAGCATTGAGACCCTGACTGAGGCAGCAGTTTATGAGAGAAATCTAGGAGGAGTTGATGGCCCCGGCTGGTGGACTGGGGTTGGTAATGCAGGCAGGCATCTAACCCTGTACCCCTACTAACCCCCCCCACTTCCCCCCCAACCCTACCTTCTTCCCCTCCCCCTTTGTTCTTGTTCCCCCTTACTTGAATGAAGTCCCCATCTTTCCTCCCCTCTCCTCCCTCCCCATGTTGTTGTGTGGTTAAAGTGTAAGGCAGAGGAATTGTAACTGGATTGTCTCAGAGTATATTAATGTATGGAGCCCTCATGTGCGGGCAGTTGACAATTGTTCTCTTAAATTACCATGTATGATTTTGTATCTGCCGTGTTTTCAATAAAAAAACTAATTGGATTAAAAAACATAAAGCCTATGAAAGTGGCCTTTTGTGGTGCGTTGGCTCACTAGTGGATAAACCCAGAGTCTGTGCTGCCTCCATGACCCTAACTGCCTAAATAGTACCCATTTTGTGGAGTTGAATATTAAAGGTAAACACGTATTAAGGGAAAAAACAGTTCACCACCTGAAAAATAAAAGCACATGGTTGGGGATAACCCACAAAAATTGTGGAAGTGCTCTCAATGTGGTCATGATTAAGGGCATTTTTATGCCCGAAATGCGTAGACTGTGTCTGCTGTTTTTCATTAAAGTTTTTATTTTTTGTACCTTTTTTTAAAGATGGAACTTTAATAAAGATGGAGTTTTAACCCTGAGATCCCTGCGGCTGCTGTATTCCTTCTCATTCCAGAAATCATCAGAAGATCAGTCCAATTTTTTAAACACTCTTGTGACTCCAGCCTTACATATGATTACAGTAAGGTGTAAACTCTATAGTCATATGTGTACAAATAGGGAAACGCATATATTATATAGAGTCATTACACATAGAGTGATCTATTTCATGTGTTTATTTCTGAAAATGTTGATGATTATGGCTTACAGCCAATGAAAACCCAAAAGTTATCTCAGAAAATTAGAATAATTACCAGAAAACACCTGCAAAGGCTTCCTAAGTGCTTAAAATGGTCCCTTAGTCTGGTTCAGTAGGCTACACAATCATGGGGAAGACTGCTGATTTGACAGATGTCCAGAAGGCAGTCATTGACACACTCCACAAGGAAGATAAGCCACAAAAGGTCATTGCTAAAGAAGATTAATAATGGAAAGTTAAATGGAAGGAAAAAGTGTGGTAGAAAAAGGTGCACAAGCAAGTGGGATAAACGCAACTTTGATAAGATTGTTAAGAAAAGGCTGTTCAAAAAATTGGGGGAGTTTCACAAGGAGTGGACTGCTGCTGGAGTCAGTGCTTCAAGAGCCATCACACACAGACGTAACCAGGACATGGGCTACAACTGTCGCATTCCTTGTGTCAAGCCACTCATGACTAACAGACCCCGCCAGAAGCGTCTTACCTGGGCCAAGGAGAAAAAGAACTGGACTGTTGCTCAGTGGTCCAAGGTTTTGCTTTCAGATGAAAGTACATTTTGCATTTCATTTTGAAATCAAGGTCCTAGAGTCTGGAGGAAGAGTGGAGAGGCCACAATCCAAGCTGCTTGAGGTCTAGTGTTAAGTTTCCACAATCAGTGATGGTTTGGGGAGCCATGCCATCTGCTGGTGTAGGTCCACTGTGTGTTATCAAGATCACAGTCAGCGCAGCCGTCTATCAGGGAATTTTAGAGCACTTCATGCTCCCCTCTGCCGACAAGCTTTTTGGAGATGGAAATTTCCTTTTCCAGCAGGATTTTGTACCTATCCACACTGCCAAAAGTACCAATACCTGGTTTAATAACCACAGTATCACTGTGCTTGATTGGCCAGCAAACTCGCCTGATCTAAACCCCATAGAGAATCTATGGCATATTGTCAAGAGGAAGATGAGAAACACCACACCCAACAATGCAGATGAGCTGAAGGCTGCTATCAAAGCAACCTGGGCTTCCATAACACCTCAGCAGTGCCACAGGCTGTTCGCCTTCATGCCACGCCGCATTGATGCAGTAATTCATGCAAAAAGAGCCCCGGCCAAGTATTGAGTGCATTTACTGTACAGACCCTTCAGTAGGCGCCAATATTTCTGAGTTTAAAATCCATTTTTTCAGTTGGTCTTATATAATATTCTAATTGTCTGAGATAATGACTTTAGGGTTTTCATTGGCTGTAAGCCATAATCATCAACATTAACAGAAATAAACACTTGAAATAGATCACTCTGTGTGTAATGACTCTATATAATTGTGTATTGAATTACTGAAATAAATTAACGTTTGGATGACATTCGAATTTATTAACCTGCACCTTTATCTATCTATCTCTCAGTGGTGGACACAAACTCAAGAGGGTTCCTTTTCAAGAACAGTACATGGGCTCCTTTATGTAACTGTGACAGTAGCTGCTTGCTGCTTTGGAGTTTGAAGTGGGCCCCAATATCTCTTGGGCCCTGTGGAGACACGGGGCTCAGTGGGTGCTCTCAACCTCTAAAACCCGCCGGCTTTAGAAAGACAGCATGGCTCAGGGCTCATCCCAACTGAACACCGGCCTCCTTAACCGTGGGCGGAACACTACTCAGACAACACAGGGTGAGGGAACCACAATAATTAGACTTTATTGGATACCCAAACAATTAACGGCACATAACCAGCAAAACACAAATGTAACAGGCAACAGAGTCTCACCCTTCCGCTGGCTCACCAGGGATTTAGAATGTCCATGCCTCAGAGGTTCCAGGGCCGCTTACTCCAATCCAGCAGCACCCCGCTTTTGGCGGGCACCTACCGAGAAAGGAATAATGCCAGATTTAGGAAGCTGTCTGAGGTCTGCAAAGTCTGTAACAGGTGACTGAACTGTCCCAACCTGAGTGTCCTCCTTTGGTAGTCCTGGTATGATGTTACAATCCTGGCAGCTGGAGTCGAAATCCCTAGGCTGTGGATATGGTCTCCAACCGGAACCGGAGTCCCTAGATTGAAGCCATAAGGTATCCTGATCCTCTAGTCAGCTCCTAAGAGCTTAGACTGGATCCATCAGCATCCATCAACAACCAACTGGTGGCTTAAAGAAATCCCTTTTATAGCCACAGCCTTCCACTTGGATACACTGCGTCCTCATCGGATTGGTTGGACAAGATTGCTTCTCCCATTGGATGAATTTCAAGCTGCATGGATAATGTTCATTTAAATGGTGTGCATAGAAAGACTGAGGATATCTACATGAAGTCTGGAAGTCACAGACTCGACAATGGCTACTAAGGTAATCACATTAGCAATACACAACTACAATTCAATGATTACTGGAAGAGTCTGGAGAAACAATAAGTCTGGCTTTCAGTGGCCAACACAATTACATGAGTCAACAAGAGTCTTGTAAAAACGATGAGGGACTTATCCCCCTTCTATAAACAATCTATCATCCTGTCTGGATGAATTTTAAGAAACTTTAACCCCTGAGAGTCCATGTCGTCACAGGCCCCGTTACAGCTGCACAGATTGCACCAATGATACAGTATGTCCGCCTCTGAGATATACAGTATATAACAAAAGAGCGTACACCCCAAAATATATTTATTTTAATATTTCTTGTCATGGGACAGCACTGAAGATATGTCACTTTGATATAGGTAGTCAGTGTCCAGCTTGTATATCATTGTGCATGTGGCGTGTCCTCTAAATAACACAACACACAGCCAATAATGTCTAAACTACTGGTATATATATATATATATATATATATATATACAGTCATGACCGAAAGTGTTGGCACGCTTAAAATTGTTCCATAAAATGAAGCGTTTCTCCAAGAAAATTATTAAAATTACACATTAATTTCCTTTGTTTGCATTGAAACCACAGGAAAAAAAAACATTAAAAAAAAGGAGGCTGGACAAATTTTCACACAGAACCACAAAAATGGGCTGGACAAAATAGTTAGTACTCTTTACTTACTATTTAGTTGCACACCTATTTTACAGTAAACAATAGCTGTAATCAATTGCTTCCTATAACCATCAAGAAGCTTCTTACAGTGTACCTCTCAACTGGAATTTTTACACCACTTTTCTTTTCAAACTGCTCCAAGTCTTACATATATGAAGGTACCTTCTACCAACAGCAATTTTAAGATCCCTCCACAGGTGTACAATGGGATTTAGATCCAGACTCATTGCGCCACTTCAGAACTCCAGCGTTTTGTTTCCATCCATTTCTTGGGGCTTCTTGAAGTATGTTTGGGATCATTGTCCTGCTGGAAGACACATGACCTAGGATGCAAACCCAGCTTTCTGACACTGAGCAGTACATTAGGACCCAAAATCCTTTGGGTGGCAGTGACAGGTGACAGGTGGCACATTACGACTAGTCTGTGAACAAAACTAGTTGAAATTTGAACAGATATTACAAAATGAGCAGTGAGGCTGGAAGCCCTCTTTAAGTTTTTTCCCCAAAAACTTTAAAAAAAAATGACGTGGGCTTCGCCATATTTTTCTATGTTAGCCAGGTACAACAGCATGCCGGAATGGGCTGCCCCCAACCCCCAGCTGCCTATTTGTACCCAGCTGGGAGCCAAAAATATAGGGAAGCCCTTTTTTTAATTTCTTGAATTTCATGAAATAATTAAAGAAAAAAAGGGCGTGGGCTTCGCCCAGCTTTTGTGTCCAAGCTTTCACCCCCCCTCCTGCTGCAAATTGCAGTCCGCAGCTGCCCTAGAAAATGCCGCAATCATAGAAGCACCATCTTCTGGAGCTGTATCCAACTCTTCGGCGGCCCTGGTGCCGGGTGGCACGCTGGGTAATAAGGGGTTAATACCAGCTTTGTGTTACCAGCTGGTATTAAGCCTGAGATTCTTTATGTCAGGCCAAGTTTGACCGGGCCATTAAGAATCTCCAATAAAGGGTTAAAAAAACACCACACAGAGAAAAAATACTTTATTATAAATAAATACACAGACACACTTAGGGACTCCATCTTTATTACTCCCTCTCACTTCTCCTTCTGTTTTCTTCAACCCATGTATTTCTCCTATATCACACAGCACAGGGAGGAAGAACGCTGCTCGTGCTGTGTAATCGAGCAGAGGCTGCGGCGGGTTGGTAAGCGGTGATGTCACTGCTGCCACTATTGCCATAGTAATTTATTGAGCGGGTTACAACAGCAACGGTGATCTCCGATCAGCTGATTCCCTGCGCCGGTAAACAGGAAGTTAACTCCCGCGGCTCCTGCAGGAGCCGGTGCATAGCGGCCCCTGTAATCAGGTGATTGGAGATCACCGACGCTATAGTAACCGGCTCGGTAGGTTACTATGGCAACAGTGGCAGCGGTGACGTTGCGTCTCCTAGTACCTACACTACCTACACACTAAAGTTTATCCCTAGCTCAGCAGCACCTCCCCCTACACTAGCTGACTGTGGATCACACTGCCGAGCACAGTGTGGTCAGCTGTCATATAGAGCTGATGACGCTGTGCGGCAAGCCAATCACTGTAATGCCACAGCCATGTTGGTTGTGGCATTACAGTGTGTGACAGCCAATCCATGCATGTGGGCTGACTCTGTAAATACTGCCCACATGCAGGGAGGGGGAGCCGAGCATCTGCCCGAGCATCTCGCCAGTACTCGAAGCTCGCCGAGTATCCCGAGCACTGAGATCCTCGGATGAGCACCGAGTAGCTTCGAGCTTGCTCGCTCATCCCTAATTACAAACTGTCAGCATTCTGTAACCTTGGTACACACATAGACAAGGAAAGAGCCATTGCAACCCCTTTAATGCTTACAGTTTCAGCCTTTTTTCAGATAGCCATAAGAAGGTTTAGCTTTCATATTGCAGTCTCAATACAATCATATCATGTGGTTCTATGGTGATCTAGAACCATAGGGCATCGTGAATATTGTATTGCATGATGGATAATTTCCAGTGCAGCAACCTGTCTATACATGATCATGTATATCCTAGCTGCAAAAGAAAGTCACAATTTACCAACATTCTCTTATTTTTCAGAACTGAGTAAATATAAGCATCTGAGCAATACACAAGTGCCTATCTATTATATACAAATCACTTAGCACTCATTTAACGCCAATTCACATGAATCCATACAAACTGTATGGGAACAGAATAATTGCCAATATCGTTCTATCCCCATATAGTACAGCATGAACATTGTCAGCTGCACTTCTGCTGGTTACACCTGGTTACGCAATGATTTTAGAACCACATAAACAATACAGTCAGCCGAAGAATAAGCGGCATGCTTACACAGAGATTTTGTTAGAAACAAATGTTCTTATAAATACTCATTTGCTGATTACTAGCTCATGTAAATGGAGCGTAAAGGTAACCTATCACCAGGTTGTTCCTATATAAAGTAGGGCCAGGACCTATAAGCCCTCATACAGTTAGGTCCAGAAATATTTGGACAGTGACACAAGTTTTGTTATTTTAGCTGTTTACAAAAACATGTTCAGAAATACAATTATATATATAATATGGGCTGAAAGTGCACACTCCCAGCTGCAATATGAGAGTTTTCACATCCAAATCGGAGAAAGGGTTTAGGAATCATAGCTCTGTAATGCATAGCCTCCTCTTTTTAAAGGGACCAAAAGTAATTGGACAAGGGACTCTAAGGGCTGCAATTAACTCTGAAGGCGTCTCCCTCGTTAACCTGTAATCAATGAAGTAGTTAAAAGGTCTGGGGTTGATTACAGGTGTGTGGTTTTGCATTTGGAAGCTGTTGCTGTGACCAGACAACATGCGGTCTAAGGAACTCTCAATTGAGGTGAAGCAGAACATCCTGAGGCTGAAAAAAAAGAAAAAATCCATCAGAGAGATAGCAGACATGCTTGGAGTAGCAAAATCAACAGTCGGGTACATTCTGAGAAAAAAGGAATTGACTGGTGAGCTTGGGAACTCAAAAAGGCCTGGGCGTCCACGGATGACAACAGTGGTGGATGATCGCCGCATACTTTCTTTGGTGAAGAAGAACCCGTTCACAACATCAACTGAAGTCCAGAACACTCTCAGTGAAGTAGGTGTATCTGTCTCTAAGTCAACAGTAAAGAGAAGACTCCATGAAAGTAAATACAAAGGGTTCACATCTAGATGCAAACCATTCATCAATTCCAAAAATAGACAGGCCAGAGTTAAATTTGCTGAAAAACACCTCATGAAGCCAGCTCAGTTCTGGAAAAGTATTCTATGGACAGATGAGACAAAGATCAACCTGTACCAGAATGATGGGAAGAAAAAAGTTTGGAGAAGAAAGGGAACGGCACATGATCCAAGGAACACCACATCCTCTGTAAAACATGGTGGAGGCAACGTGATGGCATGGGCATGCATGGCTTTCAATGGCACTGGGTCACTTGTGTTTATTGATGACATAACAGCAGACAAGAGTAGCCGGATGAATTCTGAAGTGTACCGGGATATACTTTCAGCCCAGATTCAGCCAAATGCCACAAAGTTGATCGGACGGCGCTTCATAGTACAGATGGACAATGACCCCAAGCATACAGCCAAAGCTACCCAGGAGTTCATGAGTGCAAAAAAGTGGAACATTCTGCAATGGCCAAGTCAATCACCAGATCTTAACCCAATTGAGCATGCATTTCACTTGCTCAAATCCAGACTTAAGACGGAAAGACCCACAAACAAGCAAGACCTGAAGGCTGCGGCTGTAAAGGCCTGGCAAAGCATTAAGAAGGAGGAAACCCAGCGTTTGGTGATGTCCATGGGTTCCAGACTTAAGGCAGTGATTGCCTCCAAAGGATTCGCAACAAAATATTGAAAATAAAAATATTTTGTTTGGGTTTGGTTTATTTGTCCAATTACTTTTGACCTCCTAAAATGTGGAGTGTTTGTAAAGAAATGTGTACAATTCCTACAATTTCTATCAGATATTTTTGTTCAAACCTTCAAATTAAACGTTACAATCTGCACTTGAATTCTGTTCTAGAGGTTTCATTTCAAATCCAATGTGGTGGCATGCAGAGCCCAACTCGCGAAAATTGTGTCACTGTCCAAATATTTCTGGACCTAACTGTATACAGCTGTATATATGTCCCCAACCTGCTCTGCATAACACAAAACAAGACCTTATATAATACTCACCTATGGTGATGTCCTGTCCGATGGACAGTGCTGATCTTGATTCGACGCCTCCTCTATTCTTACAATCGCCAACCTCCTTCCCAGGTGACAGGTTCCCTCTAACTATTGAGGTTTTTTCGATCAGTATTGACTTATATATGACTCAATTATAAGAACGGCACCTTGATTAGTCTATATGCCATCTAAGGCCTCTTTCACACATCCGTGAAAAACCACGCACGTTTTTCACGGACATGTCAAAGGTGCGTTTTGCCCTCTGTGAGCCGTGTTTATGGCTCACGTTTGTTCTCCATGTGTTATCCGTGATAACACACGGAGAATGGAAACTTTCTACTCCCCTGTCCCTGGCTTTGCTCTCCGTGGTGCTGATCTTCAGTCTCCGGTCCTGCCGACTCCCCGCTGCTGTTGCTTCTGGCCGCAGTGAAGTGAATATGCAATGAACATAATGATCGGCGGTCGGAAGCAAGTGACAGCAGCGGCAGAGACAGGAGGGCTGGAGAAGGTGAGTAAAGTTTGTTTTTTTTCTTGCAGAAGCATGTTTTCTCCGGTGCATGTCACATGGAACACATCCGTTTGGTCCGTTTGTGTTACGTGTGAACCATTTGCGTTCCATGTGACACCCGTGATGCCGGAGAAAACGGGGACATGTCTACGTGTGGAGCACACGGGCACATGTATGCTCCACACGTACACACGGTCCATGGCAGAATACACACGTGAACGCAGACCCATTGATTTTAATGGGTCTACGTGTGACCGTGTCTCCATTACGTGAGAAAACTGACCATACACGTACCGGAGACACGGACGTGTGAAAAAGGCCTAAAGCGATCTACCTAATTTTGTCTATATTTAGCACATTTTGTGATTGGAAAATCAGATTAGGTCCTAGGATTATTTATCCACTGTTTAATTTAATGGACAGGTTTTTTATTTTATCTATATGCATGTGAGAGACCTATCAATCAACTGGAGTGACAAAATAGTTATGGACATGCCTGGCTACAAAAGCAAAGCCAGGATTTGATTCATGCTGCCCATGGTTCGGGCAACAAGAATCTAATGATATATTGTAATCCTTCAAAATCTTCTGTTAAATATAAACCCTTTTAATTTGTAAATTAGCTGATTTTGTTTCTTTTTAGTTGTTAAGCAACATTTCCTCACAAATGATTGAAACTGGGAAAATATGTACGGTACTTTTCGAGCATTTCTCAATATACTAAGTATTTATTACTACATTTTCCAGCATACAGACAATGAAGAGTGAAATGGTGAAATAGGAATCTGTCTCAAACTCCATTGTCTTAAATTAGGAACCATAACAGATACAAGTAAAATATAAAACCATAACAGATAATTCAGGAAAATATCAAGGAAGCAGAATTTATCATATTCTACTCGATAATCTATTTATTATTTTTTTTTCTTTATAGATTATAACAGCAAAGCATCAGAAAATAATTCTACCAACACAAAAGCAGTGGTGTCAACCTTTTTTCTGGGTCACCAAGTGTCATTGGACCAAACTGCCTTTAACATAATACTGCACTGAGGCTCCAGTAGGCAATTGAAAACAACATTAGCTGCTTATTTGGTAACTGGAGCCTTCATAAATGTACGGAACCAAAAGTGGGCCCCTGATGTGCATTTTGTTGTCCTATGATATACAGTTTGACATCTTTAATTGCATAAAACTCACAAAGTCATATTACTTTATAATGTACTGATAGCCTGGATTGGAAAGGTTGTCATTTTCTGTGTACAGGCAGCATTAAGAATCTCTATAAAGCTGCAAAATTGTATAGTGAGTAACACTGCTTCACTCTCCCCAGGGGATTATGAAATTACATACTGTAATTTGAGCTCCCCCAATGCCTTCTCCTGCATCTTTGGCTTAATACAATTTCACGTTAATGTAGGGTGAATATATATCAGTGTGACTGCGTATAAGACTAGAGATATTCTTAGAGCAAGGTTCTAGGTAAAAAAACATCAAGTCTTGTTTTAGATGGCCATAACACAAATACGTTGTAGCATCAGTAATATATATGTTAAAATGTGGCTTTTAGTAATATTTAAAACCTGTCCTCAATTTTGATTTTATAAAAGGATGAGCAGATCTGAGTGTTTGAGGTATATATATATATATATATATATATATATATATATATAATGTATTACTACAGTTTTCAGTTTTCTCAGTTTTACTTTTTATTTCACACTATAGATGTGGCAAAGCCCTTGCGTTTGTCACTTCTTCCACACCTAGGGCCGTGGTGCGTTATACAAATTGCAGGTAGCTGGTTCATTCCATGTATAAAGAATACAATTCTAATATCGTTAAGATTTGGTGATTGAAAAACAATAGTTTTGTATTCTTTGTTGATCTCTTAATGATACACCACTGGTCTTTGTTTATTTGGCGTGACAGTGGTGGAAGTGAAATGCACGTTGGAACTGACACCATCCCAGAGGATAGATCAATTACTCTGACTTGATTGGGATTACTTATGCTATTTACAGCACTCATTGTTATGTTAGTTATTTGCTAATGTTCACATCATCTTTGCTTACCTTTTGGTTGAGTTATAACAACCTGCTGGAATTCAATACTGCACATGTTCGAGTGTCTATACAGTATAGAGCAGTAACAGACTATACTATGCAGCAGCTAAACTGGAGTGAGGATTACTTTGAAATGCTTCATTGGCATCTGGTGAGTGATGTGTGTATCCTATTAAAGTCCGTCAAAGAGGTTAATTGACACCCTGTGGGTATTGGGGATACTCAAGGTCAGTGTTACATGCTGCAACATATGAAGGAGGGAGGGAGAGGAGGAGTACAAGAATTTAGAAGAGATAGTGGAGCAGCAGTTTGATGTGAAGGAGGGCATTGAGTTATGTCAGGCATAAGCAAGTTACGCGGAACCTTCTAGTCTTCAGTAAAGGCACCTTAACAGCTCGGCGGTACATTGATTTGGTCGTGCAACTAGTGGTATGACCATTTTTCAAAAATGTCATAGAAGCCATTTGACAACATATTGCCAGGCCACATGTTATTCATAGTGCTATGAGCAGCCTGTTTAGCCTAAAGGTGTCTCCGGACTTGTTTACCATTGACCACATCTAGAACGTCATTTGTTTGGCAATAGCAAAGGGAGCTGAGAGCAGTGGATCTTGATGTTTTGTCAGCCCAAGTGCTGTCAGCTTGGCAGAGCATTCCTCAGAAGAGCATTACTAACCTCACTGATAGCTTGCCAAGGCAAGTAAGCTGTGTAGTTCTGTTCATGGCGCTCGTTCTAAATAATGGCTAAATTTAGATGTTTTAAAAGTTTTGTTTCCATTCTTCCATCATTTGTATATAATTAACATATCAATCGAAGGGGATGCAATTTTTATATTGAGGACTGCATATACGATATTTTAGATACTATATTTTGCCTGATGGCAGAGCAATAATTCAAAATTGACACCAATCTAATCTGATATAAATGATCCAGTACTGATCTTTCAAGAATATGGCATAGGAAAGGATTGTAGCCTTAGGGCAATGCAGGACTATAGAGCAGTGGCATTTGAACCAATGTAGGGTCAAGTTTGTGAATATTTTATACTCACAGTACTTGCATTGGCAGAGTGTTATGTGACACCCTGTCACACCGCTATATCAGTTATCTTGCCATTAGGCAAGTTCAGTCTGAGATATAAGGACTTTGCAGACAGATGTAGTTTTCCACACTAAAACATATATGCAACTTATAGGTTGAACTTGTATATAAAATTATATTATAATCGCCTGCAGCACCCTGAACCTGAACACCTCCTTCGTTTCTCCATTAACAAAATACAGCACCAGAAATAGTGCCTGTGTACCTGTATACTGCTGATGGCACTGCAGACAGCAGTTGTCAGGGATTGTCCTCCAGTGCTGTTATTGCCTATTTCTCAAATCTCTTTATTCTTGTAGGAGAACAGAAAATATTCCAGAGCAGTAGATTCCAAGACAAAGTAGTGTTCCTGTAGAGTTCATACACAGGCACAAAAAAAAGATTTCAATTTGACCTAAATGTAAAGCTCCAAATGCTCTTACCTATTTCAAGGCTCTTACCGTTACAAGCTGACAAATCTTGCAACATATTTAACTCTATACAGTATAGGATTGTAACTCTTAAGAAACAAGCACAGTAAAAGAGTTATTGTACTGAAGAAGGAAAATCAGATTTATCCATCATTGGTCAGGATGTGTCTGTGTAGGAGATTATATAACAGGTTTATTGTCCGGAATATATGACAGCTTCTATTGTGCAATGGCGAGTGCAAGAATGTCCCTCAACTGGATTTACATAATGAAACTTAGAAAGTTCACATACAAAACTCCCTGCTTTGGCAGTGACTCCCTCTATAATGTTGGCCAGTATTCCATATAACTATTGCAACAGGGGTAGGCTATGATTGGTGCAATCTGTGCATGTGGCCCAAAAGGGAACGGGACCTACTTCCACCTTCTAAGCAACAGGCTACTTCTTTCACAGACATATTGTTGGGCTTCAAAGGGCCCATATAGTATTCTTGCACAGAGGCCCTGTTCTATTTGTGTCCGCCTTGGCATTGCAATTTCTAACTGTCCCTTTAGGCTCCAGATGTTGTACTCTAGTGACCTATTTAACACTAGAAATCCCAGAGAGGAGTCATTTAACATTTCTACCATTCGAACCCTATGGAGCTCAAAATTCCTGAGACTTCTAGTGTTAAAGCAGGCAATAGTTACCTGCTTGAAAATTTGTATCTTTCCTGGGTTTTTGTCACTAAATGTCTGTAAACTGATTTCTGACTCTTTTTGTATTGACCCAGAATTCCAGACTCTACTTTTACCCTGCCCTTGGCACTGTAACATTATCTGTGTACATCGCTGTTAATTCTGGCTCAGTCTGCGGTCTCTCCTCTGCTTTTCACTAATATAGCTCTGGCTGTTTGGTTTTGACAAATGGCTTACATTTGACTGCTTTTCTGTTCCAGATAGTAACACATCTCTGACAATCAATGATTATTCTGATTTTACCCCGTTTTTACCGCATTTTGCGCAAAAAGTTTTTTTAAGTCAAATCTATTGACTGGAAGGGCTCAAAAACACTGGCAAAAATGCAAAAAGAATTGACCTACTGCATCTTCAAAAACGCAGCCAAGATGCAGCCAAAAAAAGATGCACAGTGTACACAGCAAAATAGAAATTTCATAGACTATGCTGGGACAAGGAGATGCATGCATTTAGGTGCATTTTTGTGACCTCAAAAATGCACCAAAAATGCAGTTAAAGATGCAGTGTGTGAACAGAACCTTACACTATAAAGCTGAGATGCCTAGTACATTTCTAGAATCTTTAGAACAATTGTAATTCAGTTATACAGTAGCTGCTCTTCAACCCTCATCACTCTCATCTGGGATGTTACGTCACACACATCATTGTGCAGCTCCGTGCTATATCAGTCAGTCTCCTACAATATCTGCTTCCGCAGTTCAAGAACAGTGGGCGTGATGTCCCAGAAGCTCCGTGCTGTATCAGTCTTTTGATATTTGCTTCTACTTGTTTTCCTGAAAATAATACCTCCCCCAAAAATAAGACCTAGCAGGAGTTTTCAGGGAGGCTTAAATATAAGACATCCCCTGAAAATAAGACCTAGTCGCGGTCAATAATGAAGTATCATACAGCGGTAAAAAAGTTAAAGACACTGCAGGACACTTCACTATAGACAGCGGACACCCCCAGAAGAAAGAAGAGAGAAAACCCCCCATCATACTCACCAGACGCCAACCGGGAGCAGGTGAGCGCATCAAGGTCCTGCGGTGGAACACACACACATCAGATCACACACACATCGATCACATACACACACACTACAAACCGCATCCACACACTCACCACATGCAGCAATATCCCTTGCTTCTCGGCGGCGATACTGTATAGTGCAGTGACCTTGCAGGACCTGCCGGAGGATCACATGGTCGGAAGCACGTGGTATCTCCGGATGTTGCGATTGTACCGGTATGTGCGATATCGTGAGTGTGTGTGAGTGTATGCGATCAGATGTGTGACTGTGTGTTCTGTCTGATGTGTGAGTTTGGGTGAGTGTATGCGATTGGATGTGTGTGTATATGCTGTCTGATGTGTGACTGTGTTCTGATGTGTGAGTGTCGGCCAGACGCAGGGGAGCACAGGTGCTGGGAGATCACAGGGAGGAATGATGTGGAATGTGATGTGTGTGTGTGTGAGAGATCTGATGTATGCGATTGTCAGTCAGATGCAGAGGAGCACGGCTGCTGGGTGATCACAGGGAGGAATGATGTGGAATCTGATGTGTGTGTGTATGTGTATGTATGTGTGTGTATGTGTGTGCGTGTGTGTGTGTGTGTGTGATGTGATGTGATCTATGCAGGTGTCAGCCAGACTCAGGGGAGGCGTGCAACATACCTGCTGGGAGATCACAGGGAGATCTGGGAGCCATACAAATGCCCGGGGCTGGTAAGTATTACGATCCTGGGAAGGGGGTGTCTGCTTTTTGTGGGGGGTTAACTTACTCCCAACCATGTCTCCTCGAGAATAAGATACCCCCTAAAAATAAGACCTAGTTCTTTTTTTCAGGGCAAAAAAAAATATAAGACACTGTCTTATTTTTGGGGAACCAGGGTATGCAGAGAACTGGAGGCATGGGGAGGGGACATCCCCTCCTCTGAGACTGTGGAAACATCAGGAAACTGATACAACATGGAGCTTCTGAGACGTCATGCCCACTGTTCTTGAAATGCAGAAGCAGATATTGTAAGAGACTGAGTGATACAGCACGGAGATGCACAATGATGTGTGTGGCATAACATTCCAGATGAGAGGGGTGAGGAGCAGCTACTGTATAATCAAATTACAAGTGTTCTAAAGATAATAGAAGTGTACTAGGCGTCTCAGCTTTATAGTGTTCAGTATGATTGCAGGGACAGTACAAATATTTTTTATCTCCCCGGTGTACCCCTTTAAGTCCATTTTTTTACAGTGTCCCTTATGAAGAACAGAAGTAGACTTTGCACCTCACTTAAGGCCAGATTGACTGCAGTGTAAAGTTCCACTTTTCAGTTATGGTAGTTTAACAGTTATAAGAAAAAAACAGTTGAGCATGGGTTGGGCATCATTAGAAATAATGTGTGTATAGATCTTTTAAACAGAACATGAAGCTTGCCATGAGGGTCGCCATCTAATGTGTATGAGTGTATGATGGCCTCCCCCAACAGATGATGTCATGTTAAGGGGCAATGTGGTGGAGGATCAGGTAGTTTGCATTTAAATGCCCGATCTGTTTGTTCTCCCTGCAGAAAAGTTAACATCAGAGCAATCTGTCAGCATTTTTCTCCCCAGTAAAAACATAAGAAAACTTGGCTGAGCTGAACATTAAAGTGCACAAGGCCCCCTTTACACATCCATGATTCCAGTAGGTGTGGCATCCGTTTTCACATGTACCAGAGACACATATACCCATTATAATTTAGGTACTGATTAAAGGGTGCTTTACACACTGCGACATCGCTAACGATATATTATCGGGGTCACGTCGTTAGTGACGCACATCCGGCGCCGGTAGCGACATCGCAGCGTGTGACACAAATGAGCGACGATCAACGAGCACAAAAACATGAAAAATCGTTGCTCGTTGACACGTCGTTCATTTCCTTAATATCGTTGCTGCTGCAGGTACGATGTTGTTCGTCCTTCCTGCGGCAGAACACATCGCTATATGTGACACCGCAGGAACGACAAACATCTTCTTACATGCGTCCACCGGCAATGAGGAAGGAAGGAGGTGGGCGGCATCTTCCGGCCGCTCATCTCCGCCCCTCCTCTGCTATTGGACGCCGCTTAGTGACGCCGCAGTGATGTCGCTATGACGCAGAACGCACCTCACCCTTGAAGGAGGGATTGTTCGGTGATCACAGCGACGTCGCTGACAAGGTATGTGTGTGTGACGCTGCCGTAGCAATACTGTTCGCTACGGCAGCGAGCACCACATATCGCACACACGACGGGGGCGGGTGCTATCGCGCATGACATCGCTAGCAAACGCTAGCGATGTAGCAGCGTGTAAAGCACCCTTAAGTGTCTGTGTTTTCACATGAACCGTGTTTCTGTGTGAACCACACAGTTGAAGTACATTTTTCCCTGGCAGCATGTAATTTTCCTGGCAGCATGGATCACATGAACCCATACAAGTTAATGGATCCATGTAAATATGTAAAGTACATGGATGACGCGTGTCGTCAATCTGACAAATACCATTAATTAAATGCATTCAAGAAATTACTGTTTTAAGAAATTACTGTTTTTTATCTGTTAAATATGTGCAAAGATAATAAATAGATAGATAATAGATAGATAGATAGATAGATAGATAGATAGATAAATAGATAGCTTTTACAGCTTTCTGTTAACCAAATAATTTAATAATTATATGAAAAAATTATGTGGGTTCCCCTCCATGTTTGATAACAGGCAAAGGTATAGCAGACAGCTGATGTCAGGCTGGAAAGGTCTATGGTTATTGGGCCCTTCCCAGCCTAAAAATACCAACCCACAGTGACCCCAGTATTGGCACATCATATGAGATGCTCCAATTCTGGTGCTTCGCCTTGACTCTTCCTGATGCCCAGGTGGCTTTGCAGTTGGGGTTGATGCCAGGTGTGAAGGTTGCTTGGGGTTGATGCCAGCTGTGAAGTCTCCAAAAAACACAACTGACATAAAACCTTGATGCTAGTAATGGAAATATGTAAATTAGACACACCCATTACTAGTCCAGTAATAAAAAGAAAAAATACATTAAAAAATACTTTAAAGAAATAAACACTCCCCGACACTTTCCCTCTTTAACCACTTTATTAAAAAAAATCCCATACAGAACTGATGTTCTCCAGCAAATCCAATAAACAAAACTTATGGAGTCTTGTTCTGATGCACCATAGGCTTTGTCAAAAGCCATTTCCTGGTCACACTGCGTTGCAGAAGACTAGATGACACTGAAGAGCCATGACATCAGTAACGTTACTGTTATTCAGACATTCAGGGTTATGCTGCGCTATGCGTGACTCTGCGACTCTGAAAGAGCGGTAATGTTACTGATATCACCGATATTCAGTGTCGCCGGGTCTCGCGCAGTGCAGTGTGATCCAGCATTGTCTAATTGCAAAACCTATGGAGCTTCAGAATGAGGCTCCATAGACTTTGTTCATCAGATTCGCTGGACTACATTGGATTTGCTGGACTATGACAAACCAGTGTGGGATATTTTTAAAAAACATAAAGTGGTGAATGAGGGAAAGTGTCTGTTTTATTTCTCTTTGTTAATAAATATATTTTTTTTTCAGATTTCTATTTGTGAACAACGCCGTAACCCACCTGTGTGGCTTTTTTTTTTTTTAATAAAGTGCTGAACAAGGGAAATTTATTTTAACACTAGAACTACTGAGGTAGTCATTTTGACTACTTTGCACTATGTATTTCTATATAGGTGTCACGAGTCCAGTAGTTCTAGTGTTAAAAAAGTATTTTTCTGTGTATGTTTTCTTTTTATTATTTTGATAGTCAATGGGGTGTCACTCAGACACTTCTCCATTACTAGTACCAGGGCTTGATGTCAGCTGTGGTTTTGGACACTTCAAAGCTGGCATCAACTGAAAGCACCATGATCCAGATTGCCAAGGCACCAGGGCATAGGACAGAGCCAAGGCGATGTGTCAGAATTGGAGCATCTTATCTGTTGCTAAAAATCTCATTTTGCATTATTGTACAGTTGGAATATGATGTGAATTTTCACTTTTAATTATTTGCATGCCATTCTCGAGCAGTGCTGGCTCCCCCCCTTTTTTCATCTTATGTGTTGCTCCACTTCTGGGGTGGCTGCGGACTGGTATTTTCAGGCTGGGAAGGGCCCAATAACCATGGACCTTCCCAGCCTCATAATATCAGCTCACAGCTGTCTGCTTTGGGGGATATACAGCACTGGGGTGAGGAGACACACAGCTCTGGGGATATAGAGCACTGGAATGGGGGGACATAGCTCTGGGGGTATACAACACTGGGGTGGGGAACATACAGCTCTGGGGGTATATAGCACTGAGGTGGGGGGACACATAGCTCTAGAGGTGGGTATAGAGCACTGGGGTGGGGGGACATACAGCTCTGGGGGTATAGAGCACTGGAGTGAGGAGACAAACAGCTCTGGGGGTATACAGCACTGGGGGTATACAGCACTGTGGTGGGGGACATACAGTTGTGGGGTGTATACAGCACTGGAGTCAGGGGACAGACAGTTCTGGAGAGTATGCAGCATTGGGGTCAGGGGACAGACCATTCTGGAGGGTATACAGCACTGGGGTCAGGGGACAGACAGTTCTTGGAGGGTATACAGCATTGGGGTCAAGGGACAGACAGTTCTGGGAGGGTATACAGCACTGGGGTCAGGGGACAGACAGTTCTGCTGGCTATACAGCACTGGGGTCAAGGGACAGACAGTTCTGGGATGGTATACAGCACTAGGGTCAAGGGACAGACAGTTCTGGGAGGGTATACAGCACTAGAGTCAAGGGACAGACAGTTCTGGGAGGGTATACAGCACTCGGGTCAGGGGACAGACAGTTCTTGGAGGGTATACAGCATTGGGGTCAAGGGACAGACAGTTCTGGGAGTGTATACAGCACTGGGGTCAGGGGACAGACAGTTCTGCTGGCTATACAGCACTGGGGTCAAGGGACAGACAGTTCTGGGAGGGTATACAGCACTAGGGTCAAGGGACAGACAGTTCTGGGAGGGTATACAGCACTGGGGTCAGGGGACAGACAGTTCTAAAGGGGACATAAATCTTGGTGGGATGTTGATGCTGCGGCTCCTCTTTTCATGGTAGATGCAAGGGTAGATGCTAGAGTGTATGAGCTACTTCTAGGTACCTTCTCTTCATCTGTGGGACGAAAGTTCAGCACACGGAGCGCTAGCTCCACCCACAGATGACCTTCAATGCCCCTGCACACAATGCTCACCAGTGAAAAAAGTAGAGAAAAAAATAGAGAAAAAAAGTAGGAAAAAAAAAGTAGTATCTATCTATCTATCAATCATTATCTTTGCACATCTTTAAAGGGAACCTGTCAGCAGAAACTTCGCCCAAAACCTAAAAGATTCCCCCTCTGCAGCTCCTGGGCTGCATTCTAGAAAGGTCCTTGTTATTATTGTGCCCCATGTGAGACCAAAATAAAGACTTTATAAAGTGGTACCTTTTTGTATTCAGATACTGTAAATGTGACACGGGGGCGGGCTCTCTGGCGTCCGTTATTCTGCCTCCTGGTCCTGTATGCCGCCCCCATCGCTCCTTTCCATAGCTGATGCACCGCCCACTGCTCCAGCCATCCCCGCCCAGTGCCAGTCTCACGGGACTGAGCAGTGTGACCGCTGGTGACGTGTGCGCAGGCAAGTGATTATGGGCGGGGCTGTGATTGTTATCAGCAAGTACCCGCCCATAATCTCGTGAGCGCGCAAACCTCACCAGCGGTCACACTGTGCTCAGGGTAGTGCTAGACTGTATGGGCTGCTTCCAGGGATGACGTACCTTTTGTCACGTGATAGTATTTTGAACACGCCCCTATCACGTGACAAAAGGGACGTCATCCCTGGAAGCAGCCCATACAGTCTAGCACTACCCTGAGCACAGTGTGACCGCTGGTGAGGTTTGCGCGCTCATGAAATTATGGGCGGGTACTTGCTGATAACAATCACAGCCCCGCCCATAATCACTTGCCTGCGCACACGTCACCAGCGGTCACACTGCTCAGTCCCGTGAGACTGGCACTGGGCATGCGCGGGGATGGCTGGAGCAGTGGGCGGTGCATCAGCTATGGAAAGGAGCGATGGGGGTGGCATACAGGACCAGGAGGCAGAATAACGGACGCCAGAGAGCCCGCCCCCGTGTCACATTTACAGTATCTGAATGCAAAAAGGTACCACTTTATAAAGTCTTTATTTTGGTCTCACATGGGGCACAATAATAACAGGGACCTTTCTAGAATGCAGCCCAGGAGCTGCAGAGGGGGAATCTTTTAGGTTTTGGGCGAAATTTCTGCTGACAGGTTCCCTTTAACACATAAAAATCAGTTATTTCTGGAACGTATTTTAATCTGGCAAGTGTGTTGTTTTTCCTTTTTTGCATTTTCACTTTTCCTCCCTTCCAAGAGCCATGACTTATTTTTTTTTATTTTTCCTTCCACTTAGCCGAATGAGGGCTTGTTTTTTGAGGAACATGCTTCAGACCTCTCACCAAGGAGACCAGAGCAGCAGGCAAAAGAGAAGAGGTGAATTTTTTTTTTTAATTTTTTTAAAGTGAGTACACTGATGGAGGACTATAGAGTGTGCATTATAATATATGGAGGACTATTGGGTGTGCATTATAATATATGGAGGACTATGGGGTGTGCATTATTATATATGGAGGACTATGGGGTGTGCATTATTATATGTGGAGGATTATGGAGTGTGCATTATTATATATGGAGGCCTATGGGGTGCATTATACTATTTGATACAGTATCTATAAACATAAGGGTCTGTGACAGTGTATAAACATAAGAAAAATCCTTCAAAAATAGTATTATTTATTACATTATTTTTTAAAAAAGGGGTACCACCCCAAATCAATGTGCAATCACTACTACTAAGTGCACATGAAAGGGAGATTTGCTATACCCTGTAGACTAGCCTCCCTCCTGTGCACTGCCTGACAGTGGAGGTCGGCACCAGGGGCGTAACTACCGCGGTCGCAGAGGTCGCCATTGCGACCGGGCCCAGCAGCTTAGGGGCCCGCTCTGCAGACCACGCGGCTGCTATATGTACCGGTGCCGTCACCGCTGACAGCGGGCCCCATTGCTCAGTGTCATCGGCGGCAGCACTGGGCCCCCCTGTCTGGTGTCATCGTCAGCGGCACTGGACCCCCTGTCTGGTGTCATCGGCGGCGGCACTGGGCCCCCCTGCCCGGTGTCATTGGCGGCGGCACTGGGACCCCCTGCCCGGTGTCATCGGCGACGGCATTGGGCCCCCCTGCCCGGTGTCATCGGCGGCGGCATTGGGCCCCCCTGCCCGGTGTCATCGGCGGCGGCACTGGGTCCCCATGCCCGGTGTCATCGGCGGCGGCACCGGCTCCCTCTCCCGTCATCGTGCACAGCAATGATGAAGCGTAGAGCGGCGCTCCATGCTCCATCATTCTCTCCCTGTGCGCGGTGACGTCACTCCTGTGCGACTGCTGTGCAGAGAGCACAGACTGCAGGACAGGAGGACAGTGACCAGAGCACCGGGGGAACGGAGGACAGAGGTGAGGACAGAGCAGTGGTGAAACGAACGAGGTGAGTAATTTTTTTTTTTTTTTGTTAAATCAGTGAGTACACGGTGGCCGGAGGCCTTGGGGAAGCTGCACTATACACAGGGAGGCTGCACTATACACAGGGAGGCCTGGGGGAGGCTGTATTATACACAGGGAGGCCTGGGGAGGCTGCATTATACACAGGGAGGCCTGGAGTGGCTGCATTATACAAAATGTAGAACACCTTATACATGGAGGAGTATGGGGCTGCATAATACAATATGAAGGTTTATGGTGCTGCATTATAATACATATAGGACTATGGGGGCTACATTATAATATATGGAGGCTACCTTATACATGGACTATGGGGGTGCATTATAAAACATTGAGGACTTTGTGGTTCAGTATAATATGTTGAGTACTATGGGGTGAATTATAATACATGGAGGACTATGGGAAATGCATTATAATACATGGAGGACTATGGAAGTGTATTCTAATATATGAAGGGTTACGTGGGACCCTTTATACTATATGGAAGGCTATGTGGGGGCCATTACAGTATTTGGAGAACTATATACAAGGGGGACAAACATACAATCAGGGGATGGGAATGTTTTGTACTGAGGGAAAAAGGCTCTTTCCCTCAGCACCCAGCTTTCCCATGCGCTGCTATAATCTTCTCTCAGCACCCAGCTTTCCCATGCTCTGATATGGGAAAGCTGGGTGCTGAGGGAAAGATGTATAGCAGAGCATGGGAAAGCTGGGTGCTGATGACAAGATGCATATCAGAACATAGGAAAGCTGGGTGCTGATAGAGGGATTTCAGATCATGGGAAATTTGGGTGCTGAGGGTAAGAGCCAAGTGTCAGCTTGATTATCATGTACCCCGAGTGTCAGTGTCATCCCGTACCCCAAGTGTCGGTGTACAGTACAGACCAAAGGTTTGGACACACCTCCTCATTCCAGAGAATGCCAAGAGTGTGCAAAGCAGTAATCAAAGGAAAAGGTGGATACTTTGAAGAACCTAGAATATAAGACATATCAGTTGTTTCACACTTGTTTGTTAAGTATTTCATTCCACATGTGTTAATTCATAGTTTTGATGTCTTCAATGTGAATCTACAGTTTTCAGAGTCACGACAATAAAGAAAACTCTTTGAATGAGATGGTGTGTCCAAACTTTTGGTCTGTACTGTACGTGGAGGGGTGGGGGGCCCCGGGTCTGAACTTTGCACCGGGGCCCATCAATCTCTAGTTACGCCACTGGTCGGCACCCTATAAAAGCAACATGGCGCCCCCAACTCACCGTCAGCTATCTCTGTACTGCCCTGTCTATCCCTGCCAGAAAAGGTACAAGTGCATGATGACTGCAGAATCCTAGATGGTGTCTGATGATGCATCATCAGACACCATCTAGGATTCTTTAGCCATCATGCTATAACTATCTTGCTGCTACATATCCACTGGCTTTCTTTAAGCTGGGGTCACACTAAACGACAGCGACAACGATGTCGCTGTTACGTCACCATTTTCTGTGACGTAGCAGCGACCTTGTAAGTCGCTGTTATGATCGCTGCTTAGCTGTCAAACACAGCAGCCGAAGCAGCGTTCATACCGACATGCGTCGCTGTGCTGCAATATGTGCAGAGAGCAGGGAGCCGCGCACACTGAGCGCTGGCACCCTGCTCTCCTAGCTACAGTACACATCGGGTTAATTAACCCGATGTGTACTGCAGCTACATGTCACAGTGCAGAGAGCAGGGAGCCGCGCACACTGCTTAGCGCTGGCTCCTTGCTCTCCTAGCTACAGTACACATCGGGTTAATTAACCTGATGTGTACTGCAGCTACATGTCACAGTGCAGAGAGCAGGGAGCCCCGCACACTGCTTAGCGCTGGCTCCCTGCTCTCCTAGCTACAGTACACATCGGGTTAATTACACGATGTGTACTGCAGCTACATGTGCAGAGAGCAGGAGCCGGCACTAGCAGCAAGAGCGGCGGAGGCTGGTAACGAAGGTAAATATCGGGTAACCACCTGGGTTACCCGATGTTTACCTTGGTTACAGCTTACCGCAGCTGCCAGATGCCGGCTCCTGCTCCCTGCTCGCTTCATTTCGTCACTCTCTCACTGTCACACACTGCGATGTGTGCTTCACAGCGGGAGAGCGACGACCAAAAAATGAAGCTGGACATTCAGCAACGAGCGTCGACCTCACAGCAGGGGCCAGCTCGTTGCTGGATGTCACACACAGCGACAGCGACGGGACGTCGCTGCAACGTCACAGAAAATGGTGACGTAGCAGCGACGTCGTTGTCGTTGTCGCTGTGTGTGACACCACCTTTAGAATTGCTTTAGGGGAAACTCGTCAAGGCAATCAGAGACCAACATAGGAAAGTGTTAAGTAAACATTTTTATTGACTTCACAATCATTGCATTCTGCTCTGCATCTGTCAGGCTGCTTTTGTTGATTGCACTGTTCATTTTATCTATTGAGCCACATGCACTTTTCCTGGCAGGGACACGCAGGGCAGTACAGGGATAGTCGACAGTGAGTAGAGGCGCCGACCTCTGCTGTCAGGTAGTGCACAGGCAGGAGGCTAGTCTACAGGGTATAGCAAATCTCCCTTTCCTGTGCACTTAGAAGTAGTGATTACACATTAGTTTGGGGTGGTCAGTGGTGTGTTATACTATATAGAGAACTAGGGTGCATTATACTACTGGATATGAGGACTATGAGGTGCATTATATTATATGGAGGATGGTGTGGAGGTCAATATACTATTTGGAGGGCTTTGTGGGGGCTATTGTAATATTTGAAGGCTATGAGGAAGCTTTTATACGTTATGGAGGTCTATTTGAGGGCCATTATACTGTATGCAAGCAATTGTACATGGTCAAGGTTGGTGTGGAGTCCATCATACTGTGAGAGGGCTGTATGGTGGCCATTATACTGTTTGGAGGGCTAATGGGGGCCATTATGCAGTGTTATGAAGAATTTAGAGACTTCTATGGGAGGAAAATAGGAAAAATACTTTGTAACTTTCTGTAAAGTTGTGTTCCTATGTGACTCAGATATTATTTTTTTTCTTTTTTGGGGGGGAGGGGCAATTAAAATTTCTGCTATAGAGCCCCATAATTTCTATGTATGCCTGTGAACAGTCTTATGTCATGAGGGGGTTAAAGAATAACCTTTTTTTAAATATTTTTTTCAGAAATTAATAGTAAAAAAATTAAACTACTGTGTAATCATATCTTATTAGATGTATGCATTTTCAGTCTCAAAATTCTCAAATCACAAGTAAAATCTGATTTCAGAGAACTGTAAGGCTATGTGCCTATGTTGCTTTTTTGTGTACTTCTTTTCTGCACACAAAAAAGCATGTTTTTGCAGGAAAAAAGCATCTGAAAAAAGTGCATTTTTTATTGTGTTTGCATGTTTTTTCACTTGCATTTTTCCTGCTTTTTTGGTGCTTTTATTAGTCATGGTGATTGCGGGGATTCAGGTCATGTACTCCCATGATCTCCGCCATGTCTCTGGCTGATGTTACAGCTGGGAGTTGGCTCTCCCTGCCTGGAGTGGTGCCCGCGATGCTCCTGGCAGTTTAATCCCCTGAATGCTGCGATCAGTCCGATCGCAGTATTCACAAGGCAGGGAGAGGAATCGCTTACCTCTCCATGGTGATTGGGTCTCTGTAAGCAAGGAAAAACGCATGAAAAAATGCAAAAAAAAAGAACGCTACGTGTGCAAATAACTTAACTGTCATGTCAGGAGAACTTGCAGGAGAATGTCTGTGTCTGTCTCTAGCTCCTCCCTCTGATTCTAGCTCCTCCCTCCCCCTCCTTGCTCCATTGAAGCTTATAATCACTAACTGCTATCTCCTATCTCAGTAATGGAGGTGTCTTCACTGAATACATATTTTATCCATGAACAGAGAGGAGAGTGAAAGATCAGTCCTAGAGAAGAAAGAAGCAGATTTCTCTGATAAGATATATTACAAAGTTTCTCATTTTCATGAGTATTATTGATTTTGGAAACAAAAATTAAAATGTCGTTTACTCTTAAAGCTCTTTAGTTTATACTCGATGAGTCTTATAGGATACAAGTGTATAGCAATTTATCAATATTAATCCATTCAGCTGCGTTTAGTTATAGTCGATATGAACATTTTGTATTTGAAGAATGGTAAAATCTTTTCTACTATTTGATCAATATTTCTTTCCAGTAGAGAGACTCTAATTTTATTGGCCAATAAAGAATTAATTTTCTCATTTACTGGCTTTATTTTAATTTACTGATTGACTTTGTGTTATTGTAAGAAGTTTAGCTGGGAGCACTGAATCACGTCAATGAACACACACCTCTGCATTTAACTCTTTTAGTTACGAAATGTAATAAGATCTGACTTGAAAATGCTAAAACTCTTTTTTTTTTTAAATAAATAAATAAATAAATAAATAGAGCAGCCAGCATCCCTATGGGGAAAAGTCCATAGATATTTCTCTAAACTTACAGTGGAACCTTGGTTTAAGAGTAACTTGGTTTGAGAGCGTTTTGCAAGACAAGCAAAGCTTTTTATAAATTTATAACTTGGTTTAAGAGCAATGATTTGCAATAAGAGTAAATACTCACCGTGCACACTTCCGTTTCCATCCTCTGACCGCTTTAGAGGTGACTTTCTGTACATATGTGCTGTATATTATATAGCATGTTTATCAATTTGCATTTGTGGATACAGTATTGTGCTTTCTTTCTGCTAACCAGTACAGCACATTGCTTATACTGTACTGTACTGTGCAGTTTAATTTTCTTTATATGTTTTTTACTGCACAGTATTTTGCATAGGGTACTGTAATTATTTTATATGACTGCAGTACATTATTTTGTATTATTCTAATAAATTTGTATAAATACAGCAAATATTTTTGGTTTATGGAACAAATTGTCTATGTTTCAATTATTTCCTTTTGGAAAATTCGGTTTGATATAAGAGTAACTTGGTTTAAGAGCACGCTCCCGGAACCAATTATGCTCGTAATCCAAGGTTCCAATGTATATGTAAAATACATGATACTAAATAGGATAACTGAAGTGAGCACTAATATATATTCTGAGTGCAAGCCAAAAAAATACATAGTACATAAGGATAAGGCTGCACATCAAAGTTAGATAATAGGATAATGCTATAAGCATACCGAAAAACATTGAAGCATACAATGAAAAATGCCACTTGCTAACTTGAAAGTGTGAATAATGAAATGCATATCTGCCATGAATATTAGGAAAAAGGAGATATTTAGCAATCGCATTGATCAATGTAACTGAGCCCCAAAACCTCGTCAAGGTATAACTCTATATTGGGGTCCCTAGCTCTATGACCCTAACTGTGTGTCATCTCATTGCAATTAAAAACTGCTGTGTGTGGAGAGGGGTAACCAAGGACTTTCTTATATAGGAGATGGAAAAAACATGGCCGAAAGGGGCGGAGCTGTGTTCACATTCAGAAAAAAAACTTCATAATACTAAATAGGATAACTTACATGAGCACTAATATATATTATGAGTGCAAGCCAAAAAAAGTCCTTGGTTACCCCTCTCCACACACAGCAGTTTTTAATTGCAATGAGATGACACACAGTTAGGGTCATAGAGCTAGGGACCCCAATATAGAGATATACCTTGACGAGGTTTTGGGGCTCAGTTACATTGATCAATGCGATTGCTAAATATCTCCTTTTTCCTAATATTCATGGCAGGTATGCATTTCATTTTCTCTATCGTTTCATTGGGGGACACAGGACCATGGGTTATGCTGCTGTCACTAGGAGGCTGACACTAAGTAGACAGAAAAAGTTAGCTCCTCCCCAGCAGTATACACCCCGAGCCGGAGGCCGTCTCAATTCAGTTTTAGCTTAGTGTCGTAGGAGGCTGATGTGGGCCGTCTCGGCCCCCCTCAGCCATTTTATTTTTGCGCTTTTTTCCCTTTTCGGCACCGCTCATCGCTCTCATACCTGTCTTCTCGTTTCTGCAGGTATTTTCTTCATCACTCATCCTCCACAGCCCTGTGGGTACCACTCCCCAGGGTCGCAGGGGCTTGAGACTTTGGGCCCTCTCCCCCGTTTAGTCCCGTGGTACCACTCCCGGGTTTGTTCGTGTGGGAAACACCTCATGGGCACCCCTGATTCGCCCTGCGGTATCACCCCAAAGGGCGTACAGGGGCATACAACAGGGATGGGACCTCAGCAGCACGTCTGAAATCCGATGGGGCCCGCATCGCTGCCTTCTCCTGCAGGGGGGCTCCTTACCCCCATCATGATGTCCACTTCCTTGCCTCAGCACGCTGCTCCCCCGGAGCCAGCAGTCTTCCAGGACGGGGGCACTGCACACAGGCAGGGGCTGGGCACCCTGCCTGCACCGCATCCATCTCTGAGCCGGCGCCGCCGAGATCAGGTAGGACAGACCTTCTCCTACCTTCTTCTCCAGGCGGCTACAAAATTGAGGCCCCGGTCTCGGCCTAGACGCTCTGCGCCCCAGCCACGTCTCAGCAGTCGGTGGCGCGCGCAGGCACAAGCGCAGAGCTCCCTCTTGGCGCTCCGGTCATCGCTGCTGCGCCACCACTGCTTGCAGGTAGGGTCGCCTGTCTCTACTTCCCTGCGCGCCAGCAGCCCCAAAATTTAGGCCCCGGCTCCGGCCTTGTCTCCAGTGTCCCAGGCCCGCCCTTCACTGCAGTGCTAATGGTTGCCGTCCGTCCGTCTCCGCCCTCCGCTCTGCCCCAGGCATCACAGGGGGGGAGGTGGATGTGTTTTTCCCGCTCTCCAGACTCCTTCAGCGTCCATCTTCCCTAAAAAAAAAAAAAAAAATAAAATAGAAAAGAAATAGGACTCCCGGTGTGCGGATTGCTGAAGCTGCAGCAACCGTTTATAACAGTAAAAACAAGCCCTCAAAGGAGCCACAATCATACAGGCATTGTGTTTTATCAGAGGTTGAGTTTATTATTGTATGCATATATATATGTATATGTATATATATATATATATATATATTGAATTATACAGGTGCTATCGGGCAACTAGTTGACATGATAGATACATACATATAGAAGGGAACGGTGGTTTTTACTATCAACATATATTCCCAGAATAATATCTCAACTTTTGAATTCACCCAAATCATGTCAGATTTAATGATTACAGCCACCGCAGCCCCTGACACTGCAGGTCCCGGTATCCCCCCCGGCCGGCTGGTTAGCGCCCCTGTCTCAAGCCATAAATCCCCTCGCTGACGTCCTCGGGTCGGTGCGCATACGCTGCGTCCCTGGCCGACGCTCTGTCATACCTCCACAGGACTGGCGCAATCCCCTCGGGGAGTTTTCACCTTCATCCCCAGGTCCAGATGGCCGCTCCTCCGGAAGCCTTTCGACCTTTCGGGTGATGGCCCAGGCGTACCGCCTCTGCTGGATTCCAAGCAGGCGCCTGATGTTCGGCGCATGACGAATAGCCTGGTAGAAATGGTGAGTCAAGCCATAAAGGTACGGACAGCCCTTTTCTCTCCGTGCACACACAGGGGGAGGTGAGTCCCGTGCCAGGGACCTTATCCACTGCTCGAAGCGGACCCGCCTGGTCTCTTCGGCGCCCCCCCCTGGTTTTTCCTTCATTCCCAGGTCCAAACTTCCGCTCCACCGGAAGCCTTCCAACCCCTCTGGTGATGACCCAGGCGTACCACCTCTGCTGGATTCCGAGCAGGCGCCAGAGGTTCGGCGCATGATGAATAGCCTGGTAGAAACGGTGAGTCAGACCATAAGAGCACGGTGAGTCCTCTTCTCCTCTCTGAGCACACAGGTCTCCTTTAAGACTTTTCTGGTGGACGCATGATGTATTCAGTGGACATCCAGTAGTTCGCCGGGTTACTGCGTCATGGCAGACAACAACCAGACACAACGTTTACCAGCAGTAAGTCTTGTCATTGTCATTATCCCTTCCCCAAAGGGCTCCGGAGAGAAGGGGCATGCTCCCCTGTGATCGACCCGCCAGGGTTCCACCTGGCTTATCATCCCTAACGTGACGTCTCTCAGGGACTCCACGGACACCCTACGCAGCGGTCTACGTTCCATCTCTGCCGATTCAGAACTGGTTGACATCTTCGGTGAGTACCTTCTCAACACAGCCCTGGCATCTGCCAGCGGCACGGTCTAAGCCTCTAGCAGCAGTGTGACCACCCGTTTAGCACTCTAAAGCGGGCTTTACACACTGCGATATCGGTCCCGATATCGCTAGTGTGGGTACCCGCCCCCATCTGTTGCGCGACACGGGCATATCGCTGCCCGTGCCGCACAACATTGCCCAGAGCCGTCACACATACTTACCTGTCCGGCGACGTCGCTGTGACCGGCGAACCGCCTCCTTTCTCCTCACTGAAGCGTCACTGAACCACCGCCCAATAGCAGCGGAGGGGCGGAGATGAGCGGGACGTAACATCCCGCCCACCTCCTTCCTTCCGCATAGCAGCCGGGAGGCAGGTAAGGGGAGCTTCCTCGTTCCTGCGGCGTCACACACAGCGATGTGTGCTGCCGCAGGAACGAGGAACAACTTCATTACTGCTGCAGTAACGATTTTTAAGAATGGACCCCCATGTCGCCGATCAGCGATTTTGCACGTTTTTGCAACGATGCAAAATCGCTTATCGGTGTCACACGCAACGGCATCGCTAATGCGGCCAGATGTGCATCACAAATTCCGTGACCCCAACGACTCCACATTAGCGATGTCGCAGCGTGTAAAGCCCCCTTTACTCAAGATCTGGAATGCGGATGCGACCTCTATGGCTGGTCTCCCTTCCGCTTTTAGGGGAGCGTCCCTTCGGAAATGGGCTAGTCCAGTTGGTCCCCTAGGCCACCTGAGGGAAGGGATTCTTCCCTTACCCAACATCGGCCCAGACGCATGCGGGTGCGTCGCTCCACCGCTCGGTTCCAGTCCTGTCGCGCCTCAACCTTTCAAGGCGCCTCTATCCCACCAATAGCTCATCCACCTTGCGAGGCAAGGGACCACTTCCTTGCTTAAGGGTCGTTACAGGGATCATAGCGGCTGCCATGCCCATCCTACACTCCAGAGCTATTATGGTCACTCCGCCCTGGTACGACCTGGTGGTCAGGAGTTCTTCCCTCAAGGGCTGTCGTCTGGGTGTGTAGATAGCCATCGTCGCCTTTTCGCTTCTAGAGTAGCCGATCTTTCGGGAAAGGTCTTCTCAGACCCCGCCCCGGCGGATCATCCCTTTAGACACGGTATTCAATACCGTCCAAGGTCAGGTACTCCTCGCACAAGAGTGGTTCTCTTCCCTGCACCGAGGCCTCCGTACTCTCTGCCATCCGCACCCGTTTTAACATCGGTCTTGGTATATGAGTCCCCGGTCAGTTGTCGGCGGGGATATAGGTAGTACACTATACCCAGTTGCATTCTCGACCCTTTCAGCGGGCCCTGACGAAGAAGGGGGTCAAATCTCTCCTTGCTATGGACTGCTGGTCCCGTCTATATCGAATGACCCGCCATTCCCTTCCTAAGTGGACCATTCTTCGCAACCTCCCTGGGGAGAGTCCCTTCTCTTCTTCTTCTTCTCTGGAGGATAGTGTCCACCGTCACCAATCTCCAAGACTGGGGTGTGCCTCTCCATTCCCGCAGCACAAAGCTGTTGGACACCCCTGAGTATTGTCTCCCTATCAACATTCCGGAATTCAGCCATCCGGCTAGCCCGGCTACGATTTCAGCACCGTGTACTGGGTTGCCCAGTCAGATTCCAGTCTGACCATGCCGCAGTGGTGGCGTGCATCATCCACCAGGAAGACGCAAGGAGTATCATGGCAATGGGTGAAGTCAAGAGGACCTTGCCCTGGGCCGGATCTCTTCGCGCTCTAATCTCGGCAGTGCACATCCCTAGCGTGGACAATGGAACGGCCCTCTTTTCTCGGCAGGGATGACCCCGCGTCAAGCAGACGGTTCCTCAACAGAGAAGTCCCCAGCCAGATTTTTGGCGAAGGAAGACTCCGGTCAGGGACCCAATGGCCTCCCGATTCAACTATCAGGTCCACGGTTCATCGAGTGGTGCTCCCTCCACCTGGCCTAGGTGTCGACGCCCTCGCCCTGTCGTGAAGCCAGTTCAGGCTCCCATGCATCTTCCCTCTGCTTTCCAGGATTTCAAGGTTTCTCCAAAGAATCAAGGCAGAAGGTGGCGCCAGAGTGGCCCAGACGAGCATAGTTCACACAACTCACTCAGCTCCTCACAGTTGCCCCGTGGCACCTTCCAGACCCTCCAGATCTTCCGTGTTGGGGCCCTCTCTTCCACCAAGACTCAAAGGTCCTTAATTTGACGACCTTACTAGTGGATCCCGGCTACTGGCTCAGACAGGCCTTTCGACAGGAGCGATACACACAATGTTTAAGTCCGGACAGACAGTTTTCATCGAAAATCTATTCCACACGGGGAGAGTTCCTCCGGTGGTGTAAGGAGCACATCTGCTCTTCTCTTTGCTCCTTCTCCCTTCCGTCATTGCTGGCATTTTTGCAGTCAGGTCTGGAAGCGGGTCTCTCGCGCGTCCCTTTAAGGGCCAGGTGTCTGCTCTATCAATTCGGTTTCAGAAGCCTCTCGCTTCTCGTCTGCCAAATCAGGACTTTCACCCAGGGAGTCACCCATCTGACTCTACTGTATCGTCATCCACTAGAGACGAGGGACCTAGATCTGGCGAGGGGTTGGCTTCAGGGTATCCTGTTTTTTCTTCCCAGTTTCCTTCTGTTCTCACCTGTTTTGGAAAGTGGGTTCCTCGTTGCCATCACGTTTTTTTCAAAGGGCATCAGGAAAGGCAGTCCTCTCTGGTCGTTTTCTGCTCCTTTTTCTGGGCCTCCACCTGCACAGGGGGGGTGCTCCGGCCAGACCCCGCCTTCGGTCCGGGGCTGTCTCGCCGTTCCACCTAGATAGGAGATTGGGTTTTGGTCATTCTGTCTTAGTCCTTCTCTCAGCCTGAAAGGGGCCTTGTTTACTCTGGCCCTGGTACGAGCTCTCAGTTTTTTGTTATGTCTTCAGGACCGCACCTTTCGGTGACACCGACAGTCAGTTCATGCCGGCGCCCAAGGCCAAGATTGCCACATAGTTCCAATTCCGCTAGAGTTGAAGCCTACCGCAGGAAGAACGGATCCCCGCCGCGGGCAGTGAAGGCGCACTATACCCGTGCAATGTGAGCATCTTAGTTGATTAGACTTCGGACGTCAACCGGCCAGGTCCGCGAGGTCGCCTCCTGATCTAGTCTGCATACCTGTACTAGGTCCTACCATGATCACACCCAGGTATCGGCAGAGGCCAGTCTTGGTGTAGGCTTTTGCGGGCGGCGGTAGCACACCTGTAACAAGATAGGTACTGGCAGGTCTGGGTCAAGCCCGACAGGGGGAAGATGTTTCCTACCTATCTCCGGTGCTTGCTCTTTTCCCACCCAGGGACTGCTTTTGGACGTCCCATGGTCCTGTGTCCCCCAATGAAACGATAGAGAAAGAAGGATTTTTGTGTACTCACCGTAAAATCTCTTTCTCTGAGTCTTCATTGGGGGACACAGCACCCACCCTGTTTGTCTTGTGTTACATATTGCCTGCCTATCGCCTCAGTGGTCCATATTTCCAGGCCACTTGTCGCACAACGACTTGGTTATAATTTTTACTGTGACTTATCTATGGGTCTTTGTTTTGGTTCTCCTCCTACTGCTTGTGCATTAAACTGAATTGAGCCCGCCTCCGGCTCGGGGTGTATACTGCTGGGGAGGAGCTAACTTTTTCTGTCTACTTAGTGTCAGCCTCCTAGTGACAGCAGCATAACCCATGGTCCTGTGTCCCCCAATGAAGACTCAGAGAAAGAGATTTTACGGTGAGTACACAAAAATCCTTCTATTCACACTTTCAAGTTAGCAAGTGGCATTTTTCATTGTATGCTTCAATGTTTTTCGGTATGCTTATAGCATTATGTAAAATACATGGGCCATGAGACAAAGCACTGTAAAAGAAGGGGTTTACGCTATTATGTGTTTCAGGTCGATGTAGCCCTAAGTTATCACGAGCACTGATCATACTATTATGTCAGGCAGAAACTGTCAATTCATTTAGCTAAAGATTATTCCTACATTTCAGGACAGTTGTATTACCAGTGTTTCCCTGAAAATAAGGCAGGGTCTTATTTTTTCCTCCAAAAGATGAACTTGGGCTTATTTTCAGGGGATGTTCTTTTTTCCATGAATAACAATCCACATTTATTCTTGAACAAAAAAAAAAATATCTAAATTTATTCAAATATAGTCATAACGCATTTTGGAACATCAACATAACTCTACAAAACCCTTAACACATGCCTGGCTATCTATCTATCTATCTATCCATCTACACACACACAGCCTGTCTCCTCTTCATCTTTAGACTCCTATAATTAAGAAATATTTTTGGCTACATGTCACATGACTGTGAAGTCACCAAAGGTCCTTAAGCAATCTTAAACTCAGAATATAACTGCTTGGGTCCCTAAGAGAGAGGGGTCCCTGAAACATTACACAGTTTTACTCCACTTAACACCGACCTTGACTGTAACGAGGGCTTATTTTTTAAATAGAAAAAATGTTGTTCGGTCTGCTGGAGCGCTAATAAAGGTATCACCGCCGCTCCGGTCAGCTCCACGCAGCAACTGAGGTGAGTAGCGCGATCAGCTGAGCTGTCACTGAGGTTACTCGCGGCCACCGCTGCATCCACCGCTGGATCCAGGTAACCTTAGTGACAGCTCAGCCAATCACGCGGCTGTATTCATTTGCTGCGTGGAGGTGACAGGAGCGACGGTGTCTTCTGCTGCTCCGGTCACCTTCATGCAGCAGAGCTGGAAGCGACGCTGGACCATCCTGGATTCCGCCGAACATGGATGGCTTTTTGGGGCTGATTAAATTGGTGAACCAGGGAATGTGTTTGTGTTTTTTATTTCTAATAAAGGATTTTTCAGTTGTGTGTGTTTATTTACTGTAATTTACAGATTAATCATGGAAGGTTTCTCCGGTAGATGCCTGCCATGATTAATCTAGGACTTATTGGCAGCTATGGGCTGCCAATAACTCCTTATTACCCCGATTTGCCAATGCACCAGGGCAAATCGGGAAGAGCCGGGTACTGTCCCAGAACAGTCGCATCTAATGTATGCGGCCATTCTGGGCGGCTGCTGACTGATATTGTTAGGCTTGGGGGCTCCCCATAACGTGGAGCTCCCCATCCTGAGAATACCAGCCTTCAGCCGTATGGCTTTATCTGGCTGGTATTAAATTTGGGGGGAACCGCACGCCGGTTTTTTTAATTATTTATTTATTTATTTCTATACTCCATAGTGACACGCCCACCGGCTGCTGTGATTGGGTGCAGTGAGACACTTGTCACTCAGCGTGGGGGCGTGTCTCACTGCAACCAATCATTGGCGCCGGTGGGCGGGGAAAGCAGGGAATACGAGATTGTTTAATGAGCGGCCGGCTTTTTCAAATTAGAAAAAGCCGCCGGAGCAGTGTGAACGCCGTGCAGCGCCGGTGATCGGGGATCGGTGAGTATGAGAGAGGGGGGGGACACTTCAGTCACTCGGGGGATTAGCGGTCACCGGTGAATCCTTCACAGGTGACCGCTAATCAGTACACGGCACACAGACAGAGCCGCGGCAAGACAATGAAGTCAGGTGAAGTTCACCCGAGTTCATTCTCATCCCGCTACTCTGTCTGCTGTCTGCCGACATGTAGTAAACGACATTTTGCATCACACACGGACATTCCACACGGACAACACAAACACATGTCAGTTAAGTTTCACAATCACACACGGACATTTCACACGCACATACGGCTAGCATACGGGATACATACGCAGGCCACACATACCATAAAAACGGACCTAAAAAACGGACCAGAAAAACGGTCCGTTTTACACGGACGTGGTTTTCACGGATGTGTGTTTTAGGCCTCCCTCAGGAAGTTTAGGAAAAATTAAGGTATTTAGCATACAAAAATGGTTATTTCGATATCTTCCCAGTAGCCATGTCAAGGCATATCTTGTTTACTGGGAACCTACACTAAACTGAAATCTCTCTCTGCGTTACAAACCTCCATGTTTACGGACATGTAGGAACCTGCTATAGAGAATAAAATCATCTGTGGCTGATGGGGGAGGGGTGGACAGTCAGAGGGCATGACTTCATAATCTAGACAAAAAGACTGACGGCACTGTGAAATGCTAAAGCATGCAAATGAGATATGCCTTGACGTAGCTACTGGGTAGATATCAAAATGACCTTTTTTATGCTAAATATCTCAATTTTTCCTAAATTTCCTTAATCAGTAATGCATATGCTTTAGCATTTCAGAGTGCAACTGACTTTTTTTGTTATAATATCTCATCTTCAGTTTTGCACATGTTCAGACTGCATTTTGGGAGTGCTGTCAGTCTTTTTGTCTACAATAGAAAACTTGTCTGAGGTTTACAAAATGTAGACATTGATGATATATTCTAAAGGGTACTTTACACGCTGTGATATCGGTACCGATATCGCTAGCCAGCGTACCCGCCCCGTCGGTTGTGCGACACGGGCAAATCACAGCCCGTGGCGCACAACATCACTTACAACCGTCGCACACTTACCTGCCTAGCGACGTCGTTGTGACCGGCGAACCGCCTCCTTTCTAAGGGGACGGTTGGTTCGGCGTCATAGCGACGTCACTAAGTGGCCATCCAATAGCAGAGGAGGGGCGGAGATGAGCGGGCCAAACATCCCGCCCACCCCCTTCTTTCCTCATTGCCGGCGGGACGCAGGTACGGTGAGTTTCCTTGTTTCTGCGGTGTCACACACAGCGATGTGTGCTGCCACAGGAACGACAAACAACCTCGCTACTCACCTGTCAATGATTTTTGGTGTTGGAGCGACCTCTCCAATACCAACGATTTTTACCTCTTTTGCAATCGTTTTAGGTCGCTCAGAGGTGTTACATGCTGCGATGTCGCTAACGACGCCGGATGTGCGTCACAAACACCGTGACCCCGACGATATATTGTTAACGATGTCGCAGCATGTAAAGCACCCTTTAGTCTAGGCCACCAATTTCATCTGTCCAGTCGTAGAGACCTTGATCAGAAAAATAAAGGAGATGTAATGAGCTGTATCAGGTGCTGCTGGATATATGGACCAGTCATTCAGCTGGATAAACAAAGTAGGGCAGCATCGAACTCTCTAATGAACATCAATGTGTCACCAATATGTTAGTTACGAGGCTTCTTTTTCGGAAGTCAGTATGCTGTTTATTAGATGCTTGTAGATTTTTCTTTTCTCATGTTTATTTTTTTTCCTTTTGGCTTTTTAAATTCCACATGATGTATAGTTAATAAAAAAACAACAATTTTTTATATATGATTTCATTTAGGCCAGTTCCTTTTTCAATATAATATAGCAGTATTGGCAAACAATGCCACAATGGAGATGATGAGTGCAATAGGTATAACTAATTCACAGTGAAATGTAGAAGTTTCTCGTCAGAAGCCATTGAAATTCCCCCATGGTGTACATTATTTATTCATAGCCAGAGTCGAATGTTTCTCCACATCTAAGATGTCCTATTTTTAGCTGGAGACCCTCTGGCTGCAGAGACAGACAGCTGTGATGTCACGTTTTGATCTCTTGTTTACCTGTCAGACACCACACTGACACTCATTAACTTATTGTAGGGGTTATTAACCCCTTTCTGGGTAGCTGAATAAACCTAAATATCTGCAGTATGACCCATGGTCAGCGTAAATTTATCATGTGACTCCTCCTTTCACTCACATTTCTAGTGGAATTCTACTCAACCATTAGGGAATGTTGAGTATATTGTACTACTGGTACAAGTATAGTATCCGTTATTTTATTTATTGCAAACTGTTATAAAATATGGGTGATAAGGATGTACCAAAAGGATTGATCACAATATTCCGTCTTTTTCGTTATAAAGTATAAAAATTGGTGATGGTTAAATTAGTATACTTAAATGGGAGTGAGTTTGGTGATTCTTCTATGTGTTTTGACAAACTTCCATTTTTTAGCATATTAATAAAAAAAATAGTTAAATAAGTTCTGAAGTGAATAAAGAAATATTGGTGAGGTGGATTCTCTAAACAGCAGGTCTGGGTGAACACAACACGTACTAAAGACAACGGCGAAATGGTCAGGACTTGCTGAATGGAACATGGAACAGCGAGGACCAGGAAGCAAGTGGAAAACCAGAACCAAGAATACAAGAAGACACAAAGCCAGGAGAGTCACACACAGGACCTGAAAATGTATAACTTGCAATCCTATTTGTAGTGTGAACAAGTCCACATGAGAGTTTGTTAATCTTCCAGCAAGAAATAGGGTTAATCAGTAAATTAATGAAGAGCCACTGGCAGTTCAGATGACAAGGCAAACTATTTAGCAGAGAATATACACATGCAGCAGAAATTGTAGTGTGAACAAGACGAGAAAAGAGTTTGTTATACTCCTGAATATTTAGTTGCTGCCCTGAGCCAGGAAGTACATGCTGATTTTAGAAACCAACAGGAGATTACTGACAGAATTGCTGAGAAAAACTCCAAGATAAAAGGTAACGAAACACAAAGCTTACTTTATTTTCAGGCACGCATGCAGGCAGATTCGGCTTTAAAAGGCCTTGGGTGATAATGGCACTGGGGTTCAACAGGCAATTCGTAAAAGCTTACTTGCACCACAGCAAAGGGCAGCAGCCAAAAGGGAAGAGAGCATGGCCCTGCCCTGAAACCAAGGCTGGTATGTAACATAAAAAGTAGAGATGCAAACTACACTTTTCATAATCAACTCCTCCTCATTGATCTTGTTCTATTTTGTATCACAGTCCAAAGTGGGAATAAATCTCTATGTGTCCTACTACAGTAGCTATCTCTTTTGTTCCTCTATTGCATTCCCCATCTAACGTTATGGCAGTAGATGGGTTATTAATAATCATGGGCGGACCAGGACTGTTTCCGTATGGTTTCAAAGGTGCCCGGGTGCCTGATCTGGATCCGGCACTTGAGAAATTAAAAAAACAATAAAGAAAATAAGAATGAAGCAAGCATTTGATACTTACCAAGGCTTCATCACGGCTGTACACTGCTCCTGAGCGGCTGTACGCTGCTACTGTGGCCTCCCTTGGCTGCTCATCATTGCTCATCTATATGCACTGCCTTACCTGTCCACTGGCCTTCTTGCTGCCTGAGATTGGCAACCAATCACAGGCGCCGGTGGGTGGGGAAAGCAGTGCATATGCATGAGCAGTAATTAGCAGCCCAGGAAGTGGATGTAAGGCCTGTGAGCAGCGTACAGCCATGCCAGAGCCTTGGTAAGTGCAGCGTGCTTGTTCCCATTCCCCTATCCCTTCTACCACCATTTTTAATAGTCGGATTCTGATCTTCATAGACTTATATCGGGGCCGGATTCCGGACCGGATCCGTATTTAAAAGAAAAAGAGAACAGGGAACCCGCTGGTCGCGGTTATCTCCAAGTCGGCCCATCTCTAGTTATTAATGCTTCACAGCTGTGTCTGCAATAGAGCTCTGGTAGCTAAACCACTCCTTAAGTTATCCCAGTGTTCACCAACCAGTGGTTCAAGAGTTTTATACCCTTATGGCACCAGGGATTTCATGACAATACAAGAACTTAGGCCCAAATCATGTCACTATAAGATTACGCTATGGCAAAACCATAAAAGTAGAGTGTGTTGAAAAGCCCTTTTGCTTTGGAATATTATCTAGGCTGAGCACACCACACTAGTAGCACTAAGATAAAAATATATGTTAAAATGTATGTAGTGTAGAGCATATCCATGAACTGGACTGTGCTGTGTTTTGCAAGCTGTCATATATTTCCATTCACTCACATTTAAGATTTGACTATGGCTAGTGGTAAACGTTAATGCGAATCTGACTTAATGGTCCTTGTAACATTAAATCTATATAAATATAAAAGTGATGGTGCAGTGATTTTTTTATGCTGCTCATACCTCCCCATCCATTGACCATTCATTGTAATGAAAATCATACATTGATTTAGCGCTTACTCTGTTTATGTGTCCACATACATTGACATAGCTTTTATAATGCTTATGTATCTGTGCCGCTAATAATGTCATATAATTTGAAGATCTGAAGTGTACTGGAAAATGTCATATACACAAATCATGCTGTCTAGAAAAAGCTTTATATTACTATACTTGCGATCCTGATGGAGCCTAAACACCGTGGCAATGACGCATGTAGCAATTATTTTCATAAACTGCCTTTGTTTTACTAATCACGCCACTATTCATGGCCTGTAACAGGAGTAGCAGAGCTTATAAACCAAGGTGCTAAGCCATGTTGAATACGCGTACACTAATTGACGAGGCATTTTCTTAGCACATAAATTAGGGTGGATGACAATGACCCCATTAATTTTTAATACGTGGCAAAATGCCAGATCAGCTACTATTGAGAATATGCACCAGTCTGTAGAACAGAACAAGGTCATGCAATAGAGCAGGAAATAATACCTGCATTTGGATGGCGTATAGTCATAAAGGTCTTTGTGGGGAGATAAAAGTGAGCAAAAATGTCTCTATTTTTTATACAAGCTATTGATTCATCACAGGGGTAGACAAATAAAATAGGAGCTATATTGCTATGTATACATTTTTCTAATCTATAGTAATTTTTACTTAGAAGGTTCATCCACTTCAAGTCCTCTTTGTAAGAAGACAATAGTATGCATGGAGGCTCAATAGTTAGCATTGCAGTCTTGCAGTGCTGGGGTCCTGGGTTCAAATCCCACCAAGGACAATATCTGCAAGGAATTTGTATGTTCTTCCATTGTTTGGTGGTTTTCCCGGGTTCTTCAGTTTCCTCCAACACTCCAAAGACATACAGATAGGGAATTTTAGATGGTGAACACCAATGGGGACAGTGATGATGATGTCTGTAAAGTGCTTTGGAAATCAAGGCTATGTTCACACAGGGTGTTTTTGCTGCATTTTTTAGCATCATTTTTGCCTTGTTTTTATGCAAATCCATGCTAATAAACCTCTGCCTTCACAGTCCCAGCAAAGTTTATGATATTCCAGAAATCGCATGCACACACACAAAACACCTGTGTTATTTTTGCTGACCGTTTTGTTGACTAACTTGGTTTTTGCTTCATTTTTGAATGAATGAGCATGTCAATTCTTTCAGCGTTTTTACCACAGTTTTGCCGTGATTTTACCACTATTTTGTCCCAGTTTTTTACCCATACAAATCAATGATGAAGGGTAAATCCGCAGCAAAAACAATAGACAATGAGTGAACCCAAGGTTCGTTGTTTGTACCAATCACCAACTTAAAAAAATCCCATAACTGTTCAAATTCGGAGTTTGAGTGTTTTATGTAGGCAAACCACTTGCGCGAGCATTGCTGTGCTCGGGTACGCTCAGTGCTCAGCCTAGTGTGAGCCACTTGCAGTGTTTGAACGGCTCGTACTGAGGGTAACAACAACTTGATCGGGTGTAGTGTGCACCCAACAAAAATAAATCCCATTCACCCGCCCCCGGAAAAGATCTGTCTATTGCTGGCTGTATGGGGCGGAGAACCCAACTGCCCAATCAGTGACTTCCATTGGGGTTCAGGTCAAGTCCAGATGACAAACCAAATCTAATCTAAAGTCCGGCTGAACCCGCCGAACCGAACCTCTATGAGTCCGCTCATCTGTAATCCCCCACACATAAAAAAGGGATAATCCCTACATACTGGTTCCTTTTGATTATGTCTTAAGCTATTTTCCTTTTTTGATAATTTCTGATCTGCCTGTATTTTTGTTACTTGATCCTGCATGTTACACACACATGACATGGGCTTTTATTTATGTTTTATTGTACACATGATTTATAGATATTTATTTTTCTGAGCATTCCTGATTCTTGCCTGCTCCATTACGATGCTAGGAGCAAACAGAAGCATAGGAGTAATGAAGGGTTTCTTTTAGCACAAACCAGTGGCTATTATACCTGACATGGGACCCATAATGACTGTACAGTTGATTTAACTTTGCAGATCACTGGATAAACTGGGACCTGGGAGGAAGGCTTCCATTATAAAATAGATATATAAGAAGGATTTACTTCTGCTCATGTACAGTATCTCAGATATATTGTGTGTGCGGTTGAAAACATAAATTGGCAAAGAGGGATGGAATTGCTGCACACTTGTACTTTTTGTGTGTATATGTACTTTTGAGTAAATATTTGGAATAAAGCTGTGATTTGTGCAGGCAGACTTCTTGTCTGCAAACATATTGAAGAACCTCAAAAACATGAAGAAACAAGCAAGAAAGAACAGGGTGAAGTGGAAAATTACAGCCTAGGAGGTCAACTAGACGAGCAAAGCAAATATCAGTTCTTGGACCATTTTCTAATTAGCAATGTATATTGCTCTCACGTTGTGAAATTCTTCGGTTTTACGCTATTCATCTATCTATAAAGTTCATTTACTGTACATTAAACATTATGCAAATTTTTACCAGATTTGTGTTACACATTGTTTACATATAGATGAGGAAATCATGTACAAGCCATGTATTGATTATATTTGTGTTTACTGGTAGTAGAGATCTAGAGGAATTAATATTCAACATATATTAGAAAGATGCAATTTTAATTTTGTAGTGAAAAAACTATGGAAAAAAACTTTTTAGATTTTAAAAGATGTGTGTCCTAGGTATTATGTATGGATACATGTGAACACCGCATATCACTATCAATATGATCAAAATTTAACATATTGAAGACCTAAGTTTAGCATTTCTCATCAATATCAGATCAGTGAGCTCATGGTACCGTATAAAGAGTTGTTTTCAATAGGACCTGAGTTACAGAACCTTAAAATGCCCAGTGTGCATTGGTGTGCTGTTCACATCCATGGTGGTAGCTACATGTGGTGGTAGCCCTGATCTGTAGTAGCGTGGTGCTGGGAGGAGGCATGGGCTACAATTTAGGGCTACCACCATATTTCCTGCGTGCGTATCACCCATGTCCTATTTCTCAATATAGAAAGGCTTCCTATGTTTTTCTTCTCCTAATAGATGGGGCATGACCAGACCCATTGAAGCACCGATTGCGCAAAATTGCTTTTGTCCTCTGTGGTGCCTGCATCCGGCCGCCGACCCTCTGGTTTTTACACATGAACTGAAATAAAGTTGTGACTTACGCTATGATGAGTGCCACTCCTTTTCTTCCACTGTATGGACTCTTGACCAGCCCCTTATCATTGTCTGAGACCTCTATTTAGGCTCCTACCTGTATGCTTTTGCTTACATGATCCCTTGAGCATTTGTTATGAATAAACTATATATATATATATATATATATATATATAGATAGATAGTTAGATAAAAAAATCTTTGAAAAAGGCTCTATACAAGCCAAAACATTGCATTCCTGTAACAAATTTTATTTTTGAAGCCCATCAATAAAAGTGTGATACTTTCTACTTATCAAATACCTCATTCTATTGTACAGATAGTTATCAATATCTTAAAGGGGTTGTCCAGTACAAGGACAACATCTTTTGACTCCACCCCTGAATTAATCAACAGGAAGTGAGTGTTGCGGCTTCACTCACTTCCTGTTGATTATTTGTTTGGTCCAGAGGTGGGGAGAAGGATGCCAGAGCTGAATGGATGCGGGGCTCGGGTAACATCTCAACCCCACGTGAGCCCAAGCACAGTGATCCGTGGCAACACTGGTACAGGGCTGGCACGGGCGGTCGCTATAGGCTTTATTATTTTTTTTTTTTTTTTTTTTTTTAAACTTTGAATTTTTATTGAGATTTTCAATTTACGTTTTTCATACATAAAATAAAACATAAAATTCACAATTCTTATCGAACCTAGACAAACAATGACAGGACAGGTGAGGAGGGTTAGGAGGGGAGAGGAGAAATAGGAGGGAAGAGGGAAGGGTTTCAAGAGTCCATGCTCCTTCCATAGGACCCATAGGCCTCAGTCTCACAGATCCTCCTGTCCCGCAAAGTAGTCCCATGGTGCCCACACGGCCTGGAAGCGGTCAACTGTGTCATGCAATAGTGCCGTGAGATGTTCCATGCGTCTAACGTCCAGTAATCTATACTTGAGGCTCTGGAGTGAGGGTGTCCCTGGCTGCCTCCAATTCTTTGCAATTAAGCATCTGGCCGCCGTAAGGATGTGGGACAAAAGCTTAGAGGCCGTTTTTCCCAATCCCCCATTCCCAAGACCCAGAACATAGATCAGGGGATCAAGATCAACCTCTATATATAGTACTTTATGGATCAACCCTCTAACCCGCTCCCAGAAGGGGACTATCCCTGGACAGGACCAGAATATGTGCAGAATGGTGCCCCTGCCTCCCCCGCATCTCCAGCAACAAGCCGGTATGGAGGGGTCTATGCCATGAAGGAAATCTGGAGTGTGGTACCAAAATAGCAAAATTTTATAGATATTTTCCTTATATAGTGTGCATATTGACGTCTTGGCGGCGTTTCCCCAGATTGCTGCCCATTCCTGAGGAAGTATCCGCCTTCCCAATAGAGACTCCCATTTTCGCATGTATGGAAAAGACCCCTCGGGCCCCTCCCGTGAATCAGAAAGCAAAATGTAAATTTCCGAAATCAGCCCCTTAGTATCAGTGCCCCTTCTGCAAATTTTCTCAAAATCTGTGGGAATCGAGGCCCCTGCCCTGCCAAACAAGGAGCCAGCCAAGTCTCTGATCTGCAGATATTGGAAAAACTCTCGATTAGAGAGAGAGAATTTATCTCTAAGGTACTCAAAGGAATGGATCTGCATTGTACTTCCATCTATAATGTCTGCAAATCTGAATAGACCTGCCTTGAGCCAGGGGTGCACCATGTCCGACTCCAGACTGCTTGGGAGCAAGGGTTGGTATATGAAGGACACCAGAGGGGAGCAGGGGGATGCCAAAGGAAATCTTCTAATGCAAAATGCCCAGAGGTCCCTAGTGAACTGCATCGGTCCAAGAAGAGGGGGGGGCGAATCACACTGGGCCGGGGGCCACAGGAGCGCGTTTGGATGTATAGGCGCCAGCCAAAGTTTTTCAATCTCAGTCCACCTGTTGTATGCCCAAAGGGACACCCAACAGGGGATCCTCCTAAGATGGGCCGCCCAATAGTATTTTAGGATGTCCGGGACAGAAAGCCCCCCCCCTGTTTCTCCGAGCCATCAACACCTCCCTGGCCACCCTATGACGTTTGTTACACCAAATAAATCTAAGGATAGCCGCCTGAAGGGACTTCAGCTCCTTTATTGGTACCTTAACTGGGAGGGTTTCAAAGAAATATAATAATTTTGGGAGCAAGCTCATTTTAACCGCCGCAATGCGCCCCATCCACGAAAGAGGGAGGGGCAACCACTTGCTCAAAAGAGTTCTCAGCTCTCGGAAAAGGGGGGGGAAGTTAAGGTTATAGAGGGAATCATAAGTAGATGTGAGGTTAACCCCCAGGTACTTGACCGCATCTGTCTTCCAACGAAACTTAAAATTCAAACGCAGGTAATCCAGGGCCACCGGGTCGAGATTCAAGGGCATTGCCTCCGTTTTGCTAGAGTTGATCTTATACCCCGAAAGGCTCCCGTACCTACCCAAGGTGCACATTAAAATTGGAAGGGACACATGGATGTTAGTAAGTGTAATGAGCACATCGTCGGCAAAAAGTGAGATTTTAAACGGTTTATTCCTGACCAGGACCCCCGAGATGTCTGGGTTGCTCCTGACCGAGGCCGCGAGGGGCTCTATGCATAGTGCAAAAAGGAGGGGGGACAGGGGCACCCCTGCCTGGTGCCATTGGAGATGAGAAAAGGCTTAGAGATGTGGAGGGGGAGTTTGATAGAGGCCGTAGGAGCGCTATACAGGGACTTCAAGGCCCGCATAAAGCCACCCGAGATCCCAAAGACCTCCATTGTCTTGAAGAGAAAAGGCCACGCAAGGCGGTCAAAAGCCTTCTCTGCATCTAGACTCAACACCAACGCCTGTTGCTTCGTCCGATTTGCCACATCCACCAGGTCTATGACCTTCCTGGTGTTGTCCCCCCCCTGACGGCAAGGGACAAAACCCACCTGGTCTTTATACACGAGTTGGGGCAACCATCGATTAAGCCTGGCCGCCAAGAGCTTGGTGAACATCTTCAAATCGGAGTTCAAAAGGGCTATTGGTCTATAATTAGCACAGTCCAATGGGTCCCTGGGTGGCTTGGGCAGGAGGATTAAATGGGAGTGTAGCATGGATGGAGGGATAGGGTCACCCTGAAGGAAAGAGTTAAACAAGGCAGCCATGTGTGGGAGGAGCTCCGTTGCAAACACCTTGTAATAAAAATAAGTAAAGCCGTCCGGGCCCGGTGACTTCCCGCCAGGCAGGGCTTCCAGAACTTGCTCCAGTTCCTCTGTAGTAATCTCTTCATTCAAAGCCGCGGCTGCTCCGCAAGGCAGTGAAGGGAGCTCAAGGGCCGAAAAATAGTCCCCAAGTGCCCCAGCCCCGCGCGAAGCCATGCCCGGGGGAACCGGAAGGTTATAAAGCTTGTTGTAGTAATTGAAAAAAATGTCAGCTATTGAAGTGGGGTGATAGTGGATAGTGCCCTTTTCGTCGCGCAGAGCCTGAGGGCATGAGGATGTAGCGCGCTCCTTAAGCTGCCTGGCGAGTAAGGTATGAGCCTTATTACTCCTTTCATAGTATCTTTGTTTGGAAAAGGTTAGCAATTTTTCTGCTCTGCCAATTGCCAAGTCTCTCAACTTTTCCCTAAGGCTGATGACTCTCCTAAGAATAGTCAGTGATGGGGCAGCCGCCAGTCTCCCCTCCTGTAGCTTAAGATGGGCCGTTATAGAGTCCCGCTGGCTTGTGGCATTCTTTTTAGCCCTGGCGCCCTCTCTAATGCATAGTCCCCTCATCACTGCCTTGTGAGCTTCCCAGAGTGTTGCCGGCGACGTGACCGTGCCCGTGTTCAACTGAAAGAATTCGACCAGTTGCTTATTTAAAAAGGCCCTAGTGTCGGGATTTTTGATCAGAGATTCATTAAGGCGCCAATGCTGAGGCCTAGGTCGAGGACCATCTTTCTTGAAGTCCATTATGAGTGGGGAATGGTCTGACCACGTAATGGATCCCATTTCCACCCTCTCAAGACGCCCCAGCAGCTGTGAGTCAATGAAAAAATAGTCTATTCTGGTGTGCGTCTGATGCGGATGCGAGTAGAAGGAAAAGGCCTTCTCTCCCGGGTGGTCCACCCTCCAAGCGTCGTATAAAGCCCCTGATCTAATAAGCCTACGAAAGTCCCGGGACAAATTTTTCAAAGCACCCGATGGAGGGTGTCCACCCACAGAGAGTCTGTCGGCCACCTCCGAAAAAGGGATGTTAAAGTCTCCCCCCAACACCGTAGAGGCCGGTGCCAGTCTGCCTATCAGATCGAGTATTTTCTTAAGAAAGCGTATCTGCCCTTCATTAGGTGCATAAATGTTGGCCATTATGTGCGGGGATCCCCCCAGTTGGCCCTCCAGAATCACATATCTACCCTCTGGATCGCAGTGAGAACCCGTAATTTGTAGAGGACAACTGGAGGATATTAAAATAGCAACTCCCCCCCTCTTGGAGCCCGAGTAAGCCGAGTAATGGATGGGAAAGCGGTGGGACGCAAATTTGAAAGTGTTTGATTCCACAAAATGTGTTTCTTGGATAAAGGCTATGTCTGCACCTGATGTTTTCAGTTCCTGTAGCAGCAATTTCCTCTTACGGGGTGAATTCAGACCTTTTACGTTAAGAGAGATAATGCGGGTCATATCTAAAACTTAGAAGTAAGAAAAAGCTAATGGCACACCTATACCGTCGGGGGCATGACTTCCCCTGTGAAGCCGGCCAGAGGAGATGGTCCATACGACAAAGGGCCGCAGCTCCCAGGGACTCTAGAAGGGGTGGTACCTGAAAGGACACATAAGGAAAAAACATCGGGGAGGGGGGAAGACAAGGACAAACATAGAAATGAACATGAATTAAGAACATTAACCAAAATGCATAAACCTTAGGCATAGATTCCCGGGGGGTCAACCCGGAAGGGAGAGACCTAGAGGGAGGTTCCCCAACCCGTCTGAGCTAAGAGAGCCACCCACCTCACTCCCCAGTAGCCCTCCCACGGGGGTCAGTCCAGTGGGCACGGGCCCGTGCCAAAAGGAAACAAGGGAAAAAAAAACAAAACAAAAAACCTCAACCACTAACTCCAAGTAAGGGGACCGGGCTCCCGCCAACCCCCCTACCACCCACGGCATCATTGTGGCTACAGCCCCCCCCCCCTTATGCAGCTCAACAGACCCAGAGGTCCGCAGATGACACAATGGACAGTCAGAGGCTTGCTGTAGAGAGAGTCACAGTATCACAAAGCATGCTCAGCCACTGGAACTCAGAGGGTATAAGAAATAGGCACCAACCAGGTTAAGAAGTGTCCTCAACGGTGAGCCGGGGAGGGGGGCGACCCGCGGCCCCTACCTCCTCTCCCCCCCAAAGCCCCACGCCCTCCACCCCTCACCTTGGACCACACGGGAGGGGGCGGCCCTTCCAACCTTTGCAAGTCCCAATCTGGGATACAGACCGCTGGAATGTCCAGTGCTTCACAGAACAGAGTGGTATCTGCTGGAGTGCGAAGGGTCGCCGATTTACCCCCTCTGCGCGCTGTTAGAGCAAACGGGTAACCCCAGCGGTATGGAACCTGGTGCTCCTTCAGGCTCGTGAGGAGGGGTTTGAGGTGCCGCCTTTTCTGGAGTGTGATGCGAGAAAGATCCGGGAAAAGCTGGATTTCCTTGCCATTGAACACAGGTGCCGTGCGCCTCATTCTAGCCTTAGCCATGATCAGTTCTTTGGTGGAGAAGTCGTGAATGCAACAAATGATGTCCCGGGGTTGGGTGGATAAATTCTTCGGCTGTAAAGCCCTGTGTGCCCTGTCCAGCTTGATGATGTTAGAAGGGGGAGCGTCCAACACTTCATTAAAGATGGATTGTAGTATGGAGTTTGTGTCCTCGGGCCCATCTGACTCTGGGACCCCCCTCACACGGACATTGCAACGGCGTCCTCTGTTGTCGAGATCCTCTATGTGAGACTGCATATCCTCCATTATTTTTTGTTGCGATGTTGCCAGTTTGTGTAATTCTGATACATGGGATCTGGTGATGTCATGCTCTTCCTCCAGGGATTCAATTCTGCCAGACAATTGCTGCAAATCTCTCCTCACTTCAGCTATTTCTGACCTGCAAGTTGCTTTAACCTCACGTATGAGGCATTGAAAGTCCTCTTTAGAAGGAAGTTTACTTATGAAATCATGCATGTCCTTATAGAAGGTGTCTGGCCCTTTAAGGTGAGCACCTGCAGTAATAGACACTGGAGTTTTAGTCTGGTGCTGGGGAAGCTGGGAAGGTTGATCTCCACACCAAGGCCCAGAGGGGGGAAGCAGGCTGCTCTGTTCCCTGATATTACCAGCTGTGGCTGCAGTCCCTTCTCCCGGCAGTGGGGAGGGCTGCCCCCCGACCTCCACCTTATCTCCCACAGCCACTATGTGCTCCTGGGCCTGCTGCTGCTGTGCCTGAGGATCCGATGCAGTGCAGGGCTGCTGAGCCAAGGCATTCCCTGTTGGAACTGCTGCAGAGATTCCTCCACTTTCCCCTGTGTCCCCGCTCACCCACTCCTCCTTCTCTTGCTGCTTAGCAGGCCGGGCCAGTGCCTCCATTTCCCCTCCATGCTCCTGGAAAGATGGCGTCCGGGCCTCCCCTGGACCCTGTTCCAGGCTCAAGAAAGTATCCAGCGCCGTGGTGTGCAGCGGGGGGGCCACCGATGCCTGCTGCGATGGTTTAATCCTCCGTGGTCCCATCCTGAGAGCCGGTGAGTAGGTTTGTGCTTATGATAAGTGCTGATTTAGCTGAGGGTCAACAGGAGCTCCTCTTCCCCACGTCCACTCAGCTCAGCATCCTGGACACGCCCCCAGGCTTTATTATTTTACCTGGAGGAAACGTGGAATTAGAAGAGGTTGTCCTGGTAGTGGACAACCCCTTTAAGCACTGAAAACCTCTTTAAAAAATAAACTGGAACATTAAAGAAAAATAGACACCTATGAACAGTAAGTCAAGAGATTCTGATGATAGTCATATGTCGTGTTCACAGGTATCCAAAAATATTCCCTAGAGTAGGACTTATATTTAAAAGGTTTTTATTCATCCAGTTTTTTCAATACACAATGAAAATTTGGTTATCTTTGGAATATATTTGAATATTAGTTCCTCAAAATCTTGTTTTCTAGGAAGATATATACAACGTGTACCTTCTACAAGGACCACTGACAATATGTTACTCCAAGAATACTTTAGGTTATTATTTAATGATTTAGAAAAAAAAATCATCCAAGTATATTGTGAATGAACCCATAAAGAAACGGAAATTGTTATGCAAAGTGTGGTATATAGTAGACAGTGCCCGTATCTACGCACAGTTTATAGCTCTTTAATAGAAACTATAATAGATCTATAATAGATCACATTATGCTAGAAAATTAGACTGGATGATGTGTTGTATTGAAAAGCAGCTATAATCACTTGTATTATAGAGCCACTTGTGAATCAAGTTGATGGAAATTGATATGAAAAGTAATATTCATTCTTTGTAAGTACTGTAAAATGATGGTAAACTTGAATTGCACATTATCAATAAGGCGTATGATGAATGTTTTTATTCTTGCATGGAACCTTATGTACAGCAATGAAAAGTATGTTTGGACTTTACTGTAAATCATATTAAAATGTAAACCCCACACTCCGATAAAAAGATTATACTTTGTTACTTTAAGAACTCCTTATCTCTTCCTGTAGAAACAGTCCGTCTTTATCTGCTTTAGCAGAAAGTTCATTCTTCTGTAACAACCGCTATTCGACAGACATGAAGTGCTTCATCTCTGTTTGAAAAAGAGGTTCCTCAGCAGCTAAAATATGCCTTATACTGTTTCTTGGCTTAGATTCATCAAAATAATATAGCTCACAACTCAGGATGAGTGCAGAAACAAAAGAAAGCTGTGTATTTCAAAAAGTACATGTATTCTTGGTGTCGTGGTCCTGGTGCATTTTGTTTTTTTGCATTACTATTTTTTTCCTCCAAAATAGGATAAATTGGTAATAAGTAAAGTAATCATATAAAAAATTTTGGTTTAAATATTTATAGAATATTTTATTGTATAATATGTTGTAAAATAATGATTGGACAAGTTATTGCTAGATTTCTCCAAGATTCCATTCATACTCCTGGAAGTACAGTATACATCTCATCCATGAAGACTGGATACCCTACCAAAATTTGCTCATTAACTGGTAATTACTGTATTTAGGCTTGGATTTTTATGGAATGATAGGCAAGTTTATTAATGGAGCCTGTTCTTCCATTCAGCCAGTCTAGGTGCGCTGATTCATTACTGCATTTAGAAAGGATTGCATATGGCAGACACTGAACAGGCAGGTGGTATCAAGAAGGTTCAAGAGACTCTGCTACTGAGGACTGCTAGCTTCCAATTCGTGCTATTGTCGTGTGGTAGCAAAAGTCCTTTTCATGTCTTTTACAGGTAGTTAGTAGTAGGCTACCTTTATAGTTAGGGAACCTGATGTATTGATAGTAGTGATAGGCGAACCTGGAATGCAAAAGTCTGGATCCGCGCGGGATACCAAGTATCTGTGCACAGACCCCAGAGTTCTCAGGGAACTCCGGGTAATTATCTGGATCCGGCCATCCAGATAATTTAAAAAAATAAAAGAAAAAGAAAGAAAATAGGAATAAAGCAGACGTGTTATATTTACTGAGTCTCCCGTGCCGCTGTTACATTATTTCCGGAGCCACTCATTACCCTCATGCATATGCACTGCTTTCCCCTCCCCTCTGTGATTGGTTGCAGACAGACTGCGCGCCCCCACCCTGTTAATCCCGTGCGGCTGTTACACTATTTCTGGGGCCACTCATTACCCTCATGCATATGCACAGCTTTCCCCTCCCCTCTGTGATTGGTTGCAGACAGACGGTGCCCCCACCCTGTGTATCAGCATGTCTGATAGCTTGGATTCTCAAACAATGTGTACGTCCTTATCGTAGTGTAAAAATAAATTAAAAAAAAATTGATGTAAGGTCCTCCCATATTATGATATCCATCAAAGATAAAGCATACGGCTGCAACCCCAGGCTGTCTGCTTATCGTGTCTGTGTATCAAAATAAGAGGGACCCCATGTGGCTTCTTTTAAAGTTATTTAAATAAGTAATTTAAAAAATTGCATGCAGTTCCTGACAATTTTGATACCCAGGCATGATAAAGCCGACAGCTGGGGCTGGTATTCTCAGGCTATGGAGGCCCATACTTATTGGGCTCCCACCAGATAAAAAATAGAAGCCTATAGCCACCCAGAATTGTTAAATCCATTAGAGGAGACAATCCCAGCACTTTATCCACTTCCTCCCAATTGCTCTGGTGGGGTGACAGTCTAGGTAATAAGGGGTTAATAACAGCTCACAACTTAGCTTAGTAATGGGAGGTGTCTATGAGACCTAACTAATTGGGGGTCCCAATAACTAGAGATGAGCTAACCTTCAATCTTGAGGCTTGGGGTTCGTGCTCGGAAAATGACGTGAAAATCACCCTGGTGAGTATCGCGTTGTGCTGGTGTCTGAGTGATGCTCAGCATTGTGCCCACTGCGGGAATTGTGTAATCGGCTCAAATTTGACTTACATTCTGCATTCTTAGATGTTTTGTTCACTGAGAAACAAAAAAGCACCACCCACCCACCTCCAGAAATGTTTTGCTTTTAGCCTACAGCAAAACACTTCCAGAGGTGGGCGACTGTGTTTTTTTTTTTCCATTCTGTCCGTGAATAAAATATCTAAGAACTCAGAATGTAAGTCAAATTTGAGCTGATCACACACTTCCCGCAGCGCACATATTGCTGTGCATCACTCAGACACAAGCACAGCGCGATACTCACCACAGGCATTTTCACGTCATTTTCCGAGCCCGAACCCCGAGCCTTGAGACTGAAGGTTCGCTCATCTCTACCAATAACCCTCGGCCTCTCCAGCCTGAAAATACCCCAGCCCCCAGCTGTCAGCTTTATGATGGTTGGGTATCAAAATTGGGGGAGATCGCACGCCAGTTTTTAAAATTATTTATTCAAATAATTTAAAAAAAATAAAATACACATGGGGTTCCAATTATTTTTATACACAGCCAAGATAAGCACACAGCTGGGTGCTGCAGCCTTAAGCAGTATGCTTTTTCTGTGCTGGGTATCATAATATGGGGGCACCCTGCAATAATTTTTTTAAATATGTTTATTTATTTATTTTTACTGTACGATATAAACTCGCAGACCGGGTCTGGGATTGGAAGCGTCAGATGCACTGTCACTCAGGGTGGGGGAGAGTCTGACTGCAACCAATCACTGATGCTGGTGGGTGGGGAAAGCAGTGTATATGCAATGAAGGCTAATAAGGGGCCTTGGAAGCGAATGGATGGCCTGGAAGCTGTGTACAGCCACGGAGGAGCTTCGGTAAGTACAGCTCACCTGCTCCTATATCCTCCTATCCCTTCTACCAACATTTTTAATTGCTGGATTCTGGTCCCCATAGACTTTGAAAATCAGATAAAAGGAACCCGTTGGTTGTGAGTCAGCTTATCACTACTAATCTCGTGTCAGTACGGATGGTAAACTGAAAATATATAGCTTCCAGGACCTGTGTTTCATCTCAACTCAAAATAGCTGTATCACATATATCCCAGTCAGGCTGTCATATGTGAAGAAATATATATCTTCCTTGCTGAGCACAACCTCAGCAGAGTTACCTCCAGTAGGGATGTGGGGCCCCGAGGTGCGGTGTCGGTGCAGCTGTGCATTACCTTCAGGGACTCCACGCGGCTGGATCTTGTCACAGGTAGGAAATCCTCTATTTTGATTGTCGTGACGCCACTCTCAGAATTGCGGTCAGTGGAGACCGCCACTGCAGGTTAGGGGTGCCTGGGGCCGATAGTGGGTGCAGTCAGTTGTAATAGCCTCCTGAGAGTGAGGCATGCCCCAGGGCCCCGTGTAGATGTGTGGAACTACAAGTCGCAGAATGACTCACACGCACAAGCAGAATGTCTTTCAAGGGTTTTACTCACTGAGGGTGGCAGGGTGAGTAACCCGGGCGTAGCTGGGATGAACCAGGCTGGAACCAGGTGTCCTTCAGGCTGACTGATGAGGGTGGCTACCGACTCGCCTTCCTTAGCCCTTTGTGTTTTGGGGTAACCCCTGCTTGAAGCCCTGCTGGGGTCGCCCAGGGAAGTTGCTGGTGCCTCTCTCCCCTTCCTTTTGGCCCGTTTGCTTGTAGCCTGGACCAGGTCACTCCGGCTGCTTGCCTCCTGTGGGCTATGGGCCCTCACTTTGCTACGTGGCTGCGGACTCTGTGGTGTTGTCTTGGGGGTGTAAAGTGCCCCCTCATGCAGGTTTGGCAAAGGACAGGTGAATCTATCCCTGCACTGGGACCTGTTACCCGGTTGGGCCTGGTAACTCCCTGACAGTCTCCTTACTCCCCACTCCGTTGCTCTCTCTTTAGCCGTGGGTGGATTTCGGGCAGCACTACCAGGTGACCGTTCTCCCCCGTCGGTAGTCACTGCGCGTACGTTGTCAGAATTGTGTCGAGCTCCAGGGTCGGCTTCTGCTCTCCCTGAACTTCACTACCCAACTCCTCTCGGCTCACTCCTCACTCCTGTTCCCGCCTACGTCACCTAGCAACCAGGCTCTCTACCACACCCCTTGAGTGGAGATGGAGGCCTCGCCCCCTCCTGGGATCCCCAGGGGTCCTCCCAAAGGTACATGTGTGAGACCTGATCACTATGCGCCTGTGTAGTCACACCTCGGTCAGCCTTCTGGATTACCTGTTTTGTACTGTCCCCAGCATGGGTGCAGTACTCAGTGGTGCCTGACCAGGTCAGGGGCGCCACATTCCCCCTTAGTTATCACCAGCACGTCCTCGGGCTGCAAGACAACATTTTAAAATGCGTAAAACAGTAAAACATTTTAAAACCACCAGGTACCATACATCACCACCCTCCACCCACAAGTCCGTTAACCCACCCAAAACCCTCTCAGGAGGCAGGTCACCGGTTTCTTTTGGTAACCAGGTCTGGGCCATCCGTTTCCCCAGACCTTTCCTCCAATCTGCCTCTCCCGTTGGCCGCGCCTTCAGCCACTTCTGGCAGGATGTGGAGGCGGCTTTCATGGTCTGGTGGTTTCAGGGTATACCTGGCCTGGTGGAGCCGCGCCTTCAGCCTCTTCTAGCAGGATGTAGAGGCGGCCTCCACAGTTGGTGCCGACCAGGTACCCTCTTTGTGGTGGAGAGCCAGGCCCCGTCAACAGGCGTGCTCCCTGGTAGTGGTTGTACCTCTGGGGTAACTATGTACACTGCGAGAGTTTGTGGCTATAGCCAGTTCATAGCCTTAAGGTTCATGGGTTAAAGTGCAAAAAGAGGTTTCTCACATTAGTTCATGTGGGCACATTTCTTGAACATGTAAACGTTGCAAAACTTTTCAAACTGCTGTACTTTTCTTTACTTTTCTCTACTCCGTTCCACCAGGGCTTTTGCCTATTGGGCTTTGGCACCTGACATTTTCTGTGTTTCTGTCGTCTGTTTCTTTCTCTTGTTCTGTATCTCTATCTTCATCTTCTGTTGTTGAGATAGCAGGTTTACTGTAGAGACTTCTGGGGCATGGTGTGACATCTAGTGCGTACCATCCGCGTTCTCCTTGGTGTTTGGTGAATTCTACCGGGTCTCCTATCTGTAGGTTTCTTCCTGGATGTCCTCTAGGTAAATGTGCTCTTACATCCCTTCTGTTCACAAAGATGCCCTCCTTTACACCAGGTGCTACTATAAAGCCATATCCAGACCTTAGACTGAAGTCTTCTACAACTCCTCGACAAAGTGGGCCTCTGACCTGGGATTTGGCTCTTCTCAAGGACCGCTTTTCCTCTAAGTCTCTGGCCGTGACCTCGTCCTTCTCCTCGGGAGACTGCTGTGCAGGTGGATCCCTTGTCCTACTGCGGCGCCGTGTCCTGCGGGCTGGGTCCTGCCTGACTGCCACCTCACCGCTTGCAGGCTCCCAGGTGATGTATTTGGACAGATCTTCTTCAGCGGAGGATGTCGGGCCCTCTTCATCCCAGCGGGAGTACGGCAGCATCTCTGGCTCTTGGACTGGTGCTGCATCCGCTGCTGACGGCTCTGGGGTCAGCTTCTCAGCTTTCTGGCCTCCCCTCCCCCTTAATTCTTCTGAGCACTCCTCTTGTGGCAGCGCTAGGGATGGATGTTCATCAGCAGGCCAGGGCGGTGGACTCTTTGGCGTGGTTGTTGCAGGAGTCTTCCTGTGGGTGTGCGGGGGGAGCAGATACCGGTCCACCATCTCCTTTGGGAAGTGGGCCTCTAGATCAGCCTTCAGCTTCCAGTATTCGGGGTCCTCCCCCAGCATGGACTTCCCAGCAGGGACTTCCTTGGGCTGGGGAGTGATGTCTGCTCTGGCCTTGCAGGCCGGGGTAGATAATTGTACAGTCTTGCCTTGGCGGGCCGCGACGGGCAGGGCGGCGGCCTGAATCAGCGTCGCTGTTGTGGCCGGTTCTTGGCGGGCCGGGCTGGGCGTCGCTGCAGCGGTCTGGGCTTGGCGGACCGCACCTGACTTGGCGGCGGCCTGGGTCAGCGCCGCCGCGCCGGGCATCTCTCCAGGGAGCGCAGGCATGGCATCAGGGGTCGGGGCACTCGCGCTGGCAGGGGCAACACAGGACTCACCCATCGGTAGCATCATCGGGGCCTGAGTCGTCGCCGCTCGGTCTGGCACCCGTCGTGCGGTTCCCCTCTCGTAGGCCTGAACCGCCGCAGCCATCTCCTGCAGCTCCGCACGTCCCTCTCGGATCTGCTGCACGATCCTCGCTTCCAGTCGGTTACTGAACTGGGCAAGCTCCCAGGACCACCAGGCAGCGGAACCCGGCTCTGGGCTCCTATCTTCAGACGCCATCTTCACCACGTCGTCGCTGCTCTGCAGATCTTTTCTCAGCAGCAGGCCTCCGACTCTTCCTTGCAGCCTCAGTGCCAGTTCCTTCACTGCCTTGAACTCTTCTCCCAACAGCAGGCTTATCAGTCTCTGCTCTGCCTTTTCCAGCAGCAGGCTTCTGGCTCCCTTTCCTTCCCGACGTCCCTGAACGCCTCCGCTCTCATCACTTGCGAGACCAGGACCCTGCAGGGGATCTCTGGGTAGCCACACCTCTTCGTGGGCGGTAACTTCTCCCAGCGCGGGCTGCTGTTGTTTTTCAGCGCGCTTTTCATGGTGGCAATATGGCGGCGCTTCCAATTTTTCAAGCGGACCGCCCAGGCACATGGTCACCTGTCTGAACAGGTCTAGTCCTTATCCTGTTCGTGACGCCAGGGATGTGGGGCCCCGAGGTGCGGTGTCGGTGCAGCTGTGCATTACCTTCAGGGACTCCACGCAGCTGGATCTTGTCACAGGTAGGAAATCCTCTATTTTGATTGTCGTGACGCCACTCTCAGAATTGCGGTCAGTGGAGACCGCCACTGCAGGTTAGGGGTGCCTGGGGCCGATAGTGGGTGCAGTCAGTTGTAATAGCCTCCTGAGAGTGAGGCATGCCCCAGGGCCCCGTGTAGATGTGTGGAACTACAAGTCGCAGAATGACTCACACGCACAAGCAGAATGTCTTTCAAGGGTTTTACTCACTGAGGGTGGCAGGGTGAGTAACCCGGGCGTAGCTGGGATGAACCAGGCTGGAACCAGGTGTCCTTCAGGCTGACTGATGAGGGTGGCTACCGACTCGCCTTCCTTAGCCCTTTGTGTTTTGGGGTAACCCCTGCTTGAAGCCCTGCTGGGGTCGCCCAGGGAAGTTGCTGGTGCCTCTCTCCCCTTCCTTTTGGCCCGTTTGCTTGTAGCCTGGACCAGGTCACTCCGGCTGCTTGCCTCCTGTGGGCTATGGGCCCTCACTTTGCTACGTGGCTGCGGACTCTGTGGTGTTGTCTTGGGGGTGTAAAGTGCCCCCTCATGCAGGTTTGGCAAAGGACAGGTGAATCTATCCCTGCACTGGGACCTGTTACCCGGTTGGGCCTGGTAACTCCCTGACAGTCTCCTTACTCCCCACTCCGTTGCTCTCTCTTTAGCCGTGGGTGGATTTCGGGCAGCACTACCAGGTGACCGTTCTCCCCCGTCGGTAGTCACTGCGCGTACGTTGTCAGAATTGTGTCGAGCTCCAGGGTCGGCTTCTGCTCTCCCTGAACTTCACTACCCAACTCCTCTCGGCTCACTCCTCACTCCTGTTCCCGCCTACGTCACCTAGCAACCAGGCTCTCTACCACACCCCTTGAGTGGAGATGGAGGCCTCGCCCCCTCCTGGGATCCCCAGGGGTCCTCCCAAAGGTACATGTGTGAGACCTGATCACTATGCGCCTGTGTAGTCACACCTCGGTCAGCCTTCTGGATTACCTGTTTTGTACTGTCCCCAGCATGGGTGCAGTACTCAGTGGTGCCTGACCAGGTCAGGGGCGCCACAGCTACATGGTCATTCTCTTCTATGTTTGTTTTCCTGTTGGACACAGTCAGTCTCTGTGAACTGCTATAAAGCTGTCAGACTGATGGATGAAGGGAATGAAGCTAGATATATCTTCATCAAATACAACATGGGTTAAAATATTTTTTCACACATCACAGCTAGCAGCTGACTGGTATCTGGGTACAGCTTTTGTGAGTTATAACAGAGGAGCTGTATATATGTAAAGAGATGGACTTTAATATGCAATATACAAACTGTAATATGCAGTAGTGTTGTATGTGTTATGCTGAAAATAGACATAGTTGATAGTTGGGACCCATTTTGGGAGTGGTTAGGATGCAGAGAGAGTGACGGTTTCCTGTAGAACATCAGGTAAGGCCCAGCATGTGACGAGAACATACCTATGGTTTAATTTGCTGACAAGGCCATGACGTGCGTGTCCCTACAATTAGAGCATATTGAAGCAAGGAATAGTGTGAGAAAGAGGGGGCCAGAACACTGAAAAATCCAAGTCAGGTCAGTGGACTGACCAAGCGATCAATTGACACCGGTCCTCAAATAGGATGTTCAGCAGCAAGGCTTTGGGTAGTTTACAACTCCAGAGCCGAAGTCCCATTGGCGTCAGTGGCGTGAAGCTACAGTCCAACCATATTGGCAACCCATCTCCCTTACAAGGAGAAAAGAACAGTTGACTGCAGGAGGGAAAAAATGACTCTTATGAACTGTACTGTGATATTGAACTGGGTGGTGGTGGTGAAACAAACAGAACTGTTGGTGGAGATACTTTGTGTTGGCAAAGAAACTTATGAGAAGACATGTGCATGCTTTCTCCTGTGTACAGTTGTTTAAAAGTTACTGTTAAAGTTACTGTTAAGTAAAAAGCTGTATTTTAAGATCTCATGGTCTTCTTCAGCGAATGAGTTAACATCTGGTCCTGGGCAGCCAAGCTCAATAGCAGCATGCAACCTGCATGGGCATATGACCCTCACGACAGAAGTCCACACCCCAACCTTCATGTAGCATACCAGTGCATAAGAGGCAAGCAACTCTTATTTAGAGATGAGCGATGTTCGAGTCGAACGGTTCGCCAATTTCATGTTCGAGTGATTTTCGGGGGTGTTCGAGTCGTTTGAAGAACTTGAACGATTGAACGATTTGCTAAAAGTTTGGTAGTTTGAGTTACGTTTGAGAACGGTTCGATCACCAAAAAGCGTAGCTAGTTACTAGGTGGCTTTTCACTATAATAGTGTGAATCACTCTAAATCATGATATTATCAAAATTCAGCATATAGTGTGCGGGGGGGGGCATGGTTTAGATGAGTGCTGAAAGAATGGCGATCGCCATTTTTTTTTTTCCTAATTGCGCGTACAGTGGGGCGGGCCAGGCTGTCAGCAAATCTCAGACATACACACAGCAAAGTGGATTTTTGCCAGACAAGCATGGGCATGTCGTATAAATAAGAGTCTGGCTCATTCGAATTTGATTGGTGCCTCCGAAAAAAACAGCTCAGTAATCAAAAATAAATTCGGGCACACAAAAAAGGTAAGAGTCTGAAACAGTGCTTCATTTGAATTTCAGTAGACTTTTTTATTGATGCAAAGGACTAGACCAAAATGACGTTTCGGCCTGCACACATAGGCCTTCCTCAGAAATGGTCTGTGACATAATATTTACAGAAAAAAGAAAAACAAAATTAGAACATGTACAAATATACATACAATAAACCAATAACATGGTGTAAGATACGATGCTAACTGCTAGCATCAATAAGCCTATTTGCACTGATACTAGAAAAGTGAATCGCACGAAACAATGTCAATATCATAGAAGGTACAATGTGAATGAAGTTCTATCATGTCAGGAGGAGGTTTACAATGATGAAGATCATCATAATCTAGGCAATACGGAAAAAATGGGGCATACCTATATTAAATAATATTATATTAAACCTCCTCCTGACATGATAGAACTTCATTCACATTGTACCTTCTATGATATTGACATTGTTTCGTGCGATTCACTTTTCTAGTATCAGTGCAAATAGGCTTATTGATGCTAGCAGTTAGCATCGTATCTTACACCATGTTATTGGTTTATTGTATGTATATTTGTACATGTTCTAATTTTGTTTTTCTTTTTTCTGTAAATATTATGTCACAGACCATTTCTGAGGAAGGCCTATGTGTGCAGGCCGAAACGTCATTTTGGTCTAGTCCTTTGCATCAATAAAAAAAGTCTACTGAAATTCAAATGAAGCACTGTTTCAGACTCTTACCTTTTTTGTGTGCCCGAATTTATTTTTGATTACTAAGCATGGGCATGTGTCATAGGCTGTGCATGTCACATGTCCTTGCCTTATAAGACACGGCCATTTTCCCCACCGCCACCATTATCTCTCTGCAGCGGGTGGGTGACAGTCACCGGTCCCGCTGCTGCTGCTGTGTGCGCTATAGACATACAGTGCAATCTACACAGCGCTTTAGGGATTAGGGACAACTTGTAATTGCAGCCCTTTTCAGGGCTGCATTACAGCCGTTCATAGCCATTGTTGCTAGGCAGGTCCGTGCCAACGCTGTGCAGGGGTTTATATAACAGCGTCTGGCTACATCAGCTCAGGCAATTCCTTGGTGCATTTTTTCATTGGCAGGGATAGAAAGTGAGGCTTCCTTTGCTGTCCAGCTACCTACAGCACCTGTGCATTCTACACACCTGCCCATTTTTGCTACGCAATTTTAATTGCAAACAGTGCTGACACTTTTACTGGCATACTAAAATTGTCTGGGATACCAACTTAATGTTCCTTTGCTGTCCAGCTACCTAAAGCACCTGTGCATTCTACACACCTGCCCATTTTTGCTACGCAATTTTAATTACAAACAGTGCTGAAACTTTTAGTGGCATACTAAAATTGTCTGGGATACTAACTTAGTGTTCCTTTGCTGTCCAGCTACCTAAAGCACCTGTGCATTGTACACACCTGCCCATTTTTGCTACACAATTTTAATTGCAAACAGTGCTGACACTTTTAGTGGCATACTAAAATTGTCTGGGATACTACGTTAGGTTTCCTCTGCTGACAATTTAGCAATACAACCTATGCATTGTACAGCACCTGTCCATTTGTGCTATGCAATTTTAATTGCCAAAAGTGCTGCCATTTTTAGGGACATAGTTTCATTGTCAGGGATAGTCAGTGTTGGTTCTTCAGCTGCCAATAAAGCTAGACCTCTGCATTGTACAACACCTCCCCATTTTTGCTACGACATTTTAAGTGTCCAATCTGGTCACAAATAAACTGAGTGGCAAAAGGACAGATGCTGGTGGAAAGGGGAACAGGCGTGTTGGAAAGGTAAAAAAAGTTTGTGTCCGTGGGGTAGGTGGTAAAGCTACAGTAACATCTGCTGAAGAAATTCCATCTTACAGCAAAAGTAAGATGTCTACTACTTTCCCTGGACAATCTGATGTGCTCCCTTTTAAACGGAGCCGAATAACTGTACCAAAGGTAGATGATTTACAAAAAAAGAACATGCTTGAATGGATCTCAAGTGCTCCAACAAGTGGCCTCTCTTCCACCTCAACTTCAACATCCAAAAAACAACAGTCCTCGGAGTTGTCACCCCAATCGCACTTGCTTTCTACCAGCTCTCAAGCCTCCACTCGCCCTGCAGAGTATGTTGTAACAGAGTTGGGTGAGTCTGCAGAGCTGTTCAGTCACACTATAGCCTGGGAATCAGAGGTCTGCTCCAAAGCTACAGTGAGTACAGACCAGGAAATGATCTGCAGTGAAGCCCAGAAGCTTTGTGAGTCAGATTCAGGCCCTGATGACCACGTTTCTGAGCATAATGTAGACCCTCATTCCCAAACTGTAACACCTCTTGGTGGAGACAATGAGGAACATACTGATGACGATGATTCTTAGATACCTGATTGGAATGACAACCTAACTATTCAGTCAGGGCAGGAAGACGTTAGGTCTGAGGGCGAGGGGAGTGCAAACACACCAGTTGATGATGAGGTTGTAGATCCCACTTACTGTCAACCCACAGTCAGGCACTCAAGGAGGTCAGCAGAGGTGGTGGAGGAGGATGCGACTGACGACGAGGTTAGCTTTCGCCTTCCTAGACAAAGGCGGAGTACTGGAAGCACGTCAACAACTGCATCCTCAGCCACAACTCTGTCTCTGAGCACAAGTCGGGGTGGTTCTGCAGGTCGCATGGGCTCTAATAGTTGCTTAGCCTGGTCCTTTTTTGACATCGCAAAGGATCACCCAAATCATGTGATCAGTAAGATTTATCGCAAATCTGTAAGTAGAGGCCAAAAACTCACTAGTTTGACTACTTCGTCCACGAACCGTCACATGAATAACAAGCATAAGTCCCAGTGGGAAGCTCACTGTGCTACAATGCGGCCTAGCGGAGTGGGCCAACCACCGTCTACCCCTTCAAGTGCATCCGCGCGCTCTTCATCCTCTATGACTGTGGGGACAGCTGTCACACATGTTTTTCGACCCAGACCTTCCACCTCAACAGGCAGTTTGATTGGCAGGTCGTCAGTTGTTTTGGAAGTGGAAACAGGTGCTGGTGTAGAGCTCTCTCAGACATCGAGAGCACCAACTTTGGATGAAGGCAACATCATGTCTCCGCCTGCACTTTCCTCACAGACCAGCAGTTTTCCAGGGACACCCTACTCAACACCGTCTCCGCACAGCAGCCAGATCTCGGTCCTTCAGATGTGGACAATTAAAAGACTATTTCCTCCTAGCCATGACAAAGCTAAGAGGTTGACTTTCACCCTCTGCAAGCTGTTGGCTACAGAAATTCTGCCTTTCCGCCTGGTGGACACATAGGATTTTCGAGACCTTATGTCCGTCGCAGTGCCCCAGTACCAGATGCCCAGTCTCCACTACTTCTCCAAGAAAGGCGTGTCTGCGGTACACCAGCATGTCGCACATAACATCACCGCTTCCTTGAGAAACTCTGTATGTGACAGGGTGCATTTCACCACCGATACTTGGACCAGTAAACATGGACAGGGGCGTTACATGTCGCTGACTGGGCACTGGGTAACTATGGTGAGAGATGGAAAAGGGTCTGCTGTACAAATCATGCCGTCCCCACGAGTTGTGCGTCAATCCTCTGTATGTCGAAGTTCCTCCACTGCTTCTGCCTCCTCAACCTCGTCTGGGTCCTCCACCTCCGCCCAAAGCCTGTCTGGTCAGGCCACCCACGTTGTAACTGCACACAAGGAATCCCGCACACCTCCTTAGTATGCTGGCAGCAGAGCTTAACGGCATCAGGTGGTCTTTACCTTGAATTGTCTGGGAAATAAGAGTCACACAGCTGAGGAGTTGTGGTCAGCTCTGGAGAGCGAGTTTAGTAAATGGTTGTCTCCACTCAACCTGCAGCCAGGGAAGGTCGTGTGCGACAATGCTGCAAACCTGGGTGCGGCCCTTCGCCGGGGCAAGGTGACACACGTGCCTTGTATGGCTCACGTGTTGAACCTTGTTGTCCAGCAATTTTTAACCCACTATCCCGGCCTAGATGGGCTTCTGCACAGGGCACGGTCACTCTCTGCTCACTTCCGCCGTTCAACCGGCGCAGCTGACCGACTTGCATCGCTCCAGAAGTCTTTCGGCCTGCCGGTTCATCACCTGAAATGTGATGTAGCGACATGCTGGAATTCGACTCTCCACATGTTACAGCGACTGTGGCAGTACCGCCGAGCCCTGGTGCAATACGTTATGACGTATAGCCTAGGCCAACGAGATGCAGAGGTGGGGCAGATCACGCTGATGGAGTGGTCTCAGATCAAGGACCTATGCACCCTTCTGCACAGTTTCGACATGGCGACGAATATGTTTAGCGCTGACAATGCCGTTATCAGCATGACAATTCCAGTCATTTACATGCTGGAGCACACTTTAAACACTATTTGGAGTCAGGGGCTGGGACAAGAGGAAGGGGAGGAAGTACAGGAGGATTCATATGCGGAAGGGATACCAAGATCTACAAGGTCCAGACGTTCAGCATCACCAAGGCGACAGGCATGGGACGGTGGGGGAGAGGGATTAACAAGGGCGCATGGTAGCAGCCAAACTGTTGAGGAAGGTGCAGGAACCCAGGAAGAAATGGAGGACGAACTATTGATGGGCATGGAAGACTCAGCAGATGAGGGAGACCTTGGTCAAATTTCGGTTGTTCGAGGTTGGGGGGAGATGACAGAGGAAGGAAGCACGGTTATCACCTTGCCGCCACAAACACAGCAAGGACTTGGTCCACATGGATGTGCAAGACACATGAGCGCCTTCTTGCTGCACTACCTACATGACCCTCGGATTGTCCGAATTAGAAGTAATGATGACTACTGGCTTGCCACACTCTTAGATCCCCGATACAAGTCCAAATTTGGCGAAATAATTCCAGCCATAGAAAGGGACACACGTATGCAGGAGTATCAGCAGAAGCTGTTATGCAATCTTAGCTCGGCTTTTCCCCCAAACAACAGTGGTGTACAGAGTGAATCTCCCAGTTGTAACTTGCCAAGCATGGGACTGTCTCGTCATCATCAGTCAAACCGTACCAGCAACACCGTATCTGGTGGTAACAGCAATTTTATGTAATCGTTTCATAATTTTTTTAGACCATCCTTTGCAAGGCCACAAGAGACAAGAAGTCTGACACATAGTCAACGGCTGGATAGGATGATACAGGAGTATCTCCAAATGAACATCGATGCTATGACTGTGCAACTGGAGTCTTGCTCATTTTGGGCTTCCAATCTTGAAAAAATGCCTGAGCTCTCCACTTACGCCTTGGAGATCTTGTCGTGTCCCGCAGCCAGCGTTGTCTCTGAACGTGTCTTCAGTGCTGCTGGGTGTGTGCTGACAGATAACCGCACACATCTGTCCAGTGACAATGTGGACAGACTAACGTTCATCAAGATGAACAAGTCATGTATCAGCAAGGACTTTGCTACCCCGTTGTCATCCTGAGGGGGGGGGGGGGGGGTAAATGCTTGTGGATTTTTGAATGTGCTTCATGCAAATCAACCTGTGAAGTTTGGAACTGGGGGACAACTGATGCCACTGAAGTGGTGTGTGTGGCCCAATTTTTGGAAAAAAGGGAGACTCTGTTTGGAGTACCCTTGCTGTGTTTTTAAAAATGATCCAAGATGAACAAGTTATGGTTCAGCAAGGACTTTGCTACCCTGGTGTCATCCTGAGGGGGGGTAAATGCTTGTGGTTTTTGAATGTGCTTCATGCAAATCAACCTGTGAAGTTTGCAACTGGGGGACAACTGATGCCACTGAAGTGGTGTGTGTGTGGCCCAATTTTTGGAAAAAAGGGAGACTCTGCTTGGAGTACCCTTGCTGTGTTTTTAAAAATGATCCAAGATGAACAAGTTATGGTTCAGCAAGGACTTTGCTACCCTGGTGTCATCCTGAGGGGGGGGTAAATGCTTGTGGTTTTTGAATGTGCTTCATGCAAATCAACCTGTGAAGTTTGCAACTGGGGGACAACTGATGCCACTGAAGTGGTGTCTGTGGCCCAATTTTTGGAAAAAAGGGAGACTCTGCTTGGAGTCCCCTTGCTGTGTTTTACATGATTTTAGAAGAGCATGACATGCCTATATCTGTGTCTTCTCCTCTTTTTACTCATCCAGCTCTTTTATTTTCGCATGAGTATATGTCCTTGTCACTTTCCCATGTGTTTGTGGTGTCTTGAGAGTTGTTTGTCACCTTTTGGACACGTTTGAAGTTGTTTTCTATGTGTTTGTATGTGTTTGTGTTTGCCTGCCATTGTTTTCAATGGGGTTCGAGTTGGTTCGCCGAACGTTCGTAGAAAGTTCGACGAACTTGTCCTCCGTTCGACGAACCGAACTCGAACTCTAGGGGGGTGGCTCATCTCTACTCTTGTATGATTACATATTTTCAGTCTGCAGCCGATACTTGGATGGTACTGCAGTTTGAATTATACCAAAATATGCCAATTTATCTTATTCTTGGAGAACCCCTTAAAGATATTAGACCCATGGTACATTAAGGGCAAGGTTAACTTTGTCAGACAGTATTAACCCCTTAACGTTTTTGGGCAGTAAAATTACATCCCAGCGGTCATAGTGTTAATCCCACCTGGCTGCCACGGGCAGCTGGGGGGATCCGCTTACATGTCAGTTGATTTGTACAGCTGACATGTGTGCCTAGCAGGCATGAGCAGATCCACAATCTGCCTGAACCTGTTAACCCCTTAAATGGCGCTGTCAAAATGTGACAGCGTCATTATAATCGCAGTTAGTGTTAAAGTTTACTCACCCCCAAAACCAGAAGTCACGTGACGTGATCACATGGATCCGATGGTTGTCATGGTAGCAAGGGTCATGTGATGACTCCTTTAGCTCACATGACTCAGTTCCTGTTTCACACGACCGAGAGCTGTGTGAGATAGGAGATGAGCATATCTAGGTGTTCACAACTGTGTACCTGTGATCACCAGATATGGAAAAGGGATAAGAATGCTGATCCTTATAGTCCCCTAGGGGCACTAGTAAATAAAAAAAAAGTAAAACAAAAAAAGTGTTAAAAAATAAAAAAAACCAAACAACCTAAAAGTTCAAATCACCCCCCTTTCACCCCATTGAAAATTAAAGGATTGAAAAAATAAAAAATATACACATATTTGCTATCGCCGCATTCAGAAATGCCCGATTTATAAAAATATAAAATCAATTATTTTGATCGGTAAATGGCGTAGCGATAAAAAGATTCCAAACGCCAAAATGATGTTTTTTGGGCCAGACAAATTTTGTCAAACTGCAATAACAGACGATCAAAACCTAGCATCTGCTCAAAAAAAGGTACCATTCAAAATGTTAGCTCGAGACACAAAAAATAAGCCATCACTGAGACCCAGATCCTGAAAAATGAGAATGCTACGGGTCGCAGAAAATGGCACAAAACGTTGGCCCCTTTTTTGGACATCTGATTTTTTATGTTGTATAATCTTCAATCAAATGAATTTAAAAAATAAAGTCGAAAGACTTTATACTAGCTCACTTACCAAACAGACCTTATGTGTGTGCCACAATTTCGGTAAATAATTTAGATTGTGAGCCCCACTGGGGACAATGATGAAAATGGTTGAAAAAGGGGCAGAATAATTTGTTGTAATATAAGCAAGCATAAGAAAGCATAGATTGGTGTTTCCAATATTTTTGAAGGTGTGGTTTAATCTTTCTCCCGTCTCCGTCAGAATTACAGATTCACAGTGACTTAGAAATAAATATTAGGATGTCTTCCTAAATGACTACTGTTCTAGAACAACTAATGCAAATATAGTCAGTGCAAATTAATAAAACTGACAATTTCAGGGCTGATAAATACAGAGTTTAGTGGAAGAAAAAAAGATAAATTCGAACCTTCATTTCACACAGGACAAAACAGTTATCACAATGAAGGACAAAATGAGGTGAAAAACAGCTCAACCAGAAGTGTGAAATTGTGAGGCTCTAATGGGAAAATAAAGACCCAAGTCTTCTATATTGCAGTGATATGACACATGAAACACATCAGTAACAGTGACTCAGTCCAATTTGTGAAGCTTTTTTCGCATTTCCCATAAGGTATTCATGTTTGTTACCCTTTGCCATATGATGTTGATCTACACTGATCTATTACCTTCGCATATACTTACAGTATAAAGGACTGGTCATCAGAAGTATTTCAATATTAAATATACATTAGTTTAAAATTTTTCCAACAATTTATTTAGAAGAAAGAAAACATTCACCGGGGTTTATGTGTAAGGGTACTTTCACACTTGCGTTCAGCGCATTCCGTCACTATGGAGAATAGCGCAGTCCGTTAACGCACTGCGCTATTCTCCATAGACTTATATGGACGACACACTGTAACGCAAGTGTCTGCGTTGCATCCGCTGGACGACGCAGCGTCGTTATTTTGACGCTGCGTCGGGCGGATGGAACGCTGCATGTAGCGTTTTTCTGTGCTTGGCGGAGTGTCAAAAAAACGCAACCTGCAGGAATCCGTTTGTCGTCCGTTGTTTTTATAATGGACGCCTATGGTGGCGGATTCCGTTAGAATGCGTCATTTGACAGATTCTGTTAACGCATCCGTCTTTACACAACTGCGCATGCCCAGATGTGTAAAGTCAAGGAAAAAAACCTATATTGGATTGCGTTATTTTGTACGATCCGTAGCATCCGTTGTGCCACTATATGCAACGCATCCGTTGCATGCGTCACACAACGCAATGCTACGGATCCCGTCCAACGCAAGTGTGAAACTAGCCGTCGTCTCTGAAATACATGAAATACATGATTCAGAAAAATCCTCTGATGGAACATTCACTCACTGGCAGACATACCACCGGGGTAGCCAATGCAGTGACACAGGGGCCCTGAGAGGGCCTAAAAACATATGGGGATTTCCTTTGCTGGCGGCAGCTTCAATACTAACAGGAGAAGCAGGGGCCCGATCAGCTGAGCGCATATGATAAGCTGAGCTGACAATGGCCCCTTCAATCACCTGTTAGGGGCCTGCAGTCCAGAGGATTCATCATCACCTCTACAAAAGCTGCCGGACACGCAGAGGAGACTGTGTCTTTAGAATAGAAAGGAGGCTCAATTCACCAGCTCTGTCTCCAGCAAAGCAGAGAGGCCTCTGTATAGCAGACATGGCTCCCTGCCTCCCCTCATCCTTGAGCTGGTGTCCCCCTCCTGCATTGAAATTATTTCAATAAATATCACAGTCAGGGCCCAGGAGGAGGGGAGGCTGCACAACCACAGAGAAGGTGGAAGGGCCAGCTATACAACCTGCTGCCTGGGCACCATGTGCAATCATCTGTAGAGAGGGTGAGTCCATGTGTAATGTGTGCACATCTATCTTTTTCTCTATCTATATGTCTAATATGTTTTACTGTATATGTGTAATGTCTATGTATTTCTGCACATATGTGTATGTGCTGCACGTGTATTTATCTGTGTATAATCATCCTTGTATTCCCCGATTTGTTCATATGTGATATTTCAGCTCCATTTCAGATGTGAGAAAGGCCTGATGTGGTGAAGTCGCATGTGAGCATATAGGCATGCCTCCCAACTTTTAAAGAAGGGAAAGAGGGACAATGTTTGCGGCAAATTTTTAGGCCACGCCCATGGCCACGCCTCTTACCACACCCAGTCATCAATGACAATCATTGTTTTAGAAACAATAATTCAAAAAATATACATAGATTTATTTCTAAGTAGTAAATTAAAATATAAATGCAAACTTGGCCATGTTACTTTTAAACTAGAATATTTTAAACCACAAAATTCTGTTTTAAAGCAGATCTGTCCCCTAAAGCTGCCCCATGTACAAAACTGCAGACTTCATGACAGATCCGCTCTATTAGATAAAATATCTGTAATAATACTGTGCTTTTGGTTAATAGGAGGAATTAGTGAATACAGGCAACCTACTGTTCTGATTGTTCCAATTGTGGAGACATGAGGGTCAGTGGGTGCTCTTGTCCGCTGATCCGGCCACCTTTAGAAAGATAGCAAGGCCCAGGGCTCATCCCAACTGAACACCTGACATCCTTAATCTTTCCCTCTCCTCCTCAGCTGTGATCCGACGGCAGGATCAGATCACAGTGTAATGGCTCACGCTCACAGCACAGCAGGAGCTGAGGGTCATTAGCATATCGCTTCACATGTGATATGCCAGTGTGACCTCAGCTTGGCATGTGCACAGTGCGGAAAAAAACGTACCCTCTGACAGACTGGACAAATGTAAACACTGCGTTTGTAAAAAAAAAAAATGCACCCAAAACTCATGCATTTTGGATGCATTTTCCATGCGCTTTGCATGCATTTTTGACGGTTCCCCCATCAATTCAGCTCTGTTACATGCCCGCTGACAGCAGACACAGACAGAGTTGCGCGATGAGAATGAACTCAGATGAACTTCACTCGACTTCATTGTCACCCCGCGGCTCTGTCTGTGTCGCGTCCTGGTTAGCGGTCACCCTTGAAGTTCGCACCGGTGACCGCTAATCTCTGAGTGACTTAAGTGAGCAGCACAATCAGCGGTGCCGTCACTCAGGTTACCCGCGGCCAGCTGGAGTCCTCCACCTGAGACCGCAACTCACCTGTGATGTCATCGCTGATCGCGCAGCTCACTTCAGTCACTTGGGCGACTTGCGACAGGAGGATCCAGCGGTGGCCGCGGGTAACCTGAGTGATGTCATCACTGATCGTGCGGCTCACTTCAGTTTCTGCGTGGAGCTGACAGAGAGCAATCGTGGTCTGTGGCCGCTCTTGTCAGCTTCATGTAGCAGAGCTGGATGCGTCGCAGGACCTCATGTGGATTACGTCGGACCTGGAGGGATATTTGTGGGTTTAATAAAATGGTGAAAGAGGTTTTTTTTGTCTTTTATTCCAAATAAAGGATTTTTGGGTGTATGTGTTTATTTTCTTTAACTTACAGGTTAAACATGGAAGGTATCTCGGGGAGACGCCTGCCATGATTAACCTAGGACTTAGTGGCAGCTATGGGCTACCATTAACTCCTTATTACCCCGATTTCCACCGCACCAGGGCAATTCGGGATGAGCCAGGTAGAGCCCCAGGACTGTTGCATCTAATGGATGCGGCAATTCCAGGCGGCTGCTGGCTGATATTGTTAGGCTGGGGGGCTCCCCATAACGTGGAGCTCCCCATTCTGAGAATACCAACCTTCAGCCGTGTGACTTTACCCTGGCTGGTATCAAAATTGGGGGGGACCGTTTTTTTTAAATTATTTATTTATTTATTTTACTGCACGATATAGACCCACCCACCGGCGGCTGTGATTGGTTGCAGTGAGACAGCTGTCACTTAGTGTGGGACTGTATCTGACTGCAACCAATCTTAGGCACCGGTGAGCGGGGAAAGCAGGGAATATGAGAAGGAATAATGAGTGGCCGGCATTTTCAAAAGAGGAAAAGCCGCCGGAGCAGTGTGACAGCTGTGCAGCGCCTCGCCCGTGATCGGTGAGTATGAGAGAGGGGGAGAGAGTGACCGATGGACAGAGAGGCAGAGAGAGACAGAGAGAGAGACCGACCGATGGACAGAGAGTGACAGACAGAGCGACCAACTGACAGAGAAAGAGACCGACCGACAGACATAGAGGGAGATTCATCGACATCGACAGAGAGAGACTGAAAAGACCTGCGTTTTGTATGTCAAAAAAGCATGCGGAACACAACAAAAATGCAGTCCAAGTGCATTTTGGTTGCGTTTTGATCCATATCATTGATTTTAATGGGTGGAGAACGCAGCTACAACGCACAAAAGAAGTGACATGCTGCTTTTTTTTCCGCAACGACTGTTGGCATCCAAAACGCTGCGTTTACAAATGCAGCGTGCGCATTGAATTTTCGGACTTCTCATAGACTTTGCTGGGGAAGCAGAACACATGCAATTTGGCACTGAAATTCAAAACGCAGCGTTAACGCGGGGAAAAAATGCAACGTGCGCACATAGTTGTAGGAAGGAATCCTCGCGGCGAACTACAAGACCTAGGAGGCCGGCGATGGAATTGAAGGTAAGGTGAGCATAATATGTGTACCTTACGTTCCATCGCCGACCTCCTGGGTCCTGTAGTTCGCCGCTCCAGGCTGTGTATCGGTAACCATCGGCGACGAAGCAGGAACTTCCACTGTCAGATGCTACTCAAAGGCAGCGTGCTGACCAATCAGAGGCTCCTGCCTTTGACATCAGCACTCTGGGTGTGGAAGTTCCTCCCTCGGCGTCATGGTTACCCGATACACAGCCCATGCTAGCGAACAGCAAGTCCCAACAGGCCGGCCATGGAACGGAAGGTAAGGTGAGCATATAATATGTGCGTGTGCGTGTGTTTGTGTGAGTTTGTGCGAGTTTATGCATGTGTGGAATGGCACAACAGGGGACCAGGATGGGACATTTAACAAGTTGTGGAACGAATTGTCTGCATTGTAATGATTTCCTAAACATACACATTACTGGGGCCTGTGGAGCCTACATACTGACAGTGGTGGCCTGTGGGGCATACATACTGGCCCTAGGGATGCTTAGCGCACAGGCTGGCAGCGGTGGAAGACGCTGAGGGCCCAAGCTGGCAGCACTGGAGGGTGCTTAAGGCATAAGCTGGCAGCACTGCGGGGGAGCGCTGAGGGCACATGCTGGCAGCACTGCGGGGGGCACTGAGGGCACAGGCTGGCGTGGCGCTGAGAGCACAGGCTGGCGGGGCACTGAGGGCACAGGCTGGTGTGGTGCTGGGTGGCGCTGAGGGCACAGGCTGGCGGGGCGCTGAAGGCACAGGCTAGCAGCACTGGGGGAACTAAGGGCACAGGCTGGCAGCACTGGGGGGCACTGAGGGCACAAGCTGGCAGCACTGCGGGGGGCACTGAGGGCACAGGCTGGCGTGGCGCTGAGAGCACAGGCTGGCGGGGCGCTGAGGGCACAGGCTCGCATGGTGCTGGGGGGTGCTGAGGGCATAGGCTGGCGTGGTGCTGGGGGGCGCTGAGGGTACAGGCTGGCGTGGTGCTGGGGGGCGCTGAGGGCACAGACTGGCATGGTGCTGGGGGGCACTGAGGGCACAAGCTGGTGTGGTGCTGGGGGGCGCTGAGGGCACAGGCTGGCGTGGTGCTGGGGGGTGCTGAGGGCACAGGCTGGCGTGGTGATGGGGGGCGCTGAGGGCACAGGTTGGCAGCATTGCAGAACCAGAGCCTGAGAGCTCCTCTGGCTGCTTTCTCTGAGTCCCCTGTTTGTCTGCTTTTTCTATTGCAGGCACAGGCGGGACCTGAGAAGACAAGTGCTGGACTCTCCCCTGCTCTCCCCTCCTGCAAGCACACTGCTCTCCCGTCCTGCAAGCACACTGCTCCCCCTCCTGCAAGCATACTGCTCCCCCCTCCTGCAAGCACACTGCTCCCCCCTCCTGCAAGCACACTGCTCCCCCCTCCTGCAAGCACACTGCTCCCCCCTCCTGCTGGCACACTGCTCCCCCCTCCTGCTGGCACACTGCTCCCCCCTCCTGTAAGCACACTGCTCTCTCCCTGCTACTGGTGCACTTACCTCAGTTGTAGAACAAACGCTTTTGAAGCAGCCGCTGTGCAAATGAGCTGGTCACACGTGAGGTTCCTGGGTAGAAGGGACAGGCAGAGGGGGCGGGGCCAGCATCGAGAGAGCAGCAGGAGGGGACAAGGAAGGCATCCGAGGAGTGTGTGTGTCCAGCATAGAGAGGGGGCGTGGATGACCGCAAAGGGGCGTGGCCAGCAGCATAGATGCCATGGAAGGCATCCAGAGAGTGTGGCCAGCATCCGGAGGGGGCGTGGTCGTCAGAGTGCGGGGGCGTGGCAGCTGCTTCTCACTGCACTGCGGGACACATTGCTTCCCGGGCGTGAGAACGGGACTGAAGTATAAAATCGAGACTTTCCCGCTATATCCGGGACGGTTGGGAGGTATGATATAGGTGAATACATTCATGTAAAGAAGCCTCCTACTCACTACTTCTATTGATGGAGTGTGTATGTGCATGTAATGTGGTGTGAGTGTATTTATATACTCACCTATCACTGCTCTTCTATTCTCCTGAGTGCAGTTGCTGCTCTCCAGTATCTCGGGTCACACTACACTCTGAGCCAGAAGTCTTTTACAATTAAAGCCTATAAAGCCTCGTTCTGACGCTACATAGACTTACATTGTAAGTCACTTTCAGGTCCTGCAGAGCAGTGTGACCTAGAGATACTGGAGAGCGGTGACGTCACTGAGAAGAGAAGCAGAATAGCACTGGACACCAGAGATATGGGAGACCGATGACATCACTGAGAAGAGTTGTAGAACAGCGCTGGACATGAGAGAGAGCGGCGGTTGGTGAGTATATTATGACACTAGATTCATATAGACATATTCCATCAGTAAACAAATTAGTGAGACCTTCTTTAATGATGTCTATGGCGCAGCTATTTTTTGCTGTATGTCCTCTGATTCTCTTCTGTACCCACCTGTGGTTCTGGGCGCTGCTTAACAGGATCCTGACTGCGCATACACGTGGCCCGTGAATCAAGCAGCCTGTATCAGACATCACATCTCTCCGACTAGTATTTGATGCAGCTATCTGATGACAGATAGTAGTGTGTTTTTCTCTGAATCTCCGCAGCGTTTTTGGGTCAGACATACCTTGCTGTGATCATACAGCCACTGCCTGATACATGCTGCCCACAGCCCATGGGTATCAGCGGTCAAGATCCATTAAAAGGCGTTGTCTGAAATAATACATGTACTGTAAAGAAATAGTCTGGCAAAACAATCTAAAGGGCGCTTTACACGCTACAATAAATCTTACGATGTGTAGGCGGAGTCACGTCGTAAGTGACGCACATCTGGCATCGTAAATATGAGTGTAGCGTGTAAAACCTCCGTGCAATTGCGATTGAACGAAAATCCGTTCATCGCATGCACGTCGTTCATTCCTCAGAAATTTAACGTGCGGTTGTGTAATGTTCCCAAGGCAGCACACATCGCAGTGTGTGACACCCCGGGAACATTGAACTACAGCTTACCTCCGTCCGCGGCTCCCACCGACAATGCGGAAGGAAGGAGGTGGGCGGGATGTTTACGTCCCGCTCATCTCCGCCCCTCCGCTTCTATTGGCCAGCTGCCGCGTGACGTCGATGTGACGCCGAACGTCCCTCCCACTCCAGGAAATGGACATTCGCCGCCCACATCGAGGTATGGACGGGTAAGTGCGTGTGACGGGGGTTAATCGTTTGTGCGGCACATTCAACAAATTGAACGTGCCACACATACGATGGGGGCGGTTACGATCGCATATGATATCGCATGCGAAATCGTAACATGTAAAGCAGGCTTAATGTGGGTTAAATTTGTAAAAATAACAAAATAAATTATTCACACTTGCAGTCACCCTCCTTGATCCAGCGCAGGCAGTCCTGTGTCTGGCAGAATTATGACATAATTAATGCTGGCATAGTCCACAGGATGGCCGGTGCTGGATCCAGGAGTGTGACAGCAGGGGAGTACAATTTATTTTGTTATTTTTACAGAATTTGGTCTCCATGTAATGACCTTTTGTCTGGACAATCCCTTTAATAAACTATAAATCCTCATCATTCTTGCACCTGACAGCTCTAGTGTTGCATTCCCTGATGCTTATGTTTCCAATTCCTGCAGACAGGTGCCCCATGTGACCGCTGCAGACAATCACTGATTTCAGACTCTTGAGCCGTATACCACTGACAAGCTGGTATACACACAGGGTATCCAGGTTGTGTCATATCCAGCCAATGTAAATAGAAGCTGCCTCAAGATAGAAGGGTGGCTTAGACTGTTCTGTGTATATTCAGTTGGTAAATATGCAAGCTTATTTATTGCTTTGATTTGGTAGTTGTGTCCTAAACTAGTAATAACAGTATAATCTATATGTTTACATCATTTTGTTGCGGTATGAAGGGGGGCCCAAAAAGATTTCTTGCACAGGGGCCCCCTGCAGACTGTGTCCGCCCTTGCGTTCACTATAACGAGGCAGAAGGAATTACCTTGAAGTCAACCTGTTCTGTAATATGGCAGCATCTGTCTTTTCAGTGGTGCATGTAATTCTGAAATGGGCACATCTGAACATAGGCCAGACAGAGTCCAGAGTAAATCTGCTGCCTCAATTTAATGAATGGATCCATTGGGGGTATTATGTGAATCTTGTAATTTGTAAATTTAAATGGAAATGCCGATGTAAGTGATCAGTGTAGAGCACAGGATAAATGTGATCCAAATTTTATGTAAAATGTTCCCAATAAAAACTTCACCTCAATCCACACAAAAAAAAGTCTTCACTCAGGTACGCTATCTGTCAATGGAAATATAGGGGGTTTTCATGATACAGGTAGCAGAAAGGCTCTGGAAAATGGGCTCCTCACTCCCAAAAGAAATCCAGTAAATTCTGCACTACCAAATCCAAATGCTTCCCTCCCTTCTGAGCCTCACAGTTTGCCTAACCCACATTTAACGACCACATGTTTGGCATTACTATTGTGAGGAAAGATTTATTTATGGGGTGCGTGTCTCCAGATGCCTGAGCTAAGCTTAATGTACTGGGCTCTATAATGTATTGAGCACTGCAATGTAGCACGAACACTATAATGTACTGGGCAGACTTGCAAGTTTCACTCAGCAACATCCCTTGCTGCTTGTTTCTTGAAAACACCCATGCAGTCAAAATTGTCACTACACCTGTAGATATATTACCAGAGACATGTGATTTCCAAAATGGAGTCACTTAAAGGGATTCTGCTATTCTGGCATTTAAGGGCTCAGTATCCGGAGTCTGCAAACTATTCTAAAAATATCTGTAAAGACTAGAAAATATATATATATATATATATATATACAGTACAGACCAAAAGTTTGGACACACCTTCTCATTCAAATAATTTTCTTTATTTTCAGGGCTCTGAAAATTGTATATTCACATTGAAGGCATTAAAACTATGAATTAACACATGTGGAATGAAATACTTAAAAAATTGTGAAACAACTGAGAATATGTCTTATATTCTAGGTTCTTCAAAGTAGCCACCTTTTGCTTTGATTACTGCTTTGCACACTCTTGGCATTCTCTTGATGAGCTTCAAGAGGTAGTCACCGGTAATGGTTTTCACTTTACAGGTGTGCCCTGTCAGGTTTAATAAGTGGGATTTCTTGCCTTATAAATAGGGTTGGGACCATCAGTTGTGTTGTGCAGAAGTCTGGTGGATACACAGCTGATAGTCCTACTGAATAGAATGTTAGAATTTGTATTATGGCAAGAAAAAAGCAGCTTAGTAAAGAAAAACAAGTGGCCATCATTACTTTAAGAAATGAAGGTCAGTTAGTCCAAAAAATTGGGAAAACTTTGAAAGTGTCCGCAAGTGCAGTGGCAAAAACCAACCATCAAACACCACAAAAAAACTGGCTCACATGAGGACCGCCCCAGGAAAGGAGGACCAAGAGCCACCTCTGCTGCGGAGGATAAGTTTATCAGAGTCACCAGCCTCATAAATCGCAGGATAACAGCAGCTCAGATTAGAGACCAGGTCAATGCCACACAGAGTTCTAACAGCAGACACATCTCTAGAACAACTGCTAAGAGGAGACTTTGTGCAGCAGACCTTCATGGTAAAATAGCTGCTAGGAAACCACTGCTAAGGACAGGCAACAAGCATAAGATATGTGTTTGGGATAATGGGCTAAAGAACACAAGGAATGGACATTAGACCAGTGGATTTGGTCTGATGAGTTTCACACTTTTTTGTTAAGTATTTCATTCCACATGTGTTAATCCACAGTTTTGATGCCTTCAATGTGAATCTACAATTTTCAGAGTCATGAAAATAAAGAAAACTCTTTGAATGAGAAGTTGTGTCCAACTTTTGGTCTGTACTGTATATATCTATATATATATATATATATATATATATATATATATATATATATATATATACACCTACTCACACTGTGATAGGGCAAACCAAAATGGAACAATGGAAAACACCTGGATGGATATAAAGCCCATGAAGGAAAAATAAAGGTAATAGAAACCATCAGCATTAGGACCGAGATGAAAAGGACCATAACCCAGCAGACCAAGGAATTGACCACTTAGAAAAGGTCACCATATTGAATCCTCAAATTGAGCCTTGACAACAAATTTGGGTGCCATTTTTTCACATTTCCCTGTGTGAAAATGTAAAATATAGGGCTAAATCAAAATTTTTGTGGTAAAAATGTAATTATTTTTTTCTTGACCAACCAATGGTATAAACTTCTGTGACATTTTTGTGTTGTCAATGTGATCACTGCACCCCTAGATTAATTCTTTGTGAGGTGTAATTTGTATAATTGGGTCACTTATGGGGAGTTCTGTTGTTCTGGTTTCTCAGGGGCTCTTCCACTGTGACATGGCACCCACAAGCCGCAACAACAAAATTTGCACAATAATTTTGACGCTCGTTCCCTTCTAAGCTTTGCACTGTGCCTCAGGAGAAATTTCACAACAAACTGTGCTGTCCATTTTTTTCTAGTAACCCTTATAAAAATTAAAAACTTGGGGCTAAAAGAACATTTTAGCTGTGAAAATGTGTTTATTCTTTCTTTACTACCCAATGGTATAAACGTCCGTGAGGCACATGTGCTGTCAACATGCTAACTGCACTCCTAGATGAATTCATTGAGGGGTGTAGTGTGTAAAGTGGGTTCACTTATGGGATGTCTGCTTTTGCGGCATGTTCAGGGCTTTGCCAATGGGACATGGCACCTGCAAACCATTCCAGCATTCACCATACACCATTCCAAATTTGCACTCTAAAATGGGTCTTTTCCCCTTCCAAGCCTTGCTGTGTACTCAAAGAATAGTTGTACATCACATATAGGGTATCTATGTACTCAGAATAATTTGCGCGACAAATTGTACCATTCATTTTCTCTTACTACTTCTTTTAAAAATTAAAAACTTGGGACAGAAGCAACATTTTATTGGAAAAAATGGGAATATTTCATTTACTCAGCCCAATGTTATACAATTCTGTGAATCACTCAAGGTTTAAAAATGCTCACTACACCCCTAAATTAATTCCTAAAGAAGTGTGGTTCCCAAAATGGGGTCACTTGTGGGGGTTCCTGCTGTTTTGGCATATTACAGGCTCTTCAAATGTGATATGGTGTTCACAGCCTATCAACCCCTGCAGTGCTCCAAATTGCACATTAAATTTGTATAGTCCATTTTGTTCATGTTACCCTTGTGAAAATGAAAAATTTGGGGATAAAGCAACATTTTTGTGGAAAAAAATGTCTTTTTTCATTTTCATGACTCAACTTTATAAAATTCTGTAAAACACCTGTGAGTTCAAGGTGCTCACTACAACTCTAAATTCTGTGGTATAGTTTCCAAAATTGTGTTACTTGTGAGGATTTCCACTTGTAGAGGTTTAAGCACATTAGTGGTTCTGCGAACGTGACAAGGCGTCTGCTATCTATCAGCCAATTTGCGCTCCAAAAGTCAAATTTCGCTCCTTCCCATCCAAGACCACCCAAAGAGCACGTTTTCACCACATATGGTATGTTGGGGTACTAAGGAGAAATTGCACAACAAATTGGTGCATTTTCTCCTATTACACTTATAAAAATAAAAAAAATTGGAGGTAAAGGAACATTTTTATGGGAAAAATAAATATTTTTATTTTTTCCTTCCACATTGCTTTTGTTCTTGTGAAGCACCTAAAGGGTTAATTAACTTCTTCAATGTGGTTTTGAGCACTTTGAGGGGGTGCACTTTTGTGCATTTTCTGCCACATAGACCCTCAAAATCACTTCCAATGTGATGTAGTTTAGCAAATTGTGCTGGGAAAATGAGAAATTGCTGATAAATATTACCCCTTCTAGCTTCCTAACAAAATAAAATTATGTTTAAAAAATGGTGCTGATGTAAAGTAGACATGTGGCTAATCATATTTTTTAACTATTTTGTGTGGTATAACTATCTAATTTAAGGGCAAAAAATTTCGAAGTTTGAAAATAGAATTTTTTTTAATAGTTTCATAAATAAACGCAAATAGTATCAATCAAAATTTACCTCTAAGGCTGAGGCCACACGGGGATTACTGCAAGTCCTCGCATGACACTCGGCTCACACTCGCAGCACAGCGGGCACCGAGTATCATGCGACTGTGGTCCGATCGTGCGATCAGACCATAGTTGCAGAGGGCAGGGCTGGTGCTGCGGAGAGAAGGGCCGGCGCTGTGGAGGAGAGGGAGGGATTTATCTCCCCATCTCCTCCGTTGCCGGCTGATGCGAGAATCGCACTGCTCTTGCGTTACACCGGTGTAACGTGGGAGCAATGCGATGTTTCTCTCACCGCATAGACTTGAATGTTGAATGGGTGCAAGTGAAACAAGCTCTCATTGCACCCACAGCATGCTGCGACTCTTTTCTTGGTCCGATTAGGGCTGAGAAAATAATCGCTCATGGGAGCTGCCCCATCGAGTAATATTGGTTTGAGTGGAATGCGATTTTATATTGCATTCCACTCGCACCGTTTTTCTCGCCGTGTGTCCTAGGCTTTACATTAAGTACAATGTGTAACGAATAAACATTCTCAGAATAAGTGGAATATATTGAAGCATTCCAGAGATATTACTTCATAAAGTGACAATGGTTAGAATTGAAAAAATTGTCCTGGGCAGGAAGGTGAAAATAGGCTTGGGGGTGAAGGGGTTAATAGAATAAGAATTTATGTTCATGAGATGATGTAAAAATCTGTTGCATACCCGTGTAGATATTTTTATGGGCTGCAAATCTAGCTTTGTACAATTACGTTTAATAGAATTTTTTTGCAAATTTGTTGCTTTTTTGTAATGCAGAATCTGACTATCTAAGCATGGCCTTATTTATGATCAAGCTAATTAATTTCACCCAGTCTAAAGGTGCCCATACAGATTAAATGGACATTGGCTGCAGCTGCAGATACCAGCCAATTCACTCAACCACTGATTGATGGTTAGAGGAAAGTAAGATTAAGGCCTTATTCACACATCAGCCTTTTTCATCATAGTATCATAGTTTCATCAGTATTTTAAATTCAAAACTAGGAGTGGCTCTAAAACACAGAACTGGTCAATTTTCTTTTCATTATAGTTTTTTTTAGTAGGCTCCACTCCTTATATTTGCTTACAAACACTGATGAAATACTGACCAAAAAAACCTAATGTGTGACTGAGGTCTTAAAGGGGTTGGCCACTACTAGGACAACCAATTCTGATTCCACATGTTTCACCAGGTAAAATAAAAATGCCGCGGTTATAACATCAAGCCCTTTGTCCAATCACCGCCGCCTTCTGTCTCCCACCTTCGGACAAACGAGATAACCAACAGGAAGTGAGCACTGTGGCTGCCACTCACTTCTATTGATTGCTCCTATATCCAAAGGGGAGGAGACAGAAGCCGGCTCGGGGCTCAAGTGATGTCACAACCCTATGTGAGCCCTGGCATCGTGAGCCTGGACACCGCTAGAACCGTGCTGGCCATGGAGGTGAGTATAAGCTTGTTTATTTTACCTGGAGAAAACGTGAAATCAGAGGGGGTTGTCCTGGTAGGGGACAACCCATTTAAAATGTTGGATTTCAACATCCTTTGCATACATTGAAGATGAGCTACTATTACAGTGAATGGACAGGTGGCCATGTATGCATGAATTACTACGTTAACTTCTGTGGGAGCTCTAACCCCTTAGTGACCAGGCCACATTTCTTATATCTGACCAGTGTCACTTTATGTGGCAATAACTCTGCAATGTTTCAGCATATCCCAGTGATGTTCAGATTGTTTGTATTTTTAGTAACACATTATATTGTATGATAATGGTAAATTTAGGTCTATATTTTTTGATTTTTTTCATAAAAATATCAGAAATTTAACAAAAAAATTCTAAAAATGTACAATTTTCAAACTTTGAATAATTTTCCGTCTAGTACAGAGCATTACACCACACAAAATAGTTAAATAACATTTGCATCACGTCTGCTTTACATCAGCACCATCTATACTATGTTCATTTAATTTTCTTAGGATGTTAGAAGCAGTTTTACATTTTTTTCAAGGAAATTTGCCAAACTTATTTTATCACAGACCTATTCAGTTTTGAAGCGATTTTGGGGGACCTATATATTGGAAAACCCATCAAAGTGATACGATATTCAAATGTCAGTTTATTATTAACCCTTCCGGTGCTTTACAGAAAGTAATGCAAAGTGGCCTGACAGGAAAGTAAAATGTTATTTTTACCACCTAAGGCCATGTGCGCACACTGCGTTTTTTGCCGCGATGTCTTCTGCATAAAAGGTGAGTTTTTTGTTCATAACCTTTCTGCAGTCCTTCCCCAGCAAAATCTATGTTAAAACCAAAATGCTGTGCGCACACTGCATTTTTTTCCTATAGGTTTTGCTGCAGATTTCCTGCAACTCTTCTGCAGCAAAAAAGAAGTAGCATGTCACTTCTTTTCCGCAGGTACATAGATAATGGTAAAAAAACGCAGGGACCAACCCGCGGCAAACCGCGGTAAAACCGCATGCGGGTGCTGTTGCGTTTTTACCTCGATTTTTGCCGCGGGTGCGGAATTCTGCCAGAGGGTACGGGTTTTTCTTAAGAAAAGCAAATTTCCCAGTGTGCACAGAGCCTAAATGTAGCTAACGTCTAAAAAGTCATGCACATAGACTGTCCCTATAAAACTTAAATACTTTGTTTAATCACTTAAAACCACACCGTGATTACTAAAAGTGCACAGGATAGATTGCTAGCCCTCAATAGCTGCACCTATCTGTGCACTGCCTAACAGCAGGGGTTGGCACCCTAAAAATGCGATATGGCGCCTCCACTCCGCGACGACTCTCCCTGCTGCCCCTGAAGTCCCTGCTGGACCGGAAAAAAGGTGCAGTTCTTAAAATAAGTGCAACAGACAAATTGGTGTGGCAGGTGGACAGAAAGAGAAAAAAAATCAAAAACTTATCTCATTGATGTGAACAGAATGGTAACTTCAAGCCTCAACACCCAGAAGTGGGTTCCTCAGGAGGCCAATAGTAAACTACAATGGTGGTTCAGGAAAACCCTCTGTAGCCAAATGGCTGATTTAAAGAGGGGATCCTGTTGATAAATAGCACATTGCAAACCCAAAGAGTGCTGGTATCCAAGGGAAAACACCCTATTCAATGAGATCATGTGATCAATGAGATCCCCTCTTTGAATCAGCCAAATGATACATACAATGCACAGTTGTATTGGTGGTCACAAAGGGGATAAAAACAGTCAAGCATGTTTGCTGAAGTAAAGACTTAGGACGTTTTCTTTTGCATATTAACCATAACTGCTGTGCTCACTAGAATAGGCACAACAAAGAAGGCTGTCTCCTGTGAAAGAACCATGTAAATAACAGTTTAGTGTCATGATCGCCCACTCAGCACATCTTGGACTTTTTAGTATGTGCTGTTTCTGGTACATTGGTGGGGCTGAGTTGTCAGTCTGGTGATGTCAAAGTTATTCTCCATGCTGGTTCTGAGAAGGATTGGATCAGTCAGCTGTTTTGACTTCCAGGAATTGCTCTGCTTCTATTGTGGTTGCACTGGACATTTCTTGAGAGACTGCTTGGCATGATCTACTGCTAACAAGTCGTTGAGAAATGCCTATGTCTGGGTGATGGTCGAAGAGGTTATCCAGACTTTCAGATACCCTTTAACTCCTCAAATAAAGTGTGGTTGAAAGTAGAACTACTTTTTCAGGATCAATGTCTTTCAACATTTGCTTTTATTGATTGTGGATCTACGGCTAATTTCATTGATTCTGGACTGGTTATGAAGTTAGGATTATGGACAGTTAAGCTAGCAGGACCATTCAAATCATTGCTATTGACCGAACACCATTGTTCCAGAATCTTGTCTAGCTAGTAACGGTTAAATTCACTCTGAGTGGGAACTCTTCATTCAGAGTCTATTTTTTGTTATGTTTTGGATAAATTACCTGCAGTGTTAGTATTGGGTTTTCCATGGTTGCATATGCATTATGCAGTCATTGACTGGTGTCAAAAGGACATTGTCAAATGGGGTCTTTATTGTCATGAAAAATGTCTTAAACCTGCACAGGTTTATTCCGCTAGTCTGGAGGGTCTACAGGGATACCTGAGTTGTTTTTACAGAAAAAGAGGCAGAGATTTTACCTACCCATCCTTATGTCTGTCCTCTCAATCTCTTTCCTAATGCCAAACTACCTAAAACCCGTCTGTATTATTTGTTTGGCCCTTAGCAGAATGCCATGAATGTTTACATAAACAAAAGTCTACGAAAGGGTCATATTCGCCCTTTCTCATTGCCTGTAGCCGCTGTTTTTTTCTTCATTAAAAAGAAGCATGGGGTCTCTGTCCCTGTCTCGATTTCTGGGAATTAAACAAACTAACTGTTAAAAATACTTATCCGCTTCCACTTATACCCGATCTATATAATTAACTTACTGGGGCAAAATGGTTTTCCAAACTTGATTTTAGAAGGGCGTATATTTTGATATGTATCAGAGAGGGTGATGAGTGGAAGATGGCATTTTTAACATCTGAAGGTCTTATTGAAATCTTGTCATGCTCTTTGGTTTAAGTAATCACCCGCTGTCATTCAAAATTTTATGAACGATATTTTGTCTGATTATATTGTGAAGCTTATCATGGTATATTTGAATGACATTCTAATTTTTTCCTCTGACCTAGATTCTCATTATGAACATGTTCATTTGTTTCTGCAAAAGCTTAGAGAGAATAGCTTGTTTGTTAAGTTGGAAAAATTTACCTTTTTTTGTCCAAGAAATATTGTTCCTTGGGTTCATTGTGTAGGCTTCTGGATTTAAGATGGACTCTGGGAAAATATAATCCATAATTGATTGGGTTCAACCTAGCAACATCAAAGCTCTATAGCATTTTTTAGGGATCACTAATTATGACAGAATTGTTAAACCTCTTACCGACCTCACGTGTAAGGGGGCAGATCTAAGGCTATGTGCGAACGTTGCGTAGTGTCCATGCTGAAAAATCTGCAGTGATTTGGTACTGCATGTGTGTGACGCCCTGGGCAAGCCAGGGGTCACAGGTCACAACACCACATGCACCCCACATTCCCTGCAGGTACACACAAGGTCAAAACTAAAATCCTTGTTGCCTTCCTCCAGGGGCTGGTGTCCACACCAGGGGGTGGGCCAGGCGGTTGGCTCCACCCACCAAGGAGTTCACAGCCCTGGAGATGGGAGAACCAGGCAGTTGAAGTCTAGCTGAGGGCTAGAGTGGAGTGGAGCTAGGGAAGTGGAGTAAAGATAGCGTTTTGAGGAGGAGGTGGAAAGAGTTAGAAGTGGTAGAGGAGCTAAAGTAAGAGCAACAGAGAAAGTGACAGAAAGAAGCCTGAAGTTGGTCCGGGTGTGTGCCCCGGACTGAGACAGCAAGGTTGGCAGACGGCGGTGACTGTCTGCAGGCGAGACTGATTGGAGGTTGCCGAAAGGACCGTGGACGGGTGGTGACCCGGCGGTACCGAAGCGGTATACGAAGATTAGTCAGCACCAGGGCAGGGGCCTTTCGGATCCCGGCAAGGCTAGGAGTCGCCGAATTTGCCAAATCCGTCAGTGAAGGGGACGACTGTCTCCCAACAACCAAGTCCCGTTGAAGGCAACAGTCCAACCGTTAAGGGGAGACACCGCCACCGCCAAGGCACCAGTTTCCCAGGGCCAGCGCCTGCAGGCAAGAGTGGAGCTCCTCCGGCTCATATCCAAGCTGGGGAGCGGGTTACCGGTGGGAACCCATCGCTACCAAACAACAACACATAGGTGCAGGGAAGAGACCGTCACCGTCAACTGCAGGGGAAGTCAGCACCGTAACCGTCCGAAGGACCCGTCCAACCAGCCGTTTGTTTACTGAGAACTGTGTCGTGTTTACTGGCTGAGTGAGTACCTCCATGCCGTGCGGCACAGCGCTGCCCCTGCGCCCCTGCACCTCCACAGGCCCCATACCCGCCTGTCCACCATCCCAACACCCCATCACTGGGCCCCGGGATCACCAACCCCTACCCACGGAGGGGCAACACAACAACTGGCTGCTCCATACCATCACTCCCGGGATCCCCAGCCAGAGCAGCGGTGGTGTACATTCAATCACCACAACCGTGGGTGGCGTCACGGACAATAAACTATCCCAAAACACCAATTCCCCTTTTCACTCACGGGCGAGGAGCGCCGCTCGAGTCCCCGGGATCCGGGCCATCGCTCGAGCCACCGAGCAGCGGCAGGCCGCAGCAGCCGCAGCGGCAGCCGGACCCGAGCAGTGGGAGAGCGCGGCGTCCCCTCCTCCGCCCGCGACATGTGCACTTCAATTCGTTGCATAAACACTGCGTAATGGATGCAGTGTGTCTGCAGAATACATGCTGATTTCATGCACTCTGGATGCTGTCTCTCCCATAGACAGAGTGGGAGCAGCATCCAAAGTGCACAAAATAAGTGACATGTTACTTTTTGAGCTCAGCGATTTGGACCAAAATTTCAGCATGTAAATCGCTGCGCTCTCAAATGCAACGTGTGGATGGATTATGCACAATCTTCATAGATTGTGCTGGGGACGCAGGACGCATGCATTTACGTTGCAGTGGAATATAAACGCATGAAATTACGCAACATGCGCACATAGCCTAAGGGTTTGGTTGCCAGAGGCAGTTGGAGCTTTTGAAAATTTGAAAAACTGTTTTATGTCTGCTCCGGTTCTCATCCAACCTGACCTCCAGAGGCCATTCATTGTGGAGGTAGATGCTTCTGAGTTCGGGGTTGGAGCCGTTGTCTCAAGATCCTAAAACGTTAACTAATCTGTGACTATGTGCCTTTTTCTCTAAAAAATTCTCACTTGCTGAAGAGAATTATGATGTGGGAAATTGGGCATTACTTGCTGTCAAGTTAACGTGAAGAATGGAGGCATTTTTTGAAAGGAGATGTTCATCTTATCATTGTGGTGGCTGATCACAATAACTTAGCTTATATTATTAGTCGACCGATTCAGTAAACAAGCTCACTTTGTTACTTTTATTTGGGTTACCCAATGCCGAAACTTTTTCCAAATTGTTCATTAATTACGTTTTACATTTGCATCGGATTCCTCTCAAGATTGTGTCCGATAGGGGGGTGCAAGTCATTTCTAAGTACTGGAGGGCTGTTTGTAAAAAGTTGGGGATTGATTTGTCTTTCTCCATTGCCTATCACCCTGAAACTAATGGGCAAGCTGAGAGGACAAATCAGTATTTGGAGCATATTTTAAGATGTTTTGTTGCAGCTTAATAGGAGGACTGTTCCTCATTTTTACCGCTGGCTGAGTTAACTTTTAATAGCCGGATTAATCAGTCCACCAGAACCTCTCCCTTCTTTTGCAATTATTAGTTTCATCTTCATTTTGGTGAGTTTTCTAGGATAAGTTGTGGGTATCCTGGGGTAGAGGTAGCCATATGAAAACTCGGGGATGTCTGGAGGGAGGTTCAAAAGAATATTGGGGTAGCTCAACTTCATCAGAAACAGAAGGCAGATAAAAAACACTCATCAAGTCCTGCCTTCAAGGTGGGAGATAAGGTTTGGTTATCTTCTAGGAATACTAAACTGACGCTGCCCTCAACTAAGTTGGGTCCTAGATTCAATGGTCCATATGAGATTCTGGAGGAGGTCAATCCCCTGGCCTTTTGATAAAAACTCCCTCAGTCCTTTCAGATTCCGAATGTTTTCCACAAGTCTTTGTTGAAAGAATTTGTACCCTCTGCTTTGCCTCCCTCTTCCCCACTTCCTCCTGTTTCTATGGATGGAGGCTTGGAAAATGAGGTGCAAAGGATCATGAATTCTTCAGGGTCCAGAATTTTTTTCAATACCTTGTCATTGGAAGGGATATGAACCCGAAGAGAGATCCTAGGTTCCGGCTCATTCTGTGACAACTTTATAGGTTGGTTAGGACTTTCATAGTAGGTTTCTTGGGAAACCTGGGCATCCAGTGCCCCCTCTTGAAGAGGTGTTACTGTCACATTTTTCCACCCAGCACATCTTCGACTTTTTAGTATGTGCTGTTTCTGGTACCTGGGTGTGGCTGAGTTGTCGGTCTGGTGATGTCAGAGTTATTCTCCATGCTGGTTCTGGGAAGGATTGGATCAGTCAGGTGTTTTGACTTCCAGGAATTACTGTGCTTCTTAACTGAGCAGCTTTCCTCAATTTGCTGCCAGTCATACGCTTTGTTTGAATCAATGTGTTACCCGTGCTCCTGCATTAATCCTGATCTCTGCTAGAGATGTGGACTGAACTTCGTTTACTCTTTGCCTCTTCCCTGTGCCTGCTTTCATTCCCCTGTTTTTTGATCCCTGGACCATGACCTGTTTAAGCCTCTATTTTGCCATTTTATCCTCAACTCGCTCTCCTGGTATACCTAACCTTGGAGCACTATTTGACCATGTTTTTGCCTTCTCCTTTGGTACCGCGACCTCTCCTGGAACTGACCCTGGATTGCCTGACCATTCTGCCGTCCCTATCCCTTTAAGTAGTAACGTATTATTGCATATTCTCTGTCATCTTCATGCTACCGTAGTGACTAGCGTCACACTAAGTTTACAAAAGCTGGTGGCATGGTCATTTGCACGGTTTGTTAGAATTTTAGGAGCTTTAACTTTAGTTTTGTGAGGAAACATGTCATGTTCAATTATCTAATAAAATGATGATTCCAGAGAAACCAAATGCGCATTAAAGCAAACACAGAATATTTTACTAATGACTTCTGTTACTTGATGGGCTGCAAATTACATCTGTATCTGGGTTTTATTCTCACTGATTCCAGGCCCCTAAAGACTTGAAATATCCTCACACAGATCTACTATAATGAAGTTTACAGAACAAGAAAGAAAAAGGATGAAATAGTAAATGCAGTAAATATTTTATGAAAAGGATTATTCAATTGAGAAGAACAATCTTCATATTTGAGATCAGGTATTTCTGGTTAATAAGAAGGGTTCTCTGTTCAGCATCCTTATCCTTTGGCCACAGTACCTTTTACTCTGGAGCTGGTGATATGTTTAGGCACTGTGTAATGCTCAGGTTCTCCTATGATCTTGTGATAATAAAAATATACTACCAGTTTTCCCCACAGGTTAAAGCTGTCTAAAGTCTCCTAGTTTCCTTGTTGCCTGTGGCTATGCTCTCCTGAAAATGTTATGGTTCAGACCGGGGGCATTGTCACTCCGCTGGTCCAAACTGATCACTGTCCAAGATTGCTATCAGAGGCTTTGTCTCCACATTGAGAGTGAAGTGCAAGGGGACTGAAGCTGGCAGCTGAAGGGGAAATAAATAACTATTAGATCTAATAACTCACAAGTAACATCTTTTTTGATTTAAAGGGTTATTCCCATCTCCAATATCCTATCCGAATACATAGTAGGTGTAATAATAATGAGATTAGCAAATGCTTCCAATTACAAATGAAGTATAGTTCTCCTGTGGTGTCAATATTCTCACTGCACCCCTGCATAAATTCATTGAGGGGTGCAGTTTGTAAAATGGGGTCACTTGTGGGGGGTTTCTGCTGTTCTGGCACCTCAGGGGCTCGGCCAATGTGACGACGGCTGCAAACCATTCCAACAAAATCTGAACTCAAATAAGGTGCTCCTTCACTTTGCACTGTGCCTCAGAAGTAGTTTTACACCACATATGGGGAATCAGCGTAATCAGGAGAAATTGCACAACAAATTTTATGGTTCATTTTGTCCTGTTTCACCTGTGAAAATGAAAAATTTGGGGTTAAAGCAAGATTTTTGTGGTTAAAAATGTGTATATATATAATTTTCACGGCTCAACGTTATAAAATTCTGTGACGCACCTGGGAGTTCAAGGTGCTCAACAACCATCTAGATATATTCCCTGAAGGGTCTAGTTTACAAAATGGGATTAGTTGTGGGGGAGATCCACTGTTTAGGCACCTCAGGGGCTCTCCAAATGCGACATGGCGTCCGGTAAAGATTCAAGCTAATTTTACATTCAAAAAGTCAAATATTTTTCCTTGCCTTTCAAGCCCTGCTGTGCGCCCAACCAAGAGGTTTTCACCACATGTGGGTATTGGTGTACTCAGGACAAAATTGCACAACAAATTGTATGGTGTATTTTCTCTTTATACCTTTGTGAAAATGCAAAATTGGGTCTAAAGTAACATTTTTGTGGGAAAAAGTAACATTTTAAATTTTCTTTCCACATTGCATTAGTTCATGTGAAGCACCTAAAGGGTAGATGAACTTGTTGTTTTAAGCAGTGTGAAGGGGTGCAGTTTTTAGAATGGGGTCACTTTTAGGTATTTTCTGTCACCTAGGCCTTTCATAGCCACTTCAAATGTAATGTTGTTCCTAAAAAAACAGATTTTTTAAATTTTGTTGGAAAAATTAGAAATTGCTGATGAACTTTGAACCCTTTCTAACAAAAAAAAAATTATGTTTAAAAAATTGCGCTGATGTTTAGCAGACATGTGGGAAATATTGTTTCTTAACAGTTTTGTGTGACAGAACTCTTAGGCGGGCTTTACACGTTGCGACATCGCTACCGATATATCGTCGGGGTCACATCGTTAGTGATGCACATCCGGCGCCGGTAGCGACATCGCAACGTGTAAATCCTAGGTGCGACGATGAACAAGCGCAAAAGCGTAAAAAATCGCTGATCTGTGTCACGTCGTTCATTTCCATAATGTCGCTGCTGATACGCTGTTGTTTGTCGTTCCTGCGGCATCACACATCGCTGTGTGTGAAACCGCAGGAACGTCAAACATCTCCTTACCTGTCTCCACCGGCTATGTGGAAGGAAGAAGGTGAGCGGGAGGTTACGTCCCGCTCATCTCCGCCCCTCCGCATCTATTGGCCGGCTGCTTAGTGACGTCGCGGTGACATCGCTGTGACGCCGAACGCATGTCCCCCTTGAAGGAGGGATTGTTTGGCGGTTACAGCAACGTCGCCGACCAGGTATGTGCGTGTGAAGCTGCCGTAGCGATAATGTTCGCTACGGCAGCAAGCACCAGATATCGCACGTACGACGGGGGCGGGTGCTATCGCGCTCGACATCGCTAGCAATTGCTAGCGATGTCGCAACGTGTAAAGCCCGTCTTAGATTTATGGACAGAAAATTTCAAATTTTGAAAATTATGACATTTTCAAAATTTTAGCCAAATGTCCGATATTTTCACAAATAAACGCAAAAAATATCAGCTAAATTTACAACTATCATAAAGTACAATATGTCACCAAAAAACACTTGCAGAATCATGGGGATCCGTCGAAGTGTTCCAGAGTTAGAACCGGTGAAAGGGACACTGGTCTCAATGGCAAAAAATGGCCCGGTCAGGATGGTGAAAACCATGCTCTGGGGTAAAGGGGTTAACATCTTACCCATATGTGGTATGTCAATGGCTAGCTATAGCACAGACAAATTCAAAGTTGCCTTTCAAGTTTCCACATATGATTGTCATAAGTTACTTATGTTCATGCGTGGAGCACTGTATCAGATTAATTTTTTCCTTAATCTTCTTTTCCGCTAAATAAACATAAACAACATAAAGGTTCCATGTCTGCACTCAGGATGTAATGCAGCTGGCTTCCTGTACAAGTGCTGTAATCTTCTCCGAATATAATCACAAATTGTGAATAGCTGTCAGGACGTATCAATGTATAGTAATCGGAAACAATGACCAGAAGCAGCCCATAGCTTACATTGAGGTATACATAACTTGTACGTTACAGTTCCCAGCACCATGAACTATTCCCGGCCATCTGTATGTTTACAGAATATCGTCTGCCACCGGGACGTTAATCACCTGCAAACAAAATCACCAATGTACACAAAAAAAAAAAGATATTACATAGCCAAAGATTATTATTTTTCCTATTGCAGTGAAATAGTTTTTTGTTGGTATTTATTTTGCCTAAACTTGTTACACCGTTGCCCTTCACTGCCCTGCTATCCTTCAGCATTATCTGGAATGAGTACACTTGAAACCATCAGCTGACTAAATCTCTCTGTTCTGGTAATCTCTCGAGAGATTTTGATGACGTGTGTCAAAGCTTTGTCTTGTGACTCTTAAGTTGGATCTATCCTCCTAGCTCTTGCATAGCAAAGGGCATTCTTCCAAACTGGAACACAGCATTGTCCGCTTGGCTGCAGAGGGGAAATTCCAGACACACTACAGTTTTATTATTATTATTATTATTATTATTATTATTATTATTATCTGACTGTAATATGCTATGGAGAAGTTTTATATAAAATAAAAAAATTTGTAAAAAGGAAAATAATCAAAAAGTATCAATCATGTTAGAAATTTTTTTAATTAATTTTGGGGGATGAAGAACTTTTAGCCTATTTTACCTAATTTTATGCAAGTTGTTTGTTGACTATTTGTATACAATTATTTGATTATATTTCATATCTTAATATAAAAAGATTATGTTGATTAATTGACTTTTTTTTATAAAAATTTAGAGTAATCTCAAAACTCAAACTATTAAGAAATATTGGTCACAGCATATTTGTGCACTTTCATAATAATTGTATACTAAGGCTATGCAGGCTCTTATTTGTTTGTAGTTTGTATTGGGGTATGTGGCTCCCTCATGTGCATTATACCATTATCTACCTCTCTTTCCCACAAATATTATCTCTTCACCCATTTCATTTGAGGCATATCTGAGCACATGCAGATTTGAGTCATTAGAGTTAGAAAGCATCCATATGTTGTCACCTTGGCACGGCTGTATGACTTTTACTGTTAGCTGACATCCTGCAGTAATGGCCATGATCGATGCTGCTTTGTTTGTTTTCCTGGAAAACACCCATTATGCGAAAATTATTGCTACACCTGTAGATAAATTCCTAGAGAGTTATTTTCAAAAAACGGTCAATATATATACGGACACTCCCATACACATAGGTGATTATCCCAAGAAAAAATATTGATGTATTTTCTCCAAAATAAGAGAGTACACAGTCCAATTCACATACAAATTGATTTTTTATTTTATAACAGCATAACAAAAAACACCACACTATTAAAAGAGATGCATACAGAAAGAAGTAAAAATGGGACCAGCGGCATGCAAAAATTGGCATCAAATTTCATTATCACCGTTCAAAACTGACAAATGTTTTAAATATCAATTCAAGTAATGCAGGACAAAAAAACCCCCTCCTAACAAAGTGCATATAGTGCCTAATTGCGTATGCATCATAAATGAGGTAGATAGGTAAATGAAAACCAGCATCACTATTAGATAATCTACTTGTCATGTAAAGACTTAGACAATCATCAACTGCCACCTCCTACTAGTGCTGCAAGCTAGTAAACAAAAAGAGTTATATGCGCTATCGTTCGCATGTCAGAATCAGCAAGTGAGCCCATCCTACCATACACCATAACTTCCAGATTATAGGCAGATCACCATACCCCATATACGGACCAAGTGTATGGCTATGTACACACAGTCAACCAATGACACTCAGAATACTGCGCACCTTAATGGTAAGATGGAAATAGAAAGATGAAATTACCTGCACGGAGGATATGTAAGTGCCACGGTCCCATAGGCAACCCGACGCGCGTTTCGCACCCGGCTTCGACGGGGGGCGTGCCGGGCAAGAGGGAGCATGGGAACTAAATACTAGTACTTCACCAATCGGAGGATAAGCAGCGCTCACATGATCTTTCGCCGTCCGATTCAAAGACAACTTCCTGTCAGGCGGCTCTGGTACGCAACCTGCGTGTCAAGCACCGGAAGTTGTGCAGCGACGCAGGTTGGTCCCATCATATGCGCCGTTCATACTGAAAAAAGTTCTGCCTGAAAAACCTCTTATAACAGCCAGGAGGTCAAGAAATTTGAGAGATACGTTGGTGCATAGCCACTTCGATCCTCAGCGGAAGGATAGAAGGTTGGTGCCCATCTCTGACCAGGGTTTCTTTCCCTGCACTTTTTGCAAAGCTTGTGCCAATTTGACAAAATCAAAAAATTTCACAAATTTTGATGGGTCTCGCAAATTTAACATCAGGACGCATTTGACATGCTCTTCAAAGGGGGTTATCTATTTGGGAGAATGCCCCTGCAAAAAACTATATGTAGGTCTCACCACTCGGGAGTTGAAGATCCGAGTACGGGAGCATTGTAGGGACATAGCTAAAGCTAAAACTGTGGAAGATAATACTACATTGAAAACGTTGCCACGACATTTCAAGGAGTTTCACGGGTGCAACCCCCATGTTCTTAAAATTAAAGCTATTGACCAGGTTGACCTGGGCATTAGAGGGGGGGACCTGGCAAAAATATTGGCCAGGTTGGAGAGCCGTTGGATCTTCAGGCTGGGTACCCTCAGCCCCCAGGGTCTCAATGAGACCCTGGGTTTTGGGGCCTTTTTGTGAGGTTTCTTTTCTGTTCCTTCAGCTTTTGCTCGTCAATTCCTGCTAGTGTGTTTTTAAATTGTTTTTATAGTTTTTAATTCACGTAGTGTGCCGGGCAGGGGGGAATTGGGAACTATGAGGGATGGTCGATGGGGTGTCGGTTTATTCATAGTGTATTTGTTCTATTTGGCTAATTTCTCTTTTCTTGTAGATTATCTAACATCATGTATCCTGTATGTCCAGAGAAGGAGGACTGGGTTCCCACCTATGTGGGGTGCATATTGAAAGACCCCGATCCATGCTGTTTGAAAAAATCACGACCCACGTGACGCGTTTTCCAGATACCCCGGCTATTTCCTTGAATTAGGAGAAAATTTCCCTCGAAGATGGGATATTAGGAGAAAGGAATGACTACAAGGGGATTTGTGATAGTTTCTGTCTGTAGATGTATTCTTAATGGCATTGTTCGTAGTATATTATAATAGTGGTGGGCAATGCGCACTTCTCTAATGATTCAATGTATGCATAGATTTTTATATGCATTATGTGGGTAATTCTGCGGGGGAAAGTTGCCTCGTAGCTGCTTAAAGTTCGACCTCCTACTCCTATTTATATTGTAATATTTATATCATTGCATCTGTAGATTATATACACCATCGGGGGTATGCGCTCTTATGGTCTGACTCCTCCGGAACTAAATGAACGGCGCATATGATGGGACCAACCTGCGTCGCTGCACAACTTCCGGTGCTTGACACGCAGGTTGCGTACCAGAGCCGCCTGACAGGAAGTTGTCTTTGAATCGGACGGCGAAAGATCATGTGAGCGCTGCTTATCCTCCGATTGGTGAAGTACTAGTATTTAGTTCCCATGCTCCCTCTTGCCCGGCACGCCCCCCGTCGAAGCCGGGTGCGAAACGCGCGTCGGGTTGCCTATGGGACCGTGGCACTTACATATCCTCTGTGCAGGTAATTTCATCTTTCTATTTCCATCTTACCATTAAGGTGCGCAGTATTCTGAGTGTCATTGGTTGACAGTGTGTACATAGCCATACACTTGGTCCGTATATGGGGTATGGTGATCTGCCTATAATCTGGAAGTTATGGTGTATGGTAGGATGGTCTCACTTGCTGATTCTGACATGCGAACGATAGCGCATATAACTCTTTTTGTTTACTAGCTTGCAGCACTAGTAGGAGGTGGCAGTTGATGATTGTCTAAGTCATCAAAATTCTTAGAGAGGTGTAATTTCCAAAATGGGATAGCTTGAAGGGGGCTTCTGCTCTTCTGGCACTTAGGGGCTTTGTATATGGAGTCTGCACACTGTTGTATGAACATTTGTACCCCAAAAGTCAAATAGTGCTCCTTTCCATGTGGCTAAGGAGTATTGTATAGCCACATGTGGGGTATTGCCACATTCAACAGAAATTGGGTGACAAATTTTGCTGCCATTTTTACCTATCTCTCTGTGTGAAAATCTAAAATCTGGAGCTATTACAATTTTTTGGGGGTAAAAATTGTATTATTTTTTCTTCACCGCCCAATTGTATAAAATTCTGTGGCACACCTATTATATCAATATGATCACTGCACTCCTAGATGATTTCTTTGAGAGGTGTAATTTGTAAAATAAGATCACTTATGGTGGGTTCTGCTGTTCTGGTGCTTTAGGGGCTCCGCCAATATGATATGGCTCCTCAAACCATTACAGCAAAATTTACACTATAATATGCTCTTTCCCTTCTGAGCTTTGTACTGTGCCTCAAAAGTAGTTTTCAACCACATACAGTATGGGGTATTGGCATGCTCAATAGAAATTGCATAACAAATTGTACTGTTTGTTTTCTCCCATTACTGCTTTTGAAAATTAAAAACTTGGGGCCAAAGCAACATTTTAGTGGGAAAAAAATGTTAATTTTCATTTACTCAGCCCAATGTAATACAATTCTGTGAATCACCTGAGGGTTAAAAATACTCATTAATCCCCTAGATGAATTCCTTGAGCGGTGTAGTTTCCAAAATAGACTCACTTTTTGGCATTTCTTCTGTATTGGCATGTCAGGGACTCTTCAAATGTGACATGGCATTCGCATTCTATTCCAGCGAAATCATGCTCCTTCCCTTCTGAGCCCTGCTGTGCACCCAAGCAACAGTTTTCCACCACATATGAGATATTGGAGAAATCAGAAGAAATTGAAGAACAAACTGTGCAGTGCACTGGTGGACACAGACAAGAGCAGGACCCTGAGCAAGAACAGTATATGGGCCCTTCTCAGCCAAAGAGCTCATCAAAATGTACAATTCCACCTGCTTTAGAGGTGGTTGTAGGCATGGCCGGCTTTAGGCATGTGCGAGTTGTGCGGTCGCACAGGGCGCCGACGGCCATGCTTCAGAGGGGGAGCAGCAGAGCGGTAAGAAGTTGTACATTTTCTGGCTCCTCCGGTTCCAGCACTGCGTCTTTACTGTAACCGCCGCCGGTTACTTACTTAGCTGGTTAATTACTTAGCTTTATGTAGCCCCACTTCTTCATCTTCACCGAGCCCCAGACACAGCTGCAGCAGAGGGGCCCGGCGGTAACGCTTCAGCCACAACTGCAGTCTGCACATGAGTAAGGTGCTTGCGAAGTCCTTCTAGGGCATCGCTTGCAAATTATCCATGTGGTGGGGGAGGCACTGTGAATGGATCAGAGCAGTAAGGTGGTGCGTCATCCCGCAGCCCAATGTGATGAGGTCATCACTCTGCACCTCATCGCAGTGCTGTGGGCAACGCGGAGCTGGCGAGCACGCGGCATCCGGCAGGGAGAGGTAGGCGCTCTATGAGCTGAAGATTGCCGGGGGTGGCGGGGGACCCGCTGACTCCAGCCGCGGGGAGCGGAGGGGCCGCTGACTCCAGGCGCGGGGGGGTGCTGACTCCAGCTGCGGGGGGCAGGGGGGGTGCTGACTACAGCCGCGGGTGGTGGGGGGGCGCTGACTCCAACCGCGGGTGGTGGGGGGAGCCACTGACTCCAGCCGCGAGGGGGGCCGCTGACTCCAGCCGTGGGGGTGGGGGGGCCGCTGACTCCAGCCGCGGGGGGGCGCTGACTCCAGCCGCGGGGGGGTGGGGGGGTGCTGACTCCAGCCACAAGTGGTGGGGGGGGGCGCTGACTGAAGCCGAGGCTGGTGAGGGGAGCCACTGACTCCAGGGATGGGGGAATGGTGACTCCAGCCGTGGGGGTGGTGGTGGTTGTTGACTCCAGCCGCGGGGGGGCGGGGGGGTGCTGACTCCAACCGCGGGTGGTGTGGGAGCCACTGACTCCAGGGGCGGGGGGTGCTGACTCCAGACGCGGGGGGTGATGGTGGCCGCTGACTCCAGCCACGGTGGGGTGCTGACTCCAGCCACAAGTGGTGGGGGGGCCGCTGACTGAAGCCGAGGCTGGTGGGGGGGAGCCACTGACTCCAGGGATGGGGGAATGCTGACTCCAGCCGTGGGGGGTGGTGGTGGTTGCTGACTCCAGCCGCGGGGGGCGGGGGGGCCGCTGACTCCAACCGCGGGTGGTGGGGGAGCCACTGACTCCAGGGGCGGGGGGTGCTGACTCCAGACGTGGGGGGTGGGGGTGGCCGCTAACTCCAGCCGCGAGTGGTGGGGGGGAGCCACTGGCTCCAGGGGCAGGGGTGGTGCATACTCCAGCCACGGATGGTGTGGGGGGCCGCTGACTCCAACCGCGGGTGGTGGGGGGAGCCACTGACTCCAGGGGTGGGCGGGGTGCTGACTCCAGCCGCGGGGGGTGGGGGGGCCGCTGACTCAAGCCGCAGGGGGCGGGGGGCCGCTGACTCCAGACGTGGGTGGTGGGGGGGGCTGTTCCAGCCCCGGGTCGTGGGGGCACCCGCTGACTGCAGCCCCTGCCTTGCTTTAGCTGGATGTGTGGAGGGCACACATCCAGCTGAAATGCATCACTGCTCAGAGAGGACGCTGTATGACGTGGGCGCCGGGGAGGGTGAGTAAAATGTTTTTTTTTTTTTCTTTTTGCAGTAGACAAATATACTAGGAGACACCCAGGAAAGGCACATATACACAAGAAGGAGCAGATATATACCAGGAAGGGGACAAAAACCAGGATGGGGACATATATACCAGAATGTGCCCAGGAGGGGAATATATATACATCAGGAGGAGCCTAGGATGGGGATATATATGCTGGGAAAGGGACAAATAAACCAGGATGGGAACATATATACCAGGAGGAGGACATATATACCAAGAAGGGGGCAGAAACCAGGATGGGGACATATATATCAGAATGTGCCCAGGAGTGGGATATACATACCTGGAGGTGCCCAGGATTGGACATCTATACCAGGATAGGGACAAATAAATTGGGATGGGGACATGCATACCAGGAGGGTCCCTGGATGGGGACATATATACCTGGAAGAGGACATTTATGCTAGGAAGGGAACAATAAACCAGAATGGGGACATGCATACCAGGAAGGTCTGCATCCTGGGCAGACATATATACCAGGATTTGGACATATATACCAGGAGGATATTTTACAGAGAGACAATGTGTGTGGGGGGATAGTATACAGAGGGGTAGTGTGTTTGGGGTTATATACAGAGGAGCATTGTGTGTGTGTGAGGATATATATAAAGAGGGGCAGCTTGTGTGCGGGATAGTGTACAAAGGGGTAGCGTACATGAGGGATATTACACAGAGGGTCATTGTGTGTATATTTTACAGAGTTGCAGTGTGTGGGGGATATATAGAGGGGCAGTGTGTGTGTGTGGAGGATGCTACACAGAGGAGCAGTGTGTGGGATATTATACAAATGGGCAGTTTGTGTTGGTATTTGCAGAGGAGCAGTGTTCGTGTGGGGACATCATACAGAGGAGCAGTGTGTGGAGGGGGATATATTGAGGAGCAATGTTTGTGGGGAGATATTATACAGAGGAGCAGTGTGTGGGAGAATATTATACAGAGGAGCAGTATGTGTGGGAGGATATTATACAGAGGAACAGTGTGTGGGGGCTATTATATTGATAGTGTGTGTGGGGTATACTAAACAGAGGAGCAGTGTGTGAGGGGATATTATACAGAGGAGCAGTGTGTATGTGGGAATATTATACAGAAGACCAGTGTGTGGAGGAGTATTATGCAGAGGGGCATTGTGTGTGTGGGATATTATACAGAGAAGCAGTGTGTGGGGGGATATTATACTGAGGAGCAGTGTGTAAGGGGATATTATACTGAGGAGCAGTGTGTGTGTGGGGGGATAGTATACTGAGGTGCAGTGTGTGTGTGGGGGATAGTGCACTGAGGTGTAGTGTGTGTGTGGGGATATTATACAGATGAGCAGTGTGGGGGGATATTATACAGAGGTGCAGTGTGTGGGGGATATTACACTGAGGAGCAGTGTGTTTGGGGGATATTATACAGAGGAGCAGTTTGTGTGTGAATATTATACACAGGGGCATTGTGTGGGTATATTCTACTGAGGGGCAGTGTTTGTGGGGGATAATATACATGGGGCAGTGTGTGTGGGAGAGATATTATACAGAGGAGCAGTGTGTGTGTGTGGGATATCATACAGAGGGGCAGTGTGTGGGGATATTATACACAGGGATATCGTGTGGGGGTACACTGAGGGGCAGTGTGTGGGGGAATATTATAAATAGGGGCAGTGTGGGACAGAGATTATGGAAAGGGGCGGTGTAGAGAGTATATTATGGAGAGGGGAGGTGTAGGGGGTGTATTATTAATTTTCTAAGGGAAATGCTTTATTTTCGGGAACAACTTCAAAGGTGCTAAACGCTTTTGGCCATAACTGTGTGTGTCATATATATATACATACAAACACACATACGTTTTTCCAAGAATGGTAGTGAGTGTGGAGGGCTTGAGGGGTGGAGTCGGAGCTGGGGTGGGGTGTAATATCCATGGATACAGCATAAATGGTTGAAATCGGAGGACCTCTGAAAAATGAGATCAGACGTGGTGGATTTGAAGTGCAGATTCTCCAGCACAAATTTGTAATTTATTGTACATTTGAAGAGATCAATTTTCTTAGGATATAAAAAAATGGCCTCCTGTCCTCGTTTGTTTCCTGGGAAACTGGGTAAAAAATCAGTAGGGGGAGCACCAAAGGGCAGTTTTGCACAGGGCGCCATTCAGGCTAAGGCCGGCCCTGGTTGTAGGTCCCCTTACCTCTAGGGCCCCTGTGCACCTGCACAGGCTGCACTAATGATATGTCCACCCCTGGTACAGTGCATTTTCTCTTGTTACCCTAAATAAAAAAAAACTATTTAAAATAGTTTTCCATCACATATTGGGTATCAGCGTATTCAGGAGAAGTTTGCACAACAAATTGTATGGTCCTGTATTTCTCCTGTTACATTTGGGAAAATGAAAAACTTTTTTTGTGGGAAAAAAAATTGATTTTTGATTTTTTTTTTATTTTTACTGCTAAACGTTTAAAAATTCACTACACATCCAGATAAATTATTTGAGGTGTGCAATTTCCAACATGGGACCATTGCACTGTTTAGGCACATAACTAGCTCTGCAAACACAACATGGCATCTGCTATCGATGACAGCTAATTCTGCATTTCAAACGTTGAATGGTATTCCTTCCTTCCCATTTGAGCCCTGCCATGCTCCCAAACAATAGTTTTCCACCACATATATAAAAGTGCCCAATTTTGGGCTAAAATAACATTGTTGTGGGAAAAAGGAAAAACTTCACTTTTTCCTTCCACATTGCTTTAGTTCCCGTGAAGTACCTGAAGGGTTAATAAACTTCTTGAATATGGATTTGAATAGTGTGAGGGGCACAGTTTTTAGAATGGTGTCACATTTTGGTTATTTTCTGTAAAAGTCACTTCACAAGTAATGTAGTCCTTAAAAAAATGATTTCTAAATTTTACTGGAAAAATGAGAAATTGCAGATAAACTTTTAACCCTTTTAATTTCCCAAGAGAAAAAAAAGTTTCAAAATGATGCTGATATAAAGTAGACATGTGGGAAATGTTATTTATTAATGTTATTTATAACTATTTTGTGTGACATATCTCTCTGGTTTAAGGACATAAAAATTTAAAGTTTGAAAATTGTGAAATTTTCACCAAATGTCCAATATTTTTACAAATAAATGCAAAAAATATCATCCTAAATTTACCACTAAGATGAAGTACAATATGTCATGGCAAAAATAGTTTCAGAATCATTGGGATCCGTTGAAGCTTTAGAAAAACCACAAAGAACTATATAAAAAAAACACCAAAAAGGAGCCAAGACAAATGATATGTGCACATACAGAATGTGGTGAGCCTTCCTCATAAAGATGGCTGCAGCCGAGGTGCAAGATGCTGATGTCACAGCCACTCAACCTCCACACTAGAGGGGAGGGGCGGCTGCTTAGCATAAGACATGCACACTAATAAGGCTTGCACTGGGAGCCCATCATATAATGAGTAAAATGCACAGTGTCTGAACTGTAACCTGCGTCATTTATAGGCCTTAATTCAGACACTGTGCGTCTTGTGTATCCGTGCGAGATGCACCTATATAGTGCTGTTTAGTCCGCCTGACCTGGGTTTCTGGCGTCATTAATAGGTTACAGTTCAGACACTGTGCATTTCACTCATTATATGATGGGCTCCCAGTGCAAGCCTTATTAGTGTGCATGTCTTATGCTAAGCAGCTGCCCCTCCCCCCTAGTGTGGAGGTTGAGTGGCTGTGACATCAGCATATTGCACCTTGGCTGCAGCCATCATTATGAGGTAGGCTCACCACATTCTGTATGTGCACATATCATTTGTCTTGGCTCCTTTTTGGTGTTTTTTTGATATAGTTCTTTGTGGTTTTTCTAACTAATTCAGTGTAGGGACTCGCAAGTGTGAGAATCCTTGACGAACGGATTGCAAGCTTACATATTTTGGGCCAAAATATAAACTAATATCTCACTATTTGAGGTATGACACATTTTATCCATTTTTGCAGGATGTGTGTGGACTTTTTGAATTCAGGTGGTTAAATGGTGAGCCTGTCATGTGTTATGTACTCATATAGTGCTAACTGACCCGCCTGGACCTGGTGTTGTGCATCATTTATAGGCCATTATTCAGACACTGTGCGTCTCGTGTATCCGTGTGAGATGTGTGGCGCCCTGGACAAGCCAGGGGCCACAGAGAACAACACCAACACACCCCACACTCCCGGTCAGGCACACCGAAGTCAGACAAAAACACTTGTTGCCTTCCTCCAGGGGCTGATGTCCACACCAGGGGGTGGGCCAGGTGGTTGGCCCCGCCCACCAATGAGTTCACAGTCCTGGAGGTGGGAAAAGTAGACAGTTTAGTTGTGGAGTCTGAAGTTGGAGGAAGGAAAGTGTGGTAGTGGAGCAACTATCTGACAGCGTCTGGGTGTGTGGCCCGGGCGGTACAGCAAGGTTGGCAGATGGTGGTGACCGTCTGCAGGAGTGGCCTATCGGAGTCTACCGTAAGGACCGTGGATGGGCGGTGGCCCGGCGGTACCGGACCGGTACTCAAAGAGAAGCCAGCACCATCTGGCAGGGGCTTACGGACCCCGGCAAGGCTAGGAGTCACCGTGAATTTGCCAAATTCGTTAGCGAAGGGAACCTCCTGGGTTTCCCAGCAGCCAAGTCCCATAAGAAGGCAACCGTCCAACCGAGAGAGGGAAACACAGTCACCGCCAAGGCTAAAGTTCCCAGGGCCAGAGCCTGCGGGCAAAAGGGGCTCCTCCAGCCCATATCCAAGCTGGGGAGCGGGTTACCGGTGGGAACCCATTGGAACCGTTTACAGTACACAGGTGCAGGGAAAGGCAGTCACCATAAACCTGCCGTGAGAAACAACACCGCAGCCGTCTGTGGGACCCGTCCATCCAGCCGTGTGTTTTACCAAGAACTGTGTCCTCATCATTGGCTGAGTGAGTACCACCGTGCCGTGCGGCACAGCGCTGCCCCTGCGACCCTGCACCTCGCCAGGCCCCGTAACCCGCCTGCCATCCATCCCTACCCCATCACCGGGCCCCGGGACAACCAACCCCCTACCCACGGAGGGGAGAATTAACATCCAGGCTGCTCCCAGTCGTCGCTCCCGGGATCCCCGTCCAGAGCAGTGGTGGTGTCATCAATATCACCACAACCGTGGGTGGCGTCACGGACAATATCCAAATCCCCACCATCCAGTCCCAACCCCTTTTCACTCACGGGCGAGGAGTGCCGCTCGAGTCCCCAGGATCTGGCCCACTGCTCGAGCCACCACCGAGCAGCCGCTGCTGCCGCGGCCGGACCCGAGCAGTGGGAGAACGCAGCGTCCCCTCCTCCACCCGCGACAACTTGGCGTCACGAACAGGATCCTACCGTTCTACCAACTGGTGGAAGTGCGCCTTGTGTGACCGCCGGAGGTGTCCGGCCGAAAAATTTGTGAAGCCACCATCTTGGGCGCGAAGAATTCCCGCTCGAGCGTCTCCTTGAGTAGTGGAGGCGCGAAGGCCAAAATCCCGTCCCTGTGGAGGAGGAGCCGGAAAGAGACTAAGGGGGACTGATGGCGTCTGGCCGCATGTAGCCGCGGCTGTGGAAGCAGAGACGCCAGGACTCTGCGGCGATTCTGGGTTCCTGGAAGACCTCATTGCCAAGATGCACAGTCCGACTACCAGCAATGACGCTTCCGCGCCCGGCACGGTGATATGGCTGAGAGACCGGACCGCCCCGCTGAGTAACCGTCTGCAAGCCCACATGCAACTCCTCCTGGAGGAGTGGGAGACCGACATGGCGGACGTGGTGGCTGCTATGCGGAGAGCGAGGTGGAAGAGGATTTGGAAGGGAGGGTGAGTAACCCACGCCCCTGTACCCCTAGTGGGTCGGTCATCGCGGCCGAGGGACCCGGTCCATTCCCGCTCGCCCTGCCTCCTCCCCCACTACCCGTGTTAGCTGCTGCCGCCCCGCCACTAGGCCCGCTACCCGTTCAACCGGTAGTGATACCCTGCCAATCCGCCTCGGCGGACCGACTGGCTGCAGACACGTGGAGCCGGCCTGAATCACCCCTGTGGGAACCGCCAGGATCGCAGACCCTTAGTGAAGACGTATCAGAGGCCCCAGCCAGGATGGCACCAGGCGCTGTGCCCGAGCCCGGGACCGTGGAGTGGATGAAGGCCAGAATAATAGAGTTCAACCAATGCCAGCAGAACCAGATATGCCTCATGATGGAGCAGTGGACCAATGAGGTGGAGATGCTGATTGCGACTGCCCCGATGTACGGGATGGGAACAGATGTGACGGAGCCGACAGGTGACCCACGTCCCTATGTCCTACCAGGACCGGCCACTGCGGCTGAGGGGCCCGGCCCAGTCTCGACGCACGCATCGCCCTTACCATTACTTATGGGGCGCCTCAGCGTGAACCCACCTGACCTACTGCCCCACACTACCGCAGAAGAATCTGATGTGCTGGATACTGGGAGCCGGGAGGCTGCGGCAGCTGGCGGCAACCCACCTGATGCAGAGACAAGTGATAGTGACTCCAACTCCAGTGCTGAGCCCACCCCTGGAAGTGAAGCGGCAAGTGAACGTCTCCGCTACGTGGGAGAACCGGTGGTTTATTACACCCCGTGCAATGGTGGAAACGGATACCGGGCACCCCTTTCACAGCAGGCCTGTCACTGCATGTTTGATATGCTGGTGGCGAAGGATGAGGCCAACGCCGAAGAATCCGAGTGATGGCAGCGGAGTACCGTTGCAGTTGTTCCCCATTGGGACCACCAGAGTGCCGTTTAAAGTTTTGAAAATGAATAAAAAGAAAGAATTAACAGAAGAAAGTTACCTGATTGCCAGCTTGATTAGAACCGATCGTTGCCGGCAACTGGTCCCCGTTGGGACCCCCTTTTCAAATTATGCGTAGAAACTACTACGAACAGGCCCGAGAACTAGCAGGGCAACCACAAACTTGTGGCATGTAAATAAAAATGTTTTATGGCTTTCACCGTTACCGCCTCTGGAGAGGCAGATTGGAGGAAGGGTCCGCAGTGGAGCAGGCTGGGGCCCAGCCACCACCGGAACCGGTGGCGATCCTCTGGGGGTTTCAGGGGTTTCCCATGGACGTGGGTCCCCTGAAAAGGACAGAACCCGCTCGGGCAACTTGTTCTGGACTGGGGTCAAGGGGTGCTGCCCATTTGCTTAGGTGCAGCATCAGGGCCAGGTTGCTTGGGTGGGAGAGAGCGGAAGCCGTAACCGTTTGCAACGTTTAAAGTAAGAGTACCTCCCGATGTGGGAAGATGTTATTTTACTTGTAATCACTGTTTTACCGTTATCTTTTTCAGTTGTGAAAATAAAACCGGTGATGGACGGGCAGCCCGCGGACGGTCTGCATTTTACTAAGGGGGAATGTGGCGCCCTGGACAAGCCAGGGGCCATAGAGAACAACACCAACACACCCCACACTCCCGATCAGGCACACCGAAGTCAGACAAAAACCCTTGTTGCCTTCCTCCTAGTGCTGATGTCCACACCAGGGGGTGGGCCAGGTGGTTGGCCCCGCCCACCGAGGAGTTCACAGTCCTGGAGGCGGGAAAAGTAGACAGTTTAGTTGTGGAGTCTGAAGTTGGAGGAAGGAAAGTGTGGTAGTGGAGCAACTATCTGACAGCGTCTGGGTGTGTGGCCCGGGCGGTACAGCAAGGTTGGCAGACGGTGGTGACCGTCTGCAGGAGTGGCCTATCGGAGTCTACCGTAAGGACCGTGGACGGGCGGTGGCCCGGCGGTACCGGACTGGTACGCAAAGAGAAGCCAGCACCATCTGGCAGGGGCTTACGGACCCCGGCAAGGCTAGGAGTCGCCGTGAATTTGCCAAATTCGTTAGCGAAGGGAACCTCCTGGGTTTCCCAGCAGCCAAGTCCCGTGAGAAGGCAACCGTCCAACCGAGAGAGGGAAACACAGTCACCGCCAAGGCTAAAGTTCCCAGGGCCAGAGCCTGCGGGCAAAAGGGGCTCCTCCAGCCCATATCCAAGCTGGGGAGCGGGTTACCGTTTACAGTACACAGGTGCAGGGAAAGGCAGTCACCATCAACCTGCCGGGAGAAACAACACCGCAGCCGTCTGTGGGACCCGTCCATCCAGCTGTGTGTTTTACCGAGAACTGTGTCCTCATCATTGGCTGAGTGAGTACCACCGTGCCGTGCGGCACAGCGCTGCCCCTGCACCTCGCCAGGCCCTGTTACCCGCCTGCCATCCATCCCTACCCCATCACCGGGCCCCGGGACAACCAACCCCCTACCCACGGAGGGGAGAATTAACATCCAGGCTGCTCCCAGTCATCGCTCCCGGGATCCCCGTCCAGAGCAGCGGTGGTGTCACCAATATCACCACAACCGTGGGTGGCGTCACGGACAATATCCAAATATCAACCATCCAGTCCCAACCCCTTTTCACTCATGGTCGAGGAGCGCCGCTCGAGTCCCCGGGATCCGGCCCACTGCTCGAGCCACCACCGAGCAGCCGCAGCCGCAGTAGCCGCGGCCGGACCCGAGCAGTGGGAGAGCGCAGCGTCCCCTCCTCCGCCCGCGACAGATGCACCTATATAGTGCTGTTTAGCCCGCCTGACCTGGGTTTCTGGCGTCATTTATAGGTTACAGTTCAGACACTGTGCATTTCACTCATTATATGATGGGCTCCCAGTGCAAATGTGTCGCCCGGGGACCAGGGGTACTCAGATCCGGGCCACGGGGTCACTTCTGTGGGTATCACGGTGGCGTGGCCCGGTCTGTGATCCCAGGTTCCACAGTAAAAGGGGGTTTGGTAAGGGAGATTGTCCGTGATGCCACCCACGGTTGTGGTGATTGTGGACACCACCGCTGCGATGAAGGTGCGGGACTCCCGGGAACGGTGTTGGGATGCAGCTTAGGATGTTAACCCCTCCTTGGGTAGGGGCAGTTGGTCCCGGGGCCCGTTCGGGGATAAGCAGGGAGCAGGGCGCAGTGCTGCGGTGCGGTGCCTGAAGGCACGGGCATACTCACAAGTAGTTCACACAGAGTCACTGGTAACTAGGAATTGCCGGTGTCCGCAGCCTTCGGTACGGGGTGTTAGTGTCCCACACACGGTGCAGCAGCTCCTGTTGTTCTTTCCCTGCAGCCAGGTGCCTCTCTCTCCACTCTCTTCCTCTTTCTCCTCAGCCGGGAACGGGGAATCCACTCCCCTGCAGTGATCCGGGTCACCCTAGGTACCGTCGGGCCACTACCCTGCTCCGACTATCTCTGGCCCCTTCCTCACTGCAGCCTGTCCCGGCCCTTTCGGAGCACGCTTCACTATCAGCCTGGGAGCTACAACTCCAGACTCCTCTTCTTTCTGTCTCTCCAAACACTCTGCTCCAGCCCCTCCCCTCTGCTCTGCTTTTTCTCTTACCCTGGGGGATGTGGTTTGTCCTGCTGCACTGGTGTGAGATCAGATTACCAAGGAGGATTAACTCTTTCTGTGACAACCTGGCTTTGCCAGGGCGTCACACACCCCCTTGGTAAAACACGGCCCGTCCTCGGGCCGTCTGGCCACCAACATTTATTAAAACTGGAAAAATCAACACATTACAATCATACATCTTCCCACATCGGGAGGTACGTTTTCTAAAACTTTAAACCGTTCTGCCACCCCACACCTGCGGAGCAGATGGCCTCCTCCTGAACTTGAGGGCATTCAACAGGGGTGACAGTCCATAAACAGTCAACTTTTTAACTTGTGGGTAGCCGTCCATGCTCCACTACCGCTGCCGCCACTCCCAGTACGGGGCACGGGTTCCGTGCTCTACCTCCTGCTCAGAAGCCAGGCCCACTTGGATGCCCTCGGCGCCGGCTACAACTGGCCTCGCTAACTGCCGAGGGCTCCATCTCTCACTGGCCTGCTCCTCCTCTCTGCAGGTGCACTCCGGCTGCTCCACAGCCGTGACAGGGTACCTGGGAGCGGCTGGCGCCACATTTGGGGCAGACTTCCAATCGGGTGCCACCTCCGTTGCGGCCGGGCGAACTGCCGGAGCCGACGTCATCACCGTGGCGGCTGGGCGGACTGCCGGAGCCGGGTAAGATGTCATCGGGGTTGCGGCTACTGCTTGTCCAGGAACGGAATTAGGCAAAGTCCTGGCGTCCCTGCCTTTACAGTCCTGGTCACATAAACTGCGGTTCCTTCCTCCTGCTCCCCCTTGGTACTCGGGAGCAGTCCTTCCAGCAACTTTTAAAGTTTTTTCTTTTGCTTCCGGTCCTCCGGAGCTTCACTTCCGCCCGCGTTCTCAGGGGGCGGAGCCTCTTTTTCGCGCCCACCGCTTGGGGAAGAAGGCGCTGGGCGGGAGGTTTTCGCCCCCAAAATGGCGGCAAAGATGGCGACTTTCAAAATTTTTGCAGCGGATCACCGCTGACAGTCCAGAATAAGGCGCACTTCTTCCAGGTAACTGGATGGGTTCGATCCTGTTCGTGACGCCACATGTGTCGCCCGGTGACCAGGGGTACTCAGATCCGGGCCACGGGGTCACTTCTGTGGGTATCACGGTGGCGTGACCCGGTCTGTGATCCCAGGCTCTACAGTAAAAGGGGGTTTGGTAAGGGAGATTGTCCGTGACGCCACCCACAGTTGTGGTGATTGTGGACACCACCGCTGCGATGAAGGTGCGGGACTCCCGGGAACGGTGTTGGGATGCAGCTTAGGATGTTAACCCCTCCGTGGGTAGGGGCAGTTGGTCCCGGGGCCCGTTCGGGGATAAGCAGGGAGCAGGGCGCAGTGCTGCGGTGCGGTGCCTGAAGGCACGGGCATACTCACAAGTAGTTCACACAGAGTCACTGGTAACTAGGAATTGCCGGTGTCCGCAGCCTTCGGTACGGGGTGTTAGTGTCCCACACACGGTGCAGCAGCTCCTGTTGTTCTTTCCCTGCAGCCAGGTGCCTCTCTCTCCACTCTCTTCCTCTTTCTCCTCAGCCGGGAACGGGGAATCCACTCCCCTGCAGTGATCCGGGTCACCCTAGGTACCGTCGGGCCACTACCCTGCTCCGGCTACCTCTGGCCCCTTCCTCACTGCAGCCTGTCCCGGCCCTTTCGGAGCACGCTTCACTATCAGCCTGTGAGCTACAACTCCAGACTCCTCTTCTTTCTGTCTCTCCAAAAACTCTGCTCCAGCCCCTCCCCTCTGCTCTGCTTTTTCTCTTACCCTGGGGGATGTGGTTTGTCCTGCTGTACTGGTGTGAGATCAGATTACCAAGGAGGATTAACTCTTTCTGTGACAACCTGGCTTTGCCAGGGCGTCACACAAGCCTTATTGGTGTGCATGTCTTATGCTAAGCAGCCGCCCCTCCCCTCTAGTGTGGAGGTTGAGTGGCTGTGACATCAGCATCTTGCACCTCGGCTGCAGCCATCTTTATGAGGAAGGCTCACCACATTCTGTATGTGCACATATCATTTGTCTTGGCTCCTTTTTGGTGTTTTTTTAATATAGTTGTTTGTGGTTTTTCTAACTAATTCAGTGTAGGGACTCGCAAGTGTGAGAATCCTTGACGAACGGATTGCGAGTTTACATATTTTGGGCCAAAATATAAACTAATATCTCACTATTTGAGGTATGGCACATTTTATCCATTTTTGCAGGATGTGTGTGGACCTTTTGAATTCAGGTGGTTAAATGGTGAGCCTGTCATGTGTTATGTACTCATATAGTGCTAACTGACCCGCCTGGACCTGGTGTTATGCGTCATTTATAGGCCTTAATTCAGACACTGTGCATCTCGTGTATCCGTGCGAGATGCACCTATATAGTGCTCTTTAGCCCGCCTGACCTGGGTTTCTGGCGTCATTTATAGGTCACAGTTCAGACACTGTGCATTTCACTCATTATATGATGGGCTCCCAGTGCAAGCCTTATTAGTGTGCATGTCTTATGCTAAGCAGCCGTCCCTCCCCTTTAGTATGGAGGTTGAGTGGCTGTGACATCAGCATCTTGCACCTTGGCTGCAGCCATCTTTATGAGGTAGGCTCACCACATTCTGTATGTGCACATATCATCCGTTGAAGCTTTCCAGAGTTATAACCTCATGAAGTGACACTAGTTATAATTGAAAAATGTGCCCTATCAGGAAGGTGAAAACAGGTTTTGTGTTAAATTTATGTATACAAAATGTATTTTCTATGGCTGTATTTATTAAAAAACAAAATGAGCAATCTTGCAATTATCTCTCTGTCCATAGGGGCTTTTTGAGACTCATACTTCTTGAGCTTTTGTCATGTACCCGGGGCAGCTGCACTGCCCGTGACTCACCGCTACGGTTCCCGTGCGCCCTGCTCACAGCCACTGTGCCCACTCTCCTCCAGCAGTGCCGCCTGCGCTCCTGCTCGCCGATCCCATCATCATGCCCTGCTCCCCGCTTGGTATCCTGCGCACCTGCATTATGCCTCCTCCACTTTGTGTCTCCAGCTCTGGCGTCTGGGTCTTGGTGTTCGTGCCTGTGCACTAGGGCGCGGGCGCATGCTCTCACCTTTTCTTAAAGGGCAACACCATTTATCCGGATATTGCTGCTGACAGGTACTGGGTACTTAAGACTTCCTTTTCCTTTGGGTGGTGCTTGTTCAATGTGTCCCTGTAGCCTTGTCTCTGTGCTAGTTGTTCAGGCCCCTCTGTGCTTCAATTAACTCTGTCTCTGCCAGCAGATTCTGAGTGCCCATCTGAGTACGTCCGTACTTTTGTCTTTTCTGGTCACTTCCTGTAACGGCCAGCTGCGGACTCCTCCTGATTCCATCAGCCTGCACCTGTCTTCAGTCCTGTCTTCACGTTGATCACGCCAGTCTGCATCTGTCTCGAGTTACTTGCGGCTTCTACCGTGGACCTGAATAGGACACTACCCATTGTACCCTGCTAATGCCGGCTGCTGTGCATTTAGGCTTTCTGAGGTTGCGCCCGACAGTCCCTGTATAGGGGTTAGCTCGCGGTTGCCCCCTCGGGGGAGTCCGGTGCACAGTCCTGTGGGTCCCTTCCTGGATTGACATTACATATTTCAAAAAGAGTTTTCACAAGATTTTGTATCTTCAGAGGCAGGGTTAAAATGAGCAGTAACACCTCCCTACACAGCTGATAACACAGAATCCACCAATCACAATAGGCAGTCACCGCTGATTCTGATCACCTCCCTTCACAATGACTTTTGCACATGCTTATCAGATGCTTCAATACAAAAGATTGGGTCAGGATCTGTTCTCTGAGACTAATATCGTGTTGCTTCTTGACAAGTACGATGCAAGTAAGGAAAGCATATTAAGAGGGCTCACAGGCTAATGTGCTCCATACCTGACAGGTAATGGCTGCATATCACAGGTAGGATCTGCCTCTAGCAGCCACTGGTGGAGCAAAGGTGTGACTGTTGACCTGGTAAATATCACGGTTAATTTTTGACAATAACATTACCAGTATGCCGGCTTGGAGCCATGTCATTCTGTGCACCATTAGCTTCTCCTCGATGTGATCTTGGGGCTCCGAAGATTTGCTATGGCAACTGGGAGTCTGTTGAAGACAACTGTGCCTGCCATCATGGAGCTCCGTTGAAACAGTTATAGGACTAAAAAATACACAAAAAAGGAAAAAAGAGGGTTTAAAAAAAACAACAAAAAAAACCATGAAAAATATTAAAAAACATAAAAATTCAAATAACCACCATTTCCTCCCATTAAAAATAAAGATATTAAAAAATAAAAAAAACGTGATATTACCACATCAATAAGAGTCTAATCTATCAAAATATAAAATTAATTTTTTTTGCAATCATACTTCTTTTGCTATGGTTTTGTATAAAATTTTGTAAAATCAATAAAAATTGTTTGGAGAAAATATAAAATTAATTATATCTGTAAACTCCATAATGAGAAAAAAAATTATACCACCAAAATTTAATTTCTTTTGGTCACCGCAACATTGAAAAAAATGCAGTAAGAGGCACCTAAATATCTATTCTACAATGGTATAAAAAAACATCTTGCCCATCACAAAATAAGCCCTAATACCACCACATTGGCCGAAAAATAAAACACTACAGGTCTCGGAAAATGGTGACACATCTAAAAACATTTGTCTACATGAAAATTCACAGAAATATGCATTCTGGAGCATATGTGTTATGGCTCCACCCTTTGGTTTGAACCAGTAAGTTCTAATTGCTGGTCAGTTACCCTGTTGCTCGGACCACAGTTTGTTTTTTGGTGGTCCAACTGCTGAAAGATCTCTTGTCTTTCTTTCTTATGTTTTGCCTTCCTGTTTCTCTTCTATTCAGGTGTGTGCACTTTCTCATTTGGTTTACCCAATCACATTTTGGGAAGAGCTATTTATACTCACTTCTCACATGTCTGTCTCACATGAGCTGGCTATATTTCTGGATTGATGATTGTCTGGAGTCCCAGCTCCTTGGTTAAGGTTTTCTTTACTGATACATTGCTATTGCTGGAAGTTTATTTGTGTGAATCCCTTCCCAGTTATGTCCTATTTGGTTCATTTAGATTCGAGAGAGTTTCCACATATTCTGTTATTCTTTTTGCATTCCTTTATTCCATCATTCTTGTATGACTGTGTTTGCACACCTCACATTGAAACAAAAAAAAAACAGATTTAAACAATAGATCATTTTCTGATTATGGCTTCACTTTAAGAAGGGATTTGTCCAATATTGATCAACCCTTTTCACCATCTTTAGAGATCCCATTCCTATGAATTATACTTATTTGACTAAACACACATCTTCCATATAGGGGGGGATATATCATTGGTGCAATCTGTGCAGCCAAACATGGGCCTGACTCACCCACCCCAGGGCTATGGGACACCCGGTGCCGGGCCGGACTAGTTCGGGGGTCGACAGTGGTGGCGGGGCCCGACTCCGTGGCCCTGGTGGGTGTCAATTAAATATGGCTGGTGAATTGGGGGTGAATAAAGTTTGTGTTCGTGACGCCACCTGTGGTTTGCGGCTATTAAGCCGCCGCTGCTGTATGAGGCCTCCGGGGTGATGGAATGGCAGCAATGATTGTACTGCTCCCCACAGGTGGAGCAATACCCCGGGGCACAGTTGGTGCTTATTAGTGTCTATGCAGAGAAATAACTGAGGCAACACCAGGGGTGCAGTTTCAAGGTCTTTACTCACAGTTCTTGTCAAGGCCTGCAGGAGCCTTTGGACTGCTGGGACCACCGTCAGGGACCTCCGCCGATCCCGGGTAGATCTGGGGGTTGATGCCAGTGCACCCCTCTAATTGTGTCCTTTCTCAGCTGACTTCACTGGCCACCAGCTCTGAAGCTATCTGTGGCCCTGGAATCCCTTCGTTCCCTGCTTGGTGTCACCTGGACCCTCCGAGTCCCAGGGTCTTCACCAGGAAGCGTCACTTTCTTCTTTCTTTAGCTCCTGCCTGACTAGAGCTCTTCTTCTACTCTCTGTTTCTCTCCTTCTCTGTTGCTTTATTTCTCTGTTGCGGACACTCTGAACTCACAGAGCTCCTTTCTCTTTCACAGCTACATGCTGGCTCCTCACTCTCTCACTCTCTGAGGTAAACTGAAACTCTGACCTTCCTCTCTGCTCTACACTCGGCTGGCTCTTCCCACCCCCCGGTTGCTAAGCTACCACCCTATGGGAGCAGGGATGGGTCTTACGTCTCCTCCCAGCATGCAGCATGGGAGGGTTTCTGCCACTGTCCCTGGTCCCAGTGTGTGCCTAGCAATGGGTGTAGTGCAGTTTTACCTGTGAACTGGCATGTACCCCTTTTCTTACCCAGGATGGGACATCACACCTCTGACTGGGGTGCAATGTCTCTGTGGCGACGGAAGCCTCAGGGGCGCCACAGGCCCAAGAGGTAAATAGGTCCATTTTTATCTCCAAAGCAGGTGAAATTGTGCATTATGATGAAATATTGGATTGCAAAGGGCCCACATATTCTTGTTGCACAGGGGCCTTCTCCTGTCAGGGTCCCCTAGAGCTTCCAAAGTATTGTTGTACCTGTGTAATACAAAGAATAAAGGCTACTTTACACGCTGCGATATCGGTCCCGATATCGCTAGCGTGGGTACCCGCCCCCATCTGTTGCGCGACACGGGCAAATCGCTGCCCGTGCCGCACAAAATCGCCCAGACCCGTCACACATACTTACTGCCCGGCGACATCGCTGTGACCGGCGAACCGTCTCCTTTCTAAGGGGGCGGTCCGTGCGGCATCACAGCGACGTCACTGAGCGGCCGCCCAATAGCAGCGGAGGGGCTGAGCTGAGCGGGACGTAACATCCCGGCCACCTCCTTCCTACCGCATAGCGGCCGGGAGGCACGTAAGGAGAGGTTCCTCGTTCCTGCGGTGTCACACGTAGCGATGTGTGCTGCCGCAGGAGCGACAAACTACATCGTTACTGCTGCAGTAACGATAATCGAGAATGGACCCCCAAATAGCAACAGAAAGAGAAGATAAAAACTCCTCCAAAAATTTAATATACTCACAGCAAAAAAGAGGGCAACCAGTCCAGTTAGCCCAGGCCAACACATCTAATGCACCAACAGGATGCAGACAAACCTCTCAACATGATGGACACTTCACAGGTGCAAGGTAAATTGCACACTAGTGGCGCGCATAGGGCACTGTTCACACTCGTATGCGCATGGTATCCAGCCAGCAACCTATTATCACGCCCTTACTATTAGGTTAGGCGGGTTACCCGGACACTACTCACTGCAGCACACAAGGGACAGAGACTCCACTATGCACGGCCGTATTAAGAGGCCCGGCTGCACCCCGTGTTAAAACAAGGTGCAAAAAATATATTTCAAATATATATGAGGTATTAGTTAGTAAATTGGCCAATGTACATAAGCCCACAATCCTCATCATGGATCCTCATGCTTGTGGGTCCCTACACTAATAAATATCAAAAAATAGCAACAGAAAGAGGAGATAAAAACTCCTCCAAAAATTTAATATACTCACAGCAAAAAAGAGGGCAACCAGTCCAGTTAGCCCAGGCCAACACATCTAAGGCTAAGTTCACATTTCCGCTAAAATCTATCAGTCACAATCCGCTGCTCTTGTAAACACCGGAATCCGTTTAGCGGATTCCGCTGCTCCCATAGACTTGTATGAGCAGCGGATTGTGACTGATGATGCTGCGTTGCACCCTCCGCCCGACTGATCAGTCGTGGAACGACTGACCGCCGGGCGGGAGGAACGCAGCATGTAACGTTTTTTGAGCAGCGAGATCCGTCGGATTTCGCTGCGCATGCTCTCTGGCTCCCTGCACACGTCACCAGCTTTGGTTGGTTACCCGATATTTACCCTGGTTACGGTGCAAGGAGCCAGCGCTAAGCGGTGTAGGCCCGTAACCAAGGTAAATATCGGGTAACCAAGGTAAACATCGGGTGCTTTGCTACCCGATATTTAGGCTGGTTACGTGTGCATGGAGGCCGACACTTCCCCGCTCTGCCCCGCCCCCTCCCGCACTCCGCACATGTATGTACACACACACACACACACCTGTCCCCAGCCATGCAGACAAGCACTGACACCCTCGTCTGGCCCCGCTCCCTGCTCGGCTCCGCCCCCTCCCGCACTTTGCATGTGCACACACACATACATACATACATACATACATGCACATACACACACTCACTCACACATACACTCACCTGTCCCCAGCCATGCAGACCGCAGCACTTCCACTGACATCCTCAGCGCCTGGCCCCGCCCCCCGCTCGGCTCCGCCCCCTCCCGCACTTTGCATGTGCACACACATACATACATACATACATACATACATGCACATACACACACTCACTCACAGATACACTCACCTGTCCCCAGCCATGCAGACCGCAGCACTTCCACTGACATCCTCAGCGCCTGGCCCCGCCCCCCGCTCGGCTCTGCCCCAGAACTCCGCCCCCCGCACACAACGGAATCCGACAAAGAATTCTGTTCTTTGTCATCCGTTGTACAGCGTTGAACAGCGCATCTGTCACATGCGTCAAGCGACGCATGTGACTGATACAAATCAACGGAAATGTGAACTTAGCCTAATGTACCAACAGGATGCAGACAAACCTCTCAACATGATGGACACTTCACAGGTGCAAGGTAAATTGCACACTAGTGGCGCGCATAGGGCACTGTTCACACTCGTATGCGCATGGTATCCAGTGTGAGGTATCAACCGGCTGTATTACAAAGGGCCGGTATGTTTTGCAGAAGCGTGGGTGCTCTGCAATGTGAAGCTGGCTGGGACCTGTGGTTCCACAGGATTGCATTACATGCAGAGCCATGGAAGGGTGTGTGATGCTGATTACACACTCCTTACCACCTGTGGGTGTGGCTCCAGGGGTTAAAGCAATCCTGTCTCTGAACCTGGGAGAAGTGTGTCTAGGGCAGTCTAGAGAGAGACTGGCTCTAGATGTCCAGTGTGTGGACTGGAAACAAGTGAGAGCAGAGCCAGGAGCTTTGGGTGTATCAGCCTGCATGGAGGCTGATCACAAGGCTCTGATATTGAGTCTGAGGTGAGTGCAGCCAGGCCAGGACTGTAGGGCCGAATCTCTCCAGGAGGAGAGACAGACAGGGGTCTGCAGAGGGCCCTGGGTGCTGGAAGGAACCTTGGCTAGAGTTGTACGCTGGCAGGAGCCAGAGAGTGGGGAAGTTGCTAAACTTCCATTATGGACTTATTGTTTATGTTTGAGGGCAGTTTATGCTGAGTGTTTTTAATAAACTGCCAGAATTTCTATGAAGAGACTGTGTACGTGTGTTGCTGAAGCTACCTCACACCGCTGCAAGCGAGTGAACCCCCACGTTGCAGGGCGCAACGTTACACCAGCCAGCAACCTATTATCACGCCCTTACTATTAGGTTAGGCGGGTTACCCGGACACTACTCACTGCAGCAGACAACGATGCAAAATCGCTCATCGGTGTCACACGCAGCAACATCGCTAATGCGGCCGGATGTGCGTCACAAATTCCGTGACCCCAACGACTCCACATTAGCGATGTCGCAGCGTGTAAAGCCCCCTTTAGTCCAGAAAGGATGCAATAATTCAATATTAGAATTAGCTGATTTATGTCTCGGCTACTAAGGAATATTAAACTGCAGTGTGATGGCGATGGGTGCAACTTTCCCGGAAAGGGGCATTTTGAGAGACAATTGTCGATTAACTTGAAGGGCTTATCATGGATAGAAATAATGATAACAATGAAAAAGATTTCTGTTGAGCCCTGACTTCCTGAACATCTGCTTTGTATCTTTCACTAGCACAACTACTCTTTCGATAACTATACATAGATTAAAGTAGTGATAGTAGTAGTTAAATTTGTTTAGTGGAAAATAATTCTAGTCAAAATAGTTCCCCTAAAAGGGATTTTTGGTGCTTTTTAACCGGTGGCTTTTTCGTAAGTGTTCCTGGCTGATTTACTGTACCAGGAACCCTGCTGTTGTGGGTCATACTGCTTCTGATCGTACATAAATGACTTATCCTAATCCTCAAATAAGACATCAAAGACCCAAGTACACTGGCACCTTATTGTCATGATTAGTACCGTGTCAGCGTAATGGTAATTGGCCATTGATCTTCAATGTTGATTGATCCAACTGCCGTAAAATCATTATATGCAGCAAGATCAACTAAGGAAAATATTTATTGATACAAAGGACAGAAGCATTATGTATAGACAATGATGATCTTTGTCTAACAGTAAGTGAAGATTGTCTTTAACACTAGAACTACTGGACTCGTGACACCTATATAGAAATACATGGTGCAAAGTAGTCAAAATGACTACCTCAGTAGTTCTAGTGTTAAAAGGAATCTGTCATGTAAAAAAACGCTATTAACCTACAGATATGTGTTTAATCTACAGGTTAATAACAGTCTCTTAATTTTATTCTTCCTTGCAGCCTCAGGCTTTCAGTCATAGGGCCAGGGCCGTCACAGTTTCAGTCACTGCTCTGTGTATAATGAGAGTCAGCTGTAATCACGCCCCTGGCACTGACTGACAGCTGACTCAGCATTGCAAAGTCCTGACTTACAGTACAAAGCCAACTGTAAGTCAGTACCAGGATCGTGGTTACAGCTGCCGCTCACTATGCACAGAGCAGTGACTGAAACTGCGCTGGCCGCACTTCTATGACTGAAAGTCCAAGGCTGCCAGGAGGAATAAAGTTAAAAGGGTGTTTCCATCTCAAACATTCTATCCCAATATGTAGAATGTGTAATAATAAAAATACAGTGGAACCTTGCTTAACGAGAACAATCCGTTCTGGGACTGTGCTTGTTAACCAAGTTATCCGTTTCACCTGAAACGCGTTGTGCTGGTCATGTCATTCTTTGTGTCTGCATGATAAAATAAAGACGTGATTTTTTGCCTGAAGAGCTGGACATCCTCATCTTTTGCATTATTTTGGGCTGTGGCAGTGCCTGTCCGTGCTCCAGGACGAAATCAAGACTGAGCTTTTTCCACGGTGAGCTGATTCATACTATTGAAGTTATCCGTTAGGCAAAGCAAGATTTCCCATAGGAAATCATTGCAATGCAAATGATTCGTTCCACAACGTGTTAAATTTCCCATCCTGGTCCCCTATTCTGTTATTCCACACATACACAAACACGTACAAACTCCCACAAACACACACAAACACACATGCACACACGCACATATTATATGCTCACCTTACCTTCCGTTCCATCGCCGGTCTGCTGGGACTTGCTATTCTCTGGTACGGGGCCGGGCTGTGTATCGCGTTACCATAATGACGAGGGAGGAACTTCCCGGCCAGAGCGCTGACGTCAAAGGCAGAGCCGCTTGCCTCTGATTGGCCAGCGTGCTGCCTTTCAGTAGCGGCGACAGGAAGTTTCTCCCTCGTCGCTATGGATGCCGATACACAGCGTGGACTGGAGTACAGCGGCGAACTACAGGACCCAGGAGGCCGGCGATGAAACGGAAGGTACTCTATATTATGTTATATTATATGCTCACCTTACCTTCCGTTCCATCGCAGCCCTCCTGGGTCTTGTAGTTCGCTGCGAGGACGTCGCGATGCACCCGGGAACTACAAGAACCATGAGACCGGTGGTGAAACGGAAGGTAAGGTGAGCATAATACTGTATGTGTGTGCGTGCGTGTTTGTTTGTGTGTGTTTTGTGCGTACATGTGTGTGTTTGTGTGGACTGCAAGTGTGGGTCAGAGCGCGGTGGATGTACGGAAGTGTGTGCAGTGAGGATTTCACTCGTACAGCAAAGCTTTCTCGTAAAGCGGATTACAAATTTACCAAAAGCTTTGCTTGTTAAGCGAAATTCTCGTTAAGTGGGTTACTCGTTAAGCGAGGTACCACTGTATTAACAAATACCTCCAATTATAAATGTAGTATAGTTCTCCTGATTAGCTACAGTTGAAACCAGAAGTTTACATACACTATTTAAAAAGACACATATGCATTGTTTTCTCACTATCTGATCTGAAATCGGAATACACCTTTCCCGTTTTAGGTCAATTAGGAACCAAAATTATTTATATTTGCCAAATGCCAGAATAATGAGAGACAGAATGTTTTAAGGCATTTCTATTACTTTTTGCAAAGTCAAAAGTCTTGTGTTTCACATTTGAGATGTTCCTGTTAGGCTTCAAAGCTTCTCCCTTTTTCCTCCAAATTTAAAGATGGTCATTATGCCCAAACAGTTAAATTTTAGTTTCGAGAGACCACAGGACATGTCTCCAAAACTTAAGGTCTTTGGGCCTGTGTGCATTTGCAAACATTAATCTGGCTTCCTTATGTTTCTTTTGGAGTAATGGCTTCTTCCTGGCAGAGTGGCCTTTCAGTCCATGTTGATACAGTACTCGTTTCACTGTGGATAATGACACAATAATACCAGCTTCCGCCAGCATCCTCACAATGTCTTTTGATTTTGTTCCTGGGTTGATATGCATATGTCTAACCAAAGAAAAACATGCATATGTGTCTTTTTAGATAGTGTATGTAAACTTCTGGTTTCAGCTGTACATATTGGAATTGGATCTTGGAGATGGGAATACCAATTTAACATATTCCCTGCAGCGGGGGTCATAGTGTAACGGCCACACAGCATCAAAACTCTATTACCCGCAGATTAACAAAATATCTACAGGTTGATAGCATATTTTTAGATGGTGGGTTCCCTTTAATAAAATGTCCATCAGATCTTCAGGAATAGGTTTTATGAAACATCATGTGCAAAGGACCTTTCTAAAACCCACACAAAGAGTGAAATGTTCCATCAATGGTGTACTATACCATTATTATATGATGACATCTGGATCGCTAGGGTTTTTGTTTTTTTTTAAAACACCTTAGACATTGTGAGGCAATATGGCTAGAGTGAAAGATCATTATGTTGACAGATTCCATCATATAGACGTGCTTGCAATTTCTTTCTTTTTTTTTTTTAATCATATTTATTTAGTCTTGCACATAAACATGTCATTTTAATACTAGAGAGAGCTAAATGCCATGAGGAAAAAGGGATACAATTTCAATAGAAGATTAAAATGCACATTTCAATGACTCTGTTTATTATGACAGCATCAAAGCTAAATCGCAAACTGAGTAATATAGCTGAAGTGGAAGAATACAATAATATGCAGGGCTAATGGATAACACAACGTAATGGCAAAGATAATGCTTATACAAGCTATGTTAAGTGGTCTCTGCAGCTTTGAAGGTGGTAAGACACAGTGTGTGCACTGAAACAAAAGCAACTATTAAGTCTCTGTACGCAACGTGTATGCATTCACACAGAAACAATGAATTTGTATTATTCATATAGTTTAATACACAATGCCATTGATAGATTTTATACTGCAAGTTATTGTTTTTGAGCTATATGCACAAATTCATTTTTTAGAGTTAATTAGATAGTGCTGAATTTAAAGCAAAGGAACATAAACATATAAAAAAATAGCATTTTTTCCCTAGAAATTACCATTATAACACTCATTTAATGCTAGGGTTGCAGTTAACTGAGGCATTTTTATCTGACCCTGGCTGTCATCATTTGGGCACCGCTCCTTTGCCGATGCTATCATTTGTTGTAAATATATATTATATAGTCTTAAAAGGTAATAAACTCAGCAAGATTTAACTTTTTCAGAGGATAGATGATAAATTTCTGATCACTAAGAAAGAATTCTCCGGGACTCCCATTGATCCCAAGAAGAAGGCTTTCAAATGTTCCAATGGAATGATGACCGTGAATGCATGCTGCTGCTCCCATTATGGTGTATGATATGGTAAGAGATATCTTATCTTTGGCAATTCCATAGGCAATGAGTAGAGTAATGGTTGAGTTAATTGGTGGGGACTCAGCTGTAGAACCCTCAATAATGAGAAAGGTATCCACTTTTAGTGAATAGGTGATAACTTGCCATGGTGCGGAAACCCCTTTTAAAGCAACTTTTGATGACATAAGTTTGCCAGACCGCTTGAATGGTGGAAGGGGTTACTTTGGATCATCCATATTTTATAAAATGTCACCTTGACAATAGATTGATCACAAAATTTGCCTACTGAAATCAATAGGTTGTCTATTCTGAATTTTAACCTTTGAAGGATATGTCCATCCAGCATTTCAAAGAACCTCCACCCATTAACACCCGTAGAATTTTCATATAACATGTAGGAAAATGGCCCTCAGACTAGAGTCCCTGCGCTGTTTCTCATCTCTAAGTTAGATATGATGGTAATCAGGTCTGAGTCCCTAGAGTGACCCTAATTACTGTCCAAACCCTGATCTTACTCCTCCTCTCCCACACCCTTGGGGTGGGCTGGAAAACACACAGACTAAACGACACGGACAAGGGAGAATGGAAACTCATACACAGCACTCAAACACAAAAGAGAGGACAGTATGTGTACTGGGAAACAATGGAAAAAGGGGGGAAGTAACAAACAACAGGGGAACGCTCACACCACTCAGAAGCGCAGCACGGATCACCATCAACAGGAAAATCACCAAGACCGGGAATCGCTGGAGCTAAAGCTGAAGCTATCATCGGCACATAAAGAAAGGAAGCCTTACTGTAAATAGGGAAGAGACAGCTGCACGAGGCAATTAGCAACCTGAGTTTTCAGGTCCTGCTCATCAGTCTGCAGAAATTAACGCCTACAGAGCTGGAGACGAGTGAACCTGAACCAGCTGATGGCTGGCTCAGGGTGAACAATACAGAAGCCTCAGGTTGCTTCTGAGGCTCTGTGGTATGAACAAAGGTTGACAACGCTATGCCCCCAGGTGTGTTCAAAGCTGAACATCGTATAAGAGAAAATGGTTTAGTTTTCTGAAGAAGATAACTTCTAAGCTTTTAAATGGTTGCAAGTATAAAATAGGAGTAGGTTAGTCAGCAGAGTGTTTACCTCTAACTAATCCGTAACTAATACCTTTACTGAGGTCCCTCCTCAATCTCCAGCTCTCACCAAACTCATTTAGGTTCTTAGTGATTCCATGCCATGTTGTCCAGACCATGCACCTGTCTCACACTGGTTAACTAATCAGTTTGCTGCCAGAGATTAGCAGGACATCATTACTGTGTGCACCACCTTGGGGTTTCCTGAATATTAGTCTGATCAGGATCCTTTTATAAACATAAATACGTTTTTCAAATAGTGGGCATAAACTTTTTAAACATAGTGAAACGGTTTATATTTTTTCTGAATTCTGTAATTGCAACAAAACAATTTTTGGAATCCTGATGTTTATCTACAAGCTTACACGGCCAGCCTTGCGGTTCATGTTACCATTTATTAAAACCAGGATTAAATCCAAACAAGTAGTGGCTTAAAGGGAAATGGTCAAATCTAGGAATACTATTTACCTCTAGATATACAGATAATCTTCAGGTAAATAGCATTTAAATCTTGTGTAGCCAGCTTACTGGAGCAGCTACAGGTAGAAACTGAAGCTATATTTTCCCTGTAGCTGCTTCCATTCAATTAATCAGGAGTGCAGGTGGTTGTTACAGCTACTGTTCACAATATAGTGAGCATGGCTGTAATTACTTTCCTGAAATTTGATTGACAGCCTGCTAGGCATACACACTGTAGAACGGCTGTAAAGTTGCAGGGGAGAGATTACTCCTTGTATAGAGAACAGTGACTGAAATATCACTCTGCATCACCCTGATGACTGGATGAAACTTGCAGCAGCAGGGAGTATAAAATTTAATTGTTGCCTCATAGCCATGCTTCCAGTAAGCCTCCCATACATTATGTATCACCCCTGGGTGATTTTCTGTTTTTCGTTTTCATTTTTTCCCTCCCTTCATCTAAAAGCCATATTTTTTTATCTTTCCGTCAATATAGTCATATAAGGACTTGTTTTTTGCTGGTTGAGATGTACTTTTAAATGACACCATGCATTGTGCCACAAATTATACTGGAAAATAGGAAACAAATTCCAAGTGTGGTGAAATTGAAAAAAAAAAATATCTATTGTCTATGTTGTATGCCACTCCTGATCCCCAAATATTTTTTATATATTATATATACTATATTAGATGCCTCATGAGTTTTTTCGCAAGGAGACTGTGAATGTAGGTGGCTTCAAATAAAATCTTCCGTATCTTTGAATTTCACCCCTAATAAATTTTTGGTATCCCTTCTTTTGGAAACAAAGTCTTTTAATCCCCCTTTAGCCAACTTAGCTACAATCGAGGCCTTTACTCGCCTGTGGTCTTGTTGGGGGAAATCAGTTATATCTGTATCTGGTCTTTTTAAAAAGTTATTGGTGAGATCCTTAGAATTATATATTCCTGACTTAAATTTAGCTTGTTGGGAAAGTAAAGGTAAGTTTGTTATAGCAAATCATTATTGCGGTAATGGTATGCGTCAATATACAGAGCTGTCCCTTGAGCTCCCTCGTCAATCTTTTTATCAATTTCTTCAGATACGCCATCTACTGATGCACAGTCGAATTTTTTCTACGGGGAACATGGATTCGTTGTTACTCAATCAATCGCACTCTAAGCCTGCTAAGGTAAAAGGTTTGGCTACGCTTTATAAGTATTTTAATGTGCCCTTGGATGATGGCTATTTGCTTTACATGACCAAATGGGAGAGGGAATTTTTCTGCTCCCTCCCCCCTACAGTATGGCTTCATGCTGCAAAAAGGATTCAAGTCCTGATTAGGTCATCTGGAATAGGTAAAAAAATACACATTAGGTGTTATAGGACCCCGGTTAAACTATCTAGGTACATTTTCAACTATCCTTCTATGTGTTGGAAAGGTTATGCCAAGAGGGCTCTATGGGCCACTTGTGGTGGTCATGCCCTAAGGTCGCAGCTTTTTAGCAGGACGTTTTCAGGTTTATTTCTGAAGCTATGAAGATTCAAATTGCTCCTTCAGCTCCCCTTGCGGTCCTACATATAGGACTGGGGGAACTCTGGGATTCTGCATTTAGGTTTATTTGTCATGCGCCGATTGTAGGTAGACAGTGCCTGACAGAAAAATGGAAACTCCCGGTGGTTCCTTCGCTGTCTGATTTAATAATAAGAATTAACACTCACTATATGTATGAAAAGCATATAGCCTCTACCATAGGGAAAACGTTTAAACTTAAACAACAATGGGAACCTTGGGTGACATCTTTTTTTCTGCGAGCATATTATTATTGCTGCTGTGTATATAAAACTTAACAAAAATTATTTCATTAAAAAAAAAGTGCAATTTCAGAGTGTTTTCTGGAGGATTAAATTTACTATGTACACTATATAGTAAAACTGACCTGGTAATATGATTCCCCAGGTAAGTATGAGTACGTAGATACCAAACATGTAGTTTTTCTTTATTTGTGTTGAAAAACAAAATTCAGACATTTGTCAAAAAAAGAATTTTGCTTTTGTTGCCATTTTCTTAGACCCTTAACGTTTTTATTTTTTCCGATTTGGGGCTGTGTGGTGGCTTATTTTTGCGCCGTGAGCTGAATTTTTACTGATACCATTTTAGCATAGATACAATGTGTTGATCGTCTTTTATTTCATTGCAATGTTCCGACGACTAGAACAATATAATTCTGGCCTTTTTTTTATTTTTTTTTCTTGTTAAGCCATTTACCGATCAGATTCATTCCTTTTTTATTTTGTTAGATCAGACATTTCCGAACTCGGTGATACCAAATTTGTGTTTTTTTTTAAATTGTTTTATTTTTAATGGGGCAAAAGTGGGGTGATATGAACGTTTGTGTTTTTTTTTAAACTTTTTTTTACTCTTTCGGTATGTAATAGTCCCCATAGGGGACTTGAAGCCGCGATCATCTGATTGCTTGTGCTATACAGAATAATCAATCAGCACTGCTCTGTACCGCAAAAATCTCAATCTCCTATGAATGCTGGCTCACAGTCACTGTGGTGGAGTTGGGTCATATGGGTGTCTCTGTTCTCCGTCGGTGCTGGCGCCTCCTCTTTCAGCCATCTTTGTCGTCCTTCTGAAGCTGGGGTGCATGACGCGTCCTACGTCATCCAAACTCTCCGGCATTGAGGTCCTGTGCACACTTTGATCTGCCCTGAGGAAGGCAGATCAAAGTATTGTAGTGCGTCTGCCCGGGACCAGCAAGTGTGTATGACGTAGGATGTGTCATGCATACAGGGTTCAGAAGGAGGACAAAGATGGCCAAAATAGGAGGCGCCGGCACTGGAGACGCCCATATGGCCCAACTCCACCGCAGCGACCGTTTAAGTAAGTATTATAAAGTGATTTTTGCGCTCTACACAGCGGGCTGGGCTCTTATACGCAGGATGTTAGAATGCTGTATATAAGAACCCACTGGTGGTGGCTGCAACTTTTTTGTGCTCTGATCCAGTACAGCTCCCCTGATGAGTCCACAACGAAACGCGTAGGGAGACTGGAGAACGCCATCTGCAGTTCGGTATTTGAGGGGTATGTGGTAACTATGCACAATAGCTCCCCCTTGGAGAGCCAGCAGCCATCAGGACATCCACTTCGGTTTATGATAAGATACTGGTGAGATTGTTCTGTTATTTACGCCATATTGCTAAGGATGTTAGAGTCTTCAGTGGCACTCTTTGCTCTTTTTTATAGAGATTATCCACTATTTGGTGTTAATTAGTACCAATAGTTGGCTGTAATATTTCATACGGATATTGGTTATCTAACCCTCAGGCCTACTTCTTTTGCCTGACTATATCGGTGTGATCATTGTTTATATATGTTTGTTCGTTTCCCCAAAGATATTTTAATGCACCATTAAAAGTGATATTTTAGCATTACCCAGCTATATCACAATCTGCAGCTTATAGGCCACAATTCTGCTGACAGGTTCCCTTTAAACACTATTTATATGCAGATTACCCTTATATCTGCAGGAGAGTTTCTGGAAATTACATGTTCCGTTTAAATATGTAAATACACCCGACTAAACAGCCAGTTAAACATTAAATTGCTTTATTAGTAATAAGATCATAGATTGGGTTCCTCTGCTTGGTACCTTCCTTTATAAGTTGTCTTTCCTTGGTTAAAACAGCCCCAGATGAATAGCCACAATGTAATTCTACATATCCATTGCATGGGCTGCTGTTTTATGGATGCAGGTTTCAACACCAGGGCTACAGGAGAATGTGGTTGAAAACCTGAGTGATGCCATGCCATGTCTTGTGTTTCTCATTCCTCATGAGGTCCTACACAAAATATGCGGGGAAAACTCCACAACTCTTGGCATAACACTCATGACGGGCAATGGATAAAGACCCTGAGGGTCTGAAGTTGATTTTTGACATTATTTGTGAGAATATTTTATGGAATGTATAAGAACTTTGTAAATTATATAAATCATAGTATCTTAACCAGATACAAAGATACAAGGCCCCAATGCAAAATCTGTAGCAGGCTTTTAATCTACCGTATATGTGCAATTAACAATACTGACACTTTGTTTAGTGACAGAGAAACCTTTGTGCCCTCCTCTTCACCATTAGGCAAGTAATGTCTCCTGTGACCATTGAGGCAAATGATTGTCTTCAGCTGTCCTGTTTAGCTCCTTGTAAATATGAAAACAGAATTGCCAGAATGTATTGGTAGATCGCAGGAGAAACTAGAGGTGAGTATACTATATTTTATCACATATTATTTTCTAAGGCTGGATAATACTTGCAACAATACACATGTTCATTGTTTTAAATTGTACAGTAAAGCATGACCAAACCATGGTGCCATTAATGGTTTCTTAAGTAACTTCTGGTTCTTCACAGTCTCATGCTATGCAGAGAGAATTTCTCCTAAAAGTAGCACTGTCCGGCCACTGGAGTTTGTGCACACAGTTTTTTTGGGGAGGTTAAAAATGGTAAAAAGTTTTCTAATGGAAACCGCTCCAGGAAACACTCCTTCTTTGGTAACATTTTGGACAAGTTTTTAGTTTCCTGAAATGTTTTCTGAAATTGTTGTTAGATAACAGAGAGAGATAGCGGAGATGGGTTTTTAAAAACCGCGCCAGAGATCCCAGATGTAAACTTGATCAATGTACACTTTATTTCGGCATAGGTCTACGCGTTTCAGGGGTCTCACAGCCCCCTTCCTCAGGACCAGCAAGCACAAGATACATCAAATCTGCAGAGTCACATGCATACAGACAGTATATACCCAGTGGAACATCAAAGAACCGCCCTCAAAAAGAAAAAAATCGGCGGGAAAAAACTTCAATCCCTGCAAGGAGTGACCAGTGTTCTATGCTGGAAAATGTCCGTATCCCTTAGAGCCATGGATTCCATTCCACGTCCATTGGTCCAACAGTCTTTAGTCTGCAGCCAGCTCCTCACAGGTACTAATAAAAACTGTTGCTTGTTACACAGAAAAAGAAGCCCTGATGAAGCTCTTCCAATGAGGAGGAGATGGCAGAGCAGCCGAATGAATTAATGTAAGGAAGCCTGCGGTTAGTTGGTAAGGGGGTCCCCTGTAGTGGCGTCAGCGGTGTGCATAGGTGGCTGTGGGCTCTTTTATGTGTGGCCGGTTATCACAGCTGCGTCCACTTCCAGGAAGTGGACGCAGCTGTGATAACCGGCCACACATAAAAGAGCTTCATCAGGGCTTCTTTTTCTGTGTAACAAGCAACAGTTTTTATTAGTACCTGTGAGGAGCTGGCTGCAGACTAAAGACTGTTGGACCAATGGACGTGGAATGGAATCCATGGCTCTAAGGGATACGGACATTTTCCAGCATAGAACACTGGTCACTCCTTGCAGGGATTGAAGTTTTTTCCCGCCGATTTTTTTTCTTTTTGAGGGCGGTTCTTTGATGTTCCACTGGGTATATACTGTCTGTATGCATGTGACTCTGCAGATTTGATGTATCTTGTGCTTGCTGGTCCTGAGGAAGGGGGCTGAGACCCCTGAAACGCGTAGACCTATGCCGAAATAAAGTGTACATTGATCAAGTTTACATCTGGGATCTCTGGCGCGGTTTTTAAAAACCCATCTCCGCTATCTCTCTCTGTTATCTGCCAATCGGGTTACTGCTGCCATTGATCTATATATGTGGTTACAGGAGTTGTGCCTTTCACAACTCTAATAGGTGAGTAGGATTACTCTTCACTATACCCCCTGTTTATCAGGGTAAGACCCTATGCGCTTTTTTTCCACAGGTTTCTTGCCTTTGAAATTGTTGTTAAAAAGAGTTCTTGAAGTATCATTAAATAGCTTTTTTCTTGATGAGCTTTTTGGAGCCTTTCAATTGATTAGTGCATAGTTTGGATTGGATTAGTTCAAAAGTTGCTTCAAAGTGAGATCCCTTTTTTGTTTTTTTCCACCAGGCATTTTTCAAAATATGAACCAGAAAAAAAAACAAACTAAAAAGACTTGAACATATGAACAACGCAGTGGTTTTTACAGTAATAAATCCATTAACACAAAGAGCTTTTCAAGCATTTCTGAAGAAATTTTCAGATGATTTTTTTTTAAAGTGGACCTGATAAAAAAAAATCACCTACAAAAATTCTGTGCGCATATACCCTTAGATCAATAAAAGCAATAATAATCGTTAATTTTGTTAACTACCGCAGTATAACTAATTGCCTTCAAGCAATGCTGATTTGTTATACTGTTATCCAGCAATGCTCTTCATTGTAGATAATTGTCATTCTTTTATTCAACAATTGCTACAATAATAAGCAGAGAATTTCCTATGGTGATGATAATGCAAGCTTTTATTGGAGTGATTTTCGCTCCAGTGGTAAATTTGAAAAAAATCTTTACGTATACATGTGATAAAAAGTAGTAACAGTTGAGGAAGAAATTAATGGATAATTATTGTAACAGTAAAAGTCCCTGTCTCGGGTGTGACACGAAAATTAGGAATAGGGGTGCCTAGACTGCCCCTCAGAAAAGGGATACTACGCTGTCCCTCATTTCAGATGTACGCCTGATGGTGGCAAGGTCTGGACCCCCAACATAGCCCTGACTTCGGCGTAGCCTGGTCTAGTAACCCCTCTCACCTACCCCAGGGGTGGGCCGCAACAGGAGAATTAAACCCCACAAAAAACAGACAAGGGAAAAACAAAGCTCAAACTCACTGCATGCACACACAGGGGAGAAGACAAATGTTCAGGGAGAAACAAAGTACAGGGAGGAATGACAAATGAACAAATGACAAGGATATTTCCACTGCACACCCAGCCAAGATAAATCCCGACAGCTGGGGACTGGTATTCTTAGACTGGGGAGACCCATGGTTAATGGAAGCCCTCCAGCCTAAAAATATCAGCCTGCACCTGCCCAGGATTGCCACATTCATTAGATGCAACAGTCCAGAATCTTTACCTGGCTCTTCCTGATTAGCCTGGTGTGATGGCAATGGGGGTAATAAGGGGTTAATGTCAGCTCAGAGCTGCCACTAAGCTCTAGGTTAGTGATGGGGAGGGTCTATGAGACCCCTCCATTACTAATGTGTAAGTGAAAGTAAATAAACACAAACACTGAAAAAATCCTTTATTTGAAATAAAAGACAAAAAACCCACCCTTTTTCCCCAAAACACCCCTGCAGGTCTGACATAATCCACACGAGGTCCCATGATGATTCCAACTCTGCTACATTACTAAAAGCACAACGCACGATCATGGAACATGGATCATGGATCATGTTTGGTTCAAGCAGGAACTGAGCCACAGCGATCAGCGGTGATGTCACTCTGTTTATTTGCGGTCACAGCTGGAGATTCCCTTGGCCCTCCACCTATGATCGCAGGTAATCTGATCTCAGGTGACCTCCATGAACTCTCACTGAGTTCACAGATCTGCATCTCCTGGCAGAAAACTGCATTTTTTTTGCTAAGAGATGCAGATTTGGTGCTAAAATTTTTACACCATATTCTTGCATCCACTTTACACCCCATGGAAAAAAACATATCAGTACCGCATCTGTGATTCCACACATTCTAACCAATTACAGACGCTGTCTCAGAGGGTAAGGGCATGGTCCAACAGCACCCAATCAGAGACGCCGGTGGAAGGGGAAAGCAGTGAATATGCATTAGTGATAATTGTCGGACACAGAAGTAGCACTGCAGCAGCGGGGACGTGGTATGTACTGCTTTAACCCTTTTGCTTTCATTTTTTTTTACAGTGGCCAATCACAGCCAAGCCAATACTTGACATGGCTGTGATGGGCAGGGAAAGGATAGTTTTTGTCATCTGATTATTTACCGATTCTTGGCAAGATCACCAACTTTTGTGGTAAATGATTGGCTATCCAATCTGGCCAAAGATCTTACGATGTTAACATTTTCTGATATTTGCCGATCAGGATCGCTCATCTTTACTGGTGACCTCTGGCTGGGTGGTCTGTTTCTCACTGTTGGATGACAGACTGTTTTGTCTCTGTCCTATTGAAGCTAGTTCCTTTTGCTTATCTTTTTTCTATTCAGATGTGTTCAGTTCCTCACTTGGTTTGCTCTATCACCTCTTGGTAGGAGCTATTTATACTCACAATGCACATGCATTCATTACTGGCATTAATGTCCCTGGATAGATGGATGTTTGGAGTCCCAGCTCTTCAGTTAAGGATAATTTTGCGGAATAATCAGTATTGCTTTTCCCCGCGGTTTGTTTGTGTGGTTCTTTTCCTAGCATTCTTACCTTTCTTTTTAGTTTGGAATTTGAGCGGTTTTCACGTATTCCATAAGTCTTTTGAATTTAATCAGTTTTCCTCCAACTTCCCTGTACGACTGTGTTTACATGCTTTTTAGCTCGGTGTCTCACCCTTCGTCTGTGTGCACTTCATTTATGTTAGTTGATGGTTAGTGTAGATGTCAAGCTGTACAAAGGGCTGATGAGAAGTAGTACAGTATATCCCCCACTAGGTGGCAGCAGTGTAGTGGAGAGAAAAGACACACTGTAACACAAAGGAGTGTTAAGTACAGCAGAGTAACTTCACAGGCAAACCACCAGGGGATAATAGAGTAGTACAAGCAGTCAGGGTTTAACTGGGAAGTCAAGTCAGTGCAGAGGGAGGATCAAGATTAGGTCAGAAAACAACTGAGGTCGGATGCCGAAAGATCAGATATGCAGGGGGGAACACAAAGGGCACAGGGAACAGAAGACAAGACCAGACGGTGAGAAGACACAAACATGGGAAGGAGGATGAATGAGGATGGATAAATAAATGACAGGAGAGGGAAGTCAGGGACTGGGACAGATGGACAAATAGAGGCGGGTATAGGTCAGGGCATGGTAACAAGGAGTCAGATCAAACAGGAAATCTCACCAGAGCCAGTCACAAGCTGCAGAGCAAGATATAGTGTCTCCTGAAACCGGAACGATGCTGATGGAAGTTAACCCGTGACATGACCAGGCTGGGTCTGGGAAACTCTGGAACGGGGAATATTGGTTCTGGATCATGACAGTAGCACTTTGTTTATAATTGAGGGTGCATTTAAGGTCACTCAGGGTTAGCCAACGTTGAATCGGGGCACCATTTCATAATCTTAGGGTGCCAACCATTGCGGACAGGTATTACATATCTCCTGGTTCGTTCATCTCCGTGTGAGTGGTAGGGCTCAGTTTAAACAATGGACTCAGGATGGTGGACATTATACCAGGAAGAGGCTCAATATGGAATACATTATACTAGGATAGGGACGTTATACCAGGAAGGGGCCCAGGATGTGGGACATTGTTATAAGATTGGGCCCAAGATGGTGAACATTATTTCTGGAAGGTGCCAGGATGGGGATATTTTTATTGGAAGATGTCCAGGATAGAGGACATTTTTATAGGAAGCAGCCAAGGATAGGAAACATTATTAAAGGGCCCAGGATAGGGGACATTAATACATGATGGTGGACATTACACCAGGAAGATGACCAGCAAGGGGCCCATTATGAGGGACATTGTTATAGGATTGGGTCCAGGATGGTTGCATTATTAGTAGAAGCGACCAGGTTGATGGGCATTATTACTGGAAAGGGCCTAGGATGGGCGGCATTATTACAGGAAGAGGCCAGGAGCTGGGAGACTGTTACAGGAAGGATCCAGGACCGGGGACATTATTACATGGGGGGCAAAACACGAATGTCTTTATAGGATCTAGAAGGCTACAAGGGCCCATACATCTGACCAACGTGCAGGTGGGGGTCCAGGTTCAAATTTTGCACTGGGGCCCATTGCACTCCAGTTACACCACTGGTTGGTCTTTATTAGCAAACCAAATGTAAAACTGTAAAATAACAAGAAATTCCCCTTCTGATGATTTGGAATTGCCATGTGTGCAACTCCACTGTGTCCTGCTAAAGCTTTGCATGACACTGTGGCCCCATGTGGTTTTAGCTGAGCTTTATATCACCTATTGCGACTTCCACTTAATACATATTTAGTGTATGATTATAGGCTGAATGGTACACTGGTAACTACACATTTCTCTGGAGCTTGCTTACAGCACTGATGTTTAATTACTTACAAAAAGCTACAACATTGTAACAGTTAATAAAGACCTAATCATAATTGTGACTCTGTGCCAAGACTTTTATGGGAAAGAAGGGAATGTGGGTCTACGCTACTGTATATTTTAGTAATGATGAAAATTTCAGATTAAAAGTGTCAACTCAAATGAAACCTCGCTCTGCCTTTTTTGTTCATCTAGAAATTAAATAAAACAAGGAGGAATTTTGAGAGAAATATGGTATGTGGCTAATAAGATAACTAAAAAAATGTTAAAGGGAACGTGTCACCTAGAATATATGTTCTGACCTATCAGCAGACGCATGTGTGCCCTAATTACACTTCCCTACCCATGCTTGTGTTGTAAAATTGTATAATATGACAGTAATAAAAAACATTTTATTACCTTCATAGTTCCTATGTAAATTAGAGAGCCACTGGCCACATGGGCGGCGCCTTGCCCTATGGACGACTGCATACTTTCCGTGGTATCACGCTCCTGTGGGCGTGATACCATGGAGTCACATGAGCGACGTCCCCGTTGCTCATTCTATCTTGCGTGCATTGCGGCAGGCTTCTTTTCCGGGTGTTCACTTGCCGGCTTCAGACGCGCAGTTAGGGATCCTTGAAATCAGGTTGTCTTGCTGTATATTAACACCTTCATGACCTATAGCATACATGTGTCATGGCTGTGCCCCATTCTGGGGGGATCTATCGCGAGTCTGGAACCAGAAGGTCACAGTGCCTTAATATGCGGAGGTCTGCATCTTATGTTTAAATGTATTTGCTTTCTTTTGTTGCTGTAGGGGTAAGGACTTTTTCCTATCTGGCTATCCCTTGGAGCCTTAATCCCAGGTGCAGCTCTTTTGTGACCATTCATTCACTTTAAATAGTCACTTGTCTTAACATCTAATGTTGGTTATAGATTCTCACATCTTAGCTGTCCACTTTGGAAGGAGCCTGATATTTTTTGACTATTGCAGCTGTGGCGTTAGCTGCATTGAAGTTGTTTGAAGTATTTTCCTTTTGTGCCTATATCCCCCTGTCTTTCTACCTTTGTGTTGGATTATTGCAGTGGTGAGACTAGTGCTCTCGCTGGCCATCCTGCAGCAGCGACATTACAGTGATGTTGGCACTGCTGTCTCCAGCTGTAAAAAATACTGTATCCAACTAGCTGGACATATACTCTGGCAAAATATTGATGATCTGCAACTGATTAGCGGCCACTAATTTTCTGCAACGATCAAGTGACACCACAATGTTACATCACTTTTTTCACAACAGAACCGCCAACATCACTGGAATGGTGCAGCTGTGTGTAGTAGCATGCCTTGTTTCTTTTTTTATGAAGCCCTGAATGGATTAAGGATGAGGGTTTCCAGAAGTGGATAACCAATATAAATATTACATGATGCTTAAAATCAATCATTTTCCTGTAGGGCTAGACATGTGGTGTATGATCATGTCAAGTGCTCCACGGCAAGTGATACTCCGCATAGCTACAATAGGAAAAAGATGGGTTCTTGGACAGGAGACCCTGGCATTTTATTTCAGAATTATCAGAGTAGTTGGAAATTGGTTTTGCAGTTCTCATATTTTTTACTGAAAGAAAGTGCAGATAAACTCCTTATAATGACACAAATTCACAATATAGGCATTCGATTGAAGCGCTTTAACTTTCATGTTCAAGTGACTATGATCATAAGGGAGTTTCAGATGAATGATCACTTTTTTGACCATTTGTTTCTCTCTTCTGTCATACATTTTATATTATTGCCAGCAGCACATCCTCTGTGCAGTGTGCACACCAGTAGATGTTACACGGAACAACCATAAAGGGGGCTTTACACGCTACGATATCGTTAATGTTTGGTCGCCGGGGTCAAGTTGTTAGTGACGCACATCCGGCGTCATTAACGATATCGCAGCGTGTAATACTTACCAGCGAACTTAGGCGATCTCAAAAATGGTGAAAATCGTTCACCATGGAGAGGTCGTCCCAAAGTAAAAAATCGGTAAGGGTTGTTTAGCGATGTGGTTCATCGCTCATGCGGCAGCACATATCGCTATGTGTGACACCGCATGAGCGAGGAACGTCTCCTTACCTGCCGTCGGCCCCAATGAGGAAGGAAGGAGATGGGCGGGATGTTACGTCCTGCTCATCTCCGCCCCTCTGCTTTGATTGGCCGGCCGCTGTGTGACGTTGCGGTGACGTCGCTGTGATGCCGAACGTCCCTCCCCCTTGAAGGAGGGATTGTTCGGCAGTCACAGCGACGCCGCCGACCAGGTAAGTATGTGTAACGCTGCGTAGAGATAATGTTCGCTACGGCAGCGATCACAAACAATCGCATGCGCGACGGGGGCGGGTACTTACACGCTCGCTATCGCTAGAAATTGCTATCGATATCGCTAATGTGTAAAGCCCCCTTAAGGGGCCCCACACACAATGGTTTAACCAATCATTCAGCCGGTTGCTATCGTTCCTGATTCCTGTATAAACGTTCACTGGCTCGGCTGAAATCTCCTGAGTCTGAAATTGGAAGCCCCCATTCAGAAAGTTAGTTTGGATGCCTTAAGTTTAAAGGGATTGTCCGGTCTAAGTCTGCAGTCACTATCACAGTGCGTGCACTGTGAGCCTTCGCCGGTTTCTGAGGGGGGAACAGCGATCATGTGACTGCAATTGTGCACTATGCATGTTCCCTACCAGAACCAAAGTAGTGGGCGTGACCTCACTCAACATAAGTATATGGAGTGGGTGCGTCTGACTAGTAGTCGTGGCCTTCCAGTGGGTGCAGCCTTGCTAAATACATTTCTATTAAGTGAGGTCACACCCACTAGTTGGGTTCTGGCTAGGAATATGCATAACGTACAATTGCAGCCACGTGATCGCTGTTCCCGGCTCAGAAACCGGTGAATCCTTGCATCACATAATGTGTGCTTGCATCATTGGATGCATGGATTCATAAGTCTGAAATCACATAGACTGAATGCAGACTTATCACTTTAGACCGGACAACCCCTTTAATGTCTGCATAAAAGGTGAAGTTAGTGACAAGCTAGTGTTTTGAACAGGTGATTATCGCCCATTGTTATAGGCACTTAAGGTCCAGTCACACTAAGCAACTTACCAGCGATCCCAACAACGATAGGGATCGCTGGTAAGTTGCTAGGAGGTTGCTGGTGAGCTGTCACACTGCGACGCTCCAGCGATCCCACCAGCAACCTGACCTGGCAGGGATTGCTGGGGCGTGGCTACACGAGTTGCTGGTGAGCTCACCAGCAACCAGTGACCAGCCCCCAGTCTCCTAGTTACAGCACACATCAGGTTAATTAACCCGATGTGTGCTGCAGCTAAATGTGCACAGAGCAGGGAGCAGTGCACAATGCTTAGCGCTGGCTCCTTGCTCTCCTAGTTACAGCACACATCGGGTTAATTGCCTGATGTATGCTGCAGCTAAATGTGCACAGAGCAGGGAGCAGCGCACACTGCTTAGCGCTGGCTCCCTGCTCTCCTAGTTACAGCACACATGGGGTTAATTTCCCGATGTGTGCTGCAGCTACATGTGCACAGAGCAGGGAGCAGCGCACAATGCTTAGCGCTGGCTCCCTGCTCTCCTAGTTACAGCACACATGGGGTTAATTAACCCGATGTGTCCTGCAGCTACATGTGCACAGAGCAGGAGCCGGCACTGACAGTGAGAGCGGCGGAGGCTGGTATCAAAGGTAAATATCGGGTAACCAAGGACAGGGCTTCTTGGTTACCCGATGTTTACATTGGTTACCAGCCTCAGCAGAAGCCGGCTCCTGCTGCCTGCACATTAGTTGTTGCTGTCTCGCTGTCACACACAGCGATCTGTGCTTCACAGCAGGACAGCAACAACTAAAAAATGGCCCAGGACATTCAGCAACAACCAACGACCTCACAGCAGGGGCCAGGTTGTTGCTGGATGTCACACACAGCAACATCGCTAGCAACGTCACAAAAGTTGTTCGTTACCAGCGATGTTGCTAGCGATGTTGCTTAGTGTGACGGGGCCTTTAGGGTTAAGTCTGATAAACACTTAGACAAGCCATTAAGAGAGGACAACACGCATATTTAGGGATTTAGGGATGTTACACTATTTGCCAGAAAAGAGGATGGTTTCAAAGTGATTTCCTGTATATAAACATTTCAACAATCCTTACATATTCTAAATATATAATATAGGCAAGAAAAAATTATCTCACAACTAAAAACTAGTTGATCAATCAGCCTCAAATTGACTTTGTTTTGAATCTCAAGACATTCACAGGTCTCAGCAAATTCAAACAATTTGCAATTCAATTTGTGCGGATTTAAAAAAAAAAAAGAAATATACATGGTATAATTTCACAGATAGTAGGCTTATGACTTTAGGCATGGTGAAAAACGCTTCCCCATAATTCCTTGTAGATATCACATCGCATGATCTAGGGCAGGAGAGACTATCATAAGTACTATAAAAGATATGGACGGGGAAAGCAATAGCCATTTTAAGGTTTTACAGCCTAGGGATAGGTGACTGGGGTGCACGGCTCATCAATGCAGATAGGGAATACAAGTTGCTACACCCAGAGTGTGCATGGCTGAAAAACAGAAAATATTAGTGATGGTCTCAAACTGTGAATAATAATATATACAAGTGATAGGGAGGTGCTGAATCTATAGAGTCTGTGTGACTACGAAATAATTACAAACTGCAGTTTTAGCAACTCAATAACACCAATTTTTCATTCTTAAATTTATTTCAATAAAATGAGGTCAGTTTTACGTCCCCTCAGTGCTAATTGTTGTACTGAAGAACAATACTCAAACCAAAGCTTATCTACCGAAAAAAGCATATTTCATAAGTACAATATTTTTAAGCTTTTTTTGTTTATTTCCAGAAATGTAAATGGAACTGTCTACCTCACAAAGTCTGAATGCTTTTTAAACAACATTATTTTTTTGCACCTCGATAAATGCCACCCAAATACAGTGGTCTATTGCAGGTGCTTGCTTTTGGCACATCAACCTACCCAGATTTTCTAGGCACTTCCTTTGTGGAGAAATAAATGTTTAAGAAAAAGAACAAATTTTACTTTTTTGCATATCTGTTTTACTAATAAAGTTAATAGCAAGAAAGGGCAGCAGTTGTACATCGCCCAGGCCAAAAACTAATACTGTAGCAGGACGCAGCTAAGCCCCCACTAAAGGGAGGCATCACAGGTGCAGGAGGAGCAAATCACACACACACTTCCAAAAAATGGAGGGGGTTGCTGGATGATAAAACTGCACACTGATGGCTTGTATAGAGCGCTGTTCCCACATGCAGATGCACAGTCACAAGCCCGCAGCCTATTAGGTGACGCCCATACTATTAGATCAGGGGGGCTGTACTCCATCTGTGCACCATACAGGGACTTGAACTCTAATATGCAAGGCCTAACAGAAAGGGGCCTGGCTGCATCCTGTACAAAAAAAGGTTTTAGTTGGTATTATGGCCAGAAAACGGAAGCCTAAAACTCTCATCACGGGAACCTCATGCTTGTAGGTCCCTACACTAAATATAAAAAAAATAGCAACAACATTTTTGGAGGATATTAATATCAATGTGCCTATGAATACTAACTAGTGAACCACCCCTTTAAGTTACTCCCAATATTCTTTAGGTCCCTGTTTCACCATCATTTTTGGTGTATATAAGAAATTTTTGGTGAAGCATAATTTATATTTCATTTCCTATAGGAGCGTTGTATGGCCTGTAAAGCCTGCTTTACATGTTACAATTAATCGTGCGATCGAACCCGCCCCCATCGTTTGTGCGGCACGGGCAATTTCTTGCCCGTGTCGCACAATGCTGTAACTCCCCCGTCACACGTACTTACCTTCTAAATGACCTCACTGTGGGCGGCGAACATCCACTTCCTGAAGGAGGAGGGAGGTTCGGCGTCACAGCAACGTCACACAGCGGCCGGCCAATAGAAACGGAGGGGCGGAGATGAACGGGACGTAAGCATCCCGCCCACCTCTTTCCTTCAGCATTGCCGGCGGCCGCAGGTAAGCTGTCGTTCATCGTTCCCGGGGTGTCACATGGAGTGATGTGTGGTGCCCCGGGTACGATGAACAACAGGACGTTTGATTTTTAGAAAATGAGCGACGTGTCAGCGATGAACGAGAAGGTGAGTATTTCTGCTCGTTCATATCTGTCACACGCTACGATATCACTAACGAGGCCGGATGTGTGTCACTTACGACGTGACCCCGCTGACATCTCGTTAGATATATCGTAGCGTGTAAAGCCCGCTTTAGTCTCTTTACACTCGCTTGGCATTCTTTATAAGGAGAGAAGTTACTGCTTAGACTTACAATTACCCAGAATATAGGTGAGAATATTGAAAAAGGTAGAGTCCTAGTACCTATGTTTAAATATAAAGTGCTAAGGATATCTCTTAGGCCACTTTCACATTGCGTTTTTACCTACATAGTAGACTACCTTCGAGTGTCTGCCTGCAGAAAACGTATATGCCCGAAAATGGTGCAAGACAGAGCACACGCTGACTCCGTCTGCTCCCATTATAGTCAATGGCCCTGTCAGCGTATGCGTCCGAAACACGTTTTGCGGGGGGGAGAGGGGTTCGGACGGATGCCCCGACGGGACCAGTGAACATAGGTGAAAACACTATGTGAATGCGGCCTTTCATAAAGGCAAACTGAAATTTCATTTTTCGCAAAGAAAGTCTTGCAAGGAAAGCTAGAACATGTAGAATACCACAACGCATAGTTTGGATTTGGTGTAAACAGCTCCTGGATAAGCATTATTGCTGCTGCCACATAAACTAAATTGTATCCATTCAATAAATTGCTTGTAACATTACCATAGACTTAGAAGACTGCATAAAAAAAGCAAAAAAAAAGTAAAATGGCTCAAATGCTTTTAATCCTCACAAATTGTTGCTGAAAATATTTTTTAGCCCTGTATGAAAATCCCCCTGAACTGGGCATTGCTAAGTCAATGAAAAATGTATTTTGTACATGAAAGTGAAGCTTTTTGAGTCATCCACATGGTAAACCAGCTATTAATGGAGATTAATCCATAACTCCCGCATTCTAGGTAAATGCAATCTCAATAGGGTCTCAAGAAGAGAGTATGTGTTATATTTTCCCTACTGTGATGTACATTAAAATTCATTGAATTCTCTTAGCAGAGGTGACAATGAGAAGACAAGACAGGCAAGATTGATTTACATTAATGAAGACTTCATTCATTTTCAGAAGTCTACTTTATGGCCCCTTCATCGAATAGTGCCCAGACAATTAAACCCTTTTCCAGCTAACGCCATGTGACGCTTCTAAGCTATGAGGAAAAGGAATCTATTATTCTTATTAATTTTATTCCAACCGCTATTACACTTTAGGAGCGGCAGTCACATTCCTCATAATGAATTCCCCCAAGGAGCTGGAGTTAAAGATGATTAGGGTTAATAAACGAATTGCAAACTACTGCTGTTTTGTAAATTTGTGAGAATCAGTCTGTATAGCTAGGGCTCACTCAGTGGACAGCCATATCTGCTAAAAAAAATATCATACAGGAGCAATCAGTATATCATGTACCTCCAAAGTGATAGCAATAAAAACTACAGCTCATCACACAAAAAATAGGTTCTCAAACAACCCCATGTACAGATTTTTTTTTTTATGGACCTCTGTGAATGGCAACACAAGCTGTAAATATATATATATATATATATATATATATATATATATATATATATATATATATATATATATTACAGTATATGTGTGTGTGTTTGTGTTTATATACAGTATATTTTCATATATATATATATATATATATATATATATATATATATATATATATATATATATATACACACAAGTGCATCTCAATAAATTAGAATATCCTCAAAAAGTTAATTTATTTCAGTAATTCAATACAAAAAGGTAAACGCATATATTACATAGAGTCATTACTGGTGATTGGCGAACCTGATCTGTAAAATTCTGGACCCGTACCAAACACAGTGTTCGTGCACAAGGTCCCGAATTTGGGTTTTTCTGAGAAACCCATGTTACAGTTAGGGTCCAGTTCAGGTCCAGGGGCTGTAAAAAAAGAAAAATCACATTATTAAAAAACATTATGACTATACTTACCGGTCCCGCGACGAGTCCTGCAGACCCACTATCTCCCGACCGCTTCGGTTTTCAGGTCCGATCATTAACTTCCGGCGGTATTCACTGCACTGCTCGTCACTTGGCAGTCTTCAACTTTTTTCAGCTGTGTTTGCTGACAGAGACAGTCAAAGTTCAATCGAGTCCATGGCTAAGCCATGGACTCGGGTGAACCCTGACGTCACCGCGAACACGGCCAAAAAAAGTCGAAGACTGCTGAGTGACGAGCAGCGCAATGAATACCACCGGAAGTTAATGATCGGACCCGGAAGCAGAAGCGGGCTGGAGACAGCGGGTCTGCAGGACTCATCGTGGGACTGGTAAGTATAATGACAATGTTTATTATTAACTATATTCTTCATTTTACAGCCCCCCCCACTCAATCCCATAACTCCCATAATCCCGTAAAGTCCAAGTTCGGGGTTCGGACGCAAGTTCGCGTTATCTCCAGCCCCGAACTTTACAAAAAGCTCGGGCGAGTCTCCCGATCCCGAGCATCTTGGGGTTCACCCATCACTAGTCATTACAGAGTGATCTATTTCAAGTGTTTATTTCTGGTAAGGTTGATGATTATGGCTTACAGCCAATGTAAACCTAAAAGTCATTATCTCAGAAAATTAAAATATTATATAAGAACAACTGAAAAAATTATTTTAAACTCAGCAATGTTGGCCTACTTAAAAGTATGTACAGTAAATGCACTCAGTACTTGGATGGGGTTCCTTTTGCATGAATCACTGCATCAATGTGGCGTGGCATTCAGCCTGTGGCACTGCTGAGTTGTTATGGAAGCACAAGTTGCTTTGATAGTAGCCTTCAACTTGTCTGCATTGTTGGGTCTGGTATCTCTCAAATTCCTCTTGACAACAGAAAAATGTTACTTCCTGGTATCAGCTTTGTTGGCTGAGGCCCCACTCCTTTTGGTCACATGGGTATGACATCAGTACAGGTCCTGCTAGTCAAAAAGTAAATTAATTCTATAATAGAATAAGTGTGACACCCCAGGGCTGTGGGGTACTCAGTCTTGGGTGCGCGGTGCGCAGGGGGATCAGTCGATGTTGCAGCCGATGCCCGGTCCCTTGACCCTGGAGGTCGGTCTAAATAAAAAAGCGTTAAAATAAAAGGGAAAGGGATAAACAAAAAATAAAGAGTTTTTTCGACTACGCCACTTGCAGTGTGTGGCCAGTTTATTTGAAGCCGCCGCTGCAGGGTCTTGCTGGGGTAGATGAAATAATGCAGCTTAGGTGTTTTTGGGCCCCCGCAAACAGGGCTAGGCCCCAGCAGTGAATTATGGGGACTGTAGTGGGGAACCGTCTGTGTAATTGTACGGAGGCGATAAGGAAACAGTCCACACCAGTATTGCAGTTTTAACTTGCCTTGTCTTTACTTGGTTTCAGTGCTTGGACCCGCTGGTGCCGGTTCCAGGTGTTCCCGCTCCCCTTGTTCTCCATGCCATTTGTGACCTGGGGTAGCTGTCCTCCGTGCACTCTCATTTGTCTTGTCTCCCGTGGCCTAGAACGTCTTGGGAACCCCTCCGTTTCTGTCTTGGTCCTATTGCAGGCAGCCTGGACTATTTAAGGGAGTCAATCCCCTGTCCCCTCTTTGCTGCTGATGCTTCAGACTCTTTTGTTGGTGATGGACTCTGGAGATCTTCTCGCCTGGCAGATTTAACAGTTGATTATAAAGTGTCCTGCTGTCCTAGGGTCTGCACCCCACCTCGTGCTGAGTCCTGTGAGCATAGGTTCCAGACTTCCACAGGCGCCTGGAGTATTCCACTTCCATAGGTAACTCACGGTCCATGGAGTCCTGGTTCCTTACTCCACAGTCCCTCATTCCTGTTACAGCTTTCCGTTGTTACTTCAGGTCTTGTTACACCTTTCCTTTCCTTCTTTCACTCTCTCCTCACTTCTTCACTTCCACCTTTCTTCCCGCCAACTTCCCAACTGACCACTGGCCCATCCCCTTGCTGGGTCTCTCCCTACAGATTGGGTGGCGACTACCCAATCAGTGCCCATTCCTTTTACCTGTTGCTAGGCAGTCTCCCAGTCTGGTGTTGGGGTTGTATATGTGGCCTGAGAGTGCTGGTGTGTTGACTGGCACGGAAATTCTGGGGTTTGGGTTTCCACAGGTTACGTTTTGTGGTACCTGATACCTCAGGGGTGCTACATTAGCATAAGTAACAGGGGGAGGGGATAACTATGAATACACACCCCAGCTATTATCTGATCCACAGCTGCTGTCACTCAACAAGCAGCTAATGTTACAAACTTTACTTGCTTGGATTTTGAAACTTATACATCCGAGTTGACACCTAAAGGTATGTATAGAATCAGCCTGATAGTGCCAGTATAGCACTGGCTTTAGGTTATATAGGAAAATCCTGGTGATTGGTGTGCTTTAAGACCTAGTGCAGCTGGCTAATGTAACCTGTAGTATCATACATATCACAGACTCTAAAGCTTCTCCTGCTCATGCTCCTCAACTTGTCATAGACATCTATAAAACTCTCCATAACCATTACATAAATATTAGAAGTACCCATCAACTTTGGAAGGAACAGGAATGTAATTTGTATGCTAATTGTCCAACCGTTGTCCAAAATCTACTTAAATGCCTCCAGGGATTGCACTCTGCCAGGGATATCTAGCAGTTTTTTGTTCCTCCCTGCTTATTGATCTAAAATTACAGTGCCTTGAAAAATTTATTAAAGATATTAATCTGAAAATTGGGACTTGCATTTGTATTCAGCCCCCTGTTGTGTGATGCCACCAAATAAAATCCTGAGTGATCAATTAACTCCAGAAGTCACCTAATTAGTAAATTGAGTTCACCCTTATGTAATTTATTCTCAGTACATGGATGGCTACAGCTCTATTGTGAAGGCCTCAGAAGTTTATTTGAGAACATTGGGGACCAAAAAGCATCATGGAATTCAAGGAACACACCAGACAGGTTAGGGATAAAGTTGTGGAGAAGAGTAAAGCAGGTTTAGATTATAAAAAAAATAGCCCAATCTCTGAAAATCTCACAGAGCACTGTTCAATCCATCATCCAAAAACTGAAGGATTATGGCATTGCCGATCACCTGCCAAGACATGGCAAATGACATCCCAAGCAAGGAGAGTACTAATTAGAGAAGCAGACAAGAATTCAATGGTCACACTAGTGGAGCTGCAGACATCCACAGCTCAGGTGGAAAAACCTGTTTTCAGGACAACTGTTAGTCGTCTACTCCACAATGCTGGACTTTATGGACGGGTGACAAAAAGAAAGCCATTTTTGAAAGCAAGCCACAAGAAGTGCCATTTGCAGTTTGGAAGAAGGTGCTCTTGTCAGATGAGGCCAAAATATAACTTTTCGTGCTAAATGCAAACCATTATTTGTTGTGGAAAACTAACACTGAACACCACTCTGAAAACAACATCCCCACTGTCAAAAAACATGCTGGTGGCAGCATCATGCTGTGGGGATGCTTTTCTTCAGCAGGGACAGGGAAGCTTGTCAGAGTTATAGAAAAGATGGATGGGGCTACATACAGTGCAGTCCTGTAGGGAAACCTGTTAGAGGCTGCAAAAGACTTGAGACTGGGGTGTAGGTTTACTTTCCAGCAGGACAACAACCCTAAAAATACTGCAAGAGCCACAATGGAATAATTTAGAACAAGCATATTAATTTCTTTGAATGGCCCATTCAAAGTCCTCCTGACCTAATTCCTATAGAAAATCTGTGGCATGACTTGAAAATTGCTGTTCACAGTTGTCTCCATCCAATCTCACTGAGCTAGAACTATTGTCCAAAGAATTATGGACACAAATTTCAGCCTCCAGATGAGCAAAGCTGGTAGAAACATACCCCATCTAAAATTCTCAAAAATACTTTTGTTTGTGGGTGTAATGTGAAAAATTCATAGAGGTTGAATACTTTTTAAGCTCTAAATACCCTTGTCTGATTCGTCTATGCATGTTGAGGAATGACCGTTGGCACAGTATACATTCAGCCAGACGGTTCATAGAAGGTACCTGAATTGAGCAGATTAGTGCCCTTACACAAAATTTTATATTGCCACAAGACTCAGGAAGTATTTTAGTATCACATTTTAGAATTTTTCTTTTCTTCCACATGAAGTAATGTAACTTCTGCAATTTTCCTGTCTATGGTTTTTAAAATATTAATGTGTCTTAGTATTGGAAAAGAGCGATTCAGATAAATGCTGTGCTGGTCCGTGTCTGCTTGAGTCAACACTGCACCGTATCTGTAAATGTTTGTTTAGTACGAAGAACAAACAGGAAAAATGGATTTCCCTGAGGAAGTTTGAGGATCTGAATCGTGATTAGTAATCATACTTACACTAAAAGCTCAGAGCAGAGGAAAGATGCTAACAACACAAATACTGTACTGTGTGGCAGAATGTCTGCAAACATCTAGTAATATATTATGTGAGCTATATAAAGGCCAAAAGTGTGGGCGTACATATAGAGTCAGGAAACAAAGAAATGTGCATGTTTTCTGGAAAGAATAAGGGCAGACTGTTACCACACATGTTCATATAAAGTTGCAACCACCTCCATTGCAACTCAAGTTTATTAGCAACATTTTCAAACTTTTTGCTGTTTACAGTAAACCAAACAAATAAGAACAATTTACATGACTCAACACAACTAATAAAAAAAATGATTTCTCAAAATGCAACACAAAATTATACTTTTAGTGAGCAACTCTGGTATTGGAATTATTAATCCCATTCATGACAAGTGTCTTTAGAACAGATAAAAGTCGCTGTACAGTAGGAGCCTAGAGGATGGGAGATAAGGTGCACTGTAGCACTGGTGCATAGGAGAAGATGCCTTGAGGATGATGTATAGGGTATGCAAGCATATCAGTATTGTTGCTGGTTGTATTTAATATCCGGATACTAAATACAACCAGCAACAGCGCTGATGCGCCTGCATGCCCTATACATTATCCTCAAGGCATCTTCTCCTATGCACCAGTGCTACAGTGCACCTCATCTCTCACCATCCAGGCACCTACTGTACAGCGACTTTTGATTAAAGGCCCTGTCACACACAGAGATAAATCTTTGGCAGATCTGTGGTTGCAGTGAAATCATGGACATATTGTTTCATTTGTACACAGCCACAAACCTGACACTGATTGTCCACAATTTCACTGCAACCACAGATCTGCCGCAGATTTATCTCTGTGTGACAGGACCTTAAAGGCCGCTTTACACGCTGTGATCTCGCTAGCGAGACCGCTAGCATGTGTACCTGCCCCCATCATTTGTGCATCACGGGCAAATCGCTGCCCGTGGCGCACAAAATTGCGCGGACCCATCACACATACTTACCTGCCTAGCGACGTCGCTGTGACCGGTGAACAGCCTCCTTTCTAATGGGGCGGTGCGTTCGGCGTCACAGCAATGTCACTAAGCGGCCACCCAATCGAAGCGGAGGGGCGGATATGAGCGAGACGAACATCCCGCCCACCTCCTTCCTTCCTTATTGCCGGCGGCCACAGGTAAGGTGCAGTTCCTCGTTCCTGCGGTGTCACACATAGCGATGTGTGCTGCTGCAGGAACGACGAACAACATCGTACCTGCAGCAGCATTGATAATTGGGAATAGGGGAGCATGTCAACGATTAGCGATTTTGCACATGTTTGCGACGATTTTCGATCGCACATAGGTGTCACACGCAACGACATCACTAACGCGGCCGGATGTGCATCACAAATTCCGTGACCCCAACGACATCGCTTTAGCGATATCGCAGCGTGTAAAGCGGCCTTTAGACTCAGACGGGTCGAAACGTAGTATGACTACACAGTCGCTTTTCTTTGTTGAAGAAATTCTTCAATTTGCATCACAATTATTGAGTGCAGGGAATTCGTTGATATATGTCTTTAGGGTCTTTGACCCAATCTTCACTTGCACCATCATCCTTAGGGGTACTTTGCACACTACGACATCGCAAGCCGATGCTGTGATGCCTAGCGCGATAGTCCCCGCCCCCGTCGCAGCTGCAATATCATTGTGATAGCTGCTGTAGCGAATATTATCGCTACGGCTGCTTCACATACACTCACCTGCCGTGCGACGTCGCTCTGGCCAGCGAACCGCCTCCTTATTAAGGGGGCGGGTCGTGCGGCGTCAAGGCAACGTCACACGCCAGGCGACCAATAGGAGCGGAGGGGCGGAGATGAGTGGGATGTAAACATCCCGCCCACTTTCTTCCTTCCGCATAGCAGCCGGGACGCAGGTAGGAGATGTTACTCGCTCCTGCGACTTCACACACAGCGATGTGTGCTGCCGCTGGAGCGAGGAACAGCATCGGACCGTCACGTCAGCGTAATTATGGAATTCGCCGACGCTACACCAATGATACGATTACGACGCTTTTGCGCTCGTTAATCGTATCATCTAGGATTTACACACTACGATGTCGAGAGCGACGCAGGAAGTGCATCACTTTCGACATGACCCCACCGACATCGCACCTGCGATGTCGTAGTGTGCAAAGTACCCCTTATTGTCTGTGTGCAGACCAATTCTCTGAATATTTAGAACAGATAAGTAATTTGATTTGATTAAAGTCTAATTTGTGTTGAGTTTTTAGGAAATCGCTGAACCTGTGAAATTTTAACTATTTGTATAGCACTTCTTGCTAAAGATTGCTGCTGCCATTTTATATATTGGAAATTATTTTATCAGAGTAGGTTCACATGACATCGGGCATGGTGGGATTCCTCAAAATGCCTTATTGCAGCTGTTACATTACACAGTATTGTACAGAATTAGGATGGACTATGATAGCCTGTATAACAGCAGAAGCAAGAAATGCAGCAGCTATTTCGTGGTGAATCTGGATTGTGAGAGGACGTCACATCTTAGCCATACAGATATGAGCAGAATGCCATGAAACACTGAACAAAGTGTAAACATAGTATGGGTGTTTTAACACAGTAGTGCAGAAGATTGGTGTCCGAAGAAGAAAGTAAGAAGTAAAGTAGATAATATAGAGAGTCAACTGACAGGAAGAAAGATAGAAGAGCTGCCAGTGATGGATCATAGTGGTTATAGTGCTGCTGCTAAATTTTAATTACACTTTTTTTTTGCATTGATGTAGAAGGAGCCAACGATATTGCTGAAAAAAAAAAAACCTTTAACTCTGACTGCCTCATAAAGTGTGCATGTCACAAGCTACTGAAACCCATTTTATTAGTCAACTTAACTTACCTACAGGCCACACTAGTGCAGTGGATTGTTGCCACTGCTGGGTTTTTTTTGTGTATACCTAACATTTGTTGGTTGGTCCTTTTTGGAAAGGAGGACTTGGGTAAAAAAAATGCAGACATTTAACCGTATGACTACCTCACTTAATATGTCCTACAAACTACTAATGTTTACACATTTTATTAGTCATATATATATATAGGACACAACAGTGCTGCGGCAGTTGCTCCTGATGTTTTTTGTACCTGTGCCTAGCATTTCTTACTTGGTCCTTTTTGGGATTTGGGAATTGTGGTTCAAAACAGTGACAAAAGCTAATTCTTTTGCAATTAATAAAAATGTGGGAGGTGCAATTAACATTAGCATCACGATTGGCACCAGCTGTTCAGACAATAGTAGTACAAAAACTAGATCCTATTTATTCTCCTTTGACTTTGGAAAGCATTAGTACAGACAAAGATAGGGAGTTTTGACTATATGACATATCACTCATCTCAGTCACAGCAGCATAATGTTACCTCTGATAGCGACACCATCATTTAGAATCATTGTCCATCCACTCCGCTGTTTTAACAGTTAATTTATTTGATTGTGGGCTTTCAATGCCCTGTAGCATCACCAGGGGGCAGTGCTGCAGTTACTACAGTTTCTTGGATCGGCAGCCTCTGAAGACATCTTGAATACATGTTGATAGACGCTCTTGGAAATGTGAGTGCAGCGCCAGCCCACTCCTTCTAGCTCTGTGCCACCATAGCTTCTGTGAAAGAATACATAAGGAAACAGAGCTTGAAGCAGTGGGGACCTCTTGAAGCTCATTGAGAAGTGAAACGGCTGTCGTCCTATGCCCCCTGCATGGATTTTACAGTTTAAGAAATATAGAATACTGTTTTAGGATGGTGAGTGCCAGTTGAATTTTTTTTTTTAGGTGGAAATAATCTGGTACAACATATCAACTGTTGATCCACTGCAGTTATATACTTGGCCTATATCATTGTGGTCTACTATAAGTCAGCTTCACATCAAGGGAGTTACAGGTACACACTTTATAACAAATTAGGGACATAAAAAACATTATGGCCATTGAATCACAGAATGGTGGCACTATCTCCAAATTGGGACCCATTCCAAGGTATTTCATGTCTAAACACAATCGCATGGCTGGAATGATTGCATTCAACATGGCACTGGTCGCGGCAACATCAAGAAAAACCTGGCACATGTCAAAAGTATGTGCATAACTACTTTACAAAAGTTGGCATATTTTGCTTTAACACTAGAAGTCCCAGAGAGGAGTCATTTAACATTTCTACCTTTGGAACCCAGAGTCGGGTCCTAATGACCTGAAGGATTTTAGCTAACATCCTATAATCACCGTCTTTTGTTCTGTAATTAAGGCCATTACTGTCGCACCACAGGAGGTTGTTGTTTTCCATTGAGTTTAGCCATTTAGTTTCTAGTTAGTTCTATTCAGTTTATTGTATTTTGGACAAAGGGTCATTTGACCCTCTTTCGGGACTTCAGGGGGGAGCTCGAAATTTCTGGAACTTCAAGTGTTAAATGGGCATCTCAGTTTTACTTGCTATCTTTAATCGTTATATGCTTTTGGTACTAAAAAATGTCCATCTTTTTCTCCTTTATTGTTTTCCATCATCTCCTTTTCTTTTTTATACACATATGAAGGCTGCTGGGGCTTTTTCGTTTCATTCATATTTATTAATGATTTCTTTTCTCTTTTTATCTAGGATGCAGGTAATTTCAGTGGCTATTATGAAATCAAGGACAACATCCTTCTCCCTTTTGTAGAATTTTTGATTCATTGACCCATTCGGACAATTTGCTGATTTTTTACCCTTCAAAATATTTTGTTGTGTTTATATTTTTCGTGCGTTTTCTACACACCATTATATTTTATCAGTACACATACCTTTTTCACATTCACATGTTCCCTTCCATTCCAACACAACGTATTATCTTTATTTCAACAATTTTTGTTACATAATGTTTTCACAATATCATTATCACCTTATTTGCATTCTGTTTCATTATTTATTTTATTCACCTTTCACTGCATATCAAATGATATTGTCTTTATTTTCTGCCCCCATTAATTTTCACTCCATGTTTTCATATTCTTTCATTCTCGTGAATTATTTCCGCACAATTTTTTCATTTCAGCTCCTTTGCCCATCCATTTTTACTCTCCCCGCACCAATGGGCAAGAGTCCATCATTCAATATGGCTGCTGCTTCAATTTTTTCTGTTTACTTTTCCCAGCTGCATATGGCAAGTTTCCATCATCCAAGATGTCCGCCTCTCCACTGTAAATACTTACAGTCAATCATGGCAGAGCCTCAGTGAGGCTTTTATTCCTATTGCACTGGAAACCTGTAGTATGTGGAGGTCAAGATAGTCAACTAATGCTGGCATCACACGGTACGATATATCGGGCGATATGCCGTCGGGGTCATGTCGTTAGTGACGCACATCCGGCATCTTCAGAGATATCGTACCGTGTGACACCTCCGAACGACTATGAACGAGCAAAAATACTCACCTTATCGTTGCTCATTGACACGTCGTTCATTTTAAAAATGTCAGTCCTCCTTCTGTGCTCCGGTTGTTCATCGTTCCCATGGCAGCACACGTCGCTCCGTGTGACACCTCAGGAACAACGAACACAGCTTACCTGCGTCCTAAGGCAATGCGGAAGGAAGTAGGTGGGCGGGATGTTACGTCCCGCTCATTTCCGCCCTCCGCTTCTATTGGCTGGCTGGCGTGTGACGTCGCTGTGACGCCGAATGTCCCTCCCCCTACAGGAAGAGGATGTTCGCCGCCCACAGCGACGTCGCCCGGGAGGTAAGTACGTGTGACAGGGGGTTAACGACTTTGTGCGCCACGGGCAACTAATTGCCCGTGACGCACAAACGACGGGGGTGGGTACGATCGCTCGTGCGATCGCACGATAGATCGTCCCATGTGACGCCGGCATAAGTATCCAGAAATCCTAGGCAAAAACAACATGCCTTCTGTGAGAAAGCTGATGGTTATACTTCTTATCACAGAGAAGCAACATACACACAATCTTTATTAATACAAAAAACAGCCCATATTCAGCTCTGGTAAAAATTAAGCGACCACTGCAAAATGTTCAGTTTTTCTGATTTTTCTCTTTATATATTAGATTTTTGAGTGAAATGTAAATTGTTCTTTTATTCTATAAACTACTGACAACATCTCCAAATATCCAAGCAATACATTTTGTATTTACTTTCTGAAAATGAGAAATGGTCAAAATTACAAAAAAATGCATTGCTTTCAGACATCAAATAATGCAAAGAAAACAAGTTCATAATCATTTACAAAAAAAACAATACTAATGTTTTAACTCAGGAAGGGTTCAGAAATCAATATTTTGTGGAATAACCATGATTTTTAATCCCAGCTTTCATGCCTCTTGGCATGCTTTCCACCAGTCTTTCACACTGCTTTTGGGTGACCTTATGCCACTCCTGGTGCAAAACTTTAAGCAATTCTTCTTAGTTTGATAGCTTGTGACTATCCATCTTCCTCTTGATTACATTCCAGAGGTTTTCAATGGGGTTCAGGTCTGGAGATCAGGCTGGCCATGACAGGGTTTTGATGTGGTGGTCCTTCATCCACACATTGATTAACCTAGCTGTGTGGCATGGCACATAGTCCTACTGGAAAAAACAGTCCTCAGAGTTGGGGAACATTGCCTAAGCAGAAGGAAGCAACTGTTTTTCCAGGATAACCTTGTATGCGAACTATAGAGGACTGGAGTAAGGTAATCTTCTCTGATGAGTCTAATTTTCAGTTTTGCCCAACACCTGGTCATCTAATGGTTAGACGGAGACCTGGAGAGGCGTTCAATCCACAGTGTCTTGCACCCACTGTGAAATTTGGTGGAGGATTGGTGATGATCTGGAGAAGCTTCAGCAAGGCTGGAATTTGGCAGATCAAACTTTGTGAAGGATGTTGTTTCTTTCTATTGCTTCTTTCTATTGTTGTTTCTAAATGATTATGAACTTGTTTTCTTTGCATTATTTGAGGTGTCTGAAAGCAATGCATTTTTTGGTTATTTTGACCATTTCTCATTTTCAGAAAATAAATACAAAATGTATTGCTTGGAAATTCGGAATACCTATGAATTAAAACATGTGGAATGAAATACTTAAACAAGTGTGAAACAACTGAAAATCTGAAAATATGTCTTATATTCTAGATTCTTCAAAGTAGCCACCTTTTGCTTTACTTACTACTTTGCACACTCTTGGCATTCTCTTGATGAACTTCAAGAGGTAGTCACCGGAAAGGGTCTTAGCACTTGTTGGCCCTTTTGCCTTCACTCTGCGGTCCAGCTCACCCCAAACCATCTTGATTGGGTTCAGGTCTGGTGACTGTGGAGACCAGGTCATGTGGCGTAGCACCCCATCACTCTCCTTCTTAGTCAAATAGCCCTTACACAGCCTGGAGGTGTGTTTGGGGTCATTGTCCTGTTGAAAAATAACTGATGGTCCAACTAAACGCAGACCGGATGGAATATCATGCTGCTGCAAGATGCTGTGGTAGCCATGCTGGTCCAGTATGCCTTCAATTCTGAATAAATCCCCAACAGTGTCACCAGCAAAGCACCCCCACACCATCACACCACCTCCTCCATGCTTCACGGTGGGAACCAGGCATGTAGAGTCCATCTGTTCACCTTTTCTACAAAGACAAGGTAGTTGGATCCAAAGATCTCAAATTTGGACTCATCAGACCAAACCACAGATTTCCACTGGTCTAATGTCCACTCCTTGTGTTCTTTAGCCCAAACAAGTCTCTTCGGCTTGTTGCCTGTCCTTAGCAGTGGTTTCCTAGCAGCTATTTTACCATGAAGGCCTGCTGCTCAAAGTCTCCTCTTAACAGTTGTTCTAGAGATGAGAAGGTGTGTCCAAACTTTTGGTCTGTACTATATATATCTATCTGTATATATATATATATATATATACAGATATATATGTATATACACCATACAAAGCATCTACAAATGTTAACCCCTTAACGACCGCGGGCAGTAAAATTACGTCCTAAATGTCATAATGTTACTGCCCGCGGTCCTCCGGCGGCAGCATGCCGCGATCGGCGCACATCTCAGCTGATTTTCACAGCTGAGATGTGTGCCTGCTAGGCACGAGCAGAATCGTTATCTGCTCGTGCCGATTAACCCCTTATATGGCGCTGTCAATATGTGACAGTGCCATTATAAGCGCGATTGCGGTAATGTTTTACTTACCGCCCAATACCGGAAGTCACGTGACGCGATCACGTGACTCCCGATAGTTGTCATGGTAGCACAGGGTGATGTGATGACTCCTGTACTACACCTGACTTGGTTTCACTTTCGCTGTGCCAGCGGCACAGCTAAAGAGAGAGAGAGCGTATCTGCTGTTTACAGCCTTGTAGCTGTGATCAGCAGATACTGCAGAGCGATCGGAATGCTGATCGCAATAGCCCCCTAGGGGGACTAGTAAAATAAAAAAAAAAGTAAAAAAAAAAAGTTTTAAAAAATGAAAAAAAAACCAAAATAACCTAAAAGTTCAAATCACCCCCCATTCGCCCCATTGAAAATTAAAGGGTTAAAAAAATAAAAAATATACACACATTTGGTATCGCCGCGTTCAGAGACGCCCGATCTATCAAAATATAAAATCAATTAATCTGATCAGTACACGGCGTAGCGGCAAAAAAATTCCAAACGCCAAAACGATGTTTTTTTGTCGCCACAACTTTTGCGCAAAATGCAATAAGAGGCGATCAAAACGTAGGATCTGTACAAAAATGGTACCGTTAAAAACGTCAGCTCGAGACGCAAATAATAAGCCGTCATTGAGCCATAGATCCCAAAAAATGAGAACGCTACGGGTCACGGAATATAGCGTAAAACGTGCGCCACTTTTTTCGGACAAACTTCCGATTTTTTTTTAACCCCTTATATAAAAGTAAACCTATACATGTTTGGTGTCTACGAACTCGCACTGACCTGAGGCATCACACCCACACATAAGTTTTACCATATAGTGAACACAGTGAATAAAATATAACACATAAATATAAAACCATAGTGCTATCGCACTTTTTTTGCAATTTTTGCAATTTTTCAGCATTTGGAATTTTTTTGCCGTTTTCTAGTACACTATATGGTAAAACTGATGGTTTCATTTAAAAGTACAGCTCGTTCCGCAAAAAAATGAGCCCTCACATGACCATATTGACTGAAAAATAAAAAAGTTACGTCTCTCAGAAAAAGAATGGCGAAAAAAAAAAAGGAAAGCGAAAAATCGGCCGGTCGTGAAGGGGTTAAAAAGAATAAATTGTAACCTTACGTCTCAAATCAGTAAGATTGTGTTCTAACTGCTACACCTGTGCCCCAATAATTCTCCATACCCTATATCCACAAGCACCCCACTAAGTCACCAATCATGAAATTTTCCTATAAGCAAATAGATGGAAACATACAGAAGCAAAAATATCAAACATGCTTCATGATAAATGTGTCCACTTATCATAAGGTAAGAAAAGGGTGAAAAGGACTGAAAAGCGGAGCAACTTTGTGAGGGGTCGGGAAGTGGAAGCTTAGGTGTAACTGGAACCACTGGTGGACAGAGAAAGAACAGGGCCCTTGTGGAAGAACAATATATGGGCCATTTGGAGCCCAAAAGCTCATCATAATGAACAATTCCACCTGCTTTGAAAGTAGAAATGGGCCCCCTGACCACTTGGGCCGCTGTGCGGCCACATAGGCTGCACCGATGATATGTCCACCCTGACTGGAGCTTCCACCAAGGCAATAAATTTGATCATTCTGTGTGCATAGTACATGTGGTCTACTTGCCTCAGCAGACTATTAAATGATTGACCATGGATCAGCAAACATGTAGCTGAATAATGGTCATTTAATGCCCCAGGTCAGGTGGTGTAAACCTGCCCATATTTTTAGAGAGGTCCTGGGAAGTTGTGGAGTGGCTCTCACAATCGCCTGTCTTGAAGCCCATAGGAAATCTTTGAAGAGATTTGAAGTAGATGAGCGCAGAATGCAAACTTAAGGATATTAGTGATTGGGAGGCCACTGTTCACAAGGAACTGGCTAAGAATCTTTAGGAATGCTATAGGTAAAATATATCTTTGTACCGTGTTAGCCTGTCGAGATAAAAAATTGTTTAAAAGAACTGAAGTCCTCAGTGGTTGATACCTTTTAATGGCTAACTGAAAAGATAGTAATAATCACAAAAAATGTGATTATTACCATCTTTTCAGTTAGCCATTAAAAGGTATCAACCACTGAGGACTTCAGTTCTTTTAAACAATTTTTTATTAGGAATGCTATGACAAGCTGCTTTATGGCTATGCATCAAGTTTGCAGCAGTTCATAACACTAGACAATCTTATGTTGGATAATGTTACCATTTTGGTTACAGACAATGTTGAATCGTTGTACACTGCCATCAAATATAAAGCTGGCCTTGAAGCTGTATCTTGATTTCTGCAAAGTAGTAACTAGGATCGTAATTATGATGACTTTATTGGATTTTATATAAATATTCCAACAACATAATGATTGTATTTTATCCAAAAGCGTGACAGAACATTTGCATATTGTTGTGGATAAATGTGGGCACAACTAGTCATAGAATAAACTCCTACACATAGTAAGAAGAGTATAAACACAATGGAGTACAATATTCAATTCCGTAAAAAAGTACATTTTATTAAATAACCAAAGAAAACATAAACAATGCTATAGATTAAAATATACTAAGAGGAGTATTACAAGGAAATCCAAGAATACAGACTGGGGAAGGAAAAGAAAGCACAAATAGGGTCTTACCAGATATAAAAAGGGTAGTGTGTAATAATGTACACTCACCTTATGGGGTTGTGAGGGTCACAACCACCTGAGATAGGATACTGACAATGGCGGCTGCCGCAGCCCCACGTGGATGAGTCTTCAATGCTAGAGAGGAGAAGGGGTTAATGCCGAGCTGTCACCAAAAGGATGAAAAAAATTAAAAGGATTTTTTTCATCCTTTTGGCGGCAGCGTGGCATTAACCCCTTCTCCTCTCCAGCATTGAAGGAAATCCAAGAGATATTCTATAATTCAGTACATGACAATATTTGCAATACAGTACATCTATTACCATTGATAATTTGTGAATCAACACATGTATGGTTACAATATAAAGTAAGTAATATCCTTATATAGAAACAATGAAAATATGGGTAGTCAATAGCAATAAACTATAGATCTCAAAATGGTTTTTTTTAAATGAATATATGCTTTGAATTAAAGCAGAAACAATTACTGTGTCTCCAATTCAAGGAGACCCTAATATAAAGTGCAGCATATGAGAGGTACCGTATATGGATAATTAATACTAACCATATCATACCATTCAATTAGCCTAAATGACTACATGCCCTAGAAAAATGCCATACAAAATAACACATAAAAATTCCTGTTGATTCCAATATACAGTAGGAGACAAAAAATCTAAACTTCACTGTATAATGAGAATGGCTTACCTATATTTGATAAGGTGCTGATGCCAGGCCAAGGGACACCCCAACACGCATTTCGCGAATGCTTTCTCGAAAAAGCAAATGTGTGTTGGGGTGTCCCTTGACCTGGCAACAGCACCTTATGAAATATGGGTAAGCCATTCTAATTATGTGCTACACTTTAGATTTTTGTTTTGAACAATATTGCAATTTTCTGGCCAATTAATAAAGGCTTTAGTCCTGCAAAGTTAAAGTGCAGATAGGATAAGCTGTAATTAAAGACAGCCTTGGTCAGATAGGAGGAATGCTCCGACAATATGGAGGTAGTCAAATACCCCCATATGTACGCAGAAAAAAAACTGATAAGCACTTCCAAGAAAATAAAATATATGTACAGTAGAATATTACTTATTAATAGTATGCAAACAAACAAATACAGCTGCACTCCTGCATGCCTTCATGTATAAAGTTATTGTCGAAAGTGTTCTCACCCTTGAAATTGTTCCAGAAAATTGAAGTATTTCTCCCAGAATATTATTGCAATTACACGTTTTATCATACATGTGTTTATTTCCTTTGTGTGTATTGGAATTGGAATAACACAAAAAACTGAGATAAAAAGACAAATTGAATATAATTTCACACAAAATCCCAAAAATGCACCTGTCAAAATTGTTGGCACTTTTCCAAAATTATAGGTAAATAATTTTGTTTCATGCATGTGATGCTCTTTCAAACTCATCTGTGGCAAGTAACAGGTGTGGGTAAAACGAAAATCACACCTGAAACTAGATAAAAAGGGGAGAAGTTGACTTGGTCTTTGCATTTTATGCCTTTGTATGTGCCACACTAAGCATGGAGAAAAAAAATGAGGAGAAAATAACTGTGTGAGTACTTGAGAACCAAAATTGTTGAAAATATCAACAATCTTAAGGTTACAAGTCCATCTCCAGAAATCTTCATGTTCCTTTATCCATATGTGCGCAACATAATCAAGAAGTTTACAAACCATGGCACTGGAGCTAATCTCCCTGGACGTGGACGGCAGAGAAAAATTGATGAAAAGTTGCAATGCAGGATAGTCCGGATGGTGGATAAGCAGTCCCAATCAAGCTCCAAAGAAATTCAAGCTGTCCTGCAGGCTTGTTAGCACAAACTATCCATTAATTTTTTAATAAAATGCTATGGCAGGAGACCCAGGAGTACTCCAGTGCTGACACACAGACTTAAAAAAACTAGACTGCAGTTTGCTAAAATGTACATGCATAAGCCAAAATCCTTCTGGGAAAGCATCTTGTGGACAGATGAGACCAAGATAGAGCTTTTTGGTAGAGCACATAATTTAACTGTTTACCAAAAACGGAATGAGGCCTACAAAAAAAAGAACACAGTACCTACAGTCAAATATAGTGGAGGCTCAAAGATGAATATGTGCCAGGCATCATGAACTGTGAAGATTAACAAAGGATTTTGGGTTGCAATGTAGTGTCCAGTATCAGAAAGCTGGGTTTGCATCCTAGGACATGGTATTCCAGCAGGTCAATGACCCCAAACATACGTCAAGAAGCTTCCAGAAATGGATGAAAACAAAGCACTGGAGAATTCTGAAGTGGCAGCAATGTGTCCAGATCAAAATCCCTTTGAGCAGCTGTGGAGAGATCATAAAATTACTGTTAGGAGAAGGCGGCTACAAATATGAGAGACCTGGAGCAGTTTACAAAGGAACAGTGGTCCAGTGCAGTTGAGAGGTGTAAAAAACTTATTGATGGTTATGGGAAGTGATTGATTACAGTTGTTTATTTCAAAGGGTGTGCAATCAAATATTAACTTGCGGGTGTCAACAATTTTGTCTGGCCCATTTTTCGAGTTTTGTTGGAAATTCGCCTTTTCTTCTCATTTTTTTGAGTTGTTTAAAATAGACACAAAGTCAGTAAACATGAATAAAAAACTGTATTTGCATTAATTTTCTAGGAGAAATACTTCATTTTCTGGAAAAATTTCAAGGGGTATAACACTTTCACGACTGTATACGAACATTGAATATTTGAATTTTCGAACTGCAATACTGCTCCATACAACCAATGAAAGAAAACCTGAAGAAAGGTCCAATATATGAAAATGAATGATAATTTATTAATTGGAATGAATAATCAACTGGTGAGAAAAAAGCACACAGAGAGGCATCACAAATAATAAAATAGTCATAAACATAACAAATAAATACAGAATATAGAACAAGCTCATGGGTAAATTTAGCACATATGGGACTCCAATGCTTAAATTAGTAAGTGCAGAAAGTTACATCTGCGTTACCTTACCTAAAGTGCAATGTGCAGTAAGGTGCATGAAAAAATATATAGTATAATAGTACTATATATAAACTTCCCGCCAACAAAGTTGGTCATAAACACTACTTTGTTTCATACAGCCTTTGTCCTTTATCTCTGCTCTACTTTTTTGTGCATTATCGCTATAAACCCTGCATTGTTTTTTGCAACATAACTTTGTTGGTGTTAAGTTTATATATGAACTATTATACTATATATTTTTTCATGCACCTTACTGCACAAAGCACTTTAGGCAACACCGATGCAATTTTCTGCATTTACTAATTTAGCATTTTTATTGGTGTCCCTTATGTGCTATATTTACCCATATGCAGTATGTTTATACCACGATAGTCACACATAGGGCCTGTGAGTGGAAGCATCATACACGCTGTCAGTCAGTGTGGAGGCTCGTTTGACTGCAACCAATCACAGACATCGATGGGCAGGGAAAGCAGTGCATATGCATGAGACTAATGAGCGGACCCGGAGCTGCGCTGTGGCCTGGCAACACCTGCACACATGATTACCACTGTCTCCCCTAGCCATTCTACAACTACACTAAAATGTATGTACTTTGTGCACAATTTGTGAGCCCATCTGCCAGTGACAAGGTGACCTCTCTTGATGAAAACCTACTTCGGCTCTAAATAAAAATAGCCATCATTGGACATGTGAAACATGTCATCAATAAGATCTAATGGATTATTTGTGAATCAACTACAACACGCATATAAACGGTCCTTGTGATGTTCCTGTTCAGCATGGAGAGCACACAGACCTATTATAGCCAGTGCACGTGGCTGAATTGCCACATGGAGTCTACATGGAAAATAAACCATAATGCACTTCTCTTGTTTGTTTTCTGGATCAGAATAATGCACTCACTGTAAAGGCAGCTTCTGCACCCCTCCATAAAGTGAATCTGTCAGCAGGGTTTTGCTATGTAAACTGAACACAGCATGCTGCAAGGGTTAGCATAGAGAATTCAGGGCTGCCTTTCTTGTCAAAGTCTGATCTGTTGTTCATTTGCTATGTTTGTTTAACCAGCAGGACTTCTGATTGCTCGGACTACAATGTCACGCGCACCACAGTCCGGCATGCCCCCTCCTCTGATTGACACCTAACTGTCAACATAAAATCTCTATAGAGAGCCTGCTCACTCAGCTCACTCAGCTCTGCTACATGACTAAAGCTAAAAATTGTGATTGTTTCAGAACGGCTGCATCCAGTAATCTAAGTGATACATTGCTGGATTCAGGATCTCTTTGCCTACATCATGCTGTTCTCAGATGAGGTAGCCAAAACCAGCTGACAGAGTCCCTTTAATGTGGAAAAGCACGCAGAGCCAGTCACATCCGCAATTTGTGGATGAGACTGGGCCGCTTTCTAATATGGCTATTTGAAGCTGGACTAAAATAGATTGTAGTGGAAAGTGATGGGCTTCAGAGTTAGCGTCAAAAGGGATTATTTTCCACTGGATGTATGGTGTCCATTGTTGCCTACAGTTGGGGTTCACCTAATTATTTCTTGTTCTGTAATTGGTAGAGTTTATATACAAATATTTCAACACATATGCAAAACTATGTCATGATGATGATAAGAAAATACATCCGTAAGATTAATTTATTTAACCACATAAAGCACTCTCTATATATACAGTAGTGTATGTGTGTGTATGTATATATATATATATATATACACCATATATAAATATATATATATATATATATATATATATATATATATATATATATATATATATATACACACACACGGTATATCTATATATATAATTGCCTTATTCTGTCTGTCTATCTGTCTGTCTGTCATGCTCCGAAATTGTGTCCTTACGGTGACACAAAGCTGATTGGCCGCTGGGCTCGCCATGGCCCCGCCCCCCCACACGGATTGGCCTCTCGCCCCGGCTCTCTGCAGGCCCCGCCCCCCTCACGCAATCCACGCTCGCTCTGGCCCAACTGACACGGAGCCCCGATTCCCAGGTGAGTACACACACACACATCAGATCACACTCACTCTCACACACACCTCACACATCACAACATGCTGGGATATCGCTTGCTTCTACACCGGCTCCGTCAGGATCCCAGCAGCGCCAGACATAACCTTGCGATGCTGGGATCTTCACGGAGGCCGTGAAAGCTGGTAACCATTATACACATCGGGTAACTAAGGTCCCTTAGTTACCCGATGTGTATCATAGTTAACAGTGTACAGCGGCTCACACTCACTCTCACACACACCTCACACACACATCACACACACATCACATCGCATCCACACATCAAGGTCCTGCAGCGCCGGAAAATACAGACACATAACAGCACACACACATAACAGCACACACATACACACACACAAATCAGATCACACTCACACACACACACATCACATCGCATCCACATACTCACAACATCCTGGGATATCGCTTGCTTCTCGGCCTCGATACTGTGCTGTTGTGATCTTCCAGGACCTGCCGGAGGATCACATGGCCAGAAGCATGTGATATCCCCGGATGTTGTGAGTATAAGCGCGTATGTGCGATATCGTCAGTGTCTGTGTGTGTGAGTGGATGCGATCGGGTGTGTGTGAGTGGATGCGATCGGGTGTGTGTGAGTGGATGCGATCGGGTGTGTGTGAGTGGATGCGATCGGGTGTGTGAGTGTCGGCAGAGGAGCACGGCGTGCTGGAGGAGGCTGGGAGCAGAGAGGCTGATCATGGGGAAGGCTGGGAGGAGAGAGGCTGATGGTGGGGGAGGCTGGGACGAGGGAGGCTGATGCTGGTGGAGGCTGATGCTTGGGGAGGCTGGGAGCGGAAGGCTGATGCTGAGGGAGGCTGGGAGAGGGAGGCTGGGAGGAAGGAGGCTGGGAGGAGAGAGGCTGATCCTGGGGAAGGCTGGGAAGGGGAGGCTGATGCTGGGGGAGGCTGGAAGGAGAGAGGCTGGAAGGAGAGAGGCTGATGCATGGGGAGGCTGATGCTGGGGGAGGCTGGAAGGAGAGAGGCTAATGCTGGTGGAGGCTGATGCTTGGGGAGGCTGATGCTGGGGGAGACTGGGAGGGGAAGGCTGATGCTGAGGGAGGCTGGGAGGAAGGAGGCTGGGAGGAGAGAGGCTGATCCTGGGGAAGACTGGGAACGGGAGGCTGATGCTGAGGGAGGCTGGAAGGAGAGAGGCTGATGCTGGGGGAGGCTGATGCTTGGGGAGCCTGATGCTGGGGGAGACTGGGAGCGGAAGGCTGATGCTGAGGGAGGCTGGGAGAGGGAGGCTGGGAGGAAGGAGGCTGGGAGGAGAGAGGCTGATCCTGGGGAAGGCTGGGAAGGGGAGGCTGATGCTGGGGGAGGCTGGAAGGAGAGAGGCTGATGCTGGTGGAGGCTGATGCATGGGGAGGCTGATGCTGGGGGAGACTGGGAGCAGAAGGCTGATGCTGAGGGAGGCTGGGAGGAAGGAGGCTGGGAGGAGAGAGGCTGATCCTGGGGAAGGCTGGGAAGGGGAGGCTGATGCTGAGGGAAGCTGGAAGGAGAGAGGCTGATGCTGGGGGAGGCTGGAAGGAGAGAGGCTGAGGCTGGGAGGAGAGAGGCTGATGCTGGGGAAGGCTGATGCTGAGGGAGGCTGGGAGGGGAAAGCTGATGCTGGGGAAGGCTGGGAGGACGGAGGCTGGGAGGAGAGAGGCTGATCCTGGGAAGGCTGGGAGAGGGAGGCTGATGCTGGAGGAGGCTGGAAGGAGAGAGGCTGATGCTGGCGGAGGCTGATGCTGGGGAGGCTGGGAGAGGGAGGCTGATGCTGAGGGAGGCTGGGAGGAGGGAGGCTGGGAGAGGTAGGCTGAGAGAAGAGAGGCTGATGCACACACACACACACACACACACACACACACGCGCGCGCGCACTGCACAACACACCACACACACACACACACACACTGGGAACCACAAACAACTGCCCTACACAGACACCCACACATACAGACAACGCTGCACACACAGACAACGCTGCACACACAAACACCGCGGCACACACAAATATACGCACATACCGCACAACACACACATTGCTCAAAACATACCTCCCCCCAAAACACACCACACACACACAAACCGCGCAACACACACACAACGCTACAGACACACAGCGCTCCACAAACAACGCAACACACGCAACACACATACAACACCGCTCTCACCCCCCGTCACACCAAGACAACACCCAGAACATGTACAGCGCCTACACAAACACTTGGTAACTACAGACAACAACATCTCTCTATATATATATATATATAACAAAAATCATACATGAACTACACAATACGTAAATTCTAGATTACCCGATGCGTAGAATCGGGCCACCTTCTAGTATATATATATATATATATTCGCTCCACATTAGCCAGATGCACGTTGCTTTTCTTGTTTAGCTTTCTTCAATCCAGACACACTCCCAAAATGGAAGCACACTTTCATCTACAAAACTAGGAATACATGTATAAACATATCCAGATAGAATGGGAAGCCGGAAGTCTGTGCAAAACAAAATACTCCCATAGTCTTGATGATTTATACAGAAACTAAATCCCAAATTACAGAGAGGGAATATTCTCTGTTAAAGACTGTGTCATCGGTGGAGACTGCAGCAGATGTTGGGCTCATTACATTTCTGCACTGTAACAATGAGTGACAGCTTCCAAGGCAAACAGCGAAGCTGAGACTACATGTACACGACAGGCTGGAGTGAAATAGAAGGAGTTAATGTGTCTGTTCATCAGAAACGCAGTAAGCTAATGTTTCCCTGTCTAGTCATTAATCCCGGAGCCTCAACCTCCTTTTGTTTGTTCTCTTGAATGCAGGAGAAGCAGGCAAATTAATGCCAGGGCAGCAAAAGTGACAGGCGTTATCGCCATGTGAGGCGTCATCACCGTGTGAGTCAAATTTAACCATAAAGAAAGGAGCAGCAGGTGTAGCTGGCTCTGATTGAGAGCTGCTGTATTCTAACATGCTCATTTTAAATCCTGTGTGGTCTTACAAGCAACCAACATGCGGGCTCTAACATACAATTATTGTATATACTACTAATAATAAAGTATATGCATTGCTGGATTGGAGTCAGGCCAGGACTATTTTCTGTTAATAAACATTTACTATTAAAGGCAATCTTTCATCAGGTTTTTGCTATGTAAGCTAAAGTCAGCATGCTGCAAGGGTTAAAACATAGAATCCAGGGCTGCCTGTCTTGTCGGTGTCCGATCTGTTGTTTATTTGCTATGTTTGTTTAAGCAGAAGGACTTTTCATTGCTCAGACTACAATGTCACCTGCATGGCAGTCCGGTACGCCCCCTCTTCTGATTGACACCCCACTGTTAATGTGTATTCTCTATTAATTATTATCTATTATTCTTAGCTAAATCTAAAAAATTCTGATTGTGTCAGTACCTCTGCACACAGTAATCTAAGTGATACATTGTTGGATTCAGGGTCTCTTGTCATATATCATTCTGTTTTCAGATGAGGTAGCAAAAACCTGCTGACAGATTCGCTTAAAGTAGTGTTTTCCCTAATCCATTTACGGTCTAGGCTAATATTGGAAAAGCCCATTCAAAACCTGCACATGGAAAAACCTAACAGTGCTTTGTTCACTTTCCCATAAACATTTTGTTCTTGTTCTCTAAAGGGAAATTATTGTTCATAAAGAGAAGTGGTGAGGATATTTTGGGGGGGGGGGATTTATTGACTAAAAATGAATAAAAATATAAATAAATAAATATCTGTTCCCCTAGCTAAACAAGTGTTAATGTCAATTATGAATTGTTTGGAAACTAACCAGGAAAAAAGAGGAATTTGTAAACGATCGAAAAGCTGATCTGGTGTTTGTAACAAAAAATAAATATAGTCACTCAGTTACTGACTGTTTTGGAAAGAGGACCTATCATGTCCGATAACACTAGTAACCTGTAGGTATGGGGTTAATCTGCAGAGTAATAGGGTTATAATGGTGTCCGTCCACTGTACTGAAAGTCTGGCACCCGGGAGAAAGTAAACTGGGATAAAATAAGCATCCGCAGGCTTTCAGTCATAGAGGTGTGCCTAGAGCCATTACAGTCACCTCATAGTATTGAGAGCAGTGACTGTGCGCATGGCTGGCAATGACTGACAGCCAGCTCTGCAGTGCCTCCGTACATTTCTATAAATCCCATTCCCCTTTGCAGGAACTGTTAAACGCTGTGTTATTAACACTGAAAAAAATGACGCCATCATTGTGGGCAGTTTTTGATGTTGAAGCAGTTTTACTCCTAATATAAATGAGGTTATTTGCATTTTTTCATTACATTTCTCAGTGCACTTTTACATGTGTTTTTATTGTGTTTTTGACACTGCGGTTTTTGTCTCTTCTTGGTATGTCATGCTTTAAATAAAGCTTTGCTTTTGATGCTTCCTGGTACGTGGCCTTCACAAAACTTTATTGATACACATACAGTGCAAGCCAGAAGTTTACATACACTATCTAAAAAGACACATCTGCATGTTTTTCTCACTATCTGACTTGAAATCAGAATAATCCTTTCCTGTTTTAGGTCAATTAGGATCCATAATTAGTTATATTTGCCAAATGCCAGAATAATGAGCAAGAGAGAAAATGTTTTAAGACATTTTCATTACTTTCTGCAAACTCAAAAGTTTACATACACTAAAAGTGCTATAAAGGAGGGGTTGGATCCGCTCACCTGTTCCTAGGAGACCTCTAGATTGGATTGTGCACGGATGCAAGAAAGACGGCCAGTCTTGTCGAGAAGCATAGAATCCAGGAAAAAAGATCCAGCTCAGAATCCAGAGAATAATATATATAAAAATCGTAGTTTTATTTATAAATCCTTAAAAAGTCCATCACTAGGTCATCCAAATATATTCACAGAGTAAGAAACTAAAAGTGCTATGCCTTTAAACAATATGGTGAAGGTAACTGTGGAAAAAGAAGGCGCAAAAATAGGGTCTTACCCGGTATGACACGTGGGGGCAAGTGTGGGTTAGAACACTCACCTGATGGGGTTGTGCAAGTCACAACCCCTATGAAGGAACTTGATTGCGCGGATTTTGAAACCTGCTTTCTGCTCTACCTCTTGGAATTTAAACAATATGGGACAGCCCATATGATGATGTCATGTCTTTGGAAGCTTCTGACAGGTTTATTTTCAACATCTGTGTTAATTAGAGACACACCTGTGGATGTACACCATGTGCAGAATTATTAGGCAAATTGTATTTTAGAGGATTTTTTTTATTATTGATCAACAACTATGTTCTCAATCAACCCAAAAGACTCAAATATCAATGCTTAATATTTTTGGCAGTTGGAGTGGGGTTTTTTTTAGATTTGGCTATCTTAGGAGGATATCAATTTTTGCAGGTAACTATTACTCTGCAGAATTATTGGGCAACTTAATAAAAACCAAATATATTCCCATTTCACTTGTTTATTTTCACCAGGTAAACCAATATAACTGCACAAAATTTAGAAATTAACCTTTCTGACATGCAAAAACAAACCCCAAAAAATTAGGGACCAATATAGCCACCTTTCTTTATGATGACACTCAACAGCCTACCATCCATAGATTCTGTCAGTTGCTTGATTGGTTTACGATCAACATTGTGTGCAGCAGCCACCACAGCCTCCCAGACACTGTTCCGAGAAGTGTACTGTTTTCCCTCCCTGTAAATCTTACATTTTATGAGGGACCACAGGTTCTCTATGGGGTTCAGATCAGGTGAACAAGGGGGCCATGTCATTATTTTTTCATCTTTTAGACCTTTACTGGCCAGCCACGCTGTGGAGTAGTTAGATGCATGTGATGGAGCATTGTCCTGCATGAAAATCATGTTTTTCTTGAGCGATACCGACTGTACCACTTCTTGAAGAAGTTGTCTTGCAGAAACTGGCAGTAGGTCTGGGAGTTGAGCTTCACTCCATCCTCAACTCGAAAAGGTCCCACAAGTTCATCTTTGATGATACCAGCCCATACCAGTACCCCACCTCCACCTTGCTGGCGTCTGAGTCGGAGTGGAGCTTTCTGCCCTTTACTGATACAGCCTCTGGCCCATCCATCTGGCCCATCAAGAGTCACTCTCATTTCATCGGTCCATAAATCCTTTGAAAAATCAGTCTTAAGATATTTCTTGGTCCAGTCTTGACATTTTATCTTATGTTTCTTGTTCAAAGGTGGTCATTTTTCAGCCTTCCTTACCTTGGACATGTCCCTGAGTATGGAACACCTTGTGCTTTTTAAACTCCAGTAACGTTGCAGCTCTGAAATATGTCCAAACTGGTGACAATTGGCATCTTGGCAGCTTCACACTTGATTTTCCACAATTCATGGGCAATTGTTTTTGCGCCTTTTTTGCCCAACACGCTTCTTGTGACCCTGTTAGCTATTTGCCATGAAATGCTTGATTGTTCGGTGACCACGCTTCAAAAGTTTGTCAATTTCAAGATTGCTATATCCCTCTGCAAAATATCTCACAATTTTGGACTTTTCAAAGCCTGGCAAATCTCTCTTCTGACCCATTTTGCCAAAGGAAAGGAAGTTGCCTAATAATTAAGCACACCTTATTTAGGTTGTTGATGTCATTACACCACACCCCTCCCATTACAGAGATGCACATCACCTGATTTACTTAATTGGTAGTTGGCTCTCAAGCCTATACAGCTTGGAGTAGGACAACATGTATAAAAATTATCATGTGATCAAAATACTTATTTGCCTAATAATTCTGCACACAGTGTATTTTCATTCACACCTGAAACACACTGCTTCTTTGTGTAGCATTATGGGAAAGTCAAAAAGAAATCAGCCAAAATCTCAGGAAGTGAGTTGTGGATTTGCACAGGTCTGGTTCATCCTTGGTTGCAATTTTCAGATACCTGAAGGTGCCTTATTCATCTGTAAAAACAATTCTATGCAAGTACAAACAAGATGGGAATGTCTAGCCATCATACCGCTCAGGAAGGAGATGGGTTCTGTGTACGAGATATGAACGTGCTTTGGTCAGACATGTGCATATCAACTCAAGAACAAATGCAAACGTCCTTGTGAAGATGCTGGCAGAAGTTGTTAAGATTGTGTCATTATCCACAGTGAAACGAGTACTGTACCATCATGGGCTGAAAGGCCACTCTCAGGAAAATCCATTACTCCAAAAGAAACAAAATCCAGATTAATGTTTGCAAATGCACACAGAAACAAAGACCTTAATTTTTGGAGACATGTTCTGTGGTCTGACGAAACGAAAATTGTACTGTTTGGCCATAATGATCATCATTAAGTTTGGAAGTAAAAGGGAGAAGCTTTGAAGCCTAAGAACACCGTCTCAGCTGTGAAACACAGGAAGTGGTAGCATCATATTGTGGGGTTGTTTTGCTGCAGAAGGGACTGGTACACTTCACAAAATAGATGGCATCATGAGGAAAGAAGAGGGAAGAAGATTATGTGGCAATACTGAAGCAACATCTCAAGTCATCAGCCAGGAACTTAAATCTTGGGCAGAAATGGGTCTTTCAAATGGACAATGACCCGAAGCATACTGCCAAACTGGTTACAAAGTGGCTTAAGGATAAAAAAGTCAAAGTTTTGACGTGGCCATCACAAAACCCTAATGTCAATCCTATTGAAAATTTATGGGCAAAGCTGAAAAGGCACGTGCGAGCAAGGCGACCTACAAACATAGCTCAGTTAGGGTACCGTCACACTAAGCAACGCTCCAGCGATCCCACCAGCAACCTGACCTGGCAGGGATCGCTGGAGCGTCGCTACACTGGTTGCTGGTGAGCTGTCACACAGGCAGATCTCACCAGCAACCAGTGACCAGCCCCCAGCCAGCAGCGACGCGTGGAAGCATGCTGCGCTTGGTAACTAAGGTAAATATCGGGTAACCAACCCGATATTTACCTTGGTTACCAGCGCACACCGCTAAGCGCTGGCTCCCTGCACTCCTAGCCAGAGTACACATCGGGTTAATTACCAATGTGTAGTCTGGCTATGTGTGCAGGCAGCAGGAGCCGGCACTGACAGCGTGAGAGCGGCGGACGCTGGTAACGAAGGTAAATATCGGGTAACCAAGGTAAGGGCTTCTTGGTTACCCGATGTTTACTGTGGCTACCAGCGTCCGCAGAAGCCGGCTCCCTGCTCACTGCACATTCAGTTGTTGCTCTCTCACTGTCACACACAGTGATGTGTGCTTCACAGCGGGAGAGCAACAACTAAAAAATGGCCCAGGACATTCAGCAACAACCAGCGACCTCACAGCAGGGGCCAGGTCGTTGCTGGATGTCACACACAGCGACATCACTAGCAGCATCGCTGCTACGTCACAAAAGTCGTGCCTCAGCAGCGATGTTGCTAGCGATGTTGCTTAGTGTGACGTGGCCTTTACACCAGTTCTGTCAGGAGGAATGGGCCCAAATTCCTACCAACTATTGTGAGAAGCTTGTGGAAGGATATTCAAAACGTTTGACCCAAGTCATACAGTTTAAGGGCAATGGTACAAAATACAAATTAAATGTATGTAATAAAAATACTATAAACATTCTCTCTCTCATTATTCTGGCATTTGGCAAATATAAATAATTCTGGTTCCTAATTGACCTAAAACTGGAAAGGTTTATTCTGATTTCATGTCAGATAGTGAGAAAAACATGCAGATGTGTCTTTTTAGTGTACGTAAACTTCTTGTTTCAACTGTATGTGCAGATTACATGTTTTTTTTACGCGTTTCCACAGCGAAAATGCAGCATGTGCGTTTTTTACCTTTGTTTTTTATGCATCTAATGCAAGTCTATGGAGGAAATCTCCACATATTACTTCTCCCAAAAGTAAAAGTGAAAACTTTTTTGTGTGTTGGTATTGAAATATCAAGTTGCGATGATATGTTTATACATCTACACAAGTTTCTGCAAAGCGCTATGAAACTTTCATTCTTTGACTGCCTATGATATAATGTTTTTAATGGCTAGTGGTGCATCAGTAGGAGAATCGGCGAAGGAATAAAACGTATATACTTGCTTACTCCTGCTGTTTTCTCCTTCTAATTGGCAGCAAGATGACTTTAAGAGCTGTGAACAGGCAGAGGGTTTGTAAAAAAAGGAATAAAACTGTGAAAAAATTATTTTTAAATGATCCAAACATATTCACATCAGTAAGTCTGTAAGCAAAGCAAACAATATCACATTATTACAGTCTCTTCCACATGACTTTTGTAAGCTGTCTATGTCTATAAACACAGTCAATCAAGAAAAATGTGCTTAGGTTTGTCTTTGAACTGTCTGAAATAGAATTTACAATTAGTATAGTATGTACTGTATCTAACTTTCAGTACGTGTTGCTTCTTATAAAAAGTGTAAGGCTAAATGTACACTAAAAAAAAAATAACTAAAAAATAGGCCAGACTTTGGACAACACGCCAAACAGAAAACGTTGCAACAATGATATAAAATTAAAATTGCATATTTAATCTAATATATAAAGCTGAATGTGTGTATGTGTGTGTGCGTGTGTGTGTGTGTATGTCCGGGATTGGCATCCGCACCGTCGCAGCTACAGGCACGAAATTTTGCACACTCACACTTCTGGATCCCGAGAGCATCATAGGCTATGTTTTGAGGGAAAATTTTACCCCCGCTCTTTACAGTTATTCACCAAAAAACCTGCCTCCATTAAAGCGAATGGAGCTGGGAGCCACAGTGCAGCCAGAACTTCAGAAGAATGCACAGCCACGCCCTTATATGGAATGTTGGCGTGTCACAATGCAGCCAGGGAAAGAGACAGACACAGAGCCACGCCCTTATATGGAATGTTGACGTGTCACAATGCAGCCAGGGAAAGAGACAGACACAGACAGGGTAAGAAAGAGACATAGACAGGGTAAGATACAGACACAAAGAGACAGACACAAAGAGATAGACTGACAGGGAAAGAGACAGACAGGGAAATAGAGGAAAAGAGACAGACAGGGAAAGTGACAGAGATAGATAGACAGGGAAAGAGATTGAGACAGACGGAGAAAGAGACAGAGACAGACAGGGAAAGAGACAGACAGACAAAGAGAGAGAGAGACAGAGAGATATATACAGAGGGGGAGACAGACAGAGAATGGGAGAGAAACAGAGAGACAGTTACTATCCTGGGCAGCGCCAGGTGCTATGTTGTGAGGCGAAATTTTAACCATGCGCGTTCCTATTTACCAATCAATTTTGCCCCTATCTACATAATGGGGAAAAAGTGAAACAAAAAGTGTTGGGGGCAAATTGACAGCTGCCAGATGTGAACAAGGAGGACTTAAAGAATGAGAGCGATGGCGCCAAAAAGTATATACCGTACAGTTGCTAAGGTGGGGCCCCGACATGGGATACTCACCACACTCGGAGATATGAACACACACACAAAATGCGCCTTACACTACCACATGCTTGAACACATATACCACCCTCAGCACACATTTTACCACACATACACCAACCTCGCCACATAATCGCCCTAAAACACACACAAGTCTGGTATTATCCTTCAAAAATAAAAATCTGATTAATAAGCAGCCAAACTACAAGAACAACAAATGCACCACATAGGAAATACGGCAGCTGTCAGTCACATGACCTGTCTATTTTGTGTATGTGTGAGCTAATATATTGTTTTGTTAACAGCAGTTATTAGGTAGTACAGCTAGTGGAAATATATATATATATATATATATATATATATATATATATATATATATATATATATATATATATATATATATATATATACACACACATACACACAGTACAGACCAAAAGTTTGGACACACCTTCTCATTCAAAGAGTTTTCTTTATTTTCATGACTCTAAAAATTGTAGATTCACATTGAAGACATCAAAACTATGAATCAAAACATGTGGAATGAAATACTTAAAAAAGTGTGAAACAACTGAAAATATGTCTTATATTCTAAGTTCTTCAAAGTAGCCACCTTTTGCTTTGATTATTGCTTTGCACACTCTTGGCATTCTCTTGATGAGCTTCAAGAGGTAGTCATCGGAAATGGTTTTCCAACAGTCTTGAAGGAGTTGCGTAGCACTTGTTGGCCCTTTTGCCTTCACTCTGCGGTGCAGCTCACCCCAAACCATCTCGATTGGGTTTAGGTCTGGTGACTGTGGAGGCCTGGTCATCTGGCGTAGCACCCCATCACTCTGCTTCTTAGTCAAATAGCCCTTACACACCCTGGAGGTGTGTTTCGGGTCATTGTTCTGTTGAAAAATAAATGATGGTCCAACTAAACGCAAACCGGATGGAATTATTTCAACTTCAGGAGCATTGGATGCGCATGGTTTGAGTGCACTGATGGCAGTCCATTCATACGAATAATAGTATATTGTATATATAACAACGGATTAAGATATATGCTTAAAGATTTATAACATGTGTGCTATATGCACCTGGGCTGAGCGCGATATTAACACGGTGCCTTTATAGATATAATGAAAAGTCTTTTTTGATGCACTGCTATCTGTGCCTCTGACCATGTGCATGCTATGGTACTTCATTTTGCAGGTGATTTGAATCAACTTGGATGTGTATGGCAGTTGTAGATTATTTATTGTAATATGCACATGTGGTAATATCTCCTATGATGAGCGCTGTATACAGCCGGTTTCTGACAGCAACGGCATATACATACTTGTAGGCAATAGTTCAGTACTATATCTGCCTTTTGGCTTGATATAATATACTCTCCAGCACTGTCCAAAAACATTTTTTTTGATTATTGTGCGCTTATTGGTACATCTATATATGGATAATCGATGATACATATTTATGTTGTTGACTATTGCCATTTATGGGTAGCAATGATGTGCACTATTTAAGCTTTGGAGTTTGAGTATATTGGTGGTAAATTAATTCACAGAAATAGTGGCATATTGCATTTGCACAGCATTAATGAAGGGTCGAACTGCTGCCTGTACTGTATAGTTTCTATCTGATAATAATCTGGGCAACAGTATTGACCTTTTATGGACAGCAATCACTGGATGTATGAATAAGAGCAAAAAAGATTAGTGATATTTGTACTTTATCTGCCTAATAATACTGCTGTGTGTTTGAAATAGGGGCATATTTTTGTCCTCCAACAAGGTGTGTCTCCCTGTTTATTTTAATATTTGTATATTTGATTGCTTAATAAAGTTTTGGGTTTTATCCTAAAAAAAGCCTATTGAATTTATTGTTATGCATAAATACACTCTGAGTATCTCCTGATTTGAAATCAGGAGATAAGGTTGTAGGGGAAAGAGACAGATCTGGAAAGAAACAGACGGAGCACATTACTTGGCCAATTTAGTTACATCTGTGTGGAATATCTGTGGTGTTGAAATATATGTTGTGAAATGCTTCTATTAGCTTAGTTTTTGCCTTTTAATAATTACATTTCTATCTATTTGTTTTGTGGTTTTTGTGTGCAGAATACATTTTTGTTAATACATTCTATTTTGTTAACAGCAGCGTGTGTGTGTGTGTGTGTGTGTGTGTGTGTGTACAGGATTGGCATCCGCACCGTCGCAGCTACAGCCACAAAATTTTGCACACTCAAACTTCTGGACCCCGAGATCGTCATAGGCTATGTTTTGAGGTGAAATTTTAACCCCACGCTTTACAGTTATTCACCAAAAGTGAATGGAGCTGGGAGCCACAGTGCAGCCAGAACTTCAGAAGAATGCGCAGCCACGCCCTTAAATGGAATGTTGGCGTGTCACAATGCAGCCAGGGAAAGAGACAGACAGACAGGGAAAGAGGCAGACACAGACAGGGTAAGAAACAGACATAGACAGGTTAAGAGACAGACACAAAGAGACAGACACAGACAAAGAGACAGACTGACAGGGAAAGAGACAGACAGAGAAAGAGAGGGAAAGAGAGACAGGTTAAGAGACAGACACAGACAGGTAAAGAGACAGACACAGACATAGAGACAGAGACAGACACAGGGAAACAGACAGACAGGGAAAGAGAAGGAAAGAGACAGACAGGGTAAGAGACAGACAAAGACAGGTAAAGAGACAGACAAAGAGACAGACACAGGGAAAGAGACAGAGGGGAAGAGGGAAAGAGACAGACAGGGAAAGAGAGGGAAAGAGACAGACAGGGAAAGAGACAGACAGGGAAAGAGACAGACAAGGAAAGTGACAGAGATAGATAGACAGACAGGGAAAGAGATTGTGACAGACGGAGAAAGAGACAGAGACAGTCAGAGTCAGACAGGGAAAGAGACAGACAGACAAAGAGATAGAGAGAGAGACAGAGATATATACAGAGTGGGAGACAGACATTATAATTACATTCATATCTATTTGTTTTGTGGTTTTTGTGTGCAGAATACATTTTTGTTAATACATTCTATTTTGTTAACAGCAGTTATTAACCCGGGCGAAGCCGGGTAGTACAGCTAGTATATATATATATATATATATATATATATATATATATATACGGTATATACACACACACACACACACACACCGTACTTTTCGGACTATAAGACGCAGCAGACCATAAGACGCACCCTGGTTTTAGAGGAGGAAAATAGGAAAATAAAATTTAAGCAAAAAATGTGGTCATGACACACTGTTATGGAGCAAGGCTCTGCTGCTGACACTATTATCAGAGAGAGGTAGAAAAGGGCTTTTGTTCACCGCGCCAATGATCACTGATGAATTTGTCGGATTAATCTAACTTTATTTTGCATAAGTCTACGCGTTTCTGGAGGCTCAGCTCCCTTCTTCAGGCCCGACAGGCACAAGAAACATCAAATCTGCCAGGGTAGAGGCAGACAAAACATATATACACACAGTATGACGTCAAAGACACACCTCCTTCAAGAAAAAAAAACGGCGGGAAACTATACATTTCAATCTGATATGACATAATGCACTGATATTCATGAATAATAAAACATGTCCACCAGGAACGCTTTACTCTAAATTAGAGTCATAGAAAAAAAAATGAAATAAAAATTATTTTGACAAAGACAGGTGTGCATTGAATGTGTAAAAATATATATATATATACCGTATGTGTAAATATATATGAATGTGTATAAGGAGATTTGAATTAAGTGTGCAGAATCAGTCTAGAACTCACATATGCAGAAAGTTCTACATGTTACTCAGAAAGATGTAAGTGAGGGGTATGTGACTGCACAACCATCACCATGTGTGATGTTGCTGTGTGTGAAACAAGAAAAGAAGGTGAAGATAAGAACCAACATACAAAGACAAAAAGAAAGAGAGAAAAGGAAAAAAAGGAAAAAAGTGAAATTATATTCATGGCACGATATCATGTGCAACTTATGGCTTAGAACATTGCTGGAAAAAAATAAGCAGTATCGTATGTTCACTGAGGACAGGGTAATTCGGGTTCATGAGTGTGGGAAAAAAACACAAGTGCATGCACTGGTGGAAGGCAATGAGCGAGAGCTCCGTAAAAAACAGTATAATGGAGTGCATGAAAGTGTAGTGGAAAGTAAAATTAGAAAAATATATATAAATGTATGTGTGTGTGACGAGGGAATGTGTATCCATTCCCTTAATAAAATCCCTGGTAGGAAAAAAAGGGGGGGAGTTTTAGGAGACTATGTCCAGTGAAACTGCACTTAAAGTCCAAAACCCACATTCAATGTGAATCCTGAATCGTAGTGCGCTCCCGGAAAAAAAGAAAAAAGAAGAAAGAAAGAAGGGGGAGCTTTCAAATGGGAATTGCATACGAAGAACAATAAAGTCTGCAAGTTTTGGCACAGAACACTGTAGGGGAGGATATTCAGCTATACCGCTAGTTGACCGAGGACAGGGCCATTTGAGTTCATGAGCGTGGGAAAAAAGGAAAAGCGCATGCGCTGGTAACAGACAATGAGCAAGTGTTCGATATTCAGCAATGTAAAAAAACATATAGATATGGGGCAAGGTAAATATATATATACACACACATATATTATATATATATATATATATATATATATATATATATATATATATATCTGAAAGAGGGATGTATCCTATTCTAATAGTGTTTTGGCAATACATTAGAATATCTAGTTTAGGGAAAAGGTAGGTAAACCTTTCTTGTTTCACACACAGAAACATCACACATGGTGATGGTCGTGTGGTCACATACCCCTCACTTACACCTTTCTGAGTATGTAACATGTAGAACTTTCTGTATATGTGAGTTCTAGACTGATTCTGCATACTTAATTCAAATCTCCTTATACACATTTGTATATATTTACACATATATATATTTTTACACATTCAATGCACACCTGTCTTTGTCATACTAATTTTTATTTCATTTTTTAGGAGGTGGGTCTTTGACGTCATACTGTGTGTATATATGTTTTGTCTGCCTCTACCCCGGCAGATTTGATGTTTCTTGTGCCTGTCGGTCCTGAAGAAGGGAGCTGAGCCTCCAGAAACGCATAGACCTGTGCAAAATAAAGTTACATTAATCCGACAAATTCATCAGTGATCATTGGCACGGTGAACAAAAGCCCTTTTCTACCTCTCTCTGTTATCAGCCGCCTGGGGTACTGCTGTCGTGATCTGGATTTTACGTGCTTTTACAGGAATTGTGACTTTCACAACTTCATTTGGTGAGTAGGATTGCTCATTGTGTGTACCCTGCTTATATTAGGGTAAGACCCTATTGCACTTTTCTTTCCACAGCTTTTTATCTTATCTGCTGACACTATTATGGGAGTAATATCCCCAAATTCTCTACTAAGGTACCCCATCCTGGTAATGATCCTCCTGCCTTGTATATATATGTCCCTCATTCTGGTATAGTCCTCATCCTGATAAATTCTCCCATCCTGCTATATACCCCCATCCTGCTATATACCCCCATCCTGCTATAGAAATGTTTATACTCACCTTTTCTCACTCCAGCAGCATCGCTCATCTAACTGTCTGTGCCAACAGCAGCTCTGCTGACCTGTGTGGAGCTGGTCACCGTTCCCTGCAGCATCGCGATGTCCTCCTGTCTGCCTGTCAGCTGATGTGTGTGGAGACCGGTGTGCACAGGGATGACGTCATCTCTGTGCACACAGCTCCACAAACATCAACGGGCCTTCAGACAGGAGGTCATCGCGATGCTGCAGGGAACGGTGACCGGTAAGTGTACTGGACTTATTCACTGCCCCCCGTGCTGATGATGATGCACGGGAGGCAGTGAATATAGCCACACATGATCACTCCAGGCTGTAGTTGCCAGGGGTGATCACGCGGGCAAGCTGATAATCATGCACGCATCCCCCACCCATCATCCAGCCCACCTCTTAGCACTGGCTTAAGTGCTGAGAGATGATGGGCGGGAGGATGCATGCATATGAAATGAGCGGGCCCCACGTGGTCATGGTAGGCGCTTCTATAGCCTGCGCATACCGCCAATGACCCGCTCCACCGCAGCACCCTCATTCCCCGCAGCCCTACATTCACACTATAAGACGCACCCCCCACTTTCCCCCAACATTTGGGGGAAAAAAGTGCGTCTTATAGTCCGAAAAATACGGTATATATATATATATATATATATATATATATAATATCTAAAGCTCAGCGTATGTATGTATGTGTGTACGTATGTATATATGTCCGCTAAAGGAATTTGCACCGTCGCATTTACAATCATGCAATTTGGCACAGATGCCCCATGTGACTCAGGGAACGTCATAGACTATGTTTGGGCGGGAAAATATAACCCCGTGCTTTCCAGTTACTCTACAAAAATCCTGCAGCCATTAAACTGAATGGAGCTGGGAGCTGCAGGCTATAAATAGCAACTGTCAGTGGTTGCTTTAGGAACAAAATAAACTGTTAGTATTACAAGCTTATGTGTGAGGTAAAAAGATGTCGGTGGTGAGACGGATAGAGAGAGACAGAAAGAGACAGAGACAGAAAGAGACAGAGACAGACAGGGAAAGAGACAGATGGGGAAAGAGACAGACGGGGAAAGAGACAGCCCTGGAAAGAGACAGCCCTGGAAAGAGACAGCCCTGGAAAGAGACAGCCCTGGAAAGAGACAGCCCTGGAAAGAGACAGCCCTGGAAAGAGACAGACCGGGCAAAGAGACAGACCGGGCAAAGAGACAGACGGGCAAAGAGACAGACGGGCAAAGAGACAGATGGGCAAAGAGACAGACGGGCAAAGAGACAGATGGGCAAAGAGACAGACGGGCAAAGAGACAGACGGGCAAAGAGACAGACCTGGAAAGAGACAGACCAGGCAAAGAATCAGCCGGGCAAAGACACAAATGCCCAAAGAGACAAATGCCCAAAGAGACATACCTGGAAAAAGACAGACCTGGAAAGAGACAGACCTGGAAAGAGACAGCCGGGCAAAGAGACAGCCGGGCAAAGAGACAGCCGGGCAAAGAGACAGCCGGGCAAAGACACAAATGACCAAAGAGACAAATGCCCAAAGAGACAGACCTGGAAAGAGACAGACCTGGAAAAAGACAGACCTGGAAAAAGACAGACTGGGCAAAAAGACAGACTGGGCAAAGAGACAGACCGGGCAAAGAGACAGACCTGGAAAGAGACAGACGGGCAAAGAGACAGCCGGGCAAAGAGACAGCCCGGCAAAGACACAAATGCCCAAAGAGACAGACCTAGAAAGAAACAGACCTGGAAAGAGACAGACCTGGAAAAAGACAGACGGGGAAAGAGACAGACCGGGCAGAGAGACAGACCGGGCAAAGAGACAGACCGGGCAAAGAGACAGCCCTGGAAAGAGACAGACGGGGAAAGAGACAGAGGGGCAAAGAGACAGACCGAGCAGAGAGACAGACCGGGCAAAGAGACAGCCCTGGAAAGAGACAGACGGGGAAAGAGACAGAGGGGCAAAGAGACAGACGGGCAAAGAGACAGCCCTGGAAATAGACAGCCCTGGAAAGAGACAGCCCTGGAAAGAAACAGACGGGGAAAGAGACAGACCGGGCAAAGAGACAGACCGGGCAAAGAGACAGACCGGGCAAAGAGACAGACGGGCAAAGAGACAGCCCTGAAAAGAGGCAGCCGGGCAAAGAGACAAATGCCCAAAGAGACAGACGGGCAAAGAGACAGCCCTGGAAAGAGACAGCCCTGGAAAAAGACAGCCCGTCAAAGAGACAGACGGGGAAAGAGACAGACGGGGAAAGAGACAACCGCGCAAAGAGACAGCCAGGCAAAAAGACAGAGAGAGAGAGACAGACAGATACAGATATTGAGACAGATAGACTGATGCAAATACAGACAAAGAGATAGAAACAGACAGACAAGAAAAGAGACAGACAGCGAGACAGACAGACAGCGACACACAGACAGAGACTGGGAGAGAGACAGAGAGACAGTTACTATCCCGGGCAACGCCCGGGTACTACAGCTAGTGTATATATATATATATATATATATATATATATATATATATATATATACACACCGGTTGCCAATGTATGTAAAGTGTTATGGAATCAATAGCGCTATATAAATGAATAAATTATTATTATTATATATATCGGTCCCGGCCCCACGCCACACACTCACTGCAGCCACCTGCGCTCCAGCGTCCTGCCTCTCCTTCTGTGGTCTCAGCTCTGACTTCTGGGTTGCGGTCCTCACACATGTACACTAGAGGGAGCACACATGCATTCACCTAGACTTAAAGGGCCAGCACAGCTGTCCAGGATTTGACTACTAATTAACCTTGGGTATTTAAGACTTCCTTTTCCCCATGGCCAGTGCTTGTTCAACACATCCCTGTAGCTTGTCTCTTGTACCAGTTGTTCAGGTCCCTCTATGCCTGTACTTTGTGTAACTCTGTCTCTGCTTGAAGATCTTGAGTACCGTTCCGAGCACACACTTCAGCCTGATCTCGTGAACCTGCACCAGTCTTCGGTTTTGGACTTCTGCCTGATCCCGTTAACCTGTACCTGGTTCACTTCGGATCCTGTATCTATAAGACTCTATCCGGTGACTCTTGTTGATCCCGACTTTCGTGCATCTAGGCCCTCTGCAGTTACGCCCGACAGTCCCTATATAGGGGTTCGCTTGAGGCGGCATCGCAGGGCAGTCCGGTGCACGGTCCAGTGGGTCCACTCCCAGGACTATCGTTACACGAAACTATTCGGCCCCCTTAAATTTTTCAACCTTTTCCCACATTTCAGGCTTAAAACATAAAGATAAAACATTTAAATTTTATGGTGAAGAATTAACAAGTGGGACACAAATGTGAAGTTGAACAATATTTATTGCTTATTTTAAATTTTTGTAAAAAATAAAAAACAGATAATTGGGGCATGCAATATGATTCGTCCCCTTTAAGTTAATACTTTGTAGTGCCACCTTTTGCTGCGATTACAGCTGCAAGTCACTTGGGGCATGTGTCTATTAGTTTTGCACATCGAGAGACTGAAATTCTTGCCCATTCTTCCTTTGCAAATGGCTCGAGCTGAGTGAGGTTGGATAGAGAGCGTTTGTGAACAGCAGTTTTCAGCTCTTTCCACAGATTCTCGATTGGATTCTGGTCTGGAATTTGACTTGGTCATTCTAACACCTGGATATGTTTATTTGTGAACCATTCCATTGTAGATTTTTTTGCTTTATGTTTGGAATCATTGTCTTAATGAAAGACAAATCTCCGTCCCAGTCTCAAGTCTATTGCAGACTTCAACAAGTTTTCTTCAAGAATGGTCCTGTGTTTGGCTCCATCCATCTTCCCATCAATTTTAATCATCTTCCCTGTCCCTGCTGAAGCAAAGCAGGCCCAAACCATGATGCTGCCACCACCATGTTTGACAGTGGGGATGGTGTGTTCAGGGTGATGAGCTGTGTTGCTTTTATGCCAAACATATCGTCTGGCATTGTGCCTAAAAAGTTCATCTGACCAGAGCATCTTCTTACACATGTTTGATGTGTCTCCCAGGTGGCTTGCGGCAAACTTTAAACAACACTTTTTATGGATATCTTTGAGAAATGTCTTTCTTCTTCCCACTCTTCCATAAAGGCCAGATTTGTGCAGTGTACGACTGATTGTTGTTCGATGGACAGATTCTCCCACCTCAGCTGTAGATCTTTGCAGTTCATCCAGAGTGATCATGGGCCTCTTGGCTGCATCTCTGATCAGTCTTCTCCTTGTTTGACATAACATTTTTGAGGGATGGCTGGGTCTTGGTAGATTTGCAGTGGTATGATACTGCTTCCATTTCAATATAATCGCTTGTACAGTGCTCCTTGGGATGTTTGAAGTTTTGGAAATCTTTTTGCAACCAAATCCGGCTTTAGACGTCTCCACAACAGTATCACAGACCTGCCTGTTATGTTCCTTGGTCTTCATGATGGTCTATGTGCTTTAACAGAACACTGAGCAGGTGCATTTATACAGAGACAAGATTAAACTCAGGTGACATATTTATCATCATCAGTCATTTAGGACAACATTGGATCATTCAGAGATCCTCAATGAAATTCTGGAGTGAGTTTGCTGCACTGAAAGTAGAGGTGCCAAATAATATTGCAAGCCCTACTTTTTAGTTATTTATTTTTTACAAAAAATTAAAATAAGCAATAAATTTCGTTCACCTTCACAATTGTGTCCCACTTGTTGTTGATTCTTCACCATAAAATTTAAATTTTTTATCTTTATGTTTGAAGCCTGAAATGGGGGAAAAGGTTGAAAAATTCAAGGGTGCCAAATACTTTCGCAAGGCACTGTACACACACACACATATATATATTCCGTATTCATAACCACAATATTGCCCCCCTTATCGGAGGGCTTTATTGTTATGGCTTTATTCTGATCAAGGGACATAAGGGCTTCTCTTTCTCTTTGTGTGAGATTACTTTTACTGCTGGTTAGTCCAGGTCTTATTTTACGTATCTCCTTTGTCACCAATGATGAGAATATATCAATACTTGTGCACTCAGTGGGGGGAGGCATCTTTCTATTCTTAGGTTTTAGGTTGGTGAATGGACCAAACCCCTTATCTGTCCTATCATCCTCTGATAGACTTGCCAATAATCTAACGTCTGGAAGCATATCTAGGGATAGTCCCAGTTTCTGACATTCATTCAGGTCATGGTGCTTGAAGTACTTCCTCCATCTGAGTTTCCTCAGAAACAGTTCAAGATCTTTGACCCAGACAAAGGAATCAAAGTGTGTAGTGGGAACAAATGATAAACCATATCCAAGGACCCTCTCTTCCATTTCAGACAGTCTATAATCAGATAGATTGACAATCTGTTGACCATCCGTTTGGCCTCCATTTACCATTTTTTTACCCTTCTGTTGTGTCTTTTTTTTTTGAGAACTCTATGGCTGATTGGAAGGGAGCAATAAGTATATTATTATATGTTATTTTTGCTAGTTGATGTGATGGGACCTGCAGAATATTGAGAGCAGTGTCTCACTACGGAGTGAATGCCCCTACGATGGGCGGTTGATGCCACACTGTCGGTGCGACCATCAGTCATTAAGATATAAGGTATGCCCCCTCCATTTGCTGATATCGGTAGTTCCACATTTTGCTTTATATTTCTATGGGTTATTGGAATAGAATATGATACTATGTCTTGGATATGTTGTTTTTTTCTAGAGATCTAATCCGGATCAGTCCCCTGATGAACCCCTAGAAAAAATATAGGGGGGAAACGCGTCGGGATAGAATACTGGATGGTCTCGGCAGATAAGTCATTCCCTGCTGGGACTCTATATCCATATGTATATATAAACTTAGTTTGGGACTAAATACTGGATGGTCTCGGCAGATAAGCCATTCCCTGCTGGGACTTTATATCCATGTATATATAAGAACTCTTTTTTGATCTGAGATCCATCTAATATCTAGAAAAAGTTTTTTATAAAAAATATCTAAATTATCTCTAAGTACTGTAACTATTTGCACATATTCTCTTTGGTGGTGGGTCTCCCGGATCTGAGCAACTAGCTTGAAGGGAGATACTAGGGAGAGACGACGTGGAGCGGGGGGTACCCAATAATTCATGGTACACCTCCGTTGGTAGGTAGGAGAAAGGGAGGGAGAGATAGGTCATCCCCTGAACCAGGTATTGCTGTATCTGAATAAACTAGCGTAACTATTAAGGTTGCCCCTACCCTGAGAACAGGAAACTATTTACACTGTCCCCACCAATCGAGTCTATCACCCTATTACACTCACTATAATATATCACTGTAGTTATTTTAAATGAGCAGTGATTTTATATCTATAATTTTAATATTGATTAGAATAAAAAATTGTTTTTAGGAGTTTTTTCTCTTTGGTTTGTGTTACCACGCACGGAGCTACACGTGCAGAGAGCAGGGAGCAGCGCACACTGAGCGCTGGCTCCCTCCTCTCCTAGTTACAGCACACATCGGGTTAATTACCCGATGTGTGCTGCAGCTAAATGTGCACAGAGCAGGGAGCAGCGCACAATGCTTAGCGCTGGCTCCCTGCTCTCCTAGTTACAGCACACATCGAGTTAATTAACCCGATGTGTGCTGCAGCTAAATGTGCACTGAGCAGGGAGCAGCGCACAATGCTTAGCGCTGGCTCCTTGCTCTCCTAGTTACAGCACACATCGGGTTAATTAACCCGATGTGTGCTGCAGCTACATGTGCACAGAGCAGGAGCCGGCACTGACAGTGAGAGCGGAGGAGGCTGATAACAAAGGTAAATATCGGGTAACCAAGGACAGGGCTTCTTGGTTACCCGATGTTTACATTGGTTACCAGCATCCGCAGAAGCCGGCTCCTGCTGCCTGCACATTCAGTTGTTGCTGTCTCGCTGTCACACACAGCGATCTGTGCTTCACAGCAGGACAGCAACAACTAAAAAATGGCTCAGGAAATTCAGCAACAACCAACGACCTCACAGCAGGGGCCAGGTTGTTGCTGGATGTCACACACAGCAACATCGCTAGCAACGCCACAAAAGTTGTTCGTTAGCAGCGATGTTGCTAGCGATGTTGCTTAGTGTGACGGGGCCTTAACTCCACTACCTCATTATAGTGAATGAATCCATCGGGGTTTTTGCGTAAATCATGTAATTTCGAAGATGTAGATGGAAACTCCAATGAAAGTGCTCAGCATAGAGCACAGGATAAATGTGAACAAGTCCATACTCCGGTCCGTCATCTGTTAATGGAAATATAGGGGGCTTCAATGTTACTGGTAGTACAAAGGCTTTGGAAAAATGCTATGGCTCCCCATTGTCAAAAATTCATCAAAATCTGCGCTCCCAGATCCAAATGCCCCCCTACCTTCTGATCGCAACACTGTGTCTAAACCACAGTTAACATCCACATGTCTGGGATTACTGTAGTGAGGAAGGCCTGCTTAATATGCAACTATTTGCAATTTTTTATCCTGCAGCATTCACTGTGGAGCACCCCACGGGGTCTTGGGGAATACTCGTCGTCGGGCCGGTGAGGGTCAGGGGATGTCACAGGTGGCCCTGCCCAGCTTCGTGACCCCGAGGTATCCACAAAAGGGAGAAAAGGTGGAAAAGGATGAAGGGGCCAGGGATTAGCCGCCGCTGTGGGTGTTGTCCTCTGGGGCGGATGGTGTCGCAACCAGGATGGTTCAGCTCCCACAGGTAGAGCTAGGCTTCAGGGAGGATGATGGGGATGGCAGTGGCCATTGGCGCCGGAGCGCATGGCGACGGCGCTGGCAATGATTGGCTGACACAGTGATTGCGGTTCCAGGTCTTTTACTCACAGTCCGGTTGTCACCCTTGGTGTGTTAGTCTCTGCCGTGGTGGGCCCTGGCCGATCTCGGATAATTTGAAGGTTCCCACTGTGTGTCATTTCTGGTTGGGGTCCCTCTAATCCCATGGATGGAATGTGGAATGGGCTGCAGGTGTTTCCTGCACTCTTCGCAGAACCTGGAATCCCCTGTAGCTACAGAGAATTCAGGCTGAGCTGCCTGCTCCAAGACGCGGGTTCTGTGGTGCTCCCAGAAGTGTGAGGTAGAAAATGCCTAGACCGAGGTCCTGACTGTGCTCTTCACCCCAAGCTGTGCACAGGGTTAACTCACTATGTGTAAAAATTCTCCTTCCTTTTCCCTAAGTGGTGCCCGCCCCCCAGGTGGTTGTCCTAGTGACTGGGAAAGTCCCATGCCTCGTGATGGCCACCCCCTGTCTACCCTAGGCCAATCCCAGTGAGAAAGCACCTAACTGTGTATGGTTTGTGAATGCGAGAAACACCAGCGATTAACCCCTTCCTTACCCGGGAGGGGAACTGCCCCTTAAGTGAGATGCAATACCCTGTGGCGACTGAAGTCTCAGGGGCGCCACAACTACATTTGACACCATGGGTGTTTTCCAGAGACTTAAGGCCCCGTCACACACAGAGATAAATCTTTGGCAGATCTGTGGTTGCAGTGAAATCATGGACATATTGTTCCATTTGTACATAGCCACAAACCTGGCACTGATTGTCCACAATTTCACTGCAACCACAGATCTGCCGCAGATTTATCTCTGTGTGTGACAGGGCCTTAAGGCGGGCTTTGCTCGCTGCGACATCGCAAGCCGATTCTTGCGATGCTGCAGTGATAGTCACCGCCCCCGTCGCAGGTGCAATATCGTGTGATAGCTGGCATAGCGAATATTATCGCTATGCCAGCTTCACATGCACTCACCTGCCCCTGCGACGTCGCTCTGGCCGGCGACCCGCTTCCTTCCTAAGGGGGCGGGTCGTGCGGCGTCACAGCGACGTCACACGGCAGGCGGCCAATAGCAGCGGAGGGGCGGAGATGAGCAGGATGTAAACATCCCGCCCACCTCCGTCCGTCTCATAGCAGCCGGGAGGCAGGTAGGCTGATGTTCCTCGCTCCTGCGGCTTCATACACAGCGATGTGTGCTGCCGCAGGAACGAGGAACAACATCCTACCTGTCGCAGCACCGGCATTATGAAAATGTCGGAGTATGCACCGATGATACAATAACGACGCTTTTGCGCTCGTTCATCATATCAAAAATGTTTTACACATTGCGACATCGCAAGTGACGCTGGATGTACGTCACTTTCGATTTGACCCCATCGACATTGCGCGGGCTTTGCACGTTGCGACATCGCAAGCTGATGCTGCGATGTCGCACGCGATACTCCCCGCCCCCGTCGCAGGTACGATATTGTGTGATAGCTGGCGTAGCGAAAATTATCGCTACGCCAGCTTCACATGCACTCACCTGCCCTGCGACCGTCGCTCTGGCCGGCGACCCGCCTCCTTCCTAAGGGGGCGGGTCGTGCGGCGTCATAGCGACGTCACACGGCAGCCGGCCAATAGCGGCAGAGGAGTGGAGATGAGCAGGATGTAAACATCCCACCCACCTCCGTCCTTCCTCATAGCCGCCGGCGGCAGGTAAGGTGATGTTCCTCGCTCCTGCGGCTTCATACACAGCGATGCGTGCTGCCGCAGGAACGAGGAACAACATCGTACCTGTCGCAGCGCCGGCATTATGGAAATGTCGGTGAATGCAACGATGATACGATAACGACGTTTTTGCGCTCGTTCATCGTATCATCTAGCATTTACACAGTACGATGTCGAAAGTGACGCCGGATGTGCGTCACTTTTGATTTGACCCCACCGACATCGCACGTGCGATGTCGCAACGTGCAAAGCCACCCTAAATCATCACTACGCCTGTAGATGAATTCCCATAGGGTGTAATTTCTAAAAATTGGTCACTTGAGATTTCTTCTGTTCTGGCACTTTGGGGTTCTGCAAATAGAGTCTGCAAACTATTTTAGGAAAATCTGTGCTCAAAAAATCAAATGGCGCTCTTTCCCTCCTGAGCCCAGTGGTACGGTAAAACAGTAATATACAGTCATATGTGGGTCTTTTTCCACTTTCAGGAAAAATTGTGTATGGGACCTTTTTTTACCTATTCCCTTTGTGAAAACTGGAAATCTGGGGTTCAAACTAAATTTTAGTGGTAAAAATGTAATTATTTTTTCTTCACCGCTCGATAGTAAAAATTTGGTGACACACATGTGGTGTTAAAATGCTCACTGCAACCATAGATTAATTAATTGAGGGGTGCTTTTTGTAAAATGGGATCACTTGTAGGGGATTTTTGCTGTTCTAGCACCTCAGGGCCTCTGCAAATGTGACAAGGCACCCCCACACCAATGCAACTAAATCTGAACTCTAATATAGCGCTTCTTCCTTCTTCACTTTTTACTGTGCCTCAAAATTAGTTTTTGACCACAAATTGTGTTTTGGCATACTCAGTAGATATTGCACAAAAAATGTATGGTCAATTATCTCCTGGTATCCTAGTAAATTTGAAAAATTTGGGGTTAAAGACACATTTTTGTGGTTAAAAAATAAGAATTAGACCTACCGGTAATGATGTTTCCAGGAGTCCGTCATGACAGCACCACTGTAGGTCGCTCCCCTATCCTCTGTAGGGACAGGAACACGCAAGAGTTTAAAGCCCCTCCTCAGTGACTTTCCAATTACCACCTCAGAATGGGTACAACGCCATTTGATTTGCACAAAAAGAAACAGAATCGTAAATTTACAAATCAGTACGACAAGCATGTAGAAGGGGAGGGAAATAATGGTGCTGTCATGACGGACTCCTGGAAACATCATTACCGGTAGGTCTAATTCTTATTTTCCAGGTCGTCCTTACATGACAGCACCACCGGAGAATACCAAAATACCAAAGGAATTGGACTCGGGATGGGGGGGGGATCGACTGCCTGAAGCACCTTTTCACCAAAAGACAAGCGTTCGTCAGCCGACAAATCCAGCCTGTAATGTGTACAGAATGTACTGGGCCCTGACCAAGTGGCCATGTCACAGACCTGTTCTAAGGTAGCACCTACCGTAGTAGCCCAAGAAGCGTCCAGAGCCCGGGTAGAATGAGCCCTAATGGACGAAGGAGGGCTTATGGACTTCCCAAAGACGTAGCCCTTCCACTGTTCTGCAGACAGTGGCGGGTTCAGGGAGTTACGGATCCTTTGATATGGAATATTTGATATGGACATACGTCATGGAACCCGTTGATAAGCACCTTCGCGTACTGAAACTACAAGGTAAATCACCATACTGAGTGTGATATACGCCATACTGCTGAACATTCAGAAGAAATGTTGCAGACAGATCATACCACAGAACCAGATAGAGGGAGATATACCCGAAAATGTGTCAGGCGAACATTCGTAACACTGCAACTATAGAACAGATGGTAAGGCCTGAACAGCCCATCAAGGGATGAATAAACCACAGCCCGATAGAATGACCACCATCTTAGATAAAAATTAACTTGGCCGTGCTGAATAAACCAGGCCAGTACAGTCATCAGTTCTCCTAGGCTCAAACGACTACCCCCGGTCGCAGACCAGCACACCGGTCCACCAGAGGACATATTCTAGCCCCAGAAGCCCAAAGAGTTCAATTCAGAAACTACGGGATCTCGAGAAATGAGACGGACCGTCATGAAACCAATGACATGAAAATAGTAGACCGGAAGGCACGCGTGCTGACATTAGCAAGTCAAGTACCGCAGCCGAGCACCTGAGGGAAGCATTGTTCACCATACCCAAGGTGCGGATGCCAAGCACAGCAGAGTCTGGAATCTGGAAGTGATGAAAGAGTCTCAGAATTGTAGGCGGCCAACCTCATATATACTGAATATATAGAGTGGAATTGAAGAACCAGCTAGTCATATCCGAGGCCGCGAATACAGGAGCCTAGCGTTGTCCTGAGCCGGAGTAAAGAAAAAAAACGCTATCACCTGGGGTAGACTACCTAACTAGAAAAGGACGTAACTCCATTAGCATGGAATTACCACTATACCGGACACTAGTGTAAAACAGACCACCCAGTCGTCCATAGTGACCAAGGAACATCTCCCACAGGAATGAGGGCCTTCAATAATTACAGAGTGATTCCTCATGTGAGAGCGGTGAGACCCCGGATTTTATCCTGTGAGAACAGGAAGCCGAAGAGGGAGACTATGGAGCTCCCTGCCACCAGATAGCGGAAAAAAACTCACAGGTTATGTACAAGAGTCGGTATGTTGAACCCTAGTCCAATTGCCATCAAGGGACCATATACAGTAATACGGGGCTATCACCAGTATTGGCTACATACAGCTCCGTCCACTATAGGATGAACGCGACAAACATTTCTCTTTAACCAAAAGTCAGAAACGAGAGACCCGAGTCAATCAAGTAAATACAGCTGAATACCACCGAGTAGAAAAGAAGGACCATAGCTGAACGCAGATTCCCGTTCTGAAGCCGTAATAAGTAGAAGCACTAGGCCAACTCAAGCATGGATGCTTATCATGCGAAGCCAAGTGCAGGTCCAGAAGTGCAAGGCCCCTCCGACCAAAGTCGATGCTAGAGACCCAAGATGCGAAGTATGTAACCCGAGGCGCCAGGTACGAGGCCACCGGTGCAAGGCCAAAGGCGCAGAGGTGCAATGCCAGAGGCGCAATGCCAGAGGCGCAATGCGTAATACCAAAAGCGCAAGGCCAGAGGCACAAAGCGCAATGTCAGAAGCGCAGAGGTGCAATGCCAGAGGCACAATGCCAGTGGCGCAATGCGTAATACCAGAAGCGCAAGGCCAGAGGCACAAAGCGCAATGTCAGGGGCACAAGGCGCAAGGCCAGAGGCGCAAGGCCAGAAGAGCAAGGCGCAATGCCAGAGGCACAAGGCGCAATACCAGAGGCGCAAGGCGCAATGCCAGACGCGCAAGGCGCAATGCCAGAGGCGCAATGCCAGAGGCACAATGCGCAATGACAGAGGCACAATGCCAGAGGCGCAAGGCACAAGCCAGAAGCGCAAGGCGCAAGGCCAGAGGCACAAGGCCAGAGGCGCAAAGCCAGAAGCGCAAGGCCCAACGCCAGAGGCGCAATGCCAGAAGCGCAAGGTGCAATACCAGAGGCGCAAGGCGCAATGCCAGAGGCGCAAGGCGCACTGCCAGAGGTGCAATGCCAGAGGCACAATGCGCAATGACAGAGGCACAATGCCAGAGGCGCAAGGCACAAGCCAGAGGCTCAAGGCGCAATGCCAGAGGCGTGAGGCGCAAGGCGCAAACCAGAAGCGCAAGGCCAGAGGCACAAGGCCAGAAGCATGAAGCGCAAGGCGCCAGCCCGGAGGCACAAGGCACAAGCCCAGAGGCACAAGGCACAAGCCCAGAGGCGCAAGGCACAAGCCCAGAGGCACGAGGCACAAGCCCAGAGGCACGAGGCACAAGCCCCGAGGCACGAGGCACAAGCCCCGAGGCACGAGGCACAAGCCACGAGGCACGAGGCACAAGCCCCAAGGCACAAGGCACAAGCCCCAAGGCACGAGTCCAAAGCCGAGAGCCAATGAAGCCAAGCCATGAAGGTCAAGGCTGAGAAGCAGGAAAACCAGACGCCAAGCAGTGAGGTCTCGACTGGCCCAAGGTGCAAAGCCAGCGAGCGGTCAGAGTTGCGTGGCTTGTGGGCCGAGGTCAAGCCGTGAGGCGCGAGGCCGGAGCCGTGAGGCCGGAGCCATGAGGCCAGAGCCGAGAGGTGCGAGGCCAGAGCCAGGAGGTCGGAGCCGTGAGGCACGAGGCCGGAGCCATGTGAGGTGCGAGTCCAGAGCCAGGAGGCTGGAGCTGCGAGGCATGAGGCCGGAGCCGTGAGGTACGAGGCCAGAGCTGTGAGGCTGGAGCTGTGAGGCTGGAGCTGTGAGGCGCGAGGCCGGAGCCACGCGGAGTCGTCGAGAGGCCCGAGTGCTGAGGTCCCATCAAACTTACCCTGAAGAGTGTAATTCACCTGTTCTGAACTTCAGGATACAACTACTGCATTAGTAGTAACCTAAATGGCAACTAGTCACACCTGAACAAAGCAACTCACCCTGAGGCCTTTTTTTTTTTTTTTTTTTTCTCTGGAGGGCAAGTTCCCATGCGAGGTAATGTGCTACATCCACAGTATTCCCTCCTATAGAAGGAGTAAATGAGACAGAACCTGGTCTGTGCCGAGGAAGAAATTGAGCGGAAGCCCACCTCTTCGGAAGATAAGTCCAGTCCCCATCGGGGTCTTGTACGGGTCTCCCAGGCCATGGGGGACGAGGACAGGGAGACCCTGGAAGCCTGTATTACCTCCCGAATCATGCTTCTCATGTGTGCCAGAAGGGAGGATCGTTCATCATATACAATGGAGGCAATACAGGCTGCACACAGGTCCCTATATAGGAGGCTGCCAACTGCACATGACAGACCAGGCAGCATTTTGATGTGGAACCCCCTTCTAGCCGGTCGACCTCTTTTGAGTTGGCACCGGAGAGGAGTCCCTGCCATGGACCAGGGGAGAGCCAGGGGGGCATAAGGCTGGGTAACGTCCGCCATGATAAGAGAAAACAGCATACAAAGCACAGATATCCAGGATCCCCCCTTCATACAATACCGTATCCTCGGCGTTCCTGGTCCGACCCTCCTGCACCGTTCAAAGATCCCGCTGACGCGGCCGTCTCCAGAGTGATGAGGCCGGAAGTGGGATGACGTGGCGTATGGCTGTGCGCATCCCGGAACTCACCGCATGCTGAAGCAGGGGACCCAGTGCTCCCGTGTTGGGAGATGCGGTCTGAGCTGGGAGCTCCCGCTCTACCAGCGTGGCTGAGGGACCAGCTCGTCGGTTTCAGCCGTCATGGGATCCGCTTGACCGGCGACCAAGAGGCCTGTGCCCCCCTCTCCCTGGATCTGGTAAGCCGCGCTAGTCACGCGATCATCTTGCATGCCCCTGTCCTGTGTAGGGACAGGAAAAACACTGAGGAGGTTGGGGATGGGAGGGGCTTTAAACTCTTGCGTGTTCCTGTCCCTACAGAGGATAGGGGAGTGACCTCCGGTGGTGCTGTCATGTAATGACCACCTGGAAATTTGTTTTTTCATTTTCATGGCTTAACGCTATAAAATTCCCTAAAGCACTTGGGAGTTCAATGTGCTCACCAAATATCAAGATAAATTCCTTGAGGGATCTAGTTTCCAAAATGGAGTCGCTTGTGGGGGAGCTCTACTATTTAGACACATCAGAATGCTCTCCAAATGTGACATGGCATCCACTAATGATTCCAGCTATTTTTCCATTCAAATAGTCAAATGGCACTCCTTCTCTTCTGAGCCCTGCCATGTTCCCAAACAGTTGATTTCCACTACATATGAGGTATCAGCGCACTCAGGAGAAATTGCAGAACAAATTGTGTATTGTATTTTCTCCTTTTACTTTTGTGAAAATAAAAGATTTGCGGTTGAAGCAACATTTCTGTGGTAAAATGTATTTTTTTATTTTCACAGCTTAACCTTATAATTCTGTGAAGCACCCTGGGTTCAAGGTGCTCACCAAACATCTATATAAATTCCTTGAAGGGGCTAGATCCCAAAATGGGGTCACTTGTGTGGAAGCTCCACTGTTTAGGCAATCAGGGGGTCTCCAAACGTGACATGGAGTCCGCAATCTATTCCAGGCAACTTTGTGTTCTAAAATTCTAATAACACTCCTTCCATTCCCAACCCTGCCGTGTTCCCAAACAGTGGATATCCACCACACATGGAATATCAGCATAGGAGGACAAATTGCACAACTAATTGTATTTTGCATTTTCTCTTGTTACCCTTGTGAAAGTGGAAAATTTGGGGCTAAAGTAACATGTTTGTGGGAAAAAGTAAAATGTTCATTTTTTCCTTCCACATTGCATAAGTTCCTGTTAAACACCTAAAGAGTTAATAAACTTCTTGAATGTTGTTTGAGCAGTGTGAGGGGTACAGTTTTTAGAATGGGATCACTTTTCACTTTTAGGTATTTTCTGTTACCTTTACCTCTCAAAGTCAAATGTGATGTGGTAAATTTTGTTGGAAAAATGAAAAAAAAAAATGCTGATAAAGTCTCCAACATTGCGCTGATGTAAAGTAGACATAAGAGAAATGTTATTCATTAACTCTTTTGTGTGACATGACTTCTCTGGTTTAAGAGCATAAAAATTCAAAGTTGGAAAATTGTGAAATTTTCAAACTTTTTGCCAAATTTCCAATTTTTTCACAAATAAACACAAAAAATATCATTGTACATTATGCACTATCATGAAGTACAATATGTCTTAAAAAAACTATCTTCAAATTACTATTACTAGGATTCATTGAAGTGTTCCAGAATTATGACATAGTTATTACATAAAGTAACACTGGTCAGAATTACAAGAAATTGCCTGTTCATGAAGGTGAAAACAGGATTGAGGGTGAAAAGGTTAAATGTGGTTTTTGTATGACATGTATTTTTTTTGCAATTATATTTTTCATATCACAATTGGTTTAGAAAAACAAAACAAAAACACAATTAATAACCTTTGCAGTGAGACTCACTGACCTATGAGTCTATTTGACACCCAAACTTCCTGTCATTTTAGTAGGAGCCCTAGAATATCTCATTATAATCCGAAGCAAGATTACAATGACAGGTAACACCACTAGAAATCGCTGCTCACACAGAATCCACCATTCATAATAGTCGATGTCACAGTTTCTGCTCCCTTGACAATCATGTTTGCACACGCTCATTAGATGCTTGAGTACAAAATATAGGGTCTGTTTATTGCTGTTAATGTACATGTTGACTTCCTGTAACAACAGTAACTATGAGTCTAGAAAAACTGAATTTCTATTTTTTATCTTTAACTCAGATTGTGATATGAAGAAGAAAAAATACATTTTACACAAAACCTGATTTCAACTATAAGCCATTATTAGATGACACATTGCCTTTAAGATACTGGTCACCTGCTAAGACTAACAGGTAAAAGTAACTATGATTTCATATATCTACAATTACTGTACATTTCCCAACTGCCAAATAGAAATATGTCACAGTATATAATATATATAATATTAGATTATGGGGTTAGTATTAATCGTTTTAGTATTATACAGAGAATGAGTCATGAGCTTTTGCCAATTTATTAGTAAGCTAAAAAGAAAGAATATTTCATACAATGCAACCTGTGACAACACTTCCCTATGACATCTTCATCAAAGGACCTGAAGCTAGTTTACAGCATTGGTAGATGGAACAAATACATATCACAGTATCATTTATCACGAGCCCATCAGAATTGGATAACAAGCATATAATGTCATGGGTGTTAGTATTTTGAAAGCAAAGTTGATGAAATAACGTTCACTGTGAATCTTCAGTAGGCATCAGATATGCAGCCGCACAAAAGCAATTAGACCTCTGTGTTTGGTATTTACTTTCAGTGATACAATTTAAAATAGTCTTACTGAACACATTCACATACAAAAGCAACAATATATCTATAAAAATAAAAAAAAAACAAAAGGCACTGTGCTATGAAAACATTTTGACACAAGTCTGCCTGTAATGTTTTTTGGAGATCCTTAAAGCACCACTGCAGCATTTTTAAATTTCAGCACTGGAGTGGTGATTTAAATGTGAGTACCCTGCCCCCTGTCACTCCACCGTCTCACCTGCTGCTATCAACGCCACTCTGGTTTGTCTCTGTCACTTTGTGACCTGCTGGCTGCTTTCATGGAGCGCGTCACAACTCACAAGGGGTCACAGCTCAATACAAGTCTGATATCCTCATTCTTACTGTCATAGACTTGCTGCCATGGGATTGTCACTAGTGACAGACAGTCATGTGATGTCCGGCTGTAGAAGGTCACAGTGTTTGGCTGCACAACTGCTCCCTGACCTTCTATCATCCGTGCTTGGTTTTCATCGTCTTCCCTTTAGGACCCTGTGGTGTTGTTCAGCCTGTCAGTGTTACGTCACCGCCGGAGTCTGCTCCAGCGACTTCTGCTCCGATCGCCAGGCGACGCCGTGTTCCTGCCGTGGATGGTCCTGGTGATGGGAGAGAAGTCGATGCCAGCGGCACCAGTGGGCGCAGGCTCCGATCATCCACTGGGCTGGGTTAGCTTGGGATCTGCAGTACCTCTGGCTGACTGTGGGTGGCATGTGTCTTCCAGCTGAAGTTGCCAGCGTTCAGCTACAGCCAATGGGAAGACACCCCACCCTTCTTATTTCCCCTCCTGTCACATGATTACTGCCAGATATAGTTCTGATTTTCCTGGCTCCTGTTACGTCCTATTCTGTTGGTGATTCCTGTGTTGAGTTCTGCGTGTTTTGACTACCCTTCTGCCTACTGTTTTTGTACTTTGCTGCCCGACCCGGATCTGACCTCTGCTACGTTTGCTGACTATGTCACTGCCTGCCGATTCTGTCCCTGTTCCGCAATTCCTGGTTTGACCCTGACTGACTACTACTCTCATCGGACTGCAGCCTTCCACAGGTAGTGATCTCCAGTTCCCTGTGTAATTCCAAATCCCTGTATAGGGGTTAAAGGGTTTCAGGGTTCTAGGGGTCCTACTTGTGAGTGGCTTCCCTCTAGCCCCCCCTTTACAGCCCATCTGAGTCTGTGGATCCAGGCAGGCGTTACAGTCAGCTGCTGTTCATGAATACTTCCCTTGTCTTTATATACCTTTGTGGCGCCCTGGACAAGCCAGGATGTCACAGGTACTGCAACAACACACCCCACAACCCGGTTAGGAATATCAAAGTCAGACACAAATCCTTGTTGCCTCCCTCCAGGGGCTGATGTGCACACCAGGTGGGGCGGAGCCAGGTGGTTGACTCCACCCACCGAGGAGTTCACAGTCCTGGAGGCGGGAAAAGGAGTTCAGTTGAGTGCAGTGGAGTGGAGAGTTGAGTGGGGAAAGGAGAGGAGGAAGTGGTAGTGGAGGAACTGTCTGACCGTGTCCGGGTACGTGGCCCGGGCACCTGAGAGCAAGGTTGGCAGACTGTGGTGACCGTCTGCAGGAGAGGCCGTTTGACGCACAACCGTAAGGACCGGGAACGGGCGGTGGCCCGCCGGTACCGGATCGGGGAGCGAAGAGAAGCCAGCACCATCCGGCAGGGCCTACGGACCCCGACCACGCTTGGAGTCGCCATTAAACCGGTCAAATCCATCAGCGATGGGAACTTCCGGGGTTTCCCAGCAGTAGAGACCCGACTGAAGGCAACCGCTCAACCGTGAAGGGAAATACAGCTACCGCCACAGCTAGGGTTCCCAAGGCCAGCGCCTGCAGGCAAAAGGGGCTCCTCCGGCAAATATACCGCTGGGGAGCGAGTTACCGGTGGGAAGCCATCGGGGCCGAGAACATAACACCGGTGCAGGGAGAGACAGTTACAGCCAACCTACCGGGAGTGACCGTCGCAGCCGTCTGTGGGACTCGTCCATCTAGCCGTTTGTTTTACCAGAGACTCCGTGTGCGTTACTGGCTGAGTAAGTACCACTGTGCCGTCTGGCACTGCGCTGCCCCGCGACCCTGCACCTGGCCAAGCCCCGCAATCCACCTTACAGACAACAACTCCGAGCCCCGGGACTACCAAAATCCGCCTACCCACGGAGGGGAGAAAAACATCCCAGCTGCTCCCTGTCATCGCTCCCGGGATCGCCGTACAGAGCAGCGGTAGTGCCCCAACCTCACCACACACCGTGGGTGGCGTCACAAACCGACATTCCAAACACCAACAAACCACCCCTTTCACTCACGGGCGAGGAGCGCCGCTCGAGCCCCCCGATCCGGCCCACCGCTTGAGCCACCGAGCAGCAGTAGCAGCAGCGCCGGACCCGAGCGTAGTGAGCGCAGCGCCCTCCCCGCCCGCGACACCTTCACTTCCTATTACTCAGTGCTGGCGATATTTGATACATCTTTATCAAGTCTTCAGTGCAAGCAGGGTGCTTACATACATCAGGAGAATCTTGATGGTTGTTGCAGCTTCTCTCCATGAAACAACTAGAGATAGGTTGTTTGTGTTTTTTGCTTGTTTGTTATCCCTGTCCTTTAGTGTCTAGTGGGGTTGATGAAGAGCTCATCCCATCCACTCCCTGCCTAGGGCCCAGATCAGGATCAGCCTTGAGTCAGGTATCTTACTTGGAGCATAGGTGCTGAAACTATCTAGGGCGGGGAGGGAACCCAGGGCCCAGTGATAGGCTTGGTAAGGGGTCACCATCTCCACCCTTCCCTAGACACTTGGTTTCTCCTCCCTTTCCTTTCTCCTGTTTTCTTGGTACTGTCCTGTACCTAACGTGACACTTGCAATCCGGTCAGTTACAATTTACAGTAACAAGATGGCACTGCAGGACTGGAGTAGTGTCGAAAAATGATATAGACACTGGAGGGTAAGTGCAAGACATGGGGCAGGAAACTCATATTTAAATCACCTCTGCAGCGCTGACCTCCCAGGCTGGAGTGGTGGTTTAATCCCCTTCATGACTGGGCAATTTTCCATTTTTTTGTTTTTGTTTTTTTTGCTCTCCTTCTTCCGAGAACCATAACTTTTGTATTTTTACATCAGTCTTGCCATATGAAGGCTTGTTTTTGTGGGACAAGTTGTACTTTTAAATGAAACCATGAGTTTTACTATATAGTGGACTGAAAAACGGCAAAATAATTCCATGTGCAGAAAAATTGCAAAAAAGTGTGATTGCTATATTGGTTTTGGGGTATTTTATTCACTGTGTTCACTATATAGTCACTAATGTGTTGTTGTGATGCCTCAGGTAAGTATGAGTTTGTAGATACCAAACATGTATAGATTTACTTTTATTTAAAGGGTGAAAAAAAAATATGAAATTTGTTAAAAAAAAAGAGCACACTTTTTGCACCATCTTCCACTACCCGTAGATTTCTTATTTTTTTGGGATATGGGGTTCAGTGATGGCATATTTTTTGTGACTTGAGCTGACGTTTTTAATGGTACCATTATTGCTCAAATGTGGCATTTTGATTGCCTGTGAGTCCATTCAACGCAAAATTTGAGATAACAAAAAATTTTAATTTTGGTGCTTGGAATTTTTTTGCTGCTACGCAGATAGATCGGGCATTTCTGAACATGGTGATACTAAATATATGTATATATTTAATTTTTTTATTGTTTAATTTTCAATGGGGAAATTGGGGTTATTTGAACTTTTAGCTTTTTTAATTTTTTTAGACTTTTTTTTCCTTTTTTTTTTCCTAGTCTCTCTAGGGGACGCTAAGGATCAGCAGTCTGATTGCTGATTCATTTCTGTTGATCAGACCTGCACAGCTCTGATCAGCAGAAATGCAGCATTCCTGTTAGAGTCCGGCGCTCTGTTGGCTCTAAAAGGAAATATGTCATGATAGTGACAGGAGTCATCACATGACCCGTCGCTACCTTGGCAACCATCGGCTCCCCGTGGTCGCGTCATGAGATCCCCGATGGGTGACGGTGTGATCTAAGGGGTTAACAAGTGCAGGTGGATTGCAGATCAACACACTCCTGTTAGCCGCACATGTCTGCTGTTTAAATCAGCAGTCATGTGCAGGGATCACTGCCAGCTTACCACAGCATGCCAGCGGTGACTACCCCAACATAATTTAGGATGTACCAGTATATCCTCGGTCATGAAGGAGTTAATGCAGTGTATGTATATAATGCATAGGCTGGCATACATGCAATTTATCAGTGAATGTTCATACTTTAACCATTTAGCAGACAAAACCTAAGGTAGAAACAAAAGGCGCTTATACCCTGCAATAGGTAAATATTAATAGTACATATAAATAACAGAGTACTTAGTAAAAACTGTTTTTGTTAAAAAAAAAGCATAAAAGCCATCACACTACAACAAGGTGTACCCCAATCAGTATGGTTTTATTCTCTAAAATTAAAACCTCATCCTGTGTTAACCAACCTCAATTTTGATGGAGGCATTTCATTTATATAGCTTCACAAACATGGGCAGGTGTCTGAATAGTCAGGCCCCGGGCCTGCTCTGCCCCATCTACATTGGTGTCGGTTGACACAAAAAGAAGTTTTAATATTAGAGGATAGGACCATCCCAATGGGGCATTGTGGTGAGATGGCTTTTATGCTTTTTTGATCAAAAATATTGTTAATTAAGTACCCTATGTTATATATAGCTATTTACTAATTTGTAAAAATTTACGTGGTATGAATACTTTATCCAGGCAATATACAGTTGAAACCAGAAGTTTACATATGCTTTCTAAAAGACACATCTGTATGTTTATCTCACTATCTGACATGAAATCAGAATAAACCTTTCCTGTTTTAGGTCAATTAGGATTACCAAAATTATTTATATTTGTCAAGTACCAGAATAATGAGAGCGAGAATGTTGTAAGATTTTTTTATTACCTTCTGCAAAGTCAAAAGTTTACATACAATAAGAGTACTATGCCTTTAAACAATATAGGACAGCCTATATGATGATGTCATGTCTTTGGAAGCTTCTGATTGGTCTATTGGCAACATCTGAGTTAATTAGAGAGATACCTGTGGATGTGTTTTAACCCCTTAACGACCTTTGACGTACTGAGTACGTCATGGTGACATGATGCTAAACGACCCATGACGTACTCAGTACGTCATGGCGAAATCGCGGTCCCGGAGCACCGGGGAGTGAAATTTGTTTACTTAAACGGTAGATTCGGGAAGGAGGGGACCTCTGCCTGACCTCAGGAGGGGTGGTGCCTCCTCCCCGAACCTACAGAGGCTGTGATTGGCTGACGAACGCCGCTCAGCCAATTACAGCCACTGTAATGTTCCAGCCATTGAAAATGGCTGGAACATTGAAATCCAGCCCTGATCAGTGCTGCTGTAGCACTGGCCATTGGCTGGAGCTGGGTGATCGATGCTTCACCCGCCCCCAGCTCTGATTGGAGAGAACGGTCTTGTGACCGCTCTCTCCAATCAATGTGGATCTGCTGCCTGTGACCGACGCCGTCCCTGGAAGCCGAGGAGAGCGGTAAGTTGCTGTCCCCGCCGCCCGCCCCTGTCCCCGATCGCCCCGCCGCTGCTCCCGCTCCACCGCTGTCCCCGCTGCTGTCTCCGATCGCCCCGCCGCTGCTCCCGCTCCACCGCTATCCCCGCCGCTGCTCCCGATGCACCGATGTCCCCGCCGCTGTCTCCGATCGCCCCGGCGCCATGCTCCCGCTCCACCGCTGTCCCCGCCGCTGTCTCCGATCACCCCGCCGCTGTCCCTGCCGCTGCTCCCGCTCCACCGCTGTCCCCGCCGCTGTCTCCGATCGCCCCGGCGCCATGCTCTCGCTCCACCGCTGTCCCCGCCGCTGTCTCCGATTGCCCCGGCGCCATGCTCCCGCTCCATCACTGTCCCCGCCGCTGTCTCCGATCGCCCCGGCGCCATGCTCCCGCTCCACCGCATGTGCTGCAAGCCACCCTCCCCCCACATGTGCTGCAAGCCAGCCACCCTCCCCCCACATGTGCTGCAAGCCAGCCACCCTCCCCCCACATGTGCTGCAAGCCACCCTCCCCCCGGGGCCCCCAGGCATTTTTTCCTGATACCCTTGTGATAAAAAAAGCTACCTGGTTGAAGCAACAGTTTTGTGGTAAAAATTTTTTTTTTTCTTTTCACGGCTCAACGTTATAAACTTCTGTGAAGCCCCCAGGGGTTCAAAGTGCACATCAAACATCTAGAAAAAATATTTGAGGGCTCTAGTTTCCAAAATGGGGTCACTTATGGGGGAGCTCCATTGTTTAGGCACCTCGGGGAGTCTTCAAACCCGACATGGTGTCCGCTAATGAGTGCAGCTAATTTTGCACTCAAAAATTCAAATGGCGCTCCTTGCCTTCCGAGTCCTGCTGTGTGCCCAAACATTTGATTACCACCACATATGGGGTATCTGCGTACTCAGGAGAAAATGCACGATACATTTTATGATGCATTTTTCCTGATACCCTTGTGAAAATACTAATTTTTATGGCTAAAGTAACATTTTTGTGTTAAAAAAGTAAAATTTTCATTTTTTTGTCTACATTGCTTTGGTTGCTGTGAAGCTCCTAAAGGGTTAATAAACTTCTTGGATGTGGTTTTGAGCAGTGTGAGGGGTGCAGATTTTAGAATTGGGTCACTTTTGGGTATTTTCTGTCGCCTAGGTTTCTCAAATCACTCCAAATGTGATGTGGTACCGAAAAAATTTTTTTTTGTAAATTTTGTTGGAAAAATGAGAAACTGGTGATGAACTTTGAACCCTTCTAACTTCCTAACGGAATTTTTTTTTTTTCAAAAATTGTGCTGGTGTAAAGTAGACATGTGGGAAATGTTATTTAGTAACTTTTTTGTGTGATATATCTCTCAGATTTATGGGCATAAAATTTCAAATTTTGAAAATTGCAAAATTTTCAAAATTTTCGCCAAATTTCTGAAATTTTCACAAATAAACGCAAAACATATCGGCCTAAATTTACCACTGACATGAAGTACAATATGTCACGAAAAAACAATCTCAGAATCGCCAGGATCCGTTGAAGTGTTCCAGAGTTATAACCTGTCAAAGTAACACTGGTCAAAATTGCAAAAAATGGCCGGGTCTTTAAGGTGAAAACAGGCTGGGGGCTGAAGGGGTTAATGCACACCTGAAACACACTGCTTCTTTGTGTAGCATCATGGAAACGTTAAAAGAAATCATTCAAGATCTCGGTAAGCGAACTTACACAATTCTGGTTCATCCCTGGGTGCAATTTCCAGATACCTCAAGGTGCTTTGTTCATCTTTACAAACAATTATATGCAAGTATACACAAGGTGGGAATGTGCAATTGTAAGTAAATTACAACATGGGTGGGGAGGGGGGAGTGCAGGTGTGCCGGACAACGGCCATTTTGCACTGAGGCAAAGTGCTTCCACGGGTCCAAGAACCAGTGGAAGCACTTTGCATCAGTGCGAAATGGCCGTTGTCCGGCGTACCTGCACTCCCCCCTTCCCACCCATGTTGTAATTTACTTACAATTGAACATTAAAGCTGCAGAATCACATCATGAAGTGCCGCCTTGCTTTCTTCCTTGAATTTACCTGACTTCTTCTGCCACATCGGCTGAGCACCACCGGGGACTGCTGGAAGTCCGTTAAATAGCAGAGCTGCGATCTGTGAGTTCTTACCTGTGGCTGCAGTGCCCGGCTGTTTCTATTCACCTTTACAAGATGGGAATGTCCAGACATCATAACGCTCATGAAGGAGATGGGTTCTGTGTACCAGAGATGAACTTACTTTGGTCAGACATGTGCATATCAACCCAAAAATAAAAGCAAAAGACCTTGTGAGGATGCTGATGGAAGCTGGTAAGACTGTGTCATTATCCACTGAGAAATAAGTACTGTATAAACATGAGCTATAAGGTCACAACGCCAGGAAGAAGCCATTACTCAAAAAGAAACATAAAATTAACATTTGCATATGCACACAGGAACAAAAACATTAATTTTTGGAGACATGTCCTGTTGTCTGACGAAACTAAAATGTAACTATTTGGCCATCATGACCATAGTTAAGAGGAAAAAGGGAGAACCTTTGAAGCCTAAGAACAGCATCCTAATTGTGAAACACGGGGGTGGTAGCATCATGTTGTGGTATTGTTTTGCTGCAGGAGGGAGCAGTGCACTTCACAAACTAGATGCCATCATGAAGAAAGAAGATTATGTGACAATACTGAAGCAACATCTGAAGACATCACCCAGGAACTTAAAGGTTGGGCGAAAATGGGTCTTCCAAATGGACAAGAAGCATACTGCCAAACTGGTTACAAAGTGGCTTAAGGATAACAAAAGTTAATGTTTTGGAGTGGCCATCTCAAAGTCCTGATCTCAGTCCTATTGAAAATTTATGGGCAAAGCAGAAAAGGCAGGTGCGAGCAAGGCGACCTACAAACATGGCTCAGTTACACCAGTTCTGTCAGGAGGAATGGGTCCAAAATCCTACCAACTTATAAACTTATGGAGGATATCCAAAATGTTTGACCCAAGTCATATAGTTTAAGGACAATGGTATTATAAGGAAATGTATGTAAATTTTTGGCTTTGCGGAAAGTAGTAAAAATACCTTAACCCTGCTGTACTGTTCGGGTCAATATGACCCGAAATGATTTTTGAGACCCTGCAGATTTTTTTTAATGAGGATCTGAAACCAGTGGTTCCTTGACTTCTCCTCATTTGTGGAGCTCTACATTTTTTTTTTTGTTTTTGTTTTTTTTTTGTTTACTTTTTGCTACACGCTGATTGTTACACTTGTACTGTTCGGGTCAATATGACCCGATAGCATTTTATACTGTTCTACAGGTCTCTGATTATTTCTGACTGCAAAAGTTATGTTTTTTTTATGTGTACTTCATCTCAAAATGGTGTATACAGGAAAAACCCCTGATGAAAGACCTGAAAAAAATCAGGGTATGCGTGTTGTTCTAGATTTGACTCATGGACTAAAAGGACAAAATGTCACATGTGACAACTTTTTTACATCCTATCAACTAGGCCAGATGTTGAAGAAAAAAACAACTTACCATGCTGGGTACTATGAGAAAAAACAAACCTGAACTACCGCAAGGTATCCTTAGCAAGAGAGAGGTGTACAGTTCTACTTTTTATTTTTCTGGAAATACAACTGTTGTTTCTTATGTTCCAACCAAACAGGTAATTCTAATGAGCACAATGCACCATGACAATGCCGTAAGTGATAGAGAAGACAGAAAGCCTGACATTATTTTGGATTATAATGCCACAAAGGGAGCAGTTGATACTTTAGACCAAGCAATATCAACATATACATGCAAACGCAAAACCAATCGGTGGCCAATGATTTTATTTTATAACATACTGGACGTTTCTGCATACAATGCATTTGTCTTATGGAGAGAAATCGACCCCGATTGGAACCGGAATAAGCTGCATAAAAGATTATTTCTTGAGGAATTGGGAAAATCCCTGGTGAGGCCATATATTGAGAGCAGAAAAGTGACCCCCAGAAGTGATGGAGCAACAGCCATTGTAAAAAGTGTCCAGCATGCTCAAGAAAGAGACTCCACATCCACGGCCTTCACCAGCACAGCTACCAGCAAAAAAAGGAAGAGATGTAGCTTCTGTCCATCTTCCTGTGACAATAAGACTAATCTGACATGTGCTAGATGTTCAAAATATCTGTGTAAAGGACATGTGTCTTATTATTGTGTTCAGTGTAAAAACACATGAACATGTTCAGTTTTTTCTTTTTTCTTTCTAAAAAGGTTGAAGTTTTTATGATTTTTCATTTGTTGATTCATAAAATTTGTTTTCAAAAAGTTAAATTTCATGTTTTAGTAATAGTAATGTAAAGCTTCTTTATTATTTGTGTGCAGAATGTCAACAATCGAAGATAATTGCAAAAAGCCTGTGTAACCTTTTTATGAAAAAAAATAAATAATTAAGTTTGAATTTAAATTTTTCATTTGTTTATAATCAACCATGTTCACATACAGTATTTCAATGAAAAAAGTATTCAAATAAAACAATTAGAGTAGCTAAAAATCAAGAATTAATAGGTCGGGTCATATTGACCCGGGAACAGTACAAGTGTATAGCAAATGCGAACAGAACAGCAGGGTTAAAATAGTCTCTCTCTCATTATTCTGGCATTTGGCAATAATTTTGACCTAAAACAGGAAAGGTTTATTCTGATTTCATGTCAGATAGTGAGAAAAACATGCAGATGTGTCTTTTTAGATAGTGTATGTAAACTTCTGGTTTCAACTGTATGTGTACTATTTACTTTCTGCAGGGTACATGCTTATTTTGTATCTAGCTTAGTTTTTTTCTGTGTATGTATATGCCAAGATTGTACCACAGACCTGGTATCAATCGAGCCTAAACCATTTCTTCACTATGAGAACTAATCCTATAAGTATATATTCAAAGTCTAGCTATGATCTCTTCCATTGAATGCTTGAAACACTTTTCTAGAAAAATGCTATGCTTAAGATGTCCACATAGCTAGTTATTAACAATGAACATTATCATGCATAACCAATGAGTGGAGGATTAAGTCACAAACTAGGATTTTAAGGCAGAGATATGTACATAATTTAATATATTAGCTATTGTGGAAGTATAAATACAAACCCGCCGGCTACTGGAATGTAGAATTCTAAAACAGCGGAATCATCAATCATCAAATGTGACTGCAAACAATACTTCAAGTGAAATCTGTCTGAGTTGAAACAGATCTGTAAAAGGAAGACTACTGAACATGTAGAAAAAATATATAATACTGGCATAGCCGGAGACAGCTCACATTCTGTGAAGTTTTCCTTATACAAGAAGGTAGGAGAAACTACACAGGATGCTGGTAAAGACTTACGACATCAGACATTGGGGAGGGGCCCTACCTGCACTCTGATAGTGCTTATTAGATGCCCTGTTATATTTAAAGGGAATTTGTTAAAAAAAAATTAGCTTCAAAATTTTATATTAAATCTATATTTTTTTTATTTTTGTCAATGTTTTATTTCTCATATAATATTTTGTATTGACAAGATAAACATCTTTCAATTTCATACTGGCCATTGGTGCTATTCTACATTCCTACTTCTGGCTCTTTCACAAATTCCTCATGGACATTTCCATCAATATCTTTTTTATTCAATCATCCCATAAGCACCCATAAGCAAGCAAAAAGGAAGGAGGAGCAGCAAGGGCATAATGATCGCAGTCTCATATGAATCTGCTGAAGCGTTTTCTGTAACAACAGGAAGCATCAGTATAAGGGTATATTTACGCCTGTTAACTCCTTAATGACCTATGACGTGACGGTATATCATAGGTCGTGTGTCCTTTTAATGCAGGCTCGCGCAGCAAACCCACATATGTCCCCATATATGTCAGGTGATCTGATCAGTCGACATATGAATCTAACAGGTGTGCGTGGATCAGAGTGAAAGAGATTGATAGCTGGATTCCCCGCCCCCATTGGCAGCCCCGAGGGGGGTGATCACGGGGTGCCGATGGGTTATCATGACAGCCGGGGTATCATCTGATGTCCCCTGTCACTGTCATGGCGAACTTGCTGTGAAAGAAAAATAAGAAAAAGTGTAAAAAAAAAGGTATTAAAAATAATAAAGAATTAAAAAACCCTCAAATGTTCAAACACTCTTTTTTGCCCCATTCAAAAGAAAAAAATAAATAAAAAATACACATATTTGGTATCGCTGCCTTCAGAAATGCCTAAGCTATCAACATATAAAATAAATTAATCTGATCGGTAAAGGTGTAAAGAGGAAAAAAATCAAAACACCAGAATTAATTTTTTTTGGTCGCCACAACTTTACAATAAAGTGCAATAACAGGCGATCAAAACATTGCATCTACACGAAAATGGTATAATTAACTTCTTACCGCCATTGGACATACTGGGTACATCCTGCCTACCTTGGTCATAATGATCAAAGACGTACGCAGTTCCTGCACTGTACCCCTACGATCGCTGCCAGGTCACCAGCTTATTTTGTAACTGGGACCTAAATCTCACTGCCAGGAGCGGTACCCCCACCGCTCCTAGCAGTTTAACCCTCTAAATGCTCTGATCAATGCAATTGCAATATTCAGGAGGCAAGGAGAGAAATCACTTACCTCTCCCTGACTATTGGGTCCATGACTACCCTGGTTACTGAGATACGGATCGCTTCACAGGCCATGTTGTGTGCATGGTGTGTTAGCGGAAGTGACAGAGCTGCTGCGATAGCTCTGACAATAACAGGTGCATCTCAATAAATTAGAATATCATCAAAAAGTTAATTTATTTCAGTAATTCAATACAAAAAGGAAGCGCATGTATTATATAGAATCATTATACACAGAGTGATCTATTTCAAGTGTTTTTTTCTGTTAATGTTGATGATTATGGCTTACAGCCAATGAAAATCCAGAAGTCATTATCCCAGAAAATTAGAATAATTACCACAAAACACCTGCAAAGGATTCCTAAGCATGTAAAGTGGTCCCTTAGTCTTGTTCAGTAGGCTACACAATCATGGGGAAGACTGCTGACCTGACAGATGTCCATAAGACAGTTATTGACATACTCCACAAGGACGGTAAGTCACAAAAGGTCATTGCTAAAAAGCTAGCTGTTCACAGAGCTGTTCACAGAGTGCTGTATCCAAGCATATTAATGGAAAGTTGAGTGGAAGGAAAAAGTGTGGTTGAAAAAAAGTGTACAAGCAGCTGGGATGGCCACACCCTGGATTGTTAAGAAAATACCATGCAAAAGGTTGAGGGAGATTCACAAGGAGTGGACTGCTGCTGGAGTCAGTGCTTCAAGAGCCACCACACACAGACGTATCCAGGACATGGGCTACAACTATTGCATTTCTTGTGTCAAGCCACTCATGACTAATAGACAACGCCAGAAGCGTCTTACCTGGGCCAAGGAGAAAAAGAACTGGACTGTTGCTCAAGGTGTTGTTTTCAGATTAAAGTAAATTTTGCATTTCATTTGGAAATCAAGGTCCCAGAGTCTGGAGGAAAAGTGGAGAGGCCACAATCCAAGCTGCTTGAGGTCTAGTGTGAAGTTTACACAATCAGTGATGGTTTGGGGAGCCATGTCATCGGCTGGTGTAGGTCCACTGTGGTTTATCAACACCAAATTCAGTGCAGCCGTCTATCAGGAAATTTTAGAGCACTTCATGCTTTCCTCTGCCGACAAGCTTTTTGGAGATGGAAATGTCATTTTCCAGCAGGACTTGGCACCTGTCTACTCTGCCAAAAGTACCAATGCCTGGTTTAATAATCATAGTATCACTGTGCTTGATTGGCCAGCAAACTCGCTTGACCTAAATCCCATAGAGAATCTATGGGGTATTATCAAGAGGAAGATGAGAGCCAGACCAAACAATGCAGACGAGCTGAAGGCTGCTATCAAAGCAACCCAGTGCCACAGGCTGATCGCCTCCATGCCACGCTGCATTGATGCAGTAATTTGTGCAAAAGGAGCCCTGACCAAGTATTGAGCGCATTTACTGTACAGACTTTTCGGTAGGCGCCAACATTTCTGAGTTTAAAATAATTTTTTTAGTTGATTTTATATAATAATCTACCTTTCTGAGATAATGACTTGGGTTTTCATTGGCTGTAAGCCATAATCATCAACATTAACAGAAATAAACATTGAAATATATCACTCTGTGTGTAATGACTCTATATAATATGTGTTTCCCTTTTTGTGCTGAGTTACTGAAATAATTTAACTTTTTAATGATATTCTAATTTATTGAGATGCACTTGTATATCATCAATATATCATCAAATGGACACGGTGGACCACTGGTTGTTTACCCTGTTCCTGACTGACATTTGTTCTTATACAGCTCTTGATATTAACCGCATATATTTTAACATTAGATGATACATGTGTAAGAGGCATATGTAACGCCCTGGCCTATCAGGTCGTCACAGGGTATAGTGCAATCTGCCCTTCTGCACAGTGTCCACTCTGCTTTGGTTACGGATCCTGGTCCATTGGTGTTGCTAACAGCTTAGCCAGTCAAAATCCTAGAAACACTTTGCACCAAACCCACCAGACACACCATTGGGGGGCCTGAAGGGAATTGGGCCGCCCACATGGGGGGTTGGTAGGGAGAAGTGAGAAAGTGACAAAGAAGTGAAACAGGAGTGAAAGGAGTAGGAAGTGGAAGGTGACTCTCCGAGAGGGAGAGGTCACTGGTCCGGAGCAGGGCTCCTGAAGTTTACTAGGTGGCAGACGTTGGTCTGGGCTTGGTAGAAGCTGGAACCCCGGTCACAGGGGATCGCGTCAAGGGGCACGAACTGCTGAAGAGGGTAGCCGATGGCCTTGAGCCATCACAGGGGCAGGGGCCAGGGCATGACGGGGTACGTGGACCCTAGGCCGGGAAGTAGCTTCACGCGTCCCGGTAATTTACCCAACGGTGGTGAAGAATTCAAGATTCATCCCCAACCCGCTCCAAAATCGGGGTACTAGTGCACCGATGGGATAGGACTTTCCAAATTATAGTCCAAAGAAATCCTACGTGTGAACCCTGAGAGCAAGCTCACTTCGTTAGCCATACGGGTGAGCGGGACCCGAAAAGTTTCAAGCTTGAGGGTCCAACTACTGAGAAGGTGCCACTGAAAAGGCCATAAGCTAACAGCAACACCAAGGGCACGGATCCACACGTGCTCCCTCCATGCTGCAACGGTGCTCAGTATTTTGGTTTACAAGCTGTCGGAGTTATTCTTGGACTGAGTGAGTACGCTGAAAAACCCCTTTTCCTCTACCCAACGGCACCCCAGTCACCAACACCCAACGGGCCCTGGGGCACAAACCCCCTACCCATGGAGGGGTTAAACATCCTGCTGCTACACCATTGTCCCCGGGCTCCCCAACAGCAGCGGTGGTCTCCTACATTACCACGCACCGTGGGTGGCGTCACGAACTTACACATCCCCCTGTACATATCTATCCCCTCTCTTTTAAATTTGAGTGTCCGCGCGAACTCCCGGGTCCGGAGACCCCTCGAGCCACCGCAGCTCCGGATCCGAGCGGCTCGGCTACTGTCACGGGCGCGGTACACATACTTGGACTAAACTTTCTTATTTACTCCTCCTTGCCTTGCTTTTTAATATATATATATATATATATATATATATATATATACTGTGGACTACCATTTACATGATTATGCTGGTACTTTAAAATGCTGTGTATTTTACTCACCAAATACTCTGAGTGAAAACGCGACACAAAATACCACAGTATGACAACTGAAGCCTCAGAGACTGTACTTATTTAATGACTACAGGGATTTTGAACACTTTTTTTTCTGGAGTGTACATTATGATACCGTGCAGACTTTTTTTCTGGGAATATTGAATTCATTTGCTATCTTTTTCTAACTTTTCCTTGTTTGTGCATGCCAATGATTTCTTCTCTTAAAAATTTGTACCACTTCTTTGACTTAGGCTGGGTTCCCATAGCGTTTGCCAGCACGTTCAGTAGCTCCATCAGGACTAGAGTGGAGCGATGTTCGAGTCGAACGGTTCACCAATTGCATATTCGAGTAATTTTGGGGGGTGTTCGAGTCGTTCGATGAACTCGAACGATTTGCTTAAAGTTCGGCAGTTCGAGTTTTTTTCGAGAACGGTTCGATCACCAAAAGCATGGCTTTTCACAGTAAGTGCACACGTTGCATATCTGCATGCGTCCTGCGTCCCCAGCACAATCCCTCTCTCTTTCCTAGTCACCGATCACTGGCGCCTCGCTGCACGGCTGTCACAAATCTCCGGCCGCTTTTCCTCTTTTGAAAATGGCTGCCGCTTCATTATTCAATCAGGTATTCCGTGCCTTCCCCACCCACCGGCGCCCATGATTGTTTGCAGTCAGACACGCCCCCACGATGAGTGACAGCTGTCTCACTGCAACCAATCACAGCCGCTGGTGGGCGGGTCTATAGCATGCAGTAAAATAAATAAATAAATAATTAAAAAAAAAAAATGCGGTTCCCCCAATTTTGATACCAGCCAGGATAAAGCCACACGGCTGGAGGCTGGTATTGTCAGGATGGAGAGCACCATGTTATGGGGAGCCTACCACCCTAACAATATCAGCAGACAGCCGTCCTAAATTGCCGCATCCATTAGATGCGACAGTCCCGGGACTCTACCCAGCTCCTCCTGGGCATGTGTCTGTGCCACGCTGATTGGTGACTGTCACTAACAGACATGGCCGCACACAAAGCACCCTGACACTGCTGTATATACATCACAAGAGAGGCTGGGGACAAACACATTACTGGGGGGAATACATATTACTGAAGAAAGGGGTATACAGCAATGGAGGGCATACAGCTCTAGAGGGGGGCAGTGGCTCTAGGGTGGTGGACAAACAACTCTGAGGTGGAGGGGTGACATGCAGCTCTGGGGGCATACGGCACTGGAGGGAGGACATACAGCTCTGGTGGGTGTACAGCTCTGGGGTGGGGAGCATACAGCTCTGAGGGGGTATACAGCACTGGGGTGGAAGAGACATACAACTCTGGGGTATAGTAGTATGCAGCCCCCATATTCCTCCATATAGTGTTATGAAGCCCCCATAGTCCTACATATAGTATTATGTAGCCCCATGTAGTATTATGCAGCCCCCATACGCACTATGCAGCCCCAATATTGCACTATGCAGCCCCCATACAGCACTATGCAACCCCCATATAGTATTAGGCAGCCCCCATACAGCACAATGTAGCCCCATATAGCATTATGCACCCTCATGTAGTATAGAGTCCGCATATAGCACAATGCAGACCCAGATATCATTATGCACCTTCATGTAGTATACAGTCCACATATAACACAATGCAGACCAAGATAGCATTAGGCACCTTCATGTAGTATACAGCCCCCATATTGCACAGTGCAGACCCAGATAGCATTAGGCACCTTCATGTAGTATACAGCCCCCATATAGTACAATGCAGACCCAGATAGCATTACGCACCTTCATGTAGTCTACAGTCCGCATATAGCGCAGTGCAGACCCAGATAGCATTTGGCACCTTCATGTAGTATACAGTCCCCATAAAGTACAATGCAGACCCAGATAGCATTAGGCACCTTCATGTAGTCTACAGTCTACATATAGCACAGTGCAGAACCAGATAGCATTTGGCACCTTCATGTAGTATACAGCCCCCATAGTTGTCTGGCCACAGGGATTAATGCATACTCAGTTTTCCTCGTTCCCCTGCTGATCAGTCTCCTCAGCGCGTCCACTGCTGTCGCTCTGACCTCTCAGCAGGCGCGCAGTGTTGACGTCATTGCGCTCCACTGCTGAGCTGTCAGACCGCTGACAGACAAAGTGGGAAAATGATGAGTGAGGGAGTGCGCCGCTCCATCTCATCATTCATTGCTTTCAATTGTATTGGCAACTGCAATCCCGATACAATTGAAAGTGCGATCCTCGGCGAGGGGGAGGCCAGTAACAGCGCGGGTACCGGGCCCCCCTGAGTAGCGGTGGCATGGCCTGCCATTGTGAGTGGGCCCCCCCGGCGGCACAGGGCCCTGGCATTTGACCGGGTGTGCCGGGTGCCAGCGCTGGTGTGGACAGAGAATAAGTGGTCCACAGTTCATTTTAGTGATGAACGCAAGTTTAATTTATTTGGGTCTGATGGGAAACATTATGTTCATCGATAAATAGGGGAAAGACTGAACACAATGTGTGTTTAGAAGTCAGTGAAAGGTGGTGGAGGAAGTGGCATGGTTTGGGGAATGTTTATGGAAGCAGGAGTTGGACCTCTCATACATCTACATGGCAGAGTGAATCCAAGTGTGTATCAGAACCTTCTTCAACAACACGTGGTTCCATACTTGCATTGATCACTCAATCAGCCAGCAATTTTCATGAAGAACAATGACCACTGTCACACAGCAAAACGGGTAAAGCAGTTACATGAAACAGAAAACATTGAAACAACGAAATAGCCAGCCCAGAGTCCTGATCTAAACCAAATAGAAAACCTGTGAAAAATCCTTGGTGACACAGTTATGGCCAAGAAACCCACAACAGTCAAAGAACTGTGGGAGAGACTGGAAGAAGAGTGGACCAGAATCACACCAGAGCAGTGTGAGAGACTAGTGATGTCCTGCGGCTGCAGATGTGCTGAAGTCATTCAAAGCAAAGGTCTGTACACTTCCTACTGATTGGTGACTGTTGCTACCTTCAGAAAATGTAGCTATAACATTTCTCTGTGCTACAGTCATTGTTGTTCTCTAATTATGATCATCACGTTTTGGGCAAAATAAAGGTTTTATATTGATAAACTTTGGATTTTTTGTAAAACACTATTCTAGTGACATGGTACACCCCTTACAAAAAACCTTCAAAGGTTGATCAATGTAGGATACATTATTTCTAAAAAAAGCAAGTGATCATACATTATTCTCTAATTTTGATCTCCAGTCTATCTCTCAATCTATCTATCTATTTCTTTATCTATCTATCTATCTATCTATCTATCTATCTATATGTTTTATTTCATTCTTTCATTACATAATGCTGTACACATCCTATCCGAAGCTAGGCCAGTGTGTGCCCAGTGCTATGTTCATATTGTAGTTTAGTTTTTTAATACAATGGCACTGAAGTCAGCATGTATGTATTCCACCAACTCCGGCGCCATTTTATTGAAGACACTGTGTCTGTGAATATCACTAGTCACCAGTTTTTTCAGTCTATATTTGCAAACAGAGTGTCTTCGATAAATGTAGCCGTAGATTGCCTAATGCGCACGCACTGACTCCAGACCCATTTTAGTGAAGAATTCAGCTACAACGTGAGCATAGCACGGCGCATGTGCCGGACAGGGATTATGCTGGCGGTTGCGCTGGAAAATTTAAATAAAGGGGAGGAAAGCAGCCGGGGGAGGAATCGATAAAAAAGATCCCACCCACAAAGTCCTGCCCCGATGCTAAATCATCGACACCCAGCCGTAGAACGGGTTCAATAGCTAGTATATATATATATATATACACGTGTATAACTTATCTATATATATAATTGTCTTATTCTGTCTGTCTGTCTGAATTGCTCCAAAATGACGTGATTACAGTGACAACCGTCGCACTGGCCGCTCGTCTTGGCCTGGCCCCGACCCCCGCACAGATTGGCTGCTCAGCCCGGCCCCCCGCACACATTGGCCTCTCAGCCAGGCCCCGCTCCCCGCAAGGATTGGCCGCTCGGCCCGGCCCCCTGCATGCATTGGCCGCTCGGCCAGGCCCCGCCTCCCTCATGCAGTGGACGCTCGGCCTGGCCCCGCCCCCCGCACGCATTTCCCGAACCCACACGGAGCCTCGACTCCCAGGTGACTGCTGCACCCCCGGGAGCCCACACCGGCAACCCAGCCGAGACATACTCTTGCGTTGCTGGGATCGTGCCGGAGCCGGCGTACACTGGTAACCATGGTACACATCGGGTAACCATGGAAACCACTTTGCTTAATTACCCGATTGCGCACCATGGTTACCAGCGTATGCCGGCTCCCAGCCCATTCAGATCATTGGTCTCCCGCTGTTAAACACGCCGATGCGTGCTGTAGCAGGAGACCAACAAACAAAAAAATGAACCAGCACTGTCGCTTTGAATAGTTACCTGATGTGTACCATGGTTACTAGCTTACCACGGCTCCCGGCACATGTGTGCCGGAGCCGGCGTACGCTGGTAACCATGGTACACATCGGGTAACTGTGGAAACCGCTTTGTATAGTTACCCGGGCCCCTCCCCTGCACACTTTGCCCACTTGGCCACACCCCCGCACACTGTGCCCGCTCGGCCATGCCCCCCGCTCACTACGCCCGCTTGGTCACGCCCCCCGCACACTATGCCCACTCAGCCATGCCCCCCCAAACATTATGCCTGCTCGGCCATGTCCCCTGCACACTATGCCCGCTCGGCCACGCCCCCCACACACTATGCCCGCTTGGCCACGCCTCCCACACACATTGGGCACCTATACACCTCAACCCAAGGACTACTCCACCTATTAGACACCTCCCCCTGAGGACTACTCCACCTATTAGACTCCCCCCCCTCCAGGACTACTCCTATTAGACTCCTCCCCCCAGGACTCCTCCTCTTATTAGACTCCTCCTCCCCCAGGACTACTCCTACTATTAGACTCCTCCTCCCCAGGAGTACTCCTACTATTAGACTCCTCCGCCTCCAGGACTACTAATAATTAGAATCCTCCCCCCAGGACTACGGCTCCTGTTAGACTCCTCTCCCCCAGGACTACTCCTCCTATTAGACTCCTCCCCCCCAAAACTACTCCTCCTATTAGACTCCTCTCCCCCCAGGACTACTCCTCCTATTATACTACTCTCACCCCAGGACTACTCCTCCTATTAGACTCCTACCCCACAGGACTACTTCTGGTATTACACTCTTCCCCCCCAGGACTACTCCTACTATTAGACTCCTCCCCCCAGGACTACTCCTCCTATTAGACTCCTCTCCCCCAAGGACTACTCCTCCTATTATACTCCTCTCCCCCCAGGACTACTCCTCCTATTAGACTCCTACTCCCCAGGACTACTCCTCCTATTACACTCCTCCCCCCCAAGACTACTCCTACTATTAGACTCCTCTCCCCCCAGGACTACTTCTCCTATTATCCTCTTCTTCCCCAGGACTACTCCTCCTATTATCCTCCTCTCCCCCCCAGGACTACTCCTCCTATTATCCTCCTCTCTCCCCAGGACTACTCCTCCTATTATCCTCCTCTCTCCCCTAGGACTACTCCTCCTATTATCCTCCTCTGTCTCCAGGACTACTCCACCTATTATCCTCCTCTCTCCCCAGGACTACTCCTCCTATTATCCTCCTCTCCCCCTAGGACTACTCCTCCTATTATCCTCCTCTGTCTCCAGGACTACTCCACCTATTATCCTCCTCTTTCCCCAGGACTACTCCTCCTATTATCCTCCTCTCTCCCCAGGACTACTCTTCCTATTATCCTCCTCTCTCCCCAGGACTACTCTTCCTATTATCCTCCTCTCTCCCCAGGACTACTCTATTATACTCCTCTCCCCCCAGAACTACTCCTCCTATTATCCTCCTCTCCCCCCAGGACTACTCCTCCTATTATCCTCCTCTCTCCCAGGACTACTCCTCCTATTATCCTCCTCTCCCCCCAGGACTACTCCTCCTATTATCCTCCTCTCTCCCCAGGACTCTTCGTCCTATTATACTCCCCTCCCCCCAGGACTACTCCTTCTATTATACTCCTCTCCCCCCAGGACTACTCCTCCTATTATCCTCCTCTTCCCCCAGGACTACTCCTCCTATTATCCTCTTCTCCCCCCAGGACTACTCCTCCTATTATCCTCCTCTCTCCCCAGGACTCTTCGTCCTATTATACTCCCCTCCCCCCAGGACTTCTCCTCCTATTATACTCCTCTCCCCCCAGGATTACTCCTTCTATTATACTCCCCTCCCCCCAGGACTACTCCTCCTATTATCCTCCTCTTCCCCCAAGACTACTCCTTCTATTATCCTCTTCACCCCCCAGGACTACTCCTCCTATTATACTCCTCAGCTCCAGGACTACTCCTACTATTATACTCCTCTCCCCCCAAGACTACTCCTCCTATTATACACCTCTCTCCCCAGGACTACTCCTCCTATTATACTCCTCTCTTCCCAGGACTATTCCTCCTATTACACTCCTCCCCCCCAGGACTTCTCTTACTATTAGACTACTATTAGACTCCTCTCCCCCCAGGACTACTTCTCCTATTAGACTCCTCTCCCCCCAGGACTACTCCTATTATCCTCTTCTTCCCCCAGGACTACTCCTCCTATTAGACTCCTCTCTTCCCAGGACTACTCCTCCTACTATCCTCCTCTTTCCCCAGGACTACTCCTCCTATTATCCTCCTCTCCCCCCCAGGACTACTCCTCCTATTATCCTCCTCTCTCCCCAGGACTACTCCTCCTATTATCCTCCTCTCTCCCCTAGGACTACTCCTCCTATTATCCTCCTCTGTCTCCAGGACTACTCCACCTATTATCCTCCTCTCTCCCCAGGACTACTCCTCCTATTATCCTCCTCTCCCCCTAGGACTACTCCTCCTATTATCCTCCTCTGTCTCCAGGACTACTCCACCTATTATCCTCCTCTTTCCCCAGGACTACTCCTCCTATTATCCTCCTCTCTCCCCAGGACTACTCTTCCTATTATCCTCCTCTCTCCCCAGGACTACTCTTCCTATTATCCTCCTCTCTCCCCAGGACTACTCTATTATACTCCTCTCCCCCCAGAACTACTCCTCCTATTATCCTCCTCTCCCCCCAGGACTACTCCTCCTATTATCCTCCTCTCTCCCAGGACTACTCCTCCTATTATCCTCCTCTCCCCCCAGGACTACTCCTCCTATTATCCTCCTCTCTCCCCAGGACTCTTCGTCCTATTATACTCCCCTCCCCCCAGGACTACTCCTCCTATTATAATCCTCTCCCCCCAGGACTACTCCTTCTATTATACTCCTCTCCCCCCAGGACTACTCCTCCTATTATCCTCCTCTTCCCCCAGGACTACTCCTCCTATTATCCTCTTCTCCCCCCAGGACTACTCCTCCTATTATCCTCCTCTCTCCCCAGGACTCTTCGTCCTATTATACTCCCCTCCCCCCAGGACTACTCCTCCTATTATACTCCTCTCCCCCCAGGATTACTCCTTCTATTATACTCCCCTCCCCCCAGGACTACTCCTCCTATTATCCTCCTCTTCCCCCAAGACTACTCCTTCTATTATCCTCTTCACCCCCCAGGACTACTCCTCCTATTATACTCCTCAGCTCCAGGACTACTCCTACTATTATACTCCTCTCCCCCCAAGACTACTCCTCCTATTATACTCCTCTCTCCCCAGGACTACTCCTCCTATTATACTCCTCTCTTCCCAGGACTATTCCTCCTATTACACTCCTCCCCCCCAGGACTTCTCTTACTATTAGACTACTATTAGACTCCTCTCCCCCCAGGACTACTCCTATTATCCTCTTCTTCCCCCAGGACTACTCCTCCTATTAGACTCCTCTCTTCCCAGGACTACTCCTCCTACTATCCTCCTCTTTCCCCAGGACTACTCCTCCTATTATCCTCCTCTCCCCCCAGGACTACTCTTCCTATTATCCTCCTCTCTCTCAAGGAATACTTCTCCTATTATAATCCTCTCTCCCCAGGACTACTCCTCCTATTATCCTCCTCTCTCCCCAGGACTCTTCGTCCTATTATACTCCCCTCCCCCCAGGACTACTCCTCCTATTATACTCCTCTCCCCCCAGGATTACTCCTTCTATTATACTCCCCTCCCCCCAGGACTACTCCTCCTATTATCCTCCTCTTCCCCCAGGACTACTCCTTCTATTATCCTCTTCACCCCCCAGGACTACTCCTCCTATTATACTCCTCAGCTCCAGGACTACTCCTACTATTATACTCCTCTCCCCCCAAGACTACTCCTCCTATTATACTCCTCTCCCCCAGGACTACTCCTCCTATTATCCTCCTCTCCACCAGGACTACTCCTCCTATTATATTCCTCACCTCCAGGACTACTCCTCCTATTATACTCCTCTCTCCCCAGGACTACTCCTCCTATTATACTCCTCTCTTCCCAGGACTATTCCTCCTATTACACTCCTCCCCCCAGGACTTCTCTTACTATTAGACTACTATTAGACTCCTCTCCCCCCAGGACTACTTCTCCTATTAGACTCCTCTCCCCCCAGGACTACTCCTATTATCCTCTTCTTCCCCCAGGACTACTCCTCCTATTAGACTCCTCTCTTCCCAGGACTACTCCTCCTACTATCCTCCTCTTTCCCCAGGACTACTCCTCCTATTATCCTCCTCTCCCCCCAGGACTACTCTTCCTATTATCCTCCTCTCTCTCAAGGAATACTTCTCCTATTATAATCCTCTCTCCCCAGGACTACTCCTCCTATTATCCTCCTCTGTCTCCAGGACTACTCCTCCTATTATACTCCTCTCTCCCCAGGACTACTCCTCTTATTATCCTCCTCTCTCCCCAGGACTACTCCTCTTATTATACTCCTCTCTCCCCAGGACTACTCCTCCTATTATACTCCTCTCTCCCCAGGACTATTTCTCCTATTATCCTCCTCTTCCCCCAGGACTACTCCTCCTATTATACTCCTCTCCCCCCAGGACTACTCCTACTATTATACTCCTCTCCCCCCAGGACTACTCCTCCTATTGTACTCCTCTCCCCCCAGGACTACTCCTCCTATTATCCTCCTCTCCCCCCAGGACTACTCCTCCTATTATATTCCTCACCTCCAGGACTACTCCTCCTATTATACTCCTCTCTCCCCAGGACTACTCCTCCTATTATACTCCTCTCTTCCCAGAACTACTCCTCCTATTACACTCCACCCCCCCAGGACTACTCTTACTATTAGACTCCTCTCCCCCCAGGACTTCTTCTCCTATTAGACTCCTCTCCCCCCAGGACTACTCCTATTATCCTCTTCTTCCCCCAGGACTACTCCTCCTATTAGACTCCTCTCCCCCAGGACTACTCCTCCTATTATCCTCCTCTCCCCCCAGGACTACTCCTCTTATTATACTCCTCTCCCCCAGGACTACTCCTCCTATTATACTCCTCTCTCCCCAGGACTATTTCTCCTATTATCCTCCTCTTCCCCCAGGACTACTCCTCCTATTATACTCCTCTCCCCCCAGGACTACTCCTACTATTATACTCCTCTCCCCCCAGGACTACTCCTCCTATTATACTCCTCTCCCCCCAGGACTACTCCTCCTATTATACTCCTCTCCCCCCAGGACTACTCCTCCTATTATCCTCCTCTCCCCCCAGGACTACTCCTCCTATTATCCTCCTCTCCCCCCAGGACTACTCCTCCTATTATATTCCTCACCTCCAGGACTACTCCTCCTATTATACTCCTTTCTCCCCAGGACTACTCCTCCTATTATACTCCTCTCTTCCCAGAACTACTCTTCCTATTACACTCCTCCCCCCCAGGACTACTCTTACTATTAGACTCCTCTCCCCCCAGGACTACTTCTCCTATTAGACTCCTCTCCCCCCAGGACTACTCCTATTATCCTCTTCTTCCCCCAGGACTACTCCTCCTATTAGACTCCTCTCCCCCAGGACTACTACTCCTATTATCCTCCTCTCCCCCCAGGACTACTCCTCCTACTATCCTCCTCTCTCCCCGGGACTACTCCTCCCATTATCCTCCTCTCCCCCCAGGACTACTCCTCCTATTATATTCCTCACCTCCAGGACTACTCCTCCTATTATACTCCTCTCTCCCCAGGACTACTCCTCCTATTATACTCCTCTCTTCCTAGGACTACTCCTCCTATTACACTCCTCCCCCCCAGGACTACTCCTCCTATTACACTCCTCCCCCCAGGACTACTCCTCCTATTATCCTCCTCTCCCCCCAGGACTACTCCTCCTACTATCCTCCTCTCTCCCCGGGACTACTCCTCCTATTATCCTCCTCTCTCCCCAGGACTACTCCTCCTATTATCCTCCTCTGTCTCCAGGACTACTCCTATTATACTCCTCTCTCCCCAGGACTACTCCTCTTATTATCATCCTCTCTCCCCAGGACTACTCCTCCTATTATACTCCTCTCTCCCCAGGACTACTCCTCCTATTATCCTCCTCTCTCCCCAGGACTACTCTATTATACTCCTCTCCCCCCAGGACTACTCCTCCTATTATCCTTCTCTCCCCCCAGGACTACTCCTCCTATTATCCTCCTCTCCCCCCAGGACTACTCCTCCTATTATCCTCCTCTCTCCCCAGGACTACTACTCCTATTATACTCCTCTCTTCCCAGGACTACTCCTCCAACAAGCACACACTGCACAAAACATACCCCCCCCAAAACACACACGCAGCCACACAAACTGCGCAACACTCACACAGCACCACACACACATAACGCTGCAGACACACAGCGCTCCACAAACAACGCAACACACACAACGCAACACACAAACAACACCGCTCTCACACCCCCCCACACCCAGACAACACCCAGAACATTTACAGCGCCCTACACAAACACTGGCAACTACACACAACAACATCTATATATACGGTATTACAAAAATCATACATTAACTACACAACAAATTCTAGAATACCCGATGCGTTAGAATTGGGCCACCTTCTAGTATAAAGTATAACTTCTTTTATGAAACTTATCTAAAGAATGAAATAAACTTCCAAATGTAACTGATTATTGTTAAGAATTGTAGCTATTCCAATTTAGGAGCAATGGTCAGATCATGACCTTACAATCTGTACAGCCTTAACAATGTACTAAAGACATAAAACACAAAAATAATGATGATAATAATAACATAGGCGTGTACGTAAGGTAAATTACTTCTCATGTTCTAAGATAAAGCTTCTCATATTACAGTAGTTTATAGCCATGAGGCTAGGGCTAATAATGGCTTCTATGCAAAACACAGAGTTGTGAGATGCTGTAAATAAATGACATCAAACATCATTATAATAGAAATATCATTTATCTTAAAGAGCAGTAAATGAAATCTCCACATGAAGATTAATCAGGCATGGTGGAACAGAATGTGTAAGATAATAGTCTTATCAGGGCTCCGGATGTATGCAGACAATCAGACTTGCATCTCTCATGTGTTATCAGCTCCATCATAAATCTAACGTTAGAAAGAAAGTGACAACATAGAGAACATAAATTGATTCTGCATAAATAACACATTGGATACACACATTGTGAAGATGGAGTTTGTTGTATATTGAGATGCTATATACACATTTATTAGTTTCCTGCACATAAAAATCTGGCATTTAAAGCAGCACTCCAGAATTTGCTTGCTTTTCAAATACCTCTTATAATGTTATGGTGATATTACAAGAGGGGCTGGCTATGGGGACACTACAATAGGGCCTGGCTATGGGGACATAAGGAGCTGGTTATGGGGACATTACAAGAGAGGCTGCTATGGTTACATAAGAGACTGGTTATGGGGACATTACCAGAGGGGCTAGCTATGGACATAACGAGCTGCTATGGGGACATTACAATAAAAGGCAGGCTGTGGGGCAATGCAAGAGTGTCTGTGGGGATATAACAAGTGGCTGATTATGGGGACATTACAAAAGTGGCTGGCTATGGGACATAGGGGCCTCACGATGGGGACATTACAAGAGGGGCTGGCTATGGGGATATTACAAGAGGGGCTGGCTATGGAGACATAAGGGGCTGGATATGGGAACATTACAAGAGGGGCTGGCTATGGAGACATAAAGAGCTTGCTATGGGGACAATACAAGAGGGGGGGGCTATGAATACATAAGGGGCTGACTATATGGACAATACAATAGGGGTTAGCTATGGGTACATAAGGGGCTATGGGGACATTATCAGAAGGGGACGTGATAATATGACTAGTGGGGCGATTCCATTTTTCACATTTCATTCTTACAAATAGCTATTGAATTTTTCATGTCAGTATTCACACAGCAGTTTCTGCTATTCCATGTATTCCCCTTCCATAGTCACTGGTGTGCATACCTTATCTCCCCATAGTGATGTTTTTTAGGTTTTTTGCACCCAGTTCAGACATAGAATGGAGTTCCAAACGTTATTCCTTAATGTTAGTAGTTTTTCGTTTGTGAACCCTCCCCATACACACCTATTGCCAATCCACATCGTATATATAGCCTGGGTCTCAGCGTCCCATACACGGTAAGTTTTTTAACTGCATGAGAGGACACACACAAGCTAGGGACCCCAACGTAGAGAAATACTTTGGCGTAGTGTTGGGGCTCTATTGCATTGATCAATTCAGTAGCTAAATTTCTCTTTATTCATATATTCATGGCAGTAATGCAGGTTCCATTTTTCACATTTCATTCTTACAAATAGCTATTGAATTTTTCATGTCAGTATTCACACAGCAGTTTCTGCTATTCCATGTATTCCCCTTCCATAGTCACTGGTGTGCATACCTTATCTCCCCATAGTGGGGCGATTAGTCTGAGGAAAACACCCCCAAAGCATGTCACCCTCTAATTTACATATCACCATTGGAGTTATAAAATTGATTTTAGACATATTAAAAAATCTAGAAGGACAGATGCAGAGCTTTTTAGAAAATGGATCAATAAAAATAGGTTTGTACTTTGAGTTGCTTCTGGAAGTTGACAAGTTCTCTTTAACTCCAGTATTCAAAATTACAGCTACATATCACAAACGCATACATATATCACATAACGGCCACTACTTTTACCATGTGATAACCGTTGGCAATTACTGAAGTATTACTGATAAAGGCTAGAACCCAGCATCTATATGTCATCACATAATCAGCACATTATCAGTTAATATGATCAATAGCAAGATCTAAAGATTTAAAATATAAACATTCTTACAGAGAACCCATTCTGACCTTCAACTGATCACCGTGATCAGCTGTTATGGGAAGGAATAGCATTATCTGGCCATTCATTTTCCCTGCATCACTGTAATGTTGTAGAAAATACAGTTCCTAAAAATCTTTGCACATGTTTAGTATATGCAGCACATTTTTCTGCTGAAAAATCAAGAATATTGACAGGAAAAACATGGTTTTGTATGTGTTTATGTGTTTTTACTTGCTTTTTTCCATTAATTTGAATGAGTGAAAAATCTCGCAAAATTGTATGAAAGAGTTGACATACTGCAGTTTCGAAAAAACGCTACAAAGGTTCAAATTTGCATGAAAAACAAAAAAAAAAAGCTGCATGTGCCTGAGATTTTAGAAATCTCATTCAGTTTGCTGGTATTTTAAAATGTTGCCTTATGTGTAGCATTCTGTGAACAATCCCTTAAAGTTCTCCATGTACAAATATCCTTAATTTTCAATCACAAGGTGTATATTAAACTAAATCTAACATAGTATTATCAGTTGAACAGTGGCACCTTTTTTTCTTCTCTTTCATTGTGTATGTGTTTCACCCCAAACTCCTGAAAATTCAGTCCGCTGATTCTAAGTGTTTGAGCTATAACATAGTTTCGTGATGACATAATTGTAACAAGGGGCATGAGGCAGAGGTGTATGAGGTCACAGCTGTGGGGCTGAATAAAGTTTAGACATAGAATGTGGCTAATGCCTTAATAGAAATATGATCTAAATTCCACACAAATGAAGTCAATTCCTATAAACACAGGTGCCATATTCTAAAGTATTTAAAGCAAACTCCACCCAATTGAAATTAAAGCAGATGTGTTTCATCGGCATTGCCTTCCCCTTTGGTAAAAAGTCTACAGTTACTAAAACTTATTGAAGAAGAAACATCAAATACTGGGAAGTTTATATGACTGTTTGGGGAAAGCGGTATTTAGTTGTCCAGTAATTATAACCCCTTTCCAAATAAAAATTGCAATCAGATGGAATTGAATACTATCCGTGTATATGTATAAACCTGAATAAAGCCACATATGAAGTGAAGCCCACAGGGAGGTGAGGTAGAATGGATGGCTACTCGTTTTCGGATCCATTCTTAGTTTTGGCTATAAATAAACTGCTTACAAAAATGATCACGTTGTGAAGGGTGAAATGGGCCTAACAAACAATGGAAATTATAGACATTATTCTTTGTTGCAGACCACCTTTAGAGACACTATCATGTTGAAGAAACAAGGAAAACATAGAGGTTTCTTATGGAACAATCTAAAAAAAAATGGAAGTTACAAAACAAGCAAATTAGCATTAAATGGTCTATTTCTTGGTCGAACAAGAACACAACTGTGAAGATCACTAGGTTTTTTTTATTTAAATGTTGGTAATGATTAATGAAAATGTATAGCAGCGCACAGAACATCTGGGGTCCGTATTTCCAATCTGTAGTCACTTAGAGCCGATTCATCAAAGCTTTCTTACATAAAAGCTTTGAAAAGTTACAAAATTTAGGCGCATCTTGGAGTTGTACCTTAAACGTGCAACTTTTGACGCTTTCTCATCAGTTTCTGCCATTTTCAATAAAATGGACATAACTGGGCTGGGATGGGGACACTGCCGGTGGTGGGACGTCATAGTTCATCTAGTTCATAATGAATTGTAGAGTTTCATACTCCAGAAATTTCACTCTAGTACCTGAATGGAGTCAGATATCTGGCATAACACACAGAAGGACACTCCCCAGATGCCCCAGATTCATGAAGAGGTGTGTGTGCCTCTTCATGGCTTAGGAACATCTTATTCTAGTACAGCTCCACATAAAGACCAGCATGAACTGTGCTGGTCTTAATGAATTGGACCCTTAATGTGTGACCATGTAACCTAAAGTTTGAGGCCAAAGCTGGTGAAGGGAGGTGTTTGGATATCTACCCCTAAAGACACAGGCATATTAATGTATATAATGTATAAAAAAATTTGTTTAAAAGAACAGAAAGTCCTCAGTGGTTGATACCTTTTAATGGCTAACTGAAAAGATGGTAATAATTGCAAGCTTTCGAGACTACTCAGGTCTCTTCATCAGGCATGGTATAACACAAAACCTAACCGTGGCTAACACGGTACAAAGATATATTTTACTTGTATTATAATGTATAGAATGATAAGAATGTGATAAGATCTGCCCAGCAACAAGGTGACTGCAGGGGCAGAGAGAGTTATGTGTGAGACTAGCCCACAAGGGGCGGAGCTCATCATTAGGAACAGGACTGATTTCATCTTGGAAGAAAGGCCCTGTTCGCACAGTGCATTTTTTACCGCAGATTTGCTGCGGTTTTTGCTACAGAATTGATGCCGTTTTTGTTCATAAGCTTCATGCAGTTCTTCCCCAGCAAAGTCTATGAAGAATCCAAAATGCTATGTCCACGTTGTGTCTTTTTTCCTCACAGGTGTTCCTGCAGAATTTCTGCAGCAAAAAAAAGTAGCATGTCACTTCTTTTCTGTGTTTTTCTGCGTTTTTCCCTGTGTTTTGCCATGACAATTTTAAAAAGCTGCAGGGACAAAACCACAGGCAAAAAACGCGGTAAATCCTTACTAAAAAAAAACTCATGCGTTTTTGGTACGGTTTTTCTGCAGGTAGGTACTTTTTTCTGCCAGAAGGTGCGTTTTTTGCTAGAGAAACAAATCCGTAGTGTGCACACATAGCCTTAGTTAGGGTTTGATTGGATTATAGTTTGCATGTGCAGCTTGTGCTAGAAACGGATGAATGGCCTCCATGGTAAAGGCTGAGTTAGGCTATGTGTGCACAGTGCGTTTTTCGCGGCGTTTTTGCACGTTTTTCGGGTGCGTTTTTGGCCTCAAAACTGCATGACTTTGCTTCCCCAGCAAAGTCTATGAGTTTTAATTTTTGCTGTCCGCACACAACTTTTTTTTTAAGCTGCATTTTTGAGCTTAAAAAAAAAAATGGACATGTCAATTCTTTCCTGCGTTTTTCTGCGTTTTCCCCCCATGCAATGCATTGGAAAACAGAAGCAAAACGCAGAGATCAAAAACGCAGCAAAACGCAGCCAAAAACGCACCAAATCGCGGTAAAAACGCATGCGTTTTTGCTGCTTTTTTTGACGTGGGTGCGTTTTTGTGCGTTTTTAGCGGACAAAAACGCAGCGTCAAAAAAACGCAGTGTGTGAACTTAGGCTTAGTGTATGTGCTGCAAGCCAGGCCCCTAACCTCTCCAGTCAGGGGCAAGCAACAACCTGCATGCGGCAGTGATCCACTTTTAAGTGTATAAACTTTGTCAGTGACTGCGGGCAAACAGCTCTTCGCTGGAGCTATGGCGAAACCCTTACTCTCTTCTTGTATGACGAGGACAGCGTTTCTAGAGTAAGTGCCTGAGAAGCTATGACTTGGTTTATCTGAGGGCCTGGGTTTTGATCCAAACCATAGTAAGTGGTCCCCTGTGAGATCCTCTGGAAAATGGGAACATAAAAGTAGTTCATTGGGTAGGGAACTGAATTCAAGAGACTTTATTGCTGAGTATCTGAAGTTATATGAAGAAAATGTGCTTAAGCTGTGTACCCACTACTTTACATGTGAAGTTGAATGTTTTGAATTAAAGAAATGGGGGGGTTTTAACTGTTGACCTCCATGTCTGTCTTCACATGGTTTGCCCGAGACATGGGTGGTATGCAGCCACTTGCAAGGTATTACCTGTACCATACAAACCCTTACACCCAACCAGGTCCATCACAATACCACTAATAATATCCGCCTTCTTGTGTGGCTGACCTGGGATTTCGAGAACAGTTCCCCAACTGCAACATCTGCCCCGGGTCAACCTCACAATCGCTAAAGAGATTGTATTCTGGTTCTGTATAACAAGGATGTTTTTACAGCTCTGTATTTGATGCCTTTAGTTGATATGTTTAACGATATAATTTATTTTATAATTATTAATTGACCAACTGTATTATAATTTCACAGGTATATTAAAAAATGATTATTTTTAATTTTCAGAATATGTTTTGTATTACAAGCAATGCAAATTTTCTTAAAATTGAACCTCTTCCCAAACAGTCTCCAGTTACTCTCTGAATTCGATAGATAATTTACTGTTTTATGTCTCTTTTATTAGTGAATTTAATTAGATGTTTAGTGTCATAAGAGCTCATGCGCAAAACACAATGCTTATGTGTTTGTATCATTTAACTATAGACATTCTGTGAGGGTTAAAAATGCACTGTTTTAGAACAGGAAGGTAAAGGAGTGTGCCAAAGATTTTTAAAGGAGCTGTATTAGGAATTTACAAAAAACTAAATAGTTTTCAAAGCCAGCTTACCCGTACACTCCTGTGTGTGGATTCCAGTATCAATCCAGAAGATAGTCCGCACGGAAAACCACAGCAGGAGCCAGCCACAGGAAATCCAAATGAAAAAACTTTATAACTCCAGCGGACAAATTTGAGGATGCAGATATATATTAAAAAATGTTTTGCATTTGCAAATCTTTATTTTGAAAAACTTCCATAAAATTGGAGCCACACTTCTGGGCGGTGAAGGAAAGAGATTAGGAGTATGGCCACGTAGAAGGTGCTTGTACGCCGAAACGCGTAGTCCAAGCAGGCTACCACTCCTAATCTCTTTCCTTCACCACCCAGAAGTGTGGCTCCAATTTTATGGAAGTTTTTCAAAATAAAGATTTGCAAATGCAAAAATTTTTTTAATATATATCTGCATCCTCAAATTTGTCCGCTGGAGTTATAAAGTTTTTTCATTCGTATCAGGAATTTGTGTTATCCCTCATAAATATAATATTTTATAGCAAGATAACAAAAAAGTCTAGAAACCAAAGTATACATTGTCATGGATCAGAAGGTCAAACAGGCAACTTATGTCCGGAAATTTCAGTTTCTTAAATCTAAATGCATCGTGCCTTTTCCTCCATCCTGATTCACAGCCTTTGTGTATGATTTTGAGAGAATGCATGTTAACATGACCACTACATTTCCCATGTGCCTCAATTAAAGTTTTAAACATGTAATTTTCTCGCCAATTACACAAGTGTCGGTTTCTACAATCAAATGTAATGGTTAGATTTTTTTAATTAGCTTTGCTAAAATGAATCTCTAATTGCTGCGGTCGCTACTCAAGCAGATGGCACTATGGAGCTAAAAAAAATAAACAAAGTAGATAAAGGAGAAAATGTGTTGATAAAAAAGCATTTTGCTCCGTGTGGTAGGTAAATGTTTTTCTTTTTGGATATTTAGTTAGTAGTTGTCCAGTTACAACAATGAACAAAGCATTTCAATCTGAATAAACACAATGATGGGTGAAGTCTACTTTGTATTCAGCAATTTTCTGTTTACAAAGAAGTGATATGCACGTTAACCTCTTAAGGACTGAAAAATGTATCCCTTCCTTTCTTCCAAGAGACTTAACTTGATAGTTTTCCCACTTATAACACCATGTGAAGGCTTGTTTTGTTTGTGGGACTATTTGTACTTTTGAATGACACCATCCATCTGATAATACTATATATTAGAAAATAGGAAAAGTAGGGTAAAATTGCAAACCCCCCCGAATTCCACAGCATTGTTTTGTTTTTGATTTTTTATATCTGAGTTAATTCTTTAGTAAAAATGACCTGAAAATCTTATTGGCCAGTTCAGTACATAGTTACATAGTTACTTAAGCGGGCTTTACACGCTACAATATTTCTAGCAATTGCCGCGGGCAGGCGGCGTTGATCGGCGCACATATCAGCTGTTTTCAGCAGCTGACATGTGTGCCTGCATGTTACGAGTGGAATCGCATTCCACCTGTAACATTAACCCCTTACATGTCGCTGCCAAAGTCTGGCAGCGAGATCTATATACGCACGGTGAAGATTTTCACTTACCGCCACCCCCACCAGAAGTCACGTGAGTGATCACGTGACTTTTGGTGGTTTCCATCGTAGCACAGGGTCATGTGATGACGCCTGCAGCTATGATGTCTCACTTTCGTTTTCCCTCGGCCCGGAGCAGAGTGAAACAGAAAGTGACTGTATCTGGTGTTTACAGCTGTATAGCTGTGATCAGCAGATAGATAAGAGCGATCGGGTTGCTGATCGCTATAGCCCCCTAGGGGGACTAGTAAAATAAAAAAAAAAGTAAAAAAAAGTTTAAAAAAAAAACCCCTAAAAATTCAAATTATCCCCCTTTCCCCCCATTAAAGGGTTAAAAAATAAATAAATATACACATATTTGGTATCGCCGAGTTCAGAAATGCCCGATCTATCAAAATATAAAATAAATTAATCTGATTGGTAAACAGCGTAGTGGCAAAAAAATTCCAAACGCCAAAATTACGTTTTTTGGTTGCCGCAAGTTTTACGCAAAATGCAATAACAGGTGATCAAAGCGTAGCATCTGCGCATAAATGATTAGAAACGTCAGCTCGAGACACAAAAACTAAGCCATCACTGAGCCATAGACCCCAAAAAATAAGAACTCTACAGGTTTCGGAAAATGGCGCAAAACGTACTCCACTTTTATTGGACAAGCTTGTGAATTTTTTTTTAACCCCTTAGATACAAGTAAACCTATACATGTTTGGTGTCTACAAACTCGCACCAACCTCAGGCATCATATGCACATATCAGTTTTACCATATAGTGAACACCGTGAATAAAACATCCCAAAAACTATTGTGCCATCACACTTTTTTTGCAGTTTTTCCACACTTGGAATTTTTTTGCTGTTTTCCAGTACACCATATGGTAAAACTTATGGTTTAATTTAAAAGTACAACTTGTCCCGCAAAAAACAAGCCCTTATATGGCAAGATTGACGGAAAAATAAAAAAGTTACGGCTCTCGGAAGAAGGGGAGCAAAAAACAAAAACGCAAAAACGGAAAGTGCCCTGGGGCTAAAGGGGTTAACATTGGAGTCTATGGAGAATGGATCCATTAACTAATTACTATTTAGCCATCCTGTTTTCTTGCATTTGTAACAGATCAGTTTTTTTCTTACAGGATCAGTTTCAAATGGAAAATAAATAGCAATCCGTTAACAGATCTGTTCTCCATAGACGCCCATGCTAAACAACGAATCTTGCAGAAATAATTTTGCCAACAGATCTCTGCAGGATCTGTTTTAACGGATAATTACAGTACATGTGAACTCAGTGTTATTGTACACCCCTGGTCCCTTAGTGCCTTTGTCAAGTCAAATGTGCCCAAAACGTTGCATGTGATTTGCTCTATGTATGCTCAAACCTAGTAATTTGATTATAAAATCGAAAAATTTGACACTCAGACGTATGCAGTGAAAAAGTGAATGTTTTGGTACATCCACATGTGACTATGGTCACTTTATCTTTGCACTCTGTTTCCTAGATCCACTTATCTGACTACAACACAATACTTTCTGATGAAGGTCTGGAATTTTGGACCGAAACATTAAATATAATTTGCAACTGGATAACCACATTAAAAACTTTCACATTTTTATTGCATACTTCTGAGTGCTGAGTTTTTCTCTTTTATAATTCACAGACTTGATCCCTACTCAGACACAATCTATTTTACGGAATGACATATTTTACTACATATTAATAAAGTGATTAATCAGAGGAGACCATCAGTGCCTTAGATTTTGGATCTTTGGTCACATGGAGTGGCTTCAGAATTTCATCACAAACCTGTACAACCCCCCCTTTAATGCTCCTAACATAGTTTGTCAGACAGCACAATACTTTATTAACATGGCCATGTACGATGTAATCTTACAAAGAATAAATTGTTATAGGTGTAGTGGATCAGAACCAATAACAGGACAGAAGTAAGTTACTAAGCACGGTGGCTCAGTGGTTAGCACTGCAGCCTTGCAGCGCTTGGGTCCTGGGTTCAATTCCCACCAAGGACAACATCTGCAAGGAGTTTTTATGTTCTCTCCATGTTTGCATGGTTTCCTCCGGGTTCTCCGGTTTCCTCCCACACTACAAAGACATACAGATAGGGAATAAACTTTGTACTTTGCATTTATATGTTGTGAGCCACTCTGAGTCTTTGGAGAGGGGCGGCATACAAGTTTGACAAATAAATAAATAAAACCACATCATCAAAACCACCAGCAGTACAGAAATAGATCACCAAAAGACCAACAATGCATAAATACATCAGTGGAAACACTATCCGTCCACAAATACATCACTGGAACCTTCATCAATAGAAAAATACATCCCCAGAACAACTATCAGTACAGGAATACATCACAAGTAACACTGTCAGTACAGAAATACATCACAAGAACCACAATCAGTACAGGAATACATCACAAGAACCACAATCAGTACAGGAATACATTACAAGAACCAATGTCAGTGTAAACATACATCATATATAATAGAGAAAATATTAATTCATGAAAATAAATATAGTCGCATTCTCTAATTCATTAAAATTATCTGTATCCAAGGTATAAAACTAGTGCACAAACCCAAGGTAAAATAACTTTTTAACTACATTCAAAATAAGTGTTCAATCTTGATAGAGGTGGTCAGTATAAAAAAAAAATAAAACCACCCCAAACAGTAAGGGATGTAGCAAGCAATCTGTTACGTGCCAATACAATGTTCCATATCACTAGTAAAGGTGGTCCATCAAAGCAGATTCACCCAAACAACACAGAAATAAAACTAGTAGCAATTTTTGTTATAACCATACCCCATATTAAACAACAACGTGTATTATAGATACAATAAGAAATGAAGGAACAATGTCACTTAATTTGTGTAGATTATGCAACAACATAAATAGGAGGGGAGGAGACATGATAGGCCTCCCCACAAAATGTGATCAAAAGAGTAAGCAGATCAGCTGAGACTTAAGCGGGCTTTACACGCTACGATATATCAAATGATATGTCGTCGGAGTCACGTCGTTAGTGATGCACATTCGGCCTCATTTAACATATCGTAGCGTGTAACACAAATGAGCGACTGTGAACGAGCAAAAATACTCACCTTATCGTTGCTCGTTGACACGTCGCTCATTTTCAAAAAATCGAATGTCCTTCTGTGCTCCGGTTGTTCATCGTTCCCGAGGCAGCACACGTCGCTCCGTGTGACACCCTAGGAATGATGAACTGCAGCTTACCTGCGGCTGCCGGCAATGCGGAAGGAAGGAGGTGGGCGTGATGTTTACGTCCTGCTGATCTCCGCCCCTCCGCTTCTATTGGCCGGCCGCTGTGTGACGTCGCTGTGACGCCAAACGTCCCTCCCCCTTCAGGAAGTGGATGTTTGCCGCGCACAGCGAGGTTGTTCGGGAGGTAAGTACATGTGACGGGGGTTATTGACTTTGTGCGACACAGGCAACAAATTGCCCGTGCCGCACAAACGATGGGGGCGGGTGCAATCGCAAATGCGATCACACGAGATATCAACGCGTGTAAAGCAGCCTTAACTCTTGCTAGCCTGCCTATGAATCATCACACAGCAAGTCGACGCCAGAGTCTGCCTATGTAGCCAGGCTTGTAAGAGTTAATCTTTGCTGGTCTCCTTGCTCCATTGATCACATATTGTGGGGAGGCTTATCACATTCACATCTGCTCCCCTCCTATTTATGCTGGAATCATTCCACCCATTGCAGCAATAGTTTATCTATGTTGGTCTGTGAGTTGTGGTGTGCCAGACTTTCTAGAGATAGGTGTGCATATTGCTTGGTGCGGTTGTGGTGTTTATCCCTGTTGTTTTGTAGCTTCCCTCCTGATTTTGTGTTTCCTCCAGAATCTCTTATTGTCTTAGGCTACTTTCACACATCCGGCTTGAGCTCTGCGGCTCAATCCGGCTGTGAAGCCTATGCAACGGATGCGGTGAAAACACCGCATCTTTTGCATAAGTTTTTTACATGTGGCCGGTCCGGTTTTTGCCGCTTGCGGCATGCTACTGAGCATGCGCAGTGGCAAAAACCGCATGCGGCGGCCGGATGCGGTTTTTGCTGCATCGCGCCGCATCCGGCATCCATAGGGATGCATTGGGAAAAGCGCCGCATCGGCCGGATGCGGCGCGATGCGGGTTTTTTTGCCGGAGCAAAAAACGTGCCAGGGAACGTTCCATCCGGCCGCCGCATCGGCTAAATCTGCCGCATGCGGCAAAAGCCGGACCGAACGCAAGCCCATGCGGCACAATGCGGCACTAATTAAAGTCTATGCAGGAAAAACGCAACCGGCAGCAAAAAAAAACGGTTGCGGTTTTCCTGCAAAGTGCCGGATTGTGCCGCATAGCAAAAGCCGGAGGTGTGAAAGCAGCCTTAACCTTTCTGTGTGCACCCTTATGTGATGGTCAGGAACAGGACAAGGAATGAGACTCAGGCATCTTGACCTTTAGGAGTATCCCAAGTATCCCTGAGTTTCATGAGTTTCATGTCAAGTTCTGGTCCAGAACCAAACTTTACCTAGTCCAGCTGAACCTCCATGGGTCTGCTCATCTCTACCCTTCATTCTTTGCTAAGTTAATTTGGGTGATTTCCATTCTCACGGTCAGACTGCTGCTTAGTGCATTTCTTTTTCACAAACTTTCACAGTAAATTCATTAATGACTTTCTATTACATTTAACATTGATTTATCTTTCATTTACTGTAGTATTTATTTTATTTATTTCATTTTTTTCATCTAGTTTCTTCCTTTACCATATTCTTTATTTGCGTCTTATCTTAATTTTCATTTAACTTCAGATTCATAATCCTTTCCACCATCCACCATTTTGTTTCTTGTTTCCTTTTTTTTTCTAGTCAGCTTTATTTGTACTGACAGGAGATAAAACTTTTTGGGCATTTGCCTTTTAGTGCCTCCTTTAAAAAATGATTGCTTTATGTAGGCGTTGTTTCTGGCACGGTATACACTTTGCGGATTCTCCTGATTAAAAAGTTTAAAATACTTTGAAACATGCTGAGAATAAAACCACTATCATTCATTATACTCTGGATTCTTTGGATGTCTTTTATTCCATACCGACCAATAGCATAGCACACGCTCATTTCTTACAGCTGATCTCTACTTTGGTCTCCCCAACCTGCAGCGAAGGAGCAGTTGGATTTATATCTTATGCCTAAAAACTGTTGTTATTTCTCAAACAATACCAGGTGAGCACTACCGCATCACCATTTAAAGCTGTTTTCTGGATAATGCCCTGTTGTATCTCCTCAGCTATTCTTTATAACTAATTGTATGGTGCTTATTTTTTGTGGAATAAGACATACTTTTCATTTGAAGTATTTTGGAAAATATAGGTCATGAAAGTGTCCCGCCCGGGGGAGACCTTGAGCGAGTCTGGAATCAGAAGGGCACAGCATCTTAGTGCTTGCAGGCCTTACTTGAATAACATCTTCTTGCTAGTAGTACTGTAAGGGTTAATCACCCTTTCCTGCCTGGCTGCTGGCTGTAGCTTTAAAACCCAAGTGCAGCTCTTTGCGATCACTGCCCTTCAGTATTTTAAGTCATGGGCCTGATCAGCTGATGTCGGTGATAGAAACTGAATCCTCATTTCTATTTAGTCCACTTTGAAAGGAGCCTGCTCTGTAACAAGTTTTTTGTGTTGTGTGCAGCCGTGGTGTTAGCTGCTTTGAAGCCTGGAGTGTTTTTCATTTCCAAGTCTATTTCCTCTGTCTGTTTTCCTGTCCTTGTGTTTCTGTATTGTAGAGGCAAGACTAGTGCTCTTGTCGGCCTGCTCAATAGTCAGGGTGAGTATAAGGCAAGTGAGGGTTTAGGAAGGTGGTCGGCGATGCAGGTGAAAGAGCCAATATGGGGATGTCAGGGAGTGCAGGGTACAGCTGCAGGTGAGTGCAGCTGGTGACCCCACTCCCCTATCTCCAGCATCAGGGCCCTCTGTTGTATCGTGACCCCTGTTTACCCTGTGTGTTGTGACACCTGCTGGTGGTTTTCCTGGTATCTGGACTTTTTGATCACTTTTTATGGTGTTTTTGGGAGGTAGAGTGCACAAAACTTTTTTTGTCTTTTTCTATGCTATTTACCACACATGATAAAAAAAATAAATTGAAATAAATACAGTATATTGTTCTGGTCATTACAGCCACAGCAGTACAAATTATGTTTATATTTTTATCCTTTATCAGGCCCTGGACTGCCATACTAACCCATCAGCACCCCATTATCACTACTCCGGGAAAATGGGAGTAAGTGCATGTGTGCACCAGCAATTGCACCATTTAAGTGCCACTATCGGTGATTCACAGGGGCATTTAAATTGTTAAACCGTAATGTTTAGAGCAAACTCTGGATGTTGCTGTTACAGGCAGATGCTGGCTGTGTAACACAGCTGGCATCTACTGACTATGGTTTTGGCTCAGCTCCTGGGACTGCACCACACAATTGGACTCGATGTAGGAAATATATTATGTCCTACATCAGAAAAAGGGTTAAATGCAGAGTATACGTTTAAGACCCTAGTATAATAGCTGTAGACCCTAATAATATAATTTAACTAGTACCAATGATGAAAAAGAATTGCAACTAGCTGGATATTGCTGCACAAATTCTGTGTTTATGCTAACTTAACCCTTTGCATTGCAGATCCACGTTAACTCATTGTGAAAAATTGACACATATTGCATGCTAAAAAATTTTCAACAGAACAGATTAATATGAACAGGATTTTTACAAAAATCTGTAGTGTATTATAGGCATGCTGGATATGTTTTAATTTATTCCAAGCAAGCGTAGCAAAATCCTATATGGCAAATTAGAATACTCAGAGTATGTCTATTTCGTTAATAAAGTGTATATTTTTGGGCTTTATTATTGAAATGTGTTCCTTTATTAAAGGGAATTTCTAAAAAAAAAAAGTTTTTGTTATGTAATTCAAAAACAGCATGAGGTATGGACTGAGACACAGATTTTGTGGATGTGTCATATGTGTCATATATTATTAGACTCTGTTCTTTTGTTTCAATACAATGATTGTTTTATCACTAGAAGATTATCACTACAGCTCGCTTGAGCCCTGGTTACACCACGCTCAATCCTATGATTAGCAGCTGACTGTCAATAGACAATGTACACACAAAGTTCTGGTGTTGGCGGGGTTAAATTTCTAAGCCCTGCTACATGCTCCATCTAAAAACTCTGTGTCACAACTGCTGCACCCAGTAAACTAAGAGATATATTGTTGAAATCAGGGTCACTTTTCCTACATTATGCTGCTCTCTGATGGGGTAGCAAAAACTTGGTGACATATTCCTTTTAATGTACATAGGTAACAATCAGTATGTTAAAGAGAGTAAGATAGGGACACTGAACACATCAATCATCAAGAGGACTTGATAGGTGAAAATGTAAAGATTAGCTTACCTCTGAGAGTGTTCACCCTATAGCCTAGGGCATGGGTCCCCAATTCCAGTCCTCAAGGGCCGCCAACAGTGCATGTTTTCAGGATTTCCTTAGTATTGCACATGTGATAATTTAATCACCTGCACAGTTGATGATTCCAACACCCATGCAATGCTAAGGAAATCCTGAAAACATGCACTGTTGGCGGCCCTCGAGGACTGGAGTTGGGGAACCCTGGCCTAGGGATTCAAAGATGCAACACATTCCAAAATAGGATGCTGTATAACAATTCCAGTGGAAAATCCACTTTCTTATTTTCTTTACTGTAATACAGGACTCTGAGCTTCACAGCAATTTATTTGTTTCACTCTGATGCCTTGGATAATGCGGGTCATATATGTATCATTCTGGCAGTTGCCATATAGATTCACCCATAAACATATAAAGCAAGTTTTGCCAAGTGTCCATATTTGTTCCAAAAGAGAGAATATTTAACTGCTAGTGATGAACTAAGATGATCGGTACTCATAACAAGCAGTTGGATGCTCAATTGGGTACAACTCGAGTACCTGAGTATAATGGAACTGAATGGGAAACTCGAGTATTTTTCAGGAAGAGTTCCTGAAGTCGCACCCATCAGAGCATCTAACTGCTCTTAACGAGTACAGAGCACCAGAGCATGGCAGTGTTCTCTCATCACTAGATCACAATTATCCAATTTATATGGCAGATATATGTTTTGCATGTAATACTGTCACGATTTCGCCTCCCCGTCCACATGGCTAGGGGACGGAGTCTTCTCCCGAGCCTCACTTCCGGAGCTTGGATGCTTTAAATACTGTCATCTGCGGTGAACCAGTGCCGGTTATAAGCTTAGCGTTGCTTTGCCTGTGATTGCTGGTCCCTGTAAGTGGGATCCTGATTTGTCCTCTCTCTTTCTGCCCTCAGTCTCTGTGTTCCGTTCCCTAGTCATTCTGCCATTCCTCTGTCCCACCTCCTTCCTTCTCAGAATAGCCCTGGTTGTTCCCCCCTCTCCTACCTCCCCACTCGGTTGCTTCCTCTGGTACTGACCTCGGCCTGACCTCGACCCCACCTCTGCTCGTTCCTCTGGTATTCCTTCTCCCTGTACTGTGTATGACCCGGCCTGCCTAACCATCCCCCACTTCTGCTTTCCGGCTGATGCTGCAAGACACTGCACCAGCACACACTGTGAGTTCCCCTCCTTGCTTATTCAGCTCCGTGTGGTGTCTTTCCCTGCAGGACTCCAGCTCCCCTTAGTGGCAGTCTGACACATATTATGAAAATGTCGCTAATATTTATTCAAAGGCTATGACCACAGAAGTGGGAGGAGCTAACAAAACTCTATCAGGCTGGATATATTTCTTGGCCATTATTAGTCTTCAGTCATACTATTGCACTTTAAGCACCATGTTCCATTTTTATAGACACGGGGAATGTTTTAAGACATGTATTGGGCAAACTTGACAATTTCTGAACTTTGCCCTAAATGCAATTGGAAGCTTTGGCCATGGATTAGGCACCTGGTTGTTAACATGATCACTTTACAAGAGTGGCTCATCACCCCACAAACAGAGCACGCACCAGTCAATATCACCAGAAGCTATGTTAATGGCTCAGTGTAGGGATGTTGAAAAATAGTATGGTGTAGAAATTTTTATGGCCTAATCAGATAAAAGAGCATGTTATGAAGGTATAATGCATAAGGGGATTTTATATATAAATATATATATATTTATATATATATAGATATATACAATGCGTGCAGAATTATTAGGCAAATGAGCATTTTGATCACATGATACTTTTTATAGATGTCCTACTCCAAGCTGTATAGGCTTGAGAGCCAACTACCAATTAAGTAAATCAGGTGATGTGCATCTCTGTAATGAGGAGGGGTGTGGTGTAATGACATCAACACCCTATATAAGGTGTGCCTAATTATTAGGCAACTTCCTTTCCTTTGGCAAAATGGGTCAGAAGAGAGATTTGACGGACTCTGAAAAGTCTATTTAGTAGGACTATCAGCTGTGTACCCAAAAGACTTCTGCACAACACAACTGACGGTCCTAACCCCATTTATAAGGTAAACAATCCCACTTATTAAACCTGACAGGGCACACCTGTGAAGTGAAAACCATTTCTGGTGACTACCTCTTGAAGCTCATCAAGAGAATGCCAAGAGTGTGCAAACCAGTAATTAAAGCAAAAGGTGGCTACTTTGAAGAATAAGACATATTTTCAGTTGTTTCACATTTTTTTGATAAGTATTTCATTCCACATGTGTTAATTCATAGTTTTGCTGCCTTCAATGTGAATCTACAATTTTCAGAGTCATGAAAAAAATAAAAACTCTTTGAATGAGAAGGTGGGTCCAACTTTTCGGTCTGTATATATATATATATATATATATATATATATATATTGTGAGACTGTGACCGGGGTTATCTATGACGGCCGGTATGTCTCGCCCCGGTTGTGCTCCCTCCATGTATAGAAAGCAACTCCACTCCAGGGTTAATGCTGTTTCCCTGCAGGCTGAAAGGAGGGTTAAAAGGAAACAGGAACATGGGCGTGGGGCCTTAGTGTGAGGGAGTGAACACAACTCCCTGAGTTTCTGCCAGAGACACACATGTGTGTGCTGTGTTGGACATTTGTTTGTGCAATAAACCGTGTGCTGTGACCATTGGTGCCTGGATCCCGTGTCTTCTGCTGCGCAGCCGACCACGCTACCTCACAGATGGTGGAGAACGGCGGACATGCCAGCCCGATGAGGTGTAGCATCCATCCCTGGTGACCCAGCAGCGCATGTCCTGGATTCGAGCGGCTATACTACAGCCCAAACCCGGCGACGCCATGGAGGACATACTAAAGCAGCTGGCACAGGCTAATGCACAGCAACAACAGACCAATGCACACCTGCTCCGGTCGTTGGATCGTCAGCAGCAATCCTTGCAATTGCAGGAACAAAGGCACCAAGAACAGATGGTTCTCCTGGCCAAGTCGATCCGTGCCGGACCGGCAGCAACAACCCCGGGACAGGGTGACGACGGCAGCGTCCGGAAAACGGTTCGACAAGCGTTGCAAAAGATGACCCCGGGGGATGATGTGGAAGCGTTCCTGGCGGTGTTTGAGCGGGTGGCCGAGCGGGAAAAGCTGCCGACCCCCCAGTGGGCTGAGGTATTGTCGCCCTATCTGACAGGGGAGCCCCAAAAAGCATACCTGGACCTCTGTACCGAGGACGCCATAGAATATGAGACCCTGAAAGCCGAAATACTTGCTCGGTTGGGGGTGAATACCTATGTACGGGCTCAGCGGGTAAATCAGTGGTTCTATGAGGAAGTCAAACCCGTAAGCTCCCAGGCCTATGACTTGTTGCATCTGGTAAATAAGTGGTTGCAGCCTGACACTCTGAGCCCTGCGCAAATGGTGGAAAGGGTAGTGGTTGATCGCTTTGTGCGCACTTTACCCGTCACCATTCAACGGTGGGTAGGACAGGGCGACCCAAGTACCCTGGACCAATTAGTGTGCCTGGTGGAGCGGCATGTGGCTACGCAGGACTTGATACGGGACACTGAGACTTTGCGTGCCGCCCATCGGTCCAGCCCCTCCAAACCTCGGGCCAAGGACCCACCGCGGACACCGGTGCAGGAGTCCGCTACCGTCCCATCTGAGGCCGCGCCCGCCGTCCCTGAGGTCCGGAAGGTTATGTACCCTAAACGACAACTCATCAAGGGGGTTTCCTTCCCTATTAGATGTTGGCGGTGCCAGCGGGTGGGACATATGGAAGCCCAGTGTCCACTGACCACGGAGCCCATGGATTGTGGGGTTATCCGGCGGGGTTCAATGTATGCTCAGGCGGTGTGTACCGCGGACCTTGTCTCCCCGGAGACTGAGCCCCACTTGTGCCAAATACAGGTGAATGGATGTCCGGTTACAGGCTTGTTGGATTCCGGAAGCTTAGTGACCCTTGTGCGATCAACCCTAAGGGCTGAAGTAAAGGCCACAGGACGTACCGTGGGGGTGGTTTGCATACATGGGGACCGCCGAGATTATCCCACGGGGATTGTCACCATCACAGCACCCTGCGGTCAGGTGCAACATGAGGTGGGACTTATTAACACTCTTCCCTATGACGTGATCCTAGGAAGGGATCTGCCGTATTTTTGGACTCCATGGAAGGGGCCTCCTAAGTCCCCTCAGGTATTGGACAGTCCGGGACCTGATCCCGACAATCCCGAATCCGGGACGCCTGCCGTAGGGGTCCCCATGATAGGGACAGAATGTGAACCCGATAGGTCGCCCCTAGAGGTATTGGCAGGAGAGGCTGAGATGGTCGAGCCCCTCCCGGAGTTGGAGGCGTCCCCGGATACGTTTGGGACAGCCCAACTCCAGGACCCTACATTAATACATGCCCGGAGTCGGGTGACAGTGGTTGACAGGGTGGCACAGCTGCCCGGTGCCCAGGTAAGGTACCCCCATTTCGCTCTTAAGCAGGATTTACTCTACCGGGTAGATGAAATATGGGGCGTGGGGGTAGAGCAGTTGGTGGTGCCCCAGCCATATCGCCGGCGGGTCCTCGACTTGGCTCATAAACACCTGATGAGTGGCCACCTAGGGGTCAAGAAAACGCAGGAGCGAATATTGCAAAGGTTCTATTGGCCCGGGGTCTTTGGGGAGGTAAAACGGTTCTGCGAAACCTGCCCGGAGTGTCAGCTTACGGCACCCCTGGCCCACTTTCACAGTCCGTTGGTACCGTTACCCATTATAGAAGTCCCTTTTGAACGGATAGGGATGGATCTGGTGGGGCCCCTCGTAAAGTCCGCTCGAGGGCACCAACACATTCTAGTGATCGTTGACTATGCCACCCGGTATCCAGAGGCGATACCTCTCAGACATACTGCGGCGAAGCTTATAGCTCGGGAGTTGTTTGCTGTGTTCTGCCGGGTGGGGTTGCCCAAGGAGATCCTTACGGATCAGGGGACCCCATTCATGTCTAAAGTGACCAAAGAGCTATGCCGGCTACTCCAGATCAAGCAGTTGCGTACGTCTGTGTATCATCCTCAAACGGATGGTTTAGTGGAGCGATTCAATAAAACCCTGAAAACCATGCTCAAAAGGGTGATTTCCAAAGACGGGAAAGACTGGGATATGATGCTTCCCTATTTGATGTTTGCCATCCGGGAGGTGCCACAGGCATCCATGGGGTTTTCGCCTTTTGAGTTGTTTCACGGGCGACATCCCCGGGGATTGTTGGACCTGGCAAAGGAAACATGGGAGCAGGAGCCCACCCCCCATAAAAGTGTGATTGAACACATTTTAGGAATGCAGAACCGCATAAGCGCGGTCATGCCAATTGTGAAAGAGCATTTACAGGAGGCTCAGGCCGCGCAAAGCGGCCGCTACAATAGACAAGCCACCGTGCGGACCTTTAAACCCGGGGATCGGGTGTTGGCATTGATCCCCACGGCGGAGAGTAAATTCCTGGCTCAGTGGCAAGGCCCCTACGAGATAAAGGAAAGAATTGGGGTGGTCAACTATAAGGTATTGCAGCCCGGTAGGCGGAAACCTGAACAAATATACCATGTCAACCTGTTAAAACCTTGGCAGGAATGGGAAAGCCTGATGGTTGATTTATCCCCATCTCCCTCCTCTTCGGGTCGTTCAAACCTGGCTCCAGCGACCTCCGGAGAGGACGAACCGGAAGTAAGGATTGGAGAAGCCCTCACCAAGCAACAGAGGCGAGAGGCCAGACGGCTGGTTCAGCAGAACCCCGATGTCTTCTCCGAGCTGCCTGGTAGGACCAGTCTGATACGACATGACATTGTCACCGAGCCTCACCTGAAGGTACGCCTGAAGCCATACCGGGTACCGGAGGCTCGAAGACAAGCCATATCAGAGGAAGTGAAGACAATGCTACGCCTGGGGGTCATCGAAAAATCCCGGAGTGAATGGGCTAGTCCCATTGACCTGATACCAAAACCCGATGGCTCCTTAAGGTTCTGCAATGACTTTAGGAGATTGAACGAAATATCCAAGTTCGATCTCTACCCCATGCCCCGGGTGGATGAGCTGATTGATAGGCTTGGACAGGCGCGATATTTCACCACGTTCGACCTGACCAAGGGGTACTGGCAGGTGCCACTGACGGAGTCCGCCAAGGAGAAAACCGCTTTTGTTACACCGGAGGGTCTCTTCCACTATGTTGTCTTGCCTTTTGGGTTACATGGCGCTCCGGCCACGTTCCAGAGGTTGATGGACTTGGTGCTGGAACCCCACCAGGCGTATGCATCAGCGTACCTTGATGACATCATTATTTACAGCTCTGAGTGGCAGACCCACTTGGAACAGGTACAAGCGGTGGTGAACGCGCTCCGAACAGCCGGATTGACAGCCAATCCCAAGAAATGTGCGTTGGGGCTCACGGAAGCCCGCTACTTGGGCTACGTAATAGGCCAAGGAGTGATTAAGCCCCAAATTAACAAAGTTGAGGCGATCCAGAAGTGGCCTAGACCCCTGACCACGAAGCAGGTTAGGGCCTTCCTGGGTATCGTGGGGTACTACAGGAGGTTTGTAAAAAATTTTGCGGAACTATCAGCCCCCTTGACGGACCTTCTCAAAGGCAAGAAGTCCGTCATGGTGCGCTGGACTCCGCAGGCCGAGGACTCCTTCCGGGCCCTGAAGGGGGTCCTGTGCGGACAGCCCGTTCTTGTCAACCCTGATTTCCGGAAGGAGTTCATAGTACAGACTGACGCCTCTGAGGTCGTCCTGGGGGCAGTGCTGTCTCAGGTGGTTCAGGGGGAGGAACACCCCGTCACCTTCTTGAGTAGGAAGCTCACCCCTCCCGAGTGGAATTATAGCGTAGTGGAGAAGGAGTGCCTGGCGATCAAGTGGGCCTTGGAGTCCCTACGCTATTACCTGCTGAGACGACAGTTTTGCTTGGTGACTGATCACTCTCCACTGGTCTGGATGAGGTCCGCCAAAGAACGGAATGCCCGGGTTACCCGGTGGTTCCTTTCTCTGCAGAACTTCTGGTTTACGGTTGAACACCGGGCCGGTAGGTTGCAGGGCAACGCCGATGCCTTGTCCCGCGGCCCGTGTTTGATGGCGGGAGTTCAACCCCACACGCTTGAACTGAGGGGGGGGTATGTGAGACTGTGACTGGGGTTATCTATGACGGCCGGTATGTCTCGCCCCGGTTGTGCTCCCTCCATGTATAGAAAGCAACTCCACTCCAGGGTTAATGCTGTTTCCCTGCAGGCTGAAAGGAGGGTTAAAAGGAAACAGGAACATGGACGTGGGGCCTTAGTGTGAGGGAGTGAACACAACTCCCTGAGTTTCTGCCAGAGACACACATGTGTGTGCTGTGTTGGACATTTGTTTGTGCAATAAACCGTGTGCTGTGACCATTGGTGCCTGGATCCCGTGTCTTCTGCCGCGCAGCCGACCACGCTACCTCACAATATATATATATATATATATATATATATATATATATATATTACTGTATACATACTGTAGATTACAAGTAAAAAGGGGTAATGTATTTTTAGAGGGCAGAGTAAAAGTATATGGATGATGAAAAATGTTTGTTTAATGTCTACATATTGTTATTGTTTAATCTATACGTAAATCTATGTTTTAATTATTTTCATTTCACAAGTATTATATACAGTGGCTAATCATTTTATTATGTTAGTAATTTTATTATGTTGAGTTGATCTTTTGAAATTCAAATTTGCAGACTTTGCCAAATTTTACCCAAATATTCAATTTGTGCTCAGTAAATTTGCACAAATCTTAATACTTGAAAGCTTGTAATTGCTTAGAAAATACACATGGAAGAGAGAGAGAACCCCCCTGATCTTCAGATCAGAAGATGTACCAGGATGATGAAGATGAAATGAGGGTAGAAAAGAAAGAAAATAAAGCAGCTAGACTGGCCCAGCCAATCATCTGACCTGAATCCAATAGAAAATCTATGGAGGGAACTGAAGCTCCTGAGTTCAAAGAAGAAGCCCACAGAGTCTTCAGAATTTGAAGAATGTTTTTATGGATAAATGGGCCAAAATCACACCTGAGCAATGCATGTGACTAGTTTGTCCATATAGGGGGTGTCTTGAAGCTGCCATCACTATCAAAGGCTTTTGTACGAAGTAATAACTATATTCCAGTAAGTGTGTTCAATACTTTTTAGCTGTGCCATTTTTTATTACTATACATCACAAAATTTATGGACAGCTATGATTTTATGTCTTTGCCTGTGTGGATTGGATGGGTTGTTACCAACGTCTGGTTAAAAATTAATCTCTATAGCACTTGACTTATGACTTCCAGGCTCCATATCTCACCATCCACTACAGCATGAGACTGCCTTAATTTTATAGATAATCATCTTAAATATCTTATACATAAGTTTGACTTGCAACTATTTAGTATTTAGCATATGATTAGTTATGCAGATTATTGTCATGTCAATGAATTGTTACTGTTTTGCTTCTAAAAATATAAATTTAAATTTGTATTATTTTGTTTAAAAAATTGTTTAAAAGAGCTGAGAGTCCTCAGTGGTTGATATCTTTTAATGGGTAACTGATAAGATGGTAATATATAGCAAGCTTATGAGACTACTCAGGTCTCTTCATCAGGCTCAATAGAGACCTGAGTACTCTTGAAAGCTTGCTATGTATTACCATCTTTTCAGTTAGCCATTAAAAGGTATCAACCACTGAGGACTCTCAGTTCTTTTAAACAATTTTTTTTATCTCTACTGGCTAACATGGTACAAAGATATATTTTACCTGTATTATTTTGTTAGTATTTTGTAAATCCACCTTTGGCCTTCAACACTGCCAGAATCCATCTGGGCATGCTCTTGATCAGATTTAAACATGTCTTGACCAAAATCTGATCACAGGACTCTTCCACGCATTGACAATGTTAATGTATACTAGTTGACTCACTTGGGTATGTATACAGCTTTTCTTCATCTCTACCCACAAGTGTTCGATTGGGTTGAGATCTGGGGACTGGGGGTGCCAATCCAAAAGGTTCATTGTCAGTGAACCATTTATTTGCCAATCTCAATGTATGCTTTGAGTCATTGTCCTGCTGAAAAACTATGTCGTCCTTTTCATGCTTGTAGTACCCGAGTGTATGAAGTAACTCATCTTGTAGTATACTCACATATAGTTCAGCACTAAGACCACCATTCATCCTGGTTAAGTATTTAATGCCTGTGGCTGTGAAACAACCCCATATCATCAGGCTTCCTCTATTGAACTTGACAGTTCCTTCAATTTATTGATCCAGTAGCCATTTTTTCCCTTGTTTTCTCTAGCTCCATTTGGACCCTTTAGAGCCTAGATTGTTGACTTTCTTCTCATTGCTTCAAAAAACCTATTTCCAGTCTTCTACTGTAAACTTTTCATATTTTTTTGTAAACTCGAGCCGATGCTACTTATATTCATATTGAAGTCATGCTTCTTCACCTTTTTTTGGGCCACAATTGCAGATTTGTGTAATGTGCATTTCAGGTGATTGTATGGACATCTGTGATCTCACTATTATGAAGCATATGAGCCAACTCCACTGCCGTGTTTACCACGCCAGAACTGGTATGTGATGAGCCAACTTGTTGACTCTGATATTTTGCCTGGACTTCCACCTCTTGTCTTTTGAATGGATGGATGGGCTTCATTTCATATTCTTCCAACTGTTATGGCACTCACATGATGCAGTTCGACAATATTCTTGGCTGAGAGACCGCTATCAATGACCTGGATGATGCTGTTTCTCTTTTCTTGGGAATTCTTCTTCATGGCTGCTCCTTGATTTGAAGCAGTGACTTAGTGCTTGAGAATCAACCTAACGACATACTGAGCTAATTACGAATGTGAGAACAGGTTGTAGTATACAGGAAGAAAAAGATTTTGCACTTCCAGGAGCAAACGAGTAACAATGTAGTGACATGACAAGACTCTGCACAACAAATCATATGTTAAATAGTTTCAAGTCAAATTTATGTAAGCTATAGCCAAGATGATTGTCTATAAAATAGAAGTAGTCTCACGCATGAAGCTGTAGTGGATGGTGAGATATGGAGCTTGAAAGTCAAAGGTTCAAAACATTGTTAACCTTATGCTTGTCAGTGTATTTCCTTAGAAAATTGGTGACGTCTTCAATACTTACTTCACTCTCTGTATATGCAGCCTGCAGCTCTACTGCTTCACCATCTTGCCTACCCTCTGGGACAAAGCTAATTTTGACCTAAACAACTGATGTATTTTTCATTTTTGCAGAATTTTTAGGCTAGGGTTTTTATAAGTGGAGTTTAATCTTTAGTTATTTAGCTACACAGCTGACAAGGCAACACAATCAATAAAGTACCCATAAAATAGTAATAACTGAGAAACAGCTGAGCCAGTTAATGGCTTTACCAAAGCTCACATATTGTTTAAGGAAAAGTCATCCAAATGCTTTGCAGTCATTTGTTTACTCCAGTGGGGAAGGTGTTTTAATGCATCATGTTTCAGCCATATGTTGCTGTCGTAACACAATAAGCAGGAATGAGGTATCGGGTATCTATAATGTATATCTTATACCGTGCATCCATTGTGCATCCGTTCCTCGGAGCCCCACAATATGACAGCTGTAGCCAGCTGCTCCAAAAATTAATGTGACTAATTTGTGAGCACATAGTCACAGATAAATGAGTAACAATATCAAGCTGTGCTGGAGGTAAACTAAAACACAACTTTTCTTCATATTTTGTTCCTCTATAATAAAAATAACAAAAAAAAACATTAAATAATACTGTTGTGATAGATAACAATATAAAACAAGATCTAAAAAGCCACTACTATCAATAAAACATTGGGATAAAAATTTTAATTATTATGTGTGCTTGCTGGTTGCTCATTGGCTCATTGCTCAACCTTGGTCCTTGATAGAATAAATTGGCTATATAGTTGCAGGCCAATGGCTGGATTTAAGAAAGTGTTATCTACAGGGGCCCATTTCTGAATCATATGGACATTCCTGTGTTTGTTAATGACACCTGTAATGATATCCTTCAGTTGCATCCTACAAGAGGTGGAAGTGTTGTTCAGATGGGGCCATAACCCAATACCTGGTATGTGACTTCTTGGTGCATTTTGTGGTGCTAAAAAAAATGTGCACAGTATCTGTGATTGAATAAGGTGTGTTCAAATGATTGTGGAAATGGGCAATGGTGGCTGCAGTAACCCCTGGAGATACTGGGACATTCTCAAGTTGCTTGTATAATGCATGATTATTGGGAACAATCGTTCATCCAAGTGTAAACAGGCTTATGATCACCCGATGAACGAGGAAAAAACTAATTAATCAGTGGAAATGATATTTTCGTTTGCCTAAAAGATCATAATTTTCAGCAGAGCAACAGGACTACTGCCAAGGACAATGTTGGTCTATGTACACAGAATAATCCATTAAATATCTCTCGGTGGTATTAAACAGTATCACGGTCGTCTCCCTGTTTTTGGAGGTTAATGAAAGCTTCCGGACTGCAGCCCCTCATTTCCTTAGGGTTATCCACATTTAAATGTGGTTTTGTTTCCTTTAGTACCTAAATGGTTGATGTCAGTTTTGCTGATGGCAGCTTCTCCAGCATTCTCTAGCTGAGTGTGTCAGCTGCAGTAGCTTTGTAGTCACACCCTTCAAGTTTAAATAGAGGTGTTACCTAGAAATCCCTGCTGAAGATACAGCCATTTGTTCTCTGGTTGCTTTGGTGAAAGGACCTGTGAAGGCTTCTTCCTGCATTTCGACTTTATCCTTTGTTGTTTTCCCCTGTTTGTATTTCCTTTCCCTGTGTGTATTAGTACAGCGGTGGAGCTTGTGTCTTCCACCAGCCAATGCACTAGCCAGGGCCTCTACAGGGTTTTTCTTAGATTCTCAGGTTCCTGTTTGGTGACAGTTGAGACTGTATAGGGCCTGGTTAGGAGTGCAGTGTCAGCTACAGGTGAGGATAGGTGGTGTCCATCTACCCCTCTCACTAAAGCTAAGGCCAACCATTGTTATTGTGTTCCCAGTGTTTCCACTTACCTGTTGTATTGTTGTTTGTATTTTTGCTGAGCATCCAGACATCGGTTGGTCTGAAAGCGTCCGACGCTTGTCAAAGCGTGACAAATAGGCAAGTAACAGAGTCCCAATCGGCACACAAGTAACTGATCGGTGGTCGCATGCCGAGTGGTGTAAACCCACCTTGAGACTGCAAATCAACATACGTTCCCTCAGGTGGGTTATGCTGTGATAGGAAGAAATCTTGAATGCTGGAGAGGAAACGGGGTTAATGCCGCTCTGTCGTCGAAAGAATAAGTTGTTGATTGTATGTATATTCTTTTTTCTTCCAGTCTATGCGTTTCAGAGAGCACAGTCTCTCTCTTTAGGACAAGGTTGATTTCTCCATGTCATGAAGAAGGAGACTGTGTTCTCCAAAATGTGTAGACTGGAATAAAAGAGAATATACATATAATCAACAACTTATTCTTTTAGTGACAGTGCAGCATTAACCCCGTTTCCTCTCCAGCATTGAAGTTTAACTCATGTGGGGCTGCAGCAGCCGCCATTTTTCAGGCTTCTAAAGCGGCTGTGACTGACACAACCTTCCAAGGTAAGTTCCATTTTTATGATCTATCCTGGTAAGACCCTCTCTGCGCTTTTAATCCTCAGTTATACAGGAAGAAGCCTAGCTCAGAGACTGTGTGGTAGTGCCAACATTTTTTCTTTTGGTCCTTCCTCAGAGATCCACCAAGTGTTAAAGCGACTTTCAACCTTGTGCCTTATCTACATACTAACCATTATGTTTGTGTACCACTTAACTGTAATCACTCATTTACATGAACCACTTGTTTCACATTGAAAAGTGTCTACAACATTCTAGTAAGGTGTGAGAATACATTGACATTATAAATATTTTCATTTCAACAGCATATGGTAGATAACATTGTATAACAGGCTTGAAAAAGAGAGTGGGAAATAACAGAGAAGGTACATGACTATGTGTTATATGTGCAGATAAATGCCTCAATATTGAAACTGCATCACCAAGAAGGACAGGCTGTAAGGTTCTACAATTCAAGTAGCAGGTGTCACTAAGATCTGCAAATGATCAAATTACCAAGCTTCTAGCTCCAATCTGTGGCAGGTGGGATGGGAGTAAAAACCAGATTAAAAGTATGTTTTTAGCCACATGAGACTTCAAAAATTAGATCAAGACTTGTGGGATGATTGTAAGATGCTTCCTTTTCAATGGTGTGCCAGTTATCGCCACTTGTCGCAAACCGAGAGGAGCAGATTAAGATGTTAGCACTGTACAATGTTAAGTGTCCAAGTAGTTGGGAGAACAACAATGGACTGTAATGACAGCAAGAGGTGCATAGAGGCGAATCTCTACATAAATGGATTATAAGAATGGTATATAGTAATACCTCCTGTACTGCAAGAAGTAATTCACTTTTTCTTAGCTGTAGGATTTACAATCTTTAACTCTATTGCTATAGTCTACACTGTCATCCACACCAGATTTACAAACCTTTTACTAAATCAATCCTGACGTCAATACAAGACAAGAGAATGTGTCTTTGTATAGACTTTTCTTTTACAGGACTACAAGGCGTCGTCATCATATTGGGAGGAGATTTATATATCTTTCCCAATCCTTGAACATTCTGCCTCACAGGGGACTTTCCCTCTTTTGAACTGAAAACCCCCTGGGAGAACTTGACTAATAAGTTGTTTGTTTTTTTTTAAGGAAAAGTTGGTAAAGCTGGTGTCACACATAACGACGACGACAACGACGTCGCTGCAACGTCACCATTTTCTGTGACGTTGCAGCGACGTCCCGTCGCTGTCGCTGTGTGTGACATCCAGCAACGACCTGGCCCCTGCTGTGAGGTCGCAGGTCGTTGCTGAATGTCCAGCTTCATTTTTTGGTCGTCACTCTCCCGCTGTGACACACACATCGCTGTGTGTGACAGCGAGAGAGCGACGAAATGAAGCGAGCAGGAGCCGGCGTCTGGCAGCTGCGAAGCTGTAACCAGCGTAAACATCGGGTAACCAAGGGAAGCCCTTTCCCTGGTTACCCGATATTTACCTTCGTTACCAGCCTCCGCCCTTGCTGCCAGCGCTGGCTCCTGCTCTGTGCACATGTGGCTGCAGTACACATCGGGTTAATTAACCCGATGTATACTGTAGCAAGGAGAGCAAGGAGCCAGCGCTAAGCAGTGCGCGCGGCTCCCTGCTCTCTGCAGTGTGACATGTGGCTGCAGCACACATCGGGTAATTAACCCGATGTGTACTGTACCTAGGAGAGCAAGGAGCCAGCGCTAAGCGCGGCTCCCTGCTCTCTGCACATGTAGCACAGCGACGTTATGATCGCTGCTTCTGCTGTGTTTGACAGCTAAGCAGCGATCATAACAGCGACTTACAAGGTCGCTGTTACGTCACGGAAAATGGTGACGTAACAGCGACGTCGTTGTCGCTGTCGCTTAGTGTGACCCCAGCTTAAGACTATACTGTTTAACTTTATTGTATTGACTGTTGTTTGTATTATTGTAGACTGTTTTGTATTTCTGTAGATTCTTTTGTTTTCAACACCTTATTATTTACTACTGTATCAGCTTAAAATGACCACAAAATTCCTGAGTTTTAAAGTAAGAGGACTTAATAGTCCAAAAAGAAGATACCTTGTTGGCAGGAGATTCTGAATGAATACAGGAGCAGATATTATCTCCCTACAAAAAGTTAAGCTGGTTGACTCCAAACATCCTAAATTCGCATAAAAAGACTTTTGTAATGAGTTCAGCTCCCTTAATGCCACTTCACACATAACGAGATCGCTATCGACATCATTGCTACATCACAGTTTCTAAAGGTACTGTCACACATAACGAGATCGCTAGCGAGATCGCAGCTGAGTCACCGTTTTGGTGACGCAGTAGCGATCCCGTTAGCGATCTCGTTATGTGTGACACTTACCAGCGATCAGGCCCCTGCTGTGAAATCGCTAGTCGTTGCTGAATGGTCCAGGTCATTTTCTTCAAAGGCGACGTCCTGCTGGGCTGTGTTTGACGCTGTGTGACAGGGTCACAGTGACTGCTGAGATCGTTATACAGGTCGCTACTGCGAGCTGTATTGTTCCTGCATCGCTGGTAAGCTCTGTCTGTGTGACATCTCACCTGCGACCTCCCAGTGACTTACCTGCGATCCCTATCAGGTCGCATCGTTTTCGGGATCGCTGGTAAGTCGTTGTGTGTGACTGGGCCTTAAGACGAAACAACGACTTCACCAGTGATCTCGTTATGTTTGACACGTACCAACGATCCGCCCCCTGCTGTGAGATCATTGGTTGTTGCTGAATGTCCTGGGCCATTTTTGCCTCGTTGGAGTCCTGCTGGGCAGGATGGATCTGTATGTTTGACACCTACCAACGATCTCGTTAACGACCTAGATGAGAACTTAAAGTGTGACACGTAGGCGTGTAGTTTCATCACCTTTTCCGCGCCCCCTCTGCACCGATTGGTTGGCGCAGAGAACAGTACTGCGTTCTGATTGTGTATCGCTTCATGCTTTGTTCTTTTTTGAGCCTTGCTTTGAGGATAGAACCTACGACTACACCCGGATTCATTCGTACTTTGTTCCCGATTGCTTGCTTGCTTTTCGGATCGAAGCTGAAGTCGCAGGTTCTATCCTCAAAGCAAGGCTCAAAAAGGGACAAAGGATGAAGTGATACAAAGTTGCCTTTTAGGGTGGCCGCCTAATCAGCATGCAGTATTGGCCACCAATTGGAGCGAAGGGGTGTGGAAATGGCGATGCATATGCACGCCTACGTGGCTTACAGCGTCAAACACTATGCCCCTATTTGATATCGGAATCGTTACATAGCTGCTGTTTGACAGGGTCCCAATGACCGGGTCCACCTAAGCCTAATTACAGGCGAAACGGCCGTCGTCCCCTGTGAGGAGCCGGCATTCAGATCTCCTCCCGCTCATGATTTGATCCTGCACTGAAATTTTGAAATAAAGAACATCGGACACAGCAACGGTAATTGAGGTCAATTCTTCCTTCTACATATTGAATGGGACACTTCTTTCTGTGACCAGCACGTTGCTCCCGGACTATATTCTCTGCTGGTGCTATATGTGCATACAAGGGTGTTTGCCAAATGGTAATAGAAGCATACAAGTGGTGCAGGACTCACTTTTTCCTTGTTTGTTTGGATCACAAATTATTAAAACTCTCACCCTTCATAAAAAATATGAAAAACATTATGCTATTGAAATAATTTATTTGCTCCATATTACAAACGATAGAACCCATGGATCCAATTTCGAGAAGGTGTCGCGTGAACAAATATTTGTGCATCATAATATACGCCACGGAGGAGTGTCTGCTTACAACTCAAAATAATATGGTCATTTAATATGTAATCACAGATAAGGTGATTTATTCGATCACATGTAACTTGTATATTTGTTTCAGTTATATTTAATGATTGGTTAAGCCTTGTTCTCCCTTACCCTCTACCCTAATTTTCGTTCCCTCCTGTCCCTGTTTCCTCAATTTAATCACTCGACTCTCCACAAACCAACCTTCCCTACATTCTTCCATTTCTATCTTATAGAAGCTTTAAGATATAAAAGTCTATTGTTATCTACATTGTATTCAATCATATTCAACTATGAAATAGTATCAAATTCCTCCTCCCCTTTTGCCCTTCTTAATTATTGAAAATAAAAATATTTTAAAACATAAATGGATTATAAAAATGGTATATAGTAATACATAAATGGATTATAAAAATGGTATATAGTAATACCTCCTGTACTACAAGTGAAATTGGATGTCACATACCAAGCTTAACTTCAGGTTAGACCTGGCTGGACTATCATAAGGTGGTGTTCTGAAGCTAAAAAATTCATCCAATGAGTATATGTGGTGCCCTGAGGCTTCAGTCGTCACAGAGTACTGCACCTCGGCTGAGGTGCAGTATTCATCCCGGGTACGCAAGAGGCCATTTCTGGTAACCACCACAATCCACACAACACACAGTCAGTTGCCCTCCCACTGGGACTGGGTTAGGGTAGAGTCCTGGGGGTGGCCATCACAAGGTGTGGGACCTCCTACCCACTAGTTCAGCAACCCGGTGGGTGGAGCATCATGTATGATAGACTCACACACAGACAGTGTCAGAAAAACAGAGAACAAGTGAGGAGTGGAGAGAAGATGGTCTGTTGTGAACACATTTGGACTGGGTTCTGGTTTGGGGCTTCCTCTTGTGGCCAGTGCTGGTAGTAGAGTTGGTCTGCTTAACAGAAGCCAGACAGCTGATGATAATTGGAAATCAGGCTGCTTAGACTGGGCCTATATAACTGTGTAGTGTTCTCTTGGTCTGGGCCGGTGATCAATATTGTCTCTTGTGGTGCTGTGGACATTCTGGAGCCTGCCCTATCTTATGTTTCTACCTGAACTCCTTGCAGATAAGTTTTGTCTTTGTACCTCTAGCTGGTTTGTTTCCATTTTCTTGCTGTTTTATTTTTGTGGTACTAAAGCTTGTCTCCTGGTTTTGCTTGTGTGGAGTTCTGGGTGGAGTTGGATCATTCACAGCTGGGAATGTCTGTGTACCTTGCTCCATATTCTGCAATGTATTTTTGTTTTGTCATGCTTGGTATTAATGTCAGTCCTTCCTTTATATTAGTGTTTTGCTTGGATTCCAGTAACACCAGAGTACTGATATAGTGGGGGAGAGACCGAGTGCTCTCAGCTTTTTTCATATCAGGTGTGTTGTTGTTTTGTTAGGGTATTGTGCAGCTGCAGACAGTGCTCTTTTCTGTCCTTTCCTATATAGATTGTTTGGGCCTCATCTTTGCTGAATCTATTTTCTACCTGTGTACTGTGTTTCATCTTGTCTCCCCGGCTTTACATGTTTGGGGGCCATCTATATCTTTGGGGGACTGCTCTGAGGCAGATTAGCTTTCCTTGGTTTTCTTTCTTTAGGAATAATTAGCTCTTTGGCTGTGTCGAGGTGACCAGGTCATCGTAGTCACATCCCACAGCTAGCTCTAGTTGTGTTGTCAGTTACAGGTCTGCAGTCAGCTGAGTTTCCAACCACTCTGGTGATTCTCTGGGTTTCCTAGTTTTGCCCCTTTTTGATCCTCCTCAGTCACTGAATCATAACAATGGTCACTGAGGAGAGAGCTGCGCCATAGCTCCCTCAGGACCGAGCGCAGAAAACAGGGTGCAGAGCCCTAGGTTGCTTGGGTACTTCAAGTCCCACCAGCAGAATCCTCCGGGCAGAAGATTACAAGTCTTCTGGCCCACACAAAGTGCTCGGGGCACATCAGCATGCTAGAGCCATGAGCCGTGACAAAAGAGCGGCACCAGTAAAGGACTTGCGCTGCCTGCCATATGGGACAGGATTGGAGCCAATACAAGGCAGGGGGTCCCAGCTTAGCTTCAGGCTGCAGGGACCCACACATCACAGTGCAAGGACCAAAGACTCACAGAGAAAAGCACCGGCTCTGACCTCCGAACTATCCGGGATCGGCTGGGGCCCATGACAGCGGGATCCGGCACTTCAGAGGCGGTGATACTTCATTGAGTAAAGAACTTTGATTGCAACCCCTGTGTCGTCCAATCCTTCCCGCGCCCTACCCTCACCTTAGCTGCACAGCAAAAAGAGACTACTACTCCTAACATCCCTGGGTCCTGAGCTCTGCCTGTGGAGAGCTGCACCAACTGGGCTGCTCTACCATCTGACCCAAAGGATACCTCCCTTCCTATGTTAGCCACAAACCACAGGTGGCATAACAAATACAAACTTTTCTCCCCTGTAAATAGCCCCTTCATCTTTATTGACACCGCCGGGGTCATGGAACCTGGCCTGGTCACTGTGACATCCCACCCCCTACATCGGCCCGATGACGAGGAAACCCCCCAAACCCCGTGGGCCCGTCATATATATATATATATATATATAAGCTTAGGCACTCAAAGTGAAAAAGAAGTTTGTTGATGCTCCAAAAATAGTTTCTTTATTGTTATATGCACACAGGCATGTAATATATAACGTTCAACGTTTCGACTCGTTAGTGAACAAGTTATTTATGAAAGTAAGAGAAAATCTATCTCAGTCTTTCTAAGTAAATGTGACAACCTTTTTACATGCCTTTCATATAAAAAAATGCTGTGATAATAGTGTGGGGTCAAATACCCGTAACCAAACTGGCGTCTGTCAGAATGAATGATGAACCTCTCTGTTCAGTAAAACAAGGAGGGTCATGTGACTAAACAAGTGGGGCACGGGACCTCAATGTCGATTGGTGACCTGTAAAAAGCTTTGGTGAAAGGGTATATGCGCAAACATAGAAAATGCGTGCTTTCAGTGGCGGCTCACATGGAGGAGTTTGTTATTCTACAAGGTATAACCATCATATATCTTATAATACTGAAATTAACAGCCCATTTGGTTTACAAGATTACCAACAAAAACCTGAATCTTATAGGTCATCTTATTTGAAAGGCATGCAAAAAGATTGTCAAATTTACTTTGACAGATTGAGATAGATTTTCTCTTACTTTCACAGATAACTTGTCCTTGAAAAAGACCCACTAGCGGGTCTGAAACGTTGAACGTTATGTATTACTGTACATGCCTGTATGCATATAACAATAAAGAAACTATTTTTTGAGCATCAACAAACTTCTTTTTTCACTTTGAGTGCCGAAGGTTATGTGTATACACATACCAAGTGTAAAGGGAACCTGTCAGGTGCAATATGCACCCAGAACCATGATCAGTTCTGGATGGATATTGCTAATCCCTGGCTAACCATCCCTGTATACACTAGCATAGATAAAGAGATCTTTAGAAAAAGTATTTCTAGAGATCTTTTATCTTATGCAAATAAACGCGGGGACTAGTCCCAGGGGCGTTATATCCCCCAACTAGTCACCCTCTTAGCATGTTAGCACGCCCACAGGGGTATACTAACATGCTATTCAGTTCAGCATCACCAGTAGTGACATGCATACCTGTGTTTACTGTGAACACTCTTCTGAATGCCGGGCACTTCTGCTCATGTGCAGTATGAAGTCGGCTGTACGCGTCCTGGCTTCAGAGAAGTCTACTGCACATGACTGTAAGTGCCAGACATTCAGAAGAGCGGTCACAGCAAATACAGTTACACGCCTCACCGCTGGTGATGCTGAATTGAATAGCATGTTAGTACAGCCTTGTGGGCGTGCTAACATGCTAAGAGGACAGACTAGTTGGGATATAATGCCATTGGGACTAGTCCCTGCGCTTATTAGCATAAGTTAAAAGATCTATAGAAATACTTTTTCTAAAGATCTCTTTATCTAGGCTAGTGTATACAGGGACAGTTAGGCAGGGATTAGCAATATGCACCCAGAACTGCTCGTGGGTCTGGGTGCATATTGCACCTGACAGGTTCCCTTTAAGGCGTCAGTGTGTCTACACCAATACACCAACCATCATAAGGCATTTGCAAAATATTGAGCTACGAACCAGATGTCTAGCTACAGGTTTTCCATTGACTTTACACTACTGCTCTTGAAAGCAATCACCATGCAGAGCAAGATGGCAATGGAAGCTGAAATGGAGGTCTATACTCTTCAGCTATGTGACAGAGTTACAGCAGGAGATCAGTCTGGAGACCACACGAGAAACATCCTGAAAAGTCCTTCACAAGAGAACATCTTACAGGATCTAATACCAGGATTATAACACACTATGAAGAAAAAGACATGGATCGCACATCCCAAAAAATACAATGATCTAAAGCTGCTAGGCAAAAAATTAAATAGAACATGAGGTTCTTTGTTACCATTCTGATCAGATTGTATTAAGCCCACTGCCACGTCACGGCAAACCTCTTGAGTGGGTCCCTATTCTAAACCTTGTAGTGCAGCACTGTGCACTAACCACTGCTGCAGCGACAAAGCGCCAGGGGGATAGAATGTTGTATAACACACAATGAAGAAAAAGACATGGATCGCACATCCCAAAAAATGGCGCTGTGAGGCAACAGGTCACCTACCTTGCTGGCGCTTTGTCACTGCAGCAGTGGTTAGTGCACAGTGCCGCACTATAAGGATTAGAATAGGGACCCACTCAAGAGGTTCGCCGTGACGTGGCATTGGGTTTAAAACAATCTGATCAGAATGGTAACAAAGAACCTCATATTCTATTTAATTTTTTGCCTAGCGGCTTTAGATCATTGTATTTTTTGGGATGTGCGATCCATGTATTTTTCTTCATAGTGTGTTATACTACATTCAATCCCCCTCTGCTTTTTTCTTGGATCTGCACTCCCCCCATTTGGCACAGGTGATTTTAATCAGCAGGAGACTGCAAGAGGGGTCAGCTTTTTTTGCTCCCAGTTCACATATGGGAGCCAGTGGGAGGTGAGTGCGCAGGTCCTCTCACTGTGTGCTGGTACTGTGTGGTGGCTAGAGATGAGCGAACCGGTCCCGGTTCGGCTCGAGGCGGTTCGCCGAACGGGGGGTCTGGCTCGAGTTCGGCTCGTCGAACGTTCGACGAACCGAACTCGAGCCCATAGGAAACAATGGCAGGCAATCACAAACACAGTAAAACACCTAGAAAACACCCTCAAAGGTGTCCAAAAGGTGACAAACAACTCACAACACAACACAAACACATGGGAAAGTGACAAGGACATGTACTCATGCGAAAACAAAACAGCTGGACAAGGAAAAAGAGGAGGACACACAGATATAGGCATGGCACGCCCTTCTAAAGTCATGTAAAACACCGCAAGGTGACTCCAAGCGGAGTCTCCCTTTTTTCCAAAAATTGGGCCCCACACACCCACCCCTTCAGTGGCAGCAGTTGTGCCCCAGTTGTACACTTCACAGCTAGATTTGCATCAAGCACATTCAAAAATACGCCATTCTTATCCGTCCCCAGGATGACACCGGGGTAGGTAGCAAAGTCTTTCCTGATCCCAGCTCTGTTCATCTTGGCTTCTTTTAAAAACACAGCAAGCAAGGGTTACTCCAAGCGGAGTCTCCCCTTTTTTCCAAAAATTGGGCCCCACACACACCCACCCATTCAGTGGCAGCAGTTGTGCCCCAGTTGTACACTTCACAGCTAGATTTGCATCAAGCACATTCAAAAATACGCCATTCTTATCCGTCCCCAGGATGACACCGGGGTAGGTAGCAAAGTCTTTCCTGATCCCAGCTCTGTTCATCTTGGCTTCTTTTAAAAACACAGCAAGCAAGGGTTACTCCAAGCGGAGTCTCCCTTTTTTCCAAAAATTGGGCCACACAGACACCCACCCCATCAGTGGCAGCACTTGGGCCCTAGTTGCAAACAGGATGTTTTGATTTGCATCAAGCACATTCAAAAATACGCTATTCTTAGCCGTCCCCAGGATGACACTGGGGTAGGTAGCAAAGTCTTTGCTGACCCATGACTTGTTCATCTTGGCTTCTTTTAAAAACAATGTAAGCAAGGGTTACTCCAAGCGGAGTCTCCCCTTTTTTCCAAAAATTGGGCCCCACACACACCCACCCATTCAGTGGCAGCAGTTGTGCCCCAGTTGTACACTTCACAGCTAGATTTGCATCAAGCACATTCAAAAATACGCCATTCTTATCCGTCCCCAGGATGACACCGGGGTAGGTAGCAAAGTCTTTCCTGATCCCAGCTCTGTTCATCTTGGCTTCTTTTAAAAACACAGCAAGCAAGGGTTACTCCAAGCGGAGTCTCCCTTTTTTCCAAAAATTGGGCCACACAGACACCCACCCCATCAGTGGCAGCACTTGGGCCCTAGTTGCAAACAGGATGTTTTGATTTGCATCAAGCACATTCAAAAATACGCTATTCTTAGCCGTCCCCAGGATGACACTGGGGTAGGTAGCAAAGTCTTTGCTGACCCATGACTTGTTCATCTTGGCTTCTTTTAAAAACAATGTAAGCAAGGGTTACTCCAAGCGGAGTCTCCCCTTTTTTCCAAAAATTGGGCCCCACACACACCCACCCATTCAGTGGCAGCAGTTGTGCCCCAGTTGTACACTTCACAGCTAGATTTGCATCAAGCACATTCAAAAATACGCCATTCTTATCCGTCCCCAGGATGACACCGGGGTAGGTAGCAAAGTCTTTCCTGATCCCAGCTCTGTTCATCTTGGCTTCTTTTAAAAACACAGCAAGCAAGGGTTACTCCAAGCGGAGTCTCCCTTTTTTCCAAAAATTGGGCCACACAGACACCCACCCCATCAGTGGCAGCACTTGGGCCCTAGTTGCAAACAGGATGTTTTGATTTGCATCAAGCACATTCAAAAATACGCTATTCTTAGCCGTCCCCAGGATGACACTGGGGTAGGTAGCAAAGTCTTTGCTGACCCATGACTTGTTCATCTTGGCTTCTTTTAAAAACAATGTAAGCAAGGGTTACTCCAAGCGGAGTCTCCCCTTTTTTCCAAAAATTGGGCCCCACACACACCCACCCATTCAGTGGCAGCAGTTGTGCCCCAGTTGTACACTTCACAGCTAGATTTGCATCAAGCACATTCAAAAATACGCCATTCTTATCCGTCCCCAGGATGACACCGGGGTAGGTAGCAAAGTCTTTCCTGATCCCAGCTCTGTTCATCTTGGCTTCTTTTAAAAACACAGCAAGCAAGGGTTACTCCAAGCGGAGTCTCCCTTTTTTCCAAAAATTGGGCCACACAGACACCCACCCCATCAGTGGCAGCACTTGGGCCCTAGTTGCAAACAGGATGTTTTGATTTGCATCAAGCACATTCAAAAATACGCTATTCTTAGCCGTCCCCAGGATGACACTGGGGTAGGTAGCAAAGTCTTTGCTGACCCATGACTTGTTCATCTTGGCTTCTTTTAAAAACAATGTAAGCAAGGGTTACTCCAAGCGGAGTCTCCCCTTTTTTCCAAAAATTGGGCCCCACACACACCCACCCATTCAGTGGCAGCAGTTGTGCCCCAGTTGTACACTTCACAGCTAGATTTGCATCAAGCACATTCAAAAATACGCCATTCTTATCCGTCCCCAGGATGACACCGGGGTAGGTAGCAAAGTCTTTCCTGATCCCAGCTCTGTTCATCTTGGCTTCTTTTAAAAACACAGCAAGCAAGGGTTACTCCAAGCGGAGTCTCCCTTTTTTCCAAAAATTGGGCCACACAGACACCCACCCCATCAGTGGCAGCACTTGGGCCCTAGTTGCAAACAGGATGTTTTGATTTGCATCAAGCACATTCCAAATCCACAAGCATTTACTCTCCCCAGGATGACACAGGGGTAGTAAATTCCTTCTGGATCCATGACTTGTTCATTTTGATGAACGTCAGTCTGTCCACATTGTCACTGGACAGACGCGTGCGCTTATCTGTCAGCACACACCCAGCAGCACTGAATACACGTTCAGAGACAACGCTGGCAGCTGGACACGACAAAATCTCCAAGGCGTAACTGGAGAGCTCTGGCCATTTTTCTATGTTTGAAGCCCAAAAGGAGCAAGGCTCCAGTTGCACAGTCATGGCATCGATGTTCATTTGGAGATACTCCTGTATCATCCTCTCCAGCCGTTGAGTATGTGTCAGACTTGTTGTCTCTGGTGGCCTTGCAAAAGAGGGTCTAAAAAAATTATGAAAAGATTCCATAAAATTGCTGTTACCGGCACCAGAAAAGGTCCTACTGGTACGGGTAGACTGTTGAAGATGACGAGACCGTCCCATGTTTGTCAAGTTACAACTGGGAGATTCACTCCCTGCACCTGCACGGTTGTTTGGTGGAAAAGCCGAGCTAAGATCTAGTAACAGCTTCTGCTGATACTCCTGCATACGTGCGTCCCTTTCTATGGCTGGAATTATGTCACAAAATTTGGACTTGTACCGGGGATCTAATAGTGTGGCAATCCAGTAGTCATCATCACTTCTAATTTTGACAATACGACTGTCATGTTGGAGGTAGTGCAACAAAAAGGCACTCATGTGTCTTGCGCAGCCATGCGGACCAAGTCCATGCTGTGTTTGTGGCATAGAGGTGCTACCCGTTCTTTCTTCCTCTGACATCTGACCCCAACCTCTTTCAACTGAAATTTGACCAAGGTCTCCCTCATCCGCTGAGTCTTCCATGTCCATGGACAGTTCGTCCTCCATTTCTTCATGTTCTCCTGCACCTTGCTCAACATTTCGCCTGCTACTATGCGCCCTTGTCGATCCCTGTCCCCCATGGTCCCATGCCTGCTGCGTTGGTGATGATGAACGTCTGGACCTTCGTGATGTTGTTGTCCCTTGCGCATATGAATCCTCCTGTAGTTCCTCCCCTTCATGTTGTCCCACCCCCTGACTCCGAATAGTGTTTAGCGTGTGCTCCAGCATGTAAATGACTGGAATCGTCATGCTGATAATGGCATTGTCAGAGCTAAACATATTCGTCGCCATGTCGAAACTGTGCAGAAGGGTGCATAGGTCCTTGATCTGAGACCACTCCATCAGGGTGATCTGCCCCACCTCTGCATCTCGTTGGCCCAGGCTATACGTCATGACGTATTGCACCAGGGCTCTGCGGTGCTGCCACAGTCGCTGTAACATGTGGAGAGTTGAATTCCAGCGTGTCGCCACATCGCATTTCAGGCGATGAACCGGCAGGCCGAAAGACTTCTGGAGCGATGCAAGTCGCTCTGCTGCGGCGCTTGAACGGCGGAAGTGAGCTGACAGTTTTCGTGCCCTGTTCAGAAGGCCATCTAGGCCGGGATAGTGTGTTAAAAATTGCTGCACGACAAGGTTCAACACGTGAGCCATACAAGGTACGTGTGTCACCTTGCCCAGGCGAAGTGCCGCACCCAGGTTTGCAGCATTGTCGCACACGGCCTTACCAGGCTGCAGTTTGAGTGGAGACAACCATTTATTAAACTCGGACCGCAAAGCTGACCACAACTCCTCAGCTGTGTGACTCTTATTACCAAGACATGTCAAGCTAAAGACCGCCTGATGCCGTTGCGCTCTGCTGCCAGCATAGTAATGAGGGGTGCGTGATTCCTTCTGCGCAGTGAGAACGCTGGTGGCCTGACCAGGCAGGCTTGGGGCGGAGGTGGAGGACCCAGATGAGGTGGAGGATGCAGAAGCAGTGGCGGAACTTGGACAGACAGAGGATTGACACACAAGTCGTGGGGACGGCAAGACTTGTGCAGCAGACCCTTCACCATCTATCACCATAGTTACCCAGTGCCCAGTCAGCGACATGTAACGTCCCTGTCCATGCTTACTGGTCCAAGTATCGGTGGTGAAATGCACCCGTTCACACACAGAGTTTCTCAAGGAAGCGGTGATGTTGTGTGCGACATGCTGGTGTAGCGCGGGCACACCTTTCTTAGAGAAGTAGTGGCGACTAGGCATCTGGTACTGGGGCACAGCGACAGACATAAGGTCTCTAAAATCCTGTGTGTCCACTAGGCGGAAAGGCAGCATTTCGGTAGCCAACAGCTTACAGAGGGATAGAGTCAACCTCTTAGCTTTGTCATGGGTCGGAGGAAGTGGCCTTTTATTTGACCACATCTGAGGGACAGAGATCTGGCTGCTGTGTGTAGACGGTGTTGAGTAGGGTGTCCCTTGAAAAATGCAGGTTTGTGAGGAAAGTGCAGGCGGAGACATGATGTTGCCTTCATCCAACGTTGGTGCTATCGATGTCTGAGAGAGCTGTACACACTCACTTGTTTCCCCTTCCAAACCAACTGACGACCTTACAAGCAAACTGCCTGTTGCGGTTACAGTGGTGGAAGTTTTGCGTGGAAAAACAGGTGTGGCAGCTGTCCCCACAGTCCTAGAAGATGAAGAGCGCGCGGATGCAGTGGAAGGGGCGGGCGGTGGATGGTTCGCTCCACTAGGCCGCATTGCAGCACGGTGAGCTTCCCACCGGGACTTATGATATTTAGTCATGTGACGATTCATGGAAGAAGTTGTCAAACTGCTGAGGTTTTGACCTCTACTAACAGAATCATGACAAATGTTACATATCACATGAGTTGGGCGATCTTTTTCGATGTGAAAAAAGGACCAGGCTAGGCAAGGCTTAGAGGCCATGCGACCTGTTGATCCACCCCGAATAATGCTCATAGGCAGAGTGGTGGCTGAGGATGCAGTTGTAGACGTGCTACCAGTGCTCCGACTCTGTCCAGGAAGGCGCAAGGTAACTTCGTCGTCGGTTGCATCCTCCTCCACCGCCTCTGTTGACCTCCTCGAGTGCCTGACTGGGGGTTGACAGTAGGTGGGATCTAGAACGTCATCATCAATTGTTGTGTTTGCACTCCCCTCCCCCTCAGACCGAGCCTCTTCTTGCCCTGACCGAATATTTAAGTTGTCATCCCAATCGGGTATCTGCGTCTCATCTTCATCAGTATGTTCCTCATTGTCTATAACCACAGGTGTTACAGTTTGTGACAAAGGGTCAACATTATGCTCAGAAACTTGGTCCTCACGGCCTGAATCTGAGTCACAAAGGTTCTGGGCATCACTGCAGACCATTTCCTGTTCTGTACTCACTGTAGCTTGGGAGCAGACCTCTGATTCCCAGGCTATAGTGTGACTGAACAGCTCTGCAGACTCAGCCATCTCAGTTCCACCATACTGTGCAGGGCTGATGGAGACTTCAGAGCTGGGAGAAAGCAAGTTTGATTGGGATGACAACTCAGAGGACTGGTGTTTTTTGGATGCGGTACTTGAAGTGGCAGAGAGGGCACTTGTTGGACCACTTGAGATCCATTCAAGCATTTTCCTTTTTTGCCCATCATCTACCTTTGTTCCTGTTGTTCGTGTCCGTAACAAAGGGAGCACATCGGATTGTCCACGGTAAGTAGTAGACATCTTACTTTTGCTGGTAGATGGTCTATCTTCAGCAGATGATAATGGAGCTTTGCCACCTTCCCCACGGACAAAACCTTTTTTGCCTTTTCCACCACGCCTCTTCCCCTTTCCACCAGCATCTGTCATTTTGCCACTCATGTTGATTGCGACAAGATTGTGGACTGAAAATGTGGTAGTAAAAATTGAGAGGTGGTGAAGATTGCAGTGGTGGTCTAGCTTTATTAACAGCAGAATAATAAAGAATAAATATCCCTGACAATGCAACTTAGTTATAATTAGTTGGAGTGTGCAACGCAGGCAGACGTGCTGCAAATGTCTTTGCACTAGTGGGACTATAGCAAAGTCCAATAGCCACGTATAGGATGCCACTAGGTACACTGAGTGTTTGCTAGTATAATGGCTTGGTTAGAATGAGTTGTAGTGTGCAACGCAGGCAGACGCGCTCTGCAAATGTCTTTGCACTAGTGGGACTATAGCAAAGTCCAATAGCCACGTATAGGATGCCACTAGGTACACTGAGTGTTTGCTAGTATAATGGCTTGGTTAGAATGAGTTGTAGTGTGCAACGCAGGCAGACGCGCTCTGCAAATGTCTTTGCACTAGTGGGACTATAGCAAAGTCCAATAGCCACGTATAGGATGCCACTAGGTACACTGAGTGTTTGCTAGTATAATGGCTTGGTTAGAATGAGTTGTAGTGTGCAACGCAGGCAGACGCGCTCTGCAAATGTCTTTGCACTAGTGGGACTATAGCAAAGTCCAATAGCCACGTATAGGATGCCACTAGGTACACTGAGTGTTTGCTAGTATAATGGCTTGGTTAGAATGAGTTGTAGTGTGCAACGCAGGCAGACGCGCTCTGCAAATGTCTTTGCACTAGTGGGACTATAGCAAAGTCCAATAGCCACGTATAGGATGCCACTAGGTACACTGAGTGTTTGCTAGTATAATGGCTTGGTTAGAATGAGTTGTAGTGTGCAACGCAGGCAGACGCGCTCTGCAAATGTCTTTGCACTAGTGGGACTATAGCAAAGTCCAATAGCCACGTATAGGATGCCACTAGGTACACTGAGTGTTTGCTAGTATAATGGCTTGGTTAGAATGAGTTGTAGTGTGCAACGCAGGCAGACGCGCTCTGCAAATGTCTTTGCACTAGTGGGACTATAGCAAAGTCCAATAGCCACGTATAGGATGCCACTAGGTACACTGAGTGTTTGCTAGTATAATGGCTTGGTTAGAATGAGTTGTAGTGTGCAACGCAGGCAGACGCGCTCTGCAAATGTCTTTGCACTAGTGGGACTATAGCAAAGTCCAATAGCCACGTATAGGATGCCACTAGGTACACTGAGTGTTTGCTAGTATAATGGCTTGGTTAGAATGAGTTGTAGTGTGCAACGCAGGCAGACGCGCTCTGCAAATGTCTTTGCACTAGTGGGACTATAGCAAAGTCCAATAGCCACGTATAGGATGCCACTAGGTACACTGAGTGTTTGCTAGTATAATGGCTTGGTTAGAATGAGTTGTAGTGTGCAACGCAGGCAGACGCGCTCTGCAAATGTCTTTGCACTAGTGGGACTATAGCAAAGTCCAATAGCCACGTATAGGATGCCACTAGGTACACTGAGTGTTTGCTAGTATAATGGCTTGGTTAGAATGAGTTGTAGTGTGCAACGCAGGCAGACGCGCTCTGCAAATGTCTTTGCACTAGTGGGACTATAGCAAAGTCCAATAGCCACGTATAGGATGCCACTAGGTACACTGAGTGTTTGCTAGTATAATGGCTTGGTTAGAATGAGTTGTAGTGTGCAACGCAGGCAGACGCGCTCTGCAAATGTCTTTGCACTAGTGGGACTATAGCAAAGTCCAATAGCCACGTATAGGATGCCACTAGGTACACTGAGTGTTTGCTAGTATAATGGCTTGGTTAGAATGAGTTGTAGTGTGCAACGCAGGCAGACGCGCTCTGCAAATGTCTTTGCACTAGTGGGACTATAGCAAAGTCCAATAGCCACGTATAGGATGCCACTAGGTACACTGAGTGTTTGCTAGTATAATGGCTTGGTTAGAATGAGTTGTAGTGTGCAACGCAGGCAGACGCGCTCTGCAAATGTCTTTGCACTAGTGGGACTATAGCAAAGTCCAATAGCCACGTATAGGATGCCACTAGGTACACTGAGTGTTTGCTAGTATAATGGCTTGGTTAGAATGAGTTGTAGTGTGCAACGCAGGCAGACGCGCTCTGCAAATGTCTTTGCACTAGTGGGACTATAGCAAAGTCCAATAGCCACGTATAGGATGCCACTAGGTACACTGAGTGTTTGCTAGTATAATGGCTTGGTTAGAATGAGTTGTAGTGTGCAACGCAGGCAGACGCGCTCTGCAAATGTCTTTGCACTAGTGGGACTATAGCAAAGTCCAATAGCCACGTATAGGATGCCACTAGGTACACTGAGTGTTTGCTAGTATAATGGCTTGGTTAGAATGAGTTGTAGTGTGCAACGCAGGCAGACGCGCTCTGCAAATGTCTTTGCACTAGTGGGACTATAGCAAAGTCCAATAGCCACGTATAGGATGCCACTAGGTACACTGAGTGTTTGCTAGTATAATGGCTTGGTTAGAATGAGTTGTAGTGTGCAACGCAGGCAGACGCGCTCTGCAAATGTCTTTGCACTAGTGGGACTATAGCAAAGTCCAATAGCCACGTATAGGATGCCACTAGGTACACTGAGTGTTTGCTAGTATAATGGCTTGGTTAGAATGAGTTGTAGTGTGCAACGCAGGCAGACGCGCTCTGCAAATGTCTTTGCACTAGTGGGACTATAGCAAAGTCCAATAGCCACGTATAGGATGCCACTAGGTACACTGAGTGTTTGCTAGTATAATGGCTTGGTTAGAATGAGTTGTAGTGTGCAACGCAGGCAGACGCGCTCTGCAAATGTCTTTGCACTAGTGGGACTATAGCAAAGTCCAATAGCCACGTATAGGATGCCACTAGGTACACTGAGTGTTTGCTAGTATAATGGCTTGGTTAGAATGAGTTGTAGTGTGCAACGCAGGCAGACGCGCTCTGCAAATGTCTTTGCACTAGTGGGACTATAGCAAAGTCCAATAGCCACGTATAGGATGCCACTAGGTACACTGAGTGTTTGCTAGTATAATGGCTTGGTTAGAATGAGTTGTAGTGTGCAACGCAGGCAGACGCGCTCTGCAAATGTCTTTGCACTAGTGGGACTATAGCAAAGTCCAATAGCCACGTATAGGATGCCACTAGGTACACTGAGTGTTTGCTAGTATAATGGCTTGGTTAGAATGAGTTGTAGTGTGCAACGCAGGCAGACGCGCTCTGCAAATGTCTTTGCACTAGTGGGACTATAGCAAAGTCCAATAGCCACGTATAGGATGCCACTAGGTACACTGAGTGTTTGCTAGTATAATGGCTTGGTTAGAATGAGTTGTAGTGTGCAACGCAGGCAGACGCGCTCTGCAAATGTCTTTGCACTAGTGGGACTATAGCAAAGTCCAATAGCCACGTATAGGATGCCACTAGGTACACTGAGTGTTTGCTAGTATAATGGCTTGGTTAGAATGAGTTGTAGTGTGCAACGCAGGCAGACGCGCTCTGCAAATGTCTTTGCACTAGTGGGACTATAGCAAAGTCCAATAGCCACGTATAGGATGCCACTAGGTACACTGAGTGTTTGCTAGTATAATGGCTTGGTTAGAATGAGTTGTAGTGTGCAACGCAGGCAGACGCGCTCTGCAAATGTCTTTGCACTAGTGGGACTATAGCAAAGTCCAATAGCCACGTATAGGATGCCACTAGGTACACTGAGTGTTTGCTAGTATAATGGCTTGGTTAGAATGAGTTGTAGTGTGCAACGCAGGCAGACGCGCTCTGCAAATGTCTTTGCACTAGTGGGACTATAGCAAAGTCCAATAGCCACGTATAGGATGCCACTAGGTACACTGAGTGTTTGCTAGTATAATGGCTTAGTTATCAGTTGGAGTGTGCAGAGGACAAGAGGGTACAGTGGCAGGATTGTGGTGCTCTGGGTAGAGGAATGGAAGCCTGCCTTTCTATTCCCTCCTAATGGTGAAATGCAGGTAGGAAATCCCTGACCTGGGCTACACAGACGCTGTTGCTGTTTGCAGGACCTGTCACCTATGGCTCTCTGACCCTGCCGGTTGGAGCCCTTAAAAGGACTGCTATAAAGTGCTCTCCCTAAGCTGTCTAACGCTGTGTATGCAGCGCATACAGCTGTATCGGCTATAGGACTCAGGAAGACGGAGCTGCGACAGTGATGTCTGACACCAAAGACGCAGAAGGCAGATAATGGCGTCCGTGAAGAAAATGTCCGGTTTTATAATGCAGGGACATGTGACATGCAGATCCTATCACACATGCCGTTGCTTCTCTGGCTCAAAGTCCACTTAGCTGTGTGTGTGTCTGGGATTGGCTGACATGCTGGCCCGCCCCACAAGACGCGCGCACTTAGGGAAGGAAGACAAGAAAAAAAAAAAAAAAAATGGCGATCGCCATTATAGAAACAGCAGTGATCTGAAGGCGCTGTTCACGCACACTATACACTGAAATGTGATAATAGTTTGATTCACAGAGTGACTTACACTATTACAGCAGAAACCAAGCTATGATTTAGCTGTTTTTTGGCTGCTAGAACCGTTCTCGAACGTTTCTAGAACTACCGAGCTTTTGCAAAAAGCTCGAGTTCTAGTTCGATCTAGAACATGCCCCAAAATCACTCGAGCCGCGAACTGGAGAACCACGAACCACGAACCGCGCTCAACTCTAGTGGTGGCCGCTGTTGTGGTGGTGTCGTGTCAGTGGGGCGGTGCGGCCTGGAGCCTTGGGGGCTTCGCCTTGCAGCATGGGTGCTGTGAGGCACCAGGTCACCTGCCCTGCTGGCGCTTTGTCGCTGCCTAGAGGCTTTAGATCATTGTATTTTTTGGGATGTGCGATCCATGTCTTTTTCTTCATAATGTGTAATACCAGGATTATGGTATGCATTGGCAAAATGTACATTAGCTGGACCTTTCTAGTATTCATTTCAGGTACACTAACAGTTCAGCATTAAATTGATTTGATTTGGTTGTGGAAGCAGCAGTACATTCATTTCTCCAAAGTTTTCTTTGAACTGTTTTTCTTCATGACAAACTACTGTGAGCAGCCTGGTTGGCCTAAATTTGCTACCATGGCCTGCAGCATCTCTGATCTTGTCTTGTCAAGCACATCTGTAAACATCATTGGTTGGCAATTGGAAAGGGAGCTTCCAGAAGTGTATCTTTATGGTTTTGCCAAGTGCATTCAGTGTGGTAGAATATTCTCACGTCATTTCTGCAACTGATGAATAAATCAAAATTATTTTAAAGGGTTTTTTTATTTCATTTCTTATGGTACAGAATTCCATGACATTTATGGTACAGGTCTATTGGTGACAAATTAAGATCTGTTTTACCTAAAATGAAAAACGCCAAAGTCAACATAACTGTCGACGAGGGGTTTGATAAGGTTGTCTCTACATGGTTATCCAGAAAGTTTTATATGTTTTAGCTCAGTCTACACAGGTCCAAATTAAGAAACTTGAAGAACAGTTTGCTTTGTCTCATTTCTGTCTTGTATAAAGCATTGGATTCTTCATTATTGAATCACAGTGCTGTTGTTGAAGTTAATCCTTATTGAATTGTACTTGTTTGTGAACTATACTTGCTCACCTTCGAAAAACATAAGAAGTACATATACAGTATATATATATAGTTTTTATTTATATATATATATATATATATATATATATATATATATATTTGCACTGCACAGTCACAGTAGCTATTATGAGCCACACAGCACACTGGGTCATGTTAAGCAATGATGATAAATGAAGGAGAGAGAATTATGACTGAGACAGTTAATCTTCTGGCCTGTATTGATCCTATGGCAGCAACAAGACTATTTATACATAGCATCTATGAAAGTCAGCTGAAAAGGTGAAAAGGGAACAAAAACCTGAAAAAAAGGATAATGGGGATAAAACTGAGGGCGAGTTCACACGTTGTGTCCGTCATGTGTTTTATACCACTCTGTGATTTTGGTGCAATTTTAGAAAGTTAAGGCCCCGTCACACTAAGCAACATCGCTAGCAACATCGCTGCTAACGAACAACTTTTGTGACGTTGCTAGCGATGTTGCTGTGTGTGACATCCAGCAACAACCTGGCCCCTGCTGTGAGGTCGTTGGTTGTTGCTGAATGTCCTGGGCCATTTTTTAGTTGTTGCTGTCCCGCTGTGAAGCACAGATCGCTGTGTGTGACAGCGAGACAGCAACAACTAAATGTGCAGGCAGCAGGAGCCGGCTTCTGCGGAGGCTGGTAACCAATGTAAACATCGGGTAACCAAGAAGCCCTGTCCTTGGTTACCCGATATTTACCTTTGTTACCAGCCTCCGCCGCTCTCACTGCCTGTGCTGCCGGCTCCTGCTGTGTGCACATGTAGCTGCAGGACACATCGGGTTAATTAACCCGATGTGTGCTGTAACTAGGAGAGCAAGGAGCCAGCGCTAAGCAGTGTGCGCTGCTCCCTGCTCTGTGCACATTTAGCTGCAGCACACATCGGGAAATTAACCCCATGTGTGCTGTAACTAGGAGAGCAGGGAGCCAGCGCTAAGCAGTGTGCGCTGCTCCCTGCTCTGTGCACATTTAGCTGCAGCACACATCGTGTAATTAACCTGATGTGTGCTGTAACTAGGAGAGCAAGGAGCCAGCGCTCAGTGTGCACTGCTCCCTGCTCTCTGCACGTGTAGCTCCGGGCGCTGGTAACCAAGGTAAATATCGGGTTGGTTACCCGATATTTACCTTAGTTACCAAGCGCAGCATCTTCCACGCGGCGCTGGGGGCTTGTCACTGGTTGCTGGTGAGCTCACCAGCAACTTGTGTAGCGACGCTCCAGCGATCCCTGCCAGGTCAGGTTGCTGGTGGGATCGCTGGAGCGTTGCAGTGTGACATCTCACCAGCAACCTCCTAGCAACTTACCAGCGATCCCTATCGTTGTTGGGATCGCTGGTAAGTTGCTTAGTGTGACTGGACCTTTAATGGAAGAAAGGTCCTTTTACATAAGCTGAGAATGAGTAGAAAACAATGAGATCTGTCAGTCAATGACCTGTGTAAACATGGTAGTTATCAGCTGATGAACAAGCAAGGACCATAACAAATGAGGAGATAGGAGAAGTATACTTACTGGAAGTCAGGTCATGAGCAAGACCTTGTCATTAAAAGCTATGGTTTTCACTATGACAACCCATGTATGAAAGATTTATAGCTAAAGATACCAGAGTGAATGTGACCTGGACATTCTATTTTCCAATTAGATTATCCATTATAAAAACAACTTTCTTGTCTGTTAAAGAGAACCTGTCACTATGAAAATGTCGCCCAGTCTGCAGGCAGCATGTTATAGAGCAGGAAGAGCTGAGCAGATTAACATATATTTTGTGAGAAAAAGATTCTCACAAAATATAAGATTCAGAATTACCTGTGTGTATTTCTACCTCGGCTCTTTCTAGGATATTCTGTCCAGTGGGTGGTTCCTATCAGTGATTGACAGGTTCCTTTGTATAAGTGTGTATAGAGATAGCTGTCAATCACTGCTAGGACCGCCCACTGCACTGAAAATCCCAGAGCGAACAGACGTATAAATGATAAAAACACAGGTTATACTGGATCTATTTCTTACACAACTATATATCAACTAGAAGGTGGCCCGATTCTAACGCATAGGTTATTCTAGAATTTATTGTGCAGTTGTTGTATGATTTTTGTTATATATATAGATGTTGTTGTGTGTAGTTGCCAGTGTTTGTGTAGGGCGCTGTAAATGTTCTGGGTGTTGTCTGGGTGTGGGGGTGTGAGAGCGGTGTTGTTTGTGTGTTGCGTTGTGTGTGTTGCGTTGTTTGTGGAGCACTGTGTGTCTGCAGCATTGTGTGTGGGGCTGTGTGTGGGGTGTGGGTGCAATGCCTAGTAGAAGACTACATAAGCAAGGATGGTTGACCTTAGGGAGAGATCAACATCCAACAATGCGGAGACACCATCACGTGTTTCTCAGCGCAGTGATTCTAGCCGGTTTCCTACTCCACACTGATGAGGGGCAAATACTCTGAAACAGCTGTCTGTGGATGGATAGCATGTTTGGCATAGGTGGTCTCCTTGACTGGAGACTGCCCTTCCCATGATTTTTCCTTCCCGGTGAAAGACCTGGCTAGTTTCCTGCCAGCGTTGAGAAACATGTGATGGTGTTTCCGCAGGCTTTCTTGTTTTGAATTTTTCCCAGGGGGCATTGCTTTAGAATCACTGCGTTGAGAAACACGTGATGGTGTCTCTGCGGTGTTGGATGTTGATCTCCCTAAGGTCAACCATCCCTGCTTATGAAGTCTTCTACTAGGCATTGCTCCCACTAGCCAATTTCCTACTCCACACTGATGAGGGGCAAATACCCCGAAACAGCTCTCTGTGGATGGATACCATGTTTGGCATAGGTGGTCTCCTTGACTGGAGACTGCCCTTCCCGTGGTTGTTCCTTCCCGGTGAAAGACCTGGCTAGTTTCCTGCTAGCGTTGAGAAACATGACATGGTGTCTCCACAGTCTTTCTTGGAGAGGAGTATAATAGGTGGAGTAGTCCTGGGGGGAGGTGTATAGGTGCCCATTGTGTGCGGGGGTGTGTGGCCGAGCGGGCCCAGTGTGTGGGGGGCGTGGCCGAGCAGGCACAGTGTGCGGGGGGCATAGCCGAGCGGGCACAGTGTGTGGGGACGTGGCTGAGCGGGCACAGTGTGCGGGGAGCGTGGCCGAGCGGGCACAGTGTGCGGGGGGCATGGCCAAGCGGGCACAGTGTGCGGGGGGCATGGCCGAGCGGGCACAGTGTGTGTGGGGGCGTGGTCAAGCAAGCATGGTGTGCAGGGGGCGTGGCCGAGCAGGCACAGTGTGTGGGGGGCGTGGCCGAGCGGGCACAGTTTGCGGGGGCGTGGCCAAGTGGCCAATACATGTGGGGGGCGTGGCCGAGCCGAGCAGCCAATGCGTACGGGGGCATGGCCGGGTTGAGCCGAGCGGCCAATGTGACGATTGTCACTGTAATGACTCATTTTGTAGCAAGACAGACAGACAGACAGACAGAATAAGGCAATTATATATATATAGATCTGCTCAGTTTCCCCTGCTCTGTAACATGGTGCGTGAAGATTGGACAGCATTTTCGTATCGACCGGTTCTCTTTAATGGTCACAGTGTGTATGTACACCTACGTATTACACTTATACTAACAATTGTGCTGGTGTATGTTTTTGGTTTTGTTTCATTTTCTTGTACTCTTTCGGGTTGTGTCCATCTCCTTGGTCTGTGCACCTTTATCTACTCAGCTTTCCATTAGCAGGTACTAAACACAGTCAGGCCCAGGTCCAATTTTGCCCCCATCTAGTTTGAGACACGCTGACACATAGTGAGGTGAGTTACTACACCGTGTGCAGAATTATTAGGCAAGTTGTATTTTAGAGGATTGTTTTTATTATTGATCAACAACTATGTTCTCAATCAACCCAAAAACTCATAAATATCAAAGCTTAATATGTTTTGAAGTTGGAGTGGTTTTTTTTTAGATTTGGCTATCTTAGGAGGATATCTGTTTGTGCAGGTAACTATTACTGTGCAGAATTAGGCAACTCAATAAAAAACAAATATATTCCCATCTCATTTGTTTATTTTCACCAGGTAAACCAATATAACTGCACAAAATTTAGAAATAAACATTTCTGACATGCAAAAACAAAACCCAAAAAATGAGTGACCAATATAGCCACCTTTCTTTATGATGACACTCAACAGCCTACCATTCATAGATTATGTCAGTTGCTTGATATGTTTACTATCAACATTGCGTGCAGCAGCCACCACAGCCTCCCAGACACTGTTCCGAGAGGTGTACTGTTTTCCCTCCCTGTAGATCTTACATTTTAAGAGGGACCACAGACTCTCTATGGGGTTCAGATCAGGTGAACAAGGGGGCCATGTCATTATTTTTTCATCTTTTAGACCTTTACTGGCAAGCCACGCTGTGGAGTAGTTGGATGCATGTGATTGAGCATTGTCCTGCATGAAAGTCATGTTTTTCTTGAATGATACCGACTTCTTCCTGTACCACTGCTTGAAGAAGTTGTCTTCCAGAAACTGGCAGTAGGTCTGGGAGTTGAGCTGCACTCCATCCTCAACTTGAAAAGGTCCCACAAGTTCATCTTTGATGATACCAGCCCATACCAGTACCCCACCTCCACCTTGCTGGTGTCTGAGTCGGAGTGTAGCTCTCTGCCCTTTCCTGATCCAGGCCTCTGGCCCATCCATCTGGCCCATCAAGACTCACTCTCATTCCATCAGTCCATAAAACCTTTGAAAAATCAGTCTTAAGATATTTCTTGGCCAAATCTTGACATTATATCTTATCTTTCTTGTTCAACGGTGGTCGTTTTTCAGTCTTCTTTACCTTGGCTATGAAACTGAGTATGGCACACCTTGTGCTTTTTGATACTCCAGATACTCCAGCTCTGAAATATGGCCAAACTGGTGGCAAATGGCATCTTGGCAGCTTCATGCTGGATTTTCCTCAAATCATGGGCAGTTATTTTGCCCTTTTTTTGCACAACACGCTTCTTGGGACCCTGTTGGCTATTTTCCATGAAACGCTTGATTTTCGGTGATCACGCTTCAAAAGTTTGGCAATTTTAAGACTTCTTCATCCCTCTGCAAGACATCTCACAATTTTGGACTTTTCAGAGCCCGTCAAAACTCTCTTCTGACCCATTTTGCCAAAGGAAAGGAAGTTGCCTAATAATTAAGCACACCTTATATAGGGTGTTAATGTCATTACACCACACCCCTCCTCATTACAGAGATGCACATAACCTGAATTACTTAATTGGTAGTTGGCTCTCAAGCCTATACAGCTTGGAGTAGGACAACATGTATAAAAATTATCATGTGATCAAAATACTCATTTGCCTAATAATTCTGCACACGTCGTAGAGAAGGCGCCATTTAGAGTGGGAACACCGTGTCTTGGTGCATGTCTTATCACTGTTTTGATTGATGTAGGGTTTCCTTCCACTTTATTTTTACTTACTGTAGGGTTTCCATGCCCTGTTTTTATTCTATATTATATTTGTCTGGTAATGGCCATGATGTGTATGTGAATCCTACATAATACACTTATGTTAACAGGTGTGCTGGACCATGTTTTTGCTTTTATTAGGACATAGAATGATTACATTTTAAAAGAATAAACTTAATGTTCCACAAAATGTAAGCTTTGTTTTATCAGTTTTGCAATTGCTATATTGAACAAATAGAAGAATGTTTTTTGGGTGATACATAGGGCTTAATTTATATGTCATTTTTATATTTCCAGGTTTTCTTTGTTGCTGATATAAGAGAAAAATGTAAAGAAAAATAGGAAACATTCACAAAAACATTTTAAATTGTGTTCCCTTTTCCATTTTTCTTTCCCAATGAGGGCAGGGTTAAAATTGTTTGAAGTTGTGGTGGTATTTTTATTTATTTATTTTTGTTTATTTTTTTAATTCTTATTTTTCATGTATTTTCCACAATGTTCTTCCCATAAGGTTTTAAAAGACTTTTAATACATTATTTTTTATGACTTATTTCTCCTGTAACTGGTTATTAGCCACAGGAGAAATTGGGTTTCCAGGCTGCTCAGTACAGCTGACTAGAAGCTGGGCTTTCAATTGCCTCACTATTTTTAGTTTTATGAGGCTTTCAGCTGCTGAACACAGAGATGTCATTTTTTTTAGGGTAAGACTGCTGCAAGGAAAGATGTGTACAGTTAATTTATGCTGAATGTTTTTGAAAATAAACAATGTTCTGTGTTCTGGAGCATTAGTGGGGTAGAAAGAGATTAGAACAAGCAGCAACAGAAGTAATCTTTGTTGCAGTCTTGCAAATTTATGTATAGTAGCTATATCCTCTTTTAAAGGAATCTGTCAGCAGGTTTTTGCTATGTAATCTGAAGATAATAGGAGATAGAGGTTGACAAACAGTTCAATGATGTGTCATTTATTATCCTGCTTGGTGTTCCTTACATAGTGTGAAGGTTTTATCACCTAAGGTTATCATTGCCTACACTAGTCTGACCTCTACCCCTCCCCCTTTTATTAGCACCTCTCTGTCAATAGACTTTGTATATAGAGGGCCTGGTGTGGGTGGTTTGCCTTTCTGAGCTTAGCTGCATTGCTAAATCTAAAAACTCTAATTGTGTCACAACTGCTGCATCCAGTAAACTAAGTGATATATCATTGGATTCAGAGTCTTTTTGCCTATTATTATTATCATTATTATTATTTATTATTATATATTATATAAATGTACTATTATTATACTATATCATGCTGCTCTCAGATGAGGTAGCAAAAACCCGTTGACAGAATGCCTTTAATTGTGCTGCATGTTATAGGGACATTCTAATAGATTGGCTGATAACTAAAATATTCTGCATAAAGTTTCGGTTCCTGGCAATTTACTGTTATGGTATCCATTGGCACTCATTGGTGAATTAATTCAGCAAATTTGTACTTCATTTTTACAAATTTTGAAGGAAAATGCAACAAAATAGGAACTCAGGTGAAATAATTTGTTCATCCTGAAACCTAACCATGAGAGAGCACAAGATTGCATTTACCATTCAGATGCTGTGTAGCATAGTCCACCCCCTACAAGTTGGTATTTTCCATAAAAGAGAATCTTAGCATTTTATACATTCACTTTGCTATGTTGAAAATAAAATCCACATCCCTGAAATACTAAGGAAAATCATAGATATCTATTTAACAAAAATCCTCTTTTCATCTACAGTCATGTTTTGTATTTTTCTCAGAACTCATAGGTTCTCGTTATCCAACTAATATTATGAAGGAATTTGTGCCAAATATGACTTACACCAAATACACATGTATCAGAGACTTCCTTTGGCTTGTCCAACAAGAGATGTGGACTGATTGAAAAAGGGCATGGTTTATCGGAAAGTGGCCACTATCTAACATGCAAAAACACTTTCCAGAAGTATGGCGTAACTTTAGGTGGCCTAAACTCTGGATTCTCTAAAGATGCGCCAGATTCATTAAACCGAATCAACCACTATGGAAAATCTGCCACCTTTAAGACTGTCTACTCTATGTTTTCTGTGCGTAAGAATTTGACAATATTGATATCTATACTCCATAATTTCTATCTATGAATTTGGCCAACTTTTTAAGTAGGGGATAAAATATGTAAATGCCATATCCAGGTTCAGCATGTGATTTCATGGAAACTCATGTCCACTGTGGATTTAAAGACTCTATGGGACTGTGCGTTTTTGTTTTATAGATTTCTATGGGGAGCTGAAAAATGTATGTAAAAATTGTCATTTTAAGTGCAGAATCTCAGTGTTTCTGCACTAAAAATACATTAAAAATACAAAAAATAAACTCACATGAAAACCAAGGAAAAATGCATTAAAAAATTGAAATAAAAATGCAGACATTTGTACCACATTTCTATTGTGTATTTTGATGCTGACAACTATTGAATAAAAACAGTGTTTTCACACTTAGGAACATTATTTCTTATTTTTTTTTACTTACTTCTATACATTACTCACAAAAAGTTAGGGATATTTGGCTTTCAGGTGAAATTTCTGGAATACGTAAAACATTTATTCTACAGTGATATTTTATCATGAAAGTAGGGCATTTAAGTAGAAGCGTGTAATGGTGATTTCCTTATCTCAATCAATTTATTGAAACAAAAGCCTAATGGCCACAATGGTGGGTATACCCACCTCCAAAAATGTCAGTTTCTCAATACCTTGTCATGTAGCCTTGAGCATCAATTACAGCTTGACAATGACATCTCATGATGTTCACAAGTGAAGTTACTGTCTACTGAGGCATGGATTCTCAGTCTTCTTGAAGAGAAACCATCAGGTCATTGAGGTTCTGGGATACATTGTTAACAGCCTCTACACGATGACTCAGCTGATCCCATAGGTTTTCTATAAGATTCAGGTCTGGAGAAAGTACAGGCCACTCCTTTTTGTACCCTAGTCTGCAGCAGCCATTCCCTAATAACGTAACCTCAATGAATTGGAGCATTGTCACCCATGAAGATGAATGTAAGTCTGTGTTGTTCATTCAGAGGCACAATGACTGGATTAATGGTGTTATTTAAATAGTAGGGGCTTGTCACTGTACCATTCACAAAGTGCAGGGCAGTTCTGTATTAACTAGACACACCTGCCCACACTGTACCACCACCACCACCAAAGGCTCGTCTAGTGATAACAGTGTATGATGCATAGTGCTCACGTCTCACATCATTGGTTGCCTTTATTTCTGCTCTGTGTGAATCGACGTTCATTGGTGAACAGCACTGAGGCCCACTGGTCCCTTGTCCAGCGTAGATGGTATCGTCAGGTGCCCTTACAAGTCATGTAGTATGCAGAATACGCTGATGTAAATGGTTTCAAATGATGTGACCCAACACCTGGGTGCCTCTCACTTCTTTTCAATGTGCCTGGAGATGTGTGGCATTCTTCATTAGGTTTCGAAGGGCATTGGTCACAATGAAATGGTCATCACAGTGGGATGTAGCTAAAGGATGTCCACTTCTATGCCTTTTTGTGACTCTTACAGTCTCACTGTATCTTTGTTGTGACCCGCTGATGACACACTGACACTCCAGGCTCAGTGGCCACTTCTTTTGAGAACATCCTGTGTGAAGCCTCACAATGGCGAGGTACTGTTGATCAATTGTTAGATGTCATTTTGGTCTCATTTCAAGGTGGGGACAGCAGGATGAGGATTATTGTTTAAATACCCATTCTAATTAAACCCCCAAATTTATTGGGAAATTCATATGGATCTGTTGTGAATTATGCAAGTATGCTCCTTGTTAGAAAAAAACAAGTTGTGCAAAAAGCACAGTTGGACATGTGTATTCAAAAGTTTAGAGAAGGTTGCATTAAGTTCACCTGAAATGGTTAGAGTACATTTTAGGATCATCCTGAAAATTTACGCTAACGTTTTGTGAGTAGTGTATATATGTTATGGAAGATCTTCCAGAAAAATGCTCAAGTTCCACATTAACTTCCATTGTATTCAGTGCACGAGTCATGCCCATCCGAGCGTCAAACTGCTCATTACGAGTACCGAGCACACGAGCATGGTAGTGCTCGCTTATCACTAATCATCATCACTGTCCCCAAAATCTAAAATCCCTATTAGTATGTCTTTGGAATGTGAGAGGAACCTACCAAACACGGGGAGAACATACAAACTCCTTTCAGATGTCTTTGGCAGGGTTTGAATCCAGGATCTGAGTGCTAACAAGGCTGCAGTGCTAACAACTGAGCCACCGCACTGCCTGTAACAGGGAACATAATCTCTGAGTTTTTAAATAATAAAGACTTATTTTTACTTTGATTGTTCGCTTAGCTCTGAGAATTTGAAAGTTATAAAGGACTTTTGTAGAAAATGTAGAAAATGTATAACTGAAAAATACAGGTAAGTGAAACCTTGAAATTACGTATATTACATATTTTTCTGCATTTATTAATAATACAATGTCTAATTCCTATCCACTGGGATGGATTGGTGAATTATTCATTACATTTGAGATTCTCATTTAGCTAATTTTTCTATTATATTCTATGAACTGGCAAATCGACAAAAACAGAGAAACCAGCCAAATCCTGCCAATGTTCCACTTTGCCATTAATATGCTGTATAAATCACCTCCTCCCATCACTGTTAGCTTAGGGTCAGATGAACGTATAAAAAATCAGTCCCATTCTCATCCAGAAAAGTGGGATGATTTTTTTGTCACTTGTCATTCGTGTACTGTCCGTATACAGTCTATTGTTTTACTCTGCAGCTATTAATCTTTTACAGGTCCATTTACAGTTTCCAATCTTACAGAATTGTAATGTATCCGTGAATACAAAAGGGAGGTGAAGAAAAGTTTTTTTATGGCGTGTAAAAAGAAAAAAAATGAATAAAATAAGCAAAAAAAAAGAAACAAGATAAAAAAGCTACTGCCAGTCTGTATCACTGTTTCTAGCACCTCATTAAAAAAAAAAAACCAAAAAACAAAACAACAAAAAGTAATGTCCAATATATAAAAATAATTCAAAAATAAAAAAATAAATTCAATGGAAAGGGAAACACAATGCAAAATGCTTTTTAGTGGCCACTTTTTTTCCCCAAAAAATGGATATATCTATTTAATTTTATTTTTTTTTACATTTTCCCCGATATCAGTTGCCAAGAAAGGGAATCTAAAAATTACATGATAATTAATGGATTGGGAAGTAAAGAAGCAAAAATTATTTGATTGAGCTTTTAAAACTGCTTGTCCAAAAGAAAATGTGTCCGGTCAGGAATGGGTGAAACTGACCTGGTTTTTAATTAGTTAATGTTTGTAGTATGTACTAATGGTGTTATGCTTAGTTCCCAGCTAATAAATTTTTTTTTCTTGAGAATTCCAAAAAGTACTACCTTGCTGAAATGTGTTGGAAAGTAATGAGATTTATCACTTACCGCCTCACAATATAGTCAAATCAGCCATAGCCTTTGTTGTGCTTATTTCTATTTCTGTACAGAGGCACTCATATTTTTATACATAAAGATTACTTCACCAACAAACTTTTCTGTTTAGCTAACATCGTACGGCCGGCTTTCAGAGAGCTATTGGTTTGAAAGGCTTCTTTGTTGGCTATTTAATAATTTAAAGCAATTAAAGTTAATTTGTGGCAATTTAGGAACGGTTTATCTTTGAGTGGGGAACGATTGTAACCACAGTGCAGAATACAATTTCTGTAAATGCACAGGTCATACTTAATGAAGTTGAGCATTCTGATAAAATAATGGATGCTTCCAAATAATAAAACGATCAATTGGAAGTTTAAAGAAAATGATTCTAGGATTGTAGCTTTGTTCACCAAAATGGCCATCACAGACAGCTCTGTATGCTCAAAAATGAAAATTTAACCAAAAGTGATCAATTAAGGCTAGGTTCAGATGACCATTTCTGAGAAAACCTGATCTATTATGCTAACAACATTCTGATCATAATAAAATCCAATTTTTTTAAATGTAGAGAAGATAAAAAGAAAAAAGTCTCTAAATTTTCTATCTTTTCCATTATTTTCTTGGATGTAGAGAATATATGAAACAAATTCTGTACACCATTCTGTCAGCCTGTGAAAATGGACCCAATGACTTACATGTCAGTGTAACTGTTGTTTTATAAATCTGCCAGAGATATAAGCCTTTTTAATTAGTGAAACTTTTTATTGTCTTAAACAAGTGGGTGAGGTCCACAGGATGAGCAATTCCCCTTGGTGAAGACCGTAAAAATCCAATTTTCAGCGGGAGTCGGCTGTTATACACGGCCATGCTCCTGCTGCATATCCTGTGATTGGACATAGTACCGATGTCAACACTTTAACCCAAACGAAACACTGAAGGGGGAAAAAGCGCAATAGGGTCTTATCCAACAAACATGCAAAAATGATAAGTGAATGTGATCACCTTATAGGGTTATGTGTCACAGAACCTGATTCAAAGCATGTAATCAGCTGCTGTACAGTCCCCACGCTTATCAAGCCAAAGCAGATCAGGAACAAAGGGGAAGTGGAGCTATCATTGGGTGGGCTGCCGAAGATATGACATAAATTGAAAGATGATCAAATGAAGGTGTTTTTTTTTCTACGCGTTTTGAAGTGTCTCCCCACTTCTTCATCAGGAAATCCACCAAAATTTCCAAATTTAGAACCAGGTTATATTGGTGGATTTCCTGATGAAGAAGTGGGGAGACACTTCAAAACACGTAGAATAAAATCACCTTCATTTGATCATTTTTGGATTTATGCCATATCTTCGGCAGCGTAGTGATAGCTCCACATTTCCTTTTTTCCTGATCAGCACGTTAACCTCACTGATGCCACTGCCAGTAGTGACAGCAGCATGTGAGGAGTTTGACAAAGAGAGATAGGTCCCTTTGCTAACCCATCAGCATCCCTGCAGCAGATTCACAGGATGCCAATAGATTTCTGTTTTATAAATTTGCCAGAGATAAACCTTTTTAATAAGTAAAACTTTTTATTGTCTTAAACAAGTGGGTTTGGTTCATAGGATGAACAACTCCCCTAGGTGAAGACCATACAAATCCCATTTGCAGCGGGAGTCGGCTGTTATACATGGCCATGCTCCTGCTGCATGTCCTGTGACTAGACATAGCACCAATGTCAGCACTTAAACCCCACAGATGCCCTCAGTAGTGAGAGCAGCATATGAGTAATCTTACAAAGAGAAATAGGTCCCTTCGCTAGCCCATCAGGATCCCCGCAGCATGTTTGCAGGATGCCAATAGATTACAATGGCATATTTCACTCAACTACATTAAAGCATTGTATGGCCAAGTCCGCTTGTGAGACTTGTAAGTTTTGTAAAAAGAAAAAGAAATAAAAATGCTTTGAACTGTTAAAAAATTATACATTTAAAAAGCACAAAATCACAGTTATAATAAAAAATGGTTTATTTGCTTAAAACATCCAACCATAAACAGAAATGCAGCAATACTAAATATGTGTATTCTTGTAATGAACCATACCATGCCATAATTGACGTTTTGTTGTCAAAACGTCATATGCTTTCCAATGTGGTACCAATAATAACTACAGCGTAATATGTCCTCGCAGAGTTTTTGTAAACAGAAAAATTAAAAGGTTAATGCTCTTAAAATATGTTGACCTCCAAAAAAATCAAGTGATCTTTCTTGCGAAAAAGTAATAAAACATCAAAACAGGTATAAGTTGAGCATCAATATATTTGTATCGACCTAGAGAATAAAATGAAAATGTCAATTATATTGCACCGTAAACGCTGTGTAAAAAAAAAATAAAAGTAAAAACAAATCTAGATTGAATGTTTTTTTATTCATTACTACAAAAAAAGAATGAAACAGTGAACAAAAAGTTGTATGTACCCAAAAATAGCACCAGTAAATACAACTTGTTCTGCAGACAAACACACACACACACAGACACACACACACACACACACACACACACACACAGAGACAGACACACACACACATACACACAAACACGCACACACACACACACAGAGACAGACGCACGCACGCACGCACACACACACACACACACACACACACACACACAGCCAGCCCCATCTATGGAAAAATAAGTGGGTCATGGGTGTCATATTATGGTGACAAAATAAATTGTTATTGTGTGAAGTACTTATTGGTGCAAAAGTAGCAAAACATAAAAAATATATACATTTGATATTGACATAATTGGATCAATCAGCAGAATAAATATAACATGACAATTATAGCTAACGATGAATGATGTTTGTAAAAAATAAAATATAGAATTTCTGTTTTTTTTATTCGTTTTGCGTTCTAAAGAGTTAATAAAAAGTGATCAAAAAGTCACATATGCAATAAAGTGCCTTGAACGAAAACTACAGCTTTTCCCAGAAAAATGGATGATTGTGAAACTGATGGCGCTCAGAATATTAATGTTCAAATACAGCACTCTCATGAAAAATCCATAAGTTTTAATTGCAAATTAAACACATTTCAGTATGTTGCTGTCTTTAAACATTATAACGTTGCGGCTCCACGTGAGCCATTCAAATGGAACTGAAACGTTATAGTATTGAAAGTCACAAGAACAATTTGAATCTTTGTGAAATAAATATTATGGATTTCTGCATGTTTCTTCGTCAGAGAGTGCTGTACTTTACTTGAAATTATTCTCCTTTCTTGCACCTTTAATGACTGAGTGCTAATCTTCTTCACCGGCTCTCAGAATATTGCGACCCAACAAAAAGTGACTGTTCCCTAACGAATGTATTTATAATACAAAATACTAGAACACATAAATAAAAGTTTGTCAATTTGGTATTGCTATAATCCTACTAACCCACAGAATAAAGTTAACACTATTTGTGCACCCAAACAGCGTAAAAAACAACAGCAGTATAATTGTTTAACAAAATTGTTGTTCATTAATAGTTGCATAGGTTACATGTACTCCAAAATGATGATGCGGTTTAACACAACTTATCCTGAAAAAACAAGCTCTCATTTGACTATATCGCCAAAAATATAAAAAAAGTTATGGGTCCTGGAGCGCGACAATAGAAAAGTGAAGAAAAAAAATGGTCTGGCATAAAACCTAAAACTGGCTGTGATCAGGGCTGTGGAGTCGGAGTCCATTTTGGTGGAGTCGGAGTTGGTATAAAATGGACCAACTCTAACTTCTAAAATATATATATAAATTGAGTAGAGCGTATCAATGCAGTATGTGATGAATATTTTTTCATAAGAATTTGGGAAAGTTATGAAATGTCCTATAAATGTCTGTTCTTTTCCTGATCAAATAATCTAGGCTTTTAGTTGAGCTAAATCTGTGCTGCACTTCAGCTACATGACATAAGTATTGAAGCTTCTCCTCTACAAATAAGGGTAAAAACAAAGATACAAAGAATGCCTGCACTCATCTCAGAACTGCTAGAGACTCTAGCAAATGAAATAGAGTTCAACCGTTCATCAAAACTGATTGTGCATGAGGCAATTCCTTTATACCCAGAAATTGTTAGAGATGTTGCCCATGTGGTCACTGCTTTACCAACAACTCAAGTTATTATTATTATTACTATTATTGTTTATTTATAGAGCACCATTGATTCCATGGTGCTGTACATGAGGGGGTTACATACAGAATACATATACAAGTTACAATAGACAGACTAGCACAGAGGGAAGAGGGCCCTGCCCTTGCGGGCTTACATCCTAAAGGATTTTGGGGAGGAGACAGTAGGTGGGGTGTAGGTTGGGCGGCAGCTCCGCACGGTGGTGGGTCGGCAGCTCCGCACGGTGGTGGGTCGGCAGCTCCGCACGGTGGTGGGGCGGCAGCTCCGCACGGTGGTGGGGCGGCAGCTCCTCACGATGGTGGGGCAGTGGCGTCATTGTAGATTATAGGCATTTCTGAACAGATGAGTTTTCAGGGTCCGTTTGAAGTTTGCAAGTGTAGTAGATAGTCTGATGTGTTGAGGCAGTGAGTTCCAGGAGACTGGGGATGCTCGGGAGAAGTCTTGGAGTCGGTTGCATGAGGAGCGAATGAGAGAGGAGGAGAGAAGGAGATCTTGGGAGGACCGGAGGTTACGTTTTGGAGTGTAGCGAGAGATTAGTTCAGAGATATATGGAGGAGACAGATTATGGATAGCTTTGTAGGTCAGGGTTAGTAGTTTGAATTGGATACGATAGAAGATTGGGAGCCAGTGGAGGGTCTTGCAGAGAGGAGAAGCGGGGTGGTATTGAGGAGAGAGGTGGATCATTCGGGCAGCAGAATTAAGGATGGACTGGAGAGGGGCGAGTGTGTTAGCAGGGAGACCACAGAGGAGGATGTTGCAGTAGTCGATGCGGGAGATTATGAGGGCATGCACTAGCATTTTTGTAGATTGGGGAAGTTAGTGTAGAGAAGATGTTCTCCAGCAAAATAATTACTTTAGATTTGAGGTCATCTATGAAGGAGGATCGGATGGAGGCAATACTGTTTCTCAGAACAAATTCATAGACTGCACAAATGTTATTCTGTATATTTTTGTTGCAAACTGTTTCTTTTTCCCACTTACTGCACAGTGTATTGCATATTTACAATTTATTTACGTTTTTTGTGTTCTAAACTTTTATTCCAATAAATATATTTCATGTTGTTTTATCTAAACAGCTTGATTATTGCATCATAACAATGCTTAAAAGCCGTCTGTTCCCATTTTACTACAGTAAATTTATCACAAACATAAGTCATGTATGAGGGAGTCGGAGTCATGGAGTCAGAGTGGGAATCAAGGAAATTGACGAGTCTGAGACGGAGGTTTTGCTTACCAACTCCATAATGAAGCTATTCTGTCAGATGCAAGGTTGTTGTCATTTTCCAATGACTAGGGATCACCAGTCGAGTACCCTGAAAAAAAACTTGTAAGATCCTTTTCTTTTGAGTTGACATACTTTCTGACAAGGAGAGGAGGATTATGTAATGTGGTGACCTGTAACCTGATTGTACAACTGATTGAACACTTTCAGATGGGCACTGTCACTATATGTACAAGCAAATATCAACTTTGTCACTCCATCTCTTACAGATATCACACCACTGAGGATAACTTTCAAAGTTGAGGTTATGGAAGAACTCAGAAATGGAGGACATGGAATGAAAAGACAAGCTATTAGAATACTGTCTAATAAGAGCATGTATGCACTGTGGTACACCTAATTTATATTAAGGCCAAATGATATTGATGAGTTATCAATATAAGAGTTTACATGTGCTTACACTGATGAGCAAAAAGGTAACAATGTTTTGAACTTTTGACTTTTTGGCTTCATATCTTACCATCCACTACAGCTTCGAATGTTAGACTACCATCATTTTATAGGCAATCATCTTGTCTATCTGATACATAAATTTGACTTGCAACTAGGCATGAGCAAACCCGAACTGGAAATACTGGGGCCCATACTGAACACCAGATGTCCGGGTCTTGGACTCAAAAATGGACTTAAAAATAAGTATGTGTCCATGTTAAGAGTTCGTGTAATGTTCATATGTTAATAAAGTTTGTTGAATGGCTCCAGTGCAGCCTTTCAACAAGCTTTATTGCATGCAGAAGTTGCCTGTATGCTGATGTAGGCAATAAAGATGAAAAGAAGCCAATTTTATATAACCAGCACAGGAAAAACTACCCTTTGTTGTCAGCTTTACTTTGTCTGGATATCAAACATAGAGGGGATCCCACACTGCTTTTTAAATTATTTAAAAAAGTAATTTTAAAAGCTGTCATGAAGTTTCCTTATTTTGATAACTGGCCACGTTAAGCAGACAGCTAGGGGCTGATATTATCAGAGTGGTGTAGGAGGGTGTCCAGTCTTCTGCAACCCCCTGAAGATGTCATGGTTAATACAGTATATGTGTAATTATATGCATACATTCAGGTGCAATGTTTGCCAGTCATCAGTAGGTGTCACCAGTCCCTGGTCCCTTAGTTGTAGGGGGAGAGCTTAGGGCTGAGGTGAAGGGGCAAGGCTGAGAGAGTGAATAGGCAAAAGGCCGGCCCACAGTCAGGGATAAGACAGTTAGAACTGCCTGGTTGTAGTTAGATAGGGACATGAGAGAGTAGAGTGCAGAAGCTGTACCTGTGGGTGGTATAGCGAGTGGAAGTCCAATGTTAATTTAGCCAGACTCTCAGGGTCACCCCAGGAAGTCCATAGCAAGTGGGACAGAAACTTTTCAGTAGCCGGGGTCAGAGTAGAGCACTCCCCGTTTCCAGAAGTAGTGCTTCTTTGCTCTAATGGGACTTCTGGGAAGCGACTGACTCAAATAAGACCAGTCTCCTCGTGAGGTAACATAGACCTGGGCAAATGGGTCGGCATAGAGACAGTGGTGAAGGAACTCTTTCAGGTGGTGAAATGAATCCCTGTCGGACGGTTCGCGGTTAGATCCATGTGGGACTCTATGAATTCATCATCTGCCACTGTGTTGTTACTGGGAGAGGAAGACAGTCCTAAAATAGCTCAAGTGATGTACAGAAGGGAACAGTCCTCAGAAAATTGTAGAAAGAATCCAAACTGTAACAAGCCTGTAATGTTGAATCTTTGTGCCCGCAGTGGTTGTGATGCAAGTATGCTGTGTGAGTTTTTAGGAAAGAAGTGTTGAAAGTTATAGTGGACTCCGTGACTGAATTAAGAAGTGAGAAGTGGGGTTGTGGTGTCTCTCGTTGCACTGTGGAGGTGACTGGGGTGCAGCCTAGGAGAGAAGCACTGCCTGAAAGCAGGAGCTCACCATTGCCCATGACTACCACTAGACACCCCAGAATTGGTATATGCCTTAGATGTGCCAATTATGGTGCTTTACCCGGCTCATTCCAATTACCCTAGTGTGGTGGCAATCAGAGTAATATATGGGGTTGATGATAGCTGTGATTTGTCAAAAATGACAGCTGCCATCAAGCCCTAGGTTAGTAAGGGAGAGGTGTCTATCGGACACCCCCATTACTAACACTATATGTCAAAAGGAATAAAAACACACAAACACCTAAAAATCCTTTATTTGAAATAAAAACACACACCCTCTTTCACCACTTTTATTAACCTCAAAACACCCCTGAAGGTCTGATGTAATCCACATGATGTCCCACAATGATCCTTGGCTTTGATACATACAGATGCTGCAGTGATTACCCAGATTTGCCGGCTGTGAAAGCGTTGACAGCAGCCAGGTCACCGGAGGCCACAACTGGATGTTCCCATGCTACCTTCTGACCTCAACTGAACTTGCTGCCGGATTGCCGGACTGCTCTGCTGCTGTTTACCACAATCCAGAAGTCCAGCAATCTGGAAGCGAGTTCACTAGTGGTCACACTTGGTACTGTGAACCTGCAGAGGTTTTTTGGGGGCTAATAAAGAGGTAAAAGAGGGTGTGTTACTGATTTGCTCTTAAAAAAGTTTTAAGTTTTATTATTTTATTAGTATTTTGTAAATCAATTCAACACTGCCTAAATCTTTTTGGGCATGCTCTCAAACAGATTCAAGCATGTATTGACTGAAATTTTATACTTGGGTTTGTATACAGCTTTTTCTTCAACTCTACCAACAAGTGTTCAATTGGATTTAGGTGTGTGGACTTTGAGGGTCAATGAAATGCCTCTACTTCGTGGTTATTGAACCATGAACCATATTGTCATCAATCTTGAGTAATACTTTGGGTCGTTGTCTTGCTGGAACACTATATCATCATTTTCATACCCATAGTACTTGAATCTACGAATTAACTTGTCTTGTAGGATACTCACATATAACTCTGCATTGAGAACACTCTCGATCTTGGTCAATTATCCAATACCTTTGGCTGTAAAACAACCTCATATTATCATTCCTCCTGCACCAAACTTGACAGTTCCTTCAATTTCTCGATCCTTTAGCCACTTTTTCTCTTGTTTCTTCCAGATGCACTTGCATCCATCAGAGCCTAATCTATTGACTTTCTTCTCATTGCTCTAAATCACCTGTTTCCAAACTTTCCATTCACTTTTGAAAATGTGATACGACACTTCTTATGACGATATAGAAGTTGCGGCTTCCTCACCTTTTTTTCGGGCTACCATTCAAGACTTCTGTAATGTGCATCGCACGGTGCTTGCATGGACATCTGTGATCTCCCTATTATGAAGCATACGAGCCACTTCCACTGGCGTATTTACCGTGCCAAAACTGATAGATTTTGTGATAAGCCAACTTGATGATTTCAATATGCTGCCTGGACATTCACTTTTTGGCTTTTGAATGGATGGATGGACTTCATTTCGTATTTTTCCAACTGTCATGGCACTCACATGATGCAGTTTGGCAATTTTCTTGGCTAAGAGAACACTGTCAATGAACTGAATGATGCTGTTTCTCTTTTCTTGGCAAATGCTCTTCATGGCTGCTCCTCAATTTGAACCAGGGACCTTTCGCCCTTTCGCTTAGGAATCAACCTAACAACACACTGATCTATTAAATAATGTGAGAAATTGTTGTAATTTGTAGTATGTGGGAAGAGAAAGATTTTTTCCACTATCAGAAGCAAAACAGTAGGAATGCAGTGATGTAACAAGAATCTGCATAACTGATCATATGCTAAATATTTGCAAGCCAAATTTCTGTATGAGATACGATGATTGTCTATAAAATGAACATAGTCTCACATTTGAAAATGTAGTGCAAGGGGAGATATGGAGCCTGAAATTCAAAAATTAAAAACATTGTTACCCTTTTGCTTGTCAGTGAAAATCCCCTGATTTTTTAAAAACTGACAATTAGTAAATATTTAAGAATCACACAGACCGATCACATTTCAGATGTGCACTGAATGATCAGTAATAGATCTTTTAGGGCTCATTGGCTGCCATTGATCTTGGTAGCACAGGTACTGTTTACACATGATGATGCATGCCAAGAATGATGAGTTTTTGTGCAAACCAAAAGATCATTTCACCTTTCAGGTGATCGGTAACCTATTTTGATATTTTCACTACATGATCTTCTTGAAACAAGAGTACCTAGAAATGCTCTTTCAAGAAAATTGTGCAATGTAAATAGACCTTTAAAGGAAACCTGTCATACAAAAAAAAAAGCTATTAACCTGCAGAAATTGGGTTACTCTGCAGGTAAAGCCATGCGGCCATCACAGACCCTGGCTGCCAAGAGGAAATTAACTGTGAGAGGAGAAAAAAATGGAAGGGGACTAGAAATTAGATTAGGGCAATGAATGTAGTCCAAATGCACTTTAAAACTTTACAGCAGGGAATGGAGAACAATTGAAGAGGTACCAGTTTCTCCTAGTTACATAGAGGTTTGCATTAACTTCGCCAACTGTCATTGTGGAATAGGATTCTACAGGTTCTGACACTCTGGTGGTTTCTTTGGTGTCTGACATCAACACAGGCAGATTCGGGTGTCGACCTGCTGTGTGCTGATTCATAGGCAGGCTAGCAAGAGTTAATCTCTGCTAGTTGGCTTGCTCCTTTAATCACATGTTGTGAGAATACCGATCACATTTGCTCTCCTTCTATTTATACTATTGGAATCCTTCTACCCATGCCAGTTGTAGATTATTCTGTGTTGGCCTGTGAAGTGTGGTGTACCAGACTCACTCTGGTGAAAATTGTGTTTAGTGGTGCTTTTTGCTTGGTGCAGTTGTGGTGTGTACCCTTGTTGTTTTGTACTTCCTTCCTGATCTTGTTTTCCTCCTGACTCTCTTATTGTCTTATCCTGTATGTGTGTGTCTGCTGTGTGACAAAAATTTTTTTTTTGTCTTGTGTTTCTTTTTCTGTGGTTTCAACACTCTCCTGTCCGTCGCTCCTTGGGGGAGGGGAAATTAAATTATGACTGGTCAGGAGCAGAGCCAGGAAGGAGACTTAGGCTTCTCCACCATTAGGAGTATCACTGAGAATAGGGATAGCATAGGGTCTCCTAGCTTGAGAGACAGCATAGAAGCCTCGGTTCCCTGCTATCCCAAAGTCCCCGTGACACTCCTTCAGAAAAATGTAAGAAATTGAAAACCTTTATAGAAAGTGAAAAGAGACAACAATTAAAAAAAAAAAAAGAGGTGTGTCAACATGGTGAAATGGTGAGTAAATGTTGTAAAAAAAAGTCAGTGAATAATTCATAAAATATAGTGAATAAGGAGAAATTACTGAATCACTTAATACAGGAATCTTGTAAAAAGTAGTTCCTCTTTAAGACTCTGTGGTACACTGTATTAAGAAAATCAATTTATATTCCAATTGCAGCAACAGTTTAGGACAATCTCCACTCCTTATACCTATTTCAACCTGTCAAGACACACTACTTGAATACCTTTGGGCTTACCCTTATAATACTAAAGAAAATGTGCAACCACAGAGCTCAATGGTTTGCCCTTGTACTCATCCAATGCAGCGAAGTTGATAGTAGATAGATATTTCTGAATCCGTTTTCTCAGCTTTGTGATGTCTGACCTACATAGATATTACTGCAGGAACAGGCAAGAGCATAAATAACATGAATAGTATTGCAATTGATATAACATTTCAATCTAAGTTATTTAGAATCTATTGATTTCATAAAGAATCAATTGGTAGGGCAAACATACGGACGAACGTTGTATTCCCAGTATGGAAAAGATCCTTTTAAAAGGTTACCCCAATTTAGTCTTGTCAAGAGCAATTTAAATCACAATCTACTTAATTAGATGCCCTTTAGCAGTCAATAATTTAATAATAATTTTATTAATTTATATAGCGCTATTAATTCCACAGCGCTTTACATACATTGGCAACACTGTCCCCATTGGGGCTCACAATCTAGAGTCCCTATCTGTATGTCTTTGGAGTGTGGGAGGAAACCGGAGAACCTAGAGGAAACCCACTGAAACACGGGGAGAACATACAAACTCCTTGCAGATGGTGTCCTTGGTGGGATTTGAACCCAGGACCCCAGGATAGTACAAAATTTCACACCCTTTATTAGAATCTAATATTCTCCAATGATTATTTAAAATATTTCTCACCTCATGCCATTGATTGTTGTATTTGTAATGAAAGGTATAATATATCTTGGGATGTATTAAGACAAACATTGAATCTAGCTCAAGAGAGGTAATTATTCCCCTAAACTCTACCCTGGTCAGAAACCTCCTGGAATACTGTGTACAGATCTGGGTTCCCCAATTCAAGAAACACATCGATATATTAGAGCAAGTCCAGAGCAGAGCAACCAAGATGGTAGAAGGTCTGCAAACCATGTCATATGAAGAATGGCTAAAAGAACTAGGAATGTTTAGTTTGCAAAAGAGAAGGCTGAACGGAGACTTAATAGCGGTCTACAAATATCTGAAAGGTCGTCACAGTGCAGAGGGAATCACCCTATTCTCATTAGCACAAGGAAGTCCAAGTCCAAGATGGGATGAAATTAAAAAGGAAGGAGATTCAGATTAGACATTAGGAAAAACCTTCTGACAGTGAGAGAGTGGAACAGACGATCGTGGGAGGAGGTGAACTCTCTGTCAATGGACATCTTAAAGTGGAAACTAGATAAACATATAGATGGGATGATTTAGGAAAACCTGCACTCACAGGGGGTTGGACCCGATGGCACTTGAGGTTCTTTCCAATTATACCATTCTATGATTCTATGAAGTCGGTCATTTTCATGGGTGTTAATTAGTAGAAGTGTAGTCTGTGTGTGCTGTCTTGCTCGTAAGCTTTAGAAAGAGTTTTTCTAGGGTAACCCCGATTTTTGAAACGTTGTGTCAAATGCAAGCCTGATCTGTGAAAACATTTAATTGAGTACAATTATATCTACTCCTTAAGAATTGTCCGGTTTTAATTCCCATTTTCAGATATAGTAGATGAATGCAGGAAAACTGAAATAAGCCATTGCTAGCAGTGTCTTTGCAATCTAAAGTGGTAATCAGGTGATTGTCCTGAACAGAAAGCTTCAAATCCACAAAGTCCACTGTTGTAAAGGAAAAAAAGTTTCAAGAAGATATGAAATGTATTGTAATTAAAGCAACACTCTAGTGTTTCTTTTTATTTGGAGTGGTGCTTTAAATCTAAAGCGGGCTTTACACGCTACGATATCGTTAATGAATTATAGTTGGGGTCACGTTGTTTGTGACGCACATCCGGCGTCATTAACGATATCGTAGCATGTAACAGTTATGTGCGACCTAAAACGATCGCAAAAGCGGCAAAAAACGTTTTTTCATTTCATTGACTTATGCTACGTTTTCTGATTACATCCTTGTCTGTCGATTCTGTCCCTGTTCTGCTATTCCTGGTTTGACCCTGCCTGACGACTACTCTCATCGGACTGCAGCCTTCCACAGGTAGTGATCTCCAGGGCCCTGTGTAATTCCAAATCCCTGTATAGGGGTTAAAGAGTTTCAGGGTTCTGGGGGTCCTGCTTGGTGAGTGGCTTCCCTCTAGTCTGTCCATTACATCCCACCTGAGTCTGTTGATCCAGGCAGGCGTTACACCTGCCTCCACCGGCTATGCTGAAAGGAAGGAGGTGGGTGGGATGTTTACGTCCCGCTCATCTCCACCCCTCCACTTCTATTGGACGGCTGCCGTGTGACGTCGCTGTGACGCCGCACGACCCGCCCTCTTAGAAAGGAGGCGGATTGCCGGCCAGAGCGACGTCGCAGGACAGATAAGTCCGTGTGATGGGGGTAAGCAAGGTTGTGTGCGACGGGCAGCGATTTGCCCGTGTCGCACAACCGACGGGGGCGGGTACGATCACTTGAGATCTCGCTAGCGAGATCGCAGCGTGTAAAGCCCGCTTAAATCTTCTGTCTTAGGGCACCATCACACTAAACGACGTACCAGCGATTCCGACCATGATACAACCTGGTCAGGATCGCTGGTACGTCGCAACAGGGTCGCTAGTGAGCTGTCAAACAGTCAGATCTTCCCAACGACGCAGCAACAATATGGCGGTCGCTGGGACCCTGTCACATAGCACGATTCAAATCTTGATTAGAAACATAGGCGTGCATCTACATTGCCTTTTCCGAGCCCCCTCTGCTCCGATTGGTTGTCGTATCTGCGTTGTGACTGGGCGGCCTTGCCTTTAGAGAAGGCAACATAATAGCGCTTCCATCACTCTCCATCCTTGTCCATCCTACAGTCCCGATGCAGAATGGACTGTATTATGATCTGCTGCTACACGCAGTCCGGGACAAGTGAATTCAGCCCTCTGAAATGTACTGCGATCTACAAGCCAGAACAGAGGATGGAAGCGGCCAATCCGAACGCAGTAGCGATCACCAATCAGAACAGAGAGGGCGCGGAAAACAACGAAGATGCACACTTACGTGAGTCGCGAACGCGGTCGTTGGGTAAGATGTCAAACACACCCTGCGGGAGCCCGACGACCAAAAAATGAACCAGAACAGTGTGTAGCAATCAGCGATTTCACAGCAGGGGCCCAGTCGCTGCTTAGTGTCACACACAGCGAGATTGTCGCGGGCGGGGAGGAGGGTGTCAGCACACTACGCTCACCCCTTCTGCTCGGGTCCGGCGGCTGCTGCTCAGTGGTGGCTCGAGCTGTGGGCCGGATCCCGGGGGTTCTCGAGCGGCACTCCTCGCCCGTGAGTGAAAGGGGGGTGTTGGGTGTGGGGATAGTTTATTGTCCGTGACGCCACCCACGGTTGTGGTGATTTCACCACCGCTGCTCAATATGGGGATCCCGGGGATGGTGATGCGGAGCAGCCAGGTGTTGCGTTGCCCCTCCGTGGGTAGGGGTTGGTGATCCCGGGGCCCGGTGATGAGATGGGAGATGCAGGGCCTGGTGGGCGCAGGGACGCGGGGGCAGCGCTGTGCCTTGCGGCACTGTGGTACTCACTCAGCCTGAGACGTTGACACAGTTTTACGGTAAACCACACGGCTGGAAAGACGGTTCCCACGGACGGCTGCACTTGCTCTCCCAGTAGGTGACGGTGATGTCCCTTTTCCTTGCACCTTTGTTTCTGCATTGGTAGCGATGGGTTCCCACCCACCCGCTCCCCGGTTTCAAGCTGGACCGGAGGAGCTCTACTCTTTGCCCGCAGGCGCTGGCCCTGAGAAACTGGTGCCCTGGCGGTGGCGGTGTTTGGGGTGGTTGGGCTGTTGCCTTCTATCGGGACTTGGTTGTTGGGGGATCTGCGTCCCCTTCACTGACGGATTTGGCAAATTCTGGCGACTCCAAGCCTTGCCGGGGTCCGAGAGGCCCCTGCCCTGGTGCTGACTGTCCTTTGGTACGCTGCTCCAGACCGCCGGGCCACTACCCGTCCGCGGTCCTTCCAGGAACTTCCAAACGGTCCCCCTCCAGACAGTCACCGCCGTTGCTGACCTTGCTGACCCTGTCCTGCACTCAGCTGGACTACTTCAGGCTTTCTTACTGCCACCGCTCTTACTTTCCTCCTTTTCCACTTTACTTCCTTCACTTCACTCTAGCCCTGCCTGGGCTCAACTTGCTTCCTCTTACTTGACTCAAGCTCTTCCCTGAGCTGACTGCCTGGTTCTTCCTGCCTCCAGAGCTGTGAACCCCTCGGTGGGCGGAGCCAACCACCTGGCCCACCCCCTGGTGTGAACATCAGCCTTTGGAGGAAAGCAACAAGGATTTTAGTTTAGCTTTGGTGTTCCTAACTGGGGTGTAGGGTGTGGTGGTGTTGTGACCTGTGACCCCTGGCTTGCACAGGGCGTCACAAGATCACTGATGAGGTCACTGGTAGAGATGAGCGAATCGGTCCCGGTTCGGCTCGAGGTCGGTTCGCCGAACGGAGGTCCCGTTCGAGTTCGGCTCGTCGAACGTTCGACGAACCGAACTCGAACTGCATAGGAAACAATGGCAGGCAATCACAAACACAGAAAAACACCTAGAAAACACCCTCAAAGGTGTCCAAAAGGTGACAAACAACTCACAACACAACACAAACACATGGGAAAGTGACAAGGACATATACTCATGCGAAAACAAAAGAGCAGGACAAGGAAAAAGAGGAGGAGACACAGATATAGGCATGGCACGCCCTTCTAAAATCATGTAAAACACCGCAAGATGACTCCAAGCGGAGTTCTCCCTTTTTTCCAAAAATTGGGCCACACACACACCCACCCCTTCAGTGGCAGCACTTGTACCCCAGTTGTACACTTCACAGCTAAATTTGCATCAAGCACAATCAAAAATACGCCATACTTAACCGTTCCCAGGATGACCCCGGGTTAGGTAGCAAAGTCTTTGCTGAACCATGACTTGTTCATCTTGGCTTCTTTTAAAAACAATGTAAGCAAGGGTTACTCCAAGCGGAGTCTCCCTTTTTTTCCAAAAATTGTGCCCCACACACACCCACCCATTCAGTGGCAGCACTTGTGCCCTAGTTGTACACTTCACAGCTAGATTTGCATCAAGCACATTCAAAAATACGCCATTCTTATCCGTCCCCAAGATGACACTGGGGTAGGTAGCAAAGTCTTTCCTGACCCCAGCTCTGTTCATCTTGGCTTCTTTTAAAAACACAGCAAGCAAGGGTTACTCCAAGCGGAGTCTCACTTTTTTTCCAAAAATTGTGCCCCACACACACCCACCCATTCAGTGGCAGCACTTGTGCCCTAGTTGCACACTTCACAGCTAGATTTGCATCAAGCACATTCAAAAATACGCCATAATTAACCGTCCCCAGCATGACACCGGGGTAGGTAGATAAAGTCTTTGCTGAACCATGACTTGTTCATCTTGGCTTCTTTTAAAAACAATGTAAGCAAGGGTTACTCCAAGCGGAGTCTCCCTTTTTTTGCAAAAATTGTGCCCCACACACACCCACCCATTCAGTGGCAGCACTTGTGCCCTAGTTGTACACTTCACAGCTAGATTTTCATCAAGCACATTCAAAAATACGTCATAATTAACCGTCCCCAGCATGACACCGGGGTAGGTAGATAAAGTCTTTGCTGAACCATGACTTGTTCATCTTGGCTTCTTTTAAAAACAATGTAAGCAAGGGTTACTCCAAGCGGAGTCTCCCTTTTTTTCCAAAAATTGTGCCCCACACACACCCACCCATTCAGTGGCAGCACTTGTGCCCTAGTTGTACACTTCACAGCTAGATTTGCATCAAGCACATTCAAAAATACGCCATAATTAACCGTCCCCAGCATGACACCGGGGTAGGTAGATAAAGTCTTTGCTGAACCATGACTTGTTCATCTTGGCTTCTTTTAAAAACAATGTAAGCAAGGGTTACTCCAAGCGGAGTCTCCCTTTTTTTCCAAAAATTGTGCCCCACACACACCCACCCATTCAGTGGCAGCACTTGTGCCCTAGTTGTACACTGCACAGCTAGATTTGCATCAAGCACATTCAAAAATACGCCATAATTAACCGTCCCCAGGATGACACCAGGGTAGGTAGCAAAGTCTTTCCTGATCCCAGCTCTGTTCATCTTGGCTTCTTTTAAAAACAATGTAAGCAAGGGTTACTCCAAGTGGAGTCTCCCTTTTTTTCCAAAAATTGGGCCCCACACACACCCACCCATTCAGTGGCAGCACTTGTGCCCTAGTTGTACACTTCACAGCTAGATTTGCATCAAGCACATTCCAAATCCACAAGCATTTACTCTCCCCAGGATGACACAGGGGTTGTAAATTCCTTCTGGATCCATGACTTGTTCATTTTGATGAACGTCAGTCTGTCCACATTGTCACTGGACAGACGCGTGCGCTTATCTGTCAGCACACACCCAGCAGCACTGAAGACACGTTCAGAGACAACGCTGGCAGCTGGACACGACAAAATCTCCAAGGCGTAAGTTGAGAGCTCTGGCCATTTTTCTAGGTTTGAAGCCCAAAAGGAGCAAGGCTCCAGTTGCACAGTCATGGCATCGATGTTCATTTGGAGATACTCCTGTATCATCCTCTCCAGCCGTTGACTATGTGTCAGACTTGTTGTCTCTGGTGGCCTTGCAAAGGAGGGTCTAAAAAAATTATGAAAAGATTCCATAAAATTGCTGTTACCAGCACCAGATACGGTCCTACTGGTACGGGTAGACTGTTGAAGATGACGAGACCATCCCATGTTTGTCAAGTTACAACTGGGAGATTCACTCCCTGCACCTGCACGGTTGTTTGGTGGAAAAGCGGATCTAAGATCGAGTAACAGCTTCTGCTGATACTCCTGCATACGTGCGTCCCTTTCTATGGCTGGAATTATGTCACAAAATTTGGACTTGTACCGGGGATCTAATAGTGTGGCAAGCCAGTAGTCATCATCACTTCTAATTTTGACAATACGAGGGTCATGTTGGAGGTAGTGCAACAAGAAGGCACTCATGTGTCTTGCGCAGCCATGCGGACCAAGTCCACGCTGTGTTTGTGGCATAGAGGTGCTAACCGTTCTTTCTTCCTCTGACATCTCCCCCCAACCTCTTTCAACTGAAATTTGACCAAGGTCTCCCTCATCTGCTGAGTCTTCCATGTCCATGGACAGTTCGTCCTCCATTTCTTCATGTCCTCCTGCACCTTCCTCAACATCTCGCCTGCTACCATGCGCCCTTGTTGATCCCTGTCCCCCATGCTCCCATGCCTGGCGCCTTGGTGATGATGAACGTCTGGACCTTGGTGATGTTGTTGTGTCTTGCGCATATGAATCCTCCTGTAGTTCATCCCCTTCCTGTTGTCCCACCCCCTGACTCCGAATAGTGTTTAGCGTGTGTTCCAGCATGTAAATGACTGGAATCGTCATGCTGATAATGGCATTGTCAGCGCTAAACATATTCGTCGCCATGTCGAAACTGTGCAGAAGGGTGCATAGGTCCTTGATCTGAGACCACTCCATCAGGGTGATCTGCCCCACCTCTGCATCTCGTTGGCCCAGGCTATACGTCATGACGTATTGCACCAGGGCACGGCGGTGCTGCCACAGTCGCTGTAACATGTGGAGAGTTGAATTCCAGCGTGTCGCCACATCGCATTTCAGGCGATGAACCGGCAGGCCGAAAGACTTCTGGAGCGATGCAAGTCGCTCAGCTGTGGCGCTTGAACGGCGGAAGTGAGCAGACAGTTTTCGTGCCCTGTTCAGAAGGCCATCTAGGCCGGGATACTGTGTTAAAAATTGCTGCACGACAAGGTTCAACACGTGAGCCATACAAGGTACGTGTGTCACCTTGCCCAGGCGAAGGGCCGCACCCAGGTTTGCAGCATTGTCGCACACGGCCTTACCAGGCTGCAGGTTGAGTGGAGACAACCATTTATTAAACTCGGACCGCAGAGCTGACCCCAACTCCTCAGCTGTGTGACTCTTATTCCCAAGACATGTCAAGCTAAAGACCGCCTGATGCCGTTGCGCTCTGCTGCCAGCATAGTAATGAGGGGTGCGTGATTCCTTCTGCGCAGTGAGAACGCTGGTGGCCTGACCAGGCAGGCTTGGGGCGGAGGTGGAGGACCCAGATGAGGTGGAGGATGCAGAAGCAGTGGCGGAACTTGGACAGACAGAGGATTGACACACAAGTCGTGGGGACGGCAAGACTTGTGCAGCAGACCCTTCACCATCTATCACCATAGTTACCCAGTGCCCAGTCAGCGACATGTAACGTCCCTGTCCATGCTTACTGGTCCAAGTATCGGTGGTGAAATGCACCCGTTCACACACAGAGTTTCTCAAGGAAGCGGTGATGTTGTGTGCGACATGCTGGTGTAGCGCGGGCACACCTTTCTTAGAGAAGTAGTGGCGACTAGGCATCTGGTACTGGGGCACAGCGACAGACATAAGGTCTCTAAAATCCTGTGTGTCCACTAGGCGGAAAGGCAGCATTTTTGTAGCCAACAGCTTACAGAGGGATAGAGTCAACCTCTTAGCTTTGTCATGGGTCGCAGGAAATGGCCTTTTATTTGTCCACATCTGAGGGACAGAGATCTGGCTGCTGTGTGTAGACGGTGTTGAGTAGGGTGTCCCTGGAAAAATGCAGGTTTGTGAGGAAAGTGCAGGCGGAGACATGATGTTGCCTTCATCCAAAGTTGGTGCTATCGATGTCTGAGACAGCTGTACACACTCACTTGTTTCCCCTTCCAAAACAACTGACGACCTACCAAGCAAACTGCCTGTTGCGGTTACAGTGGTGGAAGTTGTGGGTGGAAAAACAGGTGTGACAGCTGTCCCCACAGTCCTAGAAGATGACGAGCGCGCGGATGCACTGGAAGGGGCAGGCGGTGGATGGTTCGCTCCGCTAGGCCGCATTGCAGCACGGTGAGCTTCCCACCGGGCCATATGATATTTATTCATGTGACGATTCATGGAAGAAGTTGTCAAACTGCTGAGGTTTTGACCTCTACTAAGAGAACCATGACAAATTTTACAGATCACATAATTTGGGCGATCTTTTTCTATGTCAAAAAAGGACCAGGCTAGGCAAGGCTTAGAGGCCATGTGACCTGATGATCCACCCCGAATAATGCTCAGAGGCAGAGTGGTGGCTGAGGATGCAGTTGTAGACGTGCTACCAGTACTCCGACTCTGTCCAGGAAGGCGCAAGGTAACTTCGTCATCAGTTGCATCCTCCTCCACCACCTCTGTTGACCTCCTCGAGTGCCTGACTGTGGGTTGACAGTAGGTGGGATCTAGAACTTCATCATCAATTGTTGTGTTTGCACTCCCCTCCCCCTCTGACCGAGCCTCTTCTTGCCCTGACCGAATATTTAAGTTGTCATCCCAATCGGGTATCTGAGTCTCATCTTCATCAGTATGTTCTTCATTGTCTATAACCACAGGTGTTACAGTTTGTGACAAAGGGTCAACATTATGCTCTGAAACTTGGTCCTCACGGCCTGAATCAGAGTCACAAAGGTTCTGGGCAACACTGCAGACCATTTCCTGTTCTGTACTCACTGTAGCTTGGGAGCAGACCTCTGATTCCCAGGCTATAGTGTGACTGAACAGCTCTGCAGACTCAGCCATCTCAGTTCCACCATACTGTGCAGGGCTGATGGAGACTTCAGAGCTGGGAGAAATCAAGTTTGATTGGGATGACAACTCAGAGGACTGGTGTTTTGTGGATGCGGTACTTGAAGTGGCTGAGAGGGCACTTGTTGGACCACTTGAGATCCATTCAAGCATTTTCCTTTTTTGCCCATCATCTACCTTTGTTCCTGTTGTTCGTGTCCGTAAAAAAGGGAGCACATCGGATTGTCCACGGTAAGTAGTAGACATCTTACTTTTGCTGGTAGATGGTCTATCTTCAGCAGATGATAATGGAGCTTTGCCACCTTCCCTACGGACAAAACCTTTTTTGCCTTTTCCACCATGCCTCTTCCCCTTTCCACCAGCATCTGTCATTTTGCCACTCATGTTGATTGCGACAAGATTGTGGACTGAAAATGTGGTAGTAAAAATTGAGAGGTGGTGTAGATTGCAGTGGTGGTCTAGCTTTATTAACAGCAGAATAATAAAGAATAAATATCCCTGACAATGCAACTATGGCCCTTAAACTGGCAGCAAAAATTGCTAGTATAATGGCTTAGTTATAATGAGTTGGAGTGTGCAATGCAGGCAGAGGTGCTCTGCAAATGTCTTTGCACTAGTGTGACTATAGCAAAGTCCAATAGCCACGTTTAGGATGCCACTAGGTACACTGAGTGTTTGCTAGTATAATGGCTTAGTTATAATGAGTTGGAGTGTGCAATGCAGGCAGAGGTGCTCTGCAAATGTCTTTGCACTAGTGTGACTATAGCAAAGTCCAATAGCCACGTTTAGGATGCCACTAGGTACACTGAGTGTTTGCTAGTATAATGGCTTAGTTATAATGAGTTGGAGTGTGCAATGCAGGCAGAGGTGCTCTGCAAATGTCTTTGCACTAGTGTGACTATAGCAAAGTCCAATAGCCACGTTTAGGATGCCACTAGGTACACTGAGTGTTTGCTAGTATAATGGCTTAGTTATAATGAGTTGGAGTGTGCAATGCAGGCAGACGCGCTCTGCAAATGTCTTTGCACTAGTGTGACTATAGCAAAGTCCAATAGCCACGTTTAGGATGCCACTAGGTACACTGAGTGTTTGCTAGTATAATGGCTTAGTTATAATGAGTTGGAGTGTGCAATGCAGGCAGAGGTGCTCTGCAAATGTCTTTGCACTAGTGTGACTATAGCAAAGTCCAATAGCCACGTTTAGGATGCCACTAGGTACACTGAGTGTTTGCTAGTATAATGGCTTAGTTATAATGAGTTGGAGTGTGCAATGCAGGCAGAGGTGCTCTGCAAATGTCTTTGCACTAGTGTGACTAGACAACAGTCCAATAGCCACGTTTAGGATGCCACTAGGTACACTGAGTGTTTGCTAGTATAATGGCTTAGTTATAATGAGTTGGAGTGTGCAATGCAGGCAGACGTGCTCTGCAAATGTCTTTGCACTAGTGTGACTAGACAACAGTCCAATAGCCACGTTTAGGATGCCACTAGGTACACTGAGTGTTTGCTAGTATAATGGCTTAGTTATAATGAGTTGGAGTGTGCAATGCAGGCAGACGTGCTCTGCAAATGTCTTTGCACTAGTGTGACTAGACAACAGTCCAATAGCCACGTTTAGGATGCCACTAGGTACACTGAGTGTTTGCTAGTATAATGGCTTAGTTATAATGAGTTGGAGTGTGCAATGCAGGCAGACGTGCTCTGCAAATGTCTTTGCACTAGTGTGACTAGACAACAGTCCAATAGCCACGTTTAGGATGCCACTAGGTACACTGAGTTTTTGCTAGTATAATGGCTTAGTTATAATGAGTTGGAGTGTGCAATGCAGGCAGAGGTGCTCTGCAAATGTCTTTGCACTAGTGTGACTAGACAACAGTCCAATAGCCACGTTGAGGATGCCACTAGGTACACTGAGTGTTTGCTAGTATAATGGCTTAGTTATAATGAGTTGGAGTGTGCAATGCAGGCAGACGTGCTCTGCAAATGTCTTTGCACTAGTGTGACTAGACAACAGTCCAATAGCCACGTTTAGGATGCCACTAGGTACACTGAGTGTTTGCTAGTATAATGGCTTAGTTATAATGAGTTGGAGTGTGCAATGCAGGCAGACGTGCTCTGCAAATGTCTTTGCACTAGTGTGACTAGACAACAGTCCAATAGCCACGTTTAGGATGCCACTAGGTACACTGAGTGTTTGCTAGTATAATGGCTTAGTTATAATGAGTTGGAGTGTGCAATGCAGGCAGACGTGCTCTGCAAATGTCTTTGCACTAGTGTGACTAGACAACAGTCCAATAGCCACGTTTAGAATGCCACTAGGTACACTGAGTGTTTGCTAGTATAATGGCTTAGTTATAATGAGTTGGAGTGTGCAATGCAGGCAGAGGTGCTCTGCAAATGTCTTTGCACTAGTGTGACTATAGCAAAGTCCAATAGCCACGTTTAGGATGCCACTAGGTACACTGAGTGTTTGCTAGTATAATGGCTTAGTTATAATGAGTTGGAGTGTGCAATGCAGGCAGAGGTGCTCTGCAAATGTCTTTGCACTAGTGTGACTATAGCAAAGTCCAATAGCCACGTTTAGGATGCCACTAGGTACACTGAGTGTTTGCTAGTATAATGGCTTAGTTATAATGAGTTGGAGTGTGCAATGCAGGCAGAGGTGCTCTGCAAACGTCTTTGCACTAGTGTGACTATAGCAAAGTCCAATAGCCACGTTTAGGATGCCACTAGGTACACTGAGTGTTTGCTAGTATAATGGCTTAGTTATAATGAGTTTGAGTGTGCAATGCAGGCAGACGTGCTCTGCAAATGTCTTTGCACTAGTGGGACTATAGCAAAGTCCAATAGCCACGTTTAGGATGCCACTAGGTACACTGAGTGTTTGCTAGTATAATGGCTTAGTTATAATGAGTTGGAGTGTGCAATGCAGGCAGACGTGCTAGGCAAATGTCTTTGCACTAGTGGGACTATAGCAAAGTCCAATAGCCACGTTTAGGATGCCACTAGGTACACTGAGTGTTTGCTAGTATAATGGCTTAGTTATAATGAGTTGGAGTGTGCAGAGGACAGGAGGGTACAGTGCCAGGATTGTGGGTATGGGTAGAGGAATGGAAGCCTGCCTTTCTATTCCCTCCTAATAGGGAAATGCAGGGAGGAAATCCCTGACCTTGGCTACACAGACGCTGTCGCTGTTTTCAGGACCTGTCACCTATGGCTCTGACCCTAACGGTTTGAGCCCTTAAAAGGACTGATAGAAAGTGCTATCCCTAAGCTGTCTAGTGCTGTGTATGGAGCGCATACAGCTGTATCAGCGATAGGACAAAGGACGGAGCTGCGACAGTGATGTCTGACACCAAAGACGCAGAAGAGATAATGGCGTCCTGGAGGAAAATGTCCGGTTTTATAAGGCAGGGACATGTGATATGGACATCCTATCACACATGCCGTTGCTTCTCTGGCTAAAAGTCCACTTAGCTGTGTGTGTGTCTGAGATTGGCTGACATGCTGGCCCGCCCCACTACACGCGCGCGCTTAGGGAAGGAAGACAAGGAAAAAAAAAAAAAAAAAATGGCGATCGCCATTATAGAAACAGCAGTGATCTGAAGGCGCTGTTCCCGCACACTATACACTGAAATGTCATAATAGTGTGATTCACAGAGTGACTTACACTATTACAGCGGAAACCAAGCTAGGAATTAGCTGTTTTTTTGCTGCTAGAACCGTTCTCGAACGTTTCTAGAACTATCGAGCTTTTGCAAAAAGCTCGAGTTCTAGTTCGATCTAGAACAGGCCCCAAAATCACTCGAGCCTAGAACTGGAGAACCTCGAACCACGAACCGCGCTCAACTCTAGTCACTGGTACGTCCCAAAACCTGTGAGTCAGCAGCGATTTGAGAAGTACCCCTTATACTCACCCTCCGGCAAGATGACATTTTTTCGGCGTCGCTCTAGTCCTGCGGCGCTATGTTGTGATTGTAACTTCTCTCTGGCTATAGTCAGAACTTAGAAGTCAGAAGTTACGTTATAAGCACTAAAGACAAGTCTATGAGAGCAAGAATTAGGCTCTCATAGAGCTGTATTGAGTTAGGATCTCCAGCACACTGCATGAAACACTAGAACTGCTGGCAAGTCACAAATTGCCAAAGAGATTGCTCAAACTGGAGGTGACAGAAGGTGAAGCCACCAGCTGGTGCACATGATTGAAAGCACCACTCCAGTGGTAAAATTAAAAAAACACTGGAGTGGTGCTTTAAGAAAAGAGATAAATTCCAAATACTCGTCCTGAGTACCCCACCAGAGATAGAATACATCATCTATAAACTGAGAACATTTGATGACCTTATCTTAGAAAGGTTGTGATGGCTACATGCTTGTCGCCTTCAACCAACCCAAAAAGAGGTTAGCAAATGAAAGCACAGAGTGCGCACCTATTGCAACCCTTGACACCTGGCAAAAAATTGTTCTGTCAAATACAGAGTAATTATGATGTAAATAAAATCTCAAAAAAACAATAATGAAGAATTCTTTCAGAATACTCCTGTAGATCCAGCGATCGGGGGTGACCAAAACTGTGTTTGTGGGAAGAACCAAATTCTCCAGAAGCTGCAAAGAAGGGAATTTTGTTTACTTACCGTAAATTCCTTTTCTTCTAGCTCCAATTGGGAGACCCAGACAATTGGGTGTATAGCTATTGCCTCTGGAGGCCACACAAAGTATTACACTTAAAAGTGTAAGGCCCCTCCCCTTCTGGCTATACACCCCCAGTGGGATCACTGGCTCACCAGTTTTAGTGCCAAAGCAAGAAGGAGGAAAGCCAATAACTGGTTTAAAGACCAATTCAATCCGAGGAAACATCGGAGAACTGAACCATACCACATGAACAACATGTGTACCCGAAAAAACAGAAAAACCCCGAGAAAACAGGGCGGGTGCTGGGTCTCCCAATTGGAGCTAGAAGAAAAGGAATTTACGGTAAGTAAACAAAATTCCCTTCTTCTTTGTCGCTCCATTGGGAGACCCAGACAATTGGGATGTCCAAAAGCAATCCCTGGGTGGGTAAAAGAATACCTCATGATAGGGCCGTCAAACGGCCCTCTCCTACAGGTGGCCAACCGCCGCCTGAATGACTTATCTACCTAGGCTGGCGTCTGCCGAAGCGTAGGTATGCATCTGATAATGCTTGGTAAAAGTAAGTAGACTCGACCAGGTGGGTGCCTGACACACCTGCTGAGCCGTAGCCTGGTGCCGTAATGCCCAGGATGCACCCACGGCTCTGGTAGAATGGGCCTTCGGCCTTGAGAGAACCAGAAGCCCAGTAGAACTGTAGGTTTCAAGAATTGGTTCCTCGAGCCCCCGAGCAAGGGTGGATCTGGAAGCTTGCGACTGTTTACGCCGACCAGCGACAAGGACAAAGAGTGCATCCGGGTGGCGCAGGAGCGCCATGCGGGAAGTAGAACCTGAGTGCTCTCACCAGAACCAACAGATGCAAATCTTTCTGAAATTGATGGACTGGACGAGGACACAAAGAAGGTGAGGTGATATCCTGATTGATATGAAAATGGGATACCACCTTAGGGAGAAATTCCGGAACCGGACGCAGAACTACCCTGTCCTGGTGAAGGACCAGGAAGGGAGTTTGTATGAGAGCGTTGCTAGCTCGGAAACTCTCCTAAGAGACGAGACCGTTACTAGAAGGCCACTTCCCGTGAAAAACGGGAAGGGAGACATCCTTCAAAGGCTCGAAAGGCGGCATCTGGAGAGCAATTAGAACCTTGTTCAGATCTCAGGGCTCTAACGGCCGCTTGTACGGAGTGGTGAGAAGACAAACTCCCCGTAGGAACGTGCGTACCTGAGGAAGTCGTCGTTTCTGAAAAAATACAGATAGCGCTGAGACTTGTCCCTAAAGGGAACTGAGCGACAACCCATTTTCCTACCTAGATTGCAGGAAGGAAGGAAACATAGACGATGCAACCGGCCAGGGAGAAACACCCTGCGCCGAGCACCGAGATAAGAACATCTTCCACGTCCTGTGGTCAATCTTGGCGGACGTTGGTATGCTAGCCTGTCTCATGGTGGCAACCACGTCCTGAGGTAATCCTGACGACACTAGGTTCCAGGACTCAATGCCACACCATCCGGTTGAGGGCCGTAGAATTCAAATGGAAGAATGGCCCTTGAGACAGCCAGTCTGATTGGTCTGGTAGTGCCCCCGGTTAGCCTACCGTGAGGCACCACAGAACCGAGTACCACAACATCCTCGGCCAATTTGTAGCGACGAGGATGGCGCGGCCGCAGTCGGTCTTGATCTAGCGCAGTACTCTGGGCAACAATGCCAGAGGTGGCACCTAAGGTAGCTGGAACTGCGACCAATGCTGAACTAAGGCGTTTGCCGCCAGAGCTCGATGATTGTGAAACCGTGCCATGAAGCTGGCACATTGTTGTTGTGCCGTGACGCCATTAGATCGACGTCCGGCCTCTGTCAGCGGCGCCAGATCTCCTGAAACCCGTCCGGGTGAGGAGACCATACTCTTTCGGCCACACCTCAGCGACTTAGGAAGTCAGCTTCCTAGTTTCCACACTTGGGATGTGAATTGTGGATATGGTGGATGCCGTGTCTTCCACCCACATCAGAACCTGCCGGACTTCCTGGAAGGCTTGCCGGTTGCGCGTTCTTCCTTGGTGGTTGATGTCTGCCACCGCTGTGGAGCTGTCCGACTGAAGTCGGATATGCTTGCTTTCCAGCCGCTGTTGGAAGGATTGTAGGGCAAGATACACTGCTCTGTGTTCAAGAACATTGATCTGAAGAGTGGACTCTTGCTGAGTCCACGTACCCTGAGCGCTGTAGTGGAGAAAAACTGCTCCCCACCCTGATAGACTCGCGTCTGTCGTAACTATCGCCCAGGACGGGGATAGGAAGGACCTTCTTTTTGACCAAGAGGTGAGAAGAAGCCACCACCGTAGAGATTCCTTGGCCGCCTGAGAAAGAACGACGACTCTGTTGAGGGACGTCGACTCCTCGTCCCATTGGCGGAGAATGTCCCATTGTAGTGGACGCAGTAAAACTGCGCGAAAGGAACTGCCTCCATTGCTACCATCTTACGTAGGAAGTGCATGAGGCGTCTCAATGTGTGCGACTGGTTCTTAAAGAAGAGCTTGCAGCCCGTAGTGAATGCTGTTTGTCTAGCGGCAGCTTCACTATCGCTGAGAGAGTAAGAAACTCTATGCCTAGATATGTTATCGATAGGGTCGGGGTCGGATCTGACTTTAAAAAGTTGATGATCCACCCAAAACTCTAGAGAGTCTCCAGCGCAACGTTCGGGCAGTGTTGGCATGTTTCCTAAGAGAGTGCCTTGACAAGTAGAACGTCTAAATACGGGACCACAGAGTGACCCTGAGAGTGCAGGACTGTGACTACTGCTGCCCTGACCTTGGCGAAGACCAGTTGGACTGTCGCTAGCCGGAAGGTAGAGCTACGAACAGAGGGTGTTCGTCTCCTATAACGAAGCGTAGAAACGCTAGTGCTCTGGATCAATCGGCACGTGTGGATAAGCATCCTTGATGCCTAATGATGCTAGGAAATATCCTTGGGACCTTGAGGCGATGACATGGCGGAGGGATTTCATCCGGAACCGCCTGGTGTCCACGAGCTTGCTGAGCATTTTTAGATCCAGAACGGGACGGAACAGCCCGTTGTTATAGGTACCGCAAAGAATTTGGGGTAAAAACCGTGACCTTGTTCCTGAAGAGGAACGGGGGTCATCACTCTTTCTGTCTATAGAGTGCACCCTGTTTGCAGAAGAGCAGCGGCCCGGCCGGGAGGTGGAGAAATTCTGAAGAATCGAGTTGGAGGACGAGAAGTGAGCTCTATCCTGTACCCGTGAGACAGAATGTCTCACACTCAATGGTCATTGACCTATGGCAGCTAAATATCGGCAAGGCGAGAGAGCCTGCTACCGACCGAGGCCGCAAGTCATGAGGAAGCCGCCTTGGAAGCGGGTTTTCAGACTGTCGCTTTTTTGGGCGAGACTCGCGTAAGAAACAAATGCAGACATTTGAGAGGTTAAGGATGCCACCTGCGGCACAGATGTACGTGTAACCGTGTCAATCTGTGTAAGACAAGCTGAAATAGCTTGGAGTGCCCCAAGGGAGAGAATGCCGGAGCCAACGGTGCGCCGACAGCCTCATAGATGGCTTTCGACCAGAGATCCATCTGTCTGTCAGTGGCATCTTTGAGTTTGCAGTTCCATCTCCCACTGCAACTATGGATCTAGCTACAAGCCTGGAGATTGGAGGATGCCGCTCGGGACATTGGGTCCAGTCCTTGACCAAGTCAGGGGACAGGGATAACGTGTATCCTAAGCCGTTTGGAGAAGCGCATATCTGGATAATCGTGGTGTTCCTGGACTGCCTCTCTGAAGGCAGAGTGGTCCAGAAAAATACGTGAAGCTGACTCCTCCACTGGAGGAGCTGTGAGAAATAACCCACATTCTATAGATGGACGCTATAAGATTATTTACTATGGCGTCACAATCAGGTGTATCCAGATTGAGAGCGGTCTCAGGATCAGAATCCTGAGCCGCTACTTCCGCCTCATTACACAGCGAGTCCTTCTGTTAGGACCCTGATGAAACCGAGGCCACTCATAGCGAGCCCACTTAGGCTGTCTGGTACTGACGTCCGTGCAGAGCCGTGACTCTGGGATGCGTGTGACATTCCCGGAGCTGTTAGTTATTCACACTGAGGGGGGCCATGGATCAATGATTCAACAGTGCCCATATTGTGAGAGACATGTCCGGACTGCTAGGCTTCTAGTATCATAGCCATAGTCTCAGAAAAAACTGTCAGTAAATACTGCAGACACCGTCCTCATCCCCTGGCCATTAGTGCATACAATGGGAGTCTATGTACCTGCCGGCCGTATAGCCGTACATGCTGTACCAGCTGTATATAAAAACATGTGGTTCTGCACCTTTGTTTTACACAGAGAATATGCTGATAACTCCTCCGCATAATCCGGGAGGGTATATACAACGTGCGACCAAACAGTGCAATGTATATAGTACAAGCATATCTATAAGTGCACTTCTGCACTAGTGGGGTTAGCACCACAGGTGCTGCGTAACGCCTGTTACAGCGATTGTGTGACTATCAGAATGCCAGGGTCTTCCACACTTGTCTCTGTATCGTACAGAAACTGACACTAATGGCTGCCGGTGTCCTTGTAGAGAAGGAAGCCGTGGGCGTGCCTGAGAAAGTGCGGGAATCCGGACTCACAGTGCACACAGTGAGAGGGGTGGATTATGCAAAACATACTCCAGCTCTCAGCTCTGCTCTATGCAGCGTCACGCCCCTACCCTGACTGTCAGGGCTGTGGGCGGTAACGAAGGGAGCTAGGCCCAGAAGCCGGGGACTCGAGTTAACAGCGCGGCCGCCGTAAAAGCGCGGGCCGCGCTGAAGTCCCCGGCGCACCACAAGTGCCAGCCGCGCCGCAGTTCCAGCGGCCGGCGCGACCGATTCATAGAAGTGGCCAGCGTCCCGCCCCTCTCCTGACTGGCAGGTCTGGGGGCGGGAACGAACGGAAGCAGGCCGCAAAAGCCGGGGACTCTAGTTATCAGCGCGGCCGCCGTAAAAGCGCGGGCCGCGCTGAAGTCCCCGGCGCACTACAAGTGTCAGCCGCGCCGCAGTCCCAGCGGCCGGCGCGACCAATTCCCATAAGTGAGCCTGCTTCAGCAAAGCTGAATGAGGCCATGGCACAGGCGCCGCAGCGCTGATGTCCCCCGGCGCACTACAACACCCAGCATGCTGCGGTGTGAGCGCCAAATGCACGGGGACACAGAGTACCTTGAGGAAGCAGGGCCATGTCCCTGATGTACTCCGCTCCATCCAGCATCTTCTCCAGGGGCTGTAGATGGAGCACGGTCTCAGTGCCTGGAGACCGGTAAATCCCACTTCACCCAGAGCCCTGTAAAAAGGGATGGGGAAGGAATCAGCATGTGGGCTCCTGCCGCCGTACCCGCAATGGGTACCTCAACCTTACAAACACCTCCGACATACAGTGGGGTGAGAAGGGAGCATGCTGGGGACACTATATGTGTCCTCTTTTCTTCCATCCGACATAGTCAGCAGCTGCTGCTGACTAAAAAGTGGAGCTATGCGTGGATGTGTTGCCTCCTTCGCACAAAGCACAAAACTGGTGAGCCAGTGATCCCACTGGGGGTGTATAGCCAGAAGGGGAGGGGCCTTACACTTTTAAGTGTAATACTTTGTGTGGCCTCCAGAGGCAATAGCTATACACCCAATTGTCTGGGTCTCCCAATGGAGCGACAAAGAAAGATGTGTGGTATCTTTGATGAATGAGGGTAATCTTATAACCAAACGTTGCAAAAAAATGATCCAGATATGAGCTCGCCTTCTCACCTCAACTATCGATGCTAGAATGGTAGGGTGGATGAAATGTCTGAGAATTCTTATGCACTTCTGGAAACATGTAGAATGTTGGAACAATTGATTTATCCACCTACAGATATTTCTTTTCTTTAGTGGAGACAATGCCATATGTTGACACAGAATCTAATAAGGCAAGGTATATAATTTGAAAAACAGACAGTAATTTTTGATAAAAATGTGTGGTATTCAACTGCCTATGAGCCTCTTCCACATACGTTGAGGTTGTATTTTATAGCAGAAGTGGACCATTCATGTTACAACATGAAAAAGAATATTTAAAATATAACCTTTATTAGTACTGATTAAAATACTATAATCAATAAAATCATGGATATAAAATGTAATACCCGGTTCTGGGTCACTAAGCTCAAACAGACCAGAAAACCCGGGTATGGCGCACAATTAAACTTCCTCTATAGGGTCAGGTTCTCAGCCACACTGCCTTATCCTTCTCAAAGATAGAATATTACAGGGTACCGCCCTCCACAATCTAGCTTCAAGTTCAAACAATTATATGAGGAATATTGGTGAAACTCAATACCATTTCATTTTCTTTATATATATATGTCATTTTCTCACCATAAATGACCATTATGAAAAAGTTGGAATAGTCTCACCAGCGACGGGCTTATTCAAAGTTATCAATTTCTTGGCTTCTTTTAAAAACAATGTAAGCAAGGGTTACTCCAAGCGGAGTCTCCCTTTTTTTCCAAAAATTGTGCCCCACACACACCCACCCATTCAGTGGCAGCACTTGTGCCCTAGTTGTACACTGCACAGCTAGATTTGCATCAAGCACATTCAAAAATACGCCATAATTAACCGTCCCCAGGATGACACCAGGGTAGGTAGCAAAGTCTTTCCTGATCCCAGCTCTGTTCATCTTGGCTTCTTTTAAAAACAATGTAAGCAAGGGTTACTCCAAGTGGAGTCTCCCTTTTTTTCCAAAAATTGGGCCCCACACACACCCACCCATTCAGTGGCAGCACTTGTGCCCTAGTTGTACACTTCACAGCTAGATTTGCATCAAGCACATTCCAAATCCACAAGCATTTACTCTCCCCAGGATGACACAGGGGTTGTAAATTCCTTCTGGATCCATGACTTGTTCATTTTGATGAACGTCAGTCTGTCCACATTGTCACTGGACAGACGCGTGCGCTTATCTGTCAGCACACACCCAGCAGCACTGAAGACACGTTCAGAGACAACGCTGGCAGCTGGACACGACAAAATCTCCAAGGCGTAAGTTGAGAGCTCTGGCCATTTTTCTAGGTTTGAAGCCCAAAAGGAGCAAGGCTCCAGTTGCACAGTCATGGCATCGATGTTCATTTGGAGATACTCCTGTATCATCCTCTCCAGCCGTTGACTATGTGTCAGACTTGTTGTCTCTGGTGGCCTTGCAAAGGAGGGTCTAAAAAAATTATGAAAAGATTCCATAAAATTGCTGTTACCAGCACCAGATACGGTCCTACTGGTACGGGTAGACTGTTGAAGATGACGAGACCATCCCATGTTTGTCAAGTTACAACTGGGAGATTCACTCCCTGCACCTGCACGGTTGTTTGGTGGAAAAGCGGATCTAAGATCGAGTAACAGCTTCTGCTGATACTCCTGCATACGTGCGTCCCTTTCTATGGCTGGAATTATGTCACAAAATTTGGACTTGTACCGGGGATCTAATAGTGTGGCAAGCCAGTAGTCATCATCACTTCTAATTTTGACAATACGAGGGTCATGTTGGAGGTAGTGCAACAAGAAGGCACTCATGTGTCTTGCGCAGCCATGCGGACCAAGTCCACGCTGTGTTTGTGGCATAGAGGTGCTAACCGTTCTTTCTTCCTCTGACATCTCCCCCCAACCTCTTTCAACTGAAATTTGACCAAGGTCTCCCTCATCTGCTGAGTCTTCCATGTCCATGGACAGTTCGTCCTCCATTTCTTCATGTCCTCCTGCACCTTCCTCAACATCTCGCCTGCTACCATGCGCCCTTGTTGATCCCTGTCCCCCATGCTCCCATGCCTGGCGCCTTGGTGATGATGAACGTCTGGACCTTGGTGATGTTGTTGTGTCTTGCGCATATGAATCCTCCTGTAGTTCATCCCCTTCCTGTTGTCCCACCCCCTGACTCCGAATAGTGTTTAGCGTGTGTTCCAGCATGTAAATGACTGGAATCGTCATGCTGATAATGGCATTGTCAGCGCTAAACATATTCGTCGCCATGTCGAAACTGTGCAGAAGGGTGCATAGGTCCTTGATCTGAGACCACTCCATCAGGGTGATCTGCCCCACCTCTGCATCTCGTTGGCCCAGGCTATACGTCATGACGTATTGCACCAGGGCACGGCGGTGCTGCCACAGTCGCTGTAACATGTGGAGAGTTGAATTCCAGCGTGTCGCCACATCGCATTTCAGGCGATGAACCGGCAGGCCGAAAGACTTCTGGAGCGATGCAAGTCGCTCAGCTGTGGCGCTTGAACGGCGGAAGTGAGCAGACAGTTTTCGTGCCCTGTTCAGAAGGCCATCTAGGCCGGGATACTGTGTTAAAAATTGCTGCACGACAAGGTTCAACACGTGAGCCATACAAGGTACGTGTGTCACCTTGCCCAGGCGAAGGGCCGCACCCAGGTTTGCAGCATTGTCGCACACGGCCTTACCAGGCTGCAGGTTGAGTGGAGACAACCATTTATTAAACTCGGACCGCAGAGCTGACCCCAACTCCTCAGCTGTGTGACTCTTATTCCCAAGACATGTCAAGCTAAAGACCGCCTGATGCCGTTGCGCTCTGCTGCCAGCATAGTAATGAGGGGTGCGTGATTCCTTCTGCGCAGTGAGAACGCTGGTGGCCTGACCAGGCAGGCTTGGGGCGGAGGTGGAGGACCCAGATGAGGTGGAGGATGCAGGAGCAGTGGCGGAACTTGGACAGACAGAGGATTGACACACAAGTCGTGGGGACGGCAAGACTTGTGCAGCAGACCCTTCACCATCTATCACCATAGTTACCCAGTGCCCAGTCAGCGACATGTAACGTCCCTGTCCATGCTTACTGGTCCAAGTATCGGTGGTGAAATGCACCCGTTCACACACAGAGTTTCTCAAGGAAGCGGTGATGTTGTGTGCGACATGCTGGTGTAGCGCGGGCACACCTTTCTTAGAGAAGTAGTGGCGACTAGGCATCTGGTACTGGGGCACAGCGACAGACATAAGGTCTCTAAAATCCTGTGTGTCCACTAGGCGGAAAGGCAGCATTTTTGTAGCCAACAGCTTACAGAGGGATAGAGTCAACCTCTTAGCTTTGTCATGGGTCGCAGGAAATGGCCTTTTATTTGTCCACATCTGAGGGACAGAGATCTGGCTGCTGTGTGTAGACGGTGTTGAGTAGGGTGTCCCTGGAAAAATGCAGGTTTGTGAGGAAAGTGCAGGCGGAGACATGATGTTGCCTTCATCCAAAGTTGGTGCTATCGATGTCTGAGACAGCTGTACACACTCACTTGTTTCCCCTTCCAAAACAACTGACGACCTACCAAGCAAACTGCCTGTTGCGGTTACAGTGGTGGAAGTTGTGGGTGGAAAAACAGGTGTGACAGCTGTCCCCACAGTCCTAGAAGATGACGAGCGCGCGGATGCACTGGAAGGGGCAGGCGGTGGATGGTTCGCTCCGCTAGGCCGCATTGCAGCACGGTGAGCTTCCCACCGGGCCATATGATATTTATTCATGTGACGATTCATGGAAGAAGTTGTCAAACTGCTGAGGTTTTGACCTCTACTAAGAGAACCATGACAAATTTTACAGATCACATAATTTGGGCGATCTTTTTCTATGTCAAAAAAGGACCAGGCTAGGCAAGGCTTAGAGGCCATGTGACCTGATGATCCACCCCGAATAATGCTCAGAGGCAGAGTGGTGGCTGAGGATGCAGTTGTAGACGTGCTACCAGTACTCCGACTCTGTCCAGGAAGGCGCAAGGTAACTTCGTCATCAGTTGCATCCTCCTCCACCACCTCTGTTGACCTCCTCGAGTGCCTGACTGTGGGTTGACAGTAGGTGGGATCTAGAACTTCATCATCAATTGTTGTGTTTGCACTCCCCTCCCCCTCTGACCGAGCCTCTTCTTGCCCTGACCGAATATTTAAGTTGTCATCCCAATCGGGTATCTGAGTCTCATCTTCATCAGTATGTTCTTCATTGTCTATAACCACAGGTGTTACAGTTTGTGACAAAGGGTCAACATTATGCTCTGAAACTTGGTCCTCACGGCCTGAATCAGAGTCACAAAGGTTCTGGGCAACACTGCAGACCATTTCCTGTTCTGTACTCACTGTAGCTTGGGAGCAGACCTCTGATTCCCAGGCTATAGTGTGACTGAACAGCTCTGCAGACTCAGCCATCTCAGTTCCACCATACTGTGCAGGGCTGATGGAGACTTCAGAGCTGGGAGAAATCAAGTTTGATTGGGATGACAACTCAGAGGACTGGTGTTTTGTGGATGCGGTACTTGAAGTGGCTGAGAGGGCACTTGTTGGACCACTTGAGATCCATTCAAGCATTTTCCTTTTTTGCCCATCATCTACCTTTGTTCCTGTTGTTCGTGTCCGTAAAAAAGGGAGCACATCGGATTGTCCACGGTAAGTAGTAGACATCTTACTTTTGCTGGTAGATGGTCTATCTTCAGCAGATGATAATGGAGCTTTGCCACCTTCCCTACGGACAAAACCTTTTTTGCCTTTTCCACCATGCCTCTTCCCCTTTCCACCAGCATCTGTCATTTTGCCACTCATGTTGATTGCGACAAGATTGTGGACTGAAAATGTGGTAGTAAAAATTGAGAGGTGGTGTAGATTGCAGTGGTGGTCTAGCTTTATTAACAGCAGAATAATAAAGAATAAATATCCCTGACAATGCAACTATGGCCCTTAAACTGGCAGCAAAAATTGCTAGTATAATGGCTTAGTTATAATGAGTTGGAGTGTGCAATGCAGGCAGAGGTGCTCTGCAAATGTCTTTGCACTAGTGTGACTATAGCAAAGTCCAATAGCCACGTTTAGGATGCCACTAGGTACACTGAGTGTTTGCTAGTATAATGGCTTAGTTATAATGAGTTGGAGTGTGCAATGCAGGCAGAGGTGCTCTGCAAATGTCTTTGCACTAGTGTGACTATAGCAAAGTCCAATAGCCACGTTTAGGATGCCACTAGGTACACTGAGTGTTTGCTAGTATAATGGCTTAGTTATAATGAGTTGGAGTGTGCAATGCAGGCAGAGGTGCTCTGCAAATGTCTTTGCACTAGTGTGACTATAGCAAAGTCCAATAGCCACGTTTAGGATGCCACTAGGTACACTGAGTGTTTGCTAGTATAATGGCTTAGTTATAATGAGTTGGAGTGTGCAATGCAGGCAGACGCGCTCTGCAAATGTCATTGCACTAGTGTGACTATAGCAAAGTCCAATAGCCACGTTTAGGATGCCACTAGGTACACTGAGTGTTTGCTAGTATAATGGCTTAGTTATAATGAGTTGGAGTGTGCAATGCAGGCAGAGGTGCTCTGCAAATGTCTTTGCACTAGTGTGACTATAGCAAAGTCCAATAGCCACGTTTAGGATGCCACTAGGTACACTGAGTGTTTGCTAGTATAATGGCTTAGTTATAATGAGTTGGAGTGTGCAATGCAGGCAGAGGTGCTCTGCAAATGTCTTTGCACTAGTGTGACTAGACAACAGTCCAATAGCCACGTTTAGGATGCCACTAGGTACACTGAGTGTTTGCTAGTATAATGGCTTAGTTATAATGAGTTGGAGTGTGCAATGCAGGCAGACGTGCTCTGCAAATGTCTTTGCACTAGTGTGACTAGACAACAGTCCAATAGCCACGTTTAGGATGCCACTAGGTACACTGAGTGTTTGCTAGTATAATGGCTTAGTTATAATGAGTTGGAGTGTGCAATGCAGGCAGACGTGCTCTGCAAATGTCTTTGCACTAGTGTGACTAGACAACAGTCCAATAGCCACGTTTAGGATGCCACTAGGTACACTGAGTGTTTGCTAGTATAATGGCTTAGTTATAATGAGTTGGAGTGTGCAATGCAGGCAGACGTGCTCTGCAAATGTCTTTGCACTAGTGTGACTAGACAACAGTCCAATAGCCACGTTTAGGATGCCACTAGGTACACTGAGTTTTTGCTAGTATAATGGCTTAGTTATAATGAGTTGGAGTGTGCAATGCAGGCAGAGGTGCTCTGCAAATGTCTTTGCACTAGTGTGACTAGACAACAGTCCAATAGCCACGTTGAGGATGCCACTAGGTACACTGAGTGTTTGCTAGTATAATGGCTTAGTTATAATGAGTTGGAGTGTGCAATGCAGGCAGACGTGCTCTGCAAATGTCTTTGCACTAGTGTGACTAGACAACAGTCCAATAGCCACGTTTAGGATGCCACTAGGTACACTGAGTGTTTGCTAGTATAATGGCTTAGTTATAATGAGTTGGAGTGTGCAATGCAGGCAGACGTGCTCTGCAAATGTCTTTGCACTAGTGTGACTAGACAACAGTCCAATAGCCACGTTTAGGATGCCACTAGGTACACTGAGTGTTTGCTAGTATAATGGCTTAGTTATAATGAGTTGGAGTGTGCAATGCAGGCAGACGTGCTCTGCAAATGTCTTTGCACTAGTGTGACTAGACAACAGTCCAATAGCCACGTTTAGAATGCCACTAGGTACACTGAGTGTTTGCTAGTATAATGGCTTAGTTATAATGAGTTGGAGTGTGCAATGCAGGCAGAGGTGCTCTGCAAATGTCTTTGCACTAGTGTGACTATAGCAAAGTCCAATAGCCACGTTTAGGATGCCACTAGGTACACTGAGTGTTTGCTAGTATAATGGCTTAGTTATAATGAGTTGGAGTGTGCAATGCAGGCAGAGGTGCTCTGCAAATGTCTTTGCACTAGTGTGACTATAGCAAAGTCCAATAGCCACGTTTAGGATGCCACTAGGTACACTGAGTGTTTGCTAGTATAATGGCTTAGTTATAATGAGTTGGAGTGTGCAATGCAGGCAGAGGTGCTCTGCAAACGTCTTTGCACTAGTGTGACTATAGCAAAGTCCAATAGCCACGTTTAGGATGCCACTAGGTACACTGAGTGTTTGCTAGTATAATGGCTTAGTTATAATGAGTTGGAGTGTGCAATGCAGGCAGACGTGCTAGGCAAATGTCTTTGCACTAGTGGGACTATAGCAAAGTCCAATAGCCACGTTTAGGATGCCACTAGGTACACTGAGTGTTTGCTAGTATAATGGCTTAGTTATAATGAGTTGGAGTGTGCAGAGGACAGGAGGGTACAGTGCCAGGATTGTGGGTATGGGTAGAGGAATGGAAGCCTGCCTTTCTATTCCCTCCTAATAGGGAAATGCAGGGAGGAAATCCCTGACCTTGGCTACACAGACGCTGTCGCTGTTTTCAGGACCTGTCACCTATGGCTCTGACCCTAACGGTTTGAGCCCTTAAAAGGACTGATAGAAAGTGCTATCCCTAAGCTGTCTAGTGCTGTGTATGGAGCGCATACAGCTGTATCAGCGATAGGACAAAGGACGGAGCTGCGACAGTGATGTCTGACACCAAAGACGCAGAAGAGATAATGGCGTCCTGGAGGAAAATGTCCGGTTTTATAATGCAGGGACATGTGACATGCAGATCCAATCACACATGCCGTTGCTTCTCTGGCTAAAAGTCCACTTAGCTGTGTGTGTGTCTGAGATTGGCTGACATGCTGGCCCGCCCCACTACACGCGCGCGCTTAGGGAAGGAAGACAAGGAAAAAAAAAAAAAAAAAATGGCGATCGCCATTATAGAAACAGCAGTGATCTGAAGGCGCTGTTCCCGCACACTATACACTGAAATGTCATAATAGTGTGATTCACAGAGTGACTTACACTATTACAGCGGAAACCAAGCTAGGAATTAGCTGTTTTTTTGCTGCTAGAACCGTTCTCGAACGTTTCTAGAACTATCGAGCTTTTGCAAAAAGCTCGAGTTCTAGTTCGATCTAGAACAGGCCCCAAAATCACTCGAGCCTAGAACTGGAGAACCTCGAACCACGAACCGCGCTCAACTCTAGTCACTGGTACGTCCCAAAACCTGTGAGTCAGCAGCGATTTGAGAAGTACCCCTTATACTCACCCTCCGGCAAGATGACATTTTTTCGGCGTCGCTCTAGTCCTGCGGCGCTATGTTGTGATTGTAACTTCTCTCTGGCTATAGTCAGAACTTAGAAGTCAGAAGTTACGTTATAAGCACTAAAGACAAGTCTATGAGAGCAAGAATTAGGCTCTCATAGAGCTGTATTGAGTTAGGATCTCCAGCACACTGCATGAAACACTAGAACTGCTGGCAAGTCACAAATTGCCAAAGAGATTGCTCAAACTGGAGGTGACAGAAGGTGAAGCCACCAGCTGGTGCACATGATTGAAAGCACCACTCCAGTGGTAAAATTAAAAAAACACTGGAGTGGTGCTTTAAGAAAAGAGATAAATTCCAAATACTCGTCCTGAGTACCCCACCAGAGATAGAATACATCATCTATAAACTGAGAACATTTGATGACCTTATCTTAGAAAGGTTGTGATGGCTACATGCTTGTCGCCTTCAACCAACCCAAAAAGAGGTTAGCAAATGAAAGCACAGAGTGCGCACCTATTGCAACCCTTGACACCTGGCAAAAAATTGTTCTGTCAAATACAGAGTAATTATGATGTAAATAAAATCTCAAAAAAACAATAATGAAGAATTCTTTCAGAATACTCCTGTAGATCCAGCGATCGGGGGTGACCAAAACTGTGTTTGTGGGAAGAACCAAATTCTCCAGAAGCTGCAAAAGATGTGTGGTATCTTTGATGAATGAGGGTAATCTTATAACCAAACGTTGCAAAAAAATGATCCAGATATGAGCTCGCCTTCTCACCTCAACTATCGATGCTAGAATGGTAGGGTGGATGAAATGTCTGAGAATTCTTATGCACTTCTGGAAACATGTAGAATGTTGGAACAATTGATTTATCCACCTACAGATATTTCTTTTCTTTAGTGGAGACAATGCCATATGTTGACACAGAATCTAATAAGGCAAGGTATATAATTTGAAAAACAGACAGTAATTTTTGATAAAAATGTGTGGTATTCAACTGCCTATGAGCCTCTTCCACATACGTTGAGGTTGTATTTTATAGCAGAAGTGGACCATTCATGTTACAACATGAAAAAGAATATTTAAAATATAACCTTTATTAGTACTGATTAAAATACTATAATCAATAAAATCATGGATATAAAATGTAATACCCGGTTCTGGGTCACTAAGCTCAAACAGACCAGAAAACCCGGGTATGGCGCACAATTAAACTTCCTCTATAGGGTCAGGTTCTCAGCCACACTGCCTTATCCTTCTCAAAGATAGAATATTACAGGGTACCGCCCTCCACAATCTAGCTTCAAGTTCAAACAATTATATGAGGAATATTGGTGAAACTCAATACCATTTCATTTTCTTTATATATATATATGTCATTTTCTCACCATAAATGACCATTATGAAAAAGTTGGAATAGTCTCACCAGCGACGGGCTTATTCAAAGTTATCAATTTCTTGGCTTCTTTTAAAAACAATGTAAGCAAGGGTTACTCCAAGCGGAGTCTCCCTTTTTTTCCAAAAATTGTGCCCCACACACACCCACCCATTCAGTGGCAGCACTTGTGCCCTAGTTGTACACTTCACAGCTAGATTTGCATCAAGCACATTCAAAAATACGCCATAATTAACCGTCCCCAGCATGACACCGGGGTAGGTAGATAAAGTCTTTGCTGAACCATGACTTGTTCATCTTGGCTTCTTTTAAAAACAATGTAAGCAAGGGTTACTCCAAGCGGAGTCTCCCTTTTTTTCCAAAAATTGTGCCCCACACACACCCACCCATTCAGTGGCAGCACTTGTGCCCTAGTTGTACACTGCACAGGTAGATTTGCATCAAGCACATTCAAAAATACGCCATAATTAACCGTCCCCAGGATGACACCAGGGTAGGTAGCAAAGTCTTTCCTGATCCCAGCTCTGTTCATCTTGGCTTCTTTTAAAAACAATGTAAGCAAGGGTTACTCCAAGTGGAGTCTCCCTTTTTTTCCAAAAATTGGGCCCCACACACACCCACCCATTCAGTGGCAGCACTTGTGCCCTAGTTGTACACTTCACAGCTAGATTTGCATCAAGCACATTCCAAATCCACAAGCATTTACTCTCCCCAGGATGACACAGGGGTTGTAAATTCCTTCTGGATCCATGACTTGTTCATTTTGATGAACGTCAGTCTGTCCACATTGTCACTGGACAGACGCGTGCGCTTATCTGTCAGCACACACCCAGCAGCACTGAAGACACGTTCAGAGACAACGCTGGCAGCTGGACACGACAAAATCTCCAAGGCGTAAGTTGAGAGCTCTGGCCATTTTTCTAGGTTTGAAGCCCAAAAGGAGCAAGGCTCCAGTTGCACAGTCATGGCATCGATGTTCATTTGGAGATACTCCTGTATCATCCTCTCCAGCCGTTGACTATGTGTCAGACTTGTTGTCTCTGGTGGCCTTGCAAAGGAGGGTCTAAAAAAATTATGAAAAGATTCCATAAAATTGCTGTTACCAGCACCAGATACGGTCCTACTGGTACGGGTAGACTGTTGAAGATGACGAGACCATCCCATGTTTGTCAAGTTACAACTGGGAGATTCACTCCCTGCACCTGCACGGTTGTTTGGTGGAAAAGCGGATCTAAGATCGAGTAACAGCTTCTGCTGATACTCCTGCATACGTGCGTCCCTTTCTATGGCTGGAATTATGTCACAAAATTTGGACTTGTACCGGGGATCTAATAGTGTGGCAAGCCAGTAGTCATCATCACTTCTAATTTTGACAATACGAGGGTCATGTTGGAGGTAGTGCAACAAGAAGGCACTCATGTGTCTTGCGCAGCCATGCGGACCAAGTCCACGCTGTGTTTGTGGCATAGAGGTGCTAACCGTTCTTTCTTCCTCTGACATCTCCCCCCAACCTCTTTCAACTGAAATTTGACCAAGGTCTCCCTCATCTGCTGAGTCTTCCATGTCCATGGACAGTTCGTCCTCCATTTCTTCATGTCCTCCTGCACCTTCCTCAACATCTCGCCTGCTACCATGCGCCCTTGTTGATCCCTGTCCCCCATGCTCCCATGCCTGGCGCCTTGGTGATGATGAACGTCTGGACCTTGGTGATGTTGTTGTGTCTTGCGCATATGAATCCTCCTGTAGTTCATCCCCTTCCTGTTGTCCCACCCCCTGACTCCGAATAGTGTTTAGCGTGTGTTCCAGCATGTAAATGACTGGAATCGTCATGCTGATAATGGCATTGTCAGCGCTAAACATATTCGTCGCCATGTCGAAACTGTGCAGAAGGGTGCATAGGTCCTTGATCTGAGACCACTCCATCAGGGTGATCTGCCCCACCTCTGCATCTCGTTGGCCCAGGCTATACGTCATGACGTATTGCACCAGGGCACGGCGGTGCTGCCACAGTCGCTGTAACATGTGGAGAGTTGAATTCCAGCGTGTCGCCACATCGCATTTCAGGCGATGAACCGGCAGGCCGAAAGACTTCTGGAGCGATGCAAGTCGCTCAGCTGTGGCGCTTGAACGGCGGAAGTGAGCAGACAGTTTTCGTGCCCTGTTCAGAAGGCCATCTAGGCCGGGATACTGTGTTAAAAATTGCTGCACGACAAGGTTCAACACGTGAGCCATACAAGGTACGTGTGTCACCTTGCCCAGGCGAAGGGCCGCACCCAGGTTTGCAGCATTGTCGCACACGGCCTTACCAGGCTGCAGGTTGAGTGGAGACAACCATTTATTAAACTCGGACCGCAGAGCTGACCCCAACTCCTCAGCTGTGTGACTCTTATTCCCAAGACATGTCAAGCTAAAGACCGCCTGATGCCGTTGCGCTCTGCTGCCAGCATAGTAATGAGGGGTGCGTGATTCCTTCTGCGCAGTGAGAACGCTGGTGGCCTGACCAGGCAGGCTTGGGGCGGAGGTGGAGGACCCAGATGAGGTGGAGGATGCAGAAGCAGTGGCGGAACTTGGACAGACAGAGGATTGACACACAAGTCGTGGGGACGGCAAGACTTGTGCAGCAGACCCTTCACCATCTATCACCATAGTTACCCAGTGCCCAGTCAGCGACATGTAACGTCCCTGTCCATGCTTACTGGTCCAAGTATCGGTGGTGAAATGCACCCGTTCACACACAGAGTTTCTCAAGGAAGCGGTGATGTTGTGTGCGACATGCTGGTGTAGCGCGGGCACACCTTTCTTAGAGAAGTAGTGGCGACTAGGCATCTGGTACTGGGGCACAGCGACAGACATAAGGTCTCTAAAATCCTGTGTGTCCACTAGGCGGAAAGGCAGCATTTTTGTAGCCAACAGCTTACAGAGGGATAGAGTCAACCTCTTAGCTTTGTCATGGGTCGCAGGAAATGGCCTTTTATTTGTCCACATCTGAGGGACAGAGATCTGGCTGCTGTGTGTAGACGGTGTTGAGTAGGGTGTCCCTGGAAAAATGCAGGTTTGTGAGGAAAGTGCAGGCGGAGACATGATGTTGCCTTCATCCAAAGTTGGTGCTATCGATGTCTGAGACAGCTGTACACACTCACTTGTTTCCCCTTCCAAAACAACTGACGACCTACCAAGCAAACTGCCTGTTGCGGTTACAGTGGTGGAAGTTGTGGGTGGAAAAACAGGTGTGACAGCTGTCCCCACAGTCCTAGAAGATGACGAGCGCGCGGATGCACTGGAAGGGGCAGGCGGTGGATGGTTCGCTCCGCTAGGCCGCATTGCAGCACGGTGAGCTTCCCACCGGGCCATATGATATTTATTCATGTGACGATTCATGGAAGAAGTTGTCAAACTGCTGAGGTTTTGACCTCTACTAAGAGAACCATGACAAATTTTACAGATCACATAATTTGGGCGATCTTTTTCTATGTCAAAAAAGGACCAGGCTAGGCAAGGCTTAGAGGCCATGTGACCTGATGATCCACCCCGAATAATGCTCAGAGGCAGAGTGGTGGCTGAGGATGCAGTTGTAGACGTGCTACCAGTACTCCGACTCTGTCCAGGAAGGCGCAAGGTAACTTCGTCATCAGTTGCATCCTCCTCCACCACCTCTGTTGACCTCCTCGAGTGCCTGACTGTGGGTTGACAGTAGGTGGGATCTAGAACTTCATCATCAATTGTTGTGTTTGCACTCCCCTCCCCCTCTGACCGAGCCTCTTCTTGCCCTGACCGAATATTTAAGTTGTCATCCCAATCGGGTATCTGAGTCTCATCTTCATCAGTATGTTCTTCATTGTCTATAACCACAGGTGTTACAGTTTGTGACAAAGGGTCAACATTATGCTCTGAAACTTGGTCCTCACGGCCTGAATCAGAGTCACAAAGGTTCTGGGCAACACTGCAGACCATTTCCTGTTCTGTACTCACTGTAGCTTGGGAGCAGACCTCTGATTCCCAGGCTATAGTGTGACTGAACAGCTCTGCAGACTCAGCCATCTCAGTTCCACCATACTGTGCAGGGCTGATGGAGACTTCAGAGCTGGGAGAAATCAAGTTTGATTGGGATGACAACTCAGAGGACTGGTGTTTTGTGGATGCGGTACTTGAAGTGGCTGAGAGGGCACTTGTTGGACCACTTGAGATCCATTCAAGCATTTTCCTTTTTTGCCCATCATCTACCTTTGTTCCTGTTGTTCGTGTCCGTAAAAAAGGGAGCACATCGGATTGTCCACGGTAAGTAGTAGACATCTTACTTTTGCTGGTAGATGGTCTATCTTCAGCAGATGATAATGGAGCTTTGCCACCTTCCCTACGGACAAAACCTTTTTTGCCTTTTCCACCATGCCTCTTCCCCTTTCCACCAGCATCTGTCATTTTGCCACTCATGTTGATTGCGACAAGATTGTGGACTGAAAATGTGGTAGTAAAAATTGAGAGGTGGTGTAGATTGCAGTGGTGGTCTAGCTTTATTAACAGCAGAATAATAAAGAATAAATATCCCTGACAATGCAACTATGGCCCTTAAACTGGCAGCAAAAATTGCTAGTATAATGGCTTAGTTATAATGAGTTGGAGTGTGCAATGCAGGCAGAGGTGCTCTGCAAATGTCTTTGCACTAGTGTGACTATAGCAAAGTCCAATAGCCACGTTTAGGATGCCACTAGGTACACTGAGTGTTTGCTAGTATAATGGCTTAGTTATAATGAGTTGGAGTGTGCAATGCAGGCAGAGGTGCTCTGCAAATGTCTTTGCACTAGTGTGACTATAGCAAAGTCCAATAGCCACGTTTAGGATGCCACTAGGTACACTGAGTGTTTGCTAGTATAATGGCTTAGTTATAATGAGTTGGAGTGTGCAATGCAGGCAGAGGTGCTCTGCAAATGTCTTTGCACTAGTGTGACTATAGCAAAGTCCAATAGCCACGTTTAGGATGCCACTAGGTACACTGAGTGTTTGCTAGTATAATGGCTTAGTTATAATGAGTTGGAGTGTGCAATGCAGGCAGACGCGCTCTGCAAATGTCTTTGCACTAGTGTGACTATAGCAAAGTCCAATAGCCACGTTTAGGATGCCACTAGGTACACTGAGTGTTTGCTAGTATAATGGCTTAGTTATAATGAGTTGGAGTGTGCAATGCAGGCAGAGGTGCTCTGCAAATGTCTTTGCACTAGTGTGACTATAGCAAAGTCCAATAGCCACGTTTAGGATGCCACTAGGTACACTGAGTGTTTGCTAGTATAATGGCTTAGTTATAATGAGTTGGAGTGTGCAATGCAGGCAGAGGTGCTCTGCAAATGTCTTTGCACTAGTGTGACTAGACAACAGTCCAATAGCCACGTTTAGGATGCCACTAGGTACACTGAGTGTTTGCTAGTATAATGGCTTAGTTATAATGAGTTGGAGTGTGCAATGCAGGCAGACGTGCTCTGCAAATGTCTTTGCACTAGTGTGACTAGACAACAGTCCAATAGCCACGTTTAGGATGCCACTAGGTACACTGAGTGTTTGCTAGTATAATGGCTTAGTTATAATGAGTTGGAGTGTGCAATGCAGGCAGACGTGCTCTGCAAATGTCTTTGCACTAGTGTGACTAGACAACAGTCCAATAGCCACGTTTAGGATGCCACTAGGTACACTGAGTGTTTGCTAGTATAATGGCTTAGTTATAATGAGTTGGAGTGTGCAATGCAGGCAGACGTGCTCTGCAAATGTCTTTGCACTAGTGTGACTAGACAACAGTCCAATAGCCACGTTTAGGATGCCACTAGGTACACTGAGTTTTTGCTAGTATAATGGCTTAGTTATAATGAGTTGGAGTGTGCAATGCAGGCAGAGGTGCTCTGCAAATGTCTTTGCACTAGTGTGACTAGACAACAGTCCAATAGCCACGTTGAGGATGCCACTAGGTACACTGAGTGTTTGCTAGTATAATGGCTTAGTTATAATGAGTTGGAGTGTGCAATGCAGGCAGACGTGCTCTGCAAATGTCTTTGCACTAGTGTGACTAGACAACAGTCCAATAGCCACGTTTAGGATGCCACTAGGTACACTGAGTGTTTGCTAGTATAATGGCTTAGTTATAATGAGTTGGAGTGTGCAATGCAGGCAGACGTGCTCTGCAAATGTCTTTGCACTAGTGTGACTAGACAACAGTCCAATAGCCACGTTTAGGATGCCACTAGGTACACTGAGTGTTTGCTAGTATAATGGCTTAGTTATAATGAGTTGGAGTGTGCAATGCAGGCAGACGTGCTCTGCAAATGTCTTTGCACTAGTGTGACTAGACAACAGTCCAATAGCCACGTTTAGAATGCCACTAGGTACACTGAGTGTTTGCTAGTATAATGGCTTAGTTATAATGAGTTGGAGTGTGCAATGCAGGCAGAGGTGCTCTGCAAATGTCTTTGCACTAGTGTGACTATAGCAAAGTCCAATAGCCACGTTTAGGATGCCACTAGGTACACTGAGTGTTTGCTAGTATAATGGCTTAGTTATAATGAGTTGGAGTGTGCAATGCAGGCAGAGGTGCTCTGCAAATGTCTTTGCACTAGTGTGACTATAGCAAAGTCCAATAGCCACGTTTAGGATGCCACTAGGTACACTGAGTGTTTGCTAGTATAATGGCTTAGTTATAATGAGTTGGAGTGTGCAATGCAGGCAGAGGTGCTCTGCAAACGTCTTTGCACTAGTGTGACTATAGCAAAGTCCAATAGCCACGTTTAGGATGCCACTAGGTACACTGAGTGTTTGCTAGTATAATGGCTTAGTTATAATGAGTTTGAGTGTGCAATGCAGGCAGACGTGCTCTGCAAATGTCTTTGCACTAGTGGGACTATAGCAAAGTCCAATAGCCACGTTTAGGATGCCACTAGTTACACTGAGTGTTTGCTAGTATAATGGCTTAGTTATAATGAGTTGGAGTGTGCAATGCAGGCAGACGTGCTAGGCAAATGTCTTTGCACTAGTGGGACTATAGCAAAGTCCAATAGCCACGTTTAGGATGCCACTAGGTACACTGAGTGTTTGCTAGTATAATGGCTTAGTTATAATGAGTTGGAGTGTGCAGAGGACAGGAGGGTACAGTGCCAGGATTGTGGGTATGGGTAGAGGAATGGAAGCCTGCCTTTCTATTCCCTCCTAATAGGGAAATGCAGGGAGGAAATCCCTGACCTTGGCTACACAGACGCTGTCGCTGTTTTCAGGAACTGTCACCTATGGCTCTGACCCTAACGGTTTGAGCCCTTAAAAGGACTGATAGAAAGTGCTATCCCTAAGCTGTCTAGTGCTGTGTATGGAGCGCATACAGCTGTATCAGCGATAGGACAAAGGACGGAGCTGCGACAGTGATGTCTGACACCAAAGACGCAGAAGAGATAATGGCGTCCTGGAGGAAAATGTCCGGTTTTATAAGGCAGGGACATGTGATATGGACATCCTATCACACATGCCGTTGCTTCTCTGGCTAAAAGTCCACTTAGCTGTGTGTGTGTCTGAGATTGGCTGACATGCTGGCCCGCCCCACTACACGCGCGCGCTTAGGGAAGGAAGACAAGGAAAAAAAAAAAAAAAAAATGGCGATCGCCATTATAGAAACAGCAGTGATCTGAAGGCGCTGTTCCCGCACACTATACACTGAAATGTCATAATAGTGTGATTCACAGAGTGACTTACACTATTACAGCGGAAACCAAGCTAGGAATTAGCTGTTTTTTTGCTGCTAGAACCGTTCTCGAACGTTTCTAGAACTATCGAGCTTTTGCAAAAAGCTCGAGTTCTAGTTCGATCTAGAACAGGCCCCAAAATCACTCGAGCCTAGAACTGGAGAACCTCGAACCACGAACCGCGCTCAACTCTAGTCACTGGTACGTCCCAAAACCTGTGAGTCAGCAGCGATTTGAGAAGTACCCCTTATACTCACCCTCCGGCAAGATGACATTTTTTCGGCGTCGCTCTAGTCCTGCGGCGCTATGTTGTGATTGTAACTTCTCTCTGGCTATAGTCAGAACTTAGAAGTCAGAAGTTACGTTATAAGCACTAAAGACAAGTCTATGAGAGCAAGAATTAGGCTCTCATAGAGCTGTATTGAGTTAGGATCTCCAGCACACTGCATGAAACACTAGAACTGCTGGCAAGTCACAAATTGCCAAAGAGATTGCTCAAACTGGAGGTGACAGAAGGTGAAGCCACCAGCTGGTGCACATGATTGAAAGCACCACTCCAGTGGTAAAATTAAAAAAACACTGGAGTGGTGCTTTAAGAAAAGAGATAAATTCCAAATACTCGTCCTGAGTACCCCACCAGAGATAGAATACATCATCTATAAACTGAGAACATTTGATGACCTTATCTTAGAAAGGTTGTGATGGCTACATGCTTGTCGCCTTCAACCAACCCAAAAAGAGGTTAGCAAATGAAAGCACAGAGTGCGCACCTATTGCAACCCTTGACACCTGGCAAAAAATTGTTCTGTCAAATACAGAGTAATTATGATGTAAATAAAATCTCAAAAAAACAATAATGAAGAATTCTTTCAGAATACTCCTGTAGATCCAGCGATCGGGGGTGACCAAAACTGTGTTTGTGGGAAGAACCAAATTCTCCAGAAGCTGCAAAAGATGTTTGGTATCTTTGATGAATGAGGGTAATCTTATAACCAAACGTTGCAAAAAAATGATCCAGATATGAGCTCGCCTTCTCACCTCAACTATCGATGCTAGAATGGTAGGGTGGATGAAATGTCTGAGAATTCTTATGCACTTCTGGAAACATGTAGAATGTTGGAACAATTGATTTATCCACCTACAGATATTTCTTTTCTTTAGTGGAGACAATGCCATATGTTGACACAGAATCTAATAAGGCAAGGTATATAATTTGAAAAACAGACAGTAATTTTTGATAAAAATGTGTGGTATTCAACTGCCTATGAGCCTCTTCCACATACGTTGAGGTTGTATTTTATAGCAGAAGTGGACCATTCATGTTACAACATGAAAAAGAATATTTAAAATATAACCTTTATTAGTACTGATTAAAATACTATAATCAATAAAATCATGGATATAAAATGTAATACCCGGTTCTGGGTCACTAAGCTCAAACAGACCAGAAAACCCGGGTATGGCGCACAATTAAACTTCCTCTATAGGGTCAGGTTCTCAGCCACACTGCCTTATCCTTCTCAAAGATAGAATATTACAGGGTACCGCCCTCCACAATCTAGCTTCAAGTTCAAACAATTATATGAGGAATATTGGTGAAACTCAATACCATTTCATTTTCTTTATATATATATGTCATTTTCTCACCATAAATGACCATTATGAAAAAGTTGGAATAGTCTCACCAGCGACGGGCTTATTCAAAGTTATCAATTTCATAAGATGTGGGGATATTACTGATAGACCTCCTCTGGCTATCTTATTACTCCATCCTCCAAGCAGATATCATAAGAACTCCCAATGCGTTTCCTTCTCTTTAAATTCATCAGGTTAGCCTGTGTCAATCAGACACTGCACATCCAAATGCCACTGTTAAATCCATATAGTGGTCTTTAAGAACCAATGCCCACAGCGGACTGTAATCAAAGTAACAGGGTTTTAATCATCCTTTCCCCATACAAAACACACCTAGGTCAGGCATATCAAAGTAAATTAGCATCTTATCATAGTGTGTCCACAAACAAAACTAGTCTTTCTGCGCCACGCTGAACACTACGGGCGCCGCCATTTTATATCTACTGCGCATGCGTACTGCATCGCAGTCAGTGAAGGAGGACCTGCCTAAAGTGTATGTGGAAGGAGATAATTATCGCTGTCACTTCAAGATGTGACTGTGAAAGTCAGCGCAGGGCGCACAGCGATGAAAAAGAGAGGAGGGATTTAATGTGTGGAGCGCACAGCTTGCGTTCCACACACTTCCTTGTTTGTAAGGGGCGTTCCCCTGAATCATGTGACACAGACGCGATGTTGGATCACGTGGTCCTCCTTCACTGACTGCGATGCAGTACGCATATGCGTTAGATATAAAATGGCGGCGCCCGTAGCGTTCAGCGCGGCGCAGAAAGAATTGTTTTGTTTGTGGACACACTATGGTAAGTTGCTAATTTACTTTGATATGCTTGACCTAGGTGTGTTTTGTATGGGGAAAGGATGATTAAAACCCTGTTACTTTGATTACAGTCAGCTGTGGGCATTGGTTCTTAAAGACCACTATATGGATTTACCAGTGGCATTTGGATGTGCAGTGTCTGATTGACACAGGCTCCCCTGACGAATTTGAAGTGAAGGAAACGCCTTGGGAGTTCTCACGATATCTGCTTGGAGGATGGAGTAATGAGATAGCCAGTGGAGGTCTATCAGTAATATCCCCACATCTTATGAAATTGATAACTTTGAATAAGCCCGTCGCTGGTGAGACTATTCCAATTTTTTCATAATGGTCATTTATGGTGAGAAAATGACATATATATAAAGAAAATGAAATGGTATTGAGTTTCACCAATATTCCTCATATAATTGTTTGAACTTGAAGCTAGATTGTGGAGGGCGGTACCCTGTAATATTCTATCTTTGAGAAGGATAAGGCAGTGTGGCTGAGAACCTGACCCTATAGAGGAAGTTTAATTGTGCGCCATACCCGGGTTTTCTGGTCCGTTTGAGCTTAGTGACCCAGAACCGGGTATTACATTTTATATTAACGATTTTATTGATTATAGTATTTTAATCAGTATTAATAAAGGTTATATTTTAAATATTCTTTTTCATGTTGTAACATGAATGGTCCACTTCTGCTATAAAATATAATTGATAATTGAAGGGTAAGCAATAAGTTTTTCTCAAAGTATCGTGCTAAACTAACTAATTTACATTTATAATGGCTGGCTTTTTGTCTTCGGAAATGGACACGAAATTATGGGCTAATGAAGCCAAAGATGTTTTTTCTGAGAAAGTATTGGTACAGAAAAAATATACACCTTCCCTGGATGGGGCATTTAAAGAGCTGACTAAAATCTATAAAGAAAAAATAGTCTCCTGGTGGGAGGTAAGGTCACTAGAGAGTTATATAAAGGAGAACATCGTCCCTAGACATCTGAGAGTCATGGTACAACCGGGCTTCAGATATAAGATTTCTGATATTGGAACAAAATGGGAAAAAGAGGCCACTGAATGTTCACTTAGATTCATGAAAATTTTATTGGATGAGGAGAAGAGGAATTTGTCGACACTAGAGAATTCGTTGAAAGAACAAATAGAAATTACACGTAAATTCTCTGGGGAAAATGAATACTCTAATAAAGAAATTGCACTGCAGGGAACAGTAGAAAAGTTCCAGTACCATCTCAAAGAGAAGAAACATAGGTTCTATGTACGAGACCTTAAAGACTTTAGGGATAATAGAGCCTATGTGTCACAAACCACCGGGGGGGTCACTCAGAAATCCCCCGCGCTGGCTACCAGTACGTCACAATCGGGGGGTAACAAGTGGGGGTCACCCCTCCTTTATACCTCCCGACCGACAGACAGAGCACGTGACGCGCTCTCTAGCGCCCCTCTTATAGTCAGGCCAATTATGGAATTGCCCGACAATAAGCAAGGAGGCCGCTATACTACTTATGCCGATTATTGAAGGGTCCCCAGTGAGAGTAGGGTATATATTCCCCCGACCTCCGCGGGCGGAATATATAAAACCTCCCCGAATCTCACTGGCCTCCCCACAATAATCCTTGGCACAACTCGCTGCCACCAACCGCTTCACGGTAACTATTAGCCGAACACACAGACGTGGGATTCAAGATCGAGATAACAGAACAGCCCAAGATTAATTATATAATTTAATCAGCCTAAAGCACACTAGAAACTACAATATATACAATAGGGAATCTACAGAATATACATATGTCAGAGTACAGTTACAGATAAAGCATGGTTTACAAACAGGCATACACAGTTCCAGCAGTTACCTTGTGCGTCTGGCCACAGGGGGGCGCTGTAGGCCAGGTTTCTAGGATCCTTCCCACAGATGTTTCCTACACGTGACCCCCAGCGAAAGAACGCTGGAAAATGGCCGAAGTAGGGTTATCAACCTGGGCAAATCCAGGTCCCCTCCTACCTTCGTGACCTCAGAGGGAGCACTGCTCCACCCCTGGCTTGAGTTATGGACAATATCCCAACATGGAATATGGGCCATAACTTTGCCTGGGAGCGTCGTAGGCGGACGCCAACGCTCTCATTGTGACAGCTATGAATTTAGCTACGGAACGAGAGGACTCATGACTTGTCTACTAGTTCCCCATTGGCTGATATCACGCCTGGGGTATTTCCCCAGGTCCTGCTCCCATAAAAAGGGTGTGCCAGCATCGTCCGCATGCGGAGACACCATTTTTATGGTTGCCATATTTATCGGAAATATGGCTTGCGAGATATGAACCATTTTTTACTGGAGTCGTTCTGTCTGGATACTTCCATAGCCTTGCTAATTAGATAGCAGCCCCTACTACAGGGTCACGGCAGGGAGTCATCCTGTGTCCATTGTTCCCACATCACCTAATCTCCATATCACAGGAGATGGCTGGGATGTGACACCTTCACAGATGCTGGACATCTGAGAACAAGAAGGGAGGGGGCACTGCCATGGAGTGATGAGAGCGATTATGACTTCCAGTCATAATTCCTCTTCATATCCCAGGGTTTGCCTCACACTATGTTTACTCATATCAAAAACCCCCAAGAAATAGTGAGACCGATGTGTCCTCAACAGAAGGTGAACTATCGGACTCAGAGAGCAGGGGCAATAGCTATAGGCCCATGCAACATGTCAGAAACTTTAAAGGGAGAGGGCGATCCAGTAATAGAGGAGGCCCATATGCATCCACAAGCACGAGGGGAGGTTTTTTAGAACATCAACACAATGTGAGGAGCCGACAAAACCAGATGAATTGATGTCTAGAAGAGCCCCCCGATCATTACTTTATCATCTAGAATTTTAAGTGATCTTGAAACCTCGGTCTTGAATAAAGGATTATCCTTTATACCAACAACCGACTTCGATGAGTTCAACAGTGTGAAAGACCTACATGTCTTTGCTAGGAGATCGAAATGGAGAAAGCATTTCACTAACAATGATAAAAGGATCTGTACAAGTAAAATATATCTTTGTACCGTGTTAGCCAGTAGAGAAAATTGTTTAAAAGAACAGAGAGTCCTCAGTGATTGATACCTTTTAATGGCTAACTGAAAAGATGGTAATAATTGCAAGCTTTCGAGACTACTCAGGTCTCTTCATCAGGCATGGTATAACACAAAATCTGAAGAGTCACATATTTATACACAACAGGACTTAGAATAGTGCAGTAAAAAAAACCAACAAGTTATATAAAACAGAACTATCACTATGGCAGGGGGGCAAACTGTTGTGGCCATAAATTTTGCTGCAGTTCAGTGTGAAAGTTTTATTGTCCTCTGATAAGTGTCTGGTCCAGGGCTGTGACACGCTCAGATGGTCAGAGGAGCACATCTTTTAACTGATGTAAAAAGACATGAATCCATGAGACACATTCCTTCCTACTCTGAATGTGTCAAAGGTCATCATAAGTTTGTACTCCCATAGTCTCCTATCTCTCTGGGACTTGAAATTTCCTTTCAATACCAGCAATTTCATGTCCATGATGCTGTGGTCTGAGTTACAAAAATGTTTGGCCACAGGTAGATCCATCCTTTTTTCTCTAATTGTGTGGCGGTGAGAATTCATCCTTGTCCTGAGCTGTTGTCCAGTCTCACCTACATACAGACCCCCAGTTGGACATTTGGTACATATAATTAAGTACACCACAATGGTTGTGGTGCAGCTGAAGGTACCTGGGATCTTGTAGTCCTGATGTGATCTGGGAATCTTTATCTTGTCCGTTGTTAATATTAATGGAAAGGTCTTACATTTTTTCTGGTTGCAGGGAAATGTTCCTGTTGTTGGAAAGGACAGGGAGCTTCTGACAATGATGCTTCTTAGATTTGGGGGCTGTCTAAAACACAGAAGTGGGGGGTCTGGAAAAAAGGATCTGTAGTGATTTGGGAATTCATGATGAACTGTTACAAGATGTGAGATTATTACACCACTTGAATGATATGAACCCCAATGATCAGGGAGAGGGACCCTTCACGTCCTTAAAAAACAAAAGCACGAAAATGCCCCCTACACAAACTGAGGTGGATGTTGTTGATGTGTTCACAAATTTGGTCACAGAGGAAATAAGAAAAGGGGTCAAAAATGACAGGAAGGGACACAATCTAACGAAAAGGGAAATGATGAGCCTTCGGAACCTTGAGAATGACGGTAATGTAACCATCAAACCCTCTGATAAAGGGGCGAATATGGTTCTCATGGATACGGACAATTATAGAGCTATGTGTATGAACATTTTGGATGACGAAGGTTGCTACCGTAAGCTGAGGGGAAATCCAGGCTCTGGTTTTGCCTTTGAGTTAAAACAAATTTTAGATGATGCATTGGCTGTCAAGTTGATTGACAGGAATGAATATGAATTTTTATTTCCAAAATTTCCTAAAGTAGCAACTTTCTATTCATTGCCAAAGGTTCATAAAGGTCTTAATCCTTTGAAGGGCTGACCCATTGTGTCCAGAATGGGCAGCCTGACCGAGAACCTTAGTATATATGTTGACCGAATCCTCAGGCCATTTGTGATCTCCCTCAACTCATACCTCAGAGACACTACAGACTTCCTTAGACAGATTGAGGATATTATTCTGGAGGCATGCTGTTATGCAGCATAGATGTAGAGGCTCTTTATTCCTCAATCCCCCACGCCAAGGGCCTGGAGGCAACCAGGCACTTCTTGAACTGGCAAGGAAACCATCTCCAGAGTCATAACGAATTTGTAATGAGGGCTTTGGAGTTCTGTTTGACCCAGAACGTATTCACGTTTGGGGGGAGGTACTACCACCAGCTCAGGGGCACAGCGATGGGGAGTTGTTGTGCCCCATCGTATGCTAATTTGCTCCTGGGTTGGTGGGAGGATACCATTGTATTTGGGGGTGAAACGGACACAGAGGACATTGTCATCAGGGTTCGTTTCATTGATGACATTTTTGTGATTTGGAAGGGGGATAGGTGTGGCTTTGAGCGGAATCTAAATCAAAACAATATTGGACTTACCTTTACATATGAGATGAGTGACCATAAGCTGGCTTTCCTGGACATTCTGGTCTAAAGAGGATCGGATAGTAAATTACTCACCAGTACTTTCCGTAAGGAAACGTCATCTAATTCCTTGCTGTGCTGGGAGAGCGCCCATCCTTATACTCACAAAAAGGGAATACCCAAAAGCCAGTTTATTAGAATGAGAAGAAATTGCTCGAGAAATAAGCAGTTCCTAACACAATCTAAGGATTTGAAAATAAGACTGGATGAGAGAGGTTACCCCAGGCACATGGTAAATGAGGCTTTTGATAAAGTTAAGGAAATGGATCGTGCCGCGATGTTGACTCCTGCGCCAAGGGACCCCCTGACCATAGAACTGACCCGACTTGCAACTACGTATAATAAAGGCTCTAAACAACTGAGGGAAATCATAGGTAGATACTGGCCAATTTTAAAAATGGACAAGACCATTGGTCAATTGATTTCCGATGATCCAACAATAACGTTTAGATGGGCACGGTCATTAAAGATAGACTAGTGCATAGCCATTTTCAAGATGCAGGTACGGGAAGACAAAACAGTGTGAAAGGATGCTACAAATGCCAAAACTGCAATACGTGTAATATGATGGATGAGGGTAAAGACTTTGTAGACCCCAATACCAACAAGAAATACCTAATTAGATCCCTGATTACATGCAGGACGAAAGGGGTTATTTATAGGATAAGATGTTGTTGTGGAAAATATTACGTTGGCAAGACTATTAGAGAATTGAGAAAAAAGGAAGGGGAGCATAGGCGAGATATTATCAACAAGAGGGACACTAGTGTGGCACGCCATGTTAACAATGTACATAATTAGAGATGAGCGAACCGGTCGCGGTTCGGCTCGAGTTCGGTTCGCCGAACGGAGGTCTCGTTCGAGTTCGGTGAACGTTCGACGAACCACTCGAACCGCATAGGAAACAATGGCAGGCAATCACAAACACATAAAAACACCTAGAAAACACCCTCAAAGGTGTCCAAAAGGTGACAAACAACTCACAACACAACACAAACACATGGGAAAGTGACAAGGACATATACTCATGCGAACACAAAAGAACAGGACAAGGAAAAAGAGAAGGAGACACAGATATAGGCATGGCACGCCCTTCTAAAATCATGTAAAACACCGCAAGGTGACAGTAGCAGCACTTGTGCCCCAGTTGTACACTTCACAGCTAGATTTGCATCAAGCACATTAAAAAATATGCCATACTTAACCATCCCCAGGATGACACCGGGGTAGGTAGCAAAGTCTTTCCTGATCCCAGCTCTGTGCATCTTGGATCATTTTTAAAAACAATGTAAGCAAGGGTTACTCCAAGCGGAGTCTCCCTTTTTTCCAAAAATTGGGCCACACACACACCCACCCCCTCAGTGGCAGCACTTGTGCCCCAGTTGTACACTTCACAGCTAGATTTGCATCAAGCACATTCAAAAATATGCCATACTTAACCGTCCCCAGGATGACACCGGGGTAGGTAGCAAAGTCTTTCCTGATCCCAGCTCTGTGCATCTTGGATCATGTTTAAAAACAATGTAAGCAAGGGTTACTCCAAGCGGAGTCTCCCTTTTTTCCAAAAATTGGGCCACACACACACCCACCCCCTCAGTGGCAGCACTTGTGCCCCAGTTGTACACTTCACAGCTAGATTTGCATCAAGCACATTCAAAAATATGCCATACTTAACCATCCCCAGGATGACACCGGGGTAGGTAGCAAAGTCTTTCCTGATCCGAGCTCTGTGCATCTTGGATCATTTTTAAAAACAATGTAAGCAAGGGTTACTCCAAGCGGAGTCTCCCTTTTTTTACAAAAATTGGGCCACACACACACCCACCCCTTCAGTGGCAGCACTTGTGCCCCAGTTGTACACTTCACAGCTAGATTTGCATCAAGCACATTCAAAAATACGCCATACTTAACCGTCCCCAGGATGACACCGGGGTAGGTAGCAAAGTCTTTGCTGAACCATGACTTGTTCATCTTGGCTCCTTTTATAAATCACAGCAAGCAAGGGTTACTCCAAGCGTAGTCTCCCTTTTTTCCAAAAATTGGGCCACACAGACACCCCATCAGTGGCAGCACTTGTGCCCTAGTTGCAAACAGGATGTTTTGATTTGCATCAAGCACATTCCAAATCCACAAGCATTTACTCTCCCCAGGATGACACAGGGGTAGTAAATTCCTTGTGGATCCATGACTTGTTCATTTTGATGAACGTTAGTCTGTCCACATTGTCACTGGACAGACGCGTGCGCTTATCTGTCAGCACACACCCAGCAGCACTGAAGACACGTTCAGAGACAACGCTGGCAGCTGGACACGACAAAATCTCCAAGGCGTAAGTTGAGAGCTCTGGCCATTTTTCAAGATTTGAAGCCCAAAATGAGCAAGGCTCCATTTGCAAAGTAATGGCATCGATGTTCATTTGGAGATACTCCTGTATCATCCTCTCCAGCCGTTGACTATGTGTCAGACTTGTTGTCTCTGGTGGCCTTGCAAAGGAGGGTCTAAAAAAATTATGAAAAGATTCAATAAAATTGCTGTTACCAGCACCAGATACGGTGCTACTGGTACGGGTAGACTGTTGAAGATGACGAGACCGTCCCATGTTTGTCAAGTTACAACTGGGAGATTCACTCCCTGCACCTGCACGGTTGTTTGGTGGAAAAGCCGAGCTAAGATCGAGTAACAGCTTCTGCTGATACTCCTGCATACCTGCGTCCCTTTCTATGGCTGGAATTATGTCACAAAATTTGGACTTGTACCGGGGATCTAATAGTATGGCAAGCCAGTAGTCATCATCACTAGAGACGAGCAAACCGGTCATGGTTCAGCTCGAGTTCGGTTCGTCGAACGGAGGTCTCATTCGAGTTCAGTTCGTCGAACGTTCGACGAACCGAACTCGAACCACATAGGAAACAATGGCAGGCATTCACAAACACATAAAAACACCTAGAAAACACCCTCAAAGGTGTCCAAAAGGTGACAAACAACTCACAACACAACACAAACACATGGGAAAGTGACAAGGACATATACTCATGCGAAAACAAAAGAGCTGGACAAGGAAAAAGAGGAGGAGACACAGATATAGGCATGGCACGCCCTTCTAAAATCATGTAAAACACCGCAAGGTGACTCCAAGCGGAGTATCTTTTTTTTCCAAAAATTGGGGCCCACACACACCCACCCATTCAGTGGCAGCACTTGTGCCCTAGTTGTACACTTCACAGCTAGATTTGCATCGAGCACCTTAAAAAATACGCCATACTTAACCGTCCCCAGGATGACACCGGGGTAGGTAGCAAAGTCTTTGCTGAACCATGACTTGTTCATCTTGGCTCCTTTTAAAAAAACACAGCAAGCAAGGGTTACTCCAAGCGGAGTCTCCCTTTTTCCAAAAATTGGGCCCCACACACACCCACCCTTCAGTGGCAGCAGTTGTGCCCCAGTTATACACTTCACAGCTAGATTTGCATCAAGCACATTCAAAAATACGCCATTCTTAACCGTCCCCAGGATGACACCGGGTTAGGTAGCAAAGTCTTTCCTGATCCCAGCTCTGTTCATCTTGGCTCCTTTTAAAAAACACGGCAAGCAAGGGTTACTCCAAGCGGAGTCTCCCTTTTTTCCCAAAATTGGGCCCCACACACACCCACCCCTTCAGTGGCAGCACTTGTGCCCCAGTTGTATACTTCACAGGTAGATTTGCATCGAGCACATTCAAAAATACGCCATACTTAACCGTTCCCAGGATGACCCCGGAGTAGGTAGCAAAGTCTTTGCTGAACCATGACTTGTTCATCTTGGCTCCTTTTAAAAAACACAGCAAGCAAGGGTTACTCCAAGCGGAGTCTCCCTTTTTTCCAAAAATTGGGCCCCACACACACCCACCCCTTCAGTGGCAGCACTTGTGCCCCAGTTGTACACTTCACAGGTAGATTTGCATCAAGCACATTCAAAAATACGCCATACTTAACCGTCCCCAGGATGACACCGGGGTAGGTAGCAAAGTCTTTGCTGAACCATGACTTGTTCATCTTGGCTCCTTTTAAAAAACACAGCAAGCAAGGGTTACTCCAAGCGGAGTCTCCCTTTTTTCCAAAAATTGGGCCCCACACAAACCCACCCCTTCAGTGGCAGCAGTTGTGCCCCAGTTGTACACTTCACAGCTAGATTTGCATCAAGCACATTCAAAAATACGCCATTCTTTACCGTCCCCAGGATGACACCGGGGTAGGTAGCAAAGTCTTTCCTGATCCCAGCTCTGTTCATCTTGGCTCCTTTTAAAAAACACGGCAAGCAAGGGTTACTCCAAGCGGAGTCTGCCTTTTTTCCAAAAATTGGGCCCCACACACACCCACCCCTTCAGTGGCAGCAGTTGTGCCCCATTTGTACACTTCACAGCTAGATTTGCATCAAGCACATTCAAAAATACGCCATACTTAACCGTCCCTAGGATGACACCGGGGTAGGTAGCAAAGTCTTTGCTGAACCATGACTTGTTCATCTTGGCTCCTTTTATAAATCACAGCAAGCAAGGGTTACTCCAAGCGTAGTCTCCCTTTTTTCCAAAAATTGGGCCACACAGACACCCCATCAGTGGCAGCACTTGTGCCCTAGTTGCAAACAGGATGTTTTGATTTGCATCAAGCACATTCCAAATCCACAAGCATTTACTCTCCCCAGGATGACACAGGGGTAGTAAATTCCTTGTGGATCCATGACTTGTTCATTTTGATGAACGTTAGTCTGTCCACATTGTCACTGGACAGACGCGTGCGCTTATCTGTCAGCACACACCCAGCAGCACTGAAGACACGTTCAGAGACAATGCTGGCAGCTGGACACGACAAAATCTCCAAGGCTTAAGTTGAGAGCTCTGGCCATTTTTCAAGATTTGAAGCCCAAAATGAGCAAGGCTCCATTTGCAAAGTAAGGGCATCGATGTTCATTTGGAGATACTCCTGTATCATCCTCTCCAGCCGTTGACTATGTGTCAGACTTGTTGTCTCTGGTGGCCTTGCAAAGGACAGTCTAAAAAAATTATGAAAAGATTCCATAAAATTGCTGTTACCAGCACCAGATACGGTGCTACTGGTACGGGTAGACTGTTGAAGATGACGAGACCGTCCCATGTTTGTCAAGTTACAACTGGGAGATTCACTCCCTGCACTTGCACGGTTGTTTGGTGGAAAAGCCGAGCTAAGATCGAGTAACAGCTTCTGCTGATACTCCTGCATACCTGCGTCCCTTTCTATGGCTGGAATTATGTCACAAAATTTGGACTTGTACCAGGGATCTAATAGTATGGCAAGCCAGTAGTCATCATCACTAGACATGAGCAAACCGGTCGTGGTTCGGCTCGAGTTCGGTTCGTCGAACGTTCGACGAACCGAACTCGAACCACATAGGAAACAATGGCAGGCATTCACAAACACATAAAAACACCTAGAAAACACCCTCAAAGGTGTCCAAAAGGTGACAAACAACTCACAACACAACACAAACACATGGGAAAGTGACAAGGACATATACTCATGCGAAAACAAAAGAGCTGGACAAGGAAAAAGAGGAGGAGACACAGATATAGGCATGGCACGCCCTTCTAAAATCATGTAAAACACCGCAAGGTGACTCCAAGCGGAGTATCCCTTTTTTCCAAAATTGGAGCCCACACACACCCACCCAATCAGTGGCAGCACTTGTGCCCTAGATGTACACTTCACAGCTAGATTTGCATCGAGCACATTCAAAAATACGCCATACTTAACCGTCCCCAGGATGACACCGGGGTAGGTAGCAAAGTCTTTGCTGAACCATGACTTGTTCATCTTGGCTCGTTTTAAAAAACACAGCAAGCAAGGGTTACTCCAAGCGGAGTCTCCCTTTTTTTCCAAAAATTGGGCCCCACACACACCCACCCCTTCAGTGGCAGCAGTTGTGCCCCAGTTGTACACTTCACAGCTAGATTTGCATCAAGCACATTCAAAAATACGCCATTCTTAACCGTCCCCAGGATGACACCAGGGTAGGTAGTAAAGTCTTTCCTGATCCCAGCTCTGTTCATCTTGGCTCCTTTTAAAAAACACAGCAAGCAAGGGTTACTCCAAGCGGAGTCTCCCTTTTTTCCAAAAATTGGGCCACACAGACACCTTATCAGTGGCAGCACTTGTGCCCTAGTTGCAAACAGGATGTTTTGATTTGCATCAAGCACATTCCAAATCCACAAGCATTTACTCTCCCCAGGATGACACAGGGGTAGTAAATTCCTTGTGGATCCATGACTTGTTCATTTTGATGAACGTTAGTCTGTCCACATTGTCACTGGACAGACGCGTGCGCTTATCTGTCAGCACACACCCAGCAGCACTGAAGACACGTTCAGAGACAACGCTGGCAGCTGGACACGACAAAATCTCCAAGGCGTAAGTTGAGAGCTCTGGCCATTTTTCAAGTTTTGAAGCCCAAAATGAGCAAGGCTCCATTTGCAAAGTAATGGCATCGATGTTCATTTGGAGATACTCCTGTATCATCCTCTCCAGCCATTGACTATGTGTCAGACTTGTTGTCTCTGGTGGCCTTGCAAAGGACGGTCAAAAAAAATTATGAAAAGATTCCATAAAATTGCTGTTACCAGCACCAGATACGGTGCTACTGGTACGGGTAGACTGTTGAAGATGACGAGACCGTCCCATGTTTGTCAAGTTACAACTGGGAGATTCACTCCCTGCACCTGCACGGTTGTTTGGTGGAAATGCCGAGCTAAGATCGAGTAACAGCTTCTGCTGATACTCCTGCATACGTGCGTCCCTTTTTATGGCTGGAATTATGTTGCAAAATTTGGACTTGTACCGGGGATCTAATAGTGTGGCAAGCCAGTAGTCATCATCACTTCTAATTTTGACAATACGAGGGTCATGTTGGAGGTAGTGCAGCAAGAATGCGCTCATGTGTCTTGCGCAGCCATGCGGACCAATTCCACGCTGTGTTTGTGGCATAGAGGTGCTACCCGTTCTTTCTTCCTCTGACATCTCCCCCCAACCTCTTTCAACAGAAATTTGACCAAGGTCTCCCTCATCCGCTGAGTCTTCCATGTCCATGGACAGTTCGTCCTTCATTTCTTCATGTTCTCTTGCACCTTCCTCAACATTTCGCCTACTACCATGCGCCCTTGTTGATCCCTGTCCCCCATGGTCCCATGCCTGCCGCGTTGGTGATGATGAACGTCTGGACCTTGGTGATGTTGTAGTGTCTTGCGCATATGAATCCTCCTGTAGTTCCTCCCCTTCCTGTTGTCCCACCCCCTGACTCTGAATAGTGTTTATCGTGTGCTCCAGCATGTAAATGACTGGAATTGTCATGCTGATAATGGCATTGTCAGCGCTAAACACATTCGTCGCCATGTCGAAACTGTGCAGAAGGTTGCATAGGTCCTTGATCTGAGACCACTCCATCAGGGTGATCTGCCCCACCTCTGCATCTCGTTGGCCCAGGCTATATGTCATGACGTATTGCACCAGGGCTCTGCGGTACTGCCACAGTCGCTGTAACATGTGGAGAATCGAATTCCAGCGTGTCGCCACATCGCATTTCAGGCGATGAACCGGCAGGCCGAAAGACTTCTGGAGCGATGCAAGTCGCTCTTCTGCGGTGGTTGAATGGCGGAAGTGAGCAGACAGTTTTCGTGCCCTGGTCACAAGGCCATCTAGGCCGGGATAGTGTGTTAAAAATTGCTGGACAACAAGGTTCAACACGTGAGCCATACAAGGCACGTGTGTCACCTTGCCCAGGCGAAGGGCAGCACCCAGGTTTGCAGCATTGTCGCACACGGCATTTCCAGGCTGCAGGTTGAGTGGAGACAACCATTTATTAAACTCGGACTGCAGAGCTGACCACAACTCCTCAGCTGTGTGACTCCTATTCCCAAGACCATGTCAAGCTAAAGACCGCCTGATGCCGTTGCGCTCTGCTGCCAGCATAATAATGAGGGGTGCGTGATTCCTTCTGCGCAGTGCGAACGCTGGTGGCCTGACCAGGCAGGCTTGGGGCGGAGGTGGAGGACCCAGATGAGGTGGAGGAGGCAGAAGCAGTGGCGGAACTTGGACAGACAGAGGATTGACACACAAGTCGTGGGGACGGCAAGACTTGTGCAGCAGACGCTTCACCATCTATCACCATAGTTACCCAGTGCCCAGTCAGCGACATGTAACGTCCCTGTCCATGCTTACTGGTCCAAGTATCGGTGGTGAAATGCACCCGTTGACACACAGAGTTTCTCAAGGAAGTGGTGATGTTGTGTGCGACATGCTGGTGTAGCGCGGGCACACCTTTCTTAGAGAAGTAGTAGCGACTGGGCATCTGGTACTGGGGCACAGCGACAGACATAAGGTCTCTAAAATCCTGTGTGTCCACCAGGCGGAAAGGCAGCATTTCGGTAGCCAAGAGCTTACAGAGGGATAAAGTCAACCTCTTAGCTTTGTCATGGGTCGCAGGAAATGGCCTTTTATTTGTCCACATCTGAGGGACAGAGATCTGGCTGCTGTGTGTAGACGGTGTTGAGTAGGGTGTCCCTGGAAAAATGCAGCATTGTGAGGAAAGTGCAGGCGTAGACATGATGTTAACTTCATCCAACGTTGGTGCTATCGATGTCTGAGAGAGCTGTACACACGTACTTGTTTCCCCTTCCAAACCAACTGACGACCTACCAAGCAAACTGCCTGTTGCGGTTACAGTGGTGGAAGTTGTGCGTGGAAAACCAGGTGTGACAGCTGTCCCCACAGTCTTAGAAGATGAAGAGTGCGCGGATGCACTAGAAGGGGCAGGCGGTGGATGGTTCGCTCCGCTAGGCCGCATTGCAGCACGGTGAGCTTCCCACCGGGACATATGATATTTATTCACGTGACGATTCATGGAAGAAGTTGTCAAACTGCTGAGGTTTTTCCCTCTACTAACAGAATCATGACAAATTTTACAGATCACATAATTTGGGCGAACTTTTGCTATGTCAAAAAAGGACCAGGCTAGGCAAGGCTTAGAGGGCATGCGACCTGCTGATCCACCCCGACCAGTGCTCAGAGGCACAGTGGTGGCTGAGGATGCAGTTGTAGACGTGCTACCAGTACTCCTACTCAATCCAGGAAGGCGCAAGGTAACTTCGTCGTCAGCTGCATCCTCCTCCACCGTCTCTGTTGACCTCCTCGAGGGCCTGACTGTGGGTTGACAGTAGGTGGGATCTAGAACTTCCTCATCAAATATTGTGTTTGCACTCCCCTCACCCTCAGACCGAGCCTCGTCTTGCCCTGACCGAATATTTAAGTTGTCATCCCAATCTGGTATCTGCGTCTCATCATCATCAGTATGTTCCTCATTGTCTATAACAACAGGTGTTACAGTTTGTGAAAAAGGGTCAACATTATGCTCAGAAACTTGGTCCTCATGGCCTGAATCAGAGTCACAAAGGTTCTGGGCATCACTGCAGACCATTTCCTGGTCTGTACTCACTGTAGCTTGGGAGCAGACCTCTGATTCCCAGGCTATAGTGTGACTGAACAGCTCTGCAGACTCAGCCATCTCAGTTCCACCATACTGTGCAGGGCGGATGGAGACTTCAGAGCTGGGAGAAAGCAAGTGTGATTGGGATGACAACTCAGAGGACTGGTGTTTTTTGGATGCGGTAGTTGAGGTGGCGGAGAGGGCACTTGTTGGACCACTTGAGATCCATTCAGGCATTTTCCTTTTTTGGCCATCATCTACCTTTGTTCCAGTTGTTCGTGTCCGTAAAAAAGGGAGCACATCGGATTGTCCACGATAAGTAGTAGACATCTTACTTTTGCTGGAAGATGGTCTATCTTCAGCAGATGTTAATGGAGCTTTGCCACCTTCCCCACAGACAAACCCTTTTTTTCCTTTTCCAACACGCCTCTCCCCCTTTCCACCAGCATCTGTCATTTTGCCACTCATTTTGATTGCAACAAGATTGTGCACTTAAAATGTGGTAGTAAAAATTGAGAGGTGTTGTAGATTTCAGCGGTGGTCTAGCTTTATTAACAGCAGAATAAACAACAATAATTATCCCTGACAATGCAACTACGGCCCTTAAACTGGCAGCAGTGTTTGCTAGTATAATGGCTTAGTAACAATGAGTTTGAGTTTGCAATGCAGGTAGACGTGCTGCAAATATCTTTGCACTAGTGGGACAATACAGAAGTCCAACAGCCACTTTTATGATGCCACTAAGTTCACTCAGTGTTTGCTAGTATAATGGCTTAGTAACAATGAGTTTGAGTGTGCAATGCAGGCAGACGTGCTGCAAATATCTTTCCACTAGTGGGACAATACAGAAGTCCAACAGCCACTTTTATGATGCCACTAAGTTCACTCAGTGTTTGCTAGTATAATGGCTTAGTAACAATAAGTTTGAGTGTGCAATGCAGGTAGACGTGCTGCAAATATCTTTGCACTAGTGGGTCAATACAGATGTCCAACAGCCACTTTTAGGATGCCACTAAGTTCACTCAGTGTTTGCTAGTATAATGGCTTAGTAACAATGAGTTTGAGTGTGCAATGCAGGTAGACGTGCTGCAAATATCTTTGCACTAGTGGGACAATACAGAAGTCCAACAGCCACTTTTAGGATGCCACTAAGTTCACTCAGTGTTTGCTAGTATAATGGCTTAGTAACAATGAGTTTGCGTGTGCAATGCAGGCAGACGTGCTGCAAATATCTTTGCACTAGTGGGACAATACAGAAGTCCAACAGCCACTTTTAGGATGCCACTAAGTTCACTCAGTGTTTGCTAGCATAATGGCTTAGTAACAATGAGTTTGAGTGTGCAATGCAGGCAGACATGCTGCAAATATCTTTGCACTAGTGGGACAATACAGAAGTCCAACAGCCACGTTTAGGATGCCACTAAGTTCACTCAGTGTTTGCTAGTATAATGGCTTAGTAACAATGAGTTTGAGTGTGCAATGCAGGCAGAGGTGCTGCAAATATCTTTGCACTAGTGGGACAATACAGAAGTCCAACAGCCACGTTTTGGATGCCATTAAGTTCACTCAGTGTTTGCTAGTATAATGGCTTAGTAACAATGAGTTTGAGTGTGCAATGCAGGTAGACATGCTGCAAATATCTTTGCACTAGTGGGACAATACAGAAGTCAAACAGCCACTTTTATGATGCCACTAAGTTCACTCAGTGTTTGCTAGTATAATGGCTTAGTAACAATGAGTTTCAGTGTGTAATGCATGCAGACGTGCTGCAAATATCTTTGCACTAGTGGGACAATACAGAAGTCCAACAGCCACGTTTAGGATGCCACTAAGTTCACTCAGTGTTTGCTAGTATAATGGCTTAGTAACAATGAGTTTGAGTGTGCAATGCAGGCTGACGTGCTGCAAATATCGTTGCACTAGTGGGACAATACAGAAGTCCAACAGCCACGTTTAGGATGCCACTAAGTTCACTCAGTGTTTGCTAGTATAATGGCTTAGTAACAATTAGTTTGAGTGTGCAATGCAGAGGTGCTGCACATAGGTTTGCACCAGTGGGACACTAATGGAAGTCCAACAGCCACTTTTAGGATGCCACTAAGTTTACTCAGTGTTTGCTAGTATAATGGCTTAGTAACAATGAGTTTGAGTATGCAATGCAGTGGTGCTGCAAATAGCTTTGCACCAGTGGGACACTAATGGAAGTCCAACAGCCACTTTTAGGATGCCACTAAAGGCCCCGTCACACTAAGCAACATCGCTAGCAACATCGCTGCTAACGAACAACTTTTGTGACGTAGCAGCGATGTTGCTAGTGATGTCGCTGTGTGTGACATCCAGCAACAACCTGGCCCCTGCTGTGAGGTCGTTGGTTGTTGCTGAATGTCCTGGGCCATTTTTTAGTTGTTGCTGTCCCGCTGTGAAGCACAGATCGCTGTGTGTGACAGCGAGACAGCAACAACTAAATGTGCAGGCAGCAAGAGCCGGCTTCTGCGGAGGCTGGTAACCAATGTAAACATCGGGTAACCAAGAAGCCCTGTCCTTGGTTACCCGATATTTACCTTTGTTACCAGCCTCCGCCACTCTCACTGTCAGTGCCGGCTCCTGCTCTGTGCACATGTAGCTGCAGGACACATCGGGTTAATTAACCCGATGTGTGCTGTAGCTAGGAAAGCAGGGAGCCAGCGCTAAGCATTGTGCGCTGCTCCCTGCTCTGTGCACATGTAGCTGCAGCACACATCGGGTAATTAACCCGATGTGTGCTGTACTAGGAGAGCAGGGAGCCAGCGCTCAGTGTGCGCTGCTCCCTGCTCTCTGCACGTGTAGCTGCGTGAGCTGGTAACCAAGGTAAATATTGGGTTGGTTACCCGATATTTACCTTAGTTACCAAGCGCAGCATCTTCCACGCGGCGCTGGGGGCTGGTCACTGGTTGCTGGTGAGCTCACCAGCAACTCGTGTAGCGACGCTCCAGCGATCCCTGCCAGGTCAGGTTGCTGGTGGGATCGCTGGAGCGTCGCAGTGTGACATCTCACCAGCAACCTCCTAGCAACTTACCAGCGATCCCTATCATTGTTGGGATCGCTGGTAAGTTGCTTAGTGTGACTGGACCTTAAGTTTACTCAGTGTTTGCTAGAATAATGGCTTAGTAACAATGAGTTTGAGTGTGCAATGCAGTGGTTCTGCAAATAGCTTTGCACCAGTGGGACACTAATGGAAGTCCAACAGCCACTTTTAGGATGCCACTAAGTTTACTCAGTGTTTGCTAGTATAATGGCTTAGTAACAATGAGTTTGACTGTGCAATGCAGAGGTGCTGCACATAGGTTTGCACCAGTGGGACACTAATGGAAGTCCAACAGCCACTTTTAGGATGCCACTAAGTTTACTTAGTGTTTGCTAGTATAATGGCTTAGTACCAATGAGTTTGAGTGTGAAAAGGGCAGGAGGGTACAGTGCCAGGGTTGTGGGTCTCTGGGTAGAGCAAAGGAAGCCTCCCTTTCTATCCCTCCTAATGGGGAAATGCAGCGAGGAAATCCCTGACCTTAGCTACACAGACGCTGTCATCTTGTGTAGCTGTTAAAATCTGTTTTCACGGACCTGACTGTCACCTATGGCTCTGACCCTGCCGGTATTAGCCCTTACAAGGACTAATAGAAACTTCTATCCCTATTCTGTATAGCGCTGTGTATAGAGCGTACACAGCAGTATCGGAGACAGGAGCTACGCCAGCGGTGACTGACACCAAGACGCAGAAGGCAGATAATGGCGTGCTGGAGGAAAATGTCCGTTTTTATAATGCATGGACATGTGACATGGACATCCTATCACACATGCCGTTGCTTCTCTGGCTAAAAGTCCACTTAGCTGTGTGTGTGTCTGGGATTGGCTGACATGCTGGCCCGCCCCACTACACGCGCGCGCTTAGGGAAGGAGGACAAGGGAAAAAAAAAAATGGCGATCGCCATTATCCAAACAGCAGTGATCTGAATGCGCTGTTTCCGCACACTATACGCTTAAATTTCATAATAGTGTGAGTCACAGAGTGACTTACACTATTACAGCGGAAAGCCAGCTAGTAATTAGCTTGTCTTTTTGCTGCTAGAACCGTTCTCGAATGTATCTAGAACTATCGAGCTTTAGCAAAAAGCTCGAGTTCTAGTTTGATCTAGAACAGCCCCCAAAATCACTCGAGCCGCAAACTGGAGAACCTCGAACCGCGAACCGCGCTTAACTTTATACATAATGGGGATTTAAGATCGATCTCAGTGATGGGCATTGACCGTATAAATCCTCCACTGAGGGGTGGAAACTGGGATAATTTGCTGTTAAGAAAAGAATCCTTTTGGATATACAGGCTGCATACAGTTACACCGCACGGCCTGAATGAACAATTGTCTTTTGCTCCCTTTCTTTATGCACCGTAGTATGAGGGTTAGTGCATGAGGGAGAGTCTACGTTGAGCGGGGGTGCCATTTGCGTAGGAACTAGGGTGCCAACCTCCGCAGGCCAGGAAGGGTCATCTTGCAGTGTAGGGTGGAGTGATAGTGAGCACTTTTGGTGGTGGGCACTGTCTCTTCCTATATACTATAGTCCCGTACTTATGAGTAGCCTTAATATATCTAATTAATAGGGTTTATGAATTATCTTGCCCTGTTCTATTCTAATTCTAATATGCTCCTCTGGACTGTTAAATAAGGGAGGTCAGGGATCTCTTGGCGCTATTTTCAATGATCGCGGCGTCTTCCACAACTAAATGTGGATCCATATGGCATCATAAATACACATGTGCATGCGGTTTGGGAATTTAATGAATGCTTTCTTCTTTAATATAAGAACAATTTTTGTTAAAAAATAATAAAGAACAAATTCTCTAGTGATCACTGTGGGTAACATCTGAGTGAGAATATATATAAAAACGGTGAGGACATCATGTCTAAATGTAAGGGTGTATACCGGATCTTGTGTCATGGTATACTAATGAAATCAAGAAATTAATGCTGAATGTTAAAAAACAAGCTACGGTGCCCATATTAGTGCTGAAACCAAAGAGGAAAGAATGCCACCATAAAAAATTGATACTACCACTGTAGAAATGAGAGTAGTATGTTTCTCAGTGATTAGGCAATGACCATGGATCCGGAGGATCGCTGCCTAAAGTGTATGTGGAAGGAGATAATTATCGCTGTCACTTCAAGATGTGACTGTGAAAGTCAGTGCAGGGCACACAGCGATGAAAAAGAGAGGAGGGATTTAATGTGTGGAGCGCACAGCTTGCGTTCTACACACTTCCTTGTTTGTAAGGGGTGTTCCCCTGAATCACGTGACACAGACGCGATGTTGGATCACTTGGTCCTCCTTCACTGACTGCGATGCAGTACGCATACGCGTTAGATATAAAATGGCGGCGCCCGTAATGTTCAGCGTGGTGTAGAAAGACTAGTTTTGTTTGTGGACACACTATGGTAAGTTGCTAATTTACTTTGATATGCCTGACCTAGGTGTGTTTTGTATGGGGAAAGGATGATTAAAACCCTGTTACTTAGATTACAGTCCGCTATGGGCATTGGTTCTTAAAGACCACTATATGGATTTAACAGTGGCATTTGGATGTGCAGTGTCTGATTGACACAGGCTCCCCTGATGAATTTAAAGAGAAGGAAACGTGTTGGGAGTTCTTATGGTATCTGCTTGGCGGATGGAGTAATAAGATAGCCAGAGGAGGTCTATCAGTAATATCCCCACATCTTATGAAATTGATAACCTTGAATAAGCCCGTCGCTGGTGAGACTATTCCAATTTTTTCATAATGGTCATTTATGGTGAGAAAATGACATATATATAAAGAAAATGAAATGGTATTGAGTTTCACCAATATTCCTCATATAATTGTTTGAACTTGAAGCTAGATTGTGGAGGGCGGTACCCTGTAATATTCTATCTTTGAGAAGGATAAGGCAGTGTGGCTGAGAACCTGACCCTATAGAGAAAGTTTAATTGTGCGCCATACCCGGGTTTTCTGGTCTGTTTGAGCTTAGTGACCCAGAACCGGGTATTACATTTTATATCCACGATTTTACTGATTATAGTATTTTAATCAGTATTAATAAAGGTTATATTTTAAATATTCTTTTTCATGTTGTAACATGAATGGTCCACTTCTGCTATAAAAGATAATTCATAATTGAAGGGGTAAGCAATAAGTTTTTCTCAAAGTATCGTGCTAAACTAACTAATACGTTGAGGTTGGCCACAGAAGTATATTACCTTGTTTGTCTGTTTACTTTATAAAAAAGAAGATATTGTATTTTAATTGAATTTAAGCTCTTCTCTCCAAGATATTAAATTCTGACCATAGTGAGAATTACATGGCAATCTTTAAATATTGGCTTTTACCAATTCAAAATATAGATTAATGGAAGGAACCAGAGATAGAGGACTGGAGGCAACAGATTAGCTCTTATGGGAAAACACTCTCTTAGAGGGCTCATTTTCTTGTAGTAACTCAAGGAGGGCCTGAAACACTTCATCTTCTGCAACAGAATCCATAATATCCGGTTGTTTGTAAAGAACTTGGAAAATCAATTTCCTGCAGAAAAGATAAAGATCATTAACCAATTGAAATTTATACAGTTCGTGCAATGGTAAGTCCTTGCTGTAGAACAGAGATTTCAGGCTGAATAGAGTATTTTAAATTAATAATCTGTAGTACAATAAAAAAAAGATTCACATGGATCTTGACTGATGTCACATGGGGTGTATAAAGGAGATGTATCATCAGCTACAGGTGTCTGAAGCACTGTATGGATGACTCCATCGGGATGGAGGTCTGATATCTGTCACCCGTTTCTCTTTGATTTTTTTTTTTTTTACCTCCCTGGGTTTGGTGTCTATATCACTAATTTCAAATGCTTAAAGATCACTAGAACACTTGTCCCCAGAATTAAATGTCATATTGTTGGGACTATAACAAGTAAGTATGCTGTAATGTTATGTGAATTGTTTCTGTGGGGTTTTTTTTATCAAAATCATTGAAGTCCCTATGAAATTTTGTCTTTTTACTCTTATATTTATTCAAAATATCCTTCAATTGTGTTTGAAAGGGTTGTACCAAGTTAGCAATATCGAAGTTCAGAAGTTTGGACTCCAAAGTCTTAATATTAGATTTAGTACTTTGTAAGAGCGTATATCATGTTCAGCAGCATGTTAATACTAATTCACAAGCAATGCATGAGGCCTTGTGCCTAAGTACTACAATAAGCCAAAGTCAAAGTAGTCTCCCATGCTACAAAAATCTAAGGCCTCTTAGGACAATGGAATTTTTGAGATATTCGACAGATAACGAATATTCCACCACAGTCTAATAACTGAATTATGTGCTGAATTTAATTCCCTGTGAAAAATCTGGGTCAAAAAAACAGGAGAGGCAGATTCAAATACATTGGCCATCTGATTGTTGCATAACGTTTCGTGAGACTCCCAATGGAGAAATGTGTCCAAAACTACCAATCTAGTTCAATATTATCAGATAAAAAAGCAAATGCTGGGTGTGCTGTCTATACACAATAAAAATTAGAAAAAACAAGATAACCAGCACCAAATGTGCACTACTGCACTAAAAAATTCCAAACTGTACTTATTAGTAAAATTTGAGATTTTTGGCAAAAATTTGCAATTTCTTGATCTACCCCACCACGTCACGGCAAATCTCTTTGGGGAAGTCGTACTGTATTTTTATATAAAATGTGCCATACGGCTTCACATATGAATGAGTAGAACTGTTTATAGCAGCACTTACCTAGTGCTTTTCAATCCCGTACCCATGACTGAATCATGGCTGTGGGTGGGACAGGCCCAAGCAAATGCTGCTTGAAGTAAATATCCTGTGGACAGGGCTTGATGTCTGAATGTGAACAGCCACCAATTGCCAAAATCAAGACAGGTGGAATACAACCCAAATTGGGTTGCACGGCAAGGTGGGGGTCAGCCACCGACCAATTCAATGAAGAAAAAACAAGATAACCAGCACTAAATGTGCACTTCAGCACTAAAAATTCCAAACTGTACTTATTAAAATTTGAATGAGTAGAACTGTTTATAGCAGCACTTACCTAGTGCAGTGCTTTTCAATCCCGCACCCATGACTGAATCATGGCTGTGGGTGGGACAGGCCCAAGCAAATGCTGCTTGAAGTAAATATCCTGTGGACAGGGCTTGATGTCTGAATGTGAACAGCCACCAATTGCCAAAATCAAGACAGGTGGAATACAACCCAAATTGGGTTGCACGGCAAGGTGGGGGGTCAGCCACCAACCAATTCAATGAAGAAAAAACAAGATAACCAGCACTAAATGTGCACTACTGGACTAAAAATTCCAAACTGTACTTATTAAAATTTGAGATTTTTGGCAAAAAAATTGCAATTTTTTTGAGCTACCTCCCCACGTCACGGCAAATCTCATTGGGGAAGTCCTACTCTAAATTATTTTTATATAAAATGTGCCATACGGCCTCACATATGAAAAAAGTAGAACTCTTTATAGCAGTACTTACCTAGTGCTTTTCAATCCCGTACCCATGACTGAATCATGGCTGTGGGTGGCACAGGCCCAAGCAAATGCTGCTTGAAGTAAATAGCCTGTGGACAGGGCTTGATGGCTGAATGTGAACAGCCACCAATTGCCAATTGGCACATTTTAAATAAAAATAATTTACAGTAGGACTGCCCCAAAGAGATTTGTCGTGACGTGGTGGGGTAGCCCAATAAATTGCAATTTTTTGCCAAAAATCTCAAATTTTAATAATAAGTACAGTTTGGAATGTTTAGTGCAGTAGTGCACATTTAGTGCTGGTTATCTTGTTTTTTCTTCATTGAATTGGTCGGTGGCTGACCTCACCTTGCCGTGCACCCCAATTTGGGTTATATTCCACCTGTCTTGATTTTGGCAATTGGTGGCTGTTCACATTCAGTTGGAGGATAAAGCTGGACTTTTGTCTCCTAAGGCTTTCCGTCCTGGCCTATCTTAGCTATTGTGTTTTATCCACTCCCATCTGGTATACATACTCACCTCTTAGCCTGTATAATATATATTTCTATATAGGTGTGTGCATTGATATATGTATTGTCTTTTTTTAATTCCTTTGATTAGTATCTGCTTCAATACTTTGGTGGCATCCTTATTTGTATCGTGACAGTTCACTCACTTCATGTGATGGGATTACTTATTTGGCTTGTTTCACTGAAGTAGCACACAGGACAGACTTCCATTAAAAGTCTTAAAAGATTAAAGTCTGTTATATTGGCGGTATGTCCACACAGGTTCAGATGCACTCTTCCAGCAACATAATACACAGACGAATTTCAGGTACGTATCATAGCGGTACACCTGCACAGGTTCAGATACACTTCAAGTATGCCAGTGGAGCTTTGTCCACCTCCAATCAGGAATACACTCACGGTACTACAAGGAGCACACGGGTAGGTATCCAGCAGCAACATCCAGGAAAACTGAATAAAAAATTGGAGTTTATTTAGTCCATTTATAAAAACATAAACGCATATGTATAGGAGTATGCGTTTCGGACTAACAGTCCTTATACTAAGTCTAAAAAAGACATACTGAATCACGATTAAGTAAAGGAAGGGGGGAGGGGAGCACAGCAGTAAATAATCACTGGGAAGGTATATAAATGAATAAGAAAAAAGGCAATCTATTACATTTAGTATAAATACAAGAAATAATTTCTAATATTCATGCATTTAGGTGCTCTTGACTCCAAATAGAGAATCCATCTGGGTTCTCTATGATGTAATATATCAGTGATATTGCCACCTCTTTTGGGCATAGAAACGTTTTCAACTACATTCACTTTCAGGCTGGTTAGTTCTCCACGGTGAACATTACGGAAATGCTGAGGTGAACCTTAGAGTAGTAGATGTGTTTGCAACCCTCCTCCTCAAGGTATGGGTGCTACTGCCCACATACTTGATTCTACATGAGGTACACAAAATAGTATATATTAGATTATTAGTGCCGCAATACATTGTAGAACTCCCATACTACAGTCCAGGGGCATAACAACCATGGTCACAGAGATCGCCACTAAGACTGGGTCCAGGGGTGCAGGGGGCCCGCTGGCTCCTGCCCCTGCTTCAGCTAATGTGTGTCCAAGGCACGCATCTAGCTGAAATACATCGCATCACAGTGACCCGTCCGGTCACTGCACTGCGATGTGCTGGCCGCCGATTAAGGCCATGAATATTCATTACTCCCCACGCACACGATCCTGCACATGGGGAGCAGAGAATATGTTGACAGCTGCCGGTGCCATGCATGACACTGATGTCATGCGTTGAGCCGCTTACACGCTGGTCAGTTGCCGGCATGTTATAAATCAGGATGGGAACATGTTTGGGACATATGCCAGGATGGGGCCATGATGGAAACATATATTTCAGGGTGGAGCAATGATGTGAACATATATACCAGGATGGAGCCATCATAGGGGCATATATACCAGGTTGGGCCATGATGGGGATATACATACCAGGATGGGGCCATATATACCAGGATATAGGTATGATGGGGTCATATACCATGAGGGGGATATATATATACCTAGATGGGGCCATGATAGTGGACATATATATCAGGATATAGCCATGATGGGGGAAATATTTACCAGGAAGTGGCACAGAATGGGGAACATTAGTACAAGATGTGGGACATTACTACACAATGAAAGAGGGGGAAGGGCAACTTTTAAGTCTTTATGGGATTTAGAATACTAAAATGGCCCATACATCTGATGAACATATGGCCCATCGAACTTTAGTTATGCCACTGTTACAGTCCAAATCATTCATAATATGCCCGCTGCTGACACATTCCTTGGCATAGCAGCTTCCTCACACTTACAAACTGACATAAGTCAGCATGCACACTTCTGCATGAGGCTCCTTTCTGAAGGCATAGCAGCCCTCACACACTGAGACACACAGGCGGTGGTTTGTGGCTAGCCAGACTCACCCGTCTCTCCAGCTATCCATACAATGTGGCCCTGATACGCCCTAACAAGACTCCCAACCGTCCCAGATTCTGCAGGACCGATTTGAGGGCTCTCTCCCGTAGTCCCACCTCCTTCCCTCAGTGCAGTGAATTAATTAAATTAACCTCTTATCCATGCGGTTTTTCCAGACTGCCGGGACTTGAACTCACAACCTCATTGTCCATAGGCAGCAGCTCGACCACTGAGCCACTGCCTGTATTGAAAGATGTAGGAGGATTTGGTAATCGTGACCTCTGTTTTGCAGTAGAGAAACCAGAAGCAGATTATTCAGCTACAAAGATAAATAGATAGAGGGATAAATAGATAGATAGATAGATACATGATAGATAGGTAATAAATAAATAGAGGGATAGATAAATCAAATAAGCTTTATTTTTAGATAGATACATGATAGATAGATAGATAAATAATAGATGGATAATAGATAGATACATGATAGATATATATATAGATAGATAGATAGATAGATAGATAGATGATAGAAAGATACATGATAGAGAGATAGATAGATGATAGATATATAGATAGATAGATAGATAGATAGATAGATAGATAGATAGATGATAGAAAGATACATGATAGAGAGATAGATGATAGATATATAGATATATAGATAGATAGATAGATAGATGATAGACAGATACATGATAGATAGAGAAATAGATAGATAGATACATGATAGATAGATGATAGATAGATATATAGATAGATAGATATATGATACATGATAGATAGATAGATAGATACATGATAGATATATAGATAGATAGATATATGAAACATGATAGATAGATACATGATAGATAGAGAGATAGAGAAATAGATAGCTAGATACATGATAGATATATAATAGATAGATAATAGATAGAGGGATAGATATATAATAGATACATGATAGATAGATAGATAGATAGATACTGCATCTCTTTGTAGGTGAAGAAGTTACATTCATTTGTTCCCATAAAACTACTATAAAGAAATAAGAAAAAAAATACAAATATGAATAAAATTTTGTGCTTTATTTTCAACACCTTGGATTCAAACCAGTAACTTTCAAACATGTGTCCAGCAGCTCTCCTAAAATTTTTTTAGCTGCTCTAGCGGGTGAGCCACTAGGAACAATGATAAGCAAGGGAGGATATTACATAGATGAACTTAGGCTATGTGCACACGCTGCATTTTTTTGACGCTGCGTTTTTGTGCGTTTTTGGCCGCTAAAAACGCACAAAAACGCACCCGCGTCGAAAAAACGTGTAAAAAAACGCATGCGTTTTTACAGCGATTTGGTGCGTTTTGCTGCGTTTTTGATCTCTGCGTTTTGCTGCGTTTTTCCAATGCATTGCATGGGCGGAAAACGCAGAAAAACGCAGGAAAGAATTGACATGTCCATTTTTTTTTTCAAGCTCAAAAACGCAGCTTAAAAAAAAAGTTGTGTGCGGACAGCAAAAATGAAAACTCATAGACTTTGCTGGGGAAGCAAAGTCATGCAGTTTTGAGGCCAAAAACGCACCCGAAAAACGCGCAAAAACGCCGCGAAAAACGCACTGTGCGCACATAGCCTTACAATGCTGCCTCTGATTACACAGCAGATTACACGGGACATAGAGCTCCATTGTACAGAGCAGCATCTCCATGTCCTGTATTCTAGAGGGAGAGAAAAAAAAAGAGTTTTTTTCTTCTTCTAATAAAATTACTAAAAATAATAAAAAAATAGAATAATGTAATTTTATTACATTTTTTTTATAAAATAATAAACATCACAAATCAGCAAATAACATGGACATATTTGGTGTCCCTATAATTGTAACGACCCGAGCAACATAGTGATCTGATTATTTATGGGGATCGGTAAATGGCTTAAATAAAATAGCACAATTTATTATTTTTTCTTTATTAAAACCCTTTATTAACTTTATTAATAAAAAATGTAATAAAAATGTTGAGGCTGTGTTCACACATAGCGTAAATTCAGCGTTTTTTCTGCAAGATCTGCACCACATGTGCAATAACATTCTTCTCTGATTATTGCATGTTTGCTGAACTTTTTTATGCATTGTCCCAATTATTTGATACATGTTTGGTGCAGATGTGAATCCTGAAGCTTATAAAGAAAAAAAACCCCACCAAATCCGCAGAGTTCAGCAGCATCTTTAGACGCAAAAGGGGTGGAGATTCCATGACGTCTCATCCACTTTGGACAATTAGTCCGTGTTCACATGTAGTGTAAATGCTGCATTTTTTTTTTGGGCTGCTTTTTTGCACATATATTCTGCTGTGTTTAATTGTCCAAGCAAAGTGGATATGATTCCATGAAATAATATCTCTGAGGGGGTTTTTCGTCTGGAAAGTTTCTATGTGGAGCTTAAAAAAAATGCGGGAAAAAAGCTTCTCTGTACAATAAAAACACTTAAAGACGCAGATTCACATCTGAACCAAATGGAGAAAAGGTATAAAAAAATGCAGCAAAAATGGCTTGGTGCAGACAGCGGATGAAACAAAAAGAAACAGAATGTATGCAACGTGTGAACACATGTCAATTGTTTTTGCCACTTGAGTTTTGAACTGCAAAGCTGAGTTTTTGTCCAAATTTCTGCCACAAAAAGGCACCTTTTTGAACAGCATAGTGCGCACAAGAAACCCAAATTCCCATAGACTTTGCTTGAAAAGCAGACACATCCATTTTGGCATTAAACACTGCAGTTGAAAAAGCAGGTAAAAAGCAGGTAAAAAGCAACGTGGACACGTAGCCAAAGAGTTTGTTCCTCTTTCCTTTCTTCAAAAGTTGGGAGGTATGTCATTGCACTACAAGTCCCAGAATGGACATCCAGTTTACACCCCTGCTTGTTTATATTTGGCAGTGTGTCTTGGTTTCATTTATCATTAATTCGTTATAAATTGAAGATTTTAAAAAGCCTCCAATTGCCTTCAAAAGATGTGTATGAAGAGAATCTACCATGTCCCTCTCCCTACCGCTAAAATCTATATTCTTCTCTTTCTCACACACTAATCTTCATGGCTCTATAGTTTTGCAGTGTTTATGGCCTTTTCTTCCTATCTATATCGCTATTTGGACCCTTGTACCAGTTTCATATGGCTATTTGGTTGTGTTGCTGATTTCTTTTGTATGTGCCTTTTGGATATAATGGCTATTTCCAGATTATGAACATTACCCACCATACTGCTATACATAGTTATTAACTTATTACAAATAGCAAGAGATTTTTCCTTATCTTATTTACAAGCATTCCTTAACCCAGCTATCTGCGGGGAGGGATTTTAAAGTACCCTAAAGCATCAACTTATCCACAGCACAGTCATTTTAAGTGAAAAGTCTGAAGCTCATTGAAAGGTCAGCCGGAGAGAGAATTGATACCAACATTCTGTTTGTATGTTCTGAACACGGTTGCTCCTCTAAACTTACAAGTACCTGCTCTCTCTTCATCTTAAGCTTCTCTTTTCCTAAGGGGGTAGGTTCAATGCCAGGAAATATTTTAAGCTTACTGTAATTCCATGCTTGAGTAGCTTGAGAGAGGCTTTAGAGATTTGTAACATCTGTTCTCAACAAATAGTCTCAGTATCTTTTAAACAGAATGGATTCTTATGCTCTTTAATTACACTTCCCACCTCTCAAGCATCCTCACCTTAAGTACAAGATGTCTGTACTATATGAAATCCTTAACTATATATTTATGTCATAGATGCACACTTTGCAACTCTCCCCAACTTTCGGAAGATGTTTGGATATCTCTCTTGGGCACATGCCCAAATGTCCTGGAAAGCAGCATTTCCATATGTTCCAACTGCCCCAGACTTCCACTCTCACCCTCTTCATGTGATGTCTTTTGTCTTGATTTCACTAGAGCTCCTCTCCGGCATCTCTGCCTTGCGCACACTTAGGCCTGTTTCACACGTCAGTGATTCTGGTACGTTTGTGCTTTTTTTTAAATGTACCAGAATCACTGACATACGCAGACCCATTATAATGAATGGGTCTGCTCACACATCAGTGATTTTTCACTGCACGTGTCTCCGTGCGGCATACCCGCGTGTCCGTGATTGCCGCACGGAGACATGTCCATTTTTTTCTGGCATCACTGATGTCCCACGGACCACGCAGTGGTGTGGTCCATGAAACACAAGCCAGAAAAAAACATGCTTTTAAAATAAAAGTCATTTTTACTCACCCGGCTCCAATGATGTCCTCTGTAGCCCGTGCAGCTTGCTGCTTCTGAGCCGGCTCATTACTGTCGCGCATATTCATGATGCACGACACAGCCGACCCGGAAGCAGCTGTTGCGGGGGTCAGCGCCGGCCGGATGCTGCACCGCGGGAGCGATCAGCACCATGGACAGCGGGAGCGCGCACAGGTGAGTTAATCTCTAAGTGCAATCACGGGCCACGGAGAACGGAGCCCGGATTGCACTTAGACAACCCACGTGTGCCGTGATTCACGGCACACGGAGGGACATGGGCGTGTTTTACACGCCAGTGAAAAACGTCAGTGTTTTTCACTGACGTGTGAAACGGGCCTTACATCAATTAAAAAAAACAATTCTCTATGTTTTTGTGATTTGGTTGTTTTGGGAATCAAACCCACAACCTGTATCATTGCAGGCAGAAGCTAAAGCTATGAACCTTAGCTTGCACTGACAAGATTTGGATGAATCTGAACAAAAAGGTAGATTATATTGCTACATAGAGTACATAGAAATACTTTATATAGAGCAGTGTATTTCTATGAAAGTGTATTCTAGAGGAAAATTAAATATCAGATTTTATATATATATATATATATATATATATATATATATATATATATGTAGAGAGAGACAGAGAGAGAGAGAGATTATTAAAAAATATGAAATACAATTATCATATAGTTCATTTTAATGCATTTTTTTTTTATAAATAAACATTACTGTAAACATCACAAATCAGCAATTAATTTGTGCATATTGGGTGTCCCTGTAATTGTAAAAACCCACACAACAACATAAAAAAATAATAAAAATGTAACACTAAAGCTGTGTCCGCACTTTGCGTTTTCACCTGCGTTTCAGCTGCTTTTTAGGTCAGTTTTGAACTGCAGCGTTTTCATGCCAAAAGGCATGCGTTTTGCTTTTCCATAATAGTCTATGGAACATGTAGATTTCTTGTCCGCACTTTGCGTTTTAAAACGCTGCGTTTCATTTGCATAATTTGTGGAAAAAACCATGCGTTCAAAGAAGCAGCATGTCAATTGTTTTTGCCATTTGGGCTGCGCTTTGCTAACATTGAAGTCAGTGAGAAGTAGCAAAAAGCAAGAAATATCAAAATTCTAGCATTTAACCTGCTTTTTAGCTGCAGAAACTAGGCGTTTTGGACTTCAAAAATGCATGCTTTTCAGACATTAAAATAATGGAATAATATGTCCCTTTACACACACACATAGTCCGACAATTAAATTAATGAAAATTAGGATTTTATTGCTATTTTAGCAAAAAATATTATAAAACTGCTATAATTTCATGAAATATAACTATTTTCTTTATTAATTCAAAACTTTGTTTTGTTTTTTTTCTCTTTTTTCATTCTGTTTGACTGTTTAATCTTTATTTAGCAGTGTTTTGATGTTCAAAACGCATCTGTCAAAACGCAAGGGAAAAAGTATGTAAAAAGCGCTAAATATGCATCTAAAACGCGGTAAATACGCATGCGTTTTTAGCGCTAATTTAAGGAAAAAGGCAACTTTGGCTAAATCAATTAATTCCAAAACATGCGTTTAGAAATGCAACTAGGACGACGCAAAGTGCGGACATAGCCTAAGACCACATTAACATGTAACCTAAATGCTGCTTTTTATCCTCTGCTTTTTTTCTACACCTTTTCTCCCGTTGTCCGACTCCGCGCCACATTTCACAGTAACAATCTACTCTGATTATTGCGTGTTTGTGGAGGTTGTTTTTCTTTTTTTTTTTTACACAATTTCCCCTTGTTTCATGCATTTTTGGTGCAGATTTGGAGCAACATGTTTAATTCTATTTTAATGGTATAGAAAAGGTTTTTGCAGAATAAAGCAACTGTATCAGCCTTTTTTTAACAAGTGGTTTTTTTCAAGCTCCACATTATGTCTATGGATAAAAAACCCCACCAAAACCGCAGATTTCAGCAGTGTCCAAAGCAGGGGTTTTCAGGAAATCACATGTACTTTGCTTGTACATTTAGGTCGTACACATTTAACATAAATGATGCGTTTTTCTGCAGCTTTTTTTTTGCACAGAAATTCTGCTGCATTTAGGCCTGTTTCACACATCCGTCATTTCGCTGGATTGCTAGATCCGGCACACTCCAGTACAGAGTAATACAGTACAATGGCATCGCGGCAACCTCCTGTCACATGATGTCATGTGACCGGAGCATGTGTCTGGAGCTTGCCGCGATGCCATTGTACAGTATTACACTGTACTGAAGTATGCCATATTCAGCAATCCAGCGAAATGCCGGATGTGTGAAACGGGCCTAAGCAACTCAGATTCGCTATTATGACAGCTTTTACCAACCGTGCATCTAAAGATACTGCTGAACTGTGCTCTATGGTGCTTTTTTATCTCTAGAGGCTTCTATATGAAGCCTGAAAATAAGGCCTGAAACACGCGTCCGTAGAAAACACGTGCGTGTCTCGCGGTCCGTTTTTCGTGTCCGTGTTCCGTGTTGGATGTCCGTTTCTCCGGTACATGTGGCATCAGTGTGATGGCGTATGTGTCGTGGGCGAGGAGGACGTCGCCGCTACGCGCTCGCTAACGCTCGGGTCCGGAGCTGCTGCGGTTGCTGCTGCTTGGTGGCTCGAGCGGTGGGCCGGATCCAGGGGCTCGAGCGGCTCTCCTCGCCCATGAGTGAAAAGGGTGGTTGGTTTGGGGGATTTAGTCCGTGACGCCACCCACGGGTTGTGGTGAAGATGGGCACCACCTCTGCTGGTGACGGGGATCCAGGGAGCGATGGTAGGGAGCAGCTGGGATGCTGTTTTCCCCCTCCGTGGGTAGGGGTCGGTGGTCCCGGGGCCCGGTGGTGCGACGGGGAGGCAGGGTTGGTGAGGTGCAGAGTTCAGGGACAGCGCAGTGCAGGATGGCGCGGGTGTACTCACTCTGTAAGAGATGCACAAAGTCCTCGGTAAACCAAACGGCTGGATGGACGGGTCCCGCAGCCGGCTGCAGTGTCTCTCCCCGGACAGGTGATGGCGGCTGTCTTTCCCTGCACCTTGATGTACTTGTTTGACTACGATGGATCCCCAACGGTAGTCCGCTCCCTGGTGTATGGATGCCGGAGGAGCCCGTTTCCCCGCAGGCGCTGGCCCTTGGGTCTCTAGCCTTAGGCGGTAGCTGTATACCCTCACGGTGTGGGCGGTTGTGTGGCGCCCTGGAAAAGCCAGGGGCCACAGGTAATTACACCACCACACCCTACACCCCGGTTAGGCACATCTAAGCTAGACAAAAACCCTTGTTGCCTTCCTCCAGGGGCTGATGATCACACCAGGTGGCGGAGCCAGGCGGTTGGTCTCCGCCCACCGAGGAGTTCACAGTCCTGGAGGCGGGAAAAGAGCGCAGTTTAGTTTGAGAGGTGAAAGTGGTAGGAGAAAAGTGGTAAAGGAGCAACTGACTGACAGCGTCCGGGTGTGTGCCCCGGGCGAGACAGCAAGGTTGGCAGACGGTGGTGACCATCTGCAGGAGTGGCCTATCGGAGTTACCGTGAGGACCGTGGACGAGCGGTGGCCCGGCGGTACCGGAGCGGTACACAAGGAGAAGCCAGCACCATTGGCAGGGGCTTTTCGGACCCCAGCAAGGCTAGGAGTCGCCGTGAATTTGCCGAATCCGTTAGTGAAGGGGACCTCCTGGGTTTCCAAACAACTAAGTCCCGACAGAAGGCAACAGTCCAACCAGAATAGGGAAACACCACCACCGCCAAGGCAACCGTTTCTCAGGGCCAGCGCCTGCGGGCAAAAAGGGGGCTCCTCCGGCCCATATCCAAGCCGGGGAGCGGGTTACCAGTGGGAACCCATTGGAACCGTTAGAAGTACATAGGTGCAGGGAAAGGCAGTCACCGTCAACCTGCCGGGGAAAAGCAACAGCAGCCGTCTGTGGGACCCATCTTTGCAGCCGTGTGTTTTACCGAGAACTGTGTCATCGTCTCAGGCTGAGTGAGAACCACCGTGACGTGCGGCACAGCGCTGCCCCTGTGACCCTGCACCTCGCCAGGCCCCGCAACCCGCCTGCCATCGTCCATCCCTACCCCATCACCGGGCCCCGGGACAACCAACCCCCTACCCACGGAGGGGAGAACTAACAACTCAGCTGCTCCCTGTTACCGCTCCCGGGATTCCTGTATAGAGCAGCGGTGGTGTCACCAAAATCACCACAACCGTGGGTGGCGTCACGGACAATAATAATCAAACCCCATCAATCCACCCTTTTCACTCATGGGCGAGGAGTGCTGTGCGAGGCCCCGGGATCTGGCCCACCACTCGAGCCACCAAAGAGCAGCGGCAGCCGCAGCAGCAGCAGCGGCCGGACCCGAGAAGTGGGAGAGCGCAGTGTCCCCTCCTCCGCCCGCGACAGTTGCCTTCTATTGGGTCTTTGGCTGTTAGGAAACCCCTGGGATTCCGGTCACACTCGGATTTGACTATTGTCGGCGGCTCCAAGCCTGGTCGGGGTCCGATGGCCCTGCCTGTGTGTGCTGGCTTCACTTCGCTCCCCGGTCGGTACCGGTGGCCAACGCCCAACCCCGGTCCTACGGTTCCGCGTTGCTTCACCACTCCTGCAGACAGCCACCACCGTCTGCCAACCTTGCTGTCAGTGCCTGGGCCACAAACCCAGACACTCCTCTCTCTTCAACCTCCTCAACTCGACTCCAACTTCTAACTAACTCTTTTCTCGCCTCCAGGCCTGTGAACTCCTCGGTGGGTGGGGCCAACCGCTTGGCTCTGCCCCACCTGGTGTGGACATCAGACCCTGGAGGGAGGCAACATGGATTTTGTGTTTGGCTAATGTTACTGTCTAGTGGGGGTGGGGGTGTGTGAGTGTTATCTGTAACGACCTGGCTAGTCCATGGCGCCACATATGCTTGACGTGCATGTGAAATGTCCGTGTATGCTTGAGATACATACGTGTCATGTCCATGTGCAGTCTGTGTTTCTTGAGCCGTTTCACCATTAAAAATATAAAAAACGCACACGGACCATACAGAAAGCACACGTACATGGTCCGTGTCACATATGTGCAGATACGGACCCATTGACTTTAGCGGGTTCGTGTCTGCGTGATTACGGCAAAATGTGGACATGTCATCCATCTAAAAAAACGCACACACATACAAACCACATGGACACATGTTCCGTGTGGCTTTACGTGTGTGTGCCTGTCACCATAGGGTAACATTGGTGCACGTGTGCACGTGCCGCCGGTACGTGCAAAAACGCACCAAACATGTACCGGCAGCACGGATGTGTGTTGCAGGCCTTAGACATGTAGATAACTGAAGTTACTTTTTTTAAGAGCAGAATCAAAGTTTTTCTGTGCAATAAAAACCACACTAAAAACGCTTCTTCACATCTGCGCCAAAAACTCAAGAAATTAGGGAACTAAAAAATGCAGCGAAAATGCAATAATTAGGGAAGATTGTTATTGCATTGTGTGGTGCAGACACCTGCAACAAAACAAACAAAAAAAACCACAGTATTTATGCAATGGGTGAACAGATGGCCTTGCAGACACAAAAAAGTCATATGTCATTATCTCAAGTGTGGCACAGCCAGATGTGATCTCAGGGCAACCTGGGTTCAGAAAAGTTGCAGATATGCTTTGGGGCCCGCTCGCCATTTACCTTGAGTTGAAGCATATTTAATTACATCTGGTACTTAAGGTGTTAAGTGTTCATTTCTATCCTGCAGTGATCTAACAGGTAGTTGTAAAATCCCATGAGCCCTGGCTAATCAAAAGTCTCACCAGGGACTGCAGAAGGTAAGATATTCGCAGGCGTCCCATCCGGCCCCAGGTACCACTGACGAACGCTGGACCAGTTTTCCTTGAATTACCACTGCCCCCTGTGATATCTTTTCCTGCGAGTCTACAAAGAAATGTCAAATGTATGTGGCTTGAGCATGGATAGTAGCATGGTCAAAATTTGCTGAAGCGCCTGTCCCTGCTTCTGCTTTGACAAAGTTGTGAGTTATGGCACTTCTGGAAAATGTTTTGTGTGTAACACATGGAATGCGACATTAGCAAATTGGATCGCTGTGTCCCCAAAATGTGCCGGGAAGACGTGAAGGAGGCATCAATGGGACATATCCTAAAAAAGGTGTTAGTTATGTGAAAAATTAATCTGCAGCACAGATCGTGTACCTCAATGAACTGGTATAACTAGCAATATAAATTTTATAGTATGCATAAACAGGAGCGGATTAACAGTAGCCTCGGTCCTGGGCAGTTTAGGGTGTACGGGGCCCCAGGACCCGATGTATCATGTGATATATCACATGCTCTGTTTGGGATCTGATAGGTCAAGTGATGAATACACAGAAGCGCTATTGCATATCTGCAGATATAAGTAAAAAGAGAGAGATTTTTTCCTTTATGTAAAGTGCTACAGGTAGGGATGAGTATAATGGAAGTCAATGGGAAACACAAGTATTTCTCTGGCAGACCTCTCCAGGAGGTCTGAGGGGGTCCTGGAATCACTGGATCATCACCTGAAATCGAATAAAAGGAGCTTCCAGGTCCCTCCTGAAAACAATGTTGCCAGAGTATTACGCCACTTTAATGGATTGACAAGAAAACATACAAAACCGACGACAACATTGATTTTAATGGAGAAGATTTTAGGAAACATTCTTTCCTATATAATGACATGTTTCTAAGCCAAAATTAACTAGAGAGAAAAACTGCTACCTCCACCCCTTTGGCTATATTCACACTTAGCATTATTTAAAATATGCAGCAGTTTCCCACTTCAGTCAGGAAAAATAAATAATTGTGTGCATTAGCTTTATGGAATTTGATAGCTTTTGCTGGGACTGTAAAATCAGTTTTTAATTTGCATCAAACTCATTAAAAAAAAACCTGCCTAAAAACACAACAAAAATGCAAGGTGTGAACATAGCCTTAATAGCCGGGCCATCGCTCACCGTATTTCCTCGTCAGCTATGACTAGAGTAGATCACATAGTATAGGGCAGGGATGTCAAACTCAAATGCACAGAGGGACAAAATTAAAAACTTGGACAAAGTTACTGGCCAACCTAGTCGCAGGCCCCATATCATTATTCGTGCATATTAATGTACCCCAAATAGTCTTCCATATAGAATACTGGGCTCCACATAGTTTTCCATACAGAATAATGTGCCCCACATAGCCCTCCATACAGAATAATGGGCCCCACATAGCCCTCCATACAGAATAATGTGCCCCACATAGCCCTCCATACAGAATAATGGGCCCCACATAGTCCTCCATACAGAATAATGTGCCCCACATAGTCCTCCATACAGAATAATGTGCCGCACATAGTCCTCCATGCAGAATAATGGGCCCCACATAGTCCTCCATACAGAATAATGTGCCTCACAAGCATTGCCTGCCGTGTGAATTCTCTCTTTCACCTAATTTTTGGACTTGCCCGGGATAGTAACTGTCTCTCTGTCTCTCTCCCAGTCTCTGTCTCTGTGTCACTGTCTGTCTATGTCTCTTTCCTTGTCTGTCTGTGTCTATGTCTCTGTCTTTTTCTATCTCTCTGTCTGTCTTTATATCAGTCTAGCTGTCTCTATCTCTGTGTCTCTGTGTCTGTCTGGTCTGTCTGTCTATCTCTGTGTCTGTCTGTCTCTCTCTATCTCTGTGTCTCTCTTTATCTCTGTGTCTGTCTCTCTCTTTCCCCGTCTGTCTCTTGCCCCGTCTGTCTCTTTTCAGGTCTGTCTCTTTGTGGGTCTGTCTCTTGCCCCGTCTGTCTCTTTCCAGGTCTGTCTCTTTTCAGGTCTGTCTCTTTCCCCATCTGTCTTTATCCCCGTCTGTCTTTGTCTGTCTCTCTGTCTGTCTATTTCCCCGTCTGTCTCTTTCCTCGTCTGTCTCTTTCCAGGTCTGTCTCTTTCCAGGTCTGTCTCTTTCCTGGTCTGTCTCTTTCCCCGTCTGCCTCTTTCCCCGTCTGTCTCTTTCCCCGTCTGTCTTTATCCAGGTCTGTCTCTTTCCCCACTTGTCTCTTTCCCTGTCTGTCTGTCTCTTTCAAGGTATGTCTCTTTCCAGGTCCGTCTCTTTCAAGGTCTGTCTCTTTCCTGGTCTGTCTCTTTTCTGGTCTGTCTATTCCCCATCTGTCTCTTTCCCCATCTGTTTTTGTCTGTCTCTCTGTCTATCTCTTTCCTCATCTTTCTCTTTCCAGGTCTGTCTTTCCAGGTCTGTTTCTTTCCCGATCTATCTCTTTCCCGTCTGTCTCTTTCCCCGGCTGTCTCTTTCCAGGTCTGCCTGTCTCTGTCTGTCTCTTTTTTTGTCTGTCTCTATCTCTCTGTTTCTTTCCCCATTTGTCTCTTTCTAGGTCTGTCTCTTTCCCCGTCTGTCTCCCCATCTCTTTTCCTGTCTCTTTCCCTGTCTGTCTTTGTCCATCTCTTTGTCTGTGTATTTTCCTGTCTATTTCTTTCCCTGTCTGCATGTCTCTGTCTGTCTCTTTCCTTGTCTGTCTCTATTTCTCTGTCTCTTTCCGCGTCTGTCTCTATCAAGGTCTGTCTCTTTCCCCATCTATCTTTGTCTGTCTCTCCTTTTTCCCTGTCTGCCTGTCTGTCTGTCTCTTTCCCCATCTGTCTCTTTCCAGGTCTGTCTCTTTCCCCGTCTGTCCCTTTCCCTGTCTGTCTCTGTCTGTCTCTTTCACCGTCTGTCTCTCTGTCTCTTTCATCATCTGTCTGTCTGTCTCTTTTGGCACTGTTTGGTTTTCATGAGTGTTGTCTCGTTTTACCCTGTTAAGTGGTACAGTAAGGTTGGTTTGGGGTATGAGCATTGTTGTTGTGCTCATGCAGCAGGCACAGTTTTACCTGCCTGACTATCTTAACCTGTGCATGCACCATCAGCAGCACATCCACTAACCCGCTCCGTACCGCACGACTGGCACATATTAAATTACGGAAATAGCTAACAGTATTATTAATAGGAAACTGGGAAAGGGTCTGCAGTCAGAGCGAGGCCTAGACAAACTTATTATGAGGCACGGGAGATGTTATGGGACATGAGGTTGTAAGATGGGGATGCCACACAGTGGTGAGAAATAGAAAGAACTAGGGATCATCAGGTACTGAGTGCAACCAGTCTGGAAATGTGGCCCTTTTGGGCCTGTGGGTGGGCGACTGACTATTTTTGCTTCTGTTTCAAGGCCTGAGGTAGAGACAGCTGGATGCTGCCCTGGGACCAGAAAATGTACATAGTTCTTGATGGTATTTACGAATTTACAAAGACAGGTTCAGGGCAGAAGGCACACATGCCTGCATCCTTAACAGGGGATTGACTAGCATGTACAGTGGGGAAAATGAGTATTTGATACACTCCCAATCTTGCAAGTTTTCCCACCTACAAAGAATGGAGAGGTCTGTAATTTTTATCATAGGTACACTTCAACTGTGACAGACAGAATAAAAATCAAGAAAATCAGAGTATATGATTTTAAAATAATTAATTTGCATTTTATTGCATGAAATAAGTATTTAATGCAATAGAAAAAAACCCTTAGTATTTGGTAGAGAAACCTTTGTTTGCAATTACAGGTCAGATGTTTCCTGTAGTTACTGACCAAGTTTGCACATACTGTTTGCACATATTGCAGGAGGGATTCTGGCCCATTACCCCATACAGATCTTCTCTAGATCTTTCAGGTTTTGGGGCTGTCACTAGGCAACATTGAGTTTCAGCTCCCTCCAAAGATTTTCTATTGGGTTCAGGTCTTAAGACTGGTAGACCACTCCAGGACCTTGTAATGCTTCTTTTGGAGACACCCCTTAGTTGCCCCTTGGTTTTTGGGGTTAACAACGGGGAGAAAGAGGTTGTTTTTTTTTGTAATTTATTTCAAATAAAGTTTTTTTTTGGTATTTCTGTTGATTTCTTTTCACTTAGTAATTGGGGGATGGGGAGATGGGGGGCTCATAGATACCTCCCATTACTAATCTAAGGGCTTAGTGGCAGCTGTGAGCTGTCATTAACTCCTGATGTTACCCCGGTTGCCACTGCACCAGGGCAATCGGGATGAACTGAGTAAAGTGCCAGAATTGTTACAGCTAATGGATGTGAAGTGCTCTGTTTATGGCAGGCTGTATGTGGGTGGAGATCCGAACTGCCCAATTAGTGACTTCCATTGGGGTTTAGGTCAAGTGTGGGTCCCAAACTGAACTTTTTCAAATGCCCGGCTGCACCCGCTGAACCAAGCTTCTATGGGTCTGCTCATCTCTACTCATTTCTATTGGTAATGTTAAAACCTTTAAGCCTGGTAAACATTTTAAAAAATTGGAGATTTTTGAAAAGAGAGAGAGTGTATTTCCCACATAAAGTGGACATATAGAGACAAAACATATTGATGGATAGCTGATCACTGTGTAATCAGGACATTGGACACCCACCATAACACGTTAATAGCCTATCCTAAATATATGGATGTGCATAGTACGGCTGTGTCGCCCTGGACAAGCCAGGGGACACAGGTAACAACACACACACCTGCCCCTGCACCTCCACAGGCCCCCTAGCCCGCCTGTCCACCATCCCAACTCCATCACTGGGCCCCGGGATCACCAACCCCTACCCACGGAGGGGCAACACAACAACTGGTTGCTCCATACCATCACTCCCGGGATCACCCAGCCAGAGCAGCGGTGGTGTACACTCAATCACCACAACCATGAGTGGCGTCACGGACAATAAACAATCCCCACACCCAAACCCCCTTTCACTCACGGGCGAGGAGCGCCGCTAGAGTCCCCGGGATCAGGCCCATCGCTCGTGCCACCGAGCAGCAGCAGGCCGCGGCAGAAGCGGCAGCCGGACCCGAGCAGTGGGAGAGCGCGGCGTCCCCTCCTCCGCCCGCGACAACTTGGCGTCACGAACAGGATCCTACCGCTCTGCCGTTTGGTAGAGGTGCGCCTTGTTACCGCCGGAGGTGTCCGGCCGAAAAATTTCAGAAGCCGCCATCTTTAGCGCGAAGCATTTCCCGCTCGAGCGTCTTCCCCGAGCAGGAAAGGTGCGAAAGTGGAGCCCCGCCCCCTGAAGAAGGAAGTGCTAAAAAGAGGCTAAGGGGGACGGGATGGCGGGGACGCCAGGACTCTGCCAGCATTTGGTTCCTGGAAGAGGCCGCCGCAGTGATGCACCGACCCGTTACCCCTGTTACCGCTAGCGGAGTCCGCAGCGTCTGTGGGGGAGGACCCAGACCTGGGGTCCCCAGGCCTCACCTTTGTCACCGCCCTGCCACCGGCCCCGGCAGTCCGCCCGGCCGCGACGGAGATGACGACGGCTCCGTCAGTCCGCCCGGCCGCAACGGCAGCGAAGTACCGGTCCCGTTGACCAATCTGGAACCGTTCCTGGACTGGGGTAAAGGGGTGCTGCCCACTTCCTAGGGGCAGCACCAAGGCTAGGTTGTTTGGGTGAGTGACTGAAGGACCCGTTACACTGTTATTATTAAAAGTGTTTGACTGTTATTGCAACATTAAAGTAATGTGCACCCTGTTGTGGGAGGATGGAAAATGCTTCTGTTTAATGTTTTGATCTTTTGCAGTTTAAAAGAAAAAAAAAAAAAAGAAAGGAAAATAAAACCGGTGTTGGATGGGCAGCCCGAGGACGGTCTGCATTTTGCTAAGGGGGAATGTGTCACCCTGGACAAGCCAGGGGACACAGGTAACAACACACTCACACACCCACCCCCAGCAGTTCACAGCAGACATCCCCAAAGTGACCTGCTTTCTGCCTCGGGCTCAGACTGACACACCAGGTGGGCGGAGTGAGGAGATGGAGACGCCCACCCAGGAGTTAGCTGGCCTGAGGCAGGAAACAAGCCCAGTCAAGTCCTAGGAGAGGAAGAGAGAAGGTCTGCAGAGAGGCAGACATAGCCAGGGGCCTAGGTTGGAGCCTAGGGCCTCGTACAGAGAGTCCGGCAGACGGTGGTGGCTGTCTGCAGGGAGCCGGGGAGACAGCTGGTGGAACCGTAGGTAGCCGGGGCTGGGCGGTGGCCCACCGGTACTGAACCGGGGAGCCAGCTGGAAGCCGGAACGCAGGAGGAGGGTGCACTGAGGCGAAAGAAAGGACTTATCCCACTAAACTGGGTCAGGGGAGAAACAACAACAGCAACCGTCCGAGGGACCCGTCCAACCAGCCGTTTGTTTACCGAGAACTGTGTCGTGTTTACTGGCTGAGTGAGTACCTCCGTGCCGTGCGGCACAGCGCTGCCCCTGCGCCGCTGCACCTCCACAGGCCCCCTAGCCCGCCTGTCCACCATCCCAACTCCATCACTGGGCCCCGGGATCACCAACCCCTACCCACGGAGGGGCAACACAACAACTGGCTGCTCCATACCATCACTCCCGGGATCACCCAGCCAGAGCAGCGGTGGTGTACACTCAATCACCACAACCGTGGGTGGCGTCACGGACAATAAACAATCCCCACACCCAAACCCCCTTTCACTCACGGGCGAGGAGCGCCGCTAGAGTCCCCGGGATCCGGCCCATCGCTCGAGTCACCGAGCAGCAGCAGGCCGCAGCAGCAGCGGCAGCTGGACCCGAGCAGTGGGAGAGCGCGGCGTCCCCTCCTCCGCCCACGACACGGCAAGCCATCCCCATTCACTGGAGTATAAAAAGATGGAGGTTGTAATCCAGCAAAATAAAAATTCAATTTATTAATCTTAATTAAAAGCATAAAAAAGCAGAAAGAATTCACATTATACACTTAGGCGGGCTTTGCACACTACGACATCGCAGGCCGATGCTGCGATGCCGAGTGCGATAGTGCCCGCCCCCGTCGCAGCAGCGATATGTGGTGATAGCTGGCGTAGCGAAAGTTATCGCTACGCCAGCTTCACACACACACTCACCTGCCGTGCGACGTCCCTGTGGCCGGCGACCCGCCTCCTTGTTAAGGGGGCGGGTCGTGCGGCGTCACTGCGACGTCACACGGCAGGCGGCCAATCAGAGCGGAGGGGCGGAGATGAGCAGGATGTAAACATCCTGCCCACCTCCTTCCTTCCGCATATCCTACGGAAGCCGCAGTGAGGCCGGTAGGAGACGTTCCTCGCTCCTGCGACTTCACACACAGCGATGTGTGCTGCCGCAGGAGCGAGGAACAACATCGGACCATTGCGTCAGCGTAATTATGGATTACGCCGACGCTGTACCGATGATACGATTACGACGCTTTTGCGCTCGTTAATCGTATCATCCAGCCTTTACACACTGCGATGTCGCCTGCGATGCCGGAAGTGCGTCATTTTCAATTTGACCCCACCGACATCGCACCTGCGATGTCGCAGTGTGCAAAGTGCCCCTTAGTCTATGTGTTTTGAGCTTAATATAGCTGTTAGTCATAGCTTTTACTCAGAGCCATATTAAGCTCAAAACACATAGGTCATGTATTTAATGTGAATTCTTTCTGCTTTTTTATGGTTTTAATGAAGTTTAAATTTTCAGAGGTTTCACATTGAAGCTTGTGCTAGGTTACAAAACTTTTGCTTTTCTCCCACTATTTACTAGGGACATACCTGGATAAATCTGTGCATCATTGCCCATGGCCTACTTGTGTGACTCCTCTCATCATCTCTCATTGTATCTTCCCATTCACTGGAGCTCTGTTTCTGCTTCATTTGCTGATTGGAAACCCAATTATGGGAATTTCACCAATCTGACATTAATAGCCTATCCAAAAGATAGGCTATGAGTGTGCATCTGTGCATAATTTATGGCCCCTGAATTGCTTCTGTTTATCCCCATTATTAGTGATGAGCAGACTTGCAGATAACCGAGACTGACTGAACCCGGTAATCTGGTTCTGGGTCAGATTCCGGTCCCCATATAAGTCTATGAGGACAAGAATCCGGTGATTAAAAATGGTAGTAGAAGGGATAGGGGGATGGGAGCAGGGGCGCTGTACTTACCGAGGCTCAGGCATGACTGTATGCTGCTTTTGAGGCTTCGTATTCACTTCCTGGACCACTAATTACTGCTCATCCATATACACTGCTTTCACCAACCATCGGCGCTTGTGACTGGTTGCAATCAGACGTGCCCCCAGCCTGAGTGTCAGCGTGTCAGCTGACTGCAATCATTCACATGCGCCAGGATGTCTGGAGAGCGGGGAAAGCAGTGCAACTGTCTACGGGTCAGTATCGTGGCATAAAAATAAATAAAATAATTGGCATAGGATCCCCCCATATTATGATACCCAGCACAGATAAAACCTATAGCTACATTCTGCAGCCCCCTGCCGTGTGCCTATGTTAGCTGTGTATCAAAATATCTGGAATCCCAAGCCCGGGTCCGACACCCAACGGGCACTTTTAAAGCCGCGCTGATCAGGACTTTTACAGTCCACCCATCACTACCCTTTATCCATTATAAGGTACAAGATTTTAAACAAACATAAAAACGTTTATCCAATGGTTTTTTTATGGATGCCACTCATCTGGTATCCATCACACATATACGTCTTTAAAAAAATGGGAGCCTAAGGTAAACTTACTATATGATTTTACTAATTGGCTTGAAACAGATGCCTCCGATGATACCAATTGTTTGATATCTGTGACCCATAGGTTGCCATGTTAAAAAAGTATGTTTAATATATATATATATATATATATATATATATTACTGGATGGTGCAAACTGTATCAAATTAATATTATGACATAATTGTCTACCAATACAATTAATGAAAGGTTGGATGCAATTGTATTTTCGAACATGTCCAAGCATTATAGTCACCGCAAAGAAATGTGAGCCTAAATGCAGCATCCCTGTTGGTTTCAGCTGATCACCGAGGGAAATAGAAGCCAGACGTCCCTGGATATCAGCTGGACTGAAACAACTCCTTCGCCTTGATTGATAGGGTCAATGCTAACCGGAATGACAGATTGGGTAAAGGGGAAGGTACTGGCCTGGGGAGACCTTGGGGCAACAGCAAGCTCATTGGCATAAGTGATCAAAAGTTGTTTTTTTTTGTTTGCTCATATGTTTAAATTCCCTACTACGGTAGGTGTTATTGTTGTTTTAATAACCAAAAACTCTAAAAAACTCGATTTAACCTTGAGGTACACACAATGTCATAAAGAAGCTAAACAGACACCTCATTGCCACGATTACTTAATGCTTTCCAAAGTGAACTTGTCTATACAAATGCAGATCTAGCAATGAAATGGAAACCACATAAAACCTAATGCTTTTCCGCTGAAAGCTACTGAATTATTAAGCAGTTTACTTCAATCATTGAAAATATTTTGAGCAAAACTACCATGCAAATATTTAATAATGTTGTTAATGAAAACTGTATGACACTAGCGACCAATATTATAATATAAAATGATATTGGGGGCTTTAATTTGTACAGATTGTAGTTAAGATGGTTGACACTAACCTGAGTAAATGGCAAAAAGAGCACATTCAGAGGTGAGATTAAAATTTTAACAGGCTTCCTGCTGGCATGATGGAAGCCATGCCCCACTTTCAAGCCACATCCATATCTTTTCACCACACTACGCCCCTTCGTTACTCATCCCAAAATAGAAGGAAAGGTAACCAAATAATAATAGTAACTAAAATGGAAGGCAAATTTTCTTGCAGATAATGTAGTAGATGTTCCCTGTGATCCTATGCAGTAACACCACAGATAGCAAAGTGATAACTCTCAAATTGTAATATCTGTGCCGATGCTTGTCCCTCTATTCCTCCTTTGATTTTTGGCCGATGTGGGGTAACTATTCAGTTTGGGGTTAAATCCTAGTAAGTCTTTCTTCTTGCTGTAAGGTCTGGGTGAGGTTACTCGCTAATCATACATCTAAAAATCAGTTCCCACTGCCAATTATAGCCTGATAAGATCTGTGAAATACACAACACCAGACCTAGTGTCTTAGTGAATATTCCTGATTTTCACTTTGACTTGTTTAATTACTTTTTTACGGCCTCACAATTTTGTACCTACCTGTACCTCCTGGTTCTGACCCAGCTACCTGATTATTTTTCTTTGCTTGCATTACCGAGCGGCAGCTACTGACTTTATGGTCCCAGTCCAGGGGCCCCTGTGTAAGCCTACAGATGCCTGTACAAGGGTTAAAAGGTGAAGGCCTGGGCAACCCTTGAGATCTGGTTTGGCAGATGTGGAGACATGAGGGTCAGTGGGTGCTGTCGTCCGCAGGCCTGGCTGTCTTCAGAAAGACAGCTCAGACCAGAGCTCATCCTATTGAACGCTTGCACTCCTTCCCAGTGAGGAAAACACTACTCAGACAACACAGGGTGAGGGAACCACACATTGGTAAGACTTTATTGGTTCACCAACAGGCAAAAACATATTGTGCATTCCCAGGACAATATAAAATGGTACAAGTAACAGAGTTGCACCCTTCCACTGACCCTCCAGGGATTAGAATCTTCATTTCTTTGTGGCCTCCAGGGCCAACAATCTCGGTCCAGCATCACCCTGCTTTTGGCGGCCACCCACTGAGAAGAGATAGCCGCAAGCTTAGGAAGCTGACCGAGCACAGCAAGGTATGTAGCAGGCGACCGAATTGTCACAATCTGGTTCTCCAAGTGAATCTGTGGGATCAGCATTGAGCAGTTAAGCAGTTCTGTTATCCTTCAGCTGAAACCATGGATCCTTGGCTAAAATCCTGTAGAATGAATATTAAAGCAATTCTGTCCTCTTCCTGCTGGAACCATAGCTCCGAAGCTGAGTTCATGTAGACTAAAGCTGGTGTCACACTAAACGACAGCGACAACGACGTCGCTGTTACGTCACCATTTTCGGTGACGTAACAGCGACCTTGTAAGTCGCTGTTATGATCGCTGCTTAGCTGTCAAACACAGCAGAAGCAGCGATCATAAGGTCGCTGTGCTACATGTTCAGAGAGCAGGGAGCCGCGCTTAGCGCTGGCTCCTTGCTCTCCTGCAGCACACATCGGGTTAATTAACCCGATGTGTGCTGCAGCTACATGTCACAGTTCAGAGAGCAGGGAGCCGCGCTTAGCGCTGGCTCCTTGCTCTCCTGCAGCACACATCGGGTTAATTACCCGATGCATACTGCAGCCACATGTAGTGCAGGAGCCGGCACTGGCAGCAAGAGCGGAGGCTGGTAACCAGCGTAAACATCGGGTAACCAGGGAAAGGTCTTCCCTTGGTTACCCGATGTTTACGCTGGTTACAGCTTACCGCAGCTGCCAGTGCCGGCTCCTGATCGCTTCATTTCGTCGCTCTCTCGCTGTCACACACAGCGATGTGTGTGTCACAGCGGGAGAGTGACGACCAAAAAATGAAGCTGGACATTCAGCAACGACCGGCGACCTCACAGCAGGGGCCAGGTCGTTGCTGGATGTCACACACAGCGACAGCGACGGGACGTCGCTGCAACGTCACAGAAAATGGTGACGTAGCAGCGACGTCGTTGTCGTCGTCGTTATGTGTGACACCAGCTTAACTCTCTGGGGACAGAAGCAAGGCCCTTTTATACCCCTCAGTTCTTCTACAGGATTTTTGAGATGGCTGCTCTCCCATTTGTTGCTAGTTCAATTTGACTGTATCATTTTCTTATGAATTATGTAGTCAGAAGAGCTGAGGCAAAAAACATTTACAGACAAGGACTCTGATCAGTCTGACATGAGACAATAGCTAACCTCTCTTGATTTGCCAAAGAAAAGAAATATACGTCTGGCCTAATTAACAACAGTTCACCCCCCCACACAAGTGCCCAAATGCTGAGTCATTGCAGCAGCCATTTTTAGGGCTTTCAGGTATCAATAAATAGTGCCTGCATGACACCAAGTACAGATATTGTAGAAGTTGTTACCTGAAGTTTTATGTAAAGGCCCAGTCACACTAAACAACTTACCAGCGATCCCAACAACGATCCAACCTGATAGGGATCGCTGGTAAGTTGCTAGGAGGTTGCTGGTGAGATGTCACACTGCGACGCTCCAGCGATCGCACCAGCAACCTGACCTGGCAGGGATCACTGGAGCGTGGCTACACGAGTTGCTGGTGAGCTGCCAGTGACCAGCCCACAGCCAGCAGCGCCGCGTGGAAGCGATGCTGCGCTTGGTAACTAAGGTAAATATCGGGTAACCAACCCGATATTTACCTTGGTTACCAGCGCACACCGCTTAGCGCTGGCTCCCTGCTCTCCTAGCTACAGTACACATGGGGTTAATTACCCCATGTGTACTGCAGCTACATGTGCAGAGAGCAGGGAGCCGCACACACTGCTTAGCGCTGGCTCCTTGCTCTCCTAGCTACAGTAGACATCGGGTTAATTACCCGATGTGTACTGCAGCTACATGTGCACAGAGCAGGAGCCGGCACTGACAGCTGAGAGCGGCGGATGCTGGTAACGAAGGTAAATATCGGGTAACCAAAGTAAGGGCTCCTTGGTACCCGATGTTTACTGTGGTTACCAGAGTCCGCAGAAGCCGGCTCCTGCTGCCTGCACATTTAGTTGTTGCTCTCTCGCCGTCACACATAGCGATGTGTGCTTCACAGCGGGAGAGCCACAACTAAAAAATGGCCCAGGACATTCAGCAACAACCAACGACCTCACAGCAGGGGCCAGGTTGTTGCTGGATGTCACACACAGCAACATCACTAGCAACATCGCTGCTACGTCACAAAAGTTGTTCGTTAGCAGCGATGTTGCTAGCGATGTTGTTCAGTGTGACTGGGCCTTAACACCTCAGACAACACAATGATAACTCCTTAAGTACAGATAATGTAGTAGGTATTATACAGTGGTTTGCAAACATTTGGGCAGCCTTGGTCAAATATACTATTATTGTGAACAGTTAAGCAAGTTAAAGATTACATAATCTCTAAAAGGCATAACGTTAAACATGACACATTTCTGACGTGTGTTTAGGATCATTATCCATTTGTCAAAGCCATCCTCTTTTCATCAACTTCCCATTTTTTTTTACAGATGGTGTTATGTTTGCATCAAGAATTTGTTGAAATTTCATTGAATCCATTCCCCCTGTATCTGTAAAAAATGTTCTCGTGCTATTGGCTGCAACACAATCTCAAAGCATGATTGATCCACCCCCAAAATGTTCTTTTCCTGAAATACTGTGCCCTATTTTCTCCACACATACCTTTGATCATTGTGGCCCATGTTATTCTATTTTAACTTCATCAGTTCACAGGACTTGTTTTCAAAATGCATCAAGCTTCTTTAGATGTTCTTTTGCATACTTCTGACACTGAATTTTATGTTGCGGACGCAGGAGAGGTTTTGTAAAGGTGTCTCTGAAAACAAAAACAATGTACCTCAACTGCAAAGTCTGTTAAATCTTCCTAAAGGTCTTTTGCAGTTAAGTGGTGGTTCTGATTTGCCTCTCTAGCAATCCTACAAGGAGCTTTCACAGAAATTTTGCTTGGTCTTCCCAATCTGATTTTGACCTTCACTGTTTCTATTAACTGGCATTTTTTAATTATACTTCTAACTAAGGAAAGGGCAACTTGAAAACGCTTTGCCATCTTCTTATAGCCTTCTCCTGCTTTGTAGGCCTCCACTGTTTCCATTTTCAGAGTGCTAGGCAGCTGCTTAGAATAACCCATGGTTGCTGGATTTTTGCACAAAGATATAGGAGACTGGGTTTTTATATGGCCTTTCATAACAATGATAGTGAACACACCATAACCCTAACAGGCTAATTAAGGTCTGATACCTTGGTCCAAGTTATCTGAACACACAAACACCTCCAAGGGTGTCCAAACTGTTGCTTTGGGCCATTTTCCTTTTTGTAATTTTTACAATAGAAAAGATGATTTATTTTTTTTTGCCTAAAAGACAAAATTAATGTGTTATATTTAACTTTATGCCTTTTGTAGATCATTTTATTTTCAAGATGCTTAAAGGGAATCTTGCACCCGGGTTTTGCTACGTCATCTGAGAGCAGCATAATATAGGCAAAGAGATTTTGAAACTAATCATGTTTAACTTAGATTACAGGGTGCTGCAGTTCTGACTTTATCTCAGAATTAAGTTTAGCAGAGCTGGGAGCTGTTCCTGCCCACACCAGACTATCAATAGAGATTATGCATTGACTGTGAGGTGTCAATCACAGCAGGGGTGTGCAGGTCTGCTGTCACACCAATGTTAATCACAGAGCAATAAATCCTTTAGTATAGGTAAACAATAGCTCACATACAGATAAGAGAAACACAGATGTTTAGGTTTTTCTTGTAACCCTTGCAACATGCTGTCCTTAGCTTACATTGCAAAATGCTGGTGACAGATTCCATTTAACTGTTCACAATAACATTAATTTTGACCATGGGCTCCTAAACATTTCCATGCTACTGTACACTTATGTCATTAGATTACAAAATGTACACATATGTAGAATACAGAGTCTTCCTAGAATTACAGAACACTTATGTAGGCCTCCCATCTTTCTGCTCCCCAAAAACAAATTTTCAATGCTTTTAATACAAATACTGATGTAGTAAGCATATTCTGGTGTAAATAGGACATGTGCTGCCGAGAATAATGGCAGCAAATGTGCACTGAATGAGCTATTACCCGATGCGTAGCATTAATAGTGGCAGACCACATAGATGCTATGGCAACCATGAACTGTTGCTCCTAATAGCCAATGGTACCACCTCACACTGGCATATTAATATGAACAATATGCATATCTTTAGCAGGCAATTAACATTGAATACCATGGAGGAACAAGGAGTTTTCAACCACCAATCAGCCAGTGTGTCTATGTCTCAGTGCAGAAGCCATGATGATGTCACTAGATCATGCCATCCTAGATCAGCGGTTAATTAACACTTAGCATTGTGTAGAATAAATAGACCAGTGCACACTAATAAATCTTTCTCAATCTATCTACCAGTGGTCATTTCCCAGGACACATTTTATTTTTGGGAATTAATTCTTATGCCATTGGTTACCAAACTGGTTGCCCACATCAGTACATTATAACCACAAATTTTAAGGTTATATCAGGAGTTTTGGTGGCAGAAAAGTGAAGTGCATTACAGCGAGGGGGATTTACCTTTTCGAGTTAGCGTTAATAATATAGTACAGTGAAGGAAATAATTATTTGATCCCTTGCTGATTTTGTAAGTTTTCCCACTGACAAATACATGAACAGTCTATAATTTTAAGGTTAGGTTAAGTTTAACAGTGAGAGATAGAATATCCAAAATAAAATCCAGGAAATCACATTGTATAAATTATATTAATTTATTTGCATTTTGCAGAGATAAATAAATATTTGATGCCCTACCAACCATTAAGAGTTCTGGCTCCTAAACACCAGTTAGACGCTCTCAATCAACTCATTACCTGCATTAAAAACAGCTGTCTTAAATTGCTCTAACCTCTACAACATGGGCAAGATCAAAGAGCTTTCTAAGGATGTCAGGGATAAGATCATAGACCTGCACAAGGCTGGAATGGGCTACAAAACCATAAGTAAGACGCTGGGTGAGAAGGAGACAACTGTTGGTGCAATAGTAAGAAAATGGAAGAAATACAAAATGATTGTCAATCGACATCGATTTGGGGCACCATGCAAAGTCTCACCTCATGGGGTATCCAGAATCATGAGGAAGGTGAGAGATCAGCCTAAAACTACATGGGGGGAACTTAATGATCTCAAGGCAGCTGGGACCACTGTCACCAAGAAAACCATTGGTAACAAATTAAAAATTCTGCTGTGCCCGTAAAGTCCCACTGCTCAAGAGGGCACATGTGCAGGCCCATCTGAAGTCTGCCAAATGAACCCCTAGACAATTCTGAGAGTGATTGGGAGAAGTTGCTGTGGTCAGATGAGACAAAAATTGTGCTATTTGGCATTAACTCAACTCACTGTGCTTGGAGGAAGAGAAATGCTGCCTATGACCCAAAGAATACCATTCCCACTGTCAAGCTTGGAGGTCGAAACATTATGTTTTGGGTGTGTTTTTCTGCTACACAGGACTACTTCATCGCATCAATGCGACAATGGATGGAGCCACGTACCATAAGATCCTGAGTGACAACCTTCTTCCCTCCACCAGGACAATAAAAATGGGTCGTGGCTGAGTCTTCCAGCACAACAATGACCCAAAACATACAGCCAAGGCAACAAATGAGGAACTCAAAAAGATGCACATTAAGGTCATGTGTGCCACTCCCGTGCCAGCAGCCGGGTCTGCTTGGATCCGTATCCATGGTGGCTAGAGGGGTCTCCTGACCAGGGGGTCGTGCGGCCACTCAAATGAAGGGGGTATTTACAGGGGCTTGTGTTAAAGTTCGTGACGCCACCCGTGGTATGTGGTAACTTGGAGTACCACCGCTGCGGTTGGGATTACACGGGGTGATGGAATGGAGCAGCCAGGTGTTAGAACCCTCCACGGGTAGGGGAGAATGCCGCGGGACTCGGTGATGGTGTTTGGGGGGTGCCATGGGGAGCTAAGGGGTCACTTTCGTACTCACGCAGTCCATTAAGCTGACACCGACAACTGGAAAAACCAAAGTTCTGGATACTGCTGCCGCTAAGGGGAGCTAGATCGGATCACGTCCCCAATGGTGCTGCCTGGTGATCCGTGACCTTCATCCTGGCACTAAGTTTACTTCTCTGTTGGTCCCGGTCATTTGGAACTTGCCGGGTCCCGCTCCCCACTATGGCTAAGTGTGGGAGCTTGCTCTCAGGGTTCACGCTTGGGATTTTCTAGACCATTTTAAGTGAAAAGTCCTATCCCCCTCGTTGCCCTAGTACCCCAATTTTGGAGCGGGTGGAGAGCGGATCTTGAAGGCTCCATTCTCGTCAGGTCAATTGTCAGGTTGCCTGAAGCTACTCCCTGACCTAGTGTCCACGTACCCCGTCGTGCCCTGGTCCCAGCCCGGTGATGATGCAAGGCCGCCAGCTGTCCTCCTTGACAGTTCCATGCCCCTTGCCACAATCCCCTGGGACTGGGGGTCCAGCTCCTCTAGGCCCAGACCACCGTCTGCCACCTAGATAGCTTCCTAGGAGCCCGGCTACTGATCTCCTCTCTCCTTCACTTCTCAAGCTCAACTTTTTCTCTCTTGACACTCCTGACCACCCCTAACCAACTCCCCAAGTGAGCGTCCCTATACCACTCAGGCCGTCCACTGGTGTGTCTGGTGGGTGTGGTGCAGAGTGTACCTAGGACTTTTAATTAGCTGATGTAGGCAACACCATGTAGTTGGGGACCTATAACCAAGAAGGAGGTGGATATTGTACAGGAGGGCAGATTGTACAATACCCTGTGACGACCTGATAGTCCAGGGGCATCACACAAGGAGTGGCGTAGTCAGTCTCCAGACCTTAATCCCATAGAAAACATATGAAGGTATCTGATGATCCGAATTGCCAAGCGACTGCCTCAAAATTTTTATGATTTAGAGATGATCTGCATATCATACGAGCATTTTCATGCTAATGTCAGATGTTGATTTACCTGCCCTAATGAAATTTCAGCACTGCATACAAGTAAATATGTACATAACCTTACAACAGCAGTTCACGGAGTACTTCTTCCATTTAGCATAATATGTCTGTATCGACAGAGAATACCAATGGTATCAATACATTCATCAATACTATTTATAAAGCAAATTTAGCAATGTTATTTATTAAAATGTTTTCAGGGTAGGATGTAGAAGATAATGGTAACATTTATCCCTTTGTGGAAAAATCCTTTCAAAGTAAGCCATAGGCACACAGATTTGCTCAATAATCAGCCAACTGTCTTTCGCTTGTTAAATCCAATCTTTCCAGGTGCAGATATCATTCATTGCAGCATTTTACAGACAACAGACAATTTTCATTTTCTCTAGTCTCCATATAGAGAAATTTGTAACAATTTATATAGATATTTTCTAGTTAAATTCATTCTAGGTCTAATGCTGTCATCAGCATGGTCTGGCTTCAGGGAAAATTCGAGTCACTCCTATTTTCATAGATAGTCTTGTGAAAACAAGCATTTATCCAATTTACTGTATATTAACCCCTTCACCAACGGTCATTTTCGCACTTTCATTTTTTTCCTCTCCTTCCAAGAGCCATAACTTTTTATTTTTCCATCAATATAGCTGTATAATAGCTTATTAATTGTAGGACAAGTTGTACTTTTGAGAAACGCCATTTATTTTAACATAGTGAACTGGAAAATAAGAAAAAAATTCCAAGTGTGGTACAAAATTGTTTTGTTTTGTTTTTTACTCACCATGTTCATATATGGTAAAACTGACAAGGCAATATGATTCTCCAGATTAGTATGAGAATGTAGATATGAAACATCTAGGTTTTTTTTATCTAAGTGGTGAAAAAGAATTCTTAAATTTGTTAAAAAAAAAAAAAAAGTGTCGCTTTTGTCGTCATTTTCCAAGACCCATTACATTTTCATTTTTCGGGGGGCTATGTGATGGCTGATCAAATTAGCTGTCATGTGCAGGGAAAGTTGTGACCTTGTCTCTCAAGCCCGCATTAGACCAAGTGACACAATATCATATGATGTAAATATACATAATATGTTATTAAGGGATTAACATTTTCAGCCGTTCTTCAGACATTAACACTACTGATCAGCGAGCGTGCTCAGCACTGCTCAGTACTCGATTGAGCATTGGGGTGCTCAAGGAACTCGGTACTCGAATGAGTATCCTTCTGCTCGGTCACCATGATTGAGTCCCCGCCCTACATGTTTCTAGGCTGTTTTGCAGCCACTAAACATGTGGGAATTGCTTGCAAATTGCAGTAATGCCATAGTCATGTTGACTACTGGCATTACTGTGATGGACCTGCCGCATTGCATTATTAAATCTATATAAGACCCAGTGACACTATGCTCTGCACAATGTCATGGAAATAGTGTAGGAATAGCTTCTGCTGGAGAAAGCATAGTGTGTTAGAGGCATGTAGGCAGGGATTCTAGCCCTACAGACCTTGCTGCAGCTATGTTAAAAATCTATTCTATAATAATACCGCTCATATCTGCAATTAGTGTAGTGCAAGCTGCTGGAGAAGGGATAGTATTTTAAAGGCATGTTGGTAGGATTCTAGCCTTACAGACTTTGCTGCTGCTTTGTTAGCTCAAAATACCTTTTCAGAGCTAATTCAAATCTATTTTATTCTCTAATAATACCGCTCTTAGGGGTACTTTGCATGCTGCGACATCGCTAGCCGATGATAGCGATGCCGAGCGCGATAGTACCCGCCCCCACCGCACATGCGATATCTTGTGACACATGCGAACATTATCGCTACGGCAGCTTCACACGCACTTACCTGCCCTGCGACGTCGCTCTGGCCGGCGACCCGCCTCCTTCCTAAGGGGGCGGGTCGTGCAGCATCACACGGCAGGCGACCAATAGAAGCGGAGGGGCGGAGATAAGCGGGATGTAAATATCCCGCCCACCTTCTCCCTTCCGCATTGCTGGTGGACGGCGGGTGCAGGTAAGGAGATGTTTGTCGCTCCTGCGGCTTCACACACAGCGATGTGTGGAGCTGCAGGAACGACAAACAACATCGTACCTGCGGACTCACCGACATTATGAAAATGAACGACGTGACACAGATCACCAATTTTTGACTGTTTCACGCTCGTTCATCTTCTCTCCTAGACTTTACACATTGCGACGTCGTTACCGGCGCCGGATGTGCGCACTTTCGATTTGACCCCGACGATATCGCAGTAGCAATGTTGCAACGTGCAAAGTACCCCTTAGTGGGAATTAGCATAGGGAGAGCTGGTGGAGAAGGGATAGTGTATTAGAGGCATGTAGGCAGGGATTCTAGCCTTACAGACTTTGATAATGCTATATTAATAGTGATGAGCGAGTACTAAAAAGCTCGGGTGCTCGAGGCTCGGGCCGAGCATCCCAAGATACTCGTGTACTCGGTCCGAGCACCGAGCCCAATGTTATCCTATGGGAGACCCGAGTATTTTTATGAAATGACCCCCGGCAGCATGTAGAAACCCTAAAAATGTCACAAAAGTCTCAGAAGAGTGCTCAAATGACATGGCAACAGCATGGGGAAGACCCCTTGAAGCATTTATCACTCAAAAGTCACAGCTGTGAACAATTTTGTCCGCGTTTTACGCCATTTTTACGGACTCACCAGAAAACCTTCCAAAATCACACCAAAATGAATTTTCATGGCGGAAATGTTAAGGGCACATACCCAATAGTGAGATAGAACTGGTGTATGTTACTTTTTGAGATTAATACATGAAAGATTTTACGTAAAACATTGTGTGGCACTCCGATGTCCAAAACGCACGTTTTGTGCTTTTTACTAGCGATGTCGGTAATTTTTTTTTTCATTCTATCTCCTATCGGTCGGTCTCGCTCTGTCGGTCTCTCTCTGTCTTGTCTGTCCCCCTCTCACAGTCTGTCAGTCATTCTCCCCCCTCTCTCTTACTTACCGTTCCCCGATCACTGCCGCGGCGCTGCACGGCTGTTCACTAAACTCCGGCGGCTTTTCCTCTTTTGAAAAAGCCGGCCGCTCATTAAACAATCTCGTATTCCCTACTTTCCTGCTTTTCGGCGCCTATGATTGGTTGCAGTGAGACACGCCCCCACGCTGAGTGACAGGTGCCTCACTGCACCCAAACACAGCAGCCGGTGTGTGTGTGTATACTGTGCAGTGAAATAAATAATTAAATAATTAAAAAAAACGGCGTGCGGTCCCCCCAATTTTAATACCAGCCAGATAAAGCCATACGGCTGAAGGCTGGTATTTTCAGGATGGGGAGCTCCACGTTATGGGGAACCCCCCAGCCTAACAATATCAGTCAGCAGCCGCCCAGAATTGCCGCATACATTAGATGCGACAGTTCTGGGACTGTACCCGGCTCTTCCCAATTTGCCCTGGTGCGTTGGCAAATCGGGGTAATAAGGAGTTATTGGCAGCCCATAGCTGCCACTAAATCCTAGATTAATCATGTCAGGCGTCTCCCCGAGATTCCTTCCATGATTAATCTGTAAATTACAGTTAAAAAACACACACACCCGAAAAATCCTTTATTAGAAATAAAAAACACTAACAAAGTCCCTCATCACCAATTTATTAACCCCGACAAACCCTCCATGTCCGGCGTAATCCACGGACCTCCAGCGCCGCGTCCAGTTGTGCTGCATGAAGGTGACAGGAGCTGCAGAATACACCGCCTGTCTGTATATATGTATTTTTCTGAATTTCTCTTTACATATTTATATGTACGTATTCCTGTATTTGTACGTATCTGTGTATGCGCGTGTCTGATTGTGCATGGGGCCCACTGAGACTCTTTCCCCAGGGGCCCACAAAAACCCGGAGCCGGCCTTACACAGGAAAGAATGTTTCCTAAATTTTTTTTCCTGTAAAATCCATGTTATTATCCGTTTTGTATGTTTTTTTGGCAGTCCGTAAAAGTGGAGTAATACTCTGACAACATTGTTACCAGCAGCGACCTGGGAGTCAGAGATGTGTCCAGGCATTTTCCCTATGCTGTTTCCATTCCGTTTGAGCCCCTTTTTTCATAAATTTTAGCAATTTAACTACCCCCAGACCTCCTGTGATGGTCTTCTGGAAAAATGCTCAAGTTTTCCATTTACTTCCATTATATTCATTAGATGAGTGTACCGCCCCGCGGGCTCGGCTGCGACCGCCGAGCCGCTCGGATCCGTGCTCGTACTGCGGATGGTGACTCGAGCCTCTCACGGACCTGGGGGTCACGTCGCTCTGCAAGGGAGATGGTGCTACACGCGGGGACTTGGGTGAGGAGTTCCACGGCTGGGGCCGTGGTTGTTTGGCTTGAAAGTTCGTGACGCCACCCACGGGTTGTGTGAATGGATGGACCCCACCGCTGCCGTTAACTAGGCCTTCTGGGGACAGTGTTGCGCAGCTTGGTGTTGACCCCTCCGTGGGTAGGGGAGCGATGGTCCCGGGGGCCCGAGGGAGGTGCTGAGGCGTGGGAGCGGGTGCGTGCTGGGTGCTGATACTGTGTGGCGCGGTGCGCGGTCCGAAGGCACTGGTGTACTCACTATGACACAAGACACCGGAGTCTCTGGTAAACCAAACGGGGTGATGAACGGGGCCCGCAGCCGGCTGCAGCTTCTCCCAGAATAGGTTGGTGGTTTCCGCCTTTCTCCTGCACCTCTGTGTGTAAATGTTTGACTCCTATGCCTAGACACCGGTAGTCCGCTCCCCGACTTGTATATGCCGTAGGAGCCTGTTTGCCTGCAGACGCTGGCCCTTTGGGTCTCTATGCCTTGGCGGTGGCTCTACCCTGTATGGTTGGGCTGTTGTCTTCTAACGGGTCTTGTGTGGGAATGGTCCTTAAGTCCCGTCCGCAATCAGTTGATTCGACTCGGCCCTGTCGGTTCGGGGCTTCGTCTGGGTCTGAGTACCCCTCCTGGTGCTCCGGTTTCCAATCGGTTCCCCGGTTCGGTACCGGCGGGCCACCGCCTGACCCTGTTCCCTATGGTTCCACCGGTTGTAATCCCAGCTCCTGCAGGCGGCCACCACCATCTGCCTCCTTGCCAAAGGTGACTGGGCTCCGACCCAGCCACCGGAGTAGTCTATGGCAGGCCTGGGCGCAGGTCTGCCCTTGGACTCAACCTCCCTCCTTCACCGTCAAAACTACTCTGCACTGTCAACTTGAACTTGTGTCTGTGTTTTCCCGCCTCCAGGCCTGTGAACTCCTCGGTGGGCGGAGCCAACCGCCTGGCTCCATCCCCCTGGTGTGGACATCAAACCTGGAGGGTGGTGGCAAGGTTTTTAGTTTGACTGATGTCACCTAATCGGGAGGGGGTGTGGTGTTGTGTGTGACTACCTGGGACGACCTGACTAGTCCAGGGCGTCACATGAGCACCTGAGCAGTTCAAGCATTTCAGAGCTCGCATATTACTAATTAACACTTTTCTTTACAGCTTGTTGACTATGAGACTGACCACTTGTATTGAGGCCGCGCCCATTTGTTCGAGTTCTGGCTGGGAGTATGGTACTGATCAGGGGCGTAACTACTGCGGTCACAGCGGTCGCCATTGCGAGCGGGCCCGGGAGGTTAGGGACCCGCGGCCGCCCGGCAGATCAGCAGCCAGTTCCTTTCTGTGAGAGAGGAGCTGTGCTGTTCTGCCGCAGACCACGCGGCACAGCGGCTGCTATATAACCCGGTCGCCGCCTCTGATGTTGCGGGCAGGGGACAGACCACGGCAGGGGGGTTGCTCAAGACACTCGAATCCGGGGTCGTGGCGGTGGCTCGAGGGGAAGCCGGACCTGAGCCTGAGCACCGGTCCGTCGCCCGCAAGTGAAAAGGGGGATTATTATATAGGGAAGGTTTTGTCAGTGATGCCACCCGTGGTGTGCGGTGATTGTTGGTGACACCACCGCTGTGTAATATTTATATATGTTCTGAGGATTTCGATAGCGTAGGGCAATGACAATCAGAGACGAGTTCTTGGTACAAGATATTTTATAATATGTAACCACGGTAGATACACAACGGAAAACACAGCGGTACAAATACACACAATACCTTCCCGAAACGGAGCGAAGGGAATTCCCGGGGCCATGCACCGGACTCCCCCAGGGAGACCACCAGAGCGAACCCCTATACAGGGACTGTCCGGCAATCACCCTGAAAGGCCTAAATGCGCAGCAGCCGGGACACAAGGGGCAAGCGGTAAAAGTCCAGGAGTGTCCGTACGGGATGAATGTCCAGAGTGGTTACGAACCAGAGAGAACCGGGCAGAGTGCTGACCGAAGATGGCAGACGGAATCCGGGCACAGCTTGAGAAACCGGGTAAGGTCCAGAGTCGGTCGGTCGGTAGTCTTTAGGAGGATCCAAAGGCAAACAGGATTAGCAGCAGCAAAGCAGGAGCACACAGCAAGCAGTATACTCAGGCACTGGACTAGGCTTAGAGGCGGCCTTTTAAGCAGCTGGACAGGAAGTAGGGCAACAGAACAGTAAACTCCATGTTAACCGAGGGCAAGCTCATTCAAAAGAGAACTGGAAAACCTGGAAACCTGACATTACTCCCCCCCCCCAGAGACGGCCTCAGGACGGATCAGGGCCTGGCTTGTCCGGGAAACGTTGATGAAACTGAGCAATCTTCCGGGGTGCCCGAATGTTACCCACCGGTTCCCAGGAATCGTCCTCGGGGGCGTACCCCTGCCAACGTACCAGATACTGAAGCCGACGACGATGGAGCCGGGAGTCAATAATGTCCTCAACCACGAACTGCTCCTCGCCGTCGACCATCACAGGCGGAGGAGGAGGCACAACACGACCATGAAACGTATTAGGGGAAACGGGTTTGAGGAGAGACACATGAAACACCAGGTGTACCTTTAGATGGTGCGGTAACCGTAGCCGGCAGGCCACAGGGCTCACGATCCCGGTGATCTTAAACGGACCGATGAATTTTTGTCCCAGCTTCTGCGAAGGAACACCCAATCTCAGGTTTTTGGTGGATAACCATACAGAGTCCCCTACCTTGTACATGGGTGCCGGTTTCCGGTGAGTGTCTGCCGACCTCTTGTAACGCTCCTGGGCCGTAGCCACAGTGTCCTTTAGAACCTCCAGATTTTGTCGTAGTTCTGTCAATCTGTCCTCCACCGCTGGCACCGAAACCGCAACCGGTGACCTAGGCAAAACAGTCGGATGGTAACCCAGGTTAGCGAAAAAGGGCGTTACCTTAGTGGAGCTGCTCTGAGTGTTGTTGTATGAGAACTCCGCCAACGGAAGCATCTTCAACCAATCGTCTTGGAGATGGCTGACATAACATCGAAGGTATTGTTCCAGGGTTTGATTTGTCCGTTCGGTTTGCCCATTTGTCTGAGGATGGTATGCAGAAGACAAACAGACATCAATCTGGAGTGCCGTACAAAACCCCTTCCAGAATCTAGACGTGAACTGCACGCCCCGGTCAGAGATGATCTCGTCTGGTACCCCATGCAATCGGAATACGTTCTGGATAACCAAATCCACTGTCTCTGCGGCTGAGGGAAGACCGGTACACGGAATGAAGTGAGCAGCTTTAGTCAATCGATCCACCACCACTAAAATGGTATTGTGCCCGCCTGAGACTGGCAACTCCACAATAAAATCCATGGAGATAGACCCCCAAGGGCGAGATGGCACGGGTAACGGTTGGAGGAGTCCCGTAGGAGCCACACGAGGGACCTTGCACTGGGCACAAACCACACATGAGTGGACATAGTCCTTCACATCCTTTAAACAGGTAGGCCACCAGAAAAAACGGCTCAGAAATTCCTGCGTCTTCAGTACCCCCCTATGACCAGCCAACACGGAGTCATGGACCAACTTGAGAACCCGAAGTCTTACGGCCTCCGGGACATAAATGCGTCGCTCTCTCAACCACACACCATTCCGAAGAACAAGAGTTACATCATTCGGGGGGGCAGCTTGATGTCCTTCCACAAGTCCTGGTCCTGGATTACTCCAACGAAATTGGCATCCGATAACACGGTCTGAGACGGGGTTCCAGGCACGGAGTCCACGGCGTGGATTCGGGACAAGGCATCGGCTTTCCCATTACGTGAACCTGGACGGTATGTAACGATAAAATTGAATTGGTTAAGAAATAGGCTCCAACGGGCTTGCCGTGGAGACAGGCACCTGGCAGACTTAAGGAATTCCAGATTACGATGATCTGTGAGTACTATCACTTGCTGCGCGGCTCCCTGTAAGTGGTGTCTCCATTCCTTGAAAGCGGAAATAATCGCCAATAATTCCTTGTCTGCAATGTCATAGTTCCTTTCTGCAGGGGACAACCGGCGGGAAAAGAAGGCACACGGATGCAAGAGACTCTTGTCCCCGGTCCTTTAAGAAAGAATGGCCCCTAATGCATAGTCGGAAGCGTCAACCTCCACGATAAAGGGAAGTGCGGGATTCGGATGTACTAATATTGGCGCTGAGGTAAAACATACCTTGAGACGATGGAATGCTTCCTGGGCCTGGGCGGACCACACAAACTTCTGTCCTTTTTTGGTTAACAGAGTGATGGGACGAACGATCTCTGAAAAGTTACGGATAAAGCGTCGGTAAAAGTTGGCAAAACCGACAAAGCGTTGTACCTCTTTGATGTTTCCCGGTTCCGGCCAGTCGAGAATGGCTTGTATCTTGCTAGATTCCATGTTCAGTCCCTGAGGAGAGATGACATAACCTAAGAATTGTATTTGTGAGCAGTGGAACTCGCATTTCTCCAGTTTAATGTACAGGTGGTTTTCCCTCAGACGGGTAAGTACGGTCTTCACGTGCTCCTGGTGTTCCTGTAAAGAATCAGAAAAGATTAGGATATCGTCCAGATAGATCACCATGAATTGGTCCATGATATCCCTAAAAATATCGTTAACTAGATGTTGAAATGCCGCGGGAGCGTTACAAAGTCCAAAAGGCATCACTAGGTACTCAAAATGTCCGTACCGACATCGGAACGCGGTCTTCCACTCGTCTCCGGGACGTATACGAAGCAGATTATATGCCCCACGGAGGTCTAATTTGGTGAATATTTTTGCCTGTTGGACCCTCTCCAATAGCTCAGGAATCAACGGTAACGGATACCGGTTCCGGATGGTTATCTTATTCAGTTCCCGGTAGTCAATACAGGGTCTCAGAGTCCCCTCCTTCTTTTTCACGAAAAAGATGGGTGCCCCTGCAGGTGAGGTAGACGGACGAATAAATCCCTTGGCTAGGCTTTCATCAATATACTCTTTTAGTGCTTCTAGCTCAGGTGCCGCCAACGGGTAGACATGACCAAACGGAATCTCCGCCCCTGGGAGTAAGTCTATGGGGCAATCATACGGTCTATGCGGGGGAAGCCGATCAGCTTTTCTTTTGTCGCATATATCAGCGAAGTCACGGTAAACCGGGGGTAAAACAGGTACCTGTACAGTGCCCTCCGTATTTGATGTTACTGGAACCGGAACAGTTGGACAAATGGTCGGACCACTCTGCGGTGGGAAGGATATTTCTTTAGTCTCCCAATCGATGACGGGATTTGTAGACCGTAGCCACGGAATACCTAAAATAATCGGAAAATGAGGAGAAGAAATCATCATGAAAACAAGGGTCCCCTGCTGACCTGGCTTCATCACGAATTCGAGCGGTACGGTTTCCCGATCCACTGGTCCAGAGATTAACGGAGATCCGTCTACCGTCTCCATGGTAACCGGTGAGGATCTTTGCTGAGTCCGGATACCGTGTTTCCTGGCAAAGGAAGAGTCCATGAAATTTCCCCCTGCCCCAGAGTCTATCATTGCAGAGGTAGGAATTAGCTGTCCCTCCCAACGGATCTGAATGGGGAGTGAGCAATGGGTATCTTTCCCCTCTGAGTCCTTCGGTGAGGTAGACATTACCGTCAAGGGAAACACCGCATCCAAGTGTCCACTTGCCTCAGAGATATCGGACTCTGCGTCCGTGTTGTCACACTCTGCCATGGCTGCCAATACCTTATTTGGGCGATTTGGACGTTTCGGGCAGTCGATCAAGAAATGGTCCGATTGACCGCAATAGAAACACAAACGCTCACGGAGCCGGTGTTCACGACGTTCGTTGGTCTCTCGTTTTTGCAGAGAGTCCACTTGCATAGGTACGTCCTCGGCCTCCCGTGGCGTCCTGAGAGCGGGTTCTCTGGAAGGAAACGCAATATTGTTTACACGGTTTACAGCTGCCCATTTTTCCTGTCTACGTTCCGTCAAACGGGTATCAATGCGCACACAGTGCTGGAGAAACAGTTCAAAATCCCCTGGAGATTCGGAACGGGCTAACTCGTCCTTGATGGTACCGGACAAACCTTTTCTGAAAACAGACAATAAGGCATTGTTTCCCCAATCGGTGTCTACCACTAACCTCTTGAACTCAGTGGCGTATTCAACGACAGAACGCTTTCCCTGACGTAAGGAAAGGAGGGCCGCTTCAGCGGTAGCACGGCGATTCGGATCATCAAACATTTGCGCCATTGCATTCAGAAAGTCATCCAGGTGATTCAAACGGATGTCCCGATTCTCTATCATGGGATTAGCCCAAGCCAGTGCTCGTGAGGTTAATAACATGATGATACATAACACCTTTGACCGATCAGAACGGTAATAATCAGAATGTACATCGAAAAACAGTATACATTGGTTAACAAATCCACGGAACTGACTACGATCACCATTGAAACGGAATGGGGGTAACCTAGGCATACCGGCAGTTGATACGGACGTAGTGGGGACGGCTTCCTGAGCCTCCACTCTGACTTGCAAATCCTGTATAGCCGGCCCCAGTACCTGGTGATCATGGCCCAGCTGTGCCTCCACATCTCTAAGTTTATTCTGCACCGCCTCCATCTCCTGCTGCAGGGAGTTAATCATGGAGAAGAGCTGATCTACTCGTGTCTCAGTCATTGCCCCAGCGAAATCCTCTTATGTCCTGAGTATAATGTAATATTTATATATGTTCTGAGGATTTCGATAGCGTAGGGCAATGACAATCAGAGACGAGTTCTTGGTACAAGATATTTTATAATATGTAACCACGGTAGATACACAACGGAAAACACAGCGGTACAAATACACACAATACCTTCCCGAAACGGAGTGAAGGGAATTCCCGGGGCCACGCACCGGACTCCCCCAGGGAGACCACCAGAGCGAACCCCTATACAGGGACTGTCCGGCAATCACCCCGAAAGGCCTAAATGCGCAGCAGCCGGGACACAAGGGGCAAGCGGTAAAAGTCCAGGAGTGTCCGTACGGGATGAATGTCCAGAGTGGTTACGAACCAGAGAGAACCGGGCAGAGTGCTGACCGAAGATGGCAGACGGAATCCGGGCACAGCTTGAGAAACCGGGTAAGGTCCAGAGTCGGTCGGTCGGTAGTCTTTAGGAGGATCCAAAGGCAAACAGGATTAGCAGCAGCAAAGCAGGAGCACACAGCAAGCAGTATACACAGGCACTGGACTAGGCTTAGAGGCGGCCTTTTAAGCAGCTGGACAGGAAGTAGGGCAACAGAACAGTAAACTCCATGTTAACCGAGGGCAAGCTCATTCAAAAGAGAACTGGAAAACCTGGAAACCTGACACGCTGGAGGTGATGCCCGAGACTGATGGAGTGGGGCAGCTGGATGTTATCCCCTCCACGGGTAGGAGAGGTGTTGTCCCGGGGCCCCAATACAGGCGGGATGGTGCTGCGGAGTGCAATCTGCAGGGTTGGACCAGATGGTGTTGGTGTACTCACAGTTCCTGGAAAAATTCACACAGAGTCCAGATGGTAAACTAAATTGCCGGTGACCTCCAGTGGGTGTGTTCGGATTCCACACCCTGGTACAGCAAACAGGGGTCCCTTCCTCCTGCACTTAGTGTTTGTGTCCTTGATTTTGACTACTCCACTTGAAACGGAGAAGTCCACTCCCGGTGATACTGTGTGTTGGGAGCTGTGGCCCGCAAGAACTGACCCGTGGGATCTTAGCAGGCAATTGCGGAGCCCTATCCCCCTCGTTGGGCTTCCGTCTCACTCTATCTGGGCCTCCTGTGGGACAAGACCTGAAATCTTGCTCCCAGCTGGTCAATTAGTAAGGTGCTTGAAGCTGTTCTTGCTCTAGGGTCCAGATACCCTGTTGTGTACGGCCTTCGGACCGGATTCCCGCTGTCGATACCGGCGGGCTACAACCCTTCCCCGGTCCACGTAAGGTCTCTCGCGACAGGATCTCCGTCGCCTGTGGCCCTGTCTGCCGACTGCCACCTAGTCAGTAGTCCGGTAGTCCAGGAGCTCCAACCCCTGACTACCCTGTCACTTCACACTCCTCTCCCTTTCTCCCTCTCCTCAGAACTCAACTCTCACTGTCTGACTGACTCTGCCCCTCCCATCACATCTCAGAACACCTAGGTGGGCGTCACCATCCACTTGGCCCCGACCACTGGTGTGTTCCTATTGTCATGAGGGGTGACTAGGCTTTGCTGGCTGATTTTGTGCACCATGGATGTGGGGGTTGTGATGGAGGGCCAAGGAGGAGGGAATCATGCACCTAGAAGAGGGGTGCAGTAATCTGTGACACCCTGATTTTGATAGGGCGTCACACTGACACCGGGCCCCCCTGCCTGGTGGCAGCGGTGGCGGCACCGGGCTCGCGTCACCGCGCTCCCGTCACCGCACACTGCTTTGATATTACATAGAAAGGCCGGCGCCGCTCTATGCATCATCATTCTTCCCCCGTGCCTGCGCGGTGATATCACTCCTGGGCGACTGCTGTGTGTGGTGAGAGCACAGAGCACAGGAGGACGCCGACCGGATCCATGGGGAATGAGGACAAAAGTGAGGATGAGCAGCGGTGAGACAAGTAGAGGTGAGGACAGAGCTGTAATGGAAGGACAAGAGAGGTGAGTACTTGTTTTTTATTTTTTTTTTTAAATCAGTGAGTACACGGGGAGGCTGGCTGCAGGACACATGGAGTCCTTGGGGGTGGCCTGGCTGCAGGACACATGGAGGCCTTGGTGGGGGGGAGGCTGGCTGCATGACACATGGAGACACTGGGGGGCTTTGTGCATGACATATGGAGTCCCTGGGGGGCTGGCTGCATGACACATGGAGGCCCTGGGGGGGGGCTGGCTGCATGACACATGGAGGTCCTGGGAGAGCTGGCTGCATGATACATGAAGTCCCGGAGGCCCTGGGGGGGTCTGGCTGCATGACACATGGAGGCCCTGGGGAGGGGGGCTGGCTGCATGACACATGGAGGCCCTGGGGGGGCTGGCTGCATGACACATGGAGGCCCTGGGGGGATGGCTGCATGACACATGGAGGCCCTGGGGGGGGGGCTGGCTGCATGACACATGGAGGCCCTGGGGGGGCTGGCTGTGTGACACATGGACGCCTGGAGGAGCTGGCTGCATGACACATGGAGGCCCTGGGGGGGCTGGCTGTATGACCCATGGAGGCCCTGGGGGGGCTGGCTGCATGACATATGGAGGTCTATGGGGCTGCATGATACATGGAGGTCTATGGGGCTGCATTAAATATGGAGGTCTATGGGGATGCATTATACATGGAGGTCTATGGGGCTGCATAATACAATATGAAGGTTTAGGGGGCTGCATTGTAATACATATAGGACTATGGGGGCTACATTATAATATATGGAGAACTATGGAGGCTACTTTATACATGAAGGACTATGGGGGTGCGTTATAAAACATGGAGGACTGTGGTGCAGTATAATATATGGAGAACTATGGGGTGAATTATAATACATGGAGGACTATGGGAAATGCATTATAATACATGGAGGTGCATTTTAATATATGAAGGGTTATGTGGGACCCTTTATACTATATGGAAGGCTAGGTGGGGGCCATTATAGTATTTGGAGAACTATATATGAGGGGGGACAAAGATACAAGCATGTGATGGGAATGTTTTGTGCTGAGGGAAAAAGGCTTTTTTCCTCAGCACCCAGCTTTCCCATGCTCTGCTGTACATCTCTCAGCACCCAGCTTTCCCATGCTCTGATATGGGAAAGCTGGGTTCTAAGGGAATGATGTATAGCAGAGCATAGGAAAGCTGGGTGCCGAGGACAAGATGGATATCAGAACATGGGAAAGCTGTGTGCTGATAGAGGGCTTTCAGATCCTGGGAAACCTGGGTGCTGAGGGAAAGAGCCAAGTGTCAGCATCATTATCCTGTACCCCGAGTGTCAGTGTCATTATCCCATACCCTAAGTGTCGGTGTATGTGGAAGGGGGGCCCCGGTCCAAATTTTGCACCAGGGCCCATCAAATTCTAGTTGCGCCACTGGTAGTGATCCCTCATCACGTCTGACCACACCCAATACTGATTTTGATTTAGATTTTTCTTTTGTTCATTTGCTTTGCATATTAATAAACAAAAAACAGACACTATTCACACTTCTATTTTTGAAACCATTCTTACTTAACAGCACACAATCATTAACTTGGTACTTGTTTTGTGTTGTACTTAGGTTATCATGTGCTCTAAAAATAAATATAATATAGATGCCAGAGTAGAACTTGTATGAAAACGACAATTTGTACATGAGACCAGCAATATACCTACTTTAGCATTACTATACTTGTTCAATGCATCAGCATGTGGGTGGAAAATTACAGTAAAACATCACAAAAGCATCAATCCAGTCGATTACAAATACTTGAATTTCAGGAATTAGAGGGCTATTATTAGGGTTCACTCACATCTGTGTGTGAAATATAGCTCCGCTGTTGCTCCTGAACGATCTTGGAGTGAGATGCCATTGTCATTTCGTATGCCATGTGAGTGCATTTTCCCCTTTGCCTAGTCTCCGTGTAACATTTATCTGATATTCGTATGACATCCGTGTGTTGTCCGTGTGTCATCCATGTGTTGTCCGTGTGACATCTGTTTTTAACATGATCTTTTACATACAGTTAAAAGCTAGATAGTTAGATAGCTAGATAGATGAATAGATAGGGTTAAACACATTTATAATGTCCAACACCCATATTGTAAGCTTGCGCCCTTTAGTCCTAAAGTGTGTTTAGCCTTGTATTTAGCCACAAATTAAATAATTTAATTTAAAAAAATGACGTGAGGTCCCCCCTATTTTTGGTAGCCAGCTAAAGTGAAGGCAGGAACTGCAGCCTGCAGATCACAGCTGGCAGCTTCACCTTGGCTGGTAATCCAAAACAGAGGTCAACCCACCCTGTTGTTTAAAATTAGTTATAAATTAAATAAACAATTTTAAAAAACAACTTAGGGTCCCCCCCAAAATTGGATCACCAGCCAAGGTGAAGCTGACAGCTGGAGTCTGGTATTTTCAGATTGGGGAGGCCCATGGTTCTTGGGATTTCCCTAGGCTAAAAATAGCAGGCTGCAGCCGCCCCAGATGTGGCACATTGAATAGATGCCCCAATCCTGGTGCTTTACCTCAGCTCTTCATGTTGCCCTGGTACAGTGGCAAATTAGGTAATATATGGGATTAATGCCAGCTGTGACTTGCCAGCTGGCATTAAACCCTGGTATTAGTAATGAGTGAGCATCTATCAGACACCCCCATTATTAATCCATTAGGTGTAAATGGTCAAAAAATAACAACATTTTTTTATTTATAATAAAACTCCTCAACACCAGCCCTCTTTGATCAATTTATTTTAAAAAAATCCTTTAAATTCCACCATAATCCACAAAGAGGTCTCACGACGTTCCTTCAAAGCAAATTTGAAAGGCATAAAAAGAGAGAATTATTAAAGAAAAAATCACGAGACTTCCTCATTCATCAATTTATTACTCATGAAAACCTAATGGATGCACTAATTCTGGGGTGACTGTGAGCTACAATTTTTAGGGTAGGGAGGGCTCAATAACCATGGGCTTCCCCAGCCTGAGAATACCAGCCCCAGCTGTATGCTTTATTTTGGCTGAGCATCAAAATTGGGATGAGGGGGACCGCAAGCTGTCTTTTAAAATTATTTATTTAAATAATTTAAAAAATCCACATGGGGTCCCTTGTTTTTTATACACAGCCAAAATAACACACAGAGCTGGGGGCTGCAGCTTCCAGCTTTCTGCTTTATCTGCACTGGGTATCAAAATATGTGCGACCCTATGCCCTTTTTACACATAATTTATTTTTACACTACACTTCCGGAACCCAGACTTCTAATGTGAGGGCACCCAATCACAGACACCGGATCTCTGACTTCAACCAATCACATACACTGTAACAGAGGGTGGGTGGGGAAGCATTGATTATGTATGAGCTTTAATTAGAGGACCTAGAGGCTGTGTGACAGCCGCATGGAAACTAGGTAAGTATAACTTCTCCTGCTTTAATCCCTATTTTGCCTTTATTTTTAATATTTATCCAAGTGGCTAAACACAAACAGTAACACGGACTTCCCTAAGAAGTATGTGTTCGGGATCCATGCAAGGACACTAAGGCGGGCTTTGCACACTACAACATCGCAGCCCGATGCTGCGATGCCGAGTGCGATAGTGCCCGCCCCCGTCGCAGCAGCGATATGTGGTGATAGCTGGCGTAGCGAAAGTTATCGCTACGCCAGCTTCACACACACACTCACCTGCCGTGCGACGTCCCTGTGGCCGGCGACCCGCCTCCTTGTTAAGGGGGCGGGTCGTGCGGCGTCACTGCGACGTCACACGGCAGGCAGCCAATCAGAGCGGAGGGGCGGAGATGAGCAGGATGTAAACATCCTGCCCACCTCCTTCCTTCCGCATATCCTACGGAAGCCGCAGTGAGGCCGGTAGGAGACGTTCCTCGCTCCTGCGGCTTCATATACAGCGATGTGTGATGCCGCAGGAGCGAGGAACAACATCGGACCGTCGCGTCAGCGTAATCATGGATTACGCCGACGCTGCACCGATGATACGATTACGACGCTTTTGCGCTCGTTAATCGTATCATCCAGCCTTTACACACTGCGATGTCGCATGCGATGCCGGAAGTGCGTCATTTTCAATTTGACCCCACCGACATCGCACCTGCGATGTCGCAGTGTGCAAAGTGCCCCTAAGTCTCCAGTACATACCTCGAACTTTACAGTACTTTACAGAACTTTGCAGGTTCTCCCATCACATCAATTTAGTAAGGGCTGGGACGTGTAAGGAAAATATGGAGGTGAGTAGGAGTAATCTTATAATCTTCTGTATGTATAGTTCAAGACAATTACCTCCCTCAGTTGGTTGATGAATCAACCAGGGGAGAAAATTTGCTGGATCGGGTCCCTTGAAATAGACCGGATACAATATCAGATCTACAGGTCCAAGAGCACTTGGATACCAGCGACCATAACATGGTAAGTTTTAGTGTAATATTCAGTAAAACATTTCAAACGGGAAATACTAAAACCTAGAACTTTAGGAAAGCTGACTTCATCAAATTAAGGGAAAAGTTTAATCATATAGAATGGCACAATGTTATGGTAACTGGGGATATTGAACATAAATGGTACATGTTTAAGGATATATTACTAGAATCCTTTAGAAAACATTTACCCCCCCAGTAATAAAATGTCCAGGAACAAAAATAAACACAATGGATATACAAGACAGTACAAAGTTTAATAAGACAAAAATAAAGGCCATTCAAATTCTTAAAGGCCAAGAATAAAGGCCGCTTTGCACACTACGATTTATCTGACGATATATTGTCGGGGTCACGGTTTTCGTGACGCACTTCCGTCATCGTTAGCGACGTCGGTTCGTGTGACACCTATGTGTGACTCCGAGCGATCGCAAATAGGGTGAAAATTGTTGATCGTTGACACATCTTTCAGTTTCAAAATATTGTTCGTCGTTTGGAACGCAGCAGACATATTGCTACGTTTGACACCCTGCCAACGACGAACAACATCCACACGACCGCCTTGGTCAAACCATATATCGCTGAACGATGTAGCGTCGTTTGTGAGATGTGTACGTGTGACCGCTACAAAACGACCTATGAGCGATCTCTGCAAATCGTAACAACGATCTGGGCATGTCACATCGCTAACGAGATCATTAGCGATATCGTTGTGTGTAAAGCAGCCTTTAGGAAATAGTATTTCAGGAGAAAAATGTAGGAAATGTTGAAAAGAAATCAAAGTAGTAGTACTACTATAGCTACTGAAACAAAAATCGCTAGCAACATTAAAATAAATTCTACATTTTTTTTTTATAAAATGATTCCCCAGGTCAGTGGTCTCAGATTTACAGTTGTGCCTTGGGGTTGTTCTTCATGACAAAAACAGTTTTGTTTATTATTAATCTGTTAAAACATATATCCTGAACTTTATCTATTTATTTATTTTTTTAAAATAATGTTCCTAAGTAAAGGTGATCAGACTCATTGAAATTCGGTCAGCAGGTTCAGACTGACTTTAGGTAAAGTTCAGTTTTGGACCTGGACTTGACCAGAACGCCAATGGAAGTCACTGATTGGTCAGTTTGGCTCTCCATCCACATGCAGCCAGCCATAAACATAGCACTTCAAGGGAAGGGTGGGCAGACTTTTTCCATTTTTTTTTTTGATGCACACTACAGCCGAAAATGCTCATTATCCCCAGTGTGAACCATTACAACACTGCACATGGCTCGCACTGGGCTGATAACCGAGCATGGCAAGCACAGCAATGATCGAGAGAGTGGTTAGCATACGTAAAGCACCCGAACACTGTTTTTTGTAAAGTCCGTGTTCAGTACGAACACCGAACTTTACTTTTCAGGTTTGCTCATCTGTATTCCTAAGCACTTACTGGCAGGTAGTTGCTACCTATCTTTCTGTTGATTCCCGGCACAGACCGGTCACAGACCACTCCTGCTGACAACTCAGCTGCTACCACTGATGTTGTGCAACAAAGCGATGACTTCTCATTCGCTCTGCTCTATAGATGGAGCGGGACTGTTGACTTCATGCTGATTGGCAGCCAGCATCCTCAGAAGGCAGGGGGCCGGCTGTCAATCAGCATGACGTCAGCTGTATTGCCCAGTCTGCCCAGCACAGTGGAAAAGAAGCCTCCGCTCTGTTAACGAAGCCACCGTATTGTAGGCAGAAGTAGTCTGTGACTGCTCAGTGCCAGCGAAGAACAGCATCAGGCACAACAGGCAGGTAGCAACTACCAGCCTGGTATTGCGTAGTCACATTTTTTTTGTGTTAAAGTCCCGGATATACCCTTTAAGCGCAATGCAGAAAAATATATAACATAATACAAATCAGTAAATAAGATAAAATATCACACAACAGTTATCACCAAACTAAAGTAAAAAGAATAGAAAATAGGAAAATAGTAATTGAATAAGTAACACATGTGTTCCCTGAAAACAGGTTGTCATTTTTTTCTATAGCATGTCCAAAAGATCTACTGCATGCATTGTTACATTGTTATTAGTTGTGTATACAAAACCTTGTACTTGGTTGTACGGTCAGTCTAGAAGTGTGCAACCTTTGCAACATTCTTACACATGGCAAAAGGCTGCCATGACCTCAAGTGTGACCATGTGACAATTCCCATAATGCTTTGCAGCTGTAAAATCACATAGTACAGTTCAGCCAATCAGGAGGGACTATCAGCATGTATAAAAGCCTATACAGGGAAAGCATTGCCTATTTTTGGGGTGAATTTAGAATATTGAGGGTGCATTAAAACTCAATGCTGGTTTGTGAGGAAAGTGCAGGCGGAGACATGATGTTGCCTTCATCCAAAGTTGGTGCTCTCGATGTCTGAGAGAGCTCTACACCAGTACCTGTTTCCCCTTCCAAAACAACTGACGACCTGCCAATCAAACTGCCTGTTGCGGTTAAAGAGGTGGAAGGTCTGCATTGAAAAGCATGTGTGACACCTGTCCCCACGGTCATAGAGGATGAAGAGCGTGCGGATGCACTTGAAGGGGCAGATGGTGGTTGGCCTGCTCTGCTAGGCTGCATTGTAGCACAGTGAGCTTCCCACCGGGACTTATGCCTGTTATTCATGTGATGGTTCATGGACGAAGTAGTCATACTAGTGAGTTTTTGGCCTCTACTTACAGATTGGCGACAAATTTTACAGATCACATGAGTTGGGTGATCCTTTGTGATGTCAAAAAAGTACCAGGCAAGGCAATTATTAGAGCCCATGCGACCTGCAGAGCCACCCCTACTTGTGCTCAGAGGCAGAGTTGTGGCTGAGGATGCAGTTGTTGACGTGCTTCCAGTACTCCGACTCTGTCCAGGAAGGCGCAAGGTAACCTCGTCATCAGTCGCATCCTCCTCTACTGCCTCTGCTGACCTCCTCGAGTGCCTGACTGTGGGTTGACAGTAAGTGGGATCTACAACATCATCATCAACCGGTGTGTTTGCACTCCCCTCGTCCTCAGACCTAACCTCTTACTGCCCTGACTGACTAGTTAAGTTGTCATTCCAATCAGGTATCTGAGTCTCATCGTCATCCACCAAGAGGAGTTACAGTTTGGGAATGAGGGTCTACATTATGCTCAGAAACTTAGTCATTAGGGCCTGAATATGACTCACAAAGCTTCTGGGCATCACTGCAGATCATTTCCTGATCTGTACTCACTGTAGCTTGTGAGCAGACCTCTGATTCCCAGCCTATAGTGTGACTGAACAGCTCTGCAGACTCCCCCATCTTTGTTATCCCATACTCTGCAGGGCGGGTGGAGACTTGAGAGCTGGTAGAAAGCAAGTGCGATTGGGGTGACAACTCAGAGGACTGTTATTTTTTTGGATGTTGAAGTTGAGGTGGAGCAGAAAGCAGGTTTCAAAATCCGCGCCAAACCACAGAAAATCCAGATGCTTGTTAGTGAATCCTTTCTTTATTTATTGTTTACAAAATATGTAAAAAAAAATGTGTAAAAAATAAATAAAGAAAGGATTCACTAACAAGCATCTGGATTTTCTGTGGTTTGGCGTGGATTTTGAAACCTGCTTTCTGCTCTACCTCTTGGAATATATCTACACTGCGGGACCGCTGCCTTCCAGCTTTACTACGTGCCTTCATAGGGGTTGTGACTTGCACAACACCACCAGGTGAGTGTTTTAATCCACACTTGCCCCCACGTGTTATACCGGGTAAGACCCTATTTTGCACCTTCTCTTTCCACAGTCACCTTCACCATCGAAGTTGAGGTGGAGGAGAGGCCACTTGTTGGAGCACTTGATAACCATTCAAGCATGTTGTTTTTTTGTGCATCATCTACCTTTGTTAGAGTTGTTCGGTTCCGTAAAAAAGGATCACCTCAGATTGTCCACAGAAGTAGTAGACATCTTACTTTTGCTAGAAGATGGCCTTTCTTCAGCAGATGTTACTGCTGTTGTTTTCGCATGAGTGTATATCCTTGTCATTTTCTCATGTGTTTGTGGTGTCTTGGGAGTTGATTGTCACCTTTTGGACACCTTTGAAGGTGTTTTCTATGTGTTTGCATGTGTTTGTGTTTGCCTGCCATTGTTTTCAATGGGGTTCGAGTTGGTTCGACGAACGTTCGACGAACTTGTCCTCCGTTTGACGAACCGAACCGAACTTGAACTCTAGGGGGGTGACTCATCTCTACTAAGGAGATGTGTTGCATTGTGTGAGGCAATTGATGGTCACACCAGATTCTGACTGGTTTTCAACCCCCACCCCCATTTTAGAGTGGCTTTTTATTGTGGCCAGACTAAGGCACACCTGTGCAATAATCTTGCTATCTAGTCATTAGTGAGGTGGGTGAATTATGCAAAGGAGAAGATGGATGGCTTAGCTCAGCAAAGGAGATGTGCTAAAGGCCTTTTGTGAACATAGAAAGTGTTAGATCCTTGAGTTCAGCTCATGAAAAATGGGAGCAAAACCAAAAGTGTTGCATTTATATTTTGGTTCAGTCTATCTATCTATCTATCTATCTATTTTCAGCTTATACACATATCAGTGTATATACCCATGATCAAATAAGAAAAAGAAAACCTCTAAGAAGTCTGTATATATAAGTAACAGAGAGAGTTTTGAAGTGTGCTCACATAAATACACAAAGCTTACCCATTAAATTTGTTATTGTTTACGCAAGACCACGATCCCTACAGCAAAATGCTAATAATCTCATTGTAATTAGTATGTGAATCTCCCACATAGTTGCTAATGGGCACATCAGGATGGATAATCAGGGATCAGAAATTCACTTCCATAGACTGATCAAAGGAGTCATAAATATTTCAGTATGTTCCCTTGTGCGAGGTGACAGGATGACACGCTGCCTCCATCAGTCATTCCCCATCCTCAAGAGAATTGCTTCTCATTTTTGATGCTTGACGGACGTTATTATAAACTGTCTTGAATAGGTGCAGTTTCACATAGGACCAAATGGAACTAATAATTGCAACTGAAAATATAAAACAGCGTAGATCAACAGTGAAGACAGAATGTGCTAATATTTGAGCTGTTCAAGCAGTAAATGGGAAACTCAAAATTATTTAAGATAGAGAGTTTAACCTATGAAAATGTCATATGCTTCAGTGTTATTAAATATAGATTTGAGCACAAAACTCATTGATTCTTATATGAAACAAAATGTATAAAATATATTTTACTGTTTAGAAATTGCATATACATTTTGAGATGCAAACTTTAACTACATTACTTCTAAATGTTTTGTGAAAGTATTTATTTGCTCAACCATTGTGCTATTTAGAAAAATATTTGAAATGAGATAATGAAAAATTTAAAAAATACATGTATATGTAACGATAGTCCTAGGAGTGGACCCACTGGATCGTGCACCGGACTCCCCTGCAACGCCGCCTCGAGCGAACCCCTATACAGGGACTGTCGGGCATAACTGCAGAGGGCCTAGATGCACGGAAACCGGGATCAGCAAGAGCCACTGGATAGAGTTTTATAGATACAGGATCCGATCTGAACCAGGTACAGGTTAATGGGATCAGGCAGAAGTCAAGAACCGAAGACTGGTGCAGGTCACATGGATTAGGCTGAGGTCCAGGAGCAGAGACTGGTGCGGGTTAATGGGATCAGTCTGAGGTTCAGGAGCGGAGACTGGTGCAGGTTAACGGAATCAGGCTGACGTGTGTGCTCAGAACGGTACTCAGGATCTGTAAGCAGAGACAGAGTTACACAAAGCACAGGCATAGAGGCACCTGAATAACTAGTACAAGCTACAAGCTACAAGGACGCGTTGAACAAGCACTGGCCATGGGGAATCGAAAGTCTTAAATACCCAAGGTTAATTAGTAGTCGAATCCTGGACAGCTGTGCTTGCCCTTTAAGTGTAGGTGAGTGCACGCGCATGCCCTCTAGTGTGCATGTGTGAGGACCGCAATCTGGAAGTCAGAGCTGACACCACAGGAGGAGAGGCAGGACGGTTGAGCACAGGTGGCCGCAGTGAGTGTGCGGAGCCGGGACCAACGGGGAAAAGGTATGGATGGGGTAGCAAGAGAGCGGGCTCGGCGGGGAGCAGGGACTCCAGGAGTTGGAGCGACAGGGTGGTGGGCAGCGCGGTTGGACCGGGAGCGTGACAGTATAGAATATTAAACAGGGTCATTTGTGCTTCATGATGGAGTGAGAGAAATACACTCCTTCTATTGGAATTCAAAAATTAATAAGATTTGTTTTGCAAGCGTTTGGGAAATCAAGCAACACACACGCTTTGTGGTGTACTGAAAGTTTCTGCTTTATTACATCATATGACCAGTTTATATAGTATCCCAAACAAAGAAGTAACTCCTCAGAATTATGCACCAATAAGAGCCGCAGGGGTGTGTATAGAAATGTGAAACTTCCCTGCCCATCAGTGTTAGCTGAGCCCTATGACATCATTCAGTTATAAGACAAGATAGTTAATATAACAAGAAAACGGATTGTATTCTCTTACAATGGATATGTATGTCATGCTGATCACAAGATACAGCTTCTGTACCAGTGCGATCAGCTGCAGTAGCACGGCTGATATACTGTACACATCCAGGCTCCTACTGTAACTGCCACAATAAGTTTTCTTGACGACCCTAGCAATTAATAGTAACAGTGGCACATATGAACTGTGATAGAGAGAGAGCACAACCTCTGAAAATCCATCGGCACCCTTACATCTCTATTGCAGAGTGACAATTCGTTGCTAAAGCAATTGGATGCCTGGCAATAGCTTCCAAGTCTGCGATACCATACGGCCTATCAGATAACACTAATCTGAAAAGCTATCTGTCAATCATCTTACTCTAACAGGATGAGGTAATGCACTGCACTACTAATGTAGTGCAGTGCGTTACCTATGCAACTATAGGATTGCATGTTCGTGTCAATTTGGGGAGGCAATAAATATTGTAAAAGAAGTAGAAAATGCTTTTAAGTCTTTAAATGAAAAAGTAAAACCCCTTGGCCCAAATCCTAGTTTTCACATTAAAAAAATTGTTTAATGTAGATGAAATTAAATATTTCTTAAAAAGTCACATATTTGATATCGCCACATCCATAATGAAGCATACAAAAAAACTTGGGTATCACTGTAATTGCTTTGATCCCCAATATAAAACAATATAATTATTTATCCTGTAATGCAGTGGTGGGCAATACTTTTTCCTGAGCGACCACATGAGAGACCATACTGTAACTGCTGTGGAGGGCTAAACCAGTAGGTTATTAATTCTGCACAATATTACTATTAACATATTAATTACAATTATAATTATTATTTTATGTTATTACTAGAAGGTGGCCCGATTCTAACGTATCGGGTAGTCTAGCAGATTGAATAATAAGGTAATGAATGGACTGGATGGGTTAGGTTTAATTTAGTATTCTTATAATTGTTTATTGGTTTTAAAATGACAAACAACAGAAGGAACAGTTTTAATAGAGGAGTCTAATGTTTAATGATGTCCATAGCTTGTAATGAAAGAAGGCCATGAACAGTGTAAAGTTAATTAAAAATATGCTGATGCTGTGATGTGGCCCAATGCTGGTATGTGCCCCCATCGTGGTGCAGCCACCATCCTGACATGTGCCCCCATCCTGCGGGGTAAGGGCGCTTTCACACTTGTAATCAGCGCAATCCACCGCTATGGAGAATAGCGCAGTCCGTTAACGCACTGTGCTATTCTCCAAAGACTTGTATTGACGACGCACTGTAACGCATGTGTCAGCGTTGCATCCGCTGGACGACGCTGAGTCATTATTTTGACGCAGCATCGGGCGGAGAGAACGCTACTTGTAGCGTTATTTGGGTCGTTAAAATAACGCACCTTGACAGATTCCGTTGGAATCCGCCAAGGTGTGTAATGATTGTCTATGGTGACGGATTCCGCCGCTATGCGCTAAGCGGCATAATCCGCTGACAAATTCCGTCACGTTCTACTGAGCATGCTCAGCATGTCCAGCAGAACAATCTAAATCGTTTAAAATCACTCCTGGTCTCTCTCCCCCGTCTCCCCCCCTCTCTCATACTCACTGATCACGGGCACGGCGCTGCACGGCTGTCACAAAGCTCCGGTGGCTTTTCCTCTTTTGAAAATGCTGGCCGCTCATTATTCAATCTCGTATTCCCTGCTTCCCCCGCACACCAGCTCCTATGATTGGTTGCAGTCAGACCCGCCCCCACGCTGAGTGACAGCTGTCTCACTGCAACCAATCACACCCGCCGGTGGGCGGGTCTATATCGTGCAGTAAGATAAATAAATAACTAATTAAAAAAAAACAACGTGCGGTCCCTCCAATTTTGATACCAGCCAAGCCTCACGGCTGAAGGCTGGTATTCTCAGGATGGGGAGCTCCACGTTATGGGAAGCCCCCCAGCCTAAAAATATCAGCCAGCAGCTGCCCGGAATTGCAGCATCCATTAGATGTGACAGTCCCGGGACTCTACTCGGCTCATCCTGAATTGCCCTGGTGCAGTGGAAATCGAGGTAAAAAGGAGTTAATGGCAGCAGCCCATAGCTGCCACTAAGTCCTAGGTTAATCATGACAGGCGTCTCCCCGAGATACCTTCCATGATTAACCTGTAAGTTAAAGAAAATAAACACATACACCCGAAAAAATCCTTTATTTGGAAGAAAAGACAAAAACCCCCCTCTTTCACCACTTTATTAAACCCCCAAATACCCCTCCAGGTCCGACGTAATCCACAGAGGTCCCACAACGCTTTCAGCTCTGCTACAGTACATGAAGCTGACAGGAGCGGCAGTAGAACACGACCGCTCTCTATCAGCTCCACGCAGCAACTGAAGTGAGCCACGCGATCAGCTGTGCCCTCATTCAGGTGACCCGCGGACACAGCTCTTAGGTGGAGGACTGCAGCTGCGGGTCACCTGAGTGACGTCATCGCTGATCGCGCGGCTCACTGCAGTCACTCAGGGGATTTGCGGTTACCTCTCTCTCTCCTCCAAAATCCGTTACTTTATTAGCACACTATTTGTAACGCATCCGTCACATGCGTGACACAACACACTGTGACGGATGCCTCACAACGCAAGTGTGAAAGCAGACTAATGTGTGCGGGGTGTGGAGTGTGGGGTGGGTGGAGCCGAGCGGGGCCATGGCGCTGAGCGCTGAGGACATCAGTGCCGGGGATTGCATGGCTGGGGACAGGTGACTATCCAGGTATGTGTGTGTGTGTTTTGTTCCTATAATTAGATCTCCATATTTTTATATATATGCAAGCAATAAGCAAGAAAAACCAAAAATATGGATTTTCTAATAAATATGCTTTTATTTCATGCAAACATTAATTCCATCATATACTATCAAAGGGATGCAAAAAGGTAAGCAAGGCAAGATACAAAAATGTGCACATGTTTTAAAACTGCAAACTGCAGGGGGGTGTGTCTGAAAGACTGGCGTCTGAGAAACCATATAACATTAATGGTCATCACCATTCTCCATAGATAGCGTATACATACTCATGACAATAAATGAGCATACTGGTCACATGAAAAAACAATGACAATTATGACATTTCAACAATCAATAGATGGCATATGAAAGCTCATAAAAATATGTGAGCATACTGAATACATGTGAGATAATAGCAACCTTTAACAATATAAACAGTCATAGATATCTCACATATAAATCCAAATAGCACAATGATGGTTACATCTGTCGATTTTAATTGATTACCATAAGGCACACATGACCAAAGGAGTACATGTCAGCAGACCGCCGAATATCTAGGTCTGTCTCACAGGAAAAATACCAAAGCCACCTGGGAAACTATGCTGGTTAAGTAACCTACCCAAGTGTGACCACAGACACCACGCAGACACACCACCCTGCACCTCGACGCGTTTCGCTATTGCTTCATCGGGAGGTTAAAGGTTGCTATTATCTCACATGTATTCAGTATGCTCACATATTTTTATGAGCTTTCATATGCCATCTATTGATTGTTGAAATGTCATAATTGTCATTGTTTTTTCATGTGACCAGTATGCTCATTTATTGTCATGAGTATGTATACGCTATCTATGGAGAATGGTGATGACCATTAATGTTATATGGTTTCTCAGACGCCAGTCTTTCAGACACACCCCCCTGCAGTTTGCAGTTTTAAAACATGTGCACATTTTTGTATCTTGCCTTGCTTACCTTTTTGCATCCCTTTGATAGTATATGATGGAATTAATGTTTGCATGAAATAAAAGCATATTTATTAGAAAATCCATATTTTTGGTTTTTCTTGCTTATTGCTTGCATATATATAAAAATATGGAGATCTAATTATAGGAACAAGTCTGTTTTGGGATGACTCCTTTGAGTACAAACAAATTAATATGGACCTAATTATTCATATATTTTTCTGATGTGTGTGTGTGTGTCTGTGTTCGTTCAGTGTATTTATGCGGAGGGCGGAGTGCTGGGGAGGCAGAGCCGAGCGGGGTAATTTGTGTAGGGGCGGAGCGCGGTGGGGGGGTGGAGCCGAGCAGGGCCATGGCAATGAGGACGTCAGTTCCGGGGACTGCATGGCTGGGGACAGGTGACTATCCAGGTTTGTGTATATGTGTGTGTGTTCATTCAGTGTATACATGCGGAGGGTGGAGTGCGGGGGCGGAGCCGAGCGGGGTAATGTGTGCGGGGGCGGAGTGCGGGGGGGTGGAGCTGAGCGGGGCCATGGTGCTGAGGACATCAGTGTCGGGGACTGCATGGCTGGGGACAGGTGACTATCCAGGTGTGTGTGTGTTCAGTGTATATATGCGGAGGGCGGAGTGCGGGGGGAGGGTGGAACCGAGTGCGGTAATGTGTGTGCGGTCAGAGGCGAGCGGTGGGTATGTGTCGGCTGGGTTGCCGGTGTAGGCTCCCGGGGGTGCTGCACTCACCGGGGAGTCGGGGCTCCGTGTAGGTGCGGGGACAAGTGTCGGCCATCGTCCTGTCGGCCGTAGTTCGGGCTGTTCAGTTAGCTCAGCCGTTGGTCGCAGGCTCTTTAGCGCGCGTGGTGTGGCGACGGTTGTCATTGTAATGACATCATTTTGTAGCAAGACAGACAGACAGAATAAGGCAATTATATATATAGATTACTTAATATTGAGCCTAGTTACTGTCATGTTATAAGCGTGGCAAGCACGGTCAGACCATAGTGACAGAGAGGAAAAAGTATTGCTTACTATAATGTCATGCAACAAGCGTGGCAAGTGCGTTCAGACCAACTGAGGTCTGATGCACAATGAAAAACACACCTCCAAAACGCCACAAAGAAAGGGGACACCGAGGAAACCTTATTTGCAGGAGAGCTTCTAGCAGAAAACTGACATTAACTGCTTCAGAACCAAAGGAAATTAAATAACATTTAAATGCAGAGTCCCAGATAGATATAAGGAGCTCCAGTCCGCAAGCTGCCACTAGTCTCCAAAAACAGGGAGATGGCCGTGACTAGAGTTGAGCGATGTTCGAGTCGAACGGTTCGCCATTTTCATGTTCGAGTGATTTTGGGGGGTGTTCGAGTCGTTCGACGAACTCGAACGATTTGCTTAAAGTTCGGCAGTTCGAGTTACGTTCGAGAACGGTTTGATCACCAAAAGCGTTGCTTTTCACAGTAAGTATGTGCGCACGTTGCGTATCTGCTTGCGTCCTGCATCCCCAGCACAATCCCTCTCTCTTTCCTACTCACCGATCACGGGCACCTCGCTGCACGGTTGTCACAAATCTCCGGTGGCTTTTCCTCTTTTGAAAATGGCTGCCGCTTCATTATTCAATCAGGTATTCTGTGCCTTCCCCGCCCACGGCACCCATGATTGGTTGCAGTCAGACACGCCCCCACGATGAGTGACAGCTGTCTCCCTGCAACCAATCACAGCCGCTGATGGGTGGGTCTATATCGTGCAGTAAAATAAATAAATACATAATTTAAAAAAAAAATCCGGTTCCCCCCAATTTTCATACCAGCCAGGATAAAGCCACACGGCTGGAGGCTGGTATTGTCAGGATGGGGAGCGCCACGTTATGGGGAGCCCACCACCCTAACAATATCACCCAGCAGCCGCCCGGAATTGCCGCATCCATTAGATGTGATAGTCCCTGGACTCTACCCAGCTCATCCCGATTTGCCCTGGTGAGGTGGCAATCGAGGTAATAACGGGGTTAATCATGACAAGCGTCTCCCCGAGACACCTTCCATGATTAACCTGTAAGTGAAAGTAAAGAAACACACACAGCGAAAAATCCTTTATTTGGAAACAAAGACAAAAAAAATTCCTTATTTACCTCTTTATTAATCCCCAAACAACAATCCAGGTCCGAAGTAATCCACACGACACTGTCAGCTCTGCTACATGAAGATGACAGGAAGCCCCGTAGAACACGAGCGCTCTATGTCCTCTCCATGCAGCACCTGAAGGGAGCCGCGCTGTCACCGGAGACTACACTCTGCCATGCAGAGGTCAAGGTCCTCTTCTCTAATTTTCTCTCTCTCTTCTCTCCTCTTCTCTCTCTCTCTTCTCTCTCTCTCCCTCTCTGTTCTCTTTCCTCTCTCTTTTCTCTTTCTTTTCTCTCTCCCTCTTCTCTTTTTTCTCTCTTTTCTCTGTCTCAGACCTGGCGATGATCAGCTGATGCGGTCACCTGATGGCATCAGCTGACAATAAAGTCGAGCGGTGAGGCCGGCTTTTTACCGCCCGGCCGGCTAAACTATCAGCTGCTGCTGTCAGACAGGAGTCTGCACAGAAGTATGTAGTTTTTTTTTTTACACTGCTGCATCAGCTGATTGTATAAAAGCCGTTTATACAATCAGCTGCTGTGTCATGTGATTCAGGCCCTTCAACCTTACACATCATCTGATCGCTTTGCCTTCCAGCAAACCGATCAGATGATATTGGATCCGAATTGGACGGCGCGGGACTCTTGACCCAGGATTACTGCGGAGGGGGGTTCTTTATTTCAATAAAGATGGAGTCACTAATTGTGTTGTGTTTTATTTCTAATAAAAATATTTTTCTGTATGTTGTGTTTTTTTTATCTGTACTAGAAATTCAGGGTGGCCATGTCTAATATTGGCGTGAAACCATGAATTTCGGGCTTAGGGCCAGTTGATAATATACAGCTAGCCCTAACTCCATTATTACCCAGCGAGCCACACGTCAACAGGGCAGCTGGAAGAGTTGGATACAGCGCCAGAAGATGGTGCTTCTATGAAAGCGCCATTTTCTGGGGCGGCTGCAGACTGCAATTCGCAGCAGGGATGCCCAGAAAGCTTGGGCACCCTGCACTGCAGATTCCAATACCCAGCTGCCTAGTTGTACCTGGCTGGACACAAAAATAGGCCAAGCCCACGTCATTTTTTTTTAATTGTTTCATGAAATTCATAAATAATTAAAAAAAAAAGTGCTTCCCTATGTTTTTGGTTCCCAGCCGGGTACAAATAGGCAGCTGGGGGTTGGAGGCAGCCCGTAGCTGCCTGCTGTACCTGGCTAGCATACGAAAACATGGCGAAGCCCATGTAATTTTTTGGGGGGGGCAAAAAATTCCTGCATACAGTCCTGGATGGAGTATGCTGAGACTTGTAGTTCTGCAGCTGCTGTCTGCTGTCTGCCTGTATGGAAGAGAGCAGACAGCAGCTGCAGAACTACAAGGCTCAGCATGCTCAATTCACTAGCGTATGCAGGAGAGCAGACAGAAGCTGCAGAATTACAAGGCCTAGCATTCTCCATTCACTAGTGTATGCAGGAGAGCAGACAGCAGCTGTAGAACTACAAGGCTCAGCATACTCCATCCAGGACTGTATGAATTTCATGAAATAATTAAGAAAAAAATCGACATGGGCTTCGCCCCATTTTTGTGTCCAGCCAGGTGCAGCTAGGCAGCTGGGGAATGGAATCCGCAGCACAGGTTGCCCCGAGCTTTCTGGGCCCCTCTGCTGTGAATTGCAGTCCGCAGCCGCCCCAGAAAATGGCACTTTCATAGAAGCGCCATCGTCTCGCGCTGTATCCAACTCTTCCAGCAGCCCTGAAGCTTGCTGGGTAATAATGGGTTAATACTAGCTTTGTTTTACTAGCTAGTATTAAGCCAGAGATTCTTAATGTCAGGCAAGTTTGACCCGGCCATTAAAAATCTCCAATAAAGGGTTAAAAAAAGACACCACAAGGAGAAAATATACTTTAAAAGAAATAAATACACAGACACACTTAGAGACTCTATGTTTATTACTCCCTCTCATCCCTCCATGATACTCATCTTCTGTCTTCTTTCTCCTTCAACTCATGCAGCTCTGCTACATCACATAGTGAGAGTGAGCAGAGGCTGCGGGCTGTAAGTGATGACGTCACTGCTGCCACCATTGCTAAAGTAATCTGACAGGCGGTTACTATAGCAACGGTGCTCCGATCACGTGATTCACGGTGCCGCAATTCACCAGCTGTGGCAGCCAGTCCTTGCATGTGGGCTGACTCTCTAAAGAGCACCCACATGTAGGAATGGGGAAGCCGACCATGTGCCAGAGCATCTCGCCGGTACCAGGAGATGCACAAATGAGCACCGCGTACCGGAAAGATGCACTGACAGGACCTAGCATGGTTTCCTAGCAGCTATTTTACCATGAAGGCCTGCTGCACAAAGTCTCCTCTTAACAGTTGTTCTAGAGATGAGAAGGTGTGTCCAAACTTTTGGTTTGTACTGTAGATGCACAAATTAATAATATTCAAAGGTATAATATAATCAAAATAACAGAGCAGACAAATGTATGCAAAATTGAAAAGTTACTTATCAGAACATATCCTTAGACACTGCCTTGACTCATTTCCCCAAATGGTTCAATGGGAGGTTGATATAGTGTCATCATAGAAGAATGTCCAATGTGATATGGACAGTATGGACAATATGTTCTGAGTTAAAGACAACCAACCAGCTGGATTTTCATATATAAAGTAAAGCCAGTGCTATACTGGTGCTAGGATACTGAATGCAAGCATACCTTTTGTTCAGAGATTGGATGTTTTATTTCAGAAATATGTGCAAGTAAAGTTCCAGCAATGCACTGCTATTTGATCGACAAGTGCAACAGAAGGTAATATGTGGGTCGGGTCTTACTATCTATTTGCACACCTGTCTGTCTGGTTGTGCCGGAATTAACATCAATGATGGTGACCGGGGGAGGAAGGCCAAGCAGGCAGACAGGGGTGGGGGAATAGATAGCTAGACCCGACACAGATATTCCCTTCCTGTTGCACCTGTCAATCAAATAGCAGTGCATTGCTGGAACTTTACTTGCACATTCCTGAAATAAAACATCCAATCTCACAGCAAAAGGTATGCTTTTATTTAACATTCTAGTGCCAGTATAGCACTGGCTTTACTTCAAATAAGATAATCCTGCTGGTTGGTTTTCTTTAACCCCTTCACGACCATGGACGGATATATCCGTCATGGAGCGTGTCCCGTTAAGCCCCGCCCCCTGCCGTGGGCAGGCGGTGGCGGTCGGCACACATATCAGCTGTTTTCAACAGCTGACATGTGTGCCTGCTAGCCGCGGGTGGAATCGCTTCCACCCGCGGCCATTAACCCCTTAAATCTTGCTGCCAAAGTCTGGCAGCAAGATCTAAATGCGCGCGGCCATGTTTTTTACTTACCGCCGCCCCCATCGGAAGTCACGTGCTTGATCACGTGACTATCGGTGGTTGCCATCGTAGCACAGGGTCATGTGATGACGCCTGCAGCTATGATGTTTCACTTTCGTTTTCCCTTGGCACGGAACAGAGGGAAAAAGAAAATGACTGTATCTGCTGTTTACAGCTGTATAGCTGTGATCAGCAGATCGATAATAGCGATCGGATTGCTGATCGCTATAGCCCCCTAGGGGGACAAGTAAAATAAAAAAAAAAAGTAAAAAAAAAGTTTTAAAAAATAACAAAAAAAAAAAACCTAAAAGTTCAAATCACCCCCTTTCCCTCCATTGAAAATTAAACGGTTAAAAAATAAATAAATATACACATATTTGGTATCGCCGCGTTCAGAAATGCCCGATCTATCAAAATATAAAATCAATTAATCTGATTCGTAAACGGCGTAGTGGCAAAAAAATTCCAAACACCAAAATTACGTTTTTTGGTCGCCGCAAGTTTTACGCAAAATGCAATAACAGGCGAACAAAACGTAGCATCTGCGCAAAAATGGTACCATTAGAAACATCAGCTTGAGACGCAAAAAATAAGCCATTACTGAGCCATAGATCCCAAAAAATAGGAACACTACGTGTTTTGGAAAATGGTGCAAAACGTGCTCCACTTTTATTGGACATACTTGTGATTTTTTTTTAACCCCTTAGATACAAGTAAACCTATACATGTTTGGTGTCTACAAACTTGCACCGACCTCAGGCATCATACCCACACATCAGTTTTACCATATAGTGAACACTGTGAATAAAACATCCCAAAAACTATTGTGCCATCACACATTTTTGCAATTTTTCCACATTTGGAATTGTTTTGCTGTTTTCCAGTACACCATATGGTAAAACTTATGGTTTCATTTAAAAGTACAACTTGTCCCGCAAAAAAAAAGCCCTCATATGGCAAGATTGACGGAAAAATAAAAAAGTTACGACTCTCGGAAGAAAGGGAGCAAAAAACAAAAACGCAAAAACGAAAAGTGCCCCGGGGCTGAAGGGGTTAAATAGCACACTTGTCATCATAGAAACCACCCACAGAAACTTTTTGATTCAGCCCAAAAGTAATACTAGCTATTAAAGGGAACCAATCACCAGGATTTTTGTATATAAGCTAAAACCAGCATTCTCAGACTGATTCTCTACATACCTGTAGTGGTCAGCTTAGATGTTTAGGTTTTGAAATCCAAGAAAGTAAAGTTTATAAAATCAGCAGCTTCTTGAGTGACAGCAGCTGAGGATCAAATAATATCTAGGGGGTATTCATAGTTATCCCCACCCTCTTTTAGAATTAGCATAAGTATTATACAATCAATTTAATTTTTGACTTGCAGGACCTGTGCTGAGGTCATACCCATGTGAATCTGGCAAACCATGGTGTCTGCAAATCACTATTGCGCATTAATCCATCTTTAAATATTCCCTATAGATTACCCGAGTTTTCATTGTCAGCACTACAATGACTGTGCACGTGTTTGTTCATGATTGCTCATGTCCTGAAGGTGGATGCTCTCCACTTTTGAAAGCACAGTCAGTAATCCTCATGTATCAGTATCCATGTGCGCAAATCCAGAAGAGTGTGTTCCATTGTGGAGTGCACCATAGATGTTCCACAGTTCTCTGCACAAAACCATGCACTAAAAGGCTGTGACGCATCAACATGCCCCAATACATTCTCTATCACACGTTGCTGGAATGCATAAAGAAGGGAAGGAGACAAACACCAAGCCTGCTTAGAGGATAAAAATTAAATTAAGTAAGAAGGGTTACGTATGGTAATGGGTTAATAATTAGATGGACGACAAAAAAAAAAGTTCTTAAGGGGTTATGTTTAAGATATATACAGTTATAGCCGAAAGTGTTGGCACCCTTGAAATTGTTACAGAAAATTAAGTTTTTCTTCAAATTATTGCAATTACATATTTTGTTATACACATTTATTTCCTTTGTTTGTATTGTAGCAACATAAAAAAATTGAGGCGAAAAGGAAAATTGGACATAATTTCACACCAAACCTCAAAAATGGGCCGGACAAAATTGTTGGTGCCCACAACTTAATATTTGGTTGCACACCCTTTGGAGTAAATAACTGCAATCAATCTCTTCCTACAACCATCAACAGCTTCTTACACCTCTCAATTGGAATTTTGGACCACTCTTCTTTTGCAAACTGCTCCAGGTCTCTCATACGTCAAGGCCCTGTCTCCCAACAGCAATTTTAAGATTTGGTCCACTCTGTATCCTCTACTCCTTTCTAACTACATTTCTCATCATCCCTTGAGCTGGCCTAGCGGTGATCACACTGCAAGTACCTTCAGCACACCTCCACCAATCTACCCCCCACTTTAACCACAGCCTTAGCACTATCTCCTGTTCAGGACACCGCTGCTTGTAGGCTACTGTGAATAGAAATAACACAAAAGCACCAGTCAGGTCACAGAAAGGAAACAAAGCAACAAAAAACCCCATTAAAGATTACTTTGTTTTTAGCTTGTGTTTCCTACATTGTATATGTGTATTCTTCTTAGATATTATCTGACATTCAAAATTTCTAGTTACATGGAGGTTTTGTGTTAATATTAGAGAATAGGAAGGTTTTATTTGAAAAAGATGAACAATGCTGCAGATGCTATCATTATTATTATTATTTAAAATATCGATAAGTCTTTAGCATTTTTCTGAGACACCCTTTGTACAGATATACGGTAAATGTTTTTCTTTTAAGTGTAGATTTTTGTAAAGGGAATGAGTCACCAGGTTTTTCCCTTATGAGCTGCGGCAACCACCAGTGAGTTCTTATACGTATACAGCATTCCAGAATACTGTATATAAGAGCCCAGGTCACTCTGTATAATGCAAAAAGACCTTTATAATGCTCACTAGATGTTGCTTCTCTCGGTCCGACGTCTCCTCCTTTTTGTGCGATCGCCGTCCTCCTGCCCAGCCCCTTTTGCATGACGCATCCTGTGTCTTCGCTCAGTGGCCTCCATTGCGCTCCTCAACATACAGACTTTGATCTGCCAGGCTGAGGACAGAGCAAAGAACTATAATGCGCAGGAGTGGGGAAAGTTCAAAGACCACCTGCGCATGCGCACTACAGTACTTTGAGCTGCCCTCAGCCAGGCAGATTAAAGTGCGTCTGCACAGGAGCGCAATGGAGGCCTCTGTGTGAATGACGCATAACGCATCATGTACACGGGGCTGGGCAGGAGTACAGCGGTCGCACAAGATGGAGGAGGTCCCAACCAAGAACAGCGACACCCATCAGACCGGACCGCCCCCTAGGTATTATAAAGATGTTTTTTTACGTTATACAACATTGCCTAGGCTTTTATATACAGTATTCTAGAATGCTCTATATAAGGGTTCATTGGTGGTGGCCGCAACTCATAAGGGAAAACCTAGTGACAGGTTCCCTTTAAGTGAAAGAAACGTATCTTTATACGGGTTTTAAAAAGGTTTGTGGCCTTATAGTATTAAATATGCCTTTGGATGACTTAACGCTCCCATCATCCTTTGCTTTCTAACTTAGCTGTCGGCTGCCAATTCATTTGCCAGTTTAATTTAAAGAAAACCCATTGTTAAATGATGCTTGAGGTTAGTACAATCTATTGACCTTCATTGTAAAGCCAAGACTCATAACTATTGCCCCATAATAAGTGAATCTATATTCTGAGCCAATGCCAACCTAAATTCAATGAGATAATAAATCAGTCATACTGCATAGGCGGAGATGTGGCATGATCTATGTAGTGGGCAGTTTAATTACAGTAGAATTAAGTTGCTGTTTGTACAGAACTCAGTTATATGTCCCAATCTAACACGCAAGAAGCCTGGCAACAGCATGGAAATGCTATCTAGGGACCATTGGCATCATGCTGAACACATCTTCCTTCACTATATTTTCTTCGCTTTTCTTAAGGGAAAAAAGAAACAAAGATACAAACTAAATAATGAATATTATAGATTTATGTAACAGGTGAACAAAAAAATAAACGAATTACAGTTTAACTAATCTACAAACTCCTATGCCCTTCACTACTGTCCTCAGTTAATGGAAATGTGCAGCAGGCTCCAAATTCCCCCCAATGGAGCTAGTTTAACAGGCAAAGAACATTCTAAAAAGGGAATGAGTGAGACAAATGACACCATGGCAACTGATTAAAGACACCGTGAGAATACAATAAAGCTTATCACAATGAATAGAAGAGCTAATCAATCTTTTTTTCTGGTCCGCATTAAAGAAAAACAGCTAAAAATATGTCATTGGGAAACTCCAATGCGAGACTGCGATAACCTACCAACATGACAGAGGATGGAGGGGTAAAGCTTGGCATTCGATGACTGTTAACCATGCCTAATTTTTTTTTTTTTTTGCTTCTTAGGACAGATACCTGTAATGCTCGTGGGTGCTAGCGAGAATTGACCCACCAGGCTGCGGCACATGGTACACCTGAGGGGCATGACTGGGCTCATGCATGGTATTCATCAGAGTCTCTAATGGTGAGGTTGGCTGGGTACCCATGAGGTGCCAGTCAGGGAGACTCGGTACTGTGAATCTAGCCCCAGGGGTCGGGGTACGGACCTTGACATTTTCTAATATGGGAGGTTGCAACCGGGAAAGGCACAGCCATAATAGATGGCTGCAGCAGGTATGGCAGGCCCGGCCAGTATGGATGGGCGCACCAGATATGTCTGGTACAGTAGGTGTGGCCAGTATGGGTAGAAGCAACAGCGAGTACGGCAGGTACAGCAGGCACGGCGGGTAAGGATAGGTGCAGCAATGGGTATGGCAGGTATTATGAAACAGATAAGTGTAAGTAATACAGCAGCAGCACAAGGGTAAGGTACCTGAATGATGAGCAACACGTCTCTAATGTTAGACCACGTTGCTCAGACACCTCTCATAGAGGAAGGGTGCTTTAGATATTTAGTTCCTTTCAGCCATAGGCTGAGAGGCACTTCCAGCTTATGGCGTGCTGGTCCTTTAAGAATAGGTGCACGTGAGCCCTAAGTGCACTCCCAGGAGACCTGTGTGGATATGCAAGCCCTGGGAGCTGAAGGCAGGGACCAAGTACAGAGCAGCCACAGCTGAGTGGCCAGAAGGGTGAATGTGCTGGTGAGCCACTGGGGCAGGGGGGCAGGAGAGTGTAGTGACACCAGTAACAGTACCTCTGTCAGTGGCATTCTCCCCATTAAGACTATATTCACATTTTGCCAAAAAGGAAATACTAATATATTGGGAGGGCAGTAGGGAGAAATGGCTATATTCAGCTTAATAAAGTATACTTGTAAAAAAAAATCAGCATATGGGATGTGAAGGCACAACAAAATGTCTTTAGAGGGAACTTGCTTACACATGTACATGTATGAGTTTGATCTGTGGATGGCATGGTATAGAGGAGAAGAAGCCAAGCAGAAGGATATATAAATTTGTTGGAAAAGATCCAGCATAACTTGTATTTTATATATTATTTGTATAGATAAGTCCAGTGGGTGGTCCTACTCAGTACTACTGTATCTCTGCATGCACAGTCAAACAGGGACCACCTACTGGACTGAAATACAAACACCAAAAATTTAAATGACTAAAATTCAAGTTATTATGAAACTTTTCCCACAAAAAATGTATATCAATCTGATGTGCTCCTCCTGCTCTATAACCTTACCTGCAAATTACATACTATTTTCAATCTGACAGGTTTCCAGAAAAATATTTCCAATTTTTTTGTGGTTATCATTGCATTGGTGCAGACAAGGTCCAAAACGTCATTCAACCGTTAACCTCACATACAACTTTTACAGTAATGGTCTTTTTTTCCGTTTTGGAGGATGAAAGTGTGCAAATATATTTTATTTCATCAACTTTAAAATAAAGTATTTTGAATAGGTAATCCATTTTTGTTTTAGTTAATTTTATACATACAGGGGGTAAAGTAAGTATTAAACATAATCATCGTCCTTATTGCCGCCATACACTTACAGCTTCCCTGGGCACTGAGGAAGCTGTCAGTATACAGTAATATATGCTGTGCATCTTAGCAACCATATTTACAGCGCGTGAAATTAGTATTGAACATATCACCAATTTTCTAAGTAAATATATTTCTATAGGTGCCATTGACATGAATTTCTCACCAGATGTCAGTAACAACTCATCAAATCCACACATGCAAAGATATCAAACCATACATGTCCATAAATTATATTATGTGTGATAATAAGAAATGACACAGGAAAAAAGTATTGAACATGCTTACTGAAATTTAATTTATTTAATACTTAGTACAAAAGCCTGTATTGGTGATGACAGCTTCAAGACGTCTCCTGTATGGAAAAAGTAATCATATGCATTGCTTAGGTGTGATTTTGGACCATTCTTCCACACAAACATTTTTCAAATTCTGTGTTCTTCTTCTATGATCTCTGAGCTTTAGTTCCTTCCATATATTTTCTATTGGGTTCAGGTCAGATGATTGGCTAGGCCATTCTAGCAGCTTTATTTGCTCTCTCTGAAACCAATTGAGAGTTTCATTTGCTATGTGTTTGGAATAATTTTCTTGCTGATATGTCCACCCTCATTTTAATCCTCATCATCCTAGTAGATGGCAGCACATTATCATCAAGATTGTGTCTGTACATTTGTCCATTCATCCGTCCTTCAATTAGATGAAGTTGGTCAGTGCCGTATGCTGCAAAAACAGCCCCACACCATGATGTTCCACCTCCAAACTTCACTGTTGGTATGGTGTTTTTGAGATGATATGCAGTGCCTTTAGGCCTACAAACACGGTGTGTATTATGGCATCGAAAGAGGTCAATTTGGTGTCAGCTGACTAGACTATAGTCTCCAAGTATTTAACAGCCTTGTCTTAATGTTGTTGAACAAATTTAAACATGCTTAAACATGCTTTTTTTTCTGCAATGGAGTCTTACTTGGTGAGGGTTGTTCAATAGTGACTTGTTCAATACTTATTTTACCCGCTGTATATTAAGAGGTGCGTGGCAATTTGGCACATACTTGGCTCTTTATCTGCCATAAAATGAAATCTAGATTTGTACTGCGATTTACACAATTTTCTTGTTTGGTCACATGGTCTCTCTGTGCTTGGAAGCAGTTTACTTACTGGAAGCACCCAGCAAGGAGATTGTATGTTTGTAGACTTCCTAGAGACCCACTGGTAAGGAGGCTAGATGTGTGTGCAGTCTACAGTGGTTCTGTTTTAGGAAGCGGCAAACCTTCTGAGGGTCTGGACTGACAGGAGTAAGTGTATGGAGCAAGTCACAGATCCTGGTCAGTGATCCAAGTGAGGCAGTCTTCCTAAACGTCAGTACTGACAGGGGTCAGTGAGTGGAGCCTGACTTAAGCTCCAGTAAAGGTAATCTTACAAATGGGGGTTGTATACTGACTGAGGCCAATGAGTGGACAGTGCAATAGTTTCACTTGGATGCTACTGCACGGATGTGCAGGCATACCCGTGAAATAGACTGTATGTCATAAATGTTTCTGTATAGCTGAAGGAATGCTCATGTTTGATTTCTGGCAAGCAGCTTAAGTGTGTCTTAATAAACTGGCTGGACTATTTAAATAGAAAACTCCCTGTGTTCCTCAGTCTAGCAACCAAGGGAGTGTGCTCCATTACATTCAGTGAGCACATCCTTACGTCTATGCTAGCCTAAGTCATTTAGAAGACTTAACCCCTTAACATATAAAGCGCTTGTTGGAAGACGCTGTATAGAGCAGGCTCAAGAGCTGAACTCCCATAATACCTGGCAGATGATGGTTGGGTTTTTTAGGCATTATATGCCTCTAATAGCCAAACTCTATCCATCCTGTTAACTTGTTAAATGCCATTATCAATCTTTTAAAGCGGCATTTACAGTGTGCGGCTTGGGCCACACTATCCTAAATACACATCGCTTCCCCGTTCCTGCAACACGGTCGCTGGATATGGATGGGTTACTATTAGAGATGAGCGAACTGGTCCCGGTTCGGCTCGAGGCCGGTTCGCCGAACGGGGGTCCCGTTCGAGTTCGGTTCGTCGAACGTTCGACGAACCGAACTCGAACGTATAGGCTAGAATGGGAGGCAATCACAAACACATAAAAATGCATGATAAATGTACACAAACAGTTAATAAACATTGCCATAACACTTACCGGTCCTCGCGATCCCTTCTGCACTCTGTCTCCTGCCGCTATTCCATCCGATGATCGCTGAATCCTCCCGGTGACCTGCACTGCCAGCAGAGATGCAGGACCTATCGTGACGTCAAAATAGCCATGTGACCAGTCACGTGGCTATTATCTCATTGGCTACAGACTGGTCACATGACTATGACACGTCATGTAGGACCTGCGAGTGCATCTCTCCGGTACACGGTGCACATATGTGTATCGCCGTGTACCGGCGACATGCTCTAGCACACGGTCGACTCCCCGTTCCGTTAGGGACCGGCTGACACAGCCGGTCATTAACGGAGATCACCGTTGCCATAGCAACGCAGTTAGCGGTGACGTCACCGCTAACCGCGGCTCCGAGAGCACCGTTGCTATGGTAACGCGTCTGTCAGCGTTACCGCTAGCAGCCAGCACTGATCACTCACGGAGTGAAGGCTGCACGCTGCTTCCCGGTTGTAGTGATGATTGTAGTGAGGATGGAGGTTCCCCAGGCCCAAGTGATGAGCTGGTGCACCTCATCCTCACTACAATCGTCACTACTACTACACTAGTGATGATTGAAGTGAGGATGGAGGTTCCCCAGCCCCAAGTGATGAGCTGGTGAATCTCATCCTCACTACAATCGTCACTACTACTACACTAGAAAGAAAGAAGACAGAAGAGCAGGATCGTGGAGGGCTGACAGGGGGTAATAAAGATGGAGTCTCTAATGTGTCTGTGTATTTATTTCTATTAAAGTATTTTTTCTCTGTGTGGTGTCTTTTTTTTAACCCTTTATTGGAGATTCTTAATGGCCGGGTCAAACGTGCCTGACATTAAGAATCTCTGGCTTAATACTGGCTGGTAAAACAAAGCCAGTATTAACTCATGATTACCCAACAAGCCACCCGGCTCCAGGGCTGTTGGAAGAGTTGGATACAGCGCCAGATGATGGCGCTTCTATGAGAGCGCCATTTTCTGGGACGGCTGCGGACTGAAATCCGCAGCAGAGGCGCCCACAAACCTCGGGCTAACCTGTGCTGCGGATTCCAATCCCCAGCTGCCTAGTTGTACCCGGCTGGACACAAAAATGGGGCGAAGCCCACGTCATTTGTTTTTTAATTATTTCATGAAATAAGTGAAATAATTAAAAAAAAACGGGCTTCCCTATATGTTTGGTTCCCAGCCGGGTACAAATAGGCAACTGGGGGTTGGAGGCAGCCCGTGGCTGCCAGCTGTACCTGGCTAGCATACAAAAATATGGCGAAGCCCACGTCATTTTTTTGGTGGGCAAAAAACTTCTGCATACAGTCCTGGATGGAGTATGCTGAGCCTTGTAGTTCTGCAGCTGCTGTCTGCTCTTCTCCATACAGACAGACAGCAGCTGCAGAACTACAAGGCTCAGCATACTCCATCCAGGACTGTATGCAGAAGTTTTTTGCCCCCTGAAAAAATTATGTGGGCTTCGCCATATTTTTGTATGCTAGCCAGGTACAGCAGGCAGGTACGGCTGCCCCCCAACCCCCAGTTGCCTATTTGTACCCGGCTGGGAACCAAAAATAAAGGGAAGCCCTTTTTTTATTATTTCATGAATTTCATGAAATAATTAGAAAACAAATGACGTAGGCTTTGCCCCATTTTTGTGTCCAGCCAGGTACAACTAGGCAGCTGGGGATTGGAATCCGCAGCACAGGTTGGCCTGAGCTTTCTGGGCCCCACTGCTGCGAATTGCAGTCTGCAGCCGCCTCAGAAAATGGCATTTTCATAGAAGCGCCATCTTCTGGCGCTGTATCCAACTCTTCCAGCACCTGCCTGCTATACCTGGCTAGCATACAAAAATATGGCGAAGCTCACGTCCTTTTTTTGTAGTTTTTTGGCAAAAAAAAATAAAAAATGCCTCCCTGGATTTTACATTGCCAGTGAAGGTAACACCAAGCAGTGGGGGTTAGCAGCCAGTAGCTGCTTGGATTACCCTTAGCTAGCAATACAAAAAATGCAGCGAGAGCCCATATATATTTTTTTTAATTATTTATTTAAATAACTAAAAATAAAATGGGCTTCCCTGTATTTTGATTGCTGGACATCACAGTGCTGTAAAAATAAATCTTTAAAAAAATGACGTAGCGCTCCGCGGTATTTTTGATTCTCAGCGCAGATAAAGCAGACAGCTATGGGTTGCCACCCCCATCTGACTGCCGTTACCTTGGTTGTCAATCAAAATACAGGGAAGCCCATTAATTTTTTCTATTTAAAAAATAGTTAAAAAAAAAAATGACGTTGGGTCCCCCCATTTTTGATAGCCAGCTAGGGTAAAGCAGACGGCTGTAGCCTGAAAACCACAGCTGGCAGCTTTACCGTGGTTGGGGATCCAATGTGGAGGTCCCCTCAGGCTCTTTTTTATAATTATTTTATAAATATTAATAATTACACAATAAAAGTAGGGTCCCCCCCAAATTGGATCACCAGCCAAGGTAAAGCGGACAGCTGTGGTCTGGTATTCTCAGGGTGGGAAGGTCCATAGTTATTGGGCCTTCACAGCCTAAAAATAGCAGGCCGCAGGCACCCCAGACGTGGCGCATCCACTAGATGCGCCAATCCTGGCGCTTCACCCCAGCTCATCCCGTGCCCTGGTGCAGTGGCAAACGGGGTAATAAATCGGGTTGATACTAGCTGTAAAGTCACCTGAGATCAAGCCCAGCAGTTTGTGATGTCATGGCGTCTATTAGATACCCAACATCATAAACTGTCAGTACTAACAAAAACAAAAAATCGACAAAAGAAATTTATTTGAAAAAACAGTCCCCAAAACATTTCCTCTTTCACCAATTTATTGTAAGAAAAAAAATAAAGGGGTCCCACGACGACTCTGGACCGTCTAGAATATGGGGGGGAGACGCTCAGGGAACGTATCCCCCATTTTTTAGGAGTGCGGACCCTTCATGTGAGGAGTGTGGGTGCAATGAATCTGCACTCACTCTCCCCGGGTCCACAGCAGCAGAGTCCATGTCGTAATGGTTGCTACCAAAGCTGCAATGCCCTGCTCATGAGGTAAGGGCATGCCTAATCAGGAGAACTACTGTAGAGGAAGCTCTGCTCACTGGTATATAGGTGCTCAGAGGTAATAATAGATAAAATTAGTGAGTAACCTCGGCACTCTATATCTCCCAGACTAAGTCAGTAAGTCACAATGGATAGTAATGCAAAATCACTCTTTATTGGTCCGTATTAAGAAAATTTTTTTTTCATAAGCATATATGTTTTTGTCCAAAACAAGTTACAAATGACGTTTCGGCCTGAGCCTTCGTCAGATTGGACTTATCTGCATGTAATCATGAAAAATGACAATAATCAGTATCACATAAGAGTGAGAGAACAATAACATAAACTCGAACAATGTAGAGGTACAATTGGGATGCAGCAAAAAAATTGCAACACAGCAAGAAATGAAACACATGATACAAATGTCATAATACAGTACAAGGACAATATAGTAATGACAAATATGGGGTCAGAGTAGGCTTAGACAGCTCTGGTACGAAAGAGATGTCAATCATAAAGTAACATGTGCAGTAGGTGTAGAGCTACAGTATGAATGGCAGAGCTAATGGGTAGACCGACCATAGAAAAAGAACGGAGAAAAAGTGGAGAAAAAGTGGAGAAAAAGTGGAGAAAAAGTGGAGAATAAATGGAGAAAAAGTGGAGAAAAAAATGGAGAAAAAGTGGAGAAAAAGTGGAGAAAAAGTGGAGAATAAGTGGAGAAAAAGTGGAGAATAAGTGGAGAAAAAGTGGAGAAAAAATGGAGAAAAAGTGGAGAATAAATGGAGAAAAAGTGGAGAAAAAGTGGAGAAAAAGTGGAGAATAAGTGGAGAAAAAGTGGAGAAAAAGTGGAGAAAAAGTGGAGAAAAAGTTGAGAAAAAGTGGAGAAAAAAATGTAGAAAAAGTGGAGAAAAAGTGGAGAAAAAGTGAAGAAAAAAATGGAGAAAAAGTGGAGAAAAAGTGGAGAAAAAGTGGAGAAAAAGTGGAGAAACAGTGGAGAAAAAGAGGAGAATAAATGGAGAAAAAGTGGAGAATTTTTTTCTCCACTTTTTTTCCACTTTTTCTCCACTTATTCGCCACTTTTTCTCCACTTTTTCTCCACTTTTTCTCCACTTTTTCTCCACTTTTTCTCCACTTATTCTCCACTTTTTCTCCACTTTTTCTCCACTTTTTCTCCACTTTTTCTCCACCTTTTCTCCACTTTTTCTCCACTTTTTCTCCATTTTTTTCTCCACTTTTTCTCCACTCTTTCTCCACTTTTTCTCCATTTTTTTCTCCACTTTTTCTCCACTTATTCTCCACTTTTTCTCCACTTTTTCTCCACCTTTTCTCCACTTTTTCTCCACTTATTCTCCACTTTTTCTCCACTTTTTCTCCACTTTTTCTCCACTTTTTCCCCATTTATTCTCCACTTTTTCTCCACTGTTTCTCCACTTTTTCTCCACTTTTTCTCCACTTTTTCTCCACTGTTTCTCCACTGTTTCTCCATTTTTTCTCCATTTTTTTCTCCACTTTTTCTCCACTTTTTCTCCACTTTTTCTCCACTTTTTCTCCACTTTTTTTCTCCATTTTTTTCTCCACTTTTTCTCCATTTTTTTCTCCACTTTTTCTCCACTTTTTCTCCACTTTTTCTCCACTTTTTCTCTACTTTTTCTCCACTTTTTTCTCCATTTTTTCTCAAGTGGAGAAAAAAAGTGGAGAAAAAAGTGGAGCACCCTTTGGTGCCTTTCATGTGGCACTAAGGGGTGCTTAGCTTTGTATTTAGCCAAAAAAAGAAAAAAAAAATGACGTAGGGTTCCCCCTAGTTTTGTAGCCAGCTAGGGTAAAGCAGACGGCTGCAGCCTGCAGACCACAGCTGGCAACCTCACCTTGGCTGGTAATCCAAAACTGAGGGCACCCCACGCTGTTATTTTAAATTAAATAAATAATTAAAAAAAACACAAAACACGTAGGGGTCCCCCAAAATTGGATTACCAGCCAAGGTAAAGCAGACAGCTGGGGCCTGATATTCTCAGACTAGGGAGGTCCATGGTTATTGGACTCTCCCGAGCCTAAAAATAGCAGGCCGCAGCCGCCCCAGAAGTGGCGTATCCATTAGATGCGCCAATCCTGGTGCTTCGCCCCAGCTCATCCCGCGCCCCTGGTGCGGTGGCAACGGGGTAATATATGGAGTTAATACCAGATGTGTAATGTCACCTGGCATCAAGCCCTCGGGTTGGTGAGGTCAGGCGTCTATCAGATACCCGACATCACCAACCCAGTCAGTAATAAAAAAAAAAATAGACGACAACCACATTTTTATTTGAAAAAACACTCCCCAAAACATTCCCTCTTTAAACCAATTTATTAGAATGAAAAACAAATCCAGGTCTGGTGTAATCCAAGGGGTTGCCATGACGATCCACACACTGTCCCAGTCAATGAAGAGCAGGATGTTCCCCATTGATTGGAGAGCAATGCAGTGACCTGAGCTAACATCAATGGGTCAGCCCAGGTCACTGCAGGGCATGACAAGTGCTGCTGTCAGCGAGGTACATTACCTGCGCTGATCTCCAGCACTGCCGACAGCCCCTGTCACTGAGGTCAATGACCGGCGCCTTCACATCAAGTATCGCGAGAGGTCCGTGACGTCTCGGGTCGGAAGCGAGAGGTGATGTGACAAGCGGCGGCCATGGAGGACAGTGACAGCGCTGAGGTCGGGATGGCGGGACTTCATCACCGCAGGTAAGCCGAGCGGGGGGGGGTTGATGTGTGTGTGTGTGTGTGTGTATGTATGTGTACGTGTGTGTGTGTGTATGTGTACATGCCGCGGGCAGGAGGGGGCGGAGTGAGCTGAGCGGGAAGTGTGGGCTTCCTGCACGTAACTAAGATAAACATCGGGTTACTAACCAAAGCGCTTTGCTTGGATACCCGATGTTTATCTTGGTTACCAGCTTGTGGCAGGCTGCCAGCGATGGCTCCTGCACACTGTAGCTGCAAAAAGCCCTGCTTTTTGCTGCTAGAACCGTTCTCGAACGTATCTAGAACTATCGAGCTTTTGCAAAAAGGTTCTAGTTCGATCTCGAACAGCCCCCAAAAAATCACTCGAGCTTAGAACTGGAGAACCTCGAACCACGAACCGCGCTCAACTCTAGTTACTATGGCAGATGAGGGTCTGCTAAAGACATCCCCTCTGGTTGCTCCTGTCCGGCTTGCATACTGTGACAGCATGAAGGCTGGAAACAGTGGACTGTAGGACGCCCTGCCCACCTCCATCTCAGTTTCACCAGTATCTGTGTCATTGTGGTGCAGATACCAGTGAACATAATGATGGAGGAGGGAGCCATCATTTCCATCTTCCACCATTCAGCCTATGCAACTGAGCATCTCAATGCAGTAAGCATGATTAAGTAAGTTCATACTGTGTGGGCCCTATCATAATTAAAGATGAGCGAACCCAAGGTTCAGTGTTCGTTTTTTCAGCTGAACACTGACTTTAAGAAAAAAAAAATCAAACTTCGGGTTCGGAGTTCGGGTGCTTTACGTATGCTGACCACTTACATAAGCATCACTGTGCTCAGGTATGCTGAGTGCTCAGCCCAGTGTGAGCCAATTGCAGTGGTTGAATGGCTTGCACTTGGGGTAACAACAGAAGGATTCCATGTAGTGTGCAACCCCCCCAAAATGGGAAAATATCACCTACCCCTGTAGAGCTGAAGGAATGCTCATGTTTGATTTCTGTCGAGCAGCTTAAGTATGCTTTAATAAACTGGCTGGACTATTTAAATAGAAAACTTCCTGAGTTACTCAGTCTAGCAACCAAGCAAGTGTGCTCCATTACATTAAGTGAGCATAGCCTCACAAGTCATAGAGTATTTAAATGACCACCACAGTCATCCGAACGCTTGGAGATTTGGTTCAGCTGCACCCGCCGAACCAAACCTCCACAGGTTCGCTCATCTCTAATCATAATGTGTTGAGGAATTGTGGGGTATCATACAATGAAAGTTATCATTTGATGTTAGTCTGTAGAGAATCTTATTGTGTGGAGGGCCATGATAATGTGTTTGGGAGCTGTGAGGGATCATACTCTGGGTGGATCATGATTCTGTGTTGGGTAACTGTGGTGGTTCATACTGTGTGGTGGGACACTGGGGGCCATCATACGAAGTTAGGTGCTGCAGGAGTCATCATTCTATTCTTTGAGGACAGTGAGGATCATAATTTTATGTTTGGCGGCTATGGGAGATAATACTGTAGGGGATCATCATTTTGTGTTTGGGGCTGAGACTGTGGCAATCATACTAAGTTGGGAGTGCTGTGGGGGCCATAATATTGTTTTGGGTGTTGTAGAGGGATCATCATTCTATGTTTGATGGCTGTGGGGGATGATACTGCATGTGGACCTTATACTATGTATATCGGGCCGTGGGGGCCATCATTCTGTCTGGAGGTTTTGGGTGACAATATAATATGTTGAGAGCTATGAAGTATTATACTATGATGGTCATCATTCTTTATATAGGGAGGTGTGTGGGTGTCATAATTATGTGTGTGGGATCAAATTTTTTAGAGTGCTGTGCAGGGAGTTGTGGGAGCCATCATACTGTGATGGGGAAAATCATAATGTGTGGGCAATCATGCTTTGCAGGGTCCACCATAATGTGTCTGGTATGTAGTATCAGACTCTTTATGGGGCTGTAGAGGCCATCTTATTGTGTTGGGGGGCTGTAGTGGAATCACACTATATAATGGGGGCTGTAAGGTCCAGTATACATACATCATCAATACTGTCCTCATTGGGACTCATAATCTAATTCCCTATCAGTATGTCTTCAGAGTGTGGGAGAAAACCGGAGTACCTGGAAGAAACCAACTTAATGTGAACCTGTCAGGTGCAATATGCACCCAGAACCACAAGCAGTTCTGGGTGCATATTGCAAATCCCTGCCTAAGAGTCCCCTATATCTAGTAGCAAACATAAAGAAAAAGCACAGGGACTAGTCGCATGGGCGTTAGTTAGTTCCTGCACTCATTCTGCCCTCTTAGCATGTTAGCAAGCTCATGCTATTCAATGCCCATTGTCTAGTATCATCAGTGGTGCATATTTGTGTCTGTTGTCACCGCATCAGATGTTGGGCAGTGCGCCTGATCACCGCACTTTCGCACATGCGCACAATGAAGTTGGGCTTACGCATCCCGGCTTCGGATTGGTCTACCTTGCATGATTGGAAGTGCCAGGATTTCTTATCATGCGCACTGCCCACTGTCTGACATAGGTACGTGCATCACCGCTGATGATGCAAGGCAATGGACATGCTCACATGGAAAATGAGTGCAGGAACGAAGAGCCCTTGCAACTAGTCCCTGTGCTCATTAGCATATCATAAAAGATCTTTAAAAATACTTTCTTAAAAATCTCTTTATGTATGCTACTATATACAGGGGCGGTTAGGCAGGAACTAGCAAAATGCACCCAGAGCAGCTCATGGTTCTGGGTGCATATTGCAACCGGACAATATCCCTTTAACACTGCTGTTCTGTTCGGTCAAAAATGACCGAATTTGAAATTTGATTTTGCTTTAAATATTCATTATGCGGTTCTGAAACTTATGGTTAATTTACTTTTCCTCATTTGAGGGGTTCTTACTATCGGTTGGTATTTCTTTTTTGTTGTTTTTTGTTTACGTTTTTCAGAAAATAACTGGAACATAAGTGTATAGTAAAACCGAACAGAACAGCAGAGTTAAACAGAGGGACAACATACAAACTCCCTGCAGAAGCTTGGTTGGATTTGAACCCAGGACCCTTGTGTTGGTAGACTGTAGTGCTAAGGACTGAGCCAACGAGCCATCTGACTGTGTGTGGGGGCTGTAAACATGTACTGTTTTTGGGAGAGCTGTTGATCTTGGTTCAAGGGATGAATAACAGGAGCGGTATGATTTACTGTTTTTAATAAACTTTATAAATATCAGTAAATTATATGAATTTGATCTGCTCAATAATAAGTAATTATTAATATAAAATAATAATATGTTAATATTCAACAAAATTAATTTCAAGATATTAGATTGGCCGTCAATAGCATCACAGGTTAAAGTCTTCTTAGAGGTCTAAGAAAAAGGAAAACCAAATGTTTTAAAGAATAATAAATAAGTTAAAATAAAAATTAATTATCACCCTTTCTGCATTTTGTCCTATATAAAAATATATTAAAAAAAAAACCCTAAAGGAATATACATAGTGGTATTGCCAAATCCATAAAAGTCCTATCTGTTGTAATATAAAAATAAATAATATATTGTAAGTCTGTGTGCCCTTGATGACTTTTTAGTGAGTCTTTTAGTAAGTTTTTGATGCTGCAAATATTCTCTGCGTCAAAAAAGCAGTGCCTTACAGCTCCATCAATATGGATGGGATTTATAGAAATCTCCTGCCCACTCTGCTTCTTTTATCCTCAATGTAAGCCAACCTGTGGTGCGTGTTTCAAGTCTGCAATATGTCAATTTCTCATGGGTATGCTCAGTTTTATTTGCAGATTTTTCTTATAGACTTGCATTAGATGAGGAAAATCAAGTAAAAAAGGCACATGCATTTTTAATGCGTTTCCACAGTGGAAACACATCAAAAGCAAATGTGATCCGTATATTAGTTTATCAATACATTTGTCACAGCCAAATGCCAGGAAGTATCAAAGAAAAAGCAACTTTGTTTAAAACATGACATACCAACAAGAGACAAAAAAAAATACACAGCATCAAAAACGCAATAAAAATGCATAAAAAAACCCCTCAAAAACACATGTAAAAAGGCAAATAACCTCATTTACATAATAAGTGAAGAAATTATGCAATATCAAAAACCCACCAAATGCTCAATGTGGGAACGTAGCCTAAGGAGAAAATAATTTAAGTGGCAGTATTGCGGGGTTTCTTTTTGCAATTCTGCAAAAATAATGTAAAAAAAAAAAAAGCAATCAGAGCATTGTACGTACCCTAAAATTGAAGCAATAAAAACATCAGCTCAGGGTATAAAAAACAAGCCCTCACTGGAAAATAAAAATGTTATGTGTGTCACAAATATTTCTTAAGAATTTCTGAATTTTTCAAAAGTGCATCTTGTCCCCACAAAAAACTAAGCTCAGGGAGAAGAATAGGAAAAAGTTATGGCTCTTGAAAAAAGGTGAGGAAAGAATGAAAAATTGAAAAAATTGCCCAGTCTTTCAGGGGTTAAGGATAGTTCATCAATATTTTATGCCAGACACTTCTTTTAATGATGCACTTTTTTCTATTGTCTCAGGGTTTTCGATGCCGGTTGATCGCACATATCACTCCAAAGATCTGCCGAATTGTCACAATATATCTTACAACTTATAAGAAATGTGATCTATAATGTCAAAATGTTCAATCTGCATTTTATTCTTTTGCATTTATAATTCAACTGCATTTATATTCAGAATATGTACTTGTCATTCTCTGTAAGCCTCGTCTGTGAAATCAAGGCTGGCTGAATGGTGCATTTAAAAGGTTAAATAGTCCAGACAGAACATGCCTGGGAGGTTTTAATACTGCTCCATTAAATCAGAGACATCTCTAGGTTTATGGATGGGATACAGAGCTCGGATTGCTTGGCTATGAGCGGAGCTGGGAAGAGACTGCCAACTCCGCCTGCAGGAACCAAGATTGCCCCTGCTGCACATCGAGGTAGACATAATAAAGATGAACAGGGAGGAGATGTGGGTGTTGGGGTCAAACGAATAAGATACGAAAAAAGAAACCGGTTTCTCAGGCAGGAAACCTCTCAGCTGGTATTATCCAGGGTCACCCAAATACATCACTATAATTTGACAGGTACAACTCCAATGTCCTTTCACAGCAGTTAAACCAAGATAAGTGTGTGACAATAAAATCAAAGCTGTGAAAAAGATGATATATATGTACAGAGTGTACAATTACTATGGAAGCAAACAATAATGGGAAAAAATTCACTTTTCACATGCAGTATGTGTGGTGTAATAACGCTGGGAAACTGTCATCCTATTGGCGATAACTGTACTGCTGCTAAAAACTGGAAACATTACTGAGATATGATGCATTCTGATTCCTTGGCTCATTGATCGGTAATTCAATAGTTGACCTACCTATTGCTTCATCTTAATAGGAGCCGATTCATTAAGACTGGCGTTGCGCACAGGAGTTCAAATGAACGTGCTTGATGAAGTATGATGCACCCAATTCATTACTTAGGCACATCTCTTAACTGGTGTGTGCCTGCACCAGAAATGTAGTCAAGAATTGGCCGGAACTGGCATGATAATGCTTAAAGTCGCAATATTTTTGCTCAATTTCAGAGTACCGCAGAGATATTGCAACTTATTAACGTATTTTATGCCAGAATTTAATTTTTTTCACCTTGAGGAAACCATTGGCTCGGTGCCAAAATGCGTTGGACAATGAAGAGCCATTTTGGAAAACAAAAGGCTTCTCATTTACCACAGCACAACCCGATCAACATGATATTGTCCTTCTCTACTAGAATTCTGGCAAAAACATGTTAATGAATCGGCCCCTTATTAATCTTTATTTCTAACTTCACAACAGCTGGATTATAAAGGGGCTGAACAAGAAGTGTTTCAAGATGGATTATAAAAAGACAATCTAAAAGTACTTCAACTACAGACAGCATAGATTCATGAAAGTCGTGCCTAACCAACCTGTTGGGGTTCTATGAGGGGGTAAGTGCAAACCTGGATATTGGTAATGCAGCTGATGTGATTTATTTTGACTTTGCAAAGGCATTTGATACTGTACCACATAATAGCCTTATACTAAAGCTCCAGAAGCAGGGACTAGGGGAACCATGTGCAACTGGGTAAGGAGTTGGCTAAAAGATAGGAAACAAAGAGTAGTTATAAATGGTACATTCTCTAATTGAGCTATAGTCAGCAGTGGGTATCATAGGGATCTGTGCTAGGACCGATTCTTTTTAATCTCTTTATTAATGACCTTATTGATGGGATTGATAGCAAAGTGTCAGTCTTTGATGATGACACCAAACTATGTAGGATATTAAAAACTGACCTTGATAGTACAATATTACAAAATGATCTGGATAAGATGTCAGAATGAGCAGATAATTGGCAAATGAGATTTAGTGTTGATAAATGTAAAGTAATGCACCTAGGACGGAGTAATCCTATAACTGCGTATACAGTTAGGTCCAGAAATATTTGGACAGTGACACAATTTTCGCGAGTTGGGCTCTGCATGCCACCACATTGGATTTGAAATGAAACCTCTACAACAGAATTCAAGTGCAGATTGTAACGTTTAATTTGAAGGTTTGAACAAAAATATCTGATAGAAATTGTAGGAATTGTACACATTTCTTTACAAACACTCCACATTTTAGGAGGTCAAAAGTAATTGGACAAATAAACCAAACCCAAACAAAATATTTTTATTTTCAATATTTTGTTGCGAATCCTTTGGAGGCAATCACTGCCTTAACTCTGGAACCCATGGACATCACCAAACGCTGGGTTTCCTCCTTCTTAATGCTTTGCCAGGCCTTTACAGCCGCAGCCTTCAGGTCTTGCTTGTTTGTGGGTCTTTCCGTCTTAAGTCTGGATTTGAGCAAGTGAAATGCATGCTCAATTGGGTTAAGATCTGGTGATTGACTTGGCCATTGCAGAATGTTCCACTTTTTTGCACTCATGAACTCCTGGGTAGCTTTGGCTGTATGCTTTGGGTCATTGTCCATCTGTACTATGAAGCGCCGTCCGATCAACTTTGTGGCATTTGGCTGAATCTGGGCTGAAAGTATATCCCTGTACACTTCAGAATTCATCCGGCTACTCTTGTCTGCTGTTATGTCATCAATAAACACAAGTGACCCAGTGCCATTGAGAGCCATGCATGCCCATGCCATCACGTTGCCTCCACCATGTTTTACAGAGGATGTGGTGTGCCTTGGATCATGTGCCATTCCCTTTCTTCTCCAAACTTTTTTCTTCCCATCATTCTGGTACAGGTTGATCTTTGTCTCCTCTGTCCATAGAATACTTTTCCAGAAGTGAGCTGGCTTCATGAGGTGTTTTTCAGCAAATTTAACTCTGGCCTGTCTATTTTTGGAATTGATGAATGGTTTGCATCTAGATGTGAACCCTTTGTATTTACTTTCATGGAGTCTTCTCTTTACTGTTGACTTAGAGACAGATACACCTACTTCACTGAGAGTGTTCTGGACTTCAGTTGATGTTGTGAACGGGTTCTTCTTCACCAAAGAAAGTATGCGGCGATCATCCACCACTGTTGTCATCCGTGGACGCCCAGGCCTTTTTGAGTTACCAAGCTCACCAGTCAATTCCTTTTTTCTCAGAATGTACCCGACTGTTGATTTTGCTACTTCAAGCATGTCTGCTATCTCTCTGATGGATTTTTTCTTTTTTTTCAGCCTCAGGATGTTCTGCTTCACCTCAATTGAGAGTTCCTTAGACCGCATGTTGTCTGGTCACAGCAACAGCTTCCAAATGCAAAACCACACACCTGTAATCAACCCCAGACCTTTTAAGTACTTCATTGATTACAGGTTATGAGGAAGACGCCTTCAGAGTTAATTGCAGCCCTTAGAGTCCCTTGTCCAATTACTTTTGGTCCCTTGAAAAAGAGGAGGCTATGCATTACAGAGCTATGATTCCTAAACCCTTTCTCCGATTTGGATGTGAAAACTCTCATATTGCAGCTGGGAGTGTGAACTTTCAGCCCATATTATATATATAATTGTATTTCTGAACATGTTTTTGTAAACAGCTAAAATAACAAAACTTGTGTCACTGTCCAGATATTTCTGGACCTAACTGTACATTAAATGGAAGTAAACTCGGGACTACAGAACAGGAGAAGGACTTGGGTATTCCTGTTACAAGTAAGCAATGGAGCAGTACTCAATGTCAAGCAGCAGCTGCTAAAGCAAACAAGATTTTAGGGTGTATAAAAAGAGATTAGATCCTGTGACCCCAATGTATTGTTACTTCTCTATATATCACTTGTAAGGCCACATCTAGAATATGGGTTCCAGTTTTGGGCTCCACATTTTAAAAAGGAAATTCAGAAGTTAGAGTCAGTTCAAAGGCGGCTAACTAGACTACTACAAGGAATGGAAGGCCTCCCATATGATGAGAGGTTGAAAAAGATTTGTTTAGCTTAGAAAAAAGACGTCTCAGAAGAGATCTCATTTATATATATAAATACATGTGTGGTCAATATAAAGGACTGGCACATAACTTATTCCTTCCAAAGACAATACTAAGGACCAGGGGGCATTCGCTGCGAGTGGAAGAAAAGTGATTACGGCAGCTAAATAGGAAAGTGTTCTTTACAGTTAGAGCTGTCAGACTGTGGAATGCCTTACCACATGAGGTAGTAATGGCACATACTATAACAACTTTTAAAAAAGAGCTGGATGATTTCCTCAGTACGCACAACATTGTTGGTTATAAATGACTTAATGACAAAATGTATAATTGGTGGAGAAAGGTTGAACTAGATGAACCTAGGTCTTTTTTCAACCTATGTATACTCCTTGACAGAAGTTCTGTGGCTTATCCATGTTATGTAAATAAAATCTTATAATCTGACTTTAAATTCATCCATTGGTTTTATAAATTACTCTTTTGAAAGCTGAAACCCTCCCAAATTTGGTTTAGGTTCTGAAAATAAAGTTGCTGCAAAGCTGAAATTTTGATCATTTAATGAACACAGAAAGGTCAGATTTTGGCAAGACAAAAGTTTTGTTGCCTACAGAAAGTAATGTGGAATTCAAACAAATAGTTAACTTCTAATACAAATATATGTTGCATAACATTGGTGAATGAAGTTGTGGTACTATTAGAGCCATATTTAATATTTTGTGTGACTTCCATGAGCTTAAAGGACTGCATCCATGCCGTTCAACAATGATTCATACAATTTATTGATGAAGTCATAAGGAGTAGCAAAGAATGCAGTCTTACATGTCTCCCAGAGTTCATCTAGATTCTTTGGTTTTGTCTTCCAAGCTTCCTCTTTCATCCTACCCCAAACATGCTCAATGATGTTCATGTCTGGTGACTGGGCTGGCCAGTCCTTGAGCACCTTGATCTTCTTTGCCAGGAGGAATTTTGTTGTAGAGATGGATGTATGAGATAGAGCACCATCCTGCTGCAGAATTTAACCTTTTTTATGATTGGGAATGTAAGAAGTAGCTAATACTGCTTGATATTTTAGGCTAGTGATATTGCCTTCCACTTTGCAAATGTTTCACACACCCCCATACTGAATGTAACCCCAGATCATGATCTTTCCTCCACCAAACTTAACTGTTTTCTGGGTGTATTTTGGATCCATACGGGCTCCAGTAGGCCTCCTGCAGTATTTTTGGTGGCTGTGGTGTAATTCAACTGAAGATTCATGAGAGAAATCCACCTTCTGCCACTTTTCTAGCATCCATCTGTTTAGCAGGCTGTGGGACTTGGCAAATGCCACACAGTTTTTCTAATTTCCTTTTGTTTAGTGGTGGCTTCTGGGCACTGATTCGACCATGGAGGCCATTTTGAGACAGAATCCTACAAGCTGTTCTAGTTGACACAGGGACTTGAGGTGACCAGGTCTGTTGGAGCTTTGCTGCAGTGGAAGAGGGGCTGGCTTTGGATTTTCTAACCAACAAATGTTCCTCCTGAGCATTTGTCTTGCGGGGTTTGCCAGACCCGGGCTTGTCAAAAACATCTCCAGTCTCTTCAAATCTTTTTTTAATTCTTTGTACTTGACACTGAGACACATTAAGGGTGCCAGCCACCTCTGCAGTGGATCTGGTCTTCAGCCTCTTGATAATCACGGCTTTGGTCACAGGGGGAATTTTTGGCTTTTTGGCATGTAGTCAGAGGTCAAGTTGCAGTTCAAGTGAAAGTCCGAGGTGCTGGATTTCTTTTTATACACACCCACTAATTAACCGATCATTTAGTGAGCACATGTGAGGATGTAAACTAGGATTGGGTGCATTATATGACAAAGCGACAAAACTTTTGTCTTGCCAAAATCTGACCTTTCTGTGTTTATTAAATGATCAATATTTCAGCTTTGCAGCAACTTTATTTTCATAACCTAAACCAAATTTGGGAGGGTTTCAGCTTTCAAAAGAGTAATTATAAAACCAATGGATGAATTTAAAGTCAGGTTATAAGCTTTTATTTACATAACATGGATAAGCGACAGAACTTCTGTCAGGGAGTGTAACTATGTAACAATGTAAGTTGGAGTATAGAGGGTTAATTAAACAAATTGCTTTAAAGGGAACCTGTCATGTAAAAAAATGCTGTTAACTTGAAGATATGGGGTTAATCTCAATATTGCTCTGACAATTTTCAGCTGCGAGCCCGTGGCCGAAGGAAATTAGCTTTATTCCTTCCGGCAGCCTTGGGCTTACAGTCATAGAGGTGCGGGTGTCAATCACCACTCTTTGCATAGTGAGAGGCGGCTGTAATCACACATCGGTACTGACTGACAACCGGCTCTGTTCTGATGCAATGCTGAGTCAGTTGTCAGTCATTGCCGGAAGCATGGTTACAGCCTCTGCTTAGGGATGAGTGAACCTAAACTATAAAGTTCAGGGTCCTTTCCAGACACCTGGTGTTCAGTGCTTGAAATGGAACACAGACTTCTCACTGGCTACAGGGGAGCTCCATGTCTGGTGCTAACTGTGAGTGACCTATGGAGTCTTTTTGTCAGAAAGAGACTCTATAGGATTCCATGGTTGTTGTGGGACATTACACCACTGGAATACGTCGGTCGTCGAGGATTTTTTAAAATTAATAGATTGGTGAACGAGGGACTGTGGGGGAATCCTTATTCAAATAAACTTTTTTTCTGTGTGTTTTTTTACTTTATACTTACAGGGTTTGTAATAGGGATGTAATCATTTTCAAAAAGATGCAAGCTCTGCACTATCAATGAGAAAAATTGGAACTATCTCATGGCTCCTTATGTCATCCAGTGTGATCCTAGTGCCATGTAGTGGTGCTCTGCTGACAGATCCCAATGGAAGGAAAATTATAGATGAAAATATGAAGACACACAGCGGCACTTGCTTCAGAAAGTAAAATGTCCACTTTACTAAAAACGTCTTAAAACGTGGAGACAATAGTTCAAGGGGAGAGGAAAAGAAGGCAAGTGCAGAAGTTCAGGCAACGGCATGTTCGCACCGGTGTGCACTTCCACAGGTCTGGACTCAGACATGGAAATTCACAGCAGTGCGAAACTGCCATCGTCTGAACTCCTGAACGTGTCATCTTTTCCTCTCCCCTTGACCTGCTGTCTCCATGAACAGACATGTTTTAAGAGGTATTCAATAAAGTGGATGTATTACTTTGTGAGGTGAGTGCCGCTGTGTGTCTTCATATTTAGTAATGGGGTCTCTGATAGCTGCATCTCCATTACTAACCCCTGGGCTTGAATGATGCCAGCTGACATTACACAGCTGACATCAATTCCGAAAATAATACCCCAATTGCAAATGCACCACAGAAATCGGCAAGAGCTAGGGCGAAGTGCCAGAATTTGCTCACCCAATGTGATGCACCACTTCTGGGGTGGCTGCAGGCTGCTATTATTAGACTCAGAAGACCCAAATTACCATGAGCTTTCCCAGCCTGATAATACAAGCCCACAGCTGTCTAATTTCCCCTGGCTAGTTTTTAAAAAGATAAGGGATCCAATGCCATTTTTTAAAATCATATATTTTTTTCCCTATACACATTTATTTGCAGGGTAATGCTCTCACCCCCATTTTGCTTCCTTTTGCAGCCCTTAGCCCTAGCGACTATTTCACAGCTATTTTACAGCCCAAAAGTTTGGGAATCGGTTGACTTTTATGGGTTTCAGGTTCCAGTGCCAAGTTTGGGTCAAGTCCAGGTTCCGAATTGAACTTGAACTAAAGTTCAGCCAATCCTGGTGACCCCGAACATCACCGGGTCCACTCAGCCTTAAGTAAGTTTTTTTGACAGACAAATCAACTACATCTATTACATTCTATAATCTAGTTGATTATAATCAATATTAATAATAATCAATTTTCATTACATCATACAGTGACAAGAAACATAAGGCAAGATGAATATTATAATAAAATGGATTATGTACTCTCACTATCTCCCCTTTTGTGATCAATTATGGGTATATCAGGAGGTATATAGGAGCATGCTACCCACATCCTTGGGATTTTCTTACCTGCTTCAGCTCAGTTCCCTACCTGGATACCCATAATTATATCACAACACTAATTGATCACTTCTTGTCTCGGGTCCATAATATAGCAAAGATAAACAGCGCCGTAGTACCACCAGTTACCACGTTCTCCCTCACACATACCTTGCTCGCTGTGCGCATGCGTGGACCGCTGGCGCTCTGCGCTCTGCGCATGCGCTGGCAAACGCATCACCTGACCCATGACGTGCTCCTCTGCCGAACCCGGAAGTGGCACACACCTGCATCTCCTTCCACACTCAGGGTCCCTCTTCTTAAAGCAGCACCACCCACTGATCCGTGCAGCATCCAGCCAGGACACTCCAACCCGGACACAGGTCTGTACCACTCTATCACCAACGATACCTCCATCTCACTTAAGCCTCACTATGCTTATCTTTCATGATCACAGGCACTGTCCAGCGTTCCCCATACGTCACCTGACTGTCCTCCAAGTGGTATGTTACTTGCCTTTTTTCTCCTGCCCTATGATGAACCTGGGATTTTTCTGACAATTTCCTTTAACCTCATAGATTTCTCTCATGATCTGTCCTGAAACTAATGCAGCTGGTTCTGACACGAAATAAACCAGGCCAGAGGGTAACATATCATGCAGATTTTTTTATTCCATCTTCAGTTGTTGTGCTGATTTACATACATATCTTGTATCCCCCACAACAGATTCCTCTTCCAATCAGAGGCACCTACCTTGTTACATTATTGCGGTATGCGCCTTCTTACCCTTCAGTACAGGTATATAGTACCAGATTATTTTCATTACCCTGATATGAACCCTTTTGACATACCCGTCTGTGAGGATACAGATATATACATATCCCACCATTAATATGGCTGCCCTCTTTTGAGGCCCAATTACATTTCCTCTATTAACTTTCTCTCTTCCTCCCACTTTTTTGAAGACTTAATGCCTATTGGTCCCACCTTTAGTGACCCGGCTATCCTGCTCCAATCACTTTGATAAGCTGCGGCTGCCCGGCTTATCCTGTTATTTACAGGTACCTAACTGAGAATTCTCTTATTCTCTGTATATCCATATATCTAGTATTGATACGGAGACTGAGACAAGTGCACCCGATTTTTTCATTTTTTTTCTCAATAGATAATCCCACTCGACATTACACATTGTCTGCCGATTCTGGGCCTATCCCGTCCTATAATATATGACCAGGTATGATCACGGTTAGAATACACTGAACAAATAACTGCTTGATGCATCTTCTTACATTTTCCATCACTAACTTTGGCCTTTTTTCATTTAAACTATATTTTAGTCCTCTACACTTTTAAGACATCCTAGTACGGCTCCTCCCGATATCATAGAATTACCTATGTGGAAACCCTGTCACATGGTTACAGGTATCTATGAAACCCTACAGATTTAGTTGTATGTCACGGACTACCTAACCTTCTAATATTTCCCTTCTACTTCTTGTTTAGTACCTAAACTAGCATCTTCATGTCTATGATGACCCTATGCGGTTTCGCCTTGGTGCATCTTTGATTACTGATTCCACTGTTTAGGTATGTTCATGTTTGTATTGCCCATCTGTCACTACATCAATCTGTAATTTTAGAGGTTTACATGTTTACTGAGATTTATTGTATGATTATTCAACAATTCATGGGTATCATGTGCCTATACGTACCTTTATGGAGATACGATACCTCTCCAATGGGACTAAAAATCTGTACAGTACTGTTCTTTATGTTGCAATACCTCATTGTACAAATATCTCATTTGTATACTCTTTTTTCCTTACAATATGATGTTTTTCTCATGCTGTATGTGTTTTCATACTGTATGTTGTAACATGCTACGATGTCTTATCTGTACAGATTTCTCACTTGTATGTTTTCTTTTTGTAATATGATGTTTTTTCTTTCCTGCTTTCCTCACCAGTCTGATAGAACCCTTGAGAAAGGTCCTATTTGGACCGAAACGTGGGGACTAGAGATGAGCGAACCAGCCGCGATTCGGCTCGAGCTCGGTTCGACGAACCGAGGTCCCGTTCGAGTTCGGTTCGGTGAACGTTCGACGAACCGAACTCGAACCAATAGGAAATAATGGGAGGCAATCACAAACACATAAAAACGCATTATAAATGTACACATACAGTTAATAAACATTGCCATAACACTTACCGGTGCCCGCGATGCGTCCTGCTCTCTGTCTCCTGTCACTATTCCTTCCGATGATCGCTGCGTCCTCTCGATAACCAGCACTGACAGGACCTTCCGTGACGTCGTCAAAATAGCCATGTGACCAGTCACATGGCTATTATCTCATTGGCTACAGACTGGTCACATGGCTTTGACGTCATGTCCTGTCCTAGGTCCTGTCATTGCACTCTCCGGTACACGATGCACATTTGTGTATCGCCGTGTACCGGCGACATGCTCTAGCACACGGTCAACTCCCCGTTCCGTTAGGAACCGGCTGACACAGCCGGTCATTAACCGAGATCACCGTTGCCATAGCAACGCAGTTAGCGGTGACGTCACCGCTAACCGCAGCTCCGGGAATCACATGATCGGAGCACCATTGCTATGGTAACGCGTCTGTCAGCGTTACCGCTGTTACCGCTAACAGCCAGCAGCACTGATCTCTCACGGAGTGAAGGCTGAACGGGAAACAGTGTCTTCCCCCATGCAGCAGTGATGGAGCAGAGCTGCATTTGTTGAACGAGAAAGACAGAAGACCATGGATCGTGGAGGGCTGACAGGGGGTAATAAAGATGGAGTCTCTAATGTGTCTGTGTATTTATTTCTATTAAAGTATTTTTTCTCTGTGTGGTGTCTTTTTTTTAACCCTTTATTGGAGATTCTTAATGGCCGGGTCAAACGTGCCTGACATTAAGAATCTCTGGCTTAATACTAGCTAGTAAAACAAAGCTAGTATTAACTCATTATTTCCCAGCAAGCCACCCGGCTTCAGGGCTGTTGGAAGAGTTGGATACAGCGCCAGATGATGGCGCTTCTATGAAAGCGCCATTTTCTGGGGCGGCTGCGGACTGCAATTCGCAGCAGAGGCGCCCAGAAACCTCGGGCTAACCTGTGCTGCGGATTCCAATCCCCAGCTGCCTAGTTGTACCTGGCTGGACACAAAAATGGGGCGAAGCCCACATCATTTTTTTTAATTATTTCATGAAATAAGTGAAATAATTAAAAAAAACGGGCTTCCCTATATTTTTGATTCCCAGCTGGGTACAAATAGGCAACTGGGGGTTGGAGGCATCCCGTGGCTGCCTGCTGTACCTGGCTAGCATACAAAAATATGGCGAAGCCCACGTCATTTTTTTGGTGGGCAAAAAACTTCTGCATACAGTCCTGGATGGAGTATGCTGAGCCTTGTAGTTCTGCAGCTGATGTCTGCTCTTCTCCATACAGACATACACCAGCTGCAGAACTACAAGGCTCAGCATACTCTATCCAGGACTGTATGCAGAAGTTTTTTGCCCCCTGAAAAAATTATGTGGGCTTCGCCATATTTTTGTATGCTAGCCAGGTACAGCAGGCAGGTACGGCTGCCCCCAACCCCCAGTTGCCTATTTGTACCCGGCTGGGAACCAAAAATAAAGGGAAGCCCTTTTTTTATTATTTCATGAATTTCATGAAATAATTAGAAAACAAATGACGTAGGCTTCGCCCCATTTTTGTGTCCAGCCAGGTACAACTAGGCAGCTGGGGATTGGAATCCGCAGCACAGGTTGGCCTGAGCTTTCTGGGCCCCACTGCTGCGAATTGCAGTCTGCAGCCGCCTCAGAAAATGGCACTTTCATAGAAGCGCCATCTTCTGGCGCTGTATCCAACTCTTCCAGCACCTGCCTGCTATACCTGGCTAGCATATAAAAATATGGCGAAGCTCACGTCCTTTTTTTGTAGTTTTTTGGCAAAAAAATAAAAAATTCTTCCCTGGATTTTCCATTGCCAGTGAAGGTAACACCAAGCAGTGGGGGTTAGCAGCCAGTAGTTGCTTGGATTACCCTTAGCTAGCAATACAAAAAATGCAGCGGGAGCCCATATATATTTTTTTTAATTATTAATTTAAATAACTAAAAACAAAATGGGCTTCCCTGTATTTTGATTGCTGGACATCACAGTGCTGTAAAAATAAATCTTTAAAAAAAATGACGTAGCGCTCCGCGGTATTTTTGATTCTCAGCGCAGATAAAGCAGACAGCTATGGGTTGCCACCCCCATCTGCCTGCCGTTACCTTGGTTGGCAATCAAAATACAGGGAAGCCCATTAATTTTTTCTATTTAAAAAATAGTTAAAAAAAAAATGACGTTGGGTCCCCCCATTTTTGATAGCCAGCTAGGGTAAAGCAGACAGCTGTAGCCTGAAAACCACAGCTGGCAGCTTTACCGTGGTTGGGGATCCAATGTGGAGGTCCCCCAAGGCTCTTTTTTTTATAATTATTTTATAAATATTAATAATTACACAAAAAAAGTAGGGTCCCCCCCAAATTGGATCACCAGCCAAGGTAAAGCGGACAGCTGTGGTCTGGTATTCTGAGGGTGGGAAGGTCCATAGTTATTGGGCCTTCACAGCCTAAAAATAGCAGGCCGCAGGCACCTCAGACGTGGCGCATCCACTAGATGCGCCAATCCTGGCGCTTCACCCCAGCTCGTCCCGTGCTTTGGTCCAGTGGCAAACGGGGTAATAAATCGGGTTGATACTAGCTGTAAAGTCACTTGAGATCAAGCCCAGCAGTTTGTGATGTCATGGCGTCTATTAGATACCGAACATCATAAACTGTCAGTACTAACAAAAAAAAATCGACAAAAGAAATTTATTTGAAAAAACAGTCCCCAAAACATTCCCTCTTTCACCAATTTATTGTAAGAAAAAAAATAAAGGGGTCCCACGACGACTCTGGACCATCTAGAATATGGGGTGGAGACACTCAGGGAACGTATCCCCTATTTTCTAGGAGTGCAGACCCTTCATGTGAGGAGTGTGGGTGCAATGAATCTGCACTCACTCTCCCCGGGTCCACAGCAGCAGAGTCCATGTCGTAATGGTTGCTACCAAAGCTGCAATGCCCTGCTCATGAGGTAAGGGCATGCCTAATCAGGAGAACTATTCTACATTTCCAAATATTGGTATTTGCTGATATTATTGCTATTCCACCTACTATATATTGGGGATAGGATCTTGGAGATGGAATACCCCTTTAAGTCCAGTTATCCAGCTGAATGAATCCTTAACAACAGAGCTCGCTATTTAGATATGTTTTCTTGTGGCGTATAACGGACTCTCATGTTTGGTAGTCGTTCAGCAGGGAAACTATAAAAGCAAATCCCTCCATTTGGAAATGTAGTATATAGCTCTCCTGATCAATTATGTTCCTTACCTCATGAGCAGGGCATTGCAGTAATAATTTATTCATTTATATAGCGTTATTAATTCCATAGCGCTTTATGTCTTTGGAGTGTGGGAGGAAACAAACACGGGGAGAACATACAAACTCCTTGCAGATGGTGTCCTTGGTGGGAATTGAACCCAGGACTTCAGCGCTGCAAGACTGCAGTGCTAACCACTGGAGCCACCATGCCACTCATTTAGCTTACAGATGCATAACCACCACTCACTGTGTCTGAACACAGGAAGCTGAGCTGACAGCCGCTCTGTGCATGCGGCAGCGTCTATTGTGAAGGAGAGGGCCATGGGGGGATCAACGCTGCACAGGTACCGTGGGACACCGGGGAACACCGGTGGGGTTATAGGGGGTGACCTGGCAGGGCCTGGGGAGGAGTTTTCTGTCGCATGTGTCATGGCACATGCGACAGAAATCAGAGGAGTAGGGTGAATGCGGCCGGCGCGCTGCTGTGCGCGCGGCCATCTTGGATTTCTGGGAGGGCATCAGGGGGGGCACTTTGGCGACACCGGGGGACCGGAGGGGACCGGGGAGGAGATTTATCATGTTTGTTCATGCCAGAGGGGAGATAAATAATTTTTTACCAACACTGTCATTTACTGTAACGTGATCATCGGTATACGGTGTATACCTGTGATCACGTGAGCGGGGACCGGAAAAACCGTCCTGAATCAGGATCTCCAGGGTCTCAGCTAGCCCTGAAACCCCGGAGATTTTCTGACGCTGGGGGGCATTATTCACTTATTTCTGCCTGCTGTTTATAAACGGCAGATCAGAATAAGGCTACATTAACACGACCGATCCATTTTTGTGGTCTGCAAAAAACAGTCCGTTTTTTTTCACGGGTGCATCCGTGTGGCATCCGTTTCCGTTCCGTAGACGGTCCGTATGTCATCTGTTTGTCATCCGTGTGCCTTCCGTTTTTTTTTGTGTACTGAAAAAAAACTGAAGGAGGGAAAATACATAAATTTACCCAGGATCCATAGCTTCAACCTACATGAGACGGTCACATGTTCACTCCAGTGGCATTTTCTACTGCTTTTTACAGCGTAGAGCTCTCTGGTGATTTTCCTGTGCTTGTACACTTCATATCAGTCTTTTCTGTCATTATAATGGCAGAAAGACATATAATGTCCCACTCTCCTGCATTTTGTAATTTTGCACCCTTTGGTGCCTTTCATGTGGCACTAAGGGGTGCTTAGCTTTGTATTTAGCCAAAAAAATGAAAAAAAAAAAAATGACGTGGGGTTTCCCCTATTTTTGTAGCCAGCTAGGGTAAAGCAGATGGCTGCAGCCTGCAGACCACAGCTGGCAGCCTCACCTTGGCTGGTAATCGAAAACTACAGGCACCCCACGCTGTTATTTTAAATTAAATAAATAATTAAAAAAAAAAACACGTAGGGGTCCCCCCAAAATTGGATCACCAGCCAAGGTAAAGCAGACAGCTGGGGTCTGATATTCTCAGACTAGGGAGGTCCATGGTTATTGGACTCTCCCCAGCCTAAAAATAGCAGGCCGCAGCCGCCCCAGAAGTGGCGCATCCATTCGATGCGCCAATCCTGGTGCTTCGCCCCAGCTCATCCCGTGCCCTGGTGCGGTGGCAAACGGGGTAATATATGGGGTTAATACCAGATGTGTAATGTCACCTGGCATCAAGCCCTGGGGTTGGTGAGGTCAGGCGTCTATCAGATACCCGACATTATGTAGAACTACAGCTGGACAAGGGTTAAATCTTTTTACCAATAAAGGTTATAAAGTTGAAAATTTAGATAAAACTATTCAAACCGTAGGTGCTATGCCCAGGTCTGTTTTGCTAGAAAAAAAAAAACAACTCTAGACAACATCTCAACCATTCCAAACCAAATCACTGACCTCCCCTTTATTACCAAATTTCACAACAATCATAAAAATCATAAAAAATTTTAAACAATCATCAACCGTCACTGGCATATCCTTCTTCAGGATAAATAATAGTCAGCTATCTACCCAAACACCCTTGGTTCATTTTTCGAAAAGCAGACTCATTGGGTAACTATGTTGCCCCAACCGTGGCCAGGGAAAATTCAAGTGCCCTTTTCCCCACAAAATCCACCTGCTCTATAGGTTTTTTGTACACGGCTTTTAATTGTAGGTCTCTCCAAACGCCACATCCACTCCGTATTTTTAACTTGAATGCATAAAACATAGGATGCAGGTAAAGTATATGCACACAGTGGGTTAATTGTATTTATACACTGTAGCACACGTAAATATATTGGAGACTCATACAGCTCCTTTTCCTTGCTTTTCAGGCCTCACACCAATCCAGTTGCCTTCCTACCTGAAACTTGGCATTGCCATTTAATCTTTTAACCTATCAAAGTATTTTTAATCAATTAATACATTTTACTAATTTTTAAGCCAAGTTTTTAGACTTCTTACAAGGCCTACATTTTTCAAATTAGTGCTCAGCTACGACACATATAATCCTTTTTACCCCCATTTTCCCCTTTCCTCCCTCCCAACCTTTTCCTTCTTGCCTCACTTGGTAGCACAGTAGCTTTTATCATAGTAAAATCTAAACTTCTATCCAAAATTAATTTATTCATTTGGATTGGATCAGTACAATAACTAAAAACTATTGCTAATTAATTTTGTCAATGTCTTAAGTTATGTAGTTGAAATAGAACCCTGCTCCCTGCCCTGTGAGTTGGGGGGTGGGGGGGGTTGTTTTTCCTCTTCCCCTCCCCCTTCCTCTTTCCAGTGAGGCAAAATGTATCTCTTATTGTTTGAAACAACTTTTGCTCTTCTCTCCCCTCTTTAATTCTTTCTTCACAAAAGCTGCTAGATCTATTAAATTCTTTACAAATAGATAAAATAACTTGTATCATCTCATCTCTCTGAGATAAGTCATTTAAGATTTTTGGATTGCTCCACCCATTCTGTGTCAGATTTAATGTGGCAGGACTTTAAAATACTGATGCCTGAGGAGTGTCAAATCTGCAAATACTCAGTCGCATATCTACTATTAATTAATATGTGCAATCACATCTTTCTCTTTTGCATTTACCAATTCCTCAAGGTCTCAACTTGAACATGTATGTATATCTGACCTTCATTTTGTGGATGTTTGAATGAACAGACATACTTTTTAAAGTTTTAGTTGTTAAAGTAAGGCAAGAGTTAATATCTTGTTTAAAGGGGGTGATATTTCACTCTTGAAATAATTAGCCAATGGGGGGGCCTGGCTAAGCTGGGTGGATGCTGAGATTGTCTGTATTTACTATTCAGTTATCTGCCATTTTAGAAACACCTACATTTATGCATGATTCACATGTAGCATACAGCAAAGGGTCCATCCTTCATGGATTTGAGATGACAGTGACATTTTGAGTTGAATGAATCCCAAAAATTTCTGAAGTGGCAAAAAAAAATACTACTTCAACATCATAAACCCAGCATAATTACTTGTTCATTTAACACTAGAGATGAGCGAACCGGTCCCGGTTCGGCTCGAGGTCGGTTCGTCGAGCGGAGGCCCCGTTCGAGTTCGGTTCGTCGAACGTTCGACAAACCAAACTCGAACCAATAGGCTATAATGGGAGGCAATCACAAACACATAAAAATGCATGATAAATGTACACAAACAGTTAATAAACATTGCCATAACACTTACCGGTCCCCTTGATCCCTCCTGCACTCTGTCTCCTGCCGCTATTCCATCCGATGATCGCTGAATCCTCCCGGTGACCGGCACTGCCAGCAGAGATGCAGGACCTATCGTGACGTCAAAATAGCCATGTGACCAGTCACGTGGCTATTATCTCATTGGCTACAGACTGGTCACATGACTATGACGCGTCATGTAGGACCTGCGAGTGCATCTCTCCGGTACACGGTGCACATTTGTGTATCGCCGTGTACCGGCGACATGCTCTAGCACACGGTCGACTCCCCGTTCCGTTAGGGACCGGCTGACACAGCCGGTCATTAACGGAGATCACCGTTGCCATAGCAACACAGTTAGCGGTGACGTCACCGCTAACCGCGGCTCCGAGAGCACCGTTGCTATGGTAACGCGTCTGTCAGCGTTATCGCTGACAGCCAGCAGCACTGATCACTCACGGAGTGAAGGCTGCACGCTGCTTCTCGTGCAGCTTTCACGGAGTGAATGCTCCACGGGAAGCAGCGTCTTCCCCCATGCAGCAGTGATCTAGCAGAGCTGCATTTGTTGAACGAGAAAGACAGAAGAGCAGGATCGTGGAGGGCTGACTGGGGGTAATAAAGATGGAGTCTCTAATGTGTCTGTGTATTTATTTCTATTAAAGTATTTTTTCTCTGTGTGGTGACTTTTTTTTAACCCTTTATTGGAGATTCTTAATGGCCGGGTCAAACGTGCCTGACATTAAGAATCTCTGGCTTAATACTGGCTAGTAAAACAAAGCCAGTATTACAGTATTAACTCATGATTACCCAACAAGCCGCCCGGCTCCAGGGCTGTTGGAAGAGTTGGATACAGCGCCAGATGATGGCGCTTCTATGAGAGCCCCATTTTCTGGGACGGCTGCGGACTGCAATTCGCAGCAAAGGCGCCCAGAAACCTCTGGCTAACCTGTGCTGCGGATTCCAATCCCCAGCTGCCTAGTTGTACTCGGCTGGACACAAAAATGGGGCGAAGCCCACGTCATTTGTTTTTTAATTATTTCATGAAATAAGTGAAATAATTAAAAAAAAAAGGGCTTCCCTATATTTTTGGTTCCCAGCCGGGTACAAATAGGCAACTGGGGGTTGGAGGCAGCCCGTGGCTGCCTGCTGTACCTGGCTAGCATACAAAAATATGGCGAAGCCCACGTCATTTTTTTGGTGGGCAAAAAACTTCTGCATACAGTCCTGGATGGAGTATGCTGAGCCTTGTAGTTCTGCAGCTGCTGTCTGCTCTTCTCCATACAGACAGACAGCAGCTGCAGAACTACAAGGCTCAGCATACTCCATCCAGGACTGTATGCAGAAGTTTTTTGCCCCCTGAAAAAATTATGTGGGCTTTGCCATATTTTTGTATGCTAGCCAGGTACAGCAGGCAGGTACGGCTGCCCCCAACCCCCAGTTGCCTATTTGTACCCGGCTGGGAACCAAAAATAAAGGGAAGCCCTTTTTTTATTATTTCATGAATTTCATGAAATAATTAGAAAACAAATGACGTAGGCTTCGCTCCATTTTTGTGTCCAGCCAGGTACATCTAGGCAGCTGGGGATTGGAATCCGCAGCACAGGTTGGCCTGAGCTTTCTGGGCCCCACTGCTGCGAATTGCAGTCTGCAGCCACCTCAGAAAATGGCACTTTCATAGAAGCGCCATCTTCTGGCGCTGTATCGAACTCTTCCAGCACCTGCCTGCTATACCTGGCTAGCATACAAAAATATGGCGAAGCTCACGTCCTTTTTTTGTAGTTTTTTGGCAAAAAAATAAAAAATGCTTCCCTGGCCAGTGAAGGTAACACCAAGCAGTGGGGGTTAGCAGCCAGTAGCTGCTTGGATTACCCTTAGCTAGCAATAAAAAAAATGCAGCGGGAGCCCATATATATTTTTTTTAATTATTTATTTAAATAACTAAAAACAAAATGGGCTTCCCTGTATTTTGATTGCTGGACATCACAGTGCTGTAAAAATAAATCTTTAAAAAAAATGACGTAGCGCTCCGCGGTATTTTTGATTCTCAGCGCAGATAAAGCAGACAGCTATGGGTTGCCACCCCCATCTGCCTGTTGTTACCTTGGTTGGCAATCAAAATACAGGGAAGCCCATTAATTTTTTCTATTTAAAAAATAGTTAAAAAAAAATGACGTTGGGTCCCCCCATTTTTGATAGCCAGCTAGGGTAAAGCAGACGTCTGTAGCCTGAAAACCACAGCTGGCAGCTTTACCGTGGTTGGGCATCCAATGTGGAGGTCCCCCCAGGCTCTTTTTTTATAATTATTTTATAAATATTAATAATTACACAAAAAAAGTAGGGTCCCCTCCAAATTGGATCACCAGCCAAGGTAAAGTGGACAGCTGTGGTCTGGTATTCTCAGGGTGGGAAGGTCCATAGTTATTGGGCCTTCACAGCCTAAAAATAGCAGGCCGCAGGCACCCCAGACGTGGTGCATCCACTAGATGCGCCAATCCTGGCGCTTCACCCCAGATCATCCCGTGCCCTGGTGCAGTGGCAAACGGGGTAATAAATCGGGTTGATACCAGCTGTAAAGTCACCTGAGATCAAGCCCAGCAGTTTGTGATGTCATGGCGTCTATTAGATACCCAACATCATAAACTGTCAGTACTAACAAAAAAAAAAAAATCGACAAAAGAAATTTATTTGAAAAAACAGTCCCCAAAACATTTCCTCTTTCATCAATTTATTGTAAGAAAAAAAATAAAGGGGTCCCACGATGACTCTGGACCGTCTAGAATATGGGGGGGAGACACTCAGGGAACGTATCCCCCATTTTCTAGGAGTGCAGACCCTTCATGTGAGGAGTGTGGGTGCAATGAATCTGCACTCACTCTCCCCGGGTCCACAGCAGCAGAGTCCATGCTCATGAGGTAATGGCATGCCTAATCAGGAGAACTACTGTAGAGGAAGCTCTGTTCACTGGTATATAGGTGCTCAGAGGTAATAATAGATAAAATTAGTGAGTAACCTCGGCACTCTAAATCTCCCAGACTAAGTCAGTAAGTCACAACGGATAGTAATGCAAAATCACTCTTTATTGGTCCATATTAAGAAATTTTTTTTTTTCATAAGCATATATGTTTTTGTCCAAAACAAGTTACAAATGACGTTTCGGCCTGAGCCTTCGTCAGATTGGACTTATCTGCATGTAATCATGAAAAATGACAATAATCAGTATCACATAAGAGTGAGAGAACAATAACATAAACTCGAACAATATAGAGCTACAATTGGGATGCAGCAACAAAATTGCAACACAGCAAGAAATGAAAGACATGATACAAATGTCATAATACAGTACAAGGACAATATAGTAATGACAAATATGGGGTCAGAGTAGGCTTAGACAGCTCTGGTACGAAAGAGATGTCAATCATAAAGTAACATGTGCAGTAGGTGTAGAGCTACACTATGCATGGCAGAGCTAATAGGTAGACCGACCATAGAAAAAGAACGGAGAAAAAGTGGAGAAAAAGTGGAGAAAAAGTGGAGAAAAAGTGGAGAAAAAGTGGAGAAAAAAATGGAGAAAAAGTGGAGAAAAAGTGGAGAAAAAGTGGATAAAAAATAGAGAAAAAGTGGAGAAAAGGTGGAGAAAAAATGGAGAAAAAGTGGAGAAAAAATGGAGAAAAAGTGGAGAAAAAGTGGAGAAGAAGTGGAGAAAAAGTGGAGAAAAAGTGGAGAAAAAGTGGAGAAAAAGTGGAGAAAAAATGTAGAAAAAGTGGAGAAAAAGTGGAGAAAAAATGTAGAAAAAGTGGAGAAAAAAATGTAGAAAAAGTGGAGAAAAAGTGGAGAAAAAATGTAGAAAAAGTGGAGAAAAAGTGGAGAAAAAATGTAGAAAAAGTGGAGAAAAAGTGGAGAAAAAATGTAGAAAAAGTGGAGAAAAAGTGGAGAAAAAGTGGAGAAAAAGTGGAGAAAAAATGGAGAAAAGGTGGAGAAAAAGTGGAGAAAAAATGTAGAAAAAGTGGAGAAAAAGTGGAGAAAAAATGTAGAAAAAGTGGAGAAAAAGTGGAGAAAAAGTGGAGAAAAAGTGGAGAAAAAGTGGAGAAAAAATGTAGAAAAAGTGGAGAAAAAGTGGAGAAAAAGTGGAGAAAAAATGTAGAAAAAGTAGAGAAAAAGTGGAGAAAAAATGGAGAAAAAGTGGAGAAAAAGTGGAGAAAAAGTGGAGAAAAAAGGAAAAAAAAGTGGAGAAAAAGTGGAGAAAAAATGGAGAAAAAGTGGAGAAAAAGTGGAGAAAAAATGTAGAAAAAGTGGAGAAAAAGTGGAGAAAAAATGTAAAAAAAGTGGAGAAAAAGTGGAGAAAAAATGTAGAAAAAGTGGAGAAAAAGTGGAGAAAAAGTGGAGAAAAAATGTACAAAAAGTGGAGAAAAAGTGGAGAAAAAATGTAGAAAAAGTGGAGAAAAAGTGGAGAAAAAATGTAGAAAAAGTGGAGAAAAAATGTAGAAAAAGTGAAGAAAAAATGGAGAAAAAGTGGAGAAAAAGTGAAGAAAAAATGGAGAAAAAGTGGAGAAAAAGTGGAGAAAAAGTGGAGAAAAAATGGAGAAAAAGTGGAGAGAAGGTGGAGAAAAAGTGGAGAAGAAGTGGATAAAAAGTGGATAAGAAGTGGATAAAAAGTGGAGAAAAAGTGGAGAAAAAGTGGAGAAAAAAATGGGGAAAAAGTGGACAAAAAGTGGAGAAAAAGTGGAGAAAAAGTGGAGAAAAAGTTGAGAAAAAGTGGAGAAAAAGTGAAGAAGTGGAGAAGAAGTGGAGAAATGGAGAAGAAGTGGAGAAGAATTGGAGAAGAAGTGTTTGTTCATGCCAGATGGGAGATAAATAATTTTTTACCGGTGCTGTCATTTACTGTAACGTGATCATCGGTGTACGGTGTATACCTGTGATCACGTGAGCGGGGACCGGAAAAACCGTCCTGAATCATGATCTCCAGGGTCTCAGCTACGCCTGAAACCCCGGAGATTTTCTGACGCTGGGAGGCGTTATTCACTTATTTCTGCCTGCTGTTTATAAACGGCAGATCAGAATAAGGCTACATTAACATGACCGATCCATTTTTGCGGTCTGCAAAAAACAGTCCATTTTTTTTTCACGGGTGCATCCGTGTGGCATCCGTTTCCGTTCCGTAGACGGTCCGTATGTCATCTGTTTGTCATCCGTGTGCCTTCCGTTTTTTTTGTGTACTGCAAAAAACTGAAGGAGGGTAAATGTATAAATTTACCCAGGATCCATAGCTTCATCCTACATGAGGCGGTCACATGTTCACTCCAGTGCCATTTTCTACTGCTTTTCACAGCGTAGAGCGTTCTGGTGATTTTCCTGTGCTTGTGCACTTCATATCAGTCTTTTCTGTCATTATAATGGCAGAAAGACACATAATGTCCCACTCTCCTGCATTTTGTAATTTTGCACCCTTTGGTGCCTTTCATGTGGCACTAAGGGGTGCTTGGCTTTGTATTTAGCCAAAAAAATGGAAAAAAAAAATGACGTAGGGTTCCCCCTAGTTTTGTAGCCAGCTAGGGTAAAGCAGACGGCTGCAGCCTGCAGACCACAGCTGGCAACCTCACCTTGGCTGGTAATCCAAAACTGAGGGCACCCCACGCTGTTATTTTAAATTAAATAAATAATTAAAAAAAAAAAACCATGTAGGGGTCCCCCCAAAATTGGATCATCAGCCAAGGTAAAGCAGACAGCTGGGGTCTGATATTCTCAGACTAGGGAGGTCCATGGTTATTGGACTCTCCCCAGCCTAAAAATAGCAGGCCGCAGCCACCCAGAAGTGGCACATCCATTAGATGTGCCAATCCTGGTGCTTCGCCCCAGCTCATCCCGCGCCCTAGTGCGGTGGCAAACGTGGTAATATATGGGGTTAATACCAGATGTGTAATGTCACCTGGCATCAAGCCCTGGGGTTGGTGAGGTCAGGCATCTATCAGATACCCGACATCACCAACCCAGTCAGTAATAAAAAAAAATAGACGACAAACACATTTTTATTTGAAAAAACACTCCCCAAAACATTCCCTCTTTAACCAATTTATTAGAAAGAAAAACAAATCCAGGTCTGGTGTAATCCAAGGGGTTGCCATGATGATCCACACTGTCCCAGTCAATGAAGAGCAGGATGTTCCCCATTGGCTGGGAGAGCAGTGCAGTGACCTGAGCTAACATCAATGGGTCAGCCCAGGTCACTGCAGGGCATGACAAGTGCTGCTGTCAGCGAGGTACATTACCTGCGCTGATCTCCAGCACACTGACAGCACCTGTCACTGAGTTCAATGACCGGCGCCTTCACACCAAGTATCGCGAGAGGCCCGTGACGTCACCGCTAGTCAGTCTCGGGTCGGAAGCGAGAGAAGGTGATGTGACAAGCGGCGGCCATGGAGGACAGCGCTGAGGTCGGGATGGCGGGACTTCATCACCGCAGGTAAGCAGAGCGGGACCATGTGTGTGTGTGTGTGTGTGTGTGTGTGTACGTGTGTACATGCCGCGGGCAGGAGGGGGCAGAGCGAGCTGAGCGGGGAAGTGTCGGCTTCCTGCACGTAACTAGGATAAACATCGGGTTGCTAACCAAAACGCTTTGCTTGGATACCCGATGTTTATCTTGGTTACCAGCTTCTGGCAGGCTGCCAGCGATGGCTCCTGCACACTGTAGCTGTAAAAAGCCCTGCTTTTTGCTGCTAGAACCATTCTCGAACGTATCTAGAACTATCGAGCTTTTGCAAAAAGCTCGAGTTCTAGTTCGATCTAGAACACCCCCAAAAATCACTCGAGCCGCGAACTGGAGAACCTCGAACCGCGAACCGCGCTCAACTCTATTTAACACTTGTTCATTTCTCCTTCTTCTCTCTCTGCAGCTGCTCAGGCCACCTCCTCTATTTGATGTGGGGGCAGTAGTACCTGTCTCTATCTGCTCCAGCTAGTCTTTTGTTAGAAGCATGATAAGAGAATTTTTTAAATTGAGCTTAAGTTTGGTCACTCCTCAATTTAAACAATAATCTCCATCATAGATGCTGTATGATACATACTGCACATGTCCACTATAGCAGTCCATTGTTAAAACATTGATACAACATGTAATTTCTTCACATGCTTTCAGCATCCTTTGTCAACAAACCCTTCAACAGCAGCCCTATAATTTTTAGCTTAGTGTATAGATTACCCATCTCTGTCTATATTTCGACAGTGACTTCGGCCAGTGAGCTAAAACGAATGGGGACTCCTAGTTTTCGCTATGGTTTCTTTCTATGGTTTTCCATGCATTTCATCAGATGAACGCCATCAAATTCCACGTAGAATTTGTAACCATATATGGGTTTTCTTTGTACTATAGGAGGTTGCTCCGGCAATTATCAACATCTGTATAATCAACAAATGTTACAATCAAACTCCATGGACCAATGACCAGTTCAATGCTAAATCCACACTTACACACTGATCACATCATATGCACACAGTTTACAAAAGCATAGGTACCTTTCTAAGTTCTTGGATCAGACTATTTAATGCAACATAATTCACTCAGAATGGAGAATAGTCCAAACTCTCAGCAAAAGTAAAGCAAGATTGTAAGAATAAGCTTCTTACCTTAAGCTGCAGCTGTAGCATTAGGTTTTCTAGAGGGTCCATCCTCACTTGAGCTCTTAATGGTATAATATCTGTCTGGATCCCTGTTCACGACACCATGATTTGTGATCGAAATACACTCCTTCTATGCCATTTAACTCCAAATTAGTAAAATTTGATTTAAGGGGTGCTTGGGAAATCATAACAGCACAGTCTAATATGTTGCACTGAAGATTTCTGGCTTATTAGATCATGTGACCAGTTTATATAGTATCTCAGAACAAAGAATTAGCTCCCCTGATCTATTCACCCATAAGAGCAGTAGGGGTGTTTTAATAGAAATGTGACATCATACAGTTATCAGACAAGATGAATACTATAATAAAATGTATTCTGTTCTCTCACAGGTGCACTCTCCCCAGTTTTATTTGCACACTATGCATGCCCAGGAAGGGAAGACTTAAGGCCGCTTTACACGCTGCGATATCGGTACTGATATCGCTAGCATGCGTACCCGCCCCCATTGGTTGTGCGACACGGGCAAATCGCTGCCCGTGGCGCACAACATCTCTTACACTTGTCACACTACTTACCTGCCCTGCGACGTCGCTGTGAGCGGCGAACCGCCTCCTTTCTAAGGGGACGGTTCGTTCAGCGTCACAGCGATGTCACAGCAGCGTCACTGAACCGTCGCCCAATAGAAGTGGAGGGGCGGAGATGAGTGGGACGAACATCCCGCCCACCTCCTTCCTTCCGCATTGCGGGCGGGAGGCAAGTAAGGAGAGGTTCCTCATTCCGGGGGTGTCACACGGAGCAATGTGTGCTGCCGCAGGAACGACAAACTCCATCATTACTGCAGCAGCAACGATATTCGAGAATGGACCCCCATGTCACCGTTGAGCGATTTTGCACTTTTTGCGACGATGCAAAATCGCTCATAGGTGTCACACGCAACAGCATCGCTATAGCGACCGGATGTGCATCACAAATTCCGTGACCCCAACAAGGCCTTAAGTGATGCTAAATCGTTGATCAACAAGTAAATGGATAGAATGTCAACTATATGTCTGGGTGTCTTGCAGAAAGTGTATGCAACCAAATATGGTGCAACACAGAGCACACGTGTCTTTGTCTGGTCCATTATAGTCCCTGGCCCCATTGGCACATGTGTCGGAAGCCTGTTTTGTGGGGGTGTTCAGACGGAAGCTCTGACGGGACCACTGAAAGTGGGTAAAAATGAAATGTGAAAGCAGCCTAAAGCCTGCTTTACACGTTGCAATTTTGCATACGATAGCGTATGCGATTTGCAACGCCTCCATCGTATGTGTGGCACGTTCAATTTTTTGAACGTGCCGCACAAACGATTAACCTCCGTCACACGTACTTACCCGTCCATACGACCTCGATGTGGGCGGCGAACGTCCACTTCCTGGAGTGGGAGGGACATTCGACGTCACATCGACGTCACGTGGCAGCCGGCCAATGGAAGCGGAGGGGCGGAGCTAAGCGGGACGTAAACATCCCGCCCACCTCCTTCCTTCCGCATTGTAGGCCGGGAGCCACAGGACGCTGGTAAGATCTGTTCATCGTTCCCGGGGTGTCACACACTGCAATGTCTGCTACCCCGGGTACGATGAACAATCTGACGTGCAATTCTAGAGAAAGGTACGATGTGTATGCGATGAACGTTTTAACGTTCAATCGCAATCGCACGTACCTGTCACACACTGGAATGTACTTACAATGCCAGATGTGCGTCACTTACGACGTGACCCCGCTGACACATTGTAAGATACATTGCAGCGTGTAAAGCAGGCTTAAGACTGTGTGTGCATGCAATGAGATTTTGGTGAGTTTTTGACACTGTAAATTTTTGATGCATAAATAAATGCAATGTCTTACAGTTCCAGAAAAGTGGATGAGATCTATAGAAATCTCATACCCACTATGCTTTTTTACTCAGTGTAAACTGACCTGCAGTGCTCCTTTAAAGCCCGCACTATGTTAATTTCTCTTGCGGATGCGTTGAGTTTTATGTGCAGATTTTCTCCATAGGCTTGCATTAGATGCGGAAAAATCACATGTAAACAAACTAAGTGGAGACGCACTAATATGCATGTCATCCGCACATGAAGTTTTGACAAAGTCAAATTTCAAATACAAAGCAGCTTTATTTAAAATATGACACTCCAACAAGAGATAAAAACCACAATAAAAATACATATAAAAAATGCACACAAAAACACAATGAAATAAACCCAAGTAACTTGGTTCACCGAATACATGCAGAAATGCTATAGAAATTCTGCAACATCAAAAAGTCACCAAAAGCTCATTGTGGGAATATTGGTGCTTTATTTCTGCCGAACACTACGAACAGTAGGTGTTCACAGGCCACACGTTAATTAACAGACCTACCCTTTCATAATATAAAGGCAATCCTTGATTTTACTGGACTGATCTTGAGTCACTCAGGGTTCACCTCCAAATATGAGGATCCAATCCATCCTAAACTCATAGAAATATAAAGAAAATCTACTACAAGAACTAAAACACCCGCTTCTTCATACAAAATTCCCGCAACTCTTCAAAACTCTTTAAAAAAGATATAATATGTAAAAACTTTCAGTATTATAATTCTTTTATCATTGTATGTCTAAATGGTAAATGCTAGTTACAAATTTTACTCCAGTACATATTATTTCAGCAATCTGTAACAACATATTTTCCCAGGATGGTAAAATACTGTAATCAGTCCCAATGTTTACCTTCTGTAAATGTTATTTCGCTTTATTCATAAAAAGAGATATAAAACATGTTCTCCTGCTGGACCTGGATTGTAAATGTGTATCCAAGGCCAGGCTGTCCAAATTGGCTTAATTTGATCAGTGCAGACACAACCTTCAGAATCATGTACTGCTGATTATATGCTACATTTGCATTATACCATCCTAAAGTTGAGTGTGCTTCTTTTTCATTTAGGGTTGTTTGAAAGCATAGTGCTCTATATTTGCAGCCACAAGTGAATCAAATTGAAATATCCCAACTTTTTAAGAAACATAAGTCTGTATTCACACACAACAGTTAATGTGTGTCTTTATAACCCTACATAGCTGTGTCACTGCGGTCTTTACACTGTTTCCCTGCATAATCTCTTAAAAGGGGTGTCCACTACTTTTACATTAATGGCTTATCCTTAGGATAGGTCATCAATCTCTGCTCGCTGGGGTCTGACACCCAGCACCCCCACTAAACAGCTGCTCTCGGTGCCGGAGGCGGAAGGAAATGCTCAGTTCCAGAGCTTCTCTGACTTCTGAGATCTGCCACAGCTGGGAACTGCACATCCAAATCAAAGGAGGTGGATGTGCCGTACCCAGCCGCGGCCTCTTTCAGAAGACAGGGAAGCTTTGGAACTGAGTATTTCTTGCCGCCGCCAGCACCCAGCTAATCGGCGGAGGTGCCAGGTGTCGGACCCTGGCCGATCAGACATTGATGATCTATCCTTAATATAGGCCATCAATGTTAAAGTAGTGAACAATTTCTTTAGTCTTGCAGGGAAACACCTGTTTAACCTGCAAGACTACACACCCGATTGTGAAGTAATAGTAAGCAATTGTAGAGCTAAAATATAACTTTTATTAATAAAGTCATTAAAAAAACCTAAACTATGTAGGTATATAGATAACCAAAAGCATCCTTGAGTGTAATAGACAAAAGGTCACACATGTACCAAACATAAATCTTCACATATGGCCCGCTCAGGGATGCCACTATGCCGATTGTGAAGTAAAGTAAAAATATCACGTGAATTAAATTCTACTAGATGGCGTCCTCTTTACTTCCTAGCATGAAGAAAGCACAATAGTTATGTCAGTCCAAAATTTTGCTTTCTCAATTTCCAACATAACAGCATATTCAATGATGATTATTTCCAAATGCATAATATAGCAATTTAGCTCCCAATAACCCCTCAGGAAACAAATTGTGAACTACCTTCAAAGGAGTTTTAGAGATTTATAGAATGCAAAAGCTCTTGTGTGCGAAGCATTAGTGAGATCCTCAGATTAAAGGTTCTGTGAGACTGTGACCGGGGTTGTCTATGACGGCCGGTACGTCTCGCCCCGGTTGTGCTCCCTCCATGTATAGAAAGCAACTCCACTCCAGGGTTAATGCTGTTTCCCTGCAGGCTGAAAGGAGGGTTAAAAGGAAACAGGAACCTGGGTGTGGGGCCTAGTGTGAGGGAGTGAATACAACTCCCTAAGCTTCTGCCGAAGAAGCACATGTGAGCCATTTCGGGAATCTGGCTTGTTGGTTCTGGAGGAGGATATTCCGGAACACGTGTTGTGTGCTGTTTTGGATTTTTGTTTGGACAATAAACCGCGTGCTGTGACCATTGGTGCCTGGATCCCGTGTATTCTGCCGCGCAGCCGACCACGCTACCTCACAGTTCCCATAGATGTTATGTTCTGAAATCTCTTATAGACTATTTTGAAGTTTAGGAAGACTAATTCTGCTTTAACTATTTCCTAATTGGGCAATTTTCCCTTTTTTGTGCATTTGTTTTTTCCTCCCCCTCTTCCAAGAGCCATAATTTTGTACTTTTCCTTCCATATAGCCGCATATGGGCTTGTTATTTGCAGGACAAGTTGTACTTTTGAATAGCTCTAAACATTTTAACATTTGATGTACTGGAAAGCAGGAAAAAAATCCAAGTGCTGCAAAATTGTGAGAAAAATATAATTCTACTGCTGTTTATTAGGTTTTTATTTTATGGTATTTGTATGATCAGGCAATATGATTCTCCAAGGTACTACAATTACATAGATACCAAACTTGAATATTTTTTTTAAAGTGGTTAAAGATTTAGGGGAAATTTGTAGAAAAAAGAAAAAAGGTTTTGCCTGTATTGTCATTTTCCGAGACCTGTTTTTCAGTTTATAAAACGTTCAGAGGCTGTTGTTTTACATAGCCAATAGAGGTTTTTTATTGATACCATTTTGGGGTAGATACAGCATTTTAAATACTAATTCCTTTTTTATATGGTTTTGCAAAGTCAATACCCATTTCCCCCCAAATTCTTGTGTTTTTGTTTCTCTTTACAGCATTTACCGATTGGGTTAACACACTATATAATTTTTTAGATCTTAGGTAGGTGGTTTGAAGTGGAATTTTGCTTATTTTTTCAAAATTTTTTCATTTTTTTTCAATTTCACCGTATTAGTTAGTCACCTTGAAGGACTAGAACCATTGATCCTTCCATTATTTGTCCTATATTCAATGCATACATATATTCAGCAAAAATCACAGTCTCTTATGAAATCCAGCCACAGGTTGGACTTCAAGAAAGCACCACATTCTTCAGTAGATTCCCAACTCTCAAGACAAGCCATCAGCATTTTTCGATCGTATTGTAGAGGGGGTCGATCGGTGCTAGAACTGCTCATGCCCTGGACATCGCTTTGTAAATGCCCCTTTCACAGGTTGACAGCGACATTTAACAGGATAACAGTCTCATGCGGAGCTCCATTCCACTCGCGGCTGTTAGAGCCTGGTGATGGCTGAATGAAGCAAGATAGTGTACGTACCAGAACATCCAATATTAGTAAAGGGATTAAAGGGATTGTTTAGTTTTTTTTTAACACTCTTCTTGTTAGAAGGATCTTTTAGAAATAAAGTCTTCTGCAGTAACAACCATTGCTAACTGGCATCTGTAGAGCAACCTGGAAACAAATGTTCATTTTTCCTATCATGTCACTACAGGAGAATGTTGCATTTTTTTGGTGCTTTTTGACACCAATGCCGTAAGTTAAAAGTTTGTTTCTGCTTTATTTACGTAGTTCAAAAAAGCCCCTTAGTTTTCACCTTTTATCCATTATCCATTATACAGAGATTGGGCCTTTGCTACAGGGGCCTCCAGCTTGTGTCTGCGGAGTAGGCGCTCACTGATGTAACAAGGTGAGAAAACAGGAAAGTACCAGATAATAAAAAACTGAAATCAGCTAACTGAAAAAAGAATAGGGAGAAGGAATAAGGAACATTAGGTCAGAAATTAGGAGGTTGCGCAGAGTAAACATGCAAAAAGTAATGAGTCAGTACAAGGTGAAACTCGAATAGGCATTTAGGGGTTAATACGAAAGAATGGTCAGTGAGTCAGTTGAGTCTGATCACTATTCACAGTCCAAATGAATGAACCAAGTAATGTATAGGATACCATGCCTGGCACAAAGCAAATTGTGAAGTTTAATAAGGCGTTGTGATCCCCAATTGGCCACCAACATCCTTAGTGCAATTGGTTGGCTATCGAATGCCCGAATGCCTTAATAGTTAGGTAAGTGGGATATTTAGATTTGTCTCTTACTGCAACCTGTCATTGTAGCTGATGGATTTCTAATCTATTAACCCCCAAATTCCCTTAGCACAAAGCCATTCAAGCTCCAGATGTACACCAATCACAGTAATGATTATCTATTACATATTAAAGTATTATGACTAAATCATTGTTTTCACTGTGTGCACTGAGTATAACAGGTTTACTAGCTCTCTGTAGAACATTACACTTTAAAAGTACATTTCTTCAGCATTTTTTATTCACTGATGAATATGTAGATTTTAATTTCCCTTTAGAAGAAAATCTACTAGTTATTTCACTTTATGCAAATCACATCAAAGCAAAGGAAATCTTTTACAATACACTGATCACTTAGTAGAGCTCTATTTGTTCACCAAGACAATGAACAGAAGACATTAGAAATGTAAAATGACAAAGGCATTAACTAGACAAAGTATTTCAAAATGATCCAAGGTAATGGAGTAGATGGAAATATTTCACCTCGCTCTCATTTCCTCAGCACTCTGCTCCAGCTGCACAGTTCATTCAATGATGTGCCGTCATAGTGTCTGCTGTGCAGTGGCGTAACTACCACGGTCGCAGCGGTCGTGATCGCGAACAGGCCCGGGAGGTCATGGGCCCGGCGGCTGCCAGGCAGATCAGCAGCCAGCTCCTGTCTGTGAGAGGAGCTGCGCTGATCTGTCACAGACCACGCGGCCTCTATTTGACCCACTGCCGCCGCTGACACCGGGCCCCCCTGCCTGGTGTCAGCGGTGGCACCGGGGCCCCCTACCTGGTGTCAGCGGCTGCGGCGTCTCCCCCATCACCGCGCACAGTAATGATGAAGCATAGCGCGGCCGGTGCCGCGCTATGCATCACCATTCTCCCCCTGTGCGGTGACGTCACTCCCGAGCGACTGCTGTGCTGAGTGCACAGAGTGCAGGACGGGATTATGCCGACCGCAGCACCGGGAGAACGAGCAGCGGGGAGGACAGCAGCGGTGGAAGGAAGAGAGAAGGTGAGAACTTGTTTTTTTTTTTTTTTCTAATATAAGTGAGTAAACGGTGGCCAGAGGCTTGGGAAGGCAGTTCTGGGGAAGCTGCATTATTATACATGGAAGCCTGGAGAGGCTGGTTTATACATGGAGGTCTGAGGAGGCTGCATTATATATGGAGGTCTGGGGAAGCTGCATTATTATACATGGAGGCCTGGAGAGGCTGCTTTATACATGGAGGTCTGAGGAGGCTGCATTATATATGGAGGCCTGGAGAGGCTGCTTTATACATGGAAGTCTGAGGAGGTTGCTTTATACATGGAGGTCTGGAGAGGCTGCATTATTATACATGGAGGCCTAGAGACGGCTTTATACATGGAGGCCTGGAGAGGCTTCTTTATACATAGAGGCCTGGAGGGGCTGCTTTATACATGGAGGTCTGGGGAAGCTGCATTATTATACATGGAGGCCTGGAGAGGCTGCATTATACATGGAGGTCTGGGGAGGCTGCATTATTATACATGGAGGTCTGGGGGGCTGCGTTATTATACAGTTAGGTCCAGAAATATTTGGACAGTGACACAATTTTCGCGTGTTGGGCTCTGCATGCCACCACATTGGATTTGAAATGAAACCTCTACAACAGAATTCAAGTGCAGATTGTAACGTTTAATTTGAAGGTTTGAACAAAAATATCTGATAGAAATTGTAGGAATTGTACACATTTCTTTACAAACACTCCACATTTTAGGAGGTCAAAAGTAATTGGACAAATAAACCAAACCCAAACAAAATATTTTTATTTTCAATATTTTGTTGCGAATCCTTTGGAGGCAATCACTGCCTTAACTCTGGAACCCATGGACATCACCAAACGCTGGGTTTCCTCCTTCTTAATGCTTTGCCAGGCCTTTACAGCCGCAGCCTTCAGGTCTTGCTTGTTTGTGGGTCTTTCCGTCTTAAGTCTGGATTTGAGCAAGTGAAATGCATGCTCAATTGGGTTAAGATCTGGTGATTGACTTGGCCATTGCAGAATGTTCCACTTTTTTGCACTCATGAACTCCTGGGTAGCTTTGGCTGTATGCTTGGGGTCATTGTCCATCTGTACTATGAAGCGCCGTCCGATCAACTTTGCGGCATTTGGCTGAATCTGGGCTGAAAGTATATCCCGGTACACTTCAGAATTCATCCGGCTACTCTTGTCTGCTGTTATGTCATCAATAAACACAAGTGACCCAGTGCCATTGAAAGCCATGCATGCCCATGCCATCACGTTGCCTCCACCATGTTTTAAAGAGGATGTGGTGTGCCTTGGATCATGTGCCGTTCCCTTTCTTCTCCAACTTTTTTCTTCCCATCCTTCTGGTACAGGTTGATCTTTGTCTCATCTGTCCATAGAATACTTTTCCAGAACTGAGCTGACTTCATGAGGTGTTTTTCAGCAAATTTAACTCTGGCCTGTCTATTTTTGGAATTGATGAATGGTTTGCATCTAGATGTGAACCCTTTGTATTTACTTTCATGGAGTCTTCTCTTTACTGTTGACTTAGAGACAGATACACCTACTTCACTGAGAGTGTTCTGGACTTCAGTTGATGTTGTGAACGGGTTCTTCTTCACCAAAGAAAGTATGCGGCGATCATCCACCACTGTTGTCATCCGTGGACGCCCAGGCCTTTTTGAGTTCCCAAGCTCACCAGTCAATTCCTTTTTTCTCAGAATGTACCCGACTGTTGATTTTGCTACTCCAAGCATGTCTGCTATCTCTCTGATGGATTTTTTCTTTTTTTCAGCCTCAGGATGTTCTGCTTCACCTCAAATGAGAGTTCCTTAGACCGCATGTTGTCTGGTCACAGCAACAGCTTCCAAATGCAAAACCACACACCTGTAATCAACCCCAGACCTTTTAACTACTTCATTGATTACAGGTTAACGAGGGAGACGCCTTCAGAGTTAATTGCAGCCCTTAGAGTCCCTTGTCCAATTACTTTTGGTCCCTTGAAAAAGAGGAGGCTATGCATTACAGAGCTATGATTCCTAAACCCTTTCTCCGATTTGGATGTGAAAACTCTCATATTGCAGCTGGGAGTGTGCACTTTCAGCCCATATTATATATATAATTGTATTTCTGAACATGTTTTTGTTAACAGCTAAAATAACAAAACTTGTGTCACTGTCCAAATATTTCTGGACCTAACTGTACATGGAGGCCTGGAGAGGCTGCATTATACAGGAGGCCTGGAGAGGCTGCATTATACATGGAGGCCTGGAGATACTGCATTATACATGGAGGCCTGGAGATACTGCATTATACGTGGAGGCCTGGAGATACTGCATTATACATGGAGGCCTGAGGAGGCTGGGTGCATTGTTATACATGGAGGCCTGGAGAGGCTGGCTGCTACATTATACATGGAGGCCTGAGGAGGCTGGCTGCATTATTATACATGGAGGCCTGGAGAGGCTGGCTGCATTATTATATATGGAGGTCTGGGGGGCTGCATAATACAAAATGAAGGACACCTTATAAATAGAATATGCAATATGAAGTTTTATGGGGTTGCGTTATAATACATATAGGACTATGGGGGCTACATTATAATACATTATAATATATATATATATATATATATATATAATATGGAGGACTATGGAGGCTACCTTGTACATGGACTATGGGGGTGCATTATAAAACATTGGGGACTATGTGGTGCAGTATAATATATGGAGAACTATGGGGTGAATTATAATACATAGAGAACTATGAGAAATTCATGATAATAATTAAAGGGCTACTTTATACATGGAGGATTATGGGGGTGCATTATAATATATGGAGGACTATGTGGGGCAGTATTATATATTGAGTACTATGGGGTGAATTATAATACATGGAGGACTATGGAAGGGTATTCTAATATATGAAAGGTTATGTGGGACCCTTTATACTATATGGAAGGCTATGTGGGTGCCATTATTGTATTTGGAGAACTATATACAAGGGGGGACAAAGATACAAGCAGGGGATGGGAACGTTTTGTGCTGAGGGAAAAAGGCTCTTTTCCCTCAGCACCCAGCTTTCCCATGCTCTGCTATACATCTTCTCTCAGCACCCAGCTTTCCCATGCTCTGCTCTACATCATTTTTCAGCACCCAGCTTTCCCATGCTCTAATATGGGAAAGCTGGGTACTGAGGGAAAGATGTATAGCAGAGCATGGGGAAGCAGTGTGCCGAGGACAAGATGGATATCAGAACATAGGAAAGCTAGGTGCTGATAGAAGGATTTCAGATCATGGGAAAGGTGGGTGCGGTGGGTAAGAGCCAAGTGTCAGCATCATTATCCTGTACCCCGAGTGTCAGTGTCATTATCCCGTACCCTAAGTGTCGGTGTACGTGGAGGGGGGGCCCAGGTCTGAACTTTGCACCGGGGCCCATCAAACTCTAGTTACGCCACTGCTGCTGTGCCTCACGCTGATTGGTGGAAGACGGAGCCAGCGGCACCATCTGCCACAAATGTGTTCACTGCTGTCTGTTTCCTGTGGATGCAAACAGTGGTCATATCGGGTGGCCACGGGAACAGACAAGCGCCGGGGAAGGGCATGGTGGGGCCCACAATCCACTTTATTCAAACTGGAACCACCACATAGCCGGATGTGCAAGGCAGTGTTCATTTTAGAGGTGTGTTTGGGGTGGTTATCATGTTGGAATACTGCCCTTTGCTCTAGTGTCTGAAGGGAGGGGGTCATGCTCTGTTTCCGTATGTCACAATACATGTTGGCATTCATGGTTCCCTCCATGAACTGTAACTCCCCTCAGTCAGTAGCACTCATGCAACCCCAAACCATGACACTCCACCACCACGCTGGACTGTAAGCAAAACACACTGGTTGTCACCACACACGCTTAACACCATCTGACTCAATTAATTTTATCTTAGTCTCATCAAAGCACAGAACAGGGTTCCAGTAATCCATCTCCTTAGTCTGCTTGTCTTGAGCAAACTGTTTGCATGCTTTTTTGTACATCATTTTTCCTTGTGGGATGATGGCCAACTTCTTTGGTCGACCATGACGAGTCCTTTTCTAAGTGGAACCTTTCTTTGTACACCGCTGTATGGTCTTGGCCACCGTGCTGCAGCTCAGTTTCGCGGTGCTGGCAATCTTTTTATAGTCTAGGCCATCTTTATGTAGAGCAACAATTCTTTTTTAAGATCCTCAGAGAATTATTTGCCATGTGGTGCCATGTTGAACTTCCAGTGACCAATATGAGAAAGTGTGTGACTGATAACATCAAAGTTAACACACCTGCTCCCCATTCACATCTCAGATCTTGTAACACTAATGAATCATATGATACTGGGGAGAGAAAATGGCTAATTGAGCAAATTTGGTAATTTTCACATAATTTTGTTGCCAGCGCTTTAGACAAATAATAACTGTGTGTTGAGTTACAGTGAGTAATCAAAGTGCTCAAAACCACATTCAAGAAGTCTATTAACCCTTGAGTTGCATCACAGTAATTAAAGCAATTTTGAAGGAAAAAAAAATCAACATTTTCCTTTTTCCCACACAAATGTTGCTTTAGCCCTAAAGTTTGCATTTTCAAAAGGGAAAAGTCTGAGAATGTTAAGGAATCAGTCCAGACCTACATGAGAGAACCTGGTTAATTACCTGACTACAACTGGGACCACAGTCCCAAAGATAACCATTAGTAACACACTAAGCTGTCTTGGATAAAAATCCTGCAGGGCACACAAGGTCCCCATGCCAGTACATGTTGGGACTTGCTTACAGTTCATCAATGATCATCTAGAGGAAGCATGGGAGAAGGTAATGTGTTCAAATGAGACCAAAATAGAACTTTTCCATATCAACTACACTCTTCTTGTTTGAAGGAAAAAGAAGGATGAGTACAACCCCAAGAACACTGTTCAAAACGTGAAGCATGGGGATGGAAACCTCATACTTTTGATGTACTTTTTTTTGCAAAGGGGACAGGACAACTGTGCTGTATTGAAAGGAGGATGGATGATGTATTGTATCCTGAGATTTTGGCCAACAACCTCGTTTCCTCATTAAAATCATTGAAGATGGGTCATGGTTGGGTCCTCCAGCATGACAATGAATCGAAACACACAGCCAGGGAAACTAATGAGTGACTCCATGAGAATCATTTCAAAGTCCTGGAGTTGCCTAGCCAGTCTCCAGACCTGAACCCAATAGAAATCTCAATGTTGGCCAGTGATAGCTGAGGGGCTTTTTATACTTGCCATGCACAGGCCTCGGTGCTGGCTATATTCCAAGATTGATGAATCTTTGGAGTCCAGGCTCCTCAGTTCAGGATAATCTTACTGAGTTATGACTTTTCCTTTTCCCTGCAATTTACTTATGTGTTTCCTTCCCATCAGTCTTCCGTTCTGTTTCATTTGGAATTTGAAGGGGTTCCACTTAATCTGTAAATCTTTTGGGGTTTCTTTCAGTAACTCCAACTTCCCTGTACGACTGTATGAACACATCTTTAGCCCTGTGCCTTACCCTCTCCACTTATTTTATGTTTATTGGTGTTTTGTGTTATGCCTGGCTTATAGAGTTTTCATCTGCCTCATTATACAGAATCTTCCGATGGGGGTTCTGTCTGAATCACGTATTTCACAGATATACAAGGAAACCTTGATGTAAGCATTCAGCTTTGAGCGCAGGATAAATGTGAGTTAAATCTTACTGTGATTTTTGGAAGGCAAAATAAACAATTATTTTCTACGCTGTTCACTGTGCTTTATTCTTTGGGTCGGTGCAATTACAGCGATACAAGATTTATGTTGTTTTTTTATGTTTGGTTACTATCACATATTAAAAAATGCTTTAATTTTTTACCCCAAAAAGTTTTAGCATTGCAATATTTTGAGAGCTATAATTTTTCTATATTTCTGATGACAGAGTCATATGAGGGCTTGTTTTTCGGGAAGTTCACGTTTTTATTGGTACAATTTTCAGGCATTTATTTTTAGATATTTTTTTATCAATGTCTATTATGATTTTTGGGATACAGAACAATCAAAACCAAGCAATTCAGAAATAGTTTGGGTTTTTTTTGCCATTCACTGTGTGGTAAAAGTGTTTGGACAGCTTATATTTCGGGTTAGTACAATGACAATGATACCACATTTTATATGTTTTGCTACTTTTACACACTAAAAACAAATTTATAGAAAAAGTAATGCTTTTCTATCGCTGTATTCTGATAGCTATAGCTTTTTTATTTTTCCACTGATGGAGCTATGTGGTGTCTTGTTTTTTTTTTTGCAGGGCTAGATGATATTTTCAGCAATGTAATTTTTATTTGCATTCGGTTTTTTTATTACGTTTTATTCCACTTTCTTTTTGGAGTTATAATGAAAAAGCACAGTTTATACACTTTTTTTAAGGTGTTCACTGTAGGGGGTTAAATAGTATGACAGTTTTATAGATCATGTGGTTCTGGATGCAACAGTGCCAAATATGTGTACTTCATTAGTTTATTTTTACATAAAGATTCTTATTTATTTGTGTATTTTTTTATTTTGTGTGAGAGGCTTTTCATTTTTTTTAAATTTGCAGTTCTTTTCTTTACTTTCTTTTACTTTTTTACTTAAGGTCCAGTCACACTAAGCAACTTACCAGCGATCCCAACAACGATAGGGATCGCTGGTAAGTTGCTAGGAGGTAGCAACCTGACCTGGCAGGGATCGCTGGAGCGTCGCTACACGAGTTGCTGGTGAGCTCACCAGCAACCAGTGACCAGCCCCCAGCGCCGCGTGGAAGATGCTGCGCTTGGTAACTAAGGTAAATATCGGGTAACCAACCCGATATTTACCTTGGTTACCAGTGCACGGAGCTACACGTGCAGAGAACAGGGAGCAGCGCACACTGAGCGCTGGCTCCCTGATTCTCCTAGTTACAGCACACATCGGATTAATTACCCGATGTGTGCTGCAGCTAAATGTGCACAGAGCAGAGAGCAGCGCACACCGCTTAGCGCTGGCTCCTTGCTCTCCTACTTACAGCACACATCGGGTTAATTACCCGATGTGTGCTGCAGCTAAATGTGCACAGAGCAGGGAGCAGCGCACAATGCTTAGCGCTGGCTCCCTGCTCTCCTGGCTACAGCACACATCAGGTTAATTAACCCGATGTGTCCTGCAGCTACATGTGCACAGAGCAGGAGCCGACACTGGCAGTGAGAGCGGCGGAGGCTGGTAACAAAGATAAATATCGGGTAACCAAGGACAGGGCTTCTTGGTTACCCGATGTTTACTGCGGTTACCAGCCTCTGCAGAAGCCGGCTCCTGCTGCCTGCACATTTAGTTGTTGCTGTCTCGCTGTCACACACAGCGATCTGTGCTTCACAGCGGGAGAGCAACAACTAAAAAATGGCCCAGGACATTCAGCAACAACCAACGACCTCACAGCAGGGGCCAGGTTGTTGCTGGATGTCACACACAGCAACATCGCTAGCAACGTCACAAAAGTTGTTCGTTAGCAGCGATGTTGCTAGCGATGTTGCTTAGTGTGACGGGGCCTTAAGTCTCCCTATGAAACTCTAAGTTTTATTCTTCTGATCACTGGTCTCGTGCATTGCAATAGACATACAGTATATTACAGTATATACAGTATATAGCATACCTTCATCTAAATAATTGATAAAGACGTTGAACAACACCGGGCCCAGGACAGAGCCCTGTGGTACCCCACTTGAGACAGTTGGAAGACTGTCTCACGTGGAGTACTGTTACACCCAGGTGGTGGATCCTCTGGACCGTGCCACTGTCACCTCCGGCGAAGCAGCTAGAGCTACCCCTAGACTGGGATAGTCCTGCAAGCCTACAAGAGGGACCAGGGACACGGTTGCCGGAGCAGAAGGTGGGGCAAGGTCAGAGTCCTTCTAGAAGCAGGAATGAGGAAGTCCTTGAGGACACAGAGTTCCTGGTGCCAGGTAAGATGCCAGTGCCCAGGTACTGGTGCCAGGTAGCGTCGGCAGAGGTGAGCAGAGTCCAACCAGAAGGAGGCAGGGGTCACCGGGTGAAGCCGAGGGTAGGAAGCGGGTTCAGGCTGGAGAAGATGGTGGAGTCTCAGCTAATAGTCCCCGTAAAAAAAAAGAAGATATTCCCGGCACACTGCTGTTTCCCAAATGAAATCCAAGAAAGAGTCTTGATATATATTCCAATTTTTATTTTTCAGAAGAAGGGAATAATAGTACAATTTGCAGAGAGTCCGCCTAAAAACGTTTCGGCCTAACCTCGGCCTTCATCTGGTCGGACAGACTGACTAGAAGAATCCGTAAACATAGAAAATACATCAGTGGAGAATAAAAGTCGATACCTGTACAAATTGTATACAATGACAATTAACGTTTATAGTAAACGGAAGGGGGAGGGAGGAGAAGCAATAGTAAATTAAATGATCAATGGTGTGAGTCGGTGGGACAAGGGGGAAATACCAGAAGGTAAGTGCATAAGTGCCGAGGTGACATGGGAAAAATGAGGCTCACCTAAATATGTGGGAGATCCCTGGGGCAGAATGCTGGTATGAGCGAGGATATCTAGATATGGGATTATCATAAGTGATTATGTCACAAGAAGGAAAGAGTAAGATGTCAGGAAAGATGTCAGAAAAACGTTATAGACATAGTTAAATGAAGAAGAATGCAACGTACCTAGTTATAAGGATAGATGAGGATAGTCAGTAATAGAGATTTATCATAGTTATCATGATTCTGGGGATAACAATTGTGAATATAAATATATAATTATATGATATATCAGTGATAGAATATGTTGCTATTCAGTGAAATGGAACAAATAGGAAGGAGATCACTACCTGTATATGAGAAAGGGCTACCGCCTCTGCTTATGTGCACGTTTTCGTGTCCGTCAAGGTAAGGCAGGATAATAATCTAATCAATATTGTACATAATCAGTGTCATGTTATAAGTCTTTACATGAGACAAGTATATTACAGTGTACAAAAATGAAAAAATGTACCTGTATATGGATTGCAAAAAAGAGCAATATGGAACCAGGTCTGTATGTAGTATAGCTGAATCAAACTAGTGCATTTGGCACATTAGTCAGCACTATGACAAGGGAGAGGGGGGAAAAAGGGGGGGGGGGGGGAGGGGGGGCGAAAAAAAGGGGGGTGAGGGATTGTAATCAGATGTAAGTAGGTACTGTGATAATGATATGAGAGGGATGGCATCTTACCTTAGCATGTAACTAAATACCTTTGCAGGAAAATGCAGAAAAATGAATCTAAAGTTGCCTATAGTCAGGGGCTGTAGACAAATAATAGTGTTTGTATTAGGTATAGAATGGATTTGTATGTAAGGCAGGCAGTCAGAATAACTGGTGACTGTCATGAAACGGTTACTGAACGCATAACTCAGTGTCCAGGATACAGGGATTGACAATACAGTGGAAAGGTATAGCAGTTGCTAGGAATACCTTTGCCTCTATGCAGGCATACTGAAGAAGAGAGAGACAGAATATAATGTGGCATGTACCTAACAAGGACAATGGGGTATGTGGGAAAACAACTTACCATGGAGGAGGTGAACCGTGTGAGGGCGTCTGGTGAGGTGCTCAGCTGTGCTGTGATCTGCGTTTAAATGTGCCGGGTGCACGGCCGTCATATCCGGTGGATAAGCATGCTGAGGTGAGGGAGGGACGGAGTGTGTCTGGGTTGCCAGAGAAAGACGCGATTTCAGTGATTCATCCAAAGGAAGGAATTGGCCACAATCTGGTGCTGACAGGATGTGCTGGTTAGTGGGAGGGATTAATTCTGAAATAAAGAGGAAAGAAAATTAGAATCTAGGCAATGTACATAAATACAGGTAATAATCACATCACTGCTAACTAAGATCAATTGACTGGTATGAGGCTATACAATGCTAATATAATATGACCATTACAGGTTTTGGAAGAAGGGAACATTAATAAATGTCATTACATACTTGAATTTACAAGATCACAAATATCTGGAATCTTTTACCATAGTGAGGACTATCATTATAAGAGATATAAAAGATCAGCATAAGCACTTTTGATGATTATGTGTATATATACACACACCTATCTCGTAACCAAAGATGAAGTGCAAAGAGATGAACAATCATAGTGTAAAGGTATAGACCGGAAAGAAAAGTGATTAAAAACCTTTTTCATACTTCCGGTTCAGTCCATGGGGTTCCATGGTTCCCAATGTGTGGATCCATCTTGCCTCTTTATAAAGGAGGCGCTTGATTCTATTTCCACCTCTACGGTGGGTTTCGGCAGAGTCAATGACTTGAAACCTCAGCTGGGAAATTTTATGCCCGGCTGTGATAAAATGGCTGGGAATGGGTAACAACATACGTCCGCACCTGATGTCGGACATATGTTTGTTGATGCGGTCTCGGATATGTTGGGTGGTTTCTCCAACATATCCGAGACCGCAGGGACATTTAATGTAATAAACGACAAATGTACTGTCGCACGTGAAAAATTGATTGATCTGAAAGACCTTGCCAGATCTGGGATGGGTAAAAGTATTACCCCTAGTGACGTTAGAACATTGGGCGCAGCCCAAACATGGGAAGGTGCCCCGTTGGGGAGTGCCCAAAAATTTTTGGTGTGGGATGTTGATGGCAGAACCGATGTCTGCTTGTATCAGTTTGTTCTTAAGATTGGGTGATCGCTTATGACAAATCAGGGGTGGATTCTGAAATTCTTTAATGTGGGGGTATGAGGTCCCCAAAAGAGGCCAATGGCGTAAAATAATTCTTTTCAATAGTGGTGAATAGGGGTGATAGGTATTAATAAAAGGAATACGATCCTGAGTCCCCTTAGTTCTATCAGAGGATGAAGATGTTCTTGTTGCTATCTGCGGTGGATATCCCCTCTGGATGAATTTGTCGCTCATCTCTTGGTGTCTCTGTATTTTCATATCAGAATTGGTGACTAATCTATCCACACGGGTATGCTGAGAAATAGGTAGAGATTGCTTGGTGTGTTTAGGATGATTACTTTTATAATGTAAGAGGCTATTTTTATCTGTAGGCTTAGTGTAAATGTCGGTACTAAGAGTCCCTTCGGTGTCCTTTATAACCATGCAATCTAAAAAATTGATTTTTTGAGTGTCATAATGAATAGTAAATGACAAGCCGGGTAAATAGGTATTAATCATTTTAAAAAATGAAAGGAGAGTTGTGACGTCACCCGACCAAATCATAAAAACATCGTCGATGTAGCGACGCCAAAGAAGAGCATGTTGGATGATAAGTGGATGGGAATGAATGAATCTCTCTTCGAAGAATGTCATAAAGATGTTTGCGTACGGGGGCGCGACATTAGATCCCATCGCGGTCCCTTTGCGCTGCATGTAAAACTGATCTTGAAAAATAAATTTTTTTTCAAGAACAATCCTCAACATGTCTATGCAGAAGGTTTTATTATCCATGGGTAAATTAGTGTATTGCTGTAGGAACCAATCAACTGCCTGTACACCGTCATCATGTTGGATGCTGGTGTACAGGCTATTGACGTCAAGCGTCACCAGAAGAGAAGAAGGGGGAATATGATGTAGATCACCTAAGATTTCCAAAAAGTGTGACGTGTCCTTGATATAGGATGGTGTGAGTGGTATGAAAGGTGACAAGATCTTTTCAATCGTTTTGGCCACTGGTGATAAAATGGAATCGGTGGAGGCTACTATCGGCCTTCCCGGTGGGCGGGTCAAATGTTTATGAATTTTAGGAAGGGTGTATAGAACCGGAGTAATAGGACGTGTATTAACTAGATATTCCTTGAGTTTAGAATCAATTATTCCTAAAGTACAGTAGTGATCAGCCTGTTGTTTTATGAGGGAAGAAATTTGAGGTGTGGGATCATTAGGAACTGGTTCATACGTTAGTCTATCTGAGAGCTGACTGAGTATTTCAGAAATGTAATATTGTTTATCGAGCACCACAATAGCACCGCCTTTATCAGCTGGTTTGATAATGATAAGTTCATTATCTTGAAGGGTCTTAATAGCCCTGGATTCTTCCACAGAAAGGTTGTTCTTAATGTGGAGGTCCCCAGTGTGAATTCTCTTATTAAGAACGTCCACCTCATTGGTCACCAATGAGACAAAAGTCTCCACAGGGTGATATGTTTTTGGAGGCATATATGTGCTCTTGGAATGGAGGTCAAGACCTTTCAAGGAAAAACACAGATCGTTAATATTAGAAATGACATTAGAATTATCGGTGTTCACTTTATCAAAATGCGTTTTCAACCGGATGGATCTAAAAAAGTGATTGAGCTCTTGCTCAACTTTAAATGTGTCATACTGTGGAATGGGACTAAAGGTAAGACCTTTTTGTAGGACTAAGTATTCTGAGGGTGACAGGTTGTAGGATGATATGTTGAAGACCAAGTGGGATTAACCTGTGATCTCGTCCACACTCGATCTTCCCGATAATAACGACCTGTGTCTGAGCCCCCTCCTCGTCTTCCGCCTTGTGGACGACGGGGTCCTAAAAAACTCGGTTGCTGTCGTGGTTGCTGACGTGGTGGACGGAACTCGCTGTCGGAGCTCCCTGAGGAAGAATAGCCGGTATATCTGGCCCCCCTCCCCCCCCTTTCACCCCCCTCTCCCTTGTCATAGTGCTGACTAATGTGCCAAATGCACTAGTTTGATTCAGCTATACTACATACAGACCTGGTTCCATATTGCTCTTTTTTGCAATCCATATACAGGTACATTTTTTCATTTTTTCATTTTTGTACACTGTAATATACTTGTCTCATGTAAAGACTTATAACATGACACTGATTATGTACAATATTGATTAGATTATTATCCTGCCTTACCTTGACGGACACGAAAACGTGCACATAAGCAGAGGCGGTAGCCCTTTCTCATATACAGGTAGTGATCTCCTTCCTATTTGTTCCATTTCACTGAATAGCAACATATTCTATCACTGATATATCATATAATTATATATTTATATTCACAATTGTTATCCCCAGAATCATGATAACTATGATAAATCTCTATTACTGACTATCCTCATCTATCCTTATAACTAGGTACGTTGCATTCTTCTTCATTTAACTATTTCTATAACGTTTTTCTGACATCTTTCCTGACATCTTACTCTTTCCGTCTTGTGACATAATCACTTATGATAATCCCATATCTAGATATCCTCGCTCATACCAGCATTCTGCCCCAGGGATCTCCCACGTATTTAGGTGAGCCTCATTTTTCCCATGTCACCTCGGCACTTATGCACTTACCTTCTGGTATTTCCCCCTTGTCCCACCGACTCACACCATTGATCATTTAATTTACTATTGCTTCTCCTCCCTCCCCCTTCCGTTTACTATAAACGTTAATTGTTATTGTATACAATTTGTACAGGTATCGACTTTTATTCTCCACTGATGTATTTTCTATGTTTCTATGTTTTATGTTTATGGATTCTTCTAGTCAGTCTGTCCGACCAGATGAAGGCCGAGGTTAGGCCGAAACGTTTTTAGGCGGACTCTCTGCAAATTGTACTATTATTCCCTTCTTCTGAAAAATAAAAATTGGAATATATATCAAGACTCTTTCTTGGACTTCATTTGGGAAACATAGCAGTGTGCCGGGAATATCTTCTTTTTCTCTGTTTTTTTCCCCCTGAGCACCTGTAACAGGTGACGCTAGGTCCTCCCACACCCCCTAATAGTCCCCTTAAGACCACTGGGACAGGTTGTGGCCCAGGCCAGGGTAGCTTGGCTGGACAGTCCCCGCAGGATCTCTCAGACAGGTTGTGGACAGGACCAGGTTAACTTGGTAGAACTGGTTCGGTGTTAGACACAGTGTTAATGCAAGACACAGCAAGCGGGACCTTAACTCCTAGCTATAGAACTCGTAGAACAGGCGACACCCTCCAGGCAGGAAGCTCCTAATATACCTGACCCTGACTGATGCAATATCCTGTTAGGGAGTACTGGGTCTATAAGAGGAGGTCAGTGACTGCGCGCGCCCTAATGTGCATGCACGACGCCCAGGTGCCGGAGGCCAGAGCAGGGAGCGGTGCCGAGGAGGACGTGTGGCTGGAGGCAGGGGACCCAGGGACCAGAGCGGTGAGTGAGGAACGACGTCGGGACCCCCTCCCCCAGGCCCTCCTCCCCGCAACCGGGACATGAAGGCACGAATCAGAGGAATACCCACGTTCTCCCGGGGTTCCCAGGACCTATCCTCGGGACCATAACCTGCCCAGTCGACCAGGAAGTACTGCCGTCCCCTGACGGTCTTCTTGGCCACGATATCTCTCACCGCATAGATGTCATCATCGGCTATGGGAGGAGGAGGAGGACTGGCAGCAGAGGAGAAGGAACCGAGGACAACAGGTTTCAGCAAGCACACATGGAAGGAGTTGGGAATCTGCATGGAGGGCGGAAGCTGCAACTTGTAGGATACCTCGTTGATCTTCCTGAGGACCTGGAAGGGACCGATGTACTGCGGACCCAGCTTGTACGATGGGATTTTGAGGCGGATGTACTTGGAGGCAAGCCAGACCAAGTCCCCAGGAGAGAAGCGAGGATGATCAAAACGTCTCTTGTCCGCATGTTTCTTCATTCGTGCAGCAACATGTCCCAGGGAGGTCTTGACTGAGGCCCATATAGCGGAGAAGACTCTGGCTAGGGCATCTGCTGCAGGTACATCGGAAGCTGGAGAGACTGGTAACGGCACAGAAGGCTGGAGACCATAGACAACATGGAAGGCAGAACTGGAGGTAGGGTCCCTGACCTGGTGGTTATGAGAGAATTCAGCCCAAGGAAGGAGCGTGGACCAGTTGTCCTGGTGGGCGTTGACGTAGTGACGAAGGAAGGTGTTCATGATCTGGTTGACTCGTTCCACTTGTCCGTTTGACTGAGGGTGGTAGGCAGAGGAAAAGTCCAGAGACACCCCCAGGTGTTCACAGAGAGCCCTCCAGAAGCGTCAGGTGAATTGGGTTCCTCTGTCGGACACAACATGGGCAGGAAAGTCATGCAGCCGGAAGATGTGCTGTATGAAGGCGTCCGCGAGCTCTTGAGCAGAGGGCAATCCGCCAATAGGAACAAAATGAGCCATTTTCGAGAACCGGTCCACCACGACCCAGATGACCGTATGACCGGAGGACAAGGGCAAGTCCGTAACAAAGTCCATGGCTATGTGTTGCCATGGAATTGAAGGAGTCGGCAGAGGGAGAAGAGGACCAAAGGGCAGATGCTTAGGTGTCTTGTTCCGGGCACAGGAGGAACATGCAGAGACGAAGGCGGTGACATCCGTACGAAAAGACGGCCACCAATAGTGACGGGCAATGGCGTCCCAGGTTTTCTTCTGGCCGGCGTGTCCGGCCACTTTTGAGGAGTGTCCCCATTGGAGGACCTTGAGCTGGTCAGTCTCCATGACGTAAGTCTTCCCAGGAGGGATCTGTGCCAGAGAGACGGGAGCCACTGGGATGACCTTGCTAGGACAGATGATGGGCTGGTTTGGCTCCTCCTCTTGGTCCACCGGAACGAAGGACCGAGACAGGGCATCCGCCCGCACGTATTTGTCTGCGGGCCGGTAGTGTAGCTGAAAGTTAAACCTGGCAAAGAAGACAGACCAACGTGCTTGTCGCGGATTCAGCCTTTCAGCGGAGCGTATATACTCCAGGTTTTTGTGGTCAGTATAGATGATCACCGGGTAAACCGCTCCCTCCAAGAGATATCGTCATTCCTCCAACGCCATCTTAACAGCCAAGCGCTCTCGATCACCAATGGTATAGTTGCGTTCTGGGGCTGAGAAGATCTTGGAGAAGAAGCCGCAGGTGACCATCTTCCCGGTGGCAAACTTCTGCATAAGTACGACCCCTGTCCCTGGGGTGAGGAGGCGTCAACCTCCAGGGTGAATTGGCGGTTCAACTCAGGTCAGTGAAGGATGGGAAAAGAAGCAAAGGACTGCTTCAGAGAGCAGAAGCCGGCTTCGGCCTTGGGTGTCCAAGCCTTCGGATTGGCCCCCTTTCTTGGTCAGGGCGGAGAGCGTAGCAGTTAGGGTCGAGAAGTGAGGGAGGAACTGACGATAGTAGTTAGCAAAGCCAAGGAAATGTTGGATGGCTTTTAGTCCCGAAGGAGAAGGCCAGTCGAGGAAAGCAGAGACCTTCCCGGGATCCATCTGCAGACCGGTGTCCGATATCACATAGCCCAAAAAGGGAAGGGATGATTGTTCGAACACACACTTCTCGTGTTTGGCGTATAAGCAATTCTTCCTCAGCCTCTGTAGCACGATCTGCACGTGCTCTCTATGGGTCCGTAGGTCTGGGGAGTAGATTAAGATGTCGTTCAGGTATACGACTACACAGACGTAGAGGAGATCCCTGAACACTTCGTTCACCAGCTCCTGGAAGACTGCCGGGGCATTGCAAAGACCGAAGGGCATCACGCAATATTCATAGTGCCTGTCCCGGGTGTTGAAGGCGGTCTTCCATTCGTCTCCGGAGCGTATGCGAACAAGATTGAAGGCCCCACGGAGATCCAATTTGGTGAATATACGGGCCCCCCGGAGCCGATCGAAGAGTTCAGGGATGAGAGGCAGGGGGTATTTGTTTTTCACTGTGATCTGGTTCAGTCCCCGGTAATCGATACAGGGCCGTAAGTCGCCTTCTTTTTTCTTGACGAAGAAGAAGCCTGCACCAGCTGGGAACGAGGACCTTCGAATAAACCCCCGTGCCAGGTTCTCGGTGATGTAGTCAGACATGGCCCGGGTCTCAGCAGGGGACAAAGGGTATATCCGTCCCCGAGGGGGTGTGGTCCTGGGCAGAAGGTCAATGGTACAGTCATAGGGTCGATGTGGAGGCAATACCTCCGACTCCTTTTTATCGAACACATCTGCAAAGGACCAATAGGCTGGAGGAAGGCCAGGTAAGGAGTCCGGGACCGGAGAATGACGGATGGGCTGGACTGACTGGAGGCAGTTCTCATGACAAGATGGGCCCCAGCGGATGATTTCTCCAGTACGCCAGCTGACCGTAGGTTCATGTACCCGTAACCAGGGTAAACCCAGCAGAAGCGGATGAGACATGCGTGGCAGAACATAGAAGGCGATTTCTTCGGTGTGTAGCGCACCGATACACAGTTTCACAGGTTTGGTGATGAACAGGACGGTTTCAAAGATGGGTTCCCCATCCACAGAGGATATCACAAGGGGTGTCTGCAGCGGGGTGACAGGTACCTGGTACTTGTCCACTGTGACCTGGTGGATGAAGTTACCCACTGCCCCGGAGTCGAGATACGCCTCTGCCATGAAGCGGGTTTCTCCTGTTGTCACCTGTACAGTCCACTGAGTCAGAGAGATTCCCAGTACCTAGGGTGGCCTCTCCTACCAACCCTAGGCTTTGGAGTTTCCTGGTTTCTCTGGGCAAGCACGCACCTGGTGTGCGCCGTCTCCACAATAGAAGCAGAGATCCTTGGCGGCTCGTTTCGCTCGACGCTGCTCGGAGGACCATAGCCAGTCCACTTGCATGGGCTCATGGATGGAGGAGCCAGAGAGCGCAGATGAGGAGAGGATAGGATTCTGTGGAGAAGCGGAGAGCCTTAAAGGGCGCCGCTCGCGGGACATTTCTTTAGACCTTTCTTGAAAGCGGAGGTCTATCCGGGTTGCGAGGGCGATCAGGGCGTCCAAGGTGGAGGGGACGTCTCGGCCGGCCAGCTCGTCCTTGATATGACCGGTAAGCCCCTCCCAGAAGGCGGCAGTCAAGGCTTCATTGTTCCACCCTAGCTCAGAGGCTAAGGTACGGAACCAGATAGCATACTGTCCCACTGTCAAAGTCCCTTGTCGTAGTCTGAGTAACGAGGAAGCCGACGCGGAGGCGCGTCCGGGTTCATCAAAGGTGGTTCGGAAGGTATGTAGGAAGTCCCGGATGTTGTTGGTTACGGGATCTTCCTTCTCCCACAAGGGATTCATCCATGCCAGTGCCTCGCCCTCCAGGTGGGACATTACAAAGGCAATTTTGGCCTGGTTACAAGCAAAGAGGTGCGGCAGCAGCTTGAAGTGAAGCGAACACTGGTTCATGAACCCCTGGCAGGTCTTGGGATCCCCGGCGTACCGGGGCGGAGAAGCCAATCGGAGTTTTGAGGCCCTGGTGGGGGCTCCTACAGGGGTCCGTGGACGTGGCCGGGGTTGACAGGGACGTGGCGGTTGTCTGCAGCGTGTTTAGGCGGGTGTCCACTGATGTCATGAAAGCCAGCATACGAGATTGTGTTTCGAGTTGGCGGACCAGTTCCTGCTGCATTCCGGCCAACTGGGGCGCTAGTGCTTTGGCGGGATCCATGGCCTGTTCTATCTGTTACGCCCGGGTGGTGGATCCTCTGGACCGTGCCCCTGTCACCTCCGACGAAGCAGCTAGAGCTACCCCTAGACTGGGATAGTCCTGCAAGCCTACAAGAGGGACCAGGGACACGGTTGCCGGAGCAGAAGGCGGGGCAAGGGCAGAGTCCTTCTAGAAGCAGGAATGAGGAAGTCCTTGAGGACACAGAGTTCCTGGTGCCAGGTAAGATGCCGGTGCCCAGGTACTGGTGCCAGGTAGAGTCGGCAGAGGTGAGCAGAGTCCAACCAGAAGGAGGCAGGGGTCACCGGGTGAAGCCGAGGGTAGGAAGCGGGTTCAGGCTGGAGAAGATGGTGGAGTCTCAGCTGATAGTCCCCGTAGGACCACTCGGACAGGTTGTGGCCCAGGCCAGGGTAGCTTGGCAGGACAGTCCCCGCAGGACCTCTCGGACAGGTTGTGGACAGGACCAGGTTAACTTGGTAGAACTGGTTCTGTGTTAGACACTGTGTTAATGCAAGACACAACAAGCGGGACCTGGACTCCTAGCTATAGAACTCGTAGAACAGGCGACGCCCTCCAGGCAGGAAGCTCCTAATATACCTGACCCTGACTGATGCAATATCCTGTTAGGGAGTGCTGGGTCTATAAGAGGAGGTCAGTGATCGCGCGCGCGCCCTAATGTGCATGCGCGATGCCCGGGTGCCGGAGGCCAGTGCAGGGAGCGGTGCTGAGGAGGACGTGTAACTGGAGGCAGGGGACCCGGGGACTGGAGCGGTGAGTGAGGAACGACGTCGGGACCCGGGGAGCGTGACAGGTACCACAGGGCTCTGTCCTGGGCCCGGTGTTGTTCAACATCTTTATCAATGATTTAGATGAAGGTATTAAGGGTAAACTGATTAAATTTGCTGATGACACAAAGCTAGAAGGAATAGCTAATACTAGAGAAGAGACAGAGAGGATTTAACAAGATCTAAACAACCTGGAACAATGGGCAGCAACTAATAAAATGGTTTTTAACAGGGAGAAATGCAAAGTCATACATCTTGGCAAGAACAATGAAAAGAGCATATACAGCATGGGAGGAATAGAGCTATCCAAAAGCATGTGTGAAAAAGACTTAGGTATACTAATAGATCACAGACTAAACATGAGTCAACAGTGTGACGCAGCAGCAAAAAAGGCAAGCACCATTCTAGGATGTATTAACAGAAGCATACAGTCTAGATCACGTGAAGTCATTATCCCCCTTTACTCCTCTTTGGTCAGATCTCATCTGGAATATTGTGTCCAGTTCTGGGCACCACATTTTAAAAAAGACATCAACAAACTGGAGCAAGTTCAGAGAAGAGTGACCAGAATGGTGACTGGTCTGCAATCCATGTCCGATGAGGAATGGTTACAGGATTTAGGATTGTTTATCTTGCAAAAGAGAAGACTGAGAGGAGACTTAATAGCTGTCTACAAATATCTTAAAGGCTGTCACAATGTAGAGGGATCAGTTTTATTCTCATTTTCACAAGGAAAGACTAGAAGCAATGGGATGAAACTGATGGGGAGGAGACACAGATTAGATATTAGAAAAAAACTTTTTGACAGTGAGAGTGATTAATGAGTGGAACAGGCTGCCACAAGAGGTTGTGAGTTCTTCAATGGAAGAGTTTAAAAAGAGGTTGGACGGACATCTGTCTGGGATGATTTAGTAAATCCTGCTTTGAGCAGGGGGTTGGACTAAATGACCCAGGAGGTCCATTCCAACTCTAATATTCTATGATTCTATGATCCTATTGCAATACATGATACCTGTCAGATTACACCTAGGGCTAGGTCTAACAGACAACCATACCTGTCACTCCAGGATGTCATTTCTTTACCCCCGGGTGTCATGACAACCATCAGCTCTCCATGATCTTGTTGTGGAGGTGCCAATGCAGGTGAGAGAGGGAACGCCCTCCCTCTCACAACCTTCTAAATGCCACAATCGGTATTGATCATGGCATCTGGAGGGTTAATCAGCCAAGGGCGACATGTGCACTGGTCCTGGCTGTTAGTGCAAGAGCTTGGCTGCCAGCTAAGCCAAGCTCCTGAAGTGATCGTGAGGGAAGTGCTGATATTTCAGCACCTCCCGCCAATCACATGTTGTGATCAGTCAGTCAGATTGACTGACCGATCAAAGCAACAGAGAGTGCGGACTGCAATAATTGGCCCCTGCATCTCTTCCCGTTATGGTCAGCTGTCAGTGATTGCTGTTGGCAGTGGCATAACTAGATTCTAATGGGTTATAATACAAAGTTTGAGCCTGGCCCCCCTCGCATGTTGGTCAGATGTATGGGTCATTGTAGCATTATAAATCCTATAATGATATACAGTTAGGTCCAGAAATATTTGGACAGTGACACAATTTTCGCGAGTTGGGCTCTGCATGCCACCACATTGGATTTGAAATGAAACCTCTACAACAGAATTCAAGTGCAGATTGTAACGTTTAATTTGAAGGTTTGAACAAAAATATCTGATAGAAATTGTAGGAATTGTACACATTTCTTTACAAACACTCCACATTTTAGGAGGTCAAAAGTAATTGGACAAATAAACCAAACCCAAACAAAATATTTTTATTTTCAATATTTTGTTGCGAATCCTTTGGAGGCAATCACTGCCTTAAGTCTGGAACCCATGGACATCACCAAACGCTGGGTTTCCTCCTTCTTAATGCTTTGCCAGGCCTTTACAGCCGCAGCCTTCAGGTCTTGCTTGTTTGTGGGTCTTTCCGTCTTAAGTCTGGATTTGAGCAAGTGAAATGCATGCTCATTTGGGTTAAGATCTGGTGATTGACTTGGCCATTGCAGAATGTTCCACTTTTTTGCACTCATGAACTCCTGGGTAGCTTTGGCTGTATGCTTGGGGTCATTGTCCATCTGTACTATGAAGCGCCGTCCGATCAACTTTGCGGCATTTGGCTGAATCTGGGCTGAAAGTATATCCCGGTACACTTCAGAATTCATCCGGCTACTCTTGTCTGCTGTTATGTCATCAATAAACACAAGTGACCCAGTGCCATTGAAAGCCATGCATGCCCATGCCATCATGTTGCCTCCACCATGTTTTAAAGAGGATGTGGTGTGCCTTGGATCATGTGCTGTTCCCTTTCTTTTCCAAACTTTTTTCTTCCCATCCTTCTGGTACAGGTTGACCTTTGTCTCATCTGTCCATAGAATACTTTTCCAGAACTGAGCTGGCTTCATGAGGTGTTTTTCAGCAAATTTAACTCTGGCCTGTCTATTTTTGGAATTGATGAATGGTTTGCATCTAGATGTGAACCCTTTGTATTTACTTTCATGGAGTCTTCTCTTTACTGTTGACTTAGAGACAGATACACCTACTTCACTGAGAGTGTTCTGGACTTCAGTTGATGTTGTGAATGGGTTCTTCTTCACCAAAGAAAGTATGCGGCGATCATCCACCACTGTTGTCATCCGTGGACACCCAAGCCTTTTTGAGTTCCCAAGCTCACCAGTCAATTCCTTTTTTCTCAGAATGTACCCGACTGTTGATTTTGCTACTCCAAGCATGTCTGCTATCGCTCTGATGGATTTTTTCTTTTTTTTCAGCCTCAGGATGTTCTGCTTCACCTCAATTGAGAGTTCCTTAGACCGCGTGTTGTCTGGTCACAGCAACAGCTTCCAAATGCAAAACCACACACCTGTAATCAACCCCAGACCTTTTAACTACTTCATTGATTACAGGTTAACGAGGGAGACGCCTTCAGAGTTAATTGCAGCCCTTAGAGTCCCTTGTCCAATTACTTTTGGTCCCTTGAAAAAGAGGAGGCTATGCATTACAGAGCTATGATTCCTAAACCCTTTCTCCGATTTGGATGTGAAAACTCTCATATTGCAGCTGGGAGTGTGCACTTTCAGCCCATATTATATATATAATTGTATTTCTGAACATGTTTTTGTAAACAGCTAAAATAACAAAACTTGTGTCACTGTCCAAATATTTCTGGCCCTGACTGTATGTGTTGCCCCCTCTCCGTTCATTGTCTAGTAATGACCCCCATCCTTTACTAATGTCCCCTATCCTTGGCCCCTTCCTGGGAAATATATTTCCCATCCTGATATATATGTTGCACATTCTGGTATATGTCCCCATCATAGCCTCATCCTGGTATATGGACGCATCATGACCCCATCCTGGTATATGTCTCCATCATGGCTCCATCCTGCTATATTTTCTCATCTTGCCCCCTTCCTGGTGTATTATCCCCTCACATCTATAGCTTGATATATATGCCCCCATCATGGCCCAATCCAGGTATATATGTCCCCATCATGGTCCCATCCTGGTGTATAACCCCATCATGGCTATATCCTTATATATGGCCCCATCCTGATATATACGGCTCCATCATGGCCCTATCCTGGTATATATGTCCACATCCTGGCCCCATCGAGGTGTACGTCCCCATCATAGCCGAATCCTGGTATATATGTCCCCATCATGGCCCCATCCTGTTATATATGTCCCCATCATGGTCCCATCCTGGTGTATAACCCCATCATGGCTATATCCTTATATATGGCCCCATCCTGATATATATGGCTCCATCATGGCCCCATCCTGGTATATATGTCCACATCCTGGCCCCATCGAGGTGTACGTCCCCATCATAGCCGAATCCTGGTATATATGTCCCCATCATGGCCCCATCCTGTTATATATGTCCCGATCATGGGCCCATCCTGGTATAGATGTCCCCATCATAGCCCCATTCTGGTATTTATCTCCCCATCATAGCCGCATGCTGGTATTTATGTTCCCATCATAGCCCATTTGGGTATATGTCTTCATTCTGTTTTATGTCCCATCAAAGCACCATCCTAGTATTTATGTCCCCATCATAACCTTAAATATTAGACTGTAGGTGGGGGTGTACCTTACCCCCACCTACAGTCTAATATTTAAAGATCTGACCAAGGTACACCCCCATCATAACCCCATCCAGGTATATGTCTCCATCCTGACATATGTCCCCATCCTGGCCACATCCTAATATATATGATTCCCCATCCCGCCGCACACAGTAACAAAAAAAACCCCAGAAAACAGTTAGCCTCACCTTCCCTCAACTCCCCCTGTGTCCTCTTACGATCTTGGCATGCTGACAACTGAATTCAGCATGTAAGCGGCGCAGCGCATGATGTAACTGCCATGTGCGCCCACTTACACAGCCGTCAGTTGCCAGCCTATTCACTGCTCCACACACTTGGAATTATGGACGCGAAGAGCACTATATATCCATCACTTTAATAGCGATACACGTGACCACCCAGCTGCTGCAGTAAGCCAGCTACTTGGTGGTTATGTGTGTTGGTGGGCAGGATCATGGAAATAGGGATTAGTGAATATTCATATCCTTAATTGGCAGCTGGCACATTGCAGTGCAGGGACTTGACAGGTCACTATGCTACAATACACTGCATTTCAGCTGGATGTGCACCCTTGGACACATAGCCAGCTGAAAAAGTCGCTGGGGTCAGAAGGCTCCATGTATCCCTTGGCCCAGTAGTGGCTATGATCCCTGCAACCATGATTGTTGCGCCCCTAGCTGTCAGCATGAAGCTGTTTTCAAACAATTTAAGTCCATGATGGATATAGTACAGTCATGGCGAACCTTTTACAGGCCGAGTGCCCAAACTGTAGCCCTAAACCCATTTTTTTTTCCGAAGTGCCAACCAATCCTATTATGTAAATAATTGATTGTAACCTTACCTTTGCAGTCTTCTCTTTTCTTCAGCAGAGGGCATCACGCTCATGCTTACCTCACATTGAAGCTGAGCCCCTGCCCTTTCCAGACACAGCAGTTGGATTGATCTTTCTGGAAAAAAATTGCAGCATATTAGACAGAGATTTTAGCCTGGAATGCAATCAGATGTCACCCTGTAATCCACATCTAGATTTCAAAGTCTGAACATCCTGAAATCCCATAATGATGTGCGAGTTGCTCCCCTCCCCTTTTATTGTGTAGTTCTGTCCCCCTTCCTGGCCACTTCCTGGTAAACATGTCCCCCATCCAGATATATATATATTTCCTACATTCTGATATATTTGTCCCCATCATGGCCCCATCCTGGTAAATGTACTCCATCCCGGCATATTCCCCATCCTGGTAAATCTTCCTCCATCCCGGCATGTACCCCATTCCTGGTAAATGTACCCCATCCTGGTAAATGTACCCCATCATTGTAAATATATCCCATCCTGGCATGTTCCCCCATGCTGTTAAATGACCCCATCCTGGTAAATGTACCTCATCCAGGATTGTTCCCTTATCCTGGTAAATGTCCCCTTTCCTGGTAAATGTCCCTTTTCTGGTAAATGTACCCGATCCTGGCATTTGTCCTCATCCTGGCATGTTCATGTACCCCCATCCTGGCATATTTCCCCCCATCCTTTCACGTTTCCCCCCCATCCTGGTAAATGTATCCCCCATCCTGGTAAATGTACCCCTTACTGGCATGTTCCCCTTCCTGCTAAATGTACCCCATCCTGGCATGTTTCCCCCCATCCTTGCAGCCATGTTTCCCCCCATCCTTGCAGTCATGTTTCCCCCATCCTTGCAGCCATGTTTCCCCCATCTTTGCATGTTTCTTTCCATCTTTGCATGTTTCCCCCATCCTTGCAGCCATGTATGCCCCGTGCTCTGTTTGCTTGCCCCGCGCTCTGTTTGCTTGCAGCGTGCTCTATTTGCTTGCCCCGCGCTCTGTTTGCTTGCCCCGCACTCTGTTTGCTTGCCCCGCGCTCTGTTTGCTTGCCCCGTGCTCTGTTTGTTTGCCCTGCGCTCTGTTTGTTTGCCCAGTGCTCTGTTTGCCCTGTGCTCTGTTTGCCCCGCACTCTGTTTGCTTGCCCCGTGCTCTGTTTGCCCCGTGCTCTGTATGTTTGCCCCGTGCTCTGTATGTTTGCCCCGTGTTCTGTCTGTTTGCCCCGTGCTCTGTATGTTTGCCCCATGCTCTGTATGTTTCCCCCGTGCTCTGTATGTTTCCCCCGTGCTCTGTATGTTTCCCTCGTGCTCCCCATGTTTCCCCCGTGCTCCCCATGTTTCCCCCATGCTCTGTATGTTTCCCCCGTGCTCCCCATGTTTACCCCATGCTCCCCATGTTTCCCCCGTGGTCCCCATGTTTCCCCTGTGCGCCCCATGTTTGCCCCGTGCGCCCCATGTTTCCCCCGTGCGCTCCATGTTTGCCCCATGCTCCCCATGTTTCCCCCGTGCGCTCCATGTTTCCCCCGTGCGCTCCATGTTTCCCCCGTGCCCCCCATGTTTCCCCCGTGCGCTCCATGTTTGCCCCGTGCTGGCTCTGTCCCCCACACTTTGGCACAGCCGCACACAGCTTAAAAATAAAAAAAATAAAAAAACTCACCTTGCAGCACCGCTCCATCGCTGCGTCCTCAGTCAGTTCAGTTCCCGCGCGGCCACAAGACGCCGGCGCTGCCTACTGACGCTCCTCCGTCTCCTAGGCAACAGGCCTGCGGCTCAGGAGAGGAGGCGTGTCAGAAGGAGAGATGTCTCCTCTGCTCCAACACCACTTTGCACTGTCGGCGCGACCACACCGATAGTGCAAAGTGGCGCAGTGTGGCGACAGCGCACGTGCCAGCAAAAAGGGCTCTGCGTGCCCAGTTCGGCCACGCGTCCCATAGGTTCGCCATCACTGATATAGTATATCAATATATAGAAACACACGTTGCTTTTTTTTAACTTGCAGATTTTGTGCAGAATTAAAACTGCAGTCTATAAATCTTTTCAGCATTTTTGCTTCAAATTTCACTCATAGTAATGAGCAAGGAAAAATCTGCACAAAAAAAGCATGTAAAAATGTAATAAAAAATGCATTAAAAAATGCACGTATTGTAAGCAGCATTTCTCATGCCAAAAGATGCAGAAATCGTGCAGAAAGTTCTGCACTAAATATATAACATGTACACATCCTTTTTAAGCACCTTCGTAAATACTCTTATTTGTATACTAATATACCTTAAATACTTAAAGGAAATCTGTCACCAGGTTTTTGACACCTAATCTGAGAGTAGCATAATGCAGAGATCCTGATTTCAGTAATAAGTCACTGACTGGGCTACTTAGTGTATCACTAATTTATCAGCAGGAGATTATGTGCCAGGTAGCCAAGTATATTCATGAGCCCTGTATAACCCCACCATCAACACTGATTAGCAGCTTTCTGTGTACACTGTACATGAGCAGAAAGCTGCCAATCAGTGTTGTGGGCGGGGTTATATAACTCCACATTTAAATAACTGCTAAATCTGCTGCAAAGAAAAGTTTGTTGTTTTTTTTTCTCAAAATGACAGCAAGCAGCTCAGTAAGTGACACAATGCTGGAATCAGGGTCTCTGTCTCTACATTAGGCTGCTCTAAGGTGGGGTAACAAAAATCTGCTGACAGATTCCCTTTAATACTAGTTTTGTTGGGTTTGTTGTATCCAGACAGCAGTCATCTAGCACCCACAGTGCATTAATCTCTGTTAACAGGAATACTGCAGAATTCTGAATACAGCTTCCAACTTGATCAGCTAGTTAACATCAAATCAATAAAATGTGGTATAACATACGTAAAGGAAAACATTTACAAGAAATTTAAAAGGTACCTACACTTTGGATTTAGATTTTTTTTTAAAAATATGTGATAGGTGAAACTCTGCGCAGATCGTTGGCGGTCCAATTCCTAAGACCCTCATTGATTGTGCAAAGCACTTAGTCAGATGTGTTCTTCTCAGGAGGCAGAAGGAATCCTGCTCCTTTTATTCAGTGCTGTTGTGTCCCTCTCTCACCACATACACCAGGTCCTAAATTGAAGCAATTGGTATTGATATTCTTTTCCCAAGAAGCATCAAAATCCCTAGTGCATGCCCTTATTATCTTCTGCCTGGACTATTGCAACCCCCTGCTCTGTGGCCTCCCCTCTAACAGTCTTGCACCCCTACAATCTATTCTAAACTATGCTGCCCGGCTAATCCACCTGTCCCCCCGCTACTCCCCGACCTCTCCTCTCTGCCAATCCCTTCACTTGCTTCCCATTGCCCAACGACTCCAATTCAAAACTCTAATCATGACATACAAAGCCATCCACAACCTGTCTCCTCCTTATGTAGCGCCCCTGAAACCATCAGGGTGCTACAAGGTTTTGCATCCCCACAAGGATGCAGGGCCTACCCCCTTAGGGACCCAGAACCCCAGTGACCGTACCAACAAAAACCCAGGTAATCCCAGTTTTCCCCAACAATCCCCCATACAATGGTACCCAACTAGTGTGGAACCATGGACGGACGCCTAGAGCTGGAGCCAATCCAGTCCACTAGTTGACCAGGTGGGAGGGGCAGACTGTGGACAGAGCAGAAAAGTCAGTAGTCGATCTAGGAGAGAGTTGACGGAGGAGACGTCCTGACTCGGGTTAATGGTGGTCTGGTACCCAGGAGAAGCAGTTGCCGGTGGAGTACTGTGGAGTACTCCTGGAACTACGCACCGATGGGGTACAGGACCTTAGGACAGGAAAAAACTTCAAGCCGACCTGTAAACACCTGCACAGCAAAGGGGACCATCAAGGACCTTGCTGACCCTAAAGAATCCAAAGACTTAGTAGCAGCAGGAGAACCGGGGACAGGACCAGAGACTCCAACCCCACAGGGTTCATACTACCGTCAGGCGGACAGAAGTGGACAAACCACAGAACGGGGACCCTCAGTGTTCTATACCACGGGGACCCACTTACCAGAAACAGGTTCAGGGGAAGAAGGTACCAGAGAAACCAGACTGGCACTGGGACGAAGAGAACCTGGAGGCGAAACCAGCTGGCCTCGGGCCCCCAGTTACCATCTCAAGAAAGTGAGTTGCAGTGAATGCCTGTGTGGAGTCCCTTCTTCTGACGCCCACTGCACCATACACCCGCTGGGGCAAAACCCTACTTGCGGAGGGACTACCATACTAGTTACCAATACCACCAGCCCCAGTAGAGACATTCAGCAGCCGCATCACTTAACCACTGCAGCCAATCACCGGCCTCAGCAATCAGATAACTGAAGAATGGGGTCCCAGTGCAGACTAGCACTAGAGAATGCTACAAGGCAGAAGTGACCTCCTGTTTGACCTCTTCTGTCAGGGCATCTGTATATTCTACACGGAAAAATTTAGGGATTTGAAGATGCCTGGAAAAGCTCTAAATGTATACATTTATCCATAAGTTATAATGATATTCAGCAACAGATACCACTCTAATGGAGTCTATAAGTGATGGATGACACCGTATGGCATACTTTGTAGACATCTGTTGTCCATTGGCACCGAACACGTGATGTGAATGGGGCCTGAAACACCTGTGGATCAAAATGTTCACAATGAATTGATTTGAATCTTGTGTAAATGTTATTAATGTTCCGAGAAGTTGCACAAAACAGTCTTTTAACCTCATAACGACGGCCGTACGACTTAAAGCGGCGGCAAAACAGGGTACTTATTCTGTTCCGCCGCTTTAAAGCGGCGGCCCGAAAAAACCCTGTAGCGCCCCCCAGCGACCGAAAATCTCGGGGGTTTCAGCTACCGGGGGTAGCTGAGACCCCCCAGATTATGAATCGGGGTGTTTTTTTTGGACCCCGATCATGTGATCGGCGGTATACACCGTATACCGACGAACACATGAAAAAAAAAGAAATGGCCGGTAAAACTGATTTCTTTTTCATCTGACATGATCAAACATGTCAGATGAGAAAGAAATCTAACCCCCTAGTGCCCCCAAAGCCCCCGGTACCAGAGAGTCCCCCCACCCCCACCCCTACCCCCACCGGACATCCAAAATGGCGCCGAAGCGCACAGAAAACTGCCGCCGGCGCCGGCTCTGCAGTCATTTCCCTCCGATCTGAAATGATCAAACATTTCAGATCGGAGGGAAATGTCCTCCCCCTGACCCCTCCTCCGGTCCACCGGAGCCCTCTGGTCACCGGAGCCCCCTCCGGTTCTCCAGAGCCACCACCCCCCTCCCCCCTCCGGAGCGTGGAAGATGGCGGCGCACAGCGCGCGGCCGCCTTCATTCTGCTCTTTCTGCCGCATGTGACACGTCACATGCGGCAGAAAGATGTCCCCAGGTCCCACTAGGTCACCCCCCCCCCTCCCCCAAGCCCCCGGTTATACGTTACCTGTCTGCCGCTCCGGGCCCGCGATCGCCGCCTCCTTCTTCAATGCTGGCGGCGCATGCGCAGACAGCGGCTGTCAGCTGGATCCCTGCAAGCAGGGATCCTGCTGACATCGCAACTGCACAGGCTCCACTGTGGACCGGGGGAGGGTGAGTGCAGTGATCTGCAGCCACACTCCTCACATGGAGAGGCTGCTGTTCCAGAAAATGGGGGGTACGTTCTGTGAGCGTGCCCCTCATATTCTGGAATGAGGTTACTGCAGGTCACTCTGCCCTAGGTTGGACCGGGGCAGTGTGAGTGCAGTATTCTCAGATTACTGCACCCACACTGCTCATGGAGAGCTTGCTCTTCCAGAAAATGGGGGATACGTTCCCTGAACGTGCCCCCCATATTCTAGAAGATCCAGAGTCGGCGCGGGACCTCCAAAATGGATTACAGAGACCGGAATTTCTTTATTTTCAATAAATTGGTAAAAGAGGAATGTTTCGGGGAGTGTTTTTTCAAATAAATTTTTTTTTTGTCTTTTTTTTTCTATTACTGACTGGGTTAGTGATGTCGGGTATCTGTTCAGATGCCGTGACATCACTAACCCCAGGGCTTGATGCCAGGTGACATTACAGCTGGTATCAACCCCATATATTACCCCGTCTGCCACCGCACCAGGGCGCGGGATGAGCTGGGGCGAAGCGCCAGGATTGGCGCATCTAATGGATGCGCCACTTCTGGGGCGGCTGCGGCCTGCTATTTTTAGGCTGGGAAGAGTCCAATAACCATGGCTCTTCCCACCCTGAGAATACCAGACCCCAGCTGTCCGCTTCACCTTGGCTGGTGATCTAATTTGGGGGGGACCCCACGTTTTGTTTTTTTTTTAAAAAACGCCTGGGGAGCCCTCCAAATTGATCACCAGCCAAGGTGAAGCTGTCAGCTGTGGTTTGCAGGCTACAGCTGTCTGCTTTACCCTAGCTGGCTATCAAAAATAGGGGGGACCCCACGTCGTTTATTTTAATTATTAATTTTTTGGGGGGCTAAATACAAGGCTAGGCACCCTTTAGTGCCACATGAAAGGCACTAAAGGGCGCCAGCTTAGAATATGCAGGGGAATGGGACGTTATATTTGTTTGACATCTATCCATTCATCCATTGTAGCATTTTACGCTGTGTGCCCACAATCAGGGTTTGCAGCGTTTTGGGCGCAGAGTGTTTTCCCTGTGTCCATAACGCTGCGTTGTGTAGTAGAAGCACAGTGGAAGGATTTTTAGAAATCCCATGCCCAATGTGCTTCTTTTCTCCGCAGCATAAACCGACCTGTGGCGCAGCTTCCCGAGCCTCAGCATGTCAATTTATGCTGCGGAGATGAGTGTTCTCTGCAGGTAGCATAGAGCTCCACAGCGGCCTGAACCCAAGTCGTGGGCTTGGGCATCTGCGTTCTCCCGTGGACAACACTCACATCTCTGCAGGAGACTGACACTGTGTACTAGATGCCGTGTCGCTGGATCATGGCCACAGAGCCTAACAGTGAGACATTTGTTGCTACAGCAACATTTTTGTGAAGTACCTGTGGATTCAAAATGCTTACTATACTCCTGAATAAAATCCAGTTTCCAAAATGGGGTCACTTGTGGGGGTTTTCTGATGTATAGGTACCCAAGGGGCCCTGCTAATGTGACATGGTGCGCGCAATTTATTTCAACTTTTCCAGAATTCAAATGGTGCTCCCTCCATTCCAAGCCCTCCCATTTATCCAAACAGAGGTTTTTGGCCACATGTGGGGTATCCCTGTGCTCATAAGACATTGGATAACAACCTGTGGGGTCCACGGTTTGTTGTTGTCTCTTGAAAAAGTGAGAAATTTGATGCTAAAGCAACAGTTTTGTGAAAAAAATGAAAATTTTCAATATGGCAACCTAAGCTTATCAAATTCTGTGAAGTACTCGTGGATTCAAACTGCTCACTATACACCTAGATAAAAGCCTTGAGGTGTCTTGTTTCCAGAATGAAGTCACTTGTGGGGGACCGCCACTGTTTAGGCACCTCAGGGGCTCTCCAAATGCAACCTGGCGTCCGCTATTGATTCCAGCCAATTTTGCAGTCAAATGGCACTCCTTCCCTTCCGAGCCCTGCCATGCGCCCAAACAGTTGATTTCCACCACATATAAGGTATCGCCAAACTCAGGAGAAATTGCACAATAAATGTTATGCTGAATTTTTTCCTTTTACTCTTGTAAAAAAAAAAGCTACCTGGTTGAAATAACAATTTTGTGGTAAAATTTTATTTTTTTTTTTCATGGCTCAACGTTATAAAATTCTGTGAAGCACCTGAGGGTTCAGGGTACTCACCAAACATCTAGATAAATTCCTTGAGGGGCCTAGTTTCCAAAATGGGGCCACTTGTGCGGGGTTTCTGCTGTTTAGGTACCTTAGGGGACCTCCAAATGCGACATGGTGCCCGCAATCTTTTTCAGCCAAATTTCCTTTCTAAAATTCAAATATTGCTCCTTTCGTTCCAAGCCCTCCCATTTGTCCAAACAAAGGTTTCAGACCACATGTGAGGTATCACCGCACTCATAAAAAAGTGGTTAACAAACCTTGAGGTCAAATTTTTGGAATTACCTCTTGAAAAAGTGAGAAAATTGATGCTAAAGCAACATTTTTGAGAAAATTATTAAAATTTTCAATATGACAACGTAACGTTAACAAAATCTGTGAAGTACCTGTGGATCTAAAATGCTCACTATACCCCTAGATAGAAGCCTTGAGGGGTCTAGTTTCCAAAATGGTGTCACTTGTGAGGGATTTCTTCTGTTTAGGTACCTTAGCGGACCTGTAAATGCAACATGGTGCCCGCAATATATTTCAGCCAAATTTGCTTTCCAAAATTCAAATATTGCTCCTTCTGTTCCGAGCCCTCCCATTTGTCCAAACAGAGGTTTCTGACCACATGTGGGGTATCGGCGCGCTCATAAGAAAGTGGGGAACAAGTTTTGAGGTCCATTTTGTTGTGTTATTTCTTCTAAAAGTGAATAAATTTGGGTTAGAGCAACATTTTTAGGTAAAATTTAATTTTTGCTTTTTTTCATTCCACATTGCTTTTGTTCATGTGAAGCACCTGAAGGGTTAATAAACTTCTTGAATGTGGTTTTGAGTACTTTGGGGGGTGCAGTTTTTAGAATGGTGTCACTTTTGGGTATTTTCTGTCATCTAGGCCTATTGAAGTCACTTCAAATGTGATGTGGTCCCTAAAAAACTGGTTTTGTAAATTTTGATGTAAAAATGAGAAATTGCTGATAAACTTTGAACCCCTCTAACTTCCTAACAAAAAAAAATTTTGTTTCCAAAATTGTGCTGATGTAAAGTAGACATGTGGGAAATGTTATTTATTAACTATTTTGTGTCACAGAAATCTCTGGTTTAACGGTATAAAAATTCAAAAGTTGAAAATTGCTAAATTTTCAAAATTTTTGCCAATATTCAATTTTTTTCATAAATAAACACAAAAAATATTGTCCTAAATTTGGTACTAACATGAAGTCCAATATGTGACGAAAAAACAATCTCAGAATCACCGGGATCCGTTGAAGCGTTCCAGAGTTATAACCTCATGAAGTGACACTGGTCAGAATTGCAAAATTTGGTCTGGTCATTAAGGTGAAAATTAGCTCCGTCACTAAAGGGTTAAGACTGATTTTTCTTTTTTCTTGAAGAGTTGTAAAACATGATACTGATATCGTCACATTGTGACAATGAATGCTTTCAGATTTCCCTGCAGAAATTTGTAAAGAAAGCTTCACCAAATATATTTCCAAAAGCTTTAAATGGGCTCAGATCAGAAATACTCTCAAGGTACAGTACAATTAGCAACACTTCTTCAAAAAATGGAGCAAGCACGTGCAAAGATTTGGCTTGAATAAGTCTCAAATTGTGTTTATTCTTCAAGAATAGCTTTGGTTCTCTAGAGTTTAGTCTTGGAGCAGCTCAGTGTCATAGTGCAACCAGAAGCAGCAAATTATCCATACTCTATACTCCAAGGTATAAACCAGCAGGAACAAGTACACAGACAACGTGATTGAAGGATAGATGCAACGTATAGGTCTTGAGAACAGTAATCAGAAGCATTTGAATAATGCTAATAAATGACTTGCATGCAATTAGTGATCTATTCTAAAAATTCTGAGGATTCTAAAGATAGAAAGTGACCTGAAAAACTTTGCATGCAAAGTAGATGAACTGAAAAGGAAATAATGTAAAACTAGAAAAAATATATTGAAAAGTGGTCTCCATTCCTCTATTATTCTGATTGCAGAGATTCATTCATTTTGTGCCATTAAGTCATACAGTAGGAGAATATATTCCGTACTGTTACATTTCAAAGGAAATTCTTTTACAGAGTCCAAAAAAAGAGGCACCCAAATAGTTTTAGAGAACATGCTCTAGGACCGTATCATTAACTATGGCATTACGCATGCCAGTACTAATGATGGACTTACTAGAGTACAATGTGCCAAGTTCTTTAAGAGGAGTACGCCATTTAATGAATTTGGTGCATATTTTCTGTAGTGTGAAGGGACTGGAGCTGTTTTTCTGGTGTAAGCAACGTTATTAATTTCATTGATTTTGACAGGATTTGTTACGGCTTCACCCACCTTTCTTGACTCATCCACATTGGCAGAACTGGCAGAATCTCAGGTGAAAATGCCGAAAGTTGCAAAAACTTTGAGCGACTCCATGTTGTGCAAATATTTTGCAACCTTTCAAAGTTGTTTATGCCAGAAATATGGCATAAAGCACTTTGATGAATCGGCCCCTTTGAAGTCTACGAGCTCCTTCCATATTTCCTAAACGTTCTCATATACCTATAATACAGTATTTAGTGTGACCCTAACCACAAGGGGGCGCAGGTGCACTAGAATAATGTCAAGCACCAAAGTGTAGTGAGGAACGAGCCCAATACTCAAGCGGGGACGGTCTGCAGAGTAGCCGATCAAGCCGAGAGTCAGAAGTTGGGAGGTCACGTCAGTACAGAGAAGCAAGGGAAGCCGAGGTCATATACAAGCTGGAGATCGGTAAGCCAGGAAGCAGTGTCAGGTACAGAAGGGGAGCACAGCCATGGTCAGAGTACAAGCTGGGATCGGGAGCCGGGAGGACACATACGTACAGAGGAGCATGCGGAGTCGGGGTCACAAAACAAGCCGAAGTTCAGGGAAGACGGGAGTAGAGACAAGAAAGGAGAAGCGAAGGAACAGGGAATGGAAAACTAGGTAACAGGACAAAATCAGAACAACTCACGGGAACCAGAAACGTTCACTGTAGAGCAGGAATTATCACTGGTGACGTTCCGGGGAAAACGGCTCCAAGATAAGACATAGCGATACCCCGGAATGAGGAACTACTGAATAGGCCCCTCCCACCAGGCACAGACCCAGAGAATACAGATAACAAGAAAACACACAGAACACATTGGCTCTGCAGACAGCAGAGCCACAAGAGAATCATGACATTTAGTATATGAAAGACTTCTATTAGGGGCCTGGATTACTTATACAGCCAGGGAATCCAGGTTATTTGGAAATAGGGTAAGTGCTCTGAGCTTCTACTCCTTTGTGGCTTCTTCCTCTTTGTGCCCACAAGTTCTTCCAAAACCCTCCCAGTAACAAATGTAGTAAACTATGCAAATGTAGCACCCAGGGGTATGGGGTACTCGGTTCCGAGCAGTGTCTCTATTGGGAATGTCACAGTGGTGGCCGTTACCTGGTTCCGTGCCCTGGGCCCTTTTTGTAATGGGGATATTTACAGGGGATTATTGGATAAAGTTTATACGTGACGCCACTTGTGCGGTTGCGGCTGCCACTGTAGGTAGGTAGGTAGGGAGCTGCAGCTGCAGAATGTCTCTACTGGGGCTGATGGTATTGGCAGCTAGAATGGTAGTCCCTCCGCAAGTTGGGTATTGCCCCAGCGGGTGTATACGGTGCAGTGGGTGTTGGAAGAAGGAGTCCAGATAGGTATTCGGTGCAACTGGTTTACTCACTTGAGATGTTAACTTGTTGCCCAAGGCCAGCTGGTTTCACCTCCAGGTTCCCTTCGTCCCAGTGCCAGTCTGGTTTCTCTGGTTCCTTCTTCCCCTGCACCTGTCTCTGGTAAGTAGGTCCCCGTGGTATAGAACACTGGGGGTCCCCATTCTGTGGTTGGTCCACTTCTGTCCGCCTGACAGTAGCGTGAACCCTGTGGGGTTGGAGTCTCTGGTCCTGTTCCCTGTTCTCTCATTGCTACTGAGTATTCGGATTCTTTAGGCTCAGCAAGGTCCTTGATGGTTCCCTTTGCTGTGCAGGTGTTAACAGGTTGACTTGAAGCTTTTTCCTGTCCTAGGGTCCTGTACCCCGTCGGTGCATAGTTCCGGGAGTACTCCAACATACTACACTGGCAACCACTTCTTCTGGGTACCAGGTCACCGTTAACCCGAGTCAGGGAGTCACTTCACTTCTAGCTTTACACCTCTACAGTCATTTCAGTTCTGACTACTGACTTAATTTGTTCTCTCTGTCCACAGTCTGCCCCTCCCACCTGGTCAACTAGTGGACTGAAGTGACTCCACCTCTAGGCAGCCATCTATTGGTCCCACCCTAACTAAGTACCATTGTATGGGGGATTGTTGGGGAAAACTGGGATTACTTGGGTTTTTTGTTTTACCGGCACTGGGGTTCTGGGTCCCTAAAGGCCCCGTCACATGCAACGACATATCTAACGATATATGGCTGGGGTCACAGATTCCGTGACGCACATCCGGCATCATTAGCGATGTCGTTGCGTGTGACACCAACGAGCAACCGTTAATGATGTAAAATACTCACCAAATCGTCCATCGTTGACACATCGTTTATTTTCAAAAAATCGTTGATTGTTGAGGACGCAGGTTGTTCGTCGTTCCCGATGCAGCACACATCGCTATGTGTGACACTCCGGGAACGACGAACAACAGCTTACCTGCGGCTGCCGGCAATGAGGAAGGAAGGAGGTGGGCGGGATCTTACGGCAGCTCATCTCCGCCTGTCCGCTTCTATTGGGCGGCTGCTTAGTGACGCCTCTGTGATGCTGCACGAAGCACCCCCTTAGAAAGGAGGCGGTTCGCCGGCCAGAGCGACGTCGCTAGCTTGGTAAGTCCGTGTGACAGCTCCAAACGATATTGTGCACCACGGGCAGCGATTTGCCCGTGACGCACATATGACACACTGCGTGTAAAGCCCCCTAAAGGGGAAATTCCACATGGAAGACTCAGTGTTCCCACCAGAGAAATTGACATGCTGTGGCTTGGATAAACGTACCTCAAGTGTGTAAATAAGAAGCACAATGGGCAGCTCCTATTAATCCCATCCACTGTGCTTATACAGTGGAACCTTGGTTTACGAGAACAATCCGTTCTGGGAGTGTGCTTGTAAACCAAGTTACTCGTCTAGCAGAGCAAATTTTCTCATAGGAAATAATTGAAACTCAGACAATTCGTTCCACAACTTATGCAATGTATCATCCTGGTCCCCTATTGTGCCATTCCACACACGCACAAACACACATACACACACACATGTGCCGCCCCCACGTCAGTAGCAACCGGGCTGCTCGGGTCCGGATCCGCAGTGGCTCGAGGGGTCTCCGGACCCGGGGGTCGCGTGGACACTCAAATAAAAAAGGGGGACGTATTTGTAAGGGGATTGCTGTAGAGGTTTCGTGACGCCATCCACAGTGTGTGGTAAGATGTGGTACCACTGCTGCTGTTGGGGAGCACCCGGGCCAGATGGGATAGCAGCTGGATATTAGCCCCTCCATGGGTAGGGATGGATGCTCCGGGGCTCAGTGTGCAGAACACGGTTTGTTGTAGGCCGGAGGTGGTATGCAGGGCCGGACAGGGGAGTGTTGGTGTACTCGCTGTGGAATAATTGCACACAAGTCCGTTGGTAAACCAAGGTGTCAGTGGCCGGCTGCCGAGTCCAGGTGTACTCGGGACCCACATCTGGCTGGTGTACCGATGTCCCTTCCTCCGGCACTCTGTAATTTTCCTCACTTTTGGACGACTCCGTCTGGAACGGGGAAGTCCACTCCCGGTATGTTCTGGTTGGGAGATGTGCCCCCGAAACCTGACCCTTGGGATTTCAGTGGGTGTTTGCAGATACCCTATCCCCCGCGGTGGGCTGCCGTTTCGCTCTATCTCGGCTAACACTTCTGGAGCTAGGCTTGAAACCTGCTCCTGGCCTGGTGAATTAGAGAAGGGGCTTGCAACCGTCTTCTAACTAGGGTCCAGGTACTCCGCCTGTGCACGGCTTCCGGACTGGATCTCCACTGTCGGTACCGGCGGGCTCCAATCCAGTCCTGGTCCACTTTGGATTTCCCGCGACTGTTTTCCCATCGCCTTTGAACATGGTCCACTGTTTGCCACCTAGCCAGTAGACCAGGGCCACTACCCTGGCTACTCTCCACTTCAACTTGCACCTCACTACTCGAAGTCTGAACTTGATCTGCTCTGTTCCCGCCCCCGGATCCTCAAGACCCCTAGGTGGGCGCTCCCAATCCGCCTCGTCCTGCCCACTGGTGTGTCCTTCTTACCCTGGGGGGGTGACTAGGGTTTTGTGGCTGTTGGAACCTTGTGTGGGAAGGTGTTATGTAGGGTGTAGTAATCTTCTGTGACCACCAGGTGGCGCCAGGGCGTCTCACACACACACACACACTCACACACACACACACACAAACATTATGCTCACCTTATCTTCTGTTCCCTCGGTGGCCTCCTGGTTCTTGTAGTCCCCAGGTATCCGGTAACCATCACGACCGATGCCGGAGATTCCGCTGTCAGCGCTTCAGCAGCAGATGTCAAAGGCATGAGCCGCTTGCCTCTGATTGGCCAGTGAGCTGCCGTTGAGAAGTGCTGACAGCGGAATCTCCTGCATCGTCGCGATGGTTACCGGATACACATACCTGCGGACTACAAGAGCCAGGAGGCCATCGAGGGAAAGGAGGGTAAGGTGAGCATAATATATGTGTGTATGTGTTTGTGTGTGTTTTTGCGTGTTTGTGCGGACTGCAAGAGCAAGTCAGAGCACGGTGAAAGTACGGAACCGGAAGTGTGTGTAGTGAGTATTAGCTCATACAGCAAAGCATTGCTTGTAAACAGAGTTACAAATTTACAGCAAGCTTTGCTCGTATATCGAAATACTCTCACACCAAGTTACTCGTAAACTGAGGTTTCACTGTACTGTAAAATGCTTTGTTTTTGAAAGAGCAAAAATACTCAGAGGAAAATACCTGAGTAAAACCACCCTTTGTGGGCATGTACCCTTCTACTAATATTTTGTATATTAATATGGCTAATAATTAATTCCCTTTATTATATGTTCAATGCTAGCTGTCCCAGACCTTCTGATTGGAAGAAAGCCATTCGTTAAAAATTCACGTTTTGTCCTATAGGTAGTACATGATGTACCTGGCTCCATAGAGGATTATCTGCCCTATTAGATTTGGATGAACACCTTGCAATATTCAATAATAGTTTCATTTAGCGGTGAGATATAATCACTTGTAGGCCTCATTCAGATGTCTGTGATGCACGTATGTGCTGTATCCACTTTTTCACTGACACCACACATTATATGATGCTAGTCACATGTCCCTGTTTTACACCGACCACGTGTTCATGCACTAGGAGAAATGTCAGGTTTTTTCAATATCATGGAGGAAAAGGACCAATACAAGTTTATAGTTCTGTGAAAAACACGTATAGCACACGGATAGCATCCATGCGCTGTCTATGTTTAACATTGCAAAGAATAGGATGGTAAAAATAGACACGGACCATACACTGATGCAAAACACTAATGACACAGTGCCATTTGTTCACATACATATTTGATTGAGGCATTAGATGTTTTTTCCTATAGACTTTTCCACAAAAAAATGCATGTGTATAAAAAATCAATGAAAAAAACTCCAGCGGGTCGTAGACTTGGGTGAAGTAAAAAAATCTTACATTTTTATTGGAGCAGATTTAAAAATCCACATCACAGGTGGCATCCACAGAATCAGGACAGTAAAATAAATATCATCCAACGCGTTTCGACATGGGGCACTGCCGTATGTTCTTATTCATGGATAAGAACAAACGGCAAGTCTACGACCCGCTAGAGTCTACGACCCGCTGGAGTTTTTTCATTTACTGTTGTGGATCCCTCTGCCCGGGACTCTCCGTGCTGGGTCGGTGTGATTGAACTCCGGAGGCAGCTGATATTATAGCGGTGAGCTGGACTTTTTGTCTATATTGCTGTATAAAAAATCAGCCCAAAAAGCATCCTTTCTTGTAAAATCCAGAAATAAAACGCCCCCCCCCCTCCCCCCAATGTTGATGCCAAGGAGCTTTATCGAGGTGTTAGAAAAGTTCATGTGCGAAAAAAGAACCTCATGTACATCATATTTACTGTGCAGATAAATAGAAATGAGCGAATCCGTGGAAGTTCAGCTTGGTGGCTGCAGCCGAACCGTACCTTCAATGGTTCGGACTTGGCCCCAATTCCAATGGAAGTCACTGATTGTCATTTAAAGTCTCTGCACAAATGCAGCCAGCCATAGGCAGATCACTTCTGGAGGTGGATGGGTGTGATTTTTCCATATTTCTTTGTTTGGTGCACACTACATCTGATCATGCTGTTGTTACCCTCCACTGCGAGCCGATGAAACACTGCAAATGGCTTACACTGGGCAGACCACCAAGCGACCAAGCATATCGGAGCACAGTGACTCTTGTGCCAGTGGTCAGTATAGCCTCCAAACTCCGAACCCGAACTCTGTGGGGTTTTTTTTAAGTCGTGTTCGGTCCAAAAACTGAACACCGAACATTGGGTTGGCTCATCTGTAGTGATAAATATCTACAATGAAAATACTGAATTAGGTTTATATTCTAGAGAGTTCAGAAAGATTTCTATCTATGGATGTTCCTAACATAAATTAAAAAATTTGGAATGTCCAGTAAAAACAATTCACAAATCTATCCCATGAGAACGGGTCCCTCTAAAACCAATCAGTCACACACGTGGATCAAGCCTTTCTAGGTTTTGTAATGTGCTTGATACAAATCTACACAGCTTTCTTATTATCTCTACAACCTTGAATCATTCATGGATCTTTAATCACAAAAAAATGAACAAACCAGCAAAATACAATGCCAAACGCCTGCTGCTATAATGATGGCCACATGTTGGCACAGAAACATAGATTCCTATGTTCATTCATCTGGGTGACAGGCGTATTGCTCAGCGCTTGTTAAGGGGAAGTAAAAGAAGAAACTGTCTGAGCAAAAGTGAATAGCTGCTGCATATTAAACCTAGAAAAAACTTCTAGGTGTCGCACATGAAACAAAAAAGGAACAATAAATGGAGATAGATTTACTTGTGTACAGGGTATAATAGATATTATTCGAGACATTTTCTAAAGTGTCAGAACAATAAATTATTTTTTACGTATTCATGGCCATTTAAGAGACTTAAAAGATCTATTTATATGCAGCAAAGTTGATATTAATACTTTTAATGGAACACATACTAATAGCAATACATGATATAATTTGATTCAATTAAATAAAATAACATAAAAGTTATGAAAAGAAGCACCTGAGTAAAGATGAGTGGACTCCATGCAACAAAAATTGTTGAATGGCTGTGCTGCAGCTTTTCAACAAACTTTATTAACAAATGAACAGCACCCAAAATCCGAACTGTTTTTTTACAAGTCCGTGTTCGAGTTTGAGCCCCGGACACCCAGGCTTTACCATTTGAGTTCGCTCATGATGAACCCTGTTTTTACTTTGCTTCACTGCACCCCTACCTGTTTACATATCACACTATGCAATACTTTTATTTTGTTGTGCTCACTTTTCTGAATTCATTTGCATGAAAACAACATTATATGTACAGCTAGAGCTAAATTATATAAATATACAGATTGGGAAGTTGAACTGTTACCACCTATAAAGGAGAGGTGATCTGGTCAACACCCCTGAGGACTGCAATGTAAATATATGATACTGGAATATGTCCTTATTCCTGTCACGGGTGTGTCACGGCCAACTGACAATCCAGTGGCATCAAGTGTTAGAAAATCCCAGAGATTGGCAGCACGTGTTGTTATCTGACAGTTCCCCTGTTTCTGCAGCAGCGGACTCTAGGACCCTGGGAAACTGTCAGTTTTTCCTCTCTGTTTCAGATTCTGACTTCCATTATAATCCTCACCCTGGGGGTATTTAGGTTTGTTCATTGTGGAGCTCTGGAATGGTCGTCTTCTATTGCTCCAGACTTCTATGGTTGCTGCAGCTCAGATAAGTGTTGTCTTTTGCTATTTGCCAGGACTCTGGTGATTGCTGTTGTGTTTCCCCTGTATTGTTTCCTTGTGTCCTCCTTTAGTGATAGAGGTGTTGACGAAGAGTTCATACCTTCCATCCTTACTTGGGCCCCAGATCAGGGTTTGCCTAGAGTGAGGTATTCTTGCTCAGCAACAAGTGCAGAACCTGTATAGGGCTAATGAGCGTAGTGAGGATGAGCTGCAAGTTGTTGTCAGGGATCACCACTTACCCCCCTTTGCCTAGCTATAGTGCATTCCTTTCTGTGACGCCCTGGACTATCAGGTTGTCACAGAGTATTGTGCAATCTGCCCTTCTGTGCAATATCCACCACCTCCTTGGTTACAGGTCCCCAACTAAAGGTGTTGCCAATATCAGCCAATCAAAATCCTAGGAACACTCTGCAGCACACCCACCAGACACACCAGTGGACGGCCTTAGTGCAATAGGGTCGTCAACTTGAGGGTTGGTTAAGGGGAGGTCAGGAGTAGGTCAAAAAGTGTAGGAAGTGAAGGAGAGAGAAGGTTAGGAGCTGGGCTCCTTGGAAGTCACTAGGTAGTAGACGCTGGTCTGGGCCTAGTAGGAGCTGGACCCCCGATTGCAGGGTATCGTGACAAAGGGCACGGAACTGTCGAGGAGGAGAGCCGGTGGTCTTGTACCATCACTGGGCTGGGACCAGGGCACGACGGGGTACGTGGACCCTAGGTAAGGGAGTAGCTTCAGGCCACCTGACAATTTACCATACGAGAAGGGAGCCTTCAAGGTCCGCTCTCCATCTGCTCCAAAATTGGGGTACTAGAACAACAACGGGGATAGGACTTTCCACAAAAACGGTCCAGGAAATCCCAAGCGTGAACCCTGAGAGCAAGCTCCCACAGTTAGCCACACTGGGGAGCGGGACCCGACTAGTTCTACGCTATCGGGGCCAACTGACAAGTGAACTTAGTGCCAGGAGGAAGGTCACGGATCACCAGGCAATACCATTGGGGACAGGACCCAAACGTGCTCCCCTCAGCGACAGCTGTGTCCAGAACTTTGGTTTACCAAGTTGGTGGTGTCAGCTTTATGGACTGAGTGAGTACGTAAGTGACCCTTTCACCCCCAACAGCACTCCCCAACACCATCACCGAGTCCCGGGCATCTCCCCTACCCGTGGAGGGGTTAAAACACCTAGCTGCCCACTCCATCGCCCCCGGGTACTCCCAGCTGCAGCAGTGGTACTCCACCTTACCACATACCACGAGTGGCATCACGAACTTTAAATATACAATCCCCTGTAAATACCCCCTTTATTTGAGTGGCCGCACGACCCCCCGGGTCCAGATGCTACCTCGAGCCACCACGGATCCAGATCCGAGCAGCCCGGCTGCTGACGTGGGAACGGCACATTTCCCTTTCCCTTTGTGTTGACCTATACGGCATTATAGCTTCTATCCCCAGCCGTGACAATTGCTTAATATATGTACTGTGATTGCTGAATGTAATGTGTAAAGGCCCCGTTACACGCTACGATATATCGGGCGGTATGTCATTGAGGTCGCGGATTCCGTGACGCACCTCCGGCATCCTTTGACATATCGTAGTGTGTAACAGCTATGAGCGACTGTTAATGAGCAAAAAATACTCACCTTATTGTTGCTCGTTGACACGTCGTTCATTTCAAAATATCGGTCACATTCCTGGATGCAAGTTGTTCTTTGTTCCCGTGGCAGCACACATCGCACCGTGTGACACCCGGGAACGATGAACACAGCTTACCTGTGTCCCGCCGGCAATGAGGAAGGAAGGAGGTGGGCGGGATGTTATGTCCCGCTAATCTCCGCCCCTCTGCTTCTATTGGGCGGCCGCTGTGTCACGTCGCTGTGACGCTGAACGTCCCTCCCCCTTCAGGAAGAGGATGTTCGCCACAGCGAGGTCGTTTGGGAGGTAAATACATGTGACAGGGGTGACCGACTTTGTGCGACACGGGCAACAAATTGCCCGTGACGCACAAACGATGGGGGCAGGTGCGATCACACATGCGATTGCACGATAAATCGGCGCGTGTAACGGGGCCATAAGACCCTATTTTTCCTTAAAACGGTAAGCTGGAGTACTGAGAAGAAAGCCAAGCAAACAATTCATCCAATTCTATATGAATCTACAAAAAAAATATTTGTGCAGTATATTTCCATGTTAAATCTGGAACATTTGCAAGTACAGTACATTTGATTATATTTGAATGTCAGAATCCAGCTTGTACAAAATAACTTTTTTACAAAACTCATACAATACATTAGTAAGTCTGAGCATCTTGACCAAACTTAAAAGTGTAGGGTCACACAAAGCGGTTCCCACTTGCCAATTCATGGCACTAGTAGTGGTTGTCAAACAGAAGATGTAAAAATGTAAATTGATTGCTCATTGTTAATGGTTCTACGCTTTTTTTTTATTACCTCATGATTATTAGTAAATAGTTCAATTATTCCAAATTTATAAGATTTTTTTATTTTTTATAGGTCAAAGCCACATACCACCAACGTGCATATATAAACATAAGTAATAGACCAAACGGTCGCATGTATAAAAATACAAAGACAATGTGTACAATAAACATATACAGTTGTCAAAAATGAAGGTTCACAAAATAAGGGATGGAGTCAGAGCCCAAACGTATCCTTGGGACCACACAAAATGGTTGAGGCAGCGCCACATAGTATGGAAGGAAGATTTCAGTCCTTATAAGTCCAAGGAGGTATATAGGGGTGCTCTCCAACAATTCCCTTTATATTGATAGAGGTGAGCCTTCAACTTCATAGATTGGATTATCTCCACCTCAAACAGATTATCTCCACCTCAACGCGTTTCCCCATACAACACACCGTATGGTTCATCAGGAGGCTACAAGATAAATACACTAAATCAGCAACCAAAAGACTTACAATAAGACAAACAGTTTTAAACGAAAGGCACCACATGTGGTATGGAACAAATGATAATCTATAATAAAATACTTGCCCAACGAGAAAAAGTTGTTAGATATGCAGGTCCATGGCGCCATCAGCAGGGATCCATAGCAGGCAGACAATGCTGAAGATATATTACTACCATAGTCCAGGGCGAGGCGTCATGGAGCTGCATATCAGGATGGATTTAAATAGCCAAAAGCAGCTGGGTGTAATCAATCAATTATGAAAATATCAGCCTCTCTACAGGTGCAAGTTGCCCAATGTATTACGGGCATTATGCATAGACAGGATCCGATACAGGGCCGTCCCACATCGCCATTAGCATCTTAAGGATGCATGCCCAAGATCTCCCAGGCAACGCGCACGCCTATACGGAGGCCCAGCGGCGCCACAGCAAGCCGGTCAGTGCGCATGCTCGGGATCTCCCAGGCAACGCACATAAACATCCGGCAGCCAAGCAACACCACACTCCCCCCCGGCGCGCATGCTCAAAGGAAACTTGGCAGCACGCACACATCGCGCACGCCTAAAGGGAGGCCCAGCGGCGCCACACGCAGCCGGTTAGTGCGCATACCCGGGATCTCCCAGGCAACGCACATAAACAAACGCCGGTCGTGTGACATCACAATAATTCCCGGCGCGCATGCGCAGACATTATCCGGCAGTGCGCACATGCAGAAGGACCCGGCGGTGCCTAGATACACAGACGCACATATCCGGGATCCCCAGGCAACGCGCATATACATATTGGTGATGCGGTGACATCACCCTGACCCTAATAACACATGCGTGGGACCCCTCATGTCAGAGCACCATAATTAGATGAAATAGATAAAGATATCCTACTGGACAAATTTTTGCAATCACACATTGCATTAATAAATAAAAGATATCAATCAATCCTTTCAGTCAATCGCTGTAGTAATACTTAGAACAGACACTTTAAAATACTGTTCCTAGTGGTGGGCAATTACTATCATAGATAATACACCACATTACAAACAGATGCAATGACAGTTGGAGTCCCCGCTTACAACACTCGGCACAAATATTGTATGAGTAAAAATTATGATATAATGATATAACATAACATATCATATAAGTTGAAATAATTTTTTATACTAATAAAATTAGCTTTATTTAACACCCATTCCTAATAAAAGGAAACACACCCACCCCCGGCTTTATCCAAATATACACCCAGACGTATCACCCCCACACATCAACTAAGGGGGGGGGAGGCACGTCTGGAGTTAACATCCCAGAGCAACAATATCCATATATAATGGCCATCAATATGGCTTCATCTCTATACAGAGAAGGTCTTCCAAAGTAAGGCATAGGGACTATCCAAAACAATTTAGGATTCCACTCAAACACTAAGTGGGAAGGAAACAAGAAAAGGAAAGTTGTTCATTAAGCCCTCTCGGAGCCAATGAACCCATTTTAAAAATCCATGCTGATTCTCTTCTATTGGGCGGCCGCTGTGTCACGTCGCTGTGACGCTGAACGTCCCTCCCCCTTCAGGAAGAGGATGTTCGCCACAGCGAGGTCGTTTGGGAGGTAAATACATGTGACAGGGGTGACCGACTTTGTGCGACACGGGCAACAAATTGCCCGTGACGCACAAACGATGGGGGCAGGTGCGATCGCACATTCGATTGCACGATAAATCGGCGCGTGTAACGGGGCCATAAGACCCTATTTTTCCTTAAAACGGTAAGCTGGAGTATTGAGAAGAAAGCCAAGCAAACAATTCATCCAATTCTATATGAATCTACAAAAAAAATATTTGTGCAGTATATTTCCATGTTAAATCTGGAACATTTGCAAGTACAGTACATTTGATTATATTTGAATGTCAGAATCCAGCTTGTACAAAATAACTTTTTTACAAAACTCATACAATACATTAGTAAGCCTGAGCATCTTGACCAAACTTAAAAGTGTAGGGTCACACAAAGCGGTTCCCACTTGCCAATTCATGGCACTAGTAGTGGTTGTCAAACAGAAGATGTAAAAATGTAAATTGATTGCTCATTGTTAATGGTTCTACTCTTTTTTTTTTAGTGCCTCATGATTATTAACAATATGCAATCAATTTACATTCATATTCTCATAATCCATTTGACAGTTGCTGGAACTGTTACTACATGAGCACATTTCAGCCAATTCAAAAATGCATGGCATCCACTACAAAATAATTCTTGTAACCATCTATATATATAATTGCCTTATTCTGTCTGTCTGTCTGTCTTGCTCCAAAATTGTGTCCTTACGGTGACACAAAGCTGATTGGCCGCTGGGCTCGCCATGGCCCCGCCCCCCGCATGGATTGGCCGCTCGCCCAGGCTCCGCCCGCACACGGATTGGCCGGCCGCTCGCCCAGGCTCCGCCCCCCACACGGATTGGACTCTCGCCCCGGCACCCTGCACGCATTGGCAACTCGGCCACGCCCCGCCCCCTCACGCAGTGCACGCTCGCTCTGGCCCCGCCCCCCGCACGCATTCCCCGAACCGACACGGAGCCACAACTCCCAGGTGAGTACTGTACCCCCGGGAGCCCACATCAGCGTACGCCGCCAACCCAGCCGACACATACCCTCGCATTGCTGGGGTTGCCGCCGTATGCTGGTGTGGGCTCCCATGCGAGCGGGGGACGGGATACGCTGGTAACCATGGTAGCATAGTTACCAGCGCATCAAGGTCCTGCAGCGGCGGAACATACACACACACACACACACACATCAGATCACCCTCACTCTCACACACACATCACATCGCATCCACACACTCACAACATCCTGGGATATCGCTTGCTTCTCGGCGGCGATACTGTGGAGTGACCTTCCAGGACCTGCCGGAGAATCACATGGCCAGAAGCATGTGGTATCTCCGGATGTTGTGAGTGTGAGCGCGTATGTGCGATATCGTCAGTGTGTGTGTGAGTCTATGCGATCGGATGTGTGTGAGTGTGTTCTGATGTGTGAGTGTGAGTGTATGCGATCGGATCTGTGAGTGTCAGCAGAGGAGCACGGCGTGCTAGGGGAGGCTGGGAGGGGGAGGCTGGGAGGAGAGAGGCTGATGCTGGGGTAGGCTGATGCTGGGGTAGGCTGATGCTGGGGGAGGCTGAGAGGGTGTAGGCTGATGCTGGGGGAGGCTGAGAGGAGAGAGGCTAATGCTGGGGGAGGCTGGGAGGAGAGAGGCTGATGCTGGGGGAGGCTGGGAGGAGAGAGGCTGATGCTGGGGGAGGCTGGGAGGGGGAGGCTGATGCTGGGGGAGGCTGGGAGGAGGGAGGCTGGGAGTAGAGAGGCTGATCCTGGGGAAGGCTGGGAGGGGGAGGCTGATGCTGGAAGAGGCTGGGAGGAGAGAGGCTGATGCTGGAGGAGGCTGGGAGGAGAGAGGCTGATGCTGGGGGAGGCTGGGAGGAGAGAGGCTGATGCTGGGGGAGGCTGGGAGGAAAGAGGCTGATGCTGTGGGAGGCTGGGAGAGGGAGGCTGATGCTGGGGGAGGCTGGGAGGGGGAGGCTGATGCTGGGGGAGGCTGGGAGGAGGGAGGCTGGGAGGGGGAGGCTGAGAGAAGAGAGGCTGATGCTGGGGGAAGCTGATGCTGGGGACAGAGAGGCTGATGCTGGGGACAGAGAGGCTGATGCTGGGAGGAGAGAGGCTGATGCTGGGAGGAGAGAGGCTGATGCTGGGAGGAGAGAGGCTGTTGCTGGGGGCAGAGAGGCTGATGCTGGTGCAGCATGGGGGATGGAGCACGATGGGGGGTGCGCAGCATGGGGGATGGAGCACGATGGGGAGTGCGCAGCATGGGGGATGGAGCACGTTTGGGAGTGTGCAGCATGGCGGATGGACCACGTTTGGGAGTGCACAGCATGGCGGATGGAGCACGTTTGGGAGTGCGCAGCATGGCGGATGGAGCACGTTTGGGAGTGCGCAGCATGGCGGATGGAGCACGTTTGGGAGTGCGCAGCATGGCGGATGGACCACGATGGGGGGTGCGCAGCATGGGGGATGGAGCACGATGGGGGGTGCGCAGCATGGGGGATGGAGCACGATGGGAGGTGCACACCTCCCCTCAACACACACACACACACAACACACCACACACACACACTGGGAACCACAAACACCGCCCTACACAGACACCCACACACACAGACAACGCTGCACACACGCAACACCCAACACACAAACACCGTGGCATACATAAATATACGCACATACCACGCAACACACACACATTGCACAAAACATACCTCGCCCCAAAACACACCACACCCACACAAACCGCGCAACACACACACAACGCTACAGACACACAGCGCTCCACAAACAACACCTCTCTCACCCCCCGCCACACCCAGACAACACCTAGAACATGTACAGCGCCCTACACAAACACTTGGTAACTACAGACAACAACATCTATATATATATATATATATATATATATATATATAAAAAACAAAAATCATACATTAACTACACAATACGTAAATTCTAGAATACCCGATGCGTAGAATCGGGCCACCTTCTAGTCTATATATATAATTGCCTTATTCTGTCTGTCTGTCTGTCTTGATCCAAAATTATGTCGTTACAATGACAACCGTCGCATTGGCTGCTCAGCTCCGCCCCCACGCACGGATTGGTTGCTCGCCCCATCCCCCTGCACGCATTGGCTGCTTGGCCAGTCCCAGCCCCCCTCACGCATTGGATGCTCGCCCTGGCCCCGCCTCCCGCATGCATTCCCCGAACCCACACAAAGCCCCGACTCCCAGGTGACTGCTGCACCCGCGGAAGCCCACACCGGCAAGACAAAGTGGAGAAAAGCCGGATGTGTGAAACCACTAGCTTACCCCGGCTCCCGCCACACGTATGCCGGAGCTAGCGTAGGCTGGTAACCATGGTACACATCAGGTAACTATAGAAACTGCTTTTCTTAGTTACCCGATGTGTAACATGGTTACTAGCTTACCCCGGCTCCCGGCACACGTCAGCACTGTCGCTTTGAATAGTTACTTACATTTTCTCCACTTTGTCGGATCCGGCGAGCTCCCGTGCACTGTGTACACAACAGTGGCCGCACGACAAGCTGCGATCACGTGTTGTCATGTGACCGGAGCATGTGACCAGGAAGTTGCGGCGTGGCCACTGTACTGTAGACAGTGTATAGCTGCTTTCAGATGTCCGTGTTTAATCAGGTACCAGTCACACGCATGCTTATGGTCATACATGTTACATCCGTGTTTGCATGCGTGTGACAGGTACCAGAGAAAACACGGGTCTGTGAAATAAAAATATTTTTCATATTTACCTGCTTTCTCCGGCTTTGCTGCCTCCCGCTACTGACCGCTCCGGCTTTGCTGCCTCCCGCTACTGACCGCCTATCAACACACACACATACACACATACACTGAGCACATATACATACATAGCAGACACACATGGATACACTGGTGCATACACACATAGTGCACATGCATTTATACACACATAGCGCACATGCATGTACACACACTGAGCACACACACGTGTGCCGGAGCCAGCGTAGGCTGGTAACCATGGTACACATCGGGTAACTATAGAAACCGCTTTGCTTAGTTACCCAATGTTTAACATGGTTACTAGCTTACCCCGGCTCTCGGCACACGTGTGCCGGAGCCGGCGTACGCTGCTAACCAGCGTACACAACGGGTAACTATGGAAACCGCTTTGCATAGTTACCCGATGTGTACCATGGTTACTAGCTTACCCTGGCTCACTGCCCATTCAGATCGTTGGTCTCCCACTGTCAAACACGCCGATGCGTGCTGCACAGCAGGAGACCAACGAGAAAAAAAATGAACCATCATTATTCAAGACTTGCTGATTATATTATTATTCAATCTGCTAACCTACATACACATTCTAGACTACCGATACGTTAGAATCGGGCCACCTTCTAGTACCTTATATCATGCTTGTTAGAGATTGCAGATGGAAGTAATAGTGTGTATGGTCAAAGTTCAGTTATCTAGCTTTTTAGGCATTGCATCACTTCATGAGAAAGTCCCATTATGGTGACTAGGATCAGGACACTAATTAATAAGGTTATTGGACTGTAATATTTTCTTGCTTTAAGACAAGCGGACATAACATTTATGTTGGAACTCTTCTGAGTACTTTACTTTATTTTTGATTTTTATTATTATTATTATTTTTATTATTATTTATTATTATAGCGCCATTTTATTCCATGGTGCTTTACAAGTGAAAAGGAGTATACATAATAGGGACAAGTACAATAATCATAAACAATACAAAACACTCACTGGTACAGGAGCAGACAGAACCCTGCACAGTCACAGTCTAATGAGTAATGGGTGAGGATACAGTAGGTGGGGACAGAGCTAGTTGTGCAGCGTTATAGTGGACTGAGGGTTATTGCAGGTTGTAGGCTTGTCAGAAGACGTAGGTCTTCAGGTACTCTTTGAAGGTTTCCACAGTAGGTGAGAGTCTGATATGTTTTCTGAGAGTCTGATATGAGAGTTCAAGAGTATGGGGGAGGCACAAGAGAAATCTTGTATGCGATTGTGGGAAGAGGAGATAAGAGGGGAGTAGAGAAGGAGATCTTGTGAGGATTGGAGGTTGCGTGCAGGTAGGTATCGGGAGACTGGGTCACAAATGTATGGAGTAGACAGATTGGGGCTTCATATGTCATGGTTAGGGTTTTGAACTGAGTCTTTGGGTAATGGGAAGATAGTGAAGAGATTGGCAGACTGGAGAGTTGTATAGACTAAAAGAACATTCTAGTCAATAACATTTATCACTAGGTATGAGTGGACCCATGGATGTTCGAGTTCGCTGGGTTCTGCTGAACTTTAAAAAAAGTTTGCTTTGGGAACCTGACTTGACCCAAATGTGACCCCAGACACCGACTCCCATACAAGTCAATGGGGACCTGAACTTCTGGGCTGTAACATGGCTGTAAAGTGCTTGTAGTAATGGCTAGGTGGCTGCAAAAGTAAGAAAATGGGGATAAGAGCAGGACAATTGCCCTTCACATAAGTGTGAATAGTGAAATGACTTAAGGTGCTTCTGTCACCATAGCAATCATTGTTACATAGAAAGTAAATTAATAGACTAAGGGGTACTTTGCACACTACGACATCGCAAGCCGATGCTTGCGATGCCAAGTGTGATAGTACCCGGCCCCGTCGCAGCAGCGATATCTTGTGATAGCTGCCGTAGCGAACATTATCGCTACGGCAGCTTCACATGCACTCACCTGCCCTGCCACGTCGCTCTGGCCGGCGAACCGCCTCTTTCCTAATGGGGCGGGTCGTGCGGCGTCACAGCGACGTCACACGGCAGGTGGCCAATAGGAGCGGAGGGGCGGAGATGAACGGGACGTAAACATCCCGCCCACCTCCTTCCTTCCGCATTACAGCCGGGACGCAGGTAAGGTGATGTTCCTCGCTCCTACGGCTTCACACACAGCGATGTGTGCTGCCTGCTGGAACGAGGAACAACATCGTACCGTCGCTGCTGCTAAATTATGGAAATGTCGGACCCTACACCGATCATACGATAACGACGCTTTTGCGCTCGTTAATCGTATGTAAAAGGATTTGCACACTACGATATTGACAGTGACGCCGGATGTGCGCACTTTCGATTTGACCCCACCGACATTGCACCTGCGATGTCGTAGTGTGCAAAGTACCCCTAAAAATCTGTTTTAGTCTATTCATTTACTTCCTATGTAAAAAAAAACCTGTTTTAAGAGTTGATCCACACTACATAGCCAAGATTGTTAGCGTTCCCCTACTGACCAACAAGTTTAACAAAAAGCCCCTTGAGAGCCTGTTTTCTCAAAATTTAACCACAAAGCAACCATTTTCAGAGGTCCTTACAGAGTTTCTTCAGTTGACCCACACAACCTGTATTGGCAGAGTTCCCACACAGAGCACCAATTTTCAAAAAGGCCCTTACAGAGCCTGTTTTCCCAGTTGACCCAGAAAGCCAAAATTGCCATAGTTTAACCTCAGAACAGCAATATTCAAATAGACCTTTACAGAACCTGTTTCTACAGTTATCCCACACAGCCTATATTGGCAGAGTTCCTCCACAGAGCATCAATTTTTTTAAAAAAACTACAGAGCCCAGAACCCTTTTAAAATAAGATAGAATAATAAAAAAAGGCTTGAAACAAGAGGCAAAGGTCCAAGTAGAGGAGGAAGTGGATGTTTACATTTTTTTTTTTCTTTGAGAGGCCCCAAAATATTGGAAATGGCAACTAGAGTATACCAATGACTGGGTGTGGCTGGTATAGTTGTCTAGTCAGTCAAAAGTATTGAAAAGTCCTATGTGATCCACAACTTATTTATTTTAATGAATGTGAGATTGTAGACGTTGGCTTTGGACAGGTGGATGCACCTGTCTGTGATGACTTTCCCCCCGCCGCGCCATGCTAAACACTTGTTCCAACAGTAGACTTGCTGCAGAGAAGGCAAGCACCTCCAAGACATAAAGTGCAAGCTCAAATCATGTGTCCATTTTGGAAAAAGAGAAGTTAAATGTGGGAGACCCATCACTTAGCATGGATAGATATGTGGACATGTACTCTTCCACCATGTTGTTGAAATGCTGTCTGCTGCTAATACGAACCGTATCAGATAGTATTGTTGGATGTTGTGGTGTGCTGCTGATTAATTCTTTTAACATATCAGCCATTACCTCCTCCTCTGACTTATTCTTCCACTAAACCCCTCTGTCGAGTTGGAATGCTGTCAGTAGTGCCTCTACCTGCATGCACTTGTATTCACACATTTTACGATCCCGCTCCAGTGACGGAAGTAATGCTGGTAGATTGTCCCTGTAGCATGCATCCAGCATTGTGGCCACCCAGTAATCGGCACTGGTCCTAAACCTGACCACTTGGCGAAAGGTATGAGAGAACCCAAACTGAAAAGTTCGGGGTTCATACCAAGCATCAGGTGTCCCGATCTCGGACCTGAATATGGACTTTTAACTGAACATTCCTGTTATCTGAATAAAGCTTGTTGAAAGGTTGTAGTGCAACCAATCATCAAGATTTTCTAGTGTGGGTACTTCTGTCCCCATCACAGCCAAGGAAAGTATTGGCATGGTTGTGATTCACCTGCACACCACTTAAAAAAAATAAATCAATAATTTAAAAAACAAAAAAAGACTTTTGCTCCCCTCTATTTTTGATAACTAAGTGCTGGTAAAACACACAGCTGCGGGCTGCAACCCCCAGCATTCTGCCATTCCTTGGTTGGTTATGAAAAATAGAGGGGATCCTAAGACAGTCTTTTAAAATATTTAAATAAATAATTAAAAAACAGCATGGGCTCTGTCCTCTATTTGATACTCAGTCAACGTAAAGCAGACCGCTAGGGTCTAGTACTATCAGGGTGGCAAGGGCCATGGTTATTTGTCTCTTTCCAGCCTTATAATAGCAGTCCAGAACTTGCCCAAATCTGGCACTTTAACTGTTTCCCAATTGCCCTGGTGCGGTGGCAATCGGGGTAAGAGTTAATGGGCTTGATGTCAGCTGTGAATTGACAGCGGACATCAAGCCCAAAGGTTAGTAATGGATAGCGGTCCATAAGACAGCCCCCATTATTAACCTGGCAAGTGAATGGTTAAAAAAACACACATGAAAAAATACTTTATTTGAATAAACACTCCCCCACATGCTCTCATTCACCAATATATTAAATAAAAAACATTTCGGAAGTTCTGACGATAATCCAACAGCTAATGTTCCACAATGCCCATCGATTACTATGAACTCTTCTTCTGAGAAAGTTCTCAGAATGAGGGTCCATAGACTACTGTTATTCAGTGCCAACCCTGGATTTTCCCATAGGTGCTGATATCAGTAACCTTACATGACCTTACAGCTCATGGTAAACTTTGAGTCTCGTGCTGCCCTCCGTGATCCCTCCACTCCCCGTTTATGTTGTCTGCTGTGAACACAGATTAAAAGTTTGCCTACCGCCAGGTCGAGTTGCCGCTTCATTCTCCTTCTTGGATTATCTTGGATATTGACGTGCTTTAAGCAGAGCACCACCTGCAATGGCTGCATACACGAGTTCTGGAACAGCTGATCGACTGATTCCGTGAGTACCGCACAGCCAAACAGCATAGTGCAGCAGTGCCCAACATTTTCTCATTTGTCTTTGGAAACATGGTATGTATAATTGTCCTGCTCTTACCCCCATTTTTTTCTTCTTTTTTAGCCCCTTATCCCTTACTATGACCACTTTACAGCATTTTACAGCACAGAAGTTTGGGTCTCTATTGACTTGTATGGGGTTCGTTTTCCGAAGTCATGATAGGTGAAAGTCTGGCTCCCGACCCAAACATTTTTTTTAAGTGTGTCAGAACCATGATAGCCCGAACATACACAGGACTGCTCATCTCTACCCAGCAGTCACCACGCAGGCACAACAGCATATATTGGTTGATGTGTGCCAGGCTGCTCAGTGGCAATGACAAGTGGTCCTACTCGGAGGTGTGTGGGTTGGGTCCTCTGTATCCCCCCAGCAGTGCTCCAGTGATGCCCCTGAGCAAATTTCCGTGACACCCTACTGTGCAGATGGTTCCTCCATCTCCACCTCATGCTTCAAAACTATACAATCGCTGGAAACATGTGTTGGGGCAGGAACCCACACTTGGAGTCCTGTGTGGATGATAGCCCTGATAATCATGTCAATGTCCCCTAAATCTCCGGAGTTCAGGTGAGAGCACAGGAAATCAGCCTTACCTGTCTGCAGCTGACATGAACTGAACCGCAATCGCTGGGGAATCAATCACTCTGCGCTTGCAGTATAGTCTAGGCTGCAGTCTGGAGCTCAGCTGAGAGCTCCGGAGTGCAATGCAGGTACCTGAATCCAGGCCTGGCATTACTGGAGATTCCTCCAGTAGCCAGTCCGACACTGCTGGCAACAACCAGACATCTGTCTGTTGTTTGATCTTGTCCACAGCTCCTGTGTGGTTTGTTATTTGTTCCCCAGACAATGAGTTTCAGAACAACCTGTTGTCATTTCCATTTTCCTGTGCTTAAGCTGGTGGTGCAGGTCTTACTGTGACCAGATGAGGAGAAATAGAGGAAGCAAAGTAGGAGACGGAGGCAAACATGGACCGATAAATGTCCATCTATCTTCGGTGGTGGTAGGACATGCGCCTGAAAACCTTCCACCTCTAGCCCAGCAACTACTACATTTTCCCATTTATTAATTGGGCAGCTAGGGAAATATAATGTCCCTGCCTGTGCTTACTGATCCATGTATTGATGGTAATGTGGACCTTTCCACTGATGGAATTGTACATTCATACGGGATTTGTTGTGCTTCACGTGTGTACAGGGCAGGGATGGCACGCCTTGAACAGTAGTGGCTTCTGGGAATAATGTAATGCAGGACAGCCACCAATATCGTTTTTTTAAAACTGTCCATCTCCACCAGCCGGAATAGTAGCATTTCAAAGACTAGGAATTTTGAAATGCTTCCGTTCAGGACCAGGGCTCATGGGTGGGTAAGGGGGTATTTTCTCTTTCTCTCTGTGGTTTGGATGATGAAGATCTGAATACTTCCATGGGACAGTGTAGAGATACTCAGTGACACTGCTGGTGGTGCTGTCACATCCTCTCTTTGCAGGGTGGCAGATGACCCTTTTGATCATGAGCGGAAGGAAGTGACCGAGACTGCAGCAGAAGAGGTAGCAGAATGAGTTACAGTTCTTCCCTGGTTTTTCAGATGTGTACTTCAGTGGGCTCATGCTTGGAATTCAGATGACTCATCATTCTGGTGGTTCTCAGGTTCAGAAGATTTATGCCTCGCTTCAGGCACTGATGGCTCAGCATACAGACAACCCATTTCTTGATGTCAACTGTTGACATTGCCTGAAGAAATGCCATGCCAGGGAGATCCTTACAGCTGGCTTTGGTGTGATCATTTCCTCAATGTGGTGGGCGGTAGCAGCTGACTTAGTGGCTAGAGGCCAGCCGTTATGCTTTTGCTCCCTCTTTTGCTGTGCTGCTGTGTCAGCGTGACCACCTCCACTTCGAGATTTGGACATATGCGCTGACGACAGTCAGTAGCTATAATGGTGCAGACGGCGTCATCATGTGCTCTGTCTTGCACCATTTTTGGGGGTATACGCTTACTGGAGGTGGACACCCAAGCGCAGTATTAGGCTGGGGGCTCCAATAAGCATAAGTCTCCTCAGTGATAGAATACCAGACCCCAGCTGTCGGCTTTATCATAGCTGGGTATCAAAATGGCGGGGACCGCACACTATTGTTTAAAATTATTTAAATAATTAAAAAAAAACACATGCGGATTCTCTTATGTTGATACACAGCCAAAATAAGCGCATGACTGGGGGCTGCAGCCTGTAGCTGTATACTTTATTTGTGCTGGATATCAAAATATGGGGGGACCCTATGCCAATTTAATTATTGATTTATTTTCACACCATAGGTACGCACACAGCACACAGCACCTCTGATTGAAAGCAGTCATACATGCTGTCACACAGGGTGGGGCACATCTGACTGTAACCGATCAGAGATACAGGGACTGCCAGTGAGCTGAAAAAGCATTGAATATGTATGATGGATAATAAGCGGCACCAGAAGTAGTATGAGTGGCCCAGAAGCAGTGTACATCTGTGTGAGAGACTCATTAAGTATAATGCACCTGCTTTTCCCTTTTTTCTTTATTTTTCCTTGGCATCACGATGCTGAAAATATGTTTCCCATAATAATGCTTGCCACAAGAACACAAATATTCATAACTTGGCACTAGCTCCGGTTCGGCTACTGTCAGTCTTTTGAAATTCATCATAGCTGACTCAAGAAGGGACAGAAGTGTCATTTCTCAAACTCTGTATATACCAAGACTTATCTGTTTTACAGCAGATGTACCAAACCAATTATCTGTCTACACTTGGAGCTCCTACTTCAATGAAAGCTGAACAGTTCAGATGCAATATTAGATTGCATGCTCTTTGTTTATTTAGAAATTATGATGAAGCCATGTTTGAACAGACTGATTCTCTCCTACCATTACATTATGACTCCTCCCCCTTTTAGAGGTACCATGCAAGACTGATCTACCGAACTTCTCACTAGCCAATCTAAAAGCAAAACATCCCTTGATGCACCAATACCATCTAATTCTTGGATTTGAATTTGAATTCTCCGTGCGCTCACTCAGCACCTCATTATCATCATCTGTGGATAGTGTAGTCAAAAAATGCTGGCCAGAGGTAGCCAGAGGCAACATCAAGGCCCCAACCTCACAGGAACCCTCTGAAACCTGCTCTGGGTAAGTTTCTAATTCTGTTATCCTGCTGTAAGACCTGTTAACATTTACATATATAGGTTAGAAGACTGTGAACTTTTCCTTGTTATGCTGCCACCTGCTGTCAAAACAAAGAACAGAGGGCACAAACCCCTGCAGCTTGATTTACTTTGTACAGTCCTGAACAGGATGTGAGGAGGAACTAGTTTTGTTTGGTAGCTGTTTATGCTGAGGTGTGTGTGTTCGGACGTGCTGAAGAAGGCAAAGCCGCATTCTGCCCTGCTGAACAAGGTCCAAGTACCTGAGTGTTCGTGACATCTCCCCAAGACACAGATCCAAGAAAGGCTGGATGTGGAGCGAGGAGCCAGACAGCACGGGCAAATTACAGAGACGGGACAAAGACTGAACTTTAGAGGTGTCTGCCGGCGGAATACGGGCCCCAACGGTGACGAGGTACCCCACGCTGAAACCTGCAGTTAAGTGTGCACACTACTTTTAGTTAGGGACAGATAGGAAATGACTCTGCACTGTGTTATGCAAGTAAGGTAACAAGGACCCTGCGTTTTTTTTGCTTAATAAGGATTTTTGTGTTTTGCTTTTGGGAGTACAATCTGAGGCTTCCCACCCTTGACAAGCTATTCAAAGTGGTTGTATGTATATTACATTATATCTACTGCTGTGCACATTCCCGCTTTTCTCTCCCTCCTTTCCCGCACTATTCCTCCACCTGTGTTGTGCAATATGTTATTAAATTTGCATTGATTAACCCCCGTGGTTCCGTGCAGTCCTTGCGTATCCCGTTACCTGCAGGTTATTACATTTGGCGTAGTCGGCAGGATACGCAGGCTGGTACGGAACAATGGACGGACAGGGTGGTGTCGCTGATGGAGGTGTTCTAATACAACCTGATGGGGGAATACCAGCAAGGCAGCTGTCCCTGGGGGCTATGCTGACCCATATACCAAAATGTACCTCTCCATGACTGGGCGCAGAGAGTGAGGGGCATGTTGAGAGTAGCAGGAGTGACTGCAGAAAATCAAGGGGAGATATTGCTGATTGCCCTTGAAGGCCATGCTCAAGAGACTATTTTATTGCGCCCTGAGAGTGAACGAAAGACGTTAGAGCAGGTGGTGAAGATTCTTGAGAGAGTGTATGGCGGGAAACAAGAAGCAGGAGATTTACAGGCGCAACTGTTCTACAGGCTGCAGGGTGAAGAAGAAGGTCTGCCACAGTATGCAAATGCACTCCAGAGAATAATGAGACAAATGCTTACAGCAGAGCCAGAGCTAGCACAAACCCCCGGATATGCTGACCGTACCCTGCGAGATCAATTCCTCCGCGGATTACATAACCCCAAGATCAAAGGTGCCCTCCGTGAACGGCTCAGGGTAGAAAAAAAACGAACTTTCCAGGAAATATTGGAAGAAGCAGTCTCCCACGCACAAACTGAAAATTGCGACCCGCAGAACGCCTGGGGAGAAGTTTGTATGCATAAGATAGTCCCGGGTGAGAAAAACCGAGAACTGAGCCAACTTGAGGCTAAAGTCGATCAGTTACAAGAGACGGTTACTGCTCTACAAGAGTTGCTGAAGAATATGCAAGCCCCGGCGTCAGAAGTAAGAACGACAGCACCGCGGCCAAATACCCGCACGCATACCTATCAAGAAGAGAGGGGACAGATCGAGCAGAGACGATCGAGACCCGCTGGAGAGTACCAGTGTTGGAACTGTGGAAATCAGAACCATTTATTCCGACACTGTCCGGAGAGGAAGACGTCTCAAGAAAGACCGCCGTTAAACTAGTGCCTCCCTCCATGGATGGGCACATGGCGGGGAGACCAACTGAGCTTAGAGAAAACCAACGCCCTGAAGATATAGCAGCCAGCACGCCGACGATCATGGCCGAATTTGAAGGGAAAGAAGTAAGATGCTTGATGGATACTGGGTCCCAAGTGACCACCATGCCAGAACAGTTCTTCTACCAACATTTTGGACAAACTGTATCCATTGACAAAGGGGCACATATCAAACTGAGGGCTGCAAACAATCTTCCCATTCCGGTTGTAGGGGTCGTGTGGATGAACATACGTGCATGTGGCCAGAACTTAGGCAAAAAAGGGATTGTGTTAACGGAAGGCCGGTACGACAGAGAAGTGCCGGCTATCGTGGGTATGAACGTCCTGAAAGAATTAGACCAGTTGCTCTTCAACAAGGGGGGCTGTGATTACTGGAAGACAACAGTTGCTAACAGGCCCGCCCAAAAGGTCTTCCAACACCTTATCCATGCCCGAGGACTGTGGAGGAATGGTGGGAGCCGCTACCCGGTGGGGAGGGTTCGAGTCCCAAGACAGACAACAATTACTCTACCTCCAAATCGTGAGACAGTCCTCACCTTGCCAGTTGGAGCCCACCGTACACTCGAGGGGATGGAGGTGTTGGTGGAGCCTTACCGTGGTGAAGAGAACGGAGATGAACCGTTGGTGGCTCGCACTTTAGCAACAGTAAGAAATGGAAGAGTCCCTTTCCGTTGCGTGAACACCGGTGAACAGGCCTACACCTTGACCTCGGGAGTTGTTCTGGCCCATGTCTACCTGGTGCCTGAAGAGGTGGCGACCGCAGAATCGATTGAATTGCAGCCCATGGCAGGGGAAGCCTGGACTTGGGCTGTTTCTATGGAAAGAAAAGAGAAACCCACTGATCAGTGGAACAGTCGCGTCATCTTAGGGCAGATGGGAGTGGACCTGAGCCCCTTCGCTTCGGAGCAAGCCCAAGCCATAGAAGACTTTATTTGGGAGAATCAAGCCACGTTCTTCCGTCACGCAGAAGATTTTGGCTGTACTGACTAGATTCAGCACGAAATACCCACTGGAGATGCCCCACCGATCAGGGAAAGGTACAGACAAATACCCCCAAAGTACTACCAAGAGGTAAAAGAGCTCTTGGCGCAGATGCTGAAGAGCGGGGTGGTAAGAGAAAGTCAGAGTCCATGGGCTGCCCCAATCGTGCTGGTCAAGAAAAAGGATGGATCTACCCGCTTCTGTGTTGACTACCGCAAGCTTAATGGATGCACGGTTCGTGATTCCTACCCTCTGCCCCGGATAGAGGAGTCCCTGTCGGTGCTGGGAAAGGCACGTTACTTCTCCTCCCTTGATCTGGCCAGCGGATATTGGCAGGTCCCTGTGGCAGAGAAAGACAAGGCCAAGACCGCATTTATTGTACCCATGGGACTCTTCGAGTTCAATCGCATGCCGTTTGGACTAAATAATGCCCCAGGAACTTTTCAGCACCTCATGGAAAGTTGCCTTGGAGACATGAACTTCGAGGCCAAGTTGATTTACCTGGATGACATAGTAGTGTATTCTGCAACCTTCGAAAAACATCTAAAAAACCTGGGTCAAGTGTTTCAGCGGTTACGGGCCCATGGGCTTAAACTGAAACCAAAAAAATGCCGGATCTTTCAGGAAGAGATTGAATATCTCGGACACAAGGTGTCGGAAGCCGGCGTACAGCCCTCCGATGGGAAAGTGAGAGCAGTGCTACAATGGCCCACACCCAGCACAGTGCGGGAGGTTCGAGCTTTCCTGGAGCTAGCCGGTTATTACCGTCGCTTTATCAAAGATTTCGCGAAGGAGGCAGAACCTTTGCACGAATTGCTCTGAGGGACTGCGAAAGGACCAAAAGCACAGAAAATTTGCTGGGGACCAAGACAAGCAGAAGCCTTACACCGATTGAAAGAGGCCTTGGTTAGCGCCCCTGTGCTTGCCTATGCAGACTATAACCTCCCTTTTCGGTTGTATACAGACGCAAGCCTCTACGGCCTGGGTGCAGTACTGGCCCAGGTACAGAATGGTACTGAACGGGTGATTGCATATGGAAGTCGGACGTTACGGGAAGCCGAGCGCAACCCCGAGAATTACAGTTCCTTTCGGCTGGAGTTACTGGCACTAGTATGGGCAATAACCGAAAGGTTCTCGGAATATCTCACGGGAGCCCAAATTGAAGTCTATACGGATAATAATCCCCTGGCTCACATCTCCACCGCCAAACTGGGAGCAATGGAACAGAGGTGGCTGGCACGACTCTCCAGATACAATTATCATGTGCAGTACCGCTCCAAGCATGAAAATCAGAATGCGGATGCCCTTTCTCGTGTTACCACCGAAGCCCCAGTGGGGGAGAGAGATGAACAGTTGGAGGAAGACGAAATTCCGGACTTCAGTAAATTCACCGCTCAAGTGGTAGAGGCTCGTATGCTGGAAATTACATCGGGCACGACATCACGCCTGCTTGGCCAAACCAGAGAGGAATGGGTGAAAATCCAGTCATCTGACCCAGAACTGCTTCAAGTGAAAGAGTGGGTGATCCAGCAGCGCAAGCCTAGAAAGGAAATACGGGCCACGCTGTCGCACGTGGCCCTCCAGATTCTCAGCCAGTGGGATAAGCTGTCGGTGCAGGAAGGGATGCTGTATTGGAAGGTGCACCTAGCTACAGAGTTGGAAGTACGGTGGCAAGTAGTGATACCCCAGAAGATGGCAGTACCATTGGCCCGAGAGGCGCATGAGAAGGGAGCCCATTTCGGACCGGACAAGACTTACCAGTGGTTGCAAAGAATAGTATACTGTCCTCAGATGCTTCGGGCAGTAGAGAAGGCCTGTAAACTGTGCCGTTCCTGTGAGTTAAGTAAAGCTCCCCCACAGCGAGCACCAGTACAGACTATTGCAACCAAAGAGCCATTGGAAGTACTCATGATCGATTATCTGAAGATTGGTCACTCCCACCGGGGCTATCAGTTCTGCCTTGTGATGACAGATCACTTCTCCAAATTTGCAGTGGTGAAGCCCACCAGAGATCAGACGGCTGAATCAGCTGCTCGAGCCATCAGTGATGACTTTATCCGGGTGTACGGCTGCCCCAAAAGAATACATTCCGACCAAGGGGCTTGCTTTCAGGGCGGTGTCATGAGAGAGCTGCAAAGGATTTACGGAATGCAGAAGTCAAGGACTACGCCTTATCATCCACAGGGCAACGGAGCCTGCGAGAGATTTAACCGGACCCTCCTACAAATGCTACGCACGTTAGAGGATGATCGTAAGAATCACTGGCCCGGCTATCTCGCAGAACTCGTGTGGGCGTACAATAATCGTGTCCACTCCACCACTGGGTACACCCCGTACGTGCTACTGTTTGGAAGAGCCGGAAGAGGCATTGAAGAGCTGAACCTAGCTCCCCCCGAGATCAGTGAAGGTCAGAGTGTGGGTTCCTGGGTTGACTGTCACCATCGACGGCTGGAGACTATCCATCGAATTGTCACCAAGCGGCTGCAAGAAAAGACACATCCACAGCGGAAACCTGTGTGTGAAACCCCGTTCTTGCCAGGGGACCGAGTACAGGTTGCAGAGAAGCACCCGAGATACAAGTTGAGCGAGCGCTGGAAAACAGAGCCTTACATTGTGATCAGAAGAATCTTGCCCCACGGATCAGTATACGAAGTGAGAGGCGAGCAAAGAGGCAGCACCCTCATCCTGCATCACAATATGCTGAGGCCCTGCTATTCAGAAGACAGGACCAGACAAAGTACCTCGGAGACGGTGCCCGTGCCCGTTCCTGTTACCCTCAAAGAGGGCTCTGACGATGAAGAATGGTGGCGGGCCTCGACCAACCCAGCAGACTGGGAGAGATCCACGCCCCCATCCGTTCAAGACACAGGTGCCACCCCTGCAGAGCAAGAGTCACCAATCGCCAGAGATGGGGACGAGAATACTGTACTCCCTGATACGGCGTCGACGTCTGGTGACTTAGCCGTAGTACCACGCCGGACTGAGCGGGCTAATGCTGGTATTCCCCCGATCGGTACTTGGCAGATGAATTTGTGTGTTCTGTCACTGGATCCTGTTTTAAGACATTGGCTCCCAAGCAACAGGTTGTGAAGCATGGCAGGAGTTGCCACCGTGTGCCCCTGTGCAGAGCGCCTCAGGAGAGTATCGGCCGGGACGGCCGAGGTTAAAGAGGGGGGGAAATGTAAGACCTGTTAACATTTACATATATAGGTTAGAAGACTGTGAACTTTTCCTTGTTATGCTGCCACCTGCTGTCAAAACAAAGAACAGCGGGCACAAACCCCTGCTGCTTGATTTACTTGGTACAGTCCTGAACAGGATGTGAGGAGGAACTAGTTTTGTTTGGTAGCTGTTTATGCTGAGGTGTGTGTGTTCGGACGTGCTGAAGAAGGCAAGGCCGCATTCTGCTCTGCTGAACAAGGTCCAAGTACCTGAGTGTTCATGACATCTCCCCAAGACACAGATCCAAGAAAGGCTGGATGTGGAGCGAGGAGCCAGACAGCACGGGCAAATTACAGAGACGGGACAAAGACTGAACTTTAGAGGTGTCTGCCGGCGGAATACGGGCCCCAACGGTGACGAGGTACCCCACGCTGAAACCTGCAGTTAAGTGTGCACACTACTTTTAGTTAGGGACAGATAGGAAATGACTCTGCACTGTGTTATGCAAGTAAGGTAACAAGGACCCTGCGTTTTTTTTGCTTAATAAGGATTTTTGTGTTTTGCTTTTGGAATATACAATCTGAGGCTTCCCACCCTTGACAAGCTATTCAAAGTGGTTGTATGTATATTACATTATATCTACTGCTGTGCACACTCCCGCTTTTCTCTCCCTCCTTTCCCGCACTATTCCTCCACCTGTGTTGTGCAATATGTTATTGCAGAGGCAGAGCGTTAAGTACATTCTGGTCACTTTTACTGAGGGTGACAGCGACTATGTAGGCTTTCTCATCTGTAATTAACAACACTTTCCCATCAGCCTGACAAGCTTGGAGTAACCCTTTTCTCTCACCATGACAGACTGTGCATAAGACATTCTCATGGGGACCGCTTGACCATCACCCTGGCAAGCTGTTGGCAACACGTTTCCCTTACCCTGAGAAGCTGTGGGAAACACCTTTGCACCATCCTCACAGGCTGGAGATAAGACTTTCCCATCACTCTAACAGGCTATGGATACTGCTTTCCCATCACCCAGACAGGCTGTGGATAACACTTTTATCTCATCCTGACAGGCTGTGGGGCACACTTTTCCACCATGCTGACCATGCTTGGGATAAAACTTTCCCATAACTCTGACAGGCTATGGGTACCGCTTTCCCATCATTCTGACAGGCTGTGGATAACACTTTTCTCTCACCCTGATAGGTCGTGGGTAATATTTTCATATCACCCTGACAGGCTCTGGGTAACACTTTATCTTAAGCCTCAAAGTCTGTGGTACAGACTTTCTCACCATTGGGGGATCACACAGATATCTGCCAGCAATTGTCACGGATCACAGCCCAGAAGATCATGGCGATATCCCACCACTATCATTGTTCATCACAAACAGCACTCCGTTGCCTCCAATTGTTAGGACTATATGCAATTTATTGATGATTGGTGGACAATACGACAGCTGCTATCACAGATTATGAGAAACTCACAGTGAGCTTATCCTATATACACAACTGATTCCAGCTCATGGAATAAAAATATACATGCCCTGGTACAGTCGCTGCCAACTACACAATAACAAAAGAGCTACTAGCTGCCACCACCAATTGTTTATACAGGCCTATTGGTTACCCATTAAAGGTAATGTATGGATTCAGGGTATGTGGTTTATAGAGCAAGAGGAACAAAGCTGTTACATTTTATGGATTTAATCTGAAAAGTAGGCAGTGTTTATAAAATATTCAAAAGATGTTACAATGGGAGACAAAACAATACAGTACATATAGTCACATAAAACAAAAAGGATAAACAAAAGAAAAGTACTTGGCCTGTGGTTGCAGGTGTGGTACAGTTGTCTTTTTTGAAGGAAGCTCTCCTATTTGAAAATGTGGAACAATCCTACACCAAAGTGCATCTTCAATCATCAAACAAGGCATCAACTCAAACTTTTATGCTTATTAAAGAACAGTCACTCCCACGTTCCTCCATTTGGTGATGTAAGATGGGTCTAGTCATGGGATGTGGCTTTTGAGTCTAGAAGATTATGAGATGCCCAAATTTCAGGATATCATCGCCCGTGTAGGTCCGATGCAGAAGATATCATGGTCTGGTTTCCTATCACAATTTTACCTTTCTATAGATAGGAATATGCTATGTGTATTGTCATCCATCTGCATGATATTAACCCCTTTACAACCAAGGACAGACTGGTACGTCCTTGGTCATGTCAAGGTAATCACCACCGGCTGCTGCGGTGAGCAGTTGGTGATCCCTGCTGATTTGAATAGCAGGCATGTGGAGCTAACAGGTGTGGGTGGATCTGTGATCCACCCGCGCCCGTTAACCTTTTAGATCGCACTGTCAAAATGTGACAACACAATTTAAATGGCTGTGGCAGGTTACGCACCGTTCCCCGCCGCCATCGGAGGGCCTGTGGTGCGATCGCGGTGAGCCAATGGTTGCTATAGTAGCGACTGACCATGTGATGACCCCTGTCATTATCATGATGTTTTTCCTGTTAGAGCTGACAGAGCACCGTCTTTCACAGGAAAGAAGAATTTTTCCGGATCAGAGCTATGCAGCTGTGATCAACAGAAATGCACAAGCGATCAGACTGTGATCCATAAAGTTCTCTAGGGGGACTAGTAAAATAAATAAAAAATGTAAAAAAATGTTTTTAAAAATATAAAAAAATAAAAAACCCCTAAAAGTTTAAATCACCCCCATTTGTCCCATTGAAAATAAAACAGTTAAAACAATAAAAATATACACATATTTGGTATTGCTGAGTTTAGAAATACATGATCTATCAAAATATAAAATCAGTTATCTGATCGGTACACTGTGAGAAAAAAAATTCCAAACGCCTAAATTACGTTTTTTGGTTGCCACTAAATTTTTAAAATGCAATAACGGGCAATCAAACTGTAACATCTGCACAAAAATGCTATAATTAACAACATCTGCTCAAGGATCACAAAAAATAAGCCATCACTGAGTCCCAGATCCTGAAAAATGAGAACACTACAGGTCTCAGAAAATGGCGCAAAAAGGGCTAGCCATTTTTTGGACAGAGTTCTGAATTTTTTTAACCCCTTAGATAAACAGAACACTATACATGTTTGATATCTACGAACTCGTACCAATATGAGGCTCATTTTTACCATATAGTTAGCACGGTGAATAAAATATTCCAAAAACAATTGTGCAATTGCTATTTTTTTGCAGTTTCACCGCACTTGGAATTATTTTCCAATTTTCCAGTAAACTATATGGTAAAACTAATGATTTCTTTCAAAATTACAACTTGTCCCACAGAAAAACAAGCCCTCATATGGCAAAATGTATGGAAAAATAAAAAAGTTAGGGCTCTCAGAAGAAGGGGAGGAAAATATGAAAATCGCCCGGAGGTAAAGGTGCATCTCATAAGCAGGTCTCACAGTTATGTAAAAAATGTGTGCCATTCCCTTGGGACCATGATGTTGAAAATGTGTATGCCATATTTCTGCCTGCTACAAGAACCCAAATATTCATAGTTTGGCTTTGGCTCTGCTCCGGTTACTCTCAGTCTTTTGAAATTTAGCACAGCTGACTTTAGAGGGGATAGAAGTGTTGCTTCTCAAGCTCTGTATATAAAAAAATCATTTTTTTTTTACTTCTTTACTGCAGATGTACCAAGTCACTTACCTGTCCAGAACAAAAGGTCATACTTCAATGAAGGCAGAACAATGTTTAGATGTAGTCTAAGATTGCAAGCTCTTTCCAAATTATGATGAAAATAAAAAAAGCCCATAGAGCCTCTGTTAGGAGTCTCGACACAGAAACTAGCCAGCTATCCCTCCGGGAAGGACCTAGCCAAGGAGTGGCTCATTTTAGGAAACCACCGTAACCACCATATTAAGTGGCCCTTTTAGTCAATATCCAACTCTTTGACAAGTTTAAAGATATGACAAGGGAAATACCAAGGCCAGGTATCCATCCACAGACAGCTGTTTCGGGGTATTGCCCCTCATCAGTGTGGAGTAGGACTCTGGCCAGGTGGGAGCAATGCCTAGTAGACCAAAAAGACAAAACAATCACTGATATCGGGGAGACCAGCCAGAGAAAACACTGCCGGCAGCCAAGGGGGTCAATGCACCTATGATTTCACTGTGTTGAGCGCCCTCGTTGGCTGCCGGCAGTGTTTTCTCTGGCTGGTCTTCCCGAGATCAGTGATTGTTTTGTTCAAATTATGATGAAGACAGGTTTGAATAGACTGATCCTCTCATTCAATTACATTTTTTGACATATACATAATTTTTAGGAAATAACAGAAAAACAGTGTATAACAGGGCGCTGCAGACCAAGAATGAAGGAATAATAATTTATTTTATTGCACTAAGCGTTTCTAGGACTGTGCTGTCCTCTTCCTCAGGTGCTCTTACCTCAAGAGCACCTGAGGAAGAGGATAGCACAGTCCTAAAACGCTTAGTGCAATAAAATAAATTATTATTCCTTCATTCATGGTCTGCAGCTCCCTGTTTCTCTGTCAGTTCCTAATGTCAATTTCTTTGCATTTTTGCAATTGAGAAGGTGCATGGTGCAGCAGCAGACCATGAAAGATCTATCCACCTCCCTCACAGGAGGGAATTGATTGGAAATACATCAGCTTCCCTGCCCAGCCAGTCTCCTCACCAAATGTATTGTTACTCACCCGACCACAGTAGCCTGAGGAGGAACTGACAAACACCTTCCCTGTCACACGTGAAGATACTGTGCTCCACCAGCAACTGTAGATCCCTTTGGATGCCAGTGTCTGAGTCCAGGAGGCGATCACTGTAGTTGTGCAGGGGTGCACAACCATCGGGGTGAGTAGTACCTTGCATTTAATTAATGCTCACCACTTTTAGCAGGTTCACACAGGCGCGCACCCTGTTTTTTATTTTATTCCTACATATACCCAATTTTTAGACATTATCTCAAAACTAGAATATACTCACACTATACAGCTTCGATAAAATCCACAGCTTATTCCTGTTTACAGATGATTACTGCCACTTTTGTGGGTAATCGCCTCTAACACCGCATTTCTGAGTCAGTTGAACAGTTACAAAACATTTGCATAGATGGATTATACTGTGGGCGTATTACCTGGTAGCACAGAGTCTAGACTTGTTCCTTGCAACCACAGTGGTATATTTATAGTTTTGACAAGTAAAAACAGAAGTTCAGGGAGAGAGCTGTTCTCTTTGTCTCTTAATGTATAGAAACCTTGAAGCCAAAACTCACATGGTTTTAATGTATATCAGTAACAGATTTTTGCTGCTTTATAACACTATATTATGTTGATATACCTTGTGATTTATAGGAAACTATAAGTCAGTTTGGATTTAACCCATACATTTTAAAATAAAAGCATTCCATGAAAGAAGAGTAACACAATACAATCATATGTACACAGCTAACATATCGCACCATCACACTGAAACATTTAGGCTACATTGACAAAAAATGAGTAGAGATGAGCAGGCGCTAAAATGCCTGAATGATTGGTACGCGAATTGAGCAGGTCCAATGCTCGGACGGGCTCGATTCGCGTATCAAGTATAATGGAAGTGAATGGAAAACTTGAGCATTTTTCCAGAGGACCCTCCAGGAGGGTTGGAGAGGCGCTAAAATCACTGAAATGGATAGAAACAGCTCTCAAATCAAATGGGAACATGACTCCCAGGTCGCTGTTGTGAGCAATGTTGTCAGAGTATTGCATTACTTTTATGGACTGACAACAAAACATACAAAACCAAAGAAAGTGGATTTTACAGAAAAATGTAAAGAAACATTCTTTGCTGTATAATCAATTGTATATAAGGCAAAATAAAAAAAGAAGAAAAAAAAACGCTTCCTCCACGCCTTAGACAATGTTCACACATAGCGTTTTTGTTTTTGCTCTTTTTCATTGCTTTCAATGTTTAAAAAATACAACAAAAAATATGCAGCAACACTGAAAGAATTGAGATGTTGTTTCTTTCAAAAATGCATCAGTTTTCCATATTAGTCAGGGAAAAAAAATTGTGTGCATTAGAGTTATGAAATCTCCTAGTTTTTGCTGTTACTCTAAAAATCACCTTTAAATATGCAGAAAGCACATGAAAAAACTTACAGAAATGTAACATGTAAACAGAGCCTTAATAGCTGGGCCATCTCTAACCACATCACTTGTGACTATAGTAGATGACATAGTTGAGTGGGAAATAAAATTACACCTGCTGGTAGTCACCAGTAAAAGTAAATGTTAACATTTTACTACCTTATCTAGACATGTGGTATGTGGGACATGGTCAGAAACATCCTATTTAACTTATAAAGGAGGAACCTCACAAAGCCTATGCGGACAATGCAAGAATTGCCAAAAATTAGAAAGAAGAGAGACTCCGATACACCCTGTAGTAGACATAAAGGAGGGTACAATTGTTAGGTAGTGGAACACGCCTAAAGCCCATGCACTAAGTGCAACGGCTGAAAATAATTAGAAGGGAGTACTCCAATACACCCTGGAAGACATGTAAAGGAGGGCCTCAGAAAACATTTTTTTCCATTATTAAGAGTGGGACTCCTACAGTAGTAATGCCTATGTACTATGTGCATGGGCTACCAAAAATTAGGAGATGCCCCAGAACACCCTGGAACACTCGTAGAGGAGAGCCTAAGAAAACCATTTTTCCCCCATTATTAAGGAGTGGCACTACTAGACTGAGAGAGCCTATGCACTAAGTAAAAGAACTGAAATGGGTATACATATGTAAGACAATTTTTGGGGTAGGCCTTTATAAATTATGAAAGCGGGCATCCTATACACCCTTGAAAAAGTATGAGCAAGGGTCGCATGAACAACCTGTCGATATGGTGAAGGAGGGGGAGGACACGAAAAAGATGACATCATGAACCATATACTCCAGTTTGAGTGGCTGGGAATACCTGTCAGGACCGGGAGGACTGATGGGCCCAGGAGGTGGATCCACTGGACCGAGTATCCCACCGGGGGGCAGGGTACACGGCAGCCGGAGCACTGGCGTGGCCGGGACAGGTATAACCAGGTCAGCAGAGTCACAAAGTTCTTCAGGACGGTAAGGAAAACAGGCACAGGTACCAGGGAGCAAAGACAAGAAGTCTACAGGACACGGCACCAGGGGGCCTGAGCACCTAGCACAAAAGACAAAGCTTCTAGACACGTTGATCAGGCAACGCCCCTATGGAAAGGCCAGTCTTATATATCCAGCACAGCCGTATGTCACATCCTGCTTCAGGTGTGCTGGGTCCATAAAACCAGGAGAGTGGGCGCGGCCTGGTCCTATACAGAGGCATGAGGCTAATACTCAGAGTCAGACTCATGAGACCAGGAGCAGGACACAGGAGAGCACGAGCGGGAGCGACAGCCATGACTGGTGGACACGTGGAGTGGATCAGTGGGTAAGGAGCAGTGCAATGACGGTGAGGCCGGATCAGTGGGTACGGAGCGGTGGTGCGATGCAGGTGCGACTGGATCAGTGGGTATGGAGCGGTGGTGCGATGCAGGAACCGGCTCAGTGGGTAAGGAGGGCTGCTGGGACACCGGGAGCGTGACAGTACCCCCCCCTTGAAGCCTCCCTCCCCGCGGCCGGGACATGTAGGCGCGCCGAAGAGGGGCAGCAACGTACTTCCGGGACAACCAGGACCGAGCCTCGGGGCCGCAATCCACCCAATCGACCAGGAAGGACTGCCTACCCCGGACCGTTTTCATGGCCACTATGTCCCGTATCGGAGAACCCAAGTCAGCGGCAACGGAGGCAACGGATAAGGGAAGACAGTCAGAAGCAGGACTGGAGTCGTGGGCGACCGGTTCGGGCGTCTCGGACCGGGTACAGGAAAGTGTGTCATCCTCAGTAGCAGGGGGCATCAAAGTCTCAAGTGCCAGGGATGGTGGAACGACGCTGGACTGCGTCGACTCTGCTTCTGGGTCCGGTGGCACCACAGGCACAAGTGCCAGGAGCTGTGGTACACCGCTGGACTGAGTCGCCGCCTCTTCTTCTTCCTGCGGCATAGCAGGCTCGGGTGACAGGGGCCGAGGAACGGGCTGTAGGCAGTGGTCATGACACGAGGACCCCCAGCGGTTAATAGCGCCAGAGTGCCAACTAATGGCAGGGTCATGAAGTTGAAGCCAGGGCAGGCCCAACAGGAGCTCAGGAGCCATCTTCGGGATCACAAAGAAGGTGATGGTCTCAGTATGCAAAGTGCCAACCTGGAGTCTTACTGGTTCAGTGGTATATCGGACAGGTTCGTATAGCAGTTTGCCGTCCACGGAGGCGAACCAGAGGGGCTTGGCAAGCGGGATCACAGGTACTTGGTATCGGTCCACTGCAGACTGGCGTATGAAATTACCCGCCGCCCCAGAATCGATGTGGGCCTCTGCTGTGAACCTGGTCTTCTTCGTCGTCACCTGGACAGTCTGTGTAAGTGGAACGGAGGGGATTCCGGTGCCAAGGGTAGCGGTTCCCACCATCCCTTGGGCCTGGGGTCTACCAGGTTTCTCAGGGCATGTCCGAAGCATGTGTGACCCGTCTCCACAATAGAAGCACAGGCCCAGGGCGAGCCGTTCTGCACGGCGTTGCTTGGCTTGGTTCAGTCGGTCAATTTGCATGGGTTCCGGAAACATGTCACAGGAAGGCAGGGGCAAAGGAGCGGTAGGCCTCTGCGGGGACAAGGCGTGACGGGGTGGTAGCTTCTCCCGGAATACCTCTTTGGTTCGCTCCTGGAAACGGAGGTCGATCCGGGTGGCTAAGGATATTAAAGCGTCCAAGGTGCGTGGAACGTCACGGCCAGCAAGCTCGTCTTTGACGCGGCCAGAGAGTCCTTCCCAAAAGGCCGCCGTCAAGGCCTCATTGTTCCAGCCCAGCTCAGAGGCGAGCGTGCGGAACTGGATGGCGTATTGGCCGACGGTCAGGGTCCCTTGGCGTAGCCGGAGGAGCGAAGAGGTCACTGTGGTGGTACGTCCGGGTTCATCGAATGTACTTCGGAAAGCGTGCAGGAATTCCCGGATGTTAGTGGTCATTGGATCCTCATTCTCCCACAGGGGGTTAATCCAGGCTAGAGCTTCGCCTTCCAAGTGCGACATCAGGAACGCCACTTTAGCCTGGTCTGAGATAAACAAATGAGGAAGCAACTTGAAATGCAGGGAGCACTGGTTCAAGAAGCCGCGGCAGGACTTGGGATCCCCTGCATAGCGAGGCGGAGCAGCGAGGCGAAGTTGCGAGGCCGTGGCGGAAACTGGTTCGGAGCCGGAGACTGGTTGCTGCGTGGACTCAGACGAGGCAGCGGTCTGCAGCGTATATAACCGGTGGTCCATGGACGCCAGGAATTTCAGCATCCGGTGTAAGGTGTCACGCTGTTGCACCAGTTCCTGGCGTAGTTCGGCCAGCTCAGATGTTTGTGCTCCAGCGGGATCCATGGCCTGATCAAACTGTCAGGACCGGGAGGACTGATGGGCCCAGGAGGTGGATCCACTGGACCGAGTATCCCACCGGGGGGCAGGGTACACGGCAGCCGGAGCACTGGCGTGGCCGGGACAGGTATAACCAGGTCAGCAGAGTCACAAAGTTCTTCAGGACGGTAAGGAAAACAGGCACAGGTACCAGGGAGCAAAGACAAGAAGTCTACAGGACACGGCACCAGGGGGCCTGAGCACCTAGCACAAAAGACAAAGCTTCTAGACACGTTGATCAGGCAACGCCCCTATGGAAAGGCCAGTCTTATATATCCAGCACAGCCGTATGTCACATCCTGCTTCAGGTGTGCTGGGTCCATAAAACCAGGAGAGTGGGCGCGGCCTGGTCCTATACAGAGGCATGAGGCTAATACTCAGAGTCAGACTCATGAGACCAGGAGCAGGACACAGGAGAGCACGAGCGGGAGCGACAGCCATGACTGGTGGACACGTGGAGTGGATCAGTGGGTAAGGAGCAGTGCAATGACGGTGAGGCCGGATCAGTGGGTACGGAGCGGTGGTGCGATGCAGGTGCGACTGGATCAGTGGGTATGGAGCGGTGGTGCGATGCAGGAACCGGCTCAGTGGGTAAGGAGGGCTGCTGGGACACCGGGAGCGTGACAATACCCAAGAAAAAAAGGAACATTTTAGTTGCCTTTATGTTCTTCTGCTATTATCTGATGGGGTTGATAAGTCTGGGAAAATCCAGGTGTTGTTCATTTTGATAAGAGTCAGCATTTTCAGCTGACAGGTAGAAGCACCTATCATCAGTTAATATTCCCCCAGCAGCACTACAAACCAGTTCAGACAAAAATGCTAGGGGAGGGCAGGCCGGCACCTCCAGGGAGTAGAGGGATAGTTCATGCCACATGTCCAGCTTGGATACTCAATGGTTGTACGACATAGAGGAATCACGGACAATGGTGATACAGTTGGCTATGTAATCCTCCACCATCTGCTAAATGTTTTCCTTTCTCGTCAGAGTACCCTGCGCAGCTATGGCATTCTGTTGTTGCACCATTTTAGTAGCCCTCTTAACAGCAAGAATGAGTGAAGTAAAGTTCTCCTTGTAGCGTGGGTTGATAAGGGTGCACAATCATTAATCTGCATTGCCCAAATAACAAGAGGGTCCCTGAATAGGCAGCAGGACATAACGTCTGCTATGTGTGCCCGACTCACAACAGGCAAGACTTCCTTTACCTCAGCAGTGGGATAACTTTACATCTCCTCCTCCTCCCTCCTCTCCTCCTGCTCCTCCTCTTCAGGCCAACCATGCTGAACAGAGTCGTAAAGCTGTTGTGGTTAGTACGCTCTGCAACGCAGGCAACCATTTTCATTTCCTCCTCATTATTACCCAATCCGCACTGTGAAGAAGAAATGAGGCTGGGCTGGGTAGTATCACCCTGTGTATTTTGCTTCTCCATCACTACAGGTACAGAACACAAATGTTCCTATTTCACTGAGCAGCAAGTGTTTCAGTAGACATTGAAGCAGGATACTTACGCTGATAATGGCATCATCGCTGTTCACTATCTTGGTTGATTTCTGTAAGTTTTGGAGAACAGCCCAGATGTCAGACATCCATCCTCTCATTCATTCTTATGTGAGGCTGACCAGAATACTGATGATTATGTTTGAGTTGGTGTTCAATTATGGAACTCTGCCGCTCACAAAACATTTCCAACATATGTAATGTTGAGTTGCAGCACGTGGACAGATCGCAAATGAGCCGTGAGCTGGCACTTGTATACACTGCTGCAGCACTGCCAGACTTGCGGCACTTGTGGAAATGGGCACACACTCTGAGCACCTTCACAAGTAGCTCAGGCAAATCTGGGTAGGTTTTCAGAAAGCGCTGAACTACTAAGTTGAGCATGTAGGGCAGACATGTGTATCCGCTTACCAAGCTTCAGAGCCCCCACCAGGTTTATGGCAATTATCACACATGACCATTACTGGGTGAAGATTCAGTTGAGAGAGCCACAGATGTTTCTCGTCTGTTAAGACCTTTCAGAAATCCTGCGGCGGTGTGTGGTTTATCACCTAAAAATATGAGTTTCAGCAGTACGTATTGCCCCCTCACTGAGGCACTGCTGCAGTGCTTCCATATTGCGACTGATAGGGTCGACAAATCGAAGATGGAGGAACTAGGTTAGGAGGTGGAGGAACCCTGATGGAACTATTGCTCGAAATTCTAGGTGTCGGTAGCATGTGGCAAGGTTCAGGCTCCAAGTTATTTCCTGCCTCTATAAGATTCACCCAGTGTGTCATCAGGGAAATGCATTCTTGGCCACAAGCACTTGTCCATGTGTCCATGTTTAAGTGGACCTTGCCAGTAATTGTGTTGGTGAGGGCATGGGTGATGTTATGGGACCCATGCTTGTGTAAACCTGGGATGGCACATCAGGAGAAATAGTGACAGCTGGGGACCGAGTAATTACTAATGAGGGTCAGATGCCACCATCAGTTTGCAGAAAAGTTCAATGTAACCAGTGCTTTTTTTGCGGTGGTACGTGCCGGTACAGCGTACCGGAAAATCTGAAGAGCGCTGAGGGCCAGCACCTCTGGCTCTGTCCACATGGCTAATTTGTAAACAATACAAATTAGCCATGTGTGGAGCGGAAGCACAAGCAGAGCAGCTACTGAAGCAGCAGGACCTGCGATGATGTCACGTACATGTGACTCAGGTGGACAGAGCCTTGGCGTTTTGCCCAGCGGGAAAGAAGCTGGAGAAGATGGAGGAGTGCAGGGTATGTGAGAGAGGGGTGCAGAGGGTGGCAAGCTGTGCAGGGGGAAGAAGGATGCAGGGGGGATAGAGTGAGATCAGAGGTATGGGGAATTGAGAGACGAGGGGGATGGGGGATGGAGAGATCATGGGTATCGAGGATGGAAGGAGCAGGGGGATGGAGGATGGAGAGACCAGGGGGATGGAGGATGGAGGGAACAGGGGGATGGAGAAAGGAGGGAGCAGGGTTCATTGAGTTTTGTTTCGTCAAACTTGTCTTAGATGGATAAAATAACGCATTATTTCTCGGTCAGTGCGGCTCCGGCACACAAAAGACCCCGAACAGACGTGGAGACAGAAAGAAATCAGATAATAGAGCAGAACGTGGCCACCGGTTCTTCAACTATCGAACCTGCATCAGCTAGTGTTAATGATCCTGATGAATTTGGTTGAAATTTGGCGTTTCTTATAGAATACAGCCTAGGTAAGTCAAAAACCATATTTTGCAAGTGAAAAAAAAATGATTATACAGTATTACTCATTTTTTATTTTTCTGTTAAAATCTGAGTTACATCGTTTTTGATTGAAATTAGCATACAGACTACAAAACTGAATATTGAAAAACAGGGCCACACCGTCCATTGGACAAGTTGAGCAGCTTGCTCAGGCGGCACTATATTCAGGGGGTGGCAATGCAGCCAGGGGGGTGGAGCTGTATGGGGACTGCCGTTTTGCGCCGCCCAGTGCCTCAACAGGTAAACCGTGCACAGGAGCTCCCGGCCGCCCAAAACAGCACAACAGCACCCCCTCCCCACTCCTCAATCTCGGCCGCCGGCCGACAGACCCCCCCCGCTCCTCAATCTCGGCCGCCGGTGCCCGACAGCACCAGCACCCCACCCCCGCTTCTCATATCAGAGATGCGTACCGGCAAATATTTTTTTTACAAAAAAAGCGCTGAATGTAACCAAATCTAATAATCTAAAACATGCAGCCAGATTGTTAAATCTCCAAATCAAATAGATACCCAAACAAAAAGCTGAGATTATTTTTTTTTATAAAATAATCACATTTTTATTAAACAACATTTTTTTAAAAAAATATACAAGAAGGTGGAGGGCAAGTCAGGATAGACACAAAATGGGCAAGAGGTCATGGAAATTTCATATTGATAAATAAAACATACAAAAATTAATCTGAGAGGAAAAAATTCCATACAGAAAAAATCTTCAAAATGTTTTTTTGTTTGATATTGGCTTGTTATAAGGGTTCAGTGACCATATAGAATGTATTAAACAGTAAAGTGTCAAGTGCATATAAAAATTCATAAAGACATAAAAAAGTCTAAAATACATGAAAAAAATATATAAAGTATCAAGTGCACAGAATAAAGCAAATCAATATACTGTATATTAGAGGTTAATATATTCATGTAAACAAACAACTCCTTTACAAAAGTGCCTGGCAAAATCACAGTAATGGTCTCCTTCCTATAAAGGTCTAGTCACTAGTGATGAGCGAGTACTAAAAAGCTCGGGTGCTCGAGGCTCGGGCCGAGCATCCCAAGATACTCGTGTACTCGGCCCGAGCACCGAGCCCAATGTTATCCTATGGGAGACCCGAGTATTTTTGTGAAATGACCCCCGGCAGCATGTAGAAACCCTAAAAATGGCACAAAAGTCTCAGAAGAGTGCTCAAATGACGTGGCAACAGCATGGGGAAGATCCCTTGAAGCATTTATCACTCAAAAGTCAGAGCTGTGAACAATTTTGTCCGCGTTTTCCGCCATTTTTACGGACTCACCAGAAAACCTTCAAAAATGACACCAAAATAAATTTTCATGGCGGAAATGTTAAGGGCACATACCCAATAGTGAGATAGAGCTAATGTATGTTACTTTTTGAGATTAATACATGAAAGATTTTACGTAAAACATTGTGTGGCACTCCGATGTCCCTGAGAAGAGACTACATAAAGGCCTCTGAGTCTAATGTGCCCATTTTGAGGAAGTGAGTCTTTGTAGTATTTTCCTTTGCCAGGGCAGTCCAAAATTGTGAGGTTTACCAATGCCCCTGCATACAGACGTGCATGAGGGCCTGTAAACCTGAAGTGCCCATTGTAAGGAAGTGGGTCTATTGTAGTATAGCCCTTAGGCAGGGCAGCCAAAAATTGGGAGGCTCCACGTTGTCCCTGGATAGAGACGTGCATGAGGGCCTGTAAACCTGAAGTGCCCATTGTAAGGAAGTGGGTCTATTGTAGTATAGCCCTTTGGCAGGGCAGACAAAAATTGGGAGGCTCCACGTTGTCCCTGGATAGAGACGTGCATGAGGGCCTGTAAACCTGAAGTGCCCATTGTAAGGAAGTGGGTCTATTGTAGTATAGCCCTTTGGCAGGGCAGCCAAAAATTGGGAGGCTCCACGTTGTCCCTGGATAGAGACGTGCATGAGGGCCTGTAAACCTGAAGTGCCTATTGTAAGGAAGTGGGTCTATTGTAGTATAGCCCTTTGGCAGGGCAGCCAAAAATTGGGAGGCTCCACGTTGTCCCTGGATAGAGACGTGCATGAGGGCCTGTAAACCTGAAGTGCCTATTGTAAGGAAGTGGGTCTATTGTAGTATAGCCCTTTGGCAGGGCAGCCAAAAATTGGGAGGCTCCACGTTGTCCCTGGATAGAGACCTGTTAGGTTCTTAGTGCCTCCGTGCTTGCATTTAAAAACCGCACGTGTGTGCCTGTTGGTGGCAGCTTTCCGCTGCACTTGTGTGCGTTTTGCAAAAACTTGCATATAACGCACAAGTCTAGTGAATACACATCAGCACAGCATTGCAAAATGCGCAAGGGCGTTGTCAACGAACAAGGAAGTGGACGTGATGGTGGTGCAGGCAGAGACCGAGGTCGTGTGCAAGCTCTAATTTCGCCACAACAAAGGGCCACATCTACTCGCTCGCACGTCCTGTCCCAAATTCTTGGGGACCGCAGCAGTACACTGCTCTTGAACCAAGACCAGTGTCAACAGGTTGTTAGTTGGATAGCGGATAATGCTTCCAGTCAGATTGGCACCACCACAAACACTCTGTCTTCCACACGGTCAAGTGTCAGTAGCCGTGATACTGCACCGCACATTTCAGAACCTGATCCTCCTTCCTACCACCAGGCAGAGTACACGTCCACGGACATTACTGATCCCACACTTGGACACTCGGAAGAGCTGTTCATTCACGTTTCCATTCACACATTCTGGCCTCTCGCCAGCTCCTGTTGAAGTGGGCCATGACGAGATTGTATGTACAGATGCCCAAATATTTGAGCAGCCACGTTCTCACGAAGTTGGCAACGTGTCTCAACAAGGGGTGGACGATGATGAGACACAATTGTCAGGAAGTCAGGAGGAGCAGGGTGCGGAAGAGGAAGACGACGTGGTGGATGATCCAGTAACTGACCCAACCTGGCAGGAGGATATGCAGAGCGAGGACAGCAGTGCACAGGGGGAGGGAGGCGTAGCATCCCAACAGGCAGTAAGAAGCAGGGTGGTGGCCCCAGGCAGACGTCAGGCAACTGTTCCCTGGAACAACACGACACAAGGTGCCTGTACAAATGTTAGGTCTTCCCGAGTCTGGCAGTTTTTTAAGTTGGCTCCAGATGATTCTAAAAAGGCCATTTGCAACACCTGCCGTGCCAGCATCAGCAGGGGTACCAAAACTAGCAGCCTGACCACCACCAGCATGATCAGGCACATGTCAGCCAAGCACCCGACTTTGTGGGATGTACAACAGAGTCGAGGAGCAGTGCTTGCTGATGTCACTGCTACGTCTTCGCTTGTTGTGCATGCGAGCCAATCCCCTGTCCATGCTGCCCGCGAACAAGCCTCCTCCGGCCCTGCACCTGCAGTTGCCCACGCAGAAATAACACCATCATCAAGCACGTCCTTGTCCCAGCGCAGCGTTCAGTTATCCATTCAGCAAACCTTTGAACGCAGGCGCAAATACACTGCCAACGCCCCACATGCCACACTTCTAAATGCTAACATTTCGCGACTGCTTGCGCTGGAAATGTTGCCTTTTAGGCTGGTTGAGACAGAAGCATTCCGCGACCTGATGGTGGCAGCTGTCCCACGTTACTCGGTCCCCAGCCGCCACTATTTCTCCCGGTGTGCCGTCCCCGCATTGCATAACCACGTGTCACAAAACATCACACGTGCCCTGAACAACGCTGTTTCAGCCAAAGTCCACCTAACCACAGACACGTGGACAAGTGCATGTGGGCAAGGCCGCTACATCTCGTTGACGTCACACTGGGTTAATATTGTGGAAGCTGGGACCCAGTCTGAGCGAGGGACGGAACATGTCCTTCACACACCAAGTTTTGCAGGCCCTACCTCAGTCAGGGTTTCACCCACACTCTACAGCTCCGGAATGTCATGCTCCTCAGCCTCCACCTGCGCATCCTCATCCACTTTACCCTCCACACCAGTCCCAAGCTGGAAGTGTCGCGGGCGGAGGAGGGGACGCTGCGCTCTCCCACTGCTCGGGTCTGGCTGCCGCTGCTCTACGGCTGCTGCTGCTCGGTGGCTCGAGCGATGGCCGGATCCCGGGGACTCGAGCGGCGCTCATCGCCCGTGAGTGAAAAGGGGTCATTTGGGTTTTGGGGATATTGTCCGTGACGCCACCCACGGTTGTGGTGATTGTGTGGACACCACCGCTGCTCTGGACGGGGATCCCGGGAGCCTGTGACAGGGAGCAGCTTTGTTGTTATTTCTCCCCTCCGTGGGTAGGGGGGTTGGTTGTCCCGGGGCCCGGTGATGGGGTAGAGATGGATGACAGGCGGGTTGCGGGGCCTGATGAGGTGCAGGGTCGCAGGGGCAGCGCTGTGTCGCACGGCACGGAGGTACTCACTCAGCCCAATGATGATGACACAGTTCACGGTAAAACAAGTGGCTGGATGGACGGGTCCCTCGGACGGCTGCAGTTGTTCCTCCCTGCAGGTTAGTGATGACTGTCTCTCCCTGCACCTAAGTTCAGTGTTGGTAGTGATGGTTTCCCACCGGTAACCCGCTCCCCGACCTGGATATGGGCCAGAGGAGCCCCTTTTGCCCACAGGCGCTGGCCCTGGGAGACGGTTGCCCTTGGCGGTGGCGGTGTCTCCCCTTCACGGTTGGACGGTTGCCTTCTATCGGGACTTGGCTGTTTGGAAACCCTGAGGTCCCCTTCACTAACGGATTTGGCAAATTCACGGCGACACCAAGCCTTGCCGGGATCCGAAAGGCCCCTGCCAATGGTGCTGGCTTCTCTTTGTATACCGGTCCGGTACAGCCGGGTCACCACCCGTCCACGGTCCTTACGGCAGACTCCAATCGGCCTCCACTGCAGACGGTCACCACATCCTGCCAACCTTGCTGTCCTGTCCGGGCCACACACCCGGACCAACTTCAGGCTCTTTGCTGTCACTTTTCTCCTCTCTACTACTTTCCTCCTTCCACTTCCTTAGCTTAACTCTCACTGCCTGTGTTTTCCCTCCTCCTTGGTGGGTGGAGACCAACCGCCTGGCTCCACCCCCTGGTGTCGACAACAGCCCCTGGGGAAGGCAACAAGGATTTTGTGTTTTGACTATGATATGCCTGCAGGGAGTGTTGGGTGTGTAAGTGTTGTGCTCTGTGGCCCCTGGCTTGTCCAGGGCGACACAGAAGCACTGCAGCACTGCCTTGGCGAAGCGGCAACAGGCTGTGCTGAAGCTAATCTGCATAGGTGAAAAACCCCACAATGCAGAAGAGGTGTGGACAGCTCTGAAACAGCAGGCAGATCACTGGCTCACACCTCTGAACCTAAAGCCAGGAAAGGTTGTGTGTGACAATGGCCGGAACCTGGTGGCGGCTTTGAGGCGAGGCCAGCTGACACATGTTCCATGCGTGGCCCATGTGCTCAACCTCGTGGTTCAGCGGTTTCTAAAGTCATACCCAGAGCTGTCTGATCTGCTGGTAAAAGTTCGCCGCCTGTCTGCACATTTTCGAAAGTCACCTACTGCTTCAGCCGGCCTTGCCGGCTTTCAGCGCCATTTGCATCTTCCGGCTCACAGACTGGTGTGTGATGTCCCCACGCGTTGGAATTCAACTCTGCACATGTTGGTCAGGATATGTGAGCAGAACAGGGCAGTTGTTGAGTACCTGCATCACCTAAGCCGTCGGGAAATGGGTCAAACTCCACACATAACACCTGAGGAGTGGAGATGGATGTCCGACCTATGTACCATCCGCCAAAACTTTGAGGACTCCACCAAGATGGTGAGCGGCGATGACGACATTATTAGCGTCACCATACCGCTTCTCTGCCTTCTAAAATGGTCTCTGCTCAAAAAACAACCATGATGCATTGCAGGCGGAGCGCAATGAGTTTGAGCAAGAAACAGTAGTGGGTGTGGGTGATAACACACAGCCCAGCCTCGTCTCATCACAACGTGCAGTGGAGGACTATGACGAGGAGGAGGATGAAGACATGGAGCAACTCTCTGGCCAAATTGAGGATATGACATGGAGTCATATCCTCGGTTCAGCGTGGCTGGCCAGAGGACAGGGTAGATGATGAGGAGGAGGAGGAGGAGGAGGACAGCATGTTCAGTCATCGTGTTGGTCAGGATACTGAAGTGATGGCTGTTAAGAGTCTGGCACACATGGCTGACTTTATGGTAAGCTGCCTGTCTCGTGACCCTCGCGTTAAGAACATCTTGGCCGACAATCATTACTGGTTGGTAACACTGTTAGACCCACGCTAAAAGGAGAACTTTATGTCTCTTATTCCCGAGGCGGAGAGGTCAGGCAAAATGCAGCAGTTCCAGAAGGCCATAGTCACGGAAGTAGGCAAAGCATTCCCCTCACAAAACGCTAGCGGCATAGGTCAGGAATCAGTGGACAACCAAGGCGTACAGCCGAGAGGGGCACAAGTCCAATCCGCCAGAGGTAGGGGAACAGTCTTTAAGATGTGGGACAGTTTTCTCAGCCCCTCACATACCACAGCCCCTGAGGTGTGGGGTAGTGCCACAAGAAATCCTAAGTTTGCCCAGATGCTCAAGGAGTACCTTGCAGATCAAACAACTGTACTCCGACATTCCTCTGTGCCTTACAATTAATGGGTATCCAAGCTGGACACGTGGCATGAATTGGCTTTCTACGCCTTGAAAGTCCTGGCCTGCCCTGCCGCTAGCGTTTTGTCAGAGCGTGTTTTTAGTGCCGCAGGTGGAATCATTACAGATAAACGCACCCGCCTGTCAACTGTAAATGCTGACAGGCTGACTCTGATCAAGATGAACAAGGGTTGGATTGGGCCAGACTTCACCACACCACCAGCAAATGACAGCGGAATTTAAAGTTTGTAACGGGAATTTGCCATGTACCTCCACTCACCCATGGTAACACACTTCTGGACTTTGGCTAATCGCTGGACTGCTCCTCCTTCTCCTCATGCGCCATCATGATGACCGTTACAATAGTTAGGCCGTTGTTTCAGGTATACCCCCAGTGGTAAATTTTTCCGCCCATTCTTTCAGAATGGGCATTACAACGACAGGAGACCCGCTCCTTTGCAATGGGAACAATGTTTTGAGGCCCTCATGCACATCTCTATCCAGGGACAATATGGAGCCTGACGCTGCCACCGACAGGCACACACGTGCGGTTTTTAAATGCAAGCACGGACGCAATAAGAACCTAACAGGTTTTTAGGAGCGACAATTACTGAGAAGTCTGACACTATCAGACACTGCTGACTGACGTGTATTATTCACTAGACTTGTGCGTTATATAATAGTTTGTGCAAAACGTGCACCTGTACGCTGCCACCGACAGGCACACACGTGCGGTTTTTAAATGCAAGCACGGACGCAATAAGAACCTAACAGGTTTTTAGGAGCGACAATTACTGAGAAGTCTGACACTATCAGACACTGCTGACTGACGTGTATTATTCACTAGACTTGTGCGTTATATAATAGTTTGTGCAAAACGTGCACCTGTACGCTGCCACCGACAGGCACACACGTGCGGTTTTTAAATGCAAGCACGGACGCAATAAGAACCTAACAGGTTTTTAGGAGCGACAATTAATGAGAAGTCTGACACTATCAGCCAATGCTGACTGACGTGTATTATGCACTACACTTGTGCGTTATATAATAGTTTGTGAAAAACGCACACAAGTGCACCTGTACGCTGCCACCGACAGGCACACACGTGCAGTTTTTAAATGCAAGCACGGACGCAATAAGAACCTAACAGGTTTTTAGGAGCGACAATTACTGTAATAATAGTTTGTGCAAAACGTGCACCTGTACACTGCCACCGACAGGCACACACGTGCGGTTTTTAAATGCAAGCACTGACGCACTAAGAACCTAACAGGTTTTTAGGAGCGACAATTACTGAGACGTCTGACACTATCTGGACTGTTTTAGACTGTGTACACCAGCCCCAGATATGATGAAGGCTGGTATACGGTCACCACTAGGAATGGCTATATACCCTGCCTGCCTGCCTGCCTGCCTGTATACTGCTACAATAGTCCTGACAAGGACTCTTCTGGTCACTAGCCTGTATTCCGACCTGGCTATATCCTGCCTGTATATAGCAACAATAGTCCTGAGAAGGACTCTGCTACTGTACTCCGACCTGGCTATTCCCTGCCTGCCTGTATACAACTTATTGTATGTCCTGAGAAGGACTTCTGGTCACACTGTTTGCAGCCCTGCTCCGGAACTAACTATAAAGGGCCGCAAACCTTTCCCTGAAGCAGCAACCCTCTCCCTGCACTGACTGTCTGGATTGCTGTGAGCAGAGCACAGCGCGCCCGCCGGTATAAAGGCTCGGTCACGCTGTGCGGGCCGGCCAATCACTGCAATGCCACAACTAACAGGGCTGTGGCATTGCAGTGGTCTGCCAGCCAATCCCTGCATGAGGGCTGGCTCTCAAAAGAGCGCCAACATGCAGGGATGAAGACCACGAGTACAGCACGAGTATCGCGAGATTACTCGGTCCCCGCCGAGTAGCCCGAGTACAGTGATACTCGTGCGAGTACCGAGTAGTAACAAGCATACTCGCTCATCACTACTAGTCACCATTCTAATAAAGGCAGATATTAAAGTGTTAAGTGCACATAAGGATATCAGATCACCCTGCATAAGCAATGAATGCATCCATATCAAAAGAAATTCTCTCAGAGAAAAATTCAACACGGCCCCCTACCCAATGCCATGAATCCAGGTGGTTCCGGACGAATTCTGAGAAATCAGAAAAAAGGTGCACAGAAATACAGGATAAATTAAAGGTGATGAATTTGTCTAATATAACACTTACCAAATTCCAGGTTAGCGTACTTGAGAAGGGACTCACATTTTCTCCCACAGCAAAGCTAGATCACTTTACTATTATTAAGGATCTGGAATTGTTTGCGAGGAAGTTGAGATACAAGAAATTTTTTGGCAATAATGACACTGATGTGTTCTCTACATTTAAGGAACAGCAAGCCCTCTCAGACTTGGAGTCTCTTCTGGAGGAGCAACGTGAACTGGAAGAACCTGCACAAACTCTACTACCTATTCATCTGCACAGCCGAACACAAGTTTTCCCCCCCAATGGTCTCTGTCCAAATGTGGACATCTTTGTAAAACTGGTAAGAGAAGCTTTATATACCATCCCAGATAAGATCTCAAAGTTTAATTTGACATATAAGGAACGACAGGCGATTAAAGAGTTGAAAAATATGAAAACAGTGGTAATCAAACCCGCTGATAAGGGGGGGAACCTTGTTGTTTGGCCTGCAGATCAATATGAACGTGAGGTTTTTCGACAATTGAACAATAGGACATGCTATCAGAAATTGGAGGCCAATCCCACTGTTCAATATAAAAGAATACTGGATGACATCATAGAGACAGGGTTTAGCAAAGGCTTAATTTCACTCAAAATGACAGATGGACTCGTGACGGACTGCCCCAAAACTCCCACCTTCTATGTTATTCCAAAAATACATAAAAATAGACAAAATCCCCCCGGTCGCCCTATAGTATCGGGAATAAGTGGACTCAATGAAAAAGTTTGCAAATTTATTGATTTCTTTCTCCAGGGATGTGTCGGGACCCTGCCATCATATATCAGAGATACAACAGACATTCTAAAACGCCTCAACCATATCCAACTTGAACCAGACATGTATCTGGTCACTTGTGATGTTGAGGCGTTATATACATCCATTGTCCATAGCCATGGGACCACTGCATCCAGGACCTTTCTACAGATGACCAATATGGAAACTGAACTCATTGAGTTTGTTATGGAGTTATTAGAATACATCTTGACCCATAACTATTTTATTTTTAAAGACCGCTACTACCTACAGCTCCAGGGGGTGGCAATGGGGGCGACTTGTGCGCCCTCATATGCCAACCTGTTCCTGGGGCTGTGGGAGCGGGAGGTGGTCCAATCTGTGGAGGGGTTTGATGCAGTGGTCTCATGGCATCGATATATCGATGATATTCTGTTTATATGGCAGGGTCCTGAGCCATCCCTTGTGAATTTTCTACAAAGATTGAATGACAATGCATTTAACATCCGGCTAACATCTAAATATGATCATTGGAAGGTGGAGTTTTTGGACATATTGATTATGAGGGGTGAGGAAGGTCACATTACTACTGATGTATTTAGGAAACAAACAGCGACAAATACACTCTTACACGCTTCCTCCTCACACCATCCCCAAACAATTAAAGCAGTGCCCATAGGGCAATTTTTGCGCATGAGAAGGATATGTACAAGTGACAGAGATTTTGGCACTCAGGCCCAAAGATTAAGAGCAAATTTGGAAGAACGTGGGTATAAACCAAAGAACATCAGACAGGGGTTTATTAGAGCTGCAAAAAGTGAGCGAGAGCATCTGTTAGTGACACGTACGAAAAATCAGAATCTCCAACCTGTAAGATTCATTACCAACTTTAATGAGAAGTGGAATCAAATTGGGGGAATTTTTAAAAAATATTGGCAGATCCTATTGGCTGATAAAGACCTCGCCAAATATTTAACACCATATCCGGCAATGACTTGGCGCAGATCAAAAAATCTAAGAGATCTGCTCACGCGGAGTCACTATATTCCACCACAGCGAAATTTGTTGGGTCAAAAAGGCCCAAAATGGGGGTGTTTTCAGTGCGGGAATTGTACCGCCTGTAAATACATACAGAGGAGTATGTCGTTTGATAATAGCTCAGCATCTAAAAGCTACTCCATCACCCATAATATCACCTGTAGGACTGACATGGTTATATATTATGCATGGTGCCCATGTAACAAGATCTACATAGGCATGACCACAAGACAATTGAGAGTAAGAACACTCGAACATGTGAGGGACATAATCAATGCCAAAGGTTGCAAAGAGGTAGTGGGGTTAAAATCTATCCCTCGACATTTTTTTCTTCACCACAATTGCAATCCTAATGGTTTTAAGGTAAAAGGCATTGACCATGTCAGCCTTGGTGCTAGAGGTGGAGACTATAAAAATGAACTGTTGAAAAAAGAAACAAAATGGATTGTAGTCCTAGATACTATGACACCTAAGGGACTCAATGAATCCCTAAGCTTCAAGTCCTTTCTGTCAAGGTAGCGCGAATTTTAATTTAGTCTATGTCTTCACTTATGTGTTTTTAACTGTACATATTTTGTTTTTTCCTTCTTAGTTTCCCATGATTGTTATGGCCTTTTTTCTATACTCACCACGAACTGATTGATGGCCCCTGGTGATGATTAATATTCAAGAACGTTACCCGGTTCACAGCCCTAATAAAGAATATAGAAAAGTATCAGCAGTTGAAGTACATGATACCGCTATATAGGAGCTTGAAAATGTTATGATTAAATTTATAGTATATATAGATTTGATGTTTCATATTTTGTATGTTAATATATCTTTACATGTGAGACTATAGTAAATATGGATATATGCATTGGTATATGGCGAGTATTCATGTGCATAGCTAGGCTGTGATTAAACATCAAAAGCGGGTATTGGTTACCTCCCATATTGGGGCTCATTTACAGAAATAGTGATGGAGCGTTCATGTTGCCCACAGTGATCTGGCCCGGCGTGCGCGCACCTAAGAAAAAGGACGCGCCCGCCCACATGCGCTGCACGTCACGGCGAGCGAGTTGCCGACAGAGAGGGTTGGCATGGCGACTGGACGATACATCCGGTCTCCCTGCTGACTCTGTGTCATGTGACCGCTGGCCGCACTAGTGCGGTCAGGTGGCAGATGATGCACTCGACAGGCGACGGGTTCGCGTGAGGTGCATCATGGGGCGGGGCGCGCGCACAACATCTACCAGGGAGCGCGCAGCTGCGCCTGATCATGGGTCCTATAAAGGATGCGATTACAACACTTCACACAAGCCTCCTGACGAAACCAGAGCGGTGAAACGCGCGTAGAGGTATAGGTGACGGCTTCCGACCACGGGGTGACCAACCTATGACCACTGAAATGACTTCAGGTATGGACTAAAGACAGACAGTGAATGTTTATACAGGCAAAATCAGGCTATATGTCGGGGTGTGGACTGGTTTATTTCCAATTAGGATATGTGCACTATCTTGGTATACCGTTTTAACACCACAGGCCCTATTTAATATTTAGGCATATCATCGGTGATCTATATATGGGTACATAGGTGTGTTACATATGTTTACCTTAGGACCTATGCATTACGTGGCACCATCAATTCAGGCTAATTTGGGCCAATTACTTTGATTTTGTTGGTCCGTTGGATGGATTGTGTCCATATATGGTCCCGGTATGATGTGCCATATGTCTTATTTGATAAAAGGCCCTCTGATATTTGTCATGTGAAAGCACACTGGTGTGTTAAATACAATTAAATATATACCTATTCCAACATTAGTGTCTATAAATACTGGAGCCTGATACATAATACATGAGTGTTGGTCACCATCTGTGTGGAAATCGTCACCTTATTTATACATGTGCGGCTATACTATCATTCCCTGATGTTCACGAAACTGTTGTCCCATGTTCATCTTTGAATTATATTATGAAAATATTATGAGTAAAAATAAAAATTCACTTTTGATTAAGAATTTATGGATTCCTGTACAATTATTGTAGGTTAAATTCAATCCCTGCATGAGGGCTGGCTCTCAAAAGAGCGCCAACATGCAGGGATGAAGACCACGAGTACAGCACGAGTATCGCGAGATTACTCGGTCCCCGCCGAGTAGCCCGAGTACAGTGATACTCGTGCGAGTACCGAGTAGTAACAAGCATACTCGCTCATCACTACTAGTCACCATTCTAATAAAGGCAGATATTAAAGTGTTAAGTGCACATAAGGATATCAGATCACCCTGCATAAGCAATGAATGCATCCATATCAAAAGAAATTCTCTCAGAGAAAAATTCAACAGTCACACATGAAAAGTCCAAACAGCTTGTGAATTTGAACATATTTACCAATTAGAGTATACCCACTGCATATACTGAAGTCCCCGACGTATGTTTCGCTATATTTTTGGATAATTTTTCTGATGTTTTTTGTATGGATTTTTTTTTCTCAGATGAATTTATGTATGTTTTATTTATCAATATGAAGTTTCCATGCCCTGCTGCATGTTTTGTGTCTATCCTGACTTGCCCTACACCTTCTTGTATATTTTTTAAAAATTTTTGTTTAATAAAAATGTGATTATTTTATAAAAAAAATCTCAGTTTTTTGTTTGTGTATGTAATTAAGTCTAAGGGCAACATTTCCAGGACAAGCAGTCTGAAAATATGGCCTATTAGTGTTTGGGCCTGTGAGTCTGTGACTGAGTATTTCTGCTTGCTTTCTACGGTCTGGGGTAGAGACAGCTGTTTGCTGCACTGAGACAAGAAAGGGGACGTGCTTGTAGATGGTGTTTGCAAATGTGCAAAGACAGCTTTAAGGCAGGCCAGTAGGTAGCACAGGGGAAGAGGCAGTGGGGTCACCCACAGACAATGATTGTGGATGAAGGCTTTCAGAACACTTAGTCGGGGGTTTTGATGACATGTGTCTGAGCATGCTGGTGGTGGTCAGGCTAGTAGTTCTCTGGTCCCTACTGAGTTTGGCACAGCTTAGGTTTTAAATGGCGTTTTTCTTGTTTTCTGCACCTTCTGTAAAAAATTTTCTAGACTGAAGAACACCTAACTCTTGACCTGGGAACTTGCCACATCTGGGTTCTCTGGGGAACAGTTATCCACCTTCTCCGTCTAGACACCCCACTGCCTCTTGCTGCCTGTTGTTGTGCTATGAATCCCTCCCCCTCTGAGCTGCTGTCTTTTCGCTGTGTGCCACCTTTCCATGCTGGGTCAGTGACTTCATTGTCTACCACCTCATCTTCCACCTCCCCACTCTTTTCCTCCTCCTGACTTTTAGACTTCTTCCAAATTGCTGGCAACTCTGTCTCATCATAAGCCACCTCTTGAGACAGTAATTGCTGTGCTGTTCCCCAACGTCGCTTTCTTGTGACCGTGGCTGCTTCTTATACACTCTGCCTACTATAGAAGTTTGCCCTACAAGCCCTACACTAAATGTAGCTAATAGCGGTATTATTAGAAAATAGAATACATTTTTTAAGTGTCAGCAGTACGGTCTGTAAGTCTAGAATCCCTGCCTACATGCCTCCAATATACTACCCCCTACCCCAGAAGCTTGCCCTACACTAAATGCTGCTAAGAGCGGTATTATTACAGAACAAATAAAAAAATTTAGGTATCAACAGCACAGTCTGGAAGGCTAAAATCCCTATTTACATGCCTCTAATATAGTACCCCTTCTCTAGAACTTTTTCCTACACTAAATGCAGCTGTATTGTTAGAGAATAAATTTAAATTTTTAGTAATCAGCAGCACAGTCTCTAAGGTTAGAATCACTACCTACATGCATATAATATACTATCCCTACTCCAGAAGCTTGCCTTACACTAAATGCAGCTAAGAGTGGTATTATTAGAGAAAAGATTTAATTTCTCAGGTATCAGCAGCATGTCTGTAAGGTTAGAATCCCTGCATACATGCCTTTAATACACTATCCCTACTCCAGAAGCTTGCCCTACACTAATTGCAGCTAAAAGCGGTATTATTAGGGAATAAATTACATTTTTGAGGTATCAGCAGCATAGTTTGTAATGCTAGAATCAATGCCCACATGCTTCTGTTGGGAGTGTAACCCCCACTAAAGACTTTTGTTTCACTGTGCCTTTGAGAGGGGCAGGTTTTACTGTGTTATGTAATGGATCAGCCCACGTCTCCCCTCCTGATTTGCTTTGTTTTGGTTTGGTTCGGAGGAAAAGTGTAGGAAGACAAAGAAGAGAGAGAGAGTTCCAGGATACTGTGTGAAGAACCCATGAGAGGGAGTGAGTGTCAGTATCTGGCCAGAGATAAGACGTCGCCTGGATGAGCCACGCTGTTCTATAACCCAAGGTAAGAAAAGCCTTTCTGCCATTTTGCAAGAGAAGAATGTATCTACACTCCTATTGGGATAACAGAGGACCGGTCCTTCGGACAGTTCTGTGAGTCTGCACCCGGGTGCTTTAGATAGGGAAGAGTTAAAGCCTCCATAGCTAGAGTGCGGTGTCGGCATGATCCTGTTAGAGGAGACCAGCTAGGAAATTGTTTAGAGTAGAGTAATTTTCGTTTGATAACTGAATGTTGTTTCTGTATTGTTAAACTTTGTGATAGTTGAGGCGACCTCATACCTTGCTTCAACTAGTGGGAACATTCATTTGTAAAATTCTGTTTTCTTACTTTACCATTATCCCTCCTTCCTGACTGCTTTGCAGTCTGCATCTGTAACGTCTCCCCAATAAATATTGTCATTGATTTACCCTTCAGCTCGTCTGGTACTGTACCTTACTTTGCACTGCGGTGTCCCTTGGTCATCGCTTCAACTGGCGCTGCGAACAAGTTACAGTTATTGAGATGGAGGCAGCGGATAGCCATGGAGGTAATGTTGCAGTGGACAGTGGTGCTAACATTGGTGGTGACACCGCAGGCAATGGTGGAACCCCTGCAAGGACCCTTCTGATGGGTACTACTGTCTATTTAGCATCCTACCCAAATTTAATGGAAAGAACATGCTGCTGTCGGATTGGGTTTCGCACCTAAAGGGCGTACTCAAAGTCTATAGTATTGGTCCTTAATTAGAAGCAGAAACCGCGCTGATTGCTCTGGAAGGGAAGGCTCATAGAGGTTTCTGCCTAAAGCCAGAAGAATATGTGAAGTGCACTGAAAGAGTTAGTGACCTTCCTAGAGGAGTTCTAAGGGGAGACTGCCAGCCCAGGGCATCTCTGGACAAAGTTTTTTTCTAGGCTGCAGTAGGAGGGTGAAGATGTTCTGCAGTATACGATGTCACGACAAGAAGTGATGGTCTAAATACAGAGGAAGGAAGGGGATGAAGCTGCTGGCCTGGATTCCATCAATCGCATACTCTCGTAACAGTTCATGTTGGAGCTATGCAATGCTTCATTGAGAACAGATCTGTCCAAATGTGTCCAGTTGGACCCAATGCTCTCATTTCTGAAGATTCTGGTCGAGCCAGTGACCCAGAGTAAGGAGGAGACCTATGGCTCAGGGGTAGTAGGCTATCAGGCCACGAGCCCTGTTGGAGGCGCTGCACAGGAAGCAGTCCTCATGCAAGTGGTACAAAGTCTGCAGGAATCCCTGATTACCATGCAGAAAAAACTGACCCGGATGGAGCTGGAGATGAAAAATTGGCTGCTACCTGAAGTCCCTTAACTGGTCCCACATTGCCCTTATCAGACCTATCCACCATGTCCAGCTGTGTGGCCCTACTAACCAGTCCCTCCATGGTCGTATCAAACTTACCATCCACCTGCAGAGCCCATACCCCAAAATTAGAATAGGGGTTAGAGAAGAGAAGATGTGGTCTGTCGGCAAAGTAGAAGATGGGGCCCCTGGGCCCGATACTGCAAGAAGGGATCTCCAATCACGCAAGAGCCTCCATTAAACTGCCAACCCCCACAGTAGTGTGGTGTTCTGTGGGAAAAGCGTGAAGAGAGACCGCTCCGTATGAAAACGAACATCTTGTGGCAGGAAGTCCCATCCTGCCTGCTGACTTTGAAGGCATCTCCATTGACTATTTGATCAACACTGGGTACCAAGTGACGATGATGCCAGAGGTCTTTTTCAGTCAACATTTCCAAGCCCTGGCCAGACCTGTACGAGAGACTTTGAATCACGTGACTGCTGCCAACCATCAGCCGATACTAGTTTGTGGGGTCCTGGAGCCCATCCAAGAAGATGTGCCAGTAGTATTGGGAATGAACGTCCCACAGGAGCTGGATCAGATACTGTTCACTAAACGAGGCCCTGGCTACTGGAAACACACGACCCCACATAAAGCTTCCCAAGTAGTGTTCCAGCTCCTGATTCGCGTTTGTGGGATCCTGAAGAGTGTACTTATACATTAGACAGTGGGAATTGTTAAAAGTCCCACAAAGGAGCCTGTCATGTTACCTCCTAGGGATGGGAGTATAGTGTACTTACCAATTGGAACTCAATTAAATTTGGAAGGAATAGAAGTGCTGGTGGAGTCGGTGAATACAGGGAAAGCTGATCAAGAAGTGATGATAGGCTGGTCCTTGGCCATAGTACACCGAGGGCAAGTGAACATGGGCCCCTGAGAAGCCTCTCTGCCAGTGGGAGTGGAGCTAGCCCACGTGTATCTGCATAGAAGTGAGGTGGTCTCCACCACTGCAAAATGCAGGCTGAACTCTAGAAGTCACGGAGGGCACCGAAGAGAAACTGTCCTCAGAATGGAGTGGGCGAGTTACCCTAGACAAGATGGAGGTGGATGAAAGTCTCCTGGTACTAAGAGCATGGGGGCGATAGAAGAGATGCTGTGGAAGAATCAAGCTGTGTTCACTCACCACGCCAAATATTTTGGCTGTACGGAGTACTGAGGCCATCAACCATGAGATACCGATGGAAGACGCACATCCCATTTGTGAACCATACCGACAGATACCTCCCAAGCTCTACCAGGCGGTAAAGACCTTGCTCAGACAGATGTTGGAGTCAGGGGTGGTGCAAGTGAGCCAGAGCCCCTGCACGGCACCAGGTGTTATCGTCAAGAAGAAAGATGGGTTGGTGAGGTTCTCCTGTTTTGATGTGTTTGGTTTGGTCCAGAGGAAAAGTGTGGAAAGGCTAAGGAAGAGAGAGAGGGAGTACCTGTATGCTGTGTGAAGAACCCGTGAGAAGGAGAGTTGGTATTCGACCAGAGAGAAGATATCGCCTGGTTAAGCCCCGCTGTTCTATAACCCGAGCTAAAAAAGCCTTTCTGCTATTTTGCAAGAGAAGTGAGCTAACAGAGGACCGGTCCTTCAAACACTGTGAGTCTGCACCCGGGTGCTTTGATTAGGGAAAAGTTAAGGCTTTCGTAGCTAGAGTGAACTATCCGTATGGTCCCGTTAGAGATCAGCTAGGAAAGTGTTTAAAGTTGAGTAACTCTCATTTGATAACTGAATACCGTGTTGTTTCTGTATTGTTAAACTTTGTGATAGTTGAGGCGACCTGATACCTTGCTTCAACTAGAGGGAACGTTCATTTGTAAAATTCTGTGTTTTCTCGCTTTACCATTATCCCACCTTCCCAACTGCTTTGCAGTCTGTGTCTGTAACTCCTCCCCAATAAATAACATCCTTGGTTTACCCTTCAGCCCGTCTGGCACTGCACCTTAGTTTGCATTGAGATGTCCCTCGGTCATCGCTTCACCTCTAATACACTATCCATATTCCAGAGGCTTGCTCTACACTAAATGCAACTAAGATCAGTATTATTAGAGCATAGATTACATTTCTTAGGTATCAGCAGCACACTCTGTAAGGCTAGAATCCCTGCCTACATGTCCTTAATACACTACCCTTACTCTACAAGCTTGCCCTACACAAATGCAGCTAAGAGCAGTATCATTTGAAAATATATGATAATTTTACATATCAGCAGTACTATTTATAAGGATAGAATCTTAGCCAACATGATTCTAATACACTACCCCTACTCCAGAAAATTGCGTTACGCTAAATGCATAATATGAATGATATTATAGAATAGAATAGCTTACAATTAGCCCTAAAAAGGACTGTTTACTGTTGTACCACCTGGTACTGTCACACTATGACACACTGTACCTTCTGCAGCAGAATCTCTCCCCAGTTCCTACACTATTTCTGGGTAGAGTGTGGTAAACCAGGCGTCTGAGTCTTTCATAGACCTGATGACGATATTCAGCCCACCAATCACATTAACCCTCAACTGGTGAGGTGGAGTTTGCAACACCCCAGGGAAATTTTGTTCAGCTGGCATTCATTGGAACATGCTGGTATGAAACATCAATGTATTACATTTTCCGATACTTGTGGGTGTGAAAAATTTGATATATTCATGTATAATCAATCGCCAATAAGAAAACGATTAAAACAAACGTGATCTTTGCATTTTCTGTACAAATTAGAGATCTCTAAACACTGAAGCCCCACATCACCAGTTGTGTGACAAAAATCCCACCTCACCAGTTGAGGGTTAATGTCAGTAGCCAAGATGGCTATGGCATTGCCATGATTGGCATACAATTCCTGCATGTTTACTGATTGATAAAAAGCAGGGAAACAAGTGGGGTGTGGACTCGAACAAGGCGCCCAATGTCCACCAATTTAACAAAGTTTTAGCTAGAAAAGAAGGGACTCACCCTTTCAAATTAAAATGTTATCTACAGTGCCAGCAATATCTTCCTGTAGATACTAGAGATGAAGGAATAAATTGGAGTGGAACTGAAGTCCACTCAATTTTACTAAAATCTGCATTTACCAAAATGCTTTTTTTTGGTCATTTGCTTCCACCTGTTTTTTTCAAATTGGCGGCTGCTCACCACCATTTTTCTGAACCATAAAGGAACAGGGTGAACAGCAGTGAGAGCAGCCTCTTCTTACCTCAGAGCCCTTGGTATCGCTTATATTAAGAAGAAGCTGGCCACCCAGTATCTCTGATGTAATACAGGAGATACCAAGGGCTCTGAGGTAAGAAGAGGCTGCTCTCATTGCTGTCCACCCTGTATTTCTGATCTATCAATGGATATACCAGGGATGCTAAGATAAAAAAATGCTGCTTACTGCTGTCCACTCTCAAAAAAGTATTAACCCCAGATTTCTAAAAAATTCTCCTTTATTATATCAAAGCTAAAAAAACCTCATAGACATAAATACATACAATGTCTCAACTGGAATCAGCCAATACAGGGGTAGATACATAGCAATAATTCATCCTTCAATCACAGATCAATATACATTTCTCCTCCTAAACAATTCCTCAGAGGGAAAAATTGCAATTTTTCAAGGATTTATATATGTTTCATACCGTTATTCATATTAGATATTTTTAGAAAAACAACTATTAAACTCACTGTTACACAGTGGTTTAGGAACTGTAAACAGAGACAAAAAGATATTTCGTCTCTATATCTAGTTCCAACCCCTATCCAGTTTTAGAGACCATATACCCACAGTAATACAAGTGACATCCCTTACTGCTGTCCACTCTGTCTTTCTTAACTAATATTGGAGATACAAGATGTGATGAGACAAAAAGAGGCTGCTCACACTGCTGTCTACCCTGTCTTCTCATTTAATACTTGAGATACCAGGGGTGCTGAGGTAAGAAGTGGCTGCTCACTGCTGTCCACTGTGTCTCTTCAATCTAATATTGGAGATACCAGAGTGAGGTAAGAAGAAGCTGCTCACACTGCTGACTACCCTTTCTTTTTTATCTAATATTTCAGATATCACAGATGCTGAGGTAAGAAGGGGCTGCTAATTGTTGTCCACCCTGTCTATCTGATAAAATACTGGAGATAACAGGGGTGCTGAGGTAAGAAGATGCTGCTCACGCTGCTGTCCGATCCATCCTGATTCAATACTGGAGATATCAGGGGTGCTGTTGTAAGATAAAGTTACTCATTGCTGTCCCCCATGTCTTTTTAATCAAATACTTGAAATAACAGGGGTGCTAAGGTAAGAAGTAGCCGCTCACAATGCTGTGCACCATGTCTATCTGATCTAATACTGAAGATATCATGGGTGCTGAGATAAGAACAGGCTTTTCACACTGCTGTCCACCCATATCTGTTTATTCCTGGAAATCTCTTTAACCACCCTTTCTTTTTCATATTCATACCTAGAAATGTTTTGCACACTAGAATTTCTGCTGCTTACTACCGTTTCAGACATACTAGCTCTAGCACTATTTTAGGACATCATCCATGGATTATTTACCCCAAATCCACTATAAACCTCAAAACTTGATAAATGTATGTTAATAATTGGCTATAAAATAATCAAACTGCCTACAGTCAAAAACACATTTGTTGCTGTTATTTTGTGGCAAACATATTTGCCTTTGTAAATGACCTTCATTGTTATCAGCTAAGTAGCTGATGGATACTATATATGTCCAGACAACAGAAGCAGCATATGATTATTGCAAGTGTCTATTGGTTGTTAGTATTGATTAACCACCATGGAAATTAAATATTTGCTTAGATAATCAATAGGCTCAGACCCAAAGTAATGCCTGTTAGCACTTGGCCTCCTTACCACAAAACAGTGTGATTCCTGGAAAGGAGCAGCAGAATTCTGCTGTGCTGCTTTGTTCTTTAATGAAGTCTTACTTAATAAAATTACGATTCATGCCAGGGGTCTATTTAATTTAATGGTTCTTTCCCGCCTCCATAATACAAAGTCCCCAGGAGATGGAAGGCTGCACTGCCCCTCTTAGCTTGTGTCATACAATTGTTTAGACAGGTGCCATATATATTTATAGACTCACTGGACCGTATGGAAAAAGGAAAATCTGATCGAAATATAACCTGAACAGCAAAACTGCATGTTTTTCCTATGCAGATGTAAATTTATTTTCCATGAAAGTGATTGCCTGCAGTGTTCAGAATGGATTTCCTTTAGGATTATTGTGAATTCATTATCTGCACAGAGAATACTTTAAAGTACCGTAACAGTTGACATTTGAAAACCATTTTGTTATTTTAATCTTAATAGGTTTATAATTCTTTGTTCATTATTTCACAGAATTTCTTTATAGCGGTAGGGTTCCGACTCCCCTACATAGACATGGATCTAAAAGGTAACTTACCGACTACCTGCAGCTCCCAAAGTAGGGAGCTCAGATGCCTATTAATCTCAATATTAATCCTTTAATGACAAGGCCCATTTCATTAATAGCCAAGTTAATGACCAACTAGTTTATTTTTTCATCATTTCATTTAAAGAGCCATAACTTTTATTTTTCTTTCGATAAGCTTTATCAGGATCTGCGTTTTTGCAGGACAGGTATTTTTATTACCCCAATTGTAAGCAAATATATTTTCTTGAATAACTTTTATTTATTTTTTTAGGGGAGGGAATGCTAAAAAAGCAAACAATTTTAGGAGTAAGTAGATCCTGGCCTAGAAGAGTCAGTAATAGAGGATGCTTAGCAAGATTGGAGCATTAATGTCCCTTCCAGACAATCAAGTAGATGAGATTTCCACGAAGCTTCCAGTCCGCAATTTGGTTGACCACATGAACATATAGTGGGAGAACATGTTAGATGTATGACCGGGTGATTTAGTGTAGCGCCCCTGAAACCATCAGGGTGCTACAAGGTTCTGCATCCCCACAAGGATGCAGGGTCTATCCCCTTAGGGACCCAGAACCACAGTGCCAATAACACCAAAAACCCAGGTAATCCCAGTTTTCCTCAACAATCCCCCATACAGTGGTACCCAGCTAGGGTGGGACCATGGATGGCCGCCTAGAGGTGGAGCCACTCAAGTCTACTAGTTGACCAGGTGGGAGGGGCAGACTGAGGAGAATAGTCAGTTGAGTTCAGAGTTGACTGTGGAAGTGTAAAGGTGGAAGTGAAGTGACTGAGCAACATCCTGACTCGGGTTAACGGTGACCTGGTACCCAAGAGAGGTGGTTGCCAGTAGAGTACAGTGGAGTACTCCCGGAACTATGCATCGACGGGTTACAGGACCTAGGACAGGACAGAGCTTCAAGCCGACCTATTAACACCTGCACAGCAAAGTGGACCATCAAGGACCTTGCTGACCCTAAAGAATCTGGAGACTCAGTAGCAAAGGGAGAGCCGGGGACAGGACCAGAGACTCCATCCCCACAGGGTTCACGTTACCGTCAGGCAGACAGAGGTGGACAAACCACAAACCAGGGACCCCCAGTGTTCCATACCATGGGGACCCACTTACCAGAGACAGTTGCAGGGGATGAAGGTACCAGTGAACCAGACTTACACTGGGACGAAGGTGACCTGGAGGTGAAACCAGCCGGCCTCGGGCAACCAGTTAACACCCGAAAGGTGAGTAAACCAGTTGCACTGAATACCTGTCTGGACTCTTTCTTCCGACGCTCACCGCACCATACACCTGCTGGTGTAATATCCTATTTGTGGAGGGCCCAAGTCATCAGAGCTGCATATTCCATTAGTCCCAGAAAAACCTGCAGCAGTGGCTTCCTACACTTAGCTGCAACACCGCAAGTGGCATCACGAATAACTTTATTCACAACTCCCCTGTAAATATTCCCCATTACAAAAAGGGCCCAGGGCATGGAACCGGGTAATGGCCACCATCGTGACATTCCCCATAGAGACACAGACCGGGACAGAGTACCCCAAATCCCTGGGTGCTACATTAGTAGTCGCAGCGGATACCGCTGTATGGCCGCAGCGCAGCCCTGGGTCACTTTTCTCTACCACTTGTCTAATATAAGGGAAGCGATGCTGGGATTTGTGGTGTGGGGCATGTATTTTCAGGCCAGAGGTGAGTTCTTGTTTCTTCTGGGCTCTTTCACAACTGCAGCAGACCCCACTGTCCTCAAACACCACACAGGGTCTGTATCCTTTCCAACCGTTTCTCTACTGAATAACCTTTTAGAAGAATTCACTTCATGCCAGTGGCAGGCACTTCTCCTTCTGGTTACAGGGTTCACAACTTTATATATTCCAGTATGCCACTCCGGCACCTCATCGGGGTCGTCCATAGCGACCGGAGTCACACACAATTTGGCGGCCAGCCGCTTCCCTGGTACTCTGTTCCTGGAACCCCCCCACCCCTCTCTCATACTTTTGGGCAGAGTCATATAGTCCACACGGGGTCTGTCTCCCACCCACAGGGATAGCTATAAGCCATGAAGTGGGTCCCTGGGGGACGGCACTCTTCATGAAACACGTTCTCAATATAGACTAAGATGTCTGGACTGGCTATAGGTCTCCAAAGCAGACTACAACAGCTTCATAGGCATACAGATATGTAGGAAAAGTTTAGGAGCAGACAATAAAGGGCTTACCTCACAAAAGCAACAAAAGTGGCCCATATGATCAGTTGACTAACATTGTACGGCCCTTACAACCCTATGCCAATCAAAACAAATGGACCTACTACACCAGAGTGAGATTATTTTTAGCTCTATGAAGAAGTCCAACAAACAGCCACAAGACTACTGTAATTACTAAATATAAATTTTATGCATATATAATGAAAAAAAACAAACAATGTTTAAATGGACTACTCCAAGCAAGATCATCTTAAAAGGTAAGAGGCTATGTGAGGTCTCATACTGTATTTAGGGGTTGGAGTAAAGACAAAATCCCTTTCGGCACTTCCGTAGGATAAATGGAATACTGGCAAGTTTGCAAAAACTTCAAGAACAAGGGTTTATTAGGGGTTCAATAAAAAACAGACAATTACGGACAACGCGTTTCAGCTAACAAAAGCCTTCATCAGGTGTAGTCTACATTGCTGGTATTAAGAAAATCTAATTTATAGACTGATCTGTCTATGTGTATGATGTAGGCGGGTATGAGGAACATGGGTGTGTACTTCCAATTAGATTATCACTCAACCTCAAGAGGTAAATGGTGGTTCTTGTGCTGAAATCCTTATATGGATCATGTGTAGGGGCAAGCAAATATTGCTGCTATGCATGAATGATACAATTTATCAATGAAAAAGAATAAAAATTCTAATTGTTAATAGGAAAATTCTGGTGTTTAAAATATGCGGTGATATAAAACACATAATAAATTATTCAGATTAAAAACACAATTTTCTCTTTTTTTTTTTTTTTTTTTCTTTCTCTCTCCTCTCCCCTTCCCCTTTTGCTCTCTCCCTTTCCTTCCCTTTTCCTTTAGAGAATAGTTTAAAATTCATGCACTTATATAAAAATCACTTCCAGATATATTGCACTTATAAATAAGAGACAAAGAGAAAAAAAAAAAATATACATATACATTTAGACATTCTCTATCACATCGTTCAAACCATCTGGGTATAAGGTTTTCAGCTTAAAAATCCAATAGGACTCCTTCCTATTTAATTTTTTAAAACTGTCACTATCGTCCTCTGCAATTCTTTCTACAGGGATCACTTTTATATCAAAATTTTTTTGATGTTTGATTAGCAGGTGTCTGGAGAGACTATGTTTAAGAAAACCTTTTTTCGCATTGTGCCTGTGGCCATTCATGCGTGACCGCACCGTTTGTGTGGTGCGGCCAACGTACTGAAGACCACAGTCGCAGCTGACCACATAGACTACATGGTCACTGTCACATGTTAGATGTTGATTAATATTAATTGTCTCTCCTGTACTATTTGATGTGATACTATTCTGTTTGTGACTAATAATACCACAACAGAAGCATTTTTTTGATCCACATTTAAAAACGCCCGGGGGTTTTTGTGTGGAGAACTGTGCTGCACTAAAAACTGACAAAGGTTTTTTTAAAACAGTCGGTGCAATAATATTCTTCACCGTTATCCCCCTTTTAAACGTAATACCTGGAACCTCTGGTAACCATTTATTTAAAAAAGGATCAATTTTTAAAATGTGCCAATGTTTTTTTAAAATTGTCCTGATCAAATTACTACCCTGGTTGAATGCAGTTATAAAATTATATTGCCATTTTGTCCCTCTGTGTTCAATTTTTCTTTTGTTATTATTCCCATGTGGATCTACCTGTTGTTCTGTGTTTAACTGAATCAAAGTAGTATTTTCTTTATTTTTTCTTTCCAAACAATCCATCTGGTTTTTTTTAGGTTTATCTCAAAGGCTTCTGTTACTAATTTTTGGGGATATTTTTTATCCAAAAATTTTTTTGTTAAAATTTTGGATTGTTCAATATAATCTGACTCCAAAGTATTATTCTTCCGAATTCGTCGGTATTGACTAAATGGTATATTCTGCTTCCATTTAGGATAGTGAGCACTACGAAAGTCAAGAAATCCGTTTGCTTCCCAGATTGGAGAGCCGATCAAGTATAGCGGCATCTATACAAACCCCAGCAAAAAATCCCATAACAAAGTACTTTTCGCGGATACAAAAGTTATCCGCAAAAAGAAAAAGAGGGCCAGAGGTACCAGGGGAAAAGGAAGTAAAAAAAGCATTTTTGAATGCAGAACTAACAAACTTGTAATGACAGTCCAACAGGATGGTCCCGTCACTAGTGAAAACGAAGGGAGGACACTTGTGGGTGATACAATAAAAATATTTAATCTATCAAAACACACTCTCACTGGAGCAAATATAAAAATGCTTCAAAAGGGTCTGAACTTTTGTCCCAGCCAGAAAGCAAAAGAATTTGACCTCTTTTTAGATCTCAATCATTTTGTGCGCAAATTAACTCTGAAACGTCACTTTGCTCTACTAGAGAAAACGCTAGTGTCGCGGGCAGAGGAGGGGACGCCGCGCTCTCCCACTGCTACTCGGGTCCGGCTGCCGCGGCTGCTGCGGCCTGCCGCTGCTCGGTGGCTCGAGCGATGGGTCGGATCCCGGGGACTCGAGCGGCGCTCTTCGCCCATGAGTGAAAGGGGTTTTTTGTGTGTGGGGATTGTTTATTGTCCGTGACGCCACCCACGGTTGTGGTGATTTGTTGACACCACCGCTGCTCTGTATGGGGATCCCGGGAGGGATGGTATGGAGCAGCCAGTTGTTGTGTTGCCCCTCCATGGGTAGGGGTTGGTGATCCCGGGGCCCAGTGATGAGGTGGGAGATGCAGGGCTTGGTGGGCGCAGGGACGCGGGGGCAGCGCTGTGCCTTGCGGCACTGTGGTACTCACTCAGCCTGAGACGATGACACAGTTCTCGGTAAAACACACGGCTGGAAAGACGGTTCCCACGGACGGCTGCACTTGCTTTCCCCAGTAGGTGACGGTCCCTCTGTCCTGCACCTATGTTGATGATGGTTGCGATGGGTTCCCACCGGTAACCCGCTCCCCGGCTTGGATATGGGCTATAGGAGCCCTACTTTGCCCGCAGACGCTGGCCCTGAGAAACTGGTGCCCTGGCGGTGGCGGTGTCTCTCTGTAACGGTCGGACTGTTGCCTTCAATCAAGACTTGGTTGTTTGGAGACAGACGTCCCCTTCACTGACGGATTTGGCAAATTCACGGCGACTCCTAGCCTTGCCGGGGTCCGAGAGGCCCCTGCCCTGGTGCTGACTGTCCTTCATATACTGCTCCAGACCGCCGGGTCACTACCCGTCCGCGGTCCTTCCAGCAACCTCCGAGCAGTCCCCCTGCAGACTGTCACCGCCGTCTGCTGACCTTGCTGTCACTGTCCGGGGCACACAGCCGGACCAACTTCAGGCTTTACTACTCTCACTTTTTCTGCCACTTCAGCTTTTCTCTTTAGCTCCACTACTGCTTCCTTCTACTTCACTTAACTTCCTTAACTGTTCTGCACTCTTCACTCAAGCTCTGCCTGAGCTAACTGCCTGGTTCTTCCCGCCTCCAGGGCTGTGAACTCCTCGGTGGGCGGAGCCAACCGCCTGGCCCACCCCCTGGTGTGAACATCAGCCCCTGGAGGAAGGCAACAAGGATTTTGGTAGCCTTGGTGTTCCTGACTGGGGTGTAGGGTGGGGTGGTGTGGTGACCTGTGACCCCTGGCTTGCCCAGGGCGTCACATTCCCGCTTAGCAAAATGCAGACCGTCCGCGGGCTGCCCGTCCAACACCGGTTTTATTTTCTGAAAAATTTGTAAAAAGGTAAACGGTAACATTACAACTCATGACAACATCCCACATCGGGAGGCACATTTCTTAAACGTTACTAACGGGTTACGGTCTCCGCTCTCTCCCACCCAAGCAACCTGGCCCTGATGCTGCCCCTAAAACCCAGGCAGCACCCCTTGACCCCAGTCCAGCACAAGTTACCCGAGCGGGATCTGTCCTTCCCCTCCAGAGGGTAGCCACCGGTTCCTGTGGTGGCTGGGCCCCAGCCTGCTCTGCTGTGGGCCCTCCCTCCAACCTGCCTCTCCGGAGGCGGCAACTGCGGAAACGGTAACGGTAAAACAACTTATTTACATGCCACTTACTTCTGTGGTTGCCCTGCAAGTTCACGGGCTTGTCCATGGAAAGTCCTCCATGCAAAACTTTTTAAACGGTCCCCACGGGGACTACGGTGCCGGCAACAGCCGGTTTTCTCAATCACGGTAAATCAGGTAAAGCTCTGGTAATCATTTTCTTTTATCATTTTCCATTTTTAAACACTGCAAACAAACACACAGGTGGTCCCAACGGGGACTGGACAACGGGGCTCCGCTGCCCTACTGCAAGTCGTCGGCTTCATCTGAGGGAGGGGGTGCAGAACTCACTCGGCTCTCTTGGCTGCCCCTCAGTTTGGCATCTAGGGCGAACCACCCCCTCTCTCCACAGTGCCGGGTATACTGTACAATGTCACCCGGCATGAGATTACGGCCGGGGTGCTCCTCGGGCAGGTGGGAATTCACATCCCGCCGGGCTACAAACACTTCGGCCTCCAGGCCCGGTTCATATATAAACCCATAGCCCCGGCGGACATCAAACCGCCTCACCTGTCCTTCATACAGCAGTCCCCGGACACGGAATGTCGCCTGGCGGAGGTTCTCCTTCTCTCGGATTGCACGGGCCACCAATTCCGCTTTCTTCTTTTCTCTTTCACCGATCTCCAGGCCCAGCGGTACCGGCTCCCTGTCCCAATACGGCGCTGCTGCGAGCTCCGGCGCACGGGTCGGGCCCCGCGTGACATTCTGGACGTTGCCCACTGTCAGAGATCTGGGCGGCAAGTCCCGCGGCGTCTTGGCCTTAGGCGCCGCCTTGCAGCGACAACCCGGCGCTACCTCAGCCGAGGTGTGGGGGATGGGCACAGGGGCTTTCCGCAGCTGGGCCTCCGGCTCGGAACGGTTCATCAGCTCCGGCTCGGGGACTTTCTCTGGAGATGCCTCCGGTGCAGTTTTCGGAGCCTTCCAAGGCAGCACCTCCGGTCGACTACGGGCTCCGGCTGCAGGTCGGCCCGCCTGGGCGGGCATGCTGGGTAGTGCTACCGGTTGCGGTGGTAGCAGGCCTAGTGGCGAGGTCATGGCCTCCGAGACGGGTGGCGAGGGAGGCAGCGGGGGGAGAGGGCTCAGACCGGGTCCCGCAGCCGCGATGACCGGCCTTTCCAGGGCATCGGGGCGTGGGTCACTCACCCTCCCTTCCTCCGCTTCCTCCTCGCGTCTCTGCACGGCTGCTATAACGTCCGCCATGTCGGTCTCCCACTCCTCCATGAGGAGCTGCATCCTGACCTGCAGCCGTTGGTAGAGCTGCGCGGTCCGGATTTCCACCCACGCCGCGGTTCCAGGCGCGGGGGCTACGGTGTCGCGGGACGGCATCCACATGCTGCTGGCGGCTTTTCCCAGGAACAAGATGTCTGCAGAGTCCTGGCGTCCCTGCTTTTATAGCTGCTCTCACATGCAGCCAGCCGCCATCGCGTCCCCTTTAGCTTCTTTTCCGGCCCCTCCTCTATTGGGGCGGGGTTTTGGCCTTCGCGCCTCTGCTACTCGAGAAGACGCTCGAGCGGGAACTTTTCGCGTCAAAGATGGCGACTTCTGGAATTTTTCAGCCGGATACCTCCGGCGGTCACAAGGCGCACCTCTACCCAACGGCAGAGCGGTAAGATCCTGTTCGTGACGCCAAGTTGTCGCGGGCGGAGGAGGGGACGCAACGCTCTCCCACTGCTACTCGGGTCCGGCTGCCGCTGCTGCTGCGGCCTGCCGCTGCTCGGTGGCTCGAGCGATGGGTCGGATCCCGGGGACTCGAGCGGCGCTCCTCGCCCGTGAGTGAAAGGGGTTTTTTGGGTGTGGGGATTGTTTATTGTCCGTGACGCCACCCACGGTTGTGGTGATTTGTTGACACCACCGCTGCTCTGTATGGGGATCCCGGGAGGGATGGTATGGAGCAGCCAGTTGTTGTGTTGCCCCTCCGTGGGTAGGGGTTGGTGATCCCGGGGCCCAGTGATGAGGTGGGAGATGCAGGGCTTGGTGGGCGCAGGGACGCGGGGGCAGCACTGTGCCTTGCGGCACTGTCGTACTCACTCAGCCTGAGACGATGACACAGTTCTCGGTAAAACACACGGCTGGAAAGACGGTTCCCACGGACGGCTGCACTTGCTTTCCCCAGTAGGTGATGGTGACGGTCCCTCTGTCCTGCACCTATGTTGATGATGGTTGCGATGGGTTCCCACCGGTAACCCGCTCCCTGGCTTGGATATGGGCTATAGGAGCCCTACTTTGCCCGCAGACGCTGGCCCTGAGAAGCTGTTGCCCTGGCGGTGGCGGTGTCTCTCTGTAACGGTCAGACTGTTGCCTTCAATCGGGACTTGGTTGTTTGGAGACAGACGTCCCCTTCACTGACGGATTTGGCAAATTCACGGCGACTCCTAGCCTTGCCGGGGTCCAAGAGGTCCCTGCCCTGGTGCTGACTGTCCTTCGTAAACTGCTCCAGACCGCCGGGTCACTACCCGTCCGCGGTCCTTCCAGCAACCTCCGAGCAGTCCCCCTGCAGACTGTCACCGCCGTCTGCTGATCTTGCTGTCACTGTCCGGGGCACACAGCCGGACCAACTTCAGGCTTTACTACTCTCACTTTTTCTGCCACTTCAGCTTTTCTCTTTAGCTCCACTACTGCTTCCTTCTACTTCACTTAACTTCCCTAACTGTTCTGCACTCTTCACTCAAGCTCTGCCTGAGCTAACTGCCTGGTTCTTCCCGCCTCCAGGGCTGTGAACTCCTCGGTGGGCGGAGCCAACCGCCTGGCCCACCCCCTGGTGTGAACATCAGCCCCTGGAGGAAGGCAACAAGGATTTTGGTAGCCTTGGTGTTCCTGACTGGGGTGTAGGGTGTGGTGGTGTGGTGACCTGCGACCCCTGGCTTGCCCAGGGCGTCACACTAGGATTAAATAAACCTACAGATAATCCCAATTCAGACTCTAGAAAGGACAGTATACACAAAGATGTTCATCCAAGATCAAATTTTAATCCTGTACATCATAGAGGGGGTTGCCTTGATGCATTTTACACCTTGGTAGCTGACGAATTTCGTAATTTAAACTCAGAGAAAAATTTCATTCAGTTAAAACAAAAATCTAAACATCTTCTATCATCCAAAATGACTTCTAACAAATTTAACACTACAAATAGAGGAGGGATAAACACTACTAGTCATATAAAAATGAATATTTCAAAAGCTGAAAAGGTAGCTTTAAGACAATTAAAAAACAACAATAGTATAGTCATCAGACAAGCTGACAAAGGAGGGGGGGTGGTAATTCAGGATAAAACAGCGTATCTGGCTGAGGCATACAATATATTATCAAATCAAAAGTATTACAAAAAACTAGAAACAGACCCAACAAAAATTTTCAACGCAGAATATCATTTCCTCATAAATGAAGCTTATACAAACAATATCATAAACAAAATAGAAAGATGTTTTTTGACAAACAAAAAACCCAATAGAGCAACATTCTACCACTTACCAAAAATTCACAAAAACACAAAGACCCCCCCCCCGGAAGACCCATAATTTCGGGTATAGGGTCCTTGACAAGTTATTTATCACACTACATTGATTTACACCTGCAAGATCTAGTTACCCACTTACCATCATATCTCAGAGATTCCAACCAGCTAATAACAGAATGCAGCAGCTTAGATTGGAAAAAGGAATATTTATTTATCACACTGGATGTTAACGCTCTATATTCCAACATTGAGCATATGAAAGGTATCCAGGCGGTTTCTCATTATCTAATGGGAATACCAAACATGCCAGCTCCCCAAAGAGACTTTCTTTTAGCGGGGCTAAAATTCATTCTGGAGCACAATGTTTTTGAGTTTCAGGACTATTTACCGTATTTTTCGGACCATAAGACTCACTTTTTTTTCCCCCAAAGGTTGGGGGAAAGTTGGGGGTGCGTCTTATGGTCTGACTGTGGCTGCGGGGAATGAGGTGCTGCGGGGGAGCGGGTCATCGGGGGCACGAGCAGGCTGTTGCAGCCTACTGTGACCACGTGTGCCCGCTCATTACATATGCACGCCCATCCGCCCGCCCATTTCTCAGCGCAGAAGCCGGCGCTAACAGGTGGGCGGGAGGACGAGCGGGGACGCGCGCATAGTAAAGAGCCGGTCCGCATGATCACCCCTGGCAATTACAGCTTGGAGTGATCATGTGCGGCTGTATTCACTGCTCCCTGCGCATCATCAGCGCGGGGAGCAGTGAATCAGTACACTCACCCATCCCCGTGTGTGGAGCCGTCCCCCTGCTGCACGCGATGTCTTCCTGTCTGTGCCGATCAGCTGATCTGTGCTGGTCAGCTGATCGGCACAGACAGGAAGACATCGCGTGCTGCAGGGGAACGGCTCCACACACACACACACACACACACACACACACACACACAGGTCAGTGGTGCAGAGAGGAAGATGATCGGCTGCAGGGAGTGAGGAAAAGGTGAGTATAAATGTTTGTTTTTTTTTCTCTGTGCTATAGGATACAGGCCATATACCAGGATGGTATATGAGCACGATGGGGGCATATAGCAGGATGGGATTATATGAGCAGGAGGGATGGGGGGTATATGAACAGGATGGGGGTATATGAACAGGATGGGGGTATATGAACAGGGGGGGTATATGAACAGGATGGGAGTATATGAGCAGGTTGGATGGGGCGTATATGAACAGGATGGGGGTATATGAATAGGATGGGGGTATATGAACAGGATGGGGGTATATGAACAGGATGGGAGTATATGAGCAGGATGGATGGGGGAATATGAGCAGGATGGATGGGGCGTATATGAACAGGATGGGGGTATATGAACAGGATGGGGGTATATGAACAGGATGGGGGTATATGAACAGGATGGGAGTATATGAGCAGCATGGATGGGGCGTATATGAACAGGATGGGGGTATATGAACAGGATGGGGGTATATGAACAGGATGGGAGTATATGAGCAGCATGGATGGGGCGTATATGAACAGGATGGGGGTATATGAACAGGATGGGGGTATATGAACAGGATGGGAGTATATGAGCAGGATGGATGGGGCGTATATGAACAGGATGGGGGTATATGAATAGGATGGGGGAATATGAGCAGGATGCTGGTATATAAGCAGGATGGGGGTATATGAGCAGGATGGGGGTTTATAGCAGGATCATATACAAGGCAGGAGGATCATTACCAGGGTGGGGTACCTTAGTAGAGAATTTGGGGACATTACCCCCATAACAGTGTCAGCAGCAGATCCTCGCCCCATAACAGTGTGTCATGACCATATTTTTTTGCTTAAAGTTTTATTTTCCTATTTTCCTCCTCTAAAACCAGGGTGCGTCTTATAGTCCGGTGCGTCTTATAGCCCGAAAAATACGGTATATCTGCAGTGGTATGGCACCGCGATGGGGACTCGGGTCACACCAAGTTTCGCTAATCTTTTCATGGGGCGATTCGAGTCCTCATCGCCCCTGAATACTACACCCTTTAAGGAAAATATATTGCTATACAAACGCTATATAGATGATCTTATCATTTTCTGGAAGGGTTCGGAGGAAGATGCCAACTTACTCATACAGGAGCTTAACAAAAACAGTTGGGGTATTTCCTTTACCCATAACATGAGTAAGGATAAAATTCACTATCTAGACCTTGAAATTAGTCATGCAGACAATAAAATTATAACTAAAACCTTCTTTAAAAAAACTGACTCAAACGGATTTCTTGACTTTCGTAGTGCTCACTATCCTAAATGGAAGCAGAATATACCATTTAGTCAATACCGACGAATTCGGAAGAATAATACTTTGGAGTCAGATTATATTGAACAATCCAAAATTTTAACAAAAAAATTTTTGGATAAAAAATATCCCCAAAATTTAGTAACAGAAGCCTTTGAGATAAACCTAAAAAAACCCCAGATGGATTGTTTGGAAAGAAAAAATAAAGAAAATACTACTTTGATTCAGTTAAACACAGAACAACAGGTAGATCCACATGAGAATAATAACAAAAGAAAAATTGAACACAGAGGGACAAAATGGCAATATAATTTTATAACTGCATTCAACCAGGGTAGTAATTTGATCAGGACAATTTTAAAAAAACATTGGCACATTTTAAAAATTGATCCTTTTTTAAATAAATGGTTACCAGAGGTTCCAGGTATTACGTTTAAAAGGGGGATAACGGTGAAGAATATTATTGCACCGACTGTTTTAAAAAAACCTTTGTCAGTTTTTAGTGCAGCAAAGTTCTCCACACAAAAACCCCCAGGCGTTTTTAAATGTGGATCAAAAAAGTGCTTCTGTTGTGGTATTATTAGTCACAAACAGAATAGTATCACATCAAATAGTACAGGAGAGACAATTAATATTAATCAACATCTAACATGTGACAGTGACCATGTAGTCTATGTGGTCAGCTGCGACTGTGGTCTTCAGTACGTTGGCCGCACCACACAAACGGTGCGGTCACGCATGAATGGCCACAGGCACAATGCGAAAAAAGGTTTTCTTAAACATAGTCTCTCCAGACACCTGTTAATCAAACATCAAAAAAATTTTGATATAAAAGTGACCCCTGTAGAAAGAATTGCAGAGGACGATAGTGACAGTTTTAAAAAATTAAATAGGAAGGAGTCCTATTGGATTTTTAAGCTGAAAACCTTATACCCAGATGGTTTGAACGATGTGATAGAGAATGTCTAAATGTATATGTATATTTTTTTTTTTTTCTCTTTGTCTCTTATTTATAAGTGCAATATATCTGGAAGTGATTTTTATATAAGTGCATGAATTTTAAACTATTCTCTAAAGGAAAAGGGAAGGAAAGGGAGAGAGCAAAAGGGGAAGGGGAGAGGAGAGAGAAAAAAAAAAAAAAAAAAGAGAAAATTGTGTTTTTAATCTGAATAATTTATTATGTGTTTTATATCACCGCATATTTTAAACACCAAAATTTTCCTATTAACAATTAGAATTTTTATTCTTTTTCATTGATAAATTGTATCATTCATGCATAGCAGCAATATTTGCTTGCCCCTACACATGATCCATATAAGGATTTCAGCACAAGAACCACCATTTACCTCTTGAGGTTGAGTGATAATCTAATTGGAAGTACACACCCATGTTCCTCATACCCGCCTACATCATACACATAGACAGATCAGTCTATAAATTAGATTTTCTTAATACCAGCAATGTAGACTACACCTGATGAAGGCTTTTGTTAGCTGAAACGCGTTGTCCGTAATTGTCCGTTTTTTATTGAACCCCTAATAAACCCTTGTTCTTGAAGTTTTTGCAAACTTGCACTGATATTCCATTTATCCTCCGGAAGCGCCGAAAGGGATTTTGTCTTTACTCCATTACCCACGTGGGAGCACCTGTTCAGGACTCTCATTGTTTTTCCCGAGGATTCGTGCTGCATACTGGAGGATTAATAAGAGAGTTGATCCACTACACGGATCATACTAGCGAAAACAGAAGAAATCTGCACGGTGAGTGTAAAATTCGTATGATCATTACAATCTGTGTTTACACACATCTACACTTAGATTTGGCGCCCCGTTGTCCTCTTCTTTTTTTCTTTCCTTTATTCTGTATTTAGGGGTTATGCGGGGTCTCAGTGAATATGGGAGGTTGTGTAAGGATTCATTGTTTATATACAGGTGCATCTCAATAAATTAGAATATCATCAAAAAGTTAATTTATTTCAGTAATTCAATACAAAAAGGGAAACGTATTTGAGTCTTTACAATCAGAGTGATCTATTTCAAGTGTTTATTTCTGTTAATGTTGATGACTATGGCTTACAGCCAATGAAAACCCAAAAGTCATTATCTCAGAAAATTAGAATATGAAAAAATTATTTCAAATTCAGAAATGTTGGCGCCTACTGGAAAGTCTGTACAATAAATGCCTCAATACTTGGTCAGGGCTCCTTTTGCATGAATTACTGCATCAATGCGACGTGGCATAAAGGAGATCAGCCTGTGGCACTGCTGAGGTGTTATGGAAGATCAGGTTGCTTTAATAGCAGCCTTCAGCTCATCTGCATTGTTGGGTCATTTTCCTCTGGACAATACCCCACAGATTCCCAATGGAGTAAACTCCATTGTCAGGCAAGTTTGCTGGCCAATCAAGCACAGTCATACTGGGGTTATCAAACCAGGCATTGGTACTTTTGGCAGTGTGGATAGGTGCCAAGTCCTGCTGGAAAATGAAATTTACATCTCCAAAAAGCTTGTCGGCAGATGGAAGCATGAAGTGCTCTAAAATTTCCTGGTAGACAGCTGCACTGACTTTGGTTTTGATTGGATTATGGAAACTTCACACGAGACCTCAAGCAGCTTGGATTGTGGCCTCTCCACTCTTCCTCCAGACTCTGGGACCTTGATTTCCAAATTAAATGAAAAATTAATTTTTATCGGAAAACAACACCTTGGACCACTGAGCAACAGTCCAGTTCTTTTTCTCCTTGGTCCAGGTAAGATGCTTCTGGCATCGTTTATTGGTCATGAGTGGCTTGACAAAAGGAATGCGACAGTTGTAGCCCATATCCTGGATATGTCTGTGTATGGTGGCTCTTGAAGCTCTGACTCCAGCAGCAGTCCACTCCTTGTGGATCTCCCTCAAATTTTTGAATGGTCTTTTCTTAACAATCCTATCAAGGATGTGATTAACCCGCTTGCTTGTGCACCTTTTTCTACCACACTTTTTCCTTCCACTTAACTTTCCATTGATATGCTTGGATACAGCACTCAGTGAACAGCCAGCTTCTTTAGCCATGACCTTTTGTGGCTTACCCTCCTTGTGGAGTGTGTCAATGACTGACTTCTGGGCAACTGTCAAGTCAACCGTCTTACCCATAATGTGTATCCTACTGAACCAGACTAAGGGACCATTTTAAGTGTTTAAGAAGACTTTGCAGGTGTATTGCGGTAATTATTCTAATTTTCTGAGATAATGATTTTTGGGTTTTCATTCGCTTGTAAGCCATTAGCATCAACATTAACAGAAATAAACACTTGAAATAGATCACTCTGTATGTAATGACTCTATATAATCTATGTGTTTCCTTTTTTGTATTGAATTACTGAAATAAATTAACTTCTTGATGATATTCTAATTTTTTGAGATGCACTTGTAGGTTTGTTCCTGGGGCTCATACTGTACATGTGAGGCTATGTAGGGCTCATGATGTATATACGAGGCTATGTAAGGCTCATAATTAATATAGAAGGCTATATGGGGCTCATTATATATTTAGCAAGCTATGTGAGGGCTCATACTCTAATAAGGAGGCTATGTTGGGGCTCATACTGTATTTAGGAGGCTATGTAGGAGCTCATACTGTATTTAGGAGGATATGTGCTGGCTTATGCTGTATTTAGGAGACTGTGTGGGCTTATACTGTATATAGAGGGATATGTGAGGGCTCATACTGTATACAGGCGGTTATGTGGGGGCTAACACTATATATAGAGGGGCAATGTTGGTGCTCACACTATATAGAAAAGCTATTTGGGGGCTCACACTGTATATAGAGGGGCTATGTAGGGGTTCAAACTGTAGATGAGGGGCTATGTTTTGGCTTATACTGTATATGTACAGTATAGAGACTATGTGGGGGACTCATACTGTATGTAGGGGGCTGTGTGTGGACTCCTACAGTATAACGAGGGCTCATTCTGTTTGTAGGGAAATATGTGAGGGCCCATGCTGTATATAGGGTGGCTATGTCAGACTCATACTGTATGTAGGGATCAAAAAGACCAAAGTATAGCTCAGCACATAAGATTCAGGAAACAGGTGTTGATAATGGTGCACAGAATGAATGCCTGGCCAGCATGTGATCCACTAGGAAAAGGTTTTTCAGCACAACATCCAAGAAAGATTAAAATCCAGTTTATTTTATTCCTGCCTATTTTTGATAACCAGATATGGTAAAGTAGACAGGTGGCGGCTGGTATTATAAGGATGGGATGAGCAATGGATATTGCCCCACAGCCTAAAAATACCAGCCTGGTGCTTTACCAGGCTCATCCAGATTGCCCTGGTGCGGTGGCAATTGCAGTATTATAAGGGGTTAATATCAGCTGTGATTTGTCAAAAATGATAGCTGCCATCAAGCGCTGGATTAGTAATGGATGGCGTCTATATGACATCCCCATTACTGATCCTGTAAGTAAAAAGAAATAAAACACAAACACCGAAAAAAATCTTTATTTGAAATAAAATACACACTCTCTTTTACCCCTTTATTAACCCGTAAAACACCATTGTAGATCCAACATAATCCATAAGACATCCCACAATGATCCTCAGCTGTACTATCTCCAGAGACTGCAGAGAGGGAAAACAAGTCCACTGTCTGCAAGCTGCGGAAATCAATGACAGCTGACAGGGGACCCAGCAGTGAACAGGTGATATCACTCCATTCAGTGGAGGTCACATCCAAGCTCCTCTCAGTGAAAGTGCTCCGGATTGTTTGAATGTGGGTCATAGCCATGTCCTGGAGTATGATAATCTGGCAGCACTTTCACTGAGAGCAGCGGGGGAGCCTGTAGACAGCGGACATGTTTTCCATCTCTGCAGTGTCACGATCCCCCATGCAGCATATCTTGGACTTTTTAGTATGTGCTGTTTCAGATACCTCGGTGGGGCTGAGTTGTCAGTCTGGTGATGGTGAGTTATTCTCCATGCTGGTTCTGGGAAGGATTGGATCACTAAGGTATTTAAACTTCTAGGAATTACTCTGCTTCTTAACTGAGCAGCTTCCTTAAGTTTGCTACCATTTGTACACTTTGTACTCAGAATAAAAAGGTTACACTAGGGTACTAAAATGACTAGAAAGTACAGTAAATATCCAAAAACTAATTTTAAAAATAGTTGTTTATTAATCAAACCATATAACTAACAATATTCTATAACACACCTAACAAAGGCCAGACAAAAAATGGTTGATATAATAGGATGAAAATCCCTACTTCAGCCCTACCTATACACGGAGTATTAACACTCTAATGTAAACAGTGCCCTCATTCCTCGTAGGCTCTCCCTGAGAATCCCTATTGATAATAGTCTAAAAACCTGATTCATTAAAGGATACTAAAGAGACAGTAAAATTAACCCACATGTAGCAACAGACAAAAATAAGCATGCCATTAAATACATCCATTTACATTACCTAAAAACATGGTTGTGCATCCTGTGACATAGTTCATGTCTCAGCAAATGCTTTCACGCCCAATTTGGATTAGAAAAGCATAGCGATAACTATCATGACATCAACAACATCCCTCTGAAATGCAGTGCTCCACTTAAAGTAATGGATCTTTTTCTTTCAGCAACAGTTTACCCTAAGAGGGATACTTCGCATGGACACCAGTACCTGTATTGTTCATCCCAACACAGTCTGGGAATTATCTATATGTTACTGTTCATCATATATTCACAATGTCACCAACAGGAGTTGAGCTCTCTCCAGATACGTAGTCACAGTAGCCAGATCTTTGCCTTTCATAGTCACCCTTCACTCCATCAGATAGTGTCAGGATCCTTTTGAATGGGGACCTCCTCCTGGATATTATACGGGCCATGGCTAAGGTTCCTATATGAAACATTAAAGTATCATCTGAATGAATAAAAGGTTTCCTTGAGTGTTTAAGGTCCCCATTCAAAAGGATTCTGACACTATCTGATGGAGTGAAGGGTGACCATGAATGGCAAAGATCTGGCTACTGGAACTGTATATCGAGAAGAAGATCAATTCATGTTGGTGACATTGTGAATATATGATGAACATTAAAAAGTTTGCATTATGCCATCATATACAATCTTTGAGAATTAATACCAAGGATAGTGTGACGCCCCTGGACTAGTCAGGGCGTCACAGAGGACTGCACGCTCTTTACTCTTAGTGCAGGACTCATCCCCTTTTGGTTCTGGGTTCATAACTTGCAGTACTGCCTCCATCAGCATCCAAAACTCCCAATCACACCTCACACCACACCCTGTCAGACACACCAGTGGGCTGGTAAGCTTGAATAGGGCCGCCCACCTAGGGGTCAGGCAGACTGGTGGGAGGTGACAAGTCAGTCTAGAGTAGCCCTCGAGCAGTGAGGAGCTAGGGGGAGCATGTGGCTCCCTGGGGAGTTAACGGTTAGGTTGCAGACGATGGTCTGGGCCCAGAGGAGTTGGAGACCCGGTCGCGGGATATTGGGACTGGGTGACTGGGCTAGTCTTGTAGGACAGTCAGCAGCAAGTACAATAGTCTCGGCCTACCCATCATCACACTATCCGAGCTGAGAATGAGTATCACCCTGTGTATCCTCCTCCATCTCCAGCTGTTCCACTTGCAAAGCTTCCTCTTTCATTGTGAGCAGTGAGTATTTCAGTAGACACAGAAGTGGGGTGGTTACCCTGATTATGGTGTCATCACCACTCATCATCTTGGATGAATCCTCAAAGTTTTGGAGAACCAAACAGAAATCAGACATTCATGGCAACTCGTGTGTTCTTGAGTGTCTTATGTCCGGAGGATGATCAGAATACTGATTGGCATGTTAAAGCTCATATTCAACAACATCCCTCTGCTGCTAACAAAGCCTTGCCAACATATATAATGTTTAGTTCCAGCATGTGGGCAGATGACAAATCAGTCCATTAGCTGGCACTTGCAACCATTGCTGCAGCACTCCCAGAGTGGAGGCAGCTGAAGCTGACTTGCGGAAATGAGTGAACACGTGGCTAACTTCCACAAATATCTCAGGCAAATCTGAGTAGGTTTTCAGAAAGTGATGAACCACTAAGTTGAGCACGTAGACCAGACATGGCATGTGTGTCAGCTTCCCAAGCTTCAGAGCCGCCACTAGATTATGGTCATTATGACACACGATTATTCTTGGTCGAAGGTTCAGCAGAGAAACCCAAAGATCTGTCTGGTCTGTTTGTACTTTCAGCAACTGTGGTGGTATACTGGTTGTCACCTAAAGATGTAAAACACATATGGATCTTACAGTAAATAATATAATTGTAACAATATTAGAAACATTAGTTGAAGAGTATATATACACAAGAAGGTCACACACCTGAGTTAAGTAGATAATGAAAAGGATAGATCATCCTTATGACCCAAAGAGATGAACATGATAGTAACTAAAATAAAGACTAAACAGTTTATACAACATGGATGGACAGAAAAAATGGAGACTGATGAAAAACTGTAACAACGTGGTAGAACAAAACCTCACAGGAACGGAGTAAAGCCCAATGGTGATATTGTGTTTAGTGTCACAATCCACTTACATTCTCATGGGGCTAATACCTTATTCAAATTTCCACCCCTGATACCACAGTGGATCTTGTCAATACCCCTAATTTTTAGACCACTAAGATCACAATTGGGATGAATGAGAAAGTGCTTAGGAAGGATTTTCAATGTGGGAGGGTCAGTTATTTCCTTCACCTCCAGGATGTCTCTGACGTGCTCACACGTCCATGTTTTTAACTCCTACATAAAATGTGATACATGGTCAAGTGGCATAGTACACAACATGTGTACTATTACATGAAAAATAATTTCTAATTTGATTTTGTTTTTGACCATCTGAGAATACAAAAAAATTAGATCTACTAATATTGGGACAAGCCACATAGTTTCCACAAGGGAAATAGCCGTGTCTCCAATTTGAACATCACAAAGTGTGTTTGTTTTTGCCACCTAGTGGCTCCCTACTAACAAGTCCTGGGTATTAAGATCTTTGAATAGATAAAATTCACTAGCAGGTACACTGGAACAAAAAGATACACTGTTACGTAAATAAAGGGTGTATTTCATGAGAATTAAGTACATGACTAGAAAGATTAAATATATCTATAAATTTGTTTTGTTGCATTTGGAGTCTAGACTTCCTTTTCTATCTTACCCTCTTCTACATCTCCTTTATTTTCTTAGTGATTCATATGTAATTCTTATAGACCAATGGGACTCACAGGTTTTTCTCCTTTGCGGAATGTTGCTTTAGGGTAAATCTGACTTTTTACCATTGTGTTTTAATGTTTATAATTATCTAATGTAGGATAATGACTATGCTTTGAAATGTATTATTTCTTAGGTAAGAAATTTTTTTTTTTGGTTATCCAAGGGCAAGTTTCGCGACATTTTTGTATCATTTTTCATATATGCAAATATCTATCTCTGAATGTGGCTTATGAGTATACATTTAAGGCCTCAATCAGACATCTGATTTTAACTTGTTTCATTCATGTTTTTCATACAAAACACATCCAATATAGTCTGTGGAGTTATTCACACGCCCATGGTTTTGTTTACGGGCTGTCTACAAAAAATTTATGGAAATTTGTCAATTTTTTATTTGCGTCATAAATCAAAATGACCCCTACAAATGTATGAGTCCATGAAAATCATGGACTTCAGACGGAATTCATCTCTGAGCAATATGTAAGGCCGTTTCTAACATTGTAATGGTTAGGAGAAGCTTGCATTATTTTTTGTATTTGACAAAATCACTGATAGTGTGAAACAGACACACTGACTAAACAAAAAAAAAAAAATGTGATCTAGTTCACTAATGAAAATCATTGTTTTTCATATACCAAGAGAAAACTGGTCTTAATGAGGCCTAGTGCACACTTTCAGTTGCTCATGGATGTGGTGATTCATTTAATATTATTTGTAATTTCTGAAAGGAAAAGTCCTTTCTGCGATCTCAATGCTAGAACAAGCTGCCCTGAAATGCAGCCAACGTCCTCTAGGCAATTCTATCCCCAATCCTGTTCCACATTCATAGTCTCATAACTGAAATGCTGTTCCTGTGGAAAGAATTGATTCCCTTCTTATTTGCCTCGTCATATCGGAAACTTCATACAGAAGTTTCTGTGCTCTTAGTATACGATTACAGCTCTAATGAATTCATCAATCAAAATAATAAGATTGAATTGATGGCAGTGAAGGGAACAGCAGCAAGCAGATGATAAGAATAGATTATTCCAAGATATATGAGATATCCAATTAGTGATTGACTCGCTCAGCATTTCAATGAAAGCCTTTGCAGGGAGATTTACAGGCAACAAACACTATAAATTCTATGATCTGTCTGAAAGCAAGGGATGGGTGTAAGCAATTGAAATAAGACATGCAGACAGCTAGGAACAAATGTTGGCTGTGGATGAATATAATCATTTCCACAGGAGGGATGAGGAGATAGAAGTTTACATGAAGAATCATTGAGCAGCCAACTCTGAGAAGACTACTGGACTACTGGTTATTTGACAATCATTTTAAGTCATTATCAGTGGCTGTCAAGCTAATTCACCACTAACAGTAATTCACGCACAAAGTAATACTGTAAGTCAGCATGTGCAATTAATTAGGACACATGGTGATACCAAATAATAAGCTACGAGAAATTAAGATCCGTTAAAGCAACACTTGATGTAATGTAGTGTATACTAATTAAAAGTCAATACAAAATTGGAGAATACAATCTAAACTCAAGTTTCTATTGAACATCCTGCCTTCTTGACCACAAAATAGGAATTTTCATAACTAATTTTTTATAATGATAGTATGTCAGAGGTCAAAGCATCTACAGTAGGTATATAATGAAATTTACAAAAGGTACAAGAGAATTAGTAAGATATTGATAAGGAGAAACTCCATAGATTCGGGAAATCTCTTTAACAGCGAATGTCTGCTGAAATATCAAATTGAGCGTTACTGAATGCTAGCAAGGAGGAATTTAGACCACGCAAAATGTAGTTGGTATAAGCTCCTCATTCAGTAATATGAGGAGGTGCACATCCAAGTACTTTATTTTTTTTATTACACAAGCCTTTGTACAGTATATATCAATAGTGGGTTGATCTCTTAGAAAAACTACCAGCCATGTGGCATTGGTAAAACTAGAAGCACATGCAAAAAGCATATGAGGTTTATGTGCATATTTGGGAATTTCCTCTTCTGCTCTCCATAACATAGAGTCCTTATCATGCAGCTGCACAGATGAATCAGGGCTTGCATAGATGTAGTCAGTCATCATTATTATCAATCACTTAATTGTGTTTCCTTATATCAGACATCAGCTGCAGGCTTTTAGGCTCCATCTTGCTCCTCATATACAAAAAAAGACTGGTTATAGAAAAAGCATATAGAAATATATATATATATATATATATATATATAGTACTCTCACAGTAGAGAAGCATATAGAAAAATATTTTGTATTCTCACAATATGACTAATCAAAGCCATCAATAGGAATTTCAGGGTCCCATACTGGCAACATGTTTGGGCCCTCTTGAGACTCCACCCAAGCAAAAATGTGTGTGTGTGTGTGTGTGTGTATGTGTGTGTGTGTGTGTGTGTGTATATGTATATATATATATATACACCCCCTACACTGCCCCTCTCCATAATATCTCTCCCACACTACCCCATGTATAATATCTCCCACAAACAGTGCTCCTCTGTACAATATCCCCACACACTGCCTCTCTGTATAGTACCCCCACACACTGCTCTTCTGTATAATATCCCCCCCACACACACTGCCTCTCTGTATAATATACCCCCCACAACTGCTCCTCTGTAAAACATTCTCTCCACACACTGCTCCTTTGTCTAATATCCCCCCGACACACTGCTTCTTTGTATAGTTACTCTTTACACACACTGGTCCTCTGTATAATATCCCCCATACACTGCTCCTCTGTATAATATTCCCCCCACACACTGCTCCTCTGTATAAAACCCCCACAAACACTGCTCCTCTGTACATCTCCCACACACACTGCTCATCTTTATAATATCCCCCACGCACTGCTCCTTTATACAGTGCCTACAAGTAGTATTCATCCCCCTGCAGATTTAGCAGGTTTGATAAGATGCAAATAAGTTAGCCTGCAAACTTCAAACAAGAGCAGGATTTATTAACAGATGCATAAATCTTACAAACCAACAAGTTCTGTTGCTCAGTTAAATTTTAATACATTTTCAACATAAAAGTGTGGGTCAATTATTATTCAACCCCTAGGTTTAATATTTTGTGGAATAACCCTTGTTTGCAATTACAGCTAATAATCATCTTTTATAAGACCTGATCAGGCTGGCACAGGTCTCTGGAGTTATCTTGGCCCACTCCTCCATGCATATCTTCTCCAAGTTATCTAGGTTCTTTGGGTGTCTCATGTGGACTTTAATCTTGAGCTCCTTCCGCAAGTTTTCAATTGGGTTAAGGTCAGGAGACTGACTAGGCCCCTGCAACACCTTGATTTTTTCCCTCTTGAACCAGGCCTTGGTTTTCTTGGCTGTGTGCTTTGGGTCGTTGTCTTGTTGGAAGATGAAATGACGACCCATCTTAAGATCCTTGATGGAGGAGCGGAGGTTCTTGGCCAAAATCTCCAGGTAGGCCGTGCTATCCATCTTCCCATGGATGCGGACCAGATAGCCAGGCCCCTTGGCTGAGAAACAGCCCCACAGCATGATGCTGCCACCACCATGCTTGACTGTAGGGATGGTATTCTTGGGGTCGTATGCAGTGCCATCCAGTCTCCAAACGTCACGTGTGTGGTTGGCACCAAAGATCTCGATCTTGGTCTCATCAGACCAGAGAACCTTGAACCAGTCTGTCTCAGAGTCCTCCAAGTAATCATGAGCAAACTGTAGACGAGCCTTGACATGACGCTTTGAAAGTAAAGGTACCTTACGGGCTCGTCTGGAACGGAGACCATTGCGGTGGAGTACGTTACTTATGGTATTGACTGAAACCAATGTCCCCACTGCCATGAGATCTTCCCGGAGCTCCTTCCTTGTTGTCCTTGGGTTAGCTTTGACTCTTCGGACAAGCCTGGCCTCGGCACGGGTGGAAGCTTTCAAAGGCTGTCCAGGCCGTGGAAGGCTAACAGTAGTTCCATAAGCCTTCCACTTCCGGATGATGCTCCCAACAGTGGAGACAGGTAGGCCCAACTCCTTGGAAAGGGTTTTGTACCCCTTGCCAGCTTTGTGACCCTCCACGATCTTGTCTCTGATGGCCATGGAATGCTACTTTGTCTTTCCCATGTTGACCAAGTTTGAGTGCTGTTCACAAGTTTGGGGAGGGTCTTAATTAGTCAGAAAAGGCTGGAAAAATAGATAATTAATCCAAACATGTGAAGCTCATTGTTCTTTGTGCCTGAAATACTTCTTAATACTTTAGGGGAACCAAACAGAATTCTGGTGGATTGAGGGGTTGAATAATAAATGACCCTCTGAATAAACTTTTCACAATTTAAAAAAAAAAAAAAAAAAAAGAAATAACATTCTTTTTTGCTGCAGTGCATTTCACACTTCCAGGCTGATCTACAGTCCAAATGTCACAATGCCAAGTTAATTCCGAATGTGTTAACCTGCTAAATCTGCAGGGGGTTGAATACTACTTGTAGGCACTGTATATTCCCCCACACAATGCTCTTCTGTATAATATCTCCCCACACACTGCTCCTCTGTATAATTTCCCTCTACACACACTGCCCTGCTGTATAATATCTCCCACACACACTACTCTTCTGTATAATATCCCCCACATACACTGCTCCTTTGTATATCCCCCCACACACAATGCTTCTCTCTATAATATCCCCCTCAAACACTGCTCCCCTGTATATCCCCAACACATACACTGCTCCTCTGTATAATATCCCTTCACACACTGCTCCTCTGTATAATATCCCCCAACACACACTGCTCCTCTGTATATCCCAACACATACACTGCTCCTCTGTATAACATCTCTCACACACTGCTCCTCTTTATAATATCCTCCCACACACACTGTTCCTCTGTATAATATCCCTCATACACACTGCTTTTCTGTACACCGTGTGCAGAATTATTAGACAAGTTGTATTTTAGAGGTTTTTTTTATTATTGATCAACAACTATGTTCTCAATCAACCGAAGAGACTCATAAATATCAAAGCTTAATATTTTTGGAAGTTGGAGTGTTTTTTTTTTTTATTTGGCTGTCTTAGGAGGATATCTGTTTGTGCAGATAACTATTACTGTGCAGAATTATTAGGCAACTTAATAAAAGCTAAGTATATTCCCATCTCACTTGTTTATTTTCACCAGGTAAACCAATATAACTGCACAAAATTTAGAAATAAACATTTCTGACATGCAAAAACAAAACCCAAAAAAATTAGTGACCAATATAGCCACCATTCTTTCTGATGACACTCATTAGCTTACCATCCATAGATTATGTCAGTTACTTGATCTGTTTACGATCAACATTGCATGCAGGAGCCACCACAGCCTCCCAGACACTGTTCCGAGAGGTGTACTGTTTTCCCTCCCTGTAGATCTCACATTTTATGAGGGACCACAGGTTCTCTATGGGGCTCAGATCGGGTGAGCAAGGGGGCCATGTCATTATTTTTTCATCTTTTAGACCTTTTTCTGGCCAGCCACGCTGTGGAGTAGTTGGATGCATGTGATGGAGCATTGTCCTGCATGAAAATCATGTTTTTCTTGAACGATACCGACTTCTTCCTGTATCAGTGCTTGAAGAAGTTGTCTTCCAAAAACTGGCAGTAGGTCTGGGAGTTGAGCTTCACTCCATCCTCAACCCGAAAAGGTCCCACAAGTTCATCTTTAATGATACCAGCCCATACCAGAACCCCACCTCCACTTGCTGGCATCTGAGTCGGAGTGGAGCTCTCTGTCCTTTACTGATCCAGCCTCTGGCCTATCCATCTGGCCCATCAAGAGTCACTCTCATTTCATCAGTCCATAAAACCTTTGAAAAATCACACACACACACACACACACACACACACACACACACTGCTCCTCTCTATAATATCCCCACACACACTGTTCCTCTGTATAATATCTCCCACACACACTGCTCATCTGTATAAAATTATGCCACTCACTGCTCTTCTGTATAATATCCCCCCACACATTGCTCCTCTGTATAATATCCACCCAAACACACTGCCTCTCTGTATATCCCCTCACACACTGCTCTTCTGTATACTATCTCCAACACACTGCTCCTCTGTGTAATATCCCCTCACACACATTGCCCCTCTGCAAACTATCCCCCACAAAGCTGCCCCTCTTTATATCTATCCTCCCACACACACTACCCCTCTGTATATCGCCACCCTACACAAACACTGCCCTCTGTATAATATCCTCCTGGTATATATGTCCCTCTCCTGGGCCCATCCTGGTATACATGTCACCATCCTGGTTTCTTTGTGCCTTTCCTAGCATATACAGTACAGAACAAAAGTTTGAACACACCTTCTCATCTCTTGAACAACTATTAAGAGGATACTTTGTGCAGCAGGCCTTCATGGTAAAATAGCTGATCGGAAACCACTGCTAAGGACAGGCAACAAGCAGAAGAGACTTATTTGGGCTAAAGAACACAAGGAATTGACATTAGACCAGTGGAAATCTGTGCTTTGGTCTGATGAGTCCAAATTTGAGATCTTTGGATCCAACCACCGTGTCTTTGTAGAAAAGGTGAACGGATGGACTCTACATGCCTGGTTCCCACCATGAAGCATGGAGGAGAAGGTGTGATGGTGTGGGGGTACTTTGCTGGTGACACTGTTGGGGATTTATTCAAAATTGAAGGCATACAGAACCAGCATGCCTACCACAGCATCTTGCAGTGGCGTGCTATTGCATCCGGTTTGCGTTTAGTTGGACCATCATTTATTTTTCAACAGGAGAATGACCCCAAACACACCTCCAGGCTGTAAGGGCTATTTTACTAAGAAGGAGAGTGATGGGGTGCTACGCCAGACGACCTGGTCTCCACAGTCACCAGACCTGAACCCAATCAAGATGGTTTGGGGTGAGCTGGACCGCAGAGTGAAGGCAAAAGGGCCAACAAGTGCTAAGCATCTCTGGGAACTCCTTCAAGACTGTTGGAAGACCATTTCCGGTGACTACCTCTTGAAGCTCATCAAGAGAATGCCAATACTCTGCAAAGTAGTAATCAAAGCAAAAGGTGGCTACTTTGAAGAACGTAGAATATAAGACGTATTTTCAGTTGTTTCACACTTTTTTAAGTATTTCATTCCACATGTTGTAATTCATAGTTTTGATGCCTTCAATGTGAATCTACAATTTTTAGAGTCATGAAAATCAAGAAAACTCTTTGAATCAGAAGGTGTGTCCAAACTTTTTGTCTTTACTGTATGTTGTCCTCCTGGTATATATCTACCCCTCCTTGGCCTCTCCTAGTATATATGTCCCCATCCTGATTTATTTGTCCCCATCCTGGTATATATATCCCCTCCTGGGATTTGTCTACTTCCTGGTATATATGTTATTCTCCTGGTATATATGGCCGCTTCCTGGCATTTTTGCAGCAAAAAAAACAAAAACAAAACATTTTACTCACCTTCCTCAGCTCCCATGTTGCACGACATCCTCTCTGAGCGACGAAGCATTTCAGCAGGATTGTGTGCCCTCCGTGCATCCAGCTGAAGCAAGGCAGGGGCTTGGGTTAGTGGGGGGTTGGAGTCACAACCCCCTGTGATCGTCTTCAGCTCACCGAGTGATTAACTGTCCCAGCCAGCTGCCACCTGTGTCCTCGTCACATCCGACACTCTGTTACCTGCTGCTGACAGGGTGGTGAGGTCGCAGAATAATGACCTCATCACAGTGCTGTGTTCTGGGAAATGGGATGATGTGCCTGCACCCTGTTCTGCTCCACTCACCTTGCCTGCAGCACACATGGCTAATTTGAATGCAATGCCCTGGAAAGGGCTTTGCCTGCAACTTAGCAATGTGTTGTAGTGACCAAAGCGACATCGCTGGACCCCTCTGCTGTGACTGTGACTGGAGCCCATTGAAGAGGGGGTCTCCGGGGTTTAACACAGCTAAGTAACTAGCCCAAGCCGGCCCCCTTCCTCACTAGGCCCGGTACACCAGTCATGGTTGTAATGCCCTGATGGCTGTCCTGGTGCCCATATTTCAGCTAAACCAGGGATGGACATCCATACAGCTATTCAGCTGCATAGGTGGCCAAAGGTAGAGAAGAGCCCATACCAGTGGAGGGGCAGACTATGAGGGCAATCTGATCTACTGCCTAGGTCCCAAAGTACCATGGGAGCCTATGGCCAAATTGCTCTCAATATACTCTTTTCACTCTTATTGCGCACATGATTTTGCAGAGAGTATTCCTGCAGCTCAGCTGCTAGCAATAGAAAGTAGCCACTTTCTGCTTCAAACCTGTCACTTTTGTAAAGACTCAGCCATAGCAATGACAACATTACATTATTTGTGTCATCTAGCAGGTGCCTGGCCAGAAGAAGATGGAAGCTGTAGAGATGAGTGAGTACTGTAATATTCGTAATCACTATATTCATAATGATTACTTTCTAATAATCGTAGATTTGTTCCGAATAGCGAGTATAATGCAAGTCAATGGGAAATACGAGTAATATTTTGCTGGACCCAAAACAGAAGCCTGGGGTCATGAAGAAAAGGCTGAAATGGATATAAAATTGATGAAGCTGAATGGGCAGAGCCTGCTGGAGAAAATGTCTGTATGCATTTCTGATTCACATGTGGTTTCTGGAATCCCCTGAAGTCACATGGAAGAAGTTCTGTGTGGCTTCAGTCTATCGGTGCGGTGCCTCTGCAGTGTATGTCGCACTGCTATGGCCAGCCCCACAGTGACCCACATAGCAGTGTGAAAGTAGCCATGGGATGACGAACGCCGACATCAGGATAGCGCAGATCATTACCGGGAGTGATGATCTCCGCTGAACTCGTGACATCAACGGTCGACATCAGCACTCGTCACGGACTACCATGACCCCACATTGTCAAACGAAGTCTCTCGGATGGCCGAGACTGTGACTAGTGATGATGTCATGGGCTCACAGGACAGTTCCTGTGAGAACGCAGCGGCCATGGAACTCAGAACAAGTGCTGACCTGTCGGTGCTCATCATGCCCTGCAGTGACCTGACCTAATGATGTTAGCTCAGGTCACGTCACTGCTCTCCCAGCCAATGGGGAACATTCTGTTCTTCATTGACTGGGACAGTGAGTATAATATGGATCGTTGTGGGACCCCCTTATTGGATTACGTCGGACCCGGATTTGTTTTTATTTTCAATAAGTTGGTAAAAGAGGGAATGTTTTGGGGAGTGTTTTTTCAAATTAAAAAAGTCACCATCACAAGGGCCTCCAATGACAAATAGTAGTAATGCTGGAGTAGGAGTACTATCCTGATTTGTCTACTGCACAATATGCATTGAGTTTACAAAAATTAGCCTTATGGCTTGAGTCATGGTTGACGCAGGGAGTCACCATCACAAGAGCCTCCAATGACAAATAGTATCGCTGGAGTAGGAATACTGTCCTGGTTTGTCTACTGCACAATGTGCATTGAGTTTACAAAAATTAGCCCTATGGCTTGAGTCATGGTTGACATAGGGAGTCACCATCACAAAAGCCTCCAATGAAAAATAGTAGTATCGCTGGAGTAGGAGTACTGTCCTGGTTTGTCTACTGCACAATGTGCATAGTGTTTACAAATATTAGCCCTATGGGATGAGTCATGGTTGACGCAGGAAAGAAACGGCTTTATATGGCAAGTGGTGAACCTTAACAGCAGTGGCCAAAATGAACAATTTGGGGAATTTAGTTTGGTTTGCTCTCATCTAGAGGGATTGCAAACTGTGGAGAAATCAAGTGTTTGTTGAATTTAATCAGTGTAAGTCTGTCTGCATTTTCTGTGGAGAGGTGTGAGCGCCTATCAGTGATAATTGCCCCTGTAGAACTGAAAACACACTCTAACATCACACTAGCAGCTGGGCATGCCAGCACCTCCAAGGTGTATAAGAAGAGGTCGGGCTAAAAGTTCAGCTTGAACACCCAATAATTAAAGGGAACTGAAGCATTAGAAAAGATGCAGGTATGGTCATTTAAGTTCCCCTTGACCATGTTGTACAACTTCTCCACCATTGGCATTGTTACAGGCACAGATAGCCCTTGCTGATGTCCTGGTTTATTGAAAATAGCCCAGTTTGCGCACATTTTCCCCCCACCTGTGTTGGGCTTGGTGTTGGTGTCTCTCCATTGGTGTTGAAAAGAGCCGGTAACTCTGCCTCCAGCGTTGCCTGAGGGTGATGTTTTCATCAAGTGATCTACAACGACTCTCTTGAAGGATTCTATTCTGCAACCCTTTGGTGACTCCAAAAGGAAAGAAGGAAATTTCTCTTTGTCCCGTGGGTCCAGAAAGGTGGCCAGCAAGTATAGGTTGTTGGATAAAATGTATATCACGCGAGGGTCTTGCCACAGACACTTACATATGAACTGTGCCATGTCAGCCAAGCTGCAAACAAGAATAGGTTCTGTATCCCCACCAAGAGGATCAATACCCAGTCTCGTCTCACGCTGAATCGCCTCCTCCTCCTCTTCCACCTCCTCCTCTCCAACCCATCCATGCTGGACAGACATGAAGCTGGGGTTGAGAGTCTTCTGTGTAGCATTGGCAGTGCCCTGAGTAGCACCAAAAAAAAATATTCTTCCTCCTCATCCTCCCCATCCTCCTCATCATCACCCAATGTTGCCTCAGAATATTGGCTGGGCTGGGTAGTATCACTCATGGGGAAAATATGGCTCCATAGCAATATGCAGGGCACTCAAAGCTTTCTCTTTGAGATTATGCAGTGATTGTTTCAACAGACACAGCAGCAGGATGGTTAAGCTGATAATAAAGTGAACACTCCCTGAGGAAGCGGTGTGAAACACGTGTTGGAGTGGCTGGCAGGGGAGCAGTATTATACCACTAATATGGCAGCAGGTCTGGTATTTATTATATGAGCAAATTGTTATAATGGGCAGCTACTAATGCAGGTTTTTGCTGGTATTTTACCAATATAGGGATGTTGTAAACTGCATATATATATATTTTTTGAAATGCTCTTGTTAAACTTTAATATATACATTGAGCTTGTTATTTGGCCTGCTAGGATTTAGTAATTTTATTGTATATGCTTGGATATTGTGGGTATAGTACACATAGTTTGTGTCTATGTTTTTAATATGCCATCAATAAAGAAACTTGTTATCAATCTATAGCTTTATTGGGATAATTTGGTTTAATTAAGCTGATAATAGCCTGATCACCGCTCACGAGCTTGGTGCAGTACTCAAAGTTCTCAAGAACCTCACAAATGTCTGTGATCCATACCTACTCAACAGTTGTTATGAGTGGTGACTGGCTCTCATTGTGATGGGCATGTTGGAGCTGGTATTCAGCAACTGCCCTCTGCTGCTCAGTAATCCTTGCCAACATATAGAATGTTGAGTTCCACCGCATGGGCAGGTCACACATGAGTCAGTGACTTGGCAAATTAAAGCGCTTTTGCAATGCTGTAAGACCAGAAAAAGCAGTAGATGAATGGCAGAAATAGGCACTAATACTGCGCACCTTCTCAAGTACAGTAGGTACGGCAAGTCAGGGTAGGTTCTGCATGTGATCCATGCATGGCATGTGTACCAGCTTGCAGACCTTTAAAGCTGCCACCAGGTTACGCCTATTGTCGCAAACGACCAGGCGGGGTTGGAGGTGCAGTGGGGAGAGCCACTGATCGGTGTGATCATTTTTACCTTGCCAGTTGCCACAGCTCTGCTGCAGTGTGTGGTTTGTGACCTAAACAGATCAGCTTCAGCAGAGCATGTTGCAATTTTGCTGATGCGCTGCTGCACAGTTCCAAGCTTGGCAACAATGGGAGGATAATTTAGCAGAGGATAAGGAGCAGGAGGAGTAGGGGAGACAGGAAGTGGCATATGATGAGGCGGAAATGCTGTTAGAAGTTGCGTCCGCTATTCTTGGCGTGGGTAGGATGTGTGATGTTAGATCTCAGACACAGACAACTGGACGCTTCACTGGGACAAGGAAGTGGATGTGGTTGATGTTTGCTGTGTCTGCAATTGCACCTTGTGGGCAGGATTTATGAATGCCTGCTTCCTGGACAGCAGATTGTGAAGCACAGGCGACATGGCATTAGTTTGACGCGTAGATACAATTTTGGTACCCTAGTGTTCGGCCCACCTACTGGGGTGATTGGCTGCCATGTAGTTCCGCATACTGATGGTGCTCAAATTGCCTTTGCCCTGTCCTCTGCTCAACTTGTTATGGCAGATGCTACAGATTACAATGTTATTCTCAGAAGGACTTTCAGAAAAAAAAATCCAGACAGCGGCTGAACACCCCCTTGCCCTGACTTGGGCCACAGTGGGGGTGCTCTTGGGAACAGTTGACCCAGTTCTCACTCTGGGCAAGCCACTGCCCCTTGGTGTCTGTGTTGGTGCAACATATCCATCTTCCTCTGTGTTGCTATGCTGGCTATGCATGTCAACGGTCCAGGTCGGATTAGTGGACTCATCATCAACCATCTCATCTTCCATCTCAACCTCCTTCCTATTTGAGATTGTAGGCTGACCTGATGGCAACTGTGTCTCATCATCATTTGCCTCCACCTCAGGAGAAAGTAAATCAGGTTCCTCAAAATGGTTTTCCTCTGGCCATAGGTCCTCAAATACTTGCGCATCAACACATGCGACTGTGCGGTTTTCAGACTTTTTGCCTTGTTTTCTGTCATTTTGCTTTTAATCTGTTTTTTTTTTTTTCATTGGTCCATTGACCATCTTGCTTCCTGTTCTGCTGCCCTCACCTTGCCCTCAGTCAATATGGATTCCTCAGCTTTTATGATCCTGTCCTGTTCCCTGCCAATTACCTGCTTAAGCTGCCTCAGCTGATGGACCAGTGCTTCTGAGGCCCTGTGAGCACTAAAAAAAGGATTTTTCTCAAATTTCTCTAGAAATTTCTTGAGAGTCTGAAAGATTAGCACACTTGTGTTCAAAAAGCGCACCAATAACGCATGCGTTTCTACCGCGTTTCTGATGCATTTTTCATGCGTTTTTTTCCGCAGGTTGGTCCCTGCGTTTTTTTACCATTATCTATGGCAAAAAATGCAGGTACCTACAGAAAAGAAGGGACATGCACATTCTTTTTCTCAAGAAATTCTGCAGAAAGAATTTTCTTGAGAAAAAAATGCAGTGTGCGCACAGATATTTTTTTTTTCCATAGGTATTGCTGGGGAATGTCTGCAGAAAGGTTACAACCATTTTCTCAAGAAATGTATGCAGCAAAAATGCAAAAAAAACCACGGGTAAAAACGCAGTGTGTGCACAGGGACTGAATCCTGTTTGCATTCTGCCTGTAAGGCTATGTGCGCACGTTGCGTAATTGCATGCAGTTACGCTGCGATCTGCACCGCAGCGTAACTGCATGCATCCTGCGTCCCCTGCATAATCTATGAAGATTATGCAGGAGCCGTGTGCACGTGGCATATTAGAGCGCAGCGCTTCAGCTGCTGCCCGAAGCGCGCGTTCTAAGAAGTGACATGTCACTTCTTTCGTGTGCTCTGCCTGCAGCTCCCGCTCTGTCTATGGGAGGGGCTGCAGTCAGAGCGCATGAAATCGGCTTTTTTTTTTTTCCATTACGGACTGTTTCTGCAGCGATTTGAAGCGCACATGTGTGCTGTTCAAATCGCTGCAGAAATTTCTGCAGGGACAGTACGCAACGTGCAACGTGCGCACATAGCGTAACCTTGTCTCCTGAAGTCTTTGGAGGAACTACCTTTCTGCAATCCTCTGCTTTGGATCTCTGGAACTCATGTCTACACAGGAACCCTTCTGCTTTGCTATGGACACTTACAAGTACAGTAAGAAAGACTGAATTATACCTTGAGACTTCTGCTGAACTTTGAGGATCTATTGCTGCTTAATTTGTTCCCAGCCTCTGCACCCTGCAACTGTTTAACCCTATATATAACAAAATTTCAGGGTACCAGATGTAATAAAGAACAACAATCTAAAGCCACTCCAAGAATGCACATATTTAAGAAAAAGAAAAAGGAGTGCTAAATGGCCATGCATGATGTTTAGGAATAACAGTAAAACACCTTGTAATTGTCAAAGTACAAATATATTTATTGAACAATCAAATTTAAACAAGGATACATTACTCATAGTGCAAAATAGAGATCATAAGTGCAGGAAAGGAAATCCCAGAAGATAGTTCCCAGACAAGGGACATCTGCCACAATAGGTATAAAAGTATGGGTCAGCAGCAATCCCATAACGACATGAGTAAAATCACAATATAAATCAATAGTAAAATTGCTGCTTACCCATTGACAAAGTGCAGAAGTGCTTGGCAAGTGCCAGGGCAGAAGTCCAGTGTGAGGAGAGGAAGCCCCAATGTGTTTCGCTGCGTTTGCTTCTTCAGGAAACAGTGTCTTTATGTTTTGTGCACTTACTTGTATGAAGTAATACAAGAACTCTTTAGCGAACCTGTGTCCGTGTTTCCCTTGTATCCTTGCACGAGACTCAGAGGCATAGCCAGGTTTTCCTCTCAGGGGGGGGCGAACCTTCTGAATGGGCCCCTAACCAGGTAACCATGTTTACCCCACTGTTACAGTCTGCGCCCCCCCTTGTCACAGACTGCACCGCTCTGTCACACCCTGCACTGCTCTTTCACAGCCTGCCCCCCCTATCACACTCTGCCTCCCCTCTGACACTCTCTGCCTCCCCTCTGACACTCTCTGCCTCCCCTCTGTTAGACAATGCACCCCTCTGTCACACAATGCACTCCTCTATCACAGCCTGCTCCCCTCTGTCACAGCCTGCCAACCTCTGTCATACCCTGCACCCCTGTTACAGTTTGCACCCCTCTGTTACACTCTGCCTCTCTCTGCCCCTTTCAGTCAGTCTGTCCCTCACACTCTGCCCCTCTGTCACAGCCTCCCAACACATTCTGCCCCACAGTCTGCCCCTCTCTGTCACAGTCTGCCTCTCTCTGTCACAGTCTGCCTCTCTCTTTCACAGTCTGCCCCTCTCTGTCACAGTCTGCCCCTTTCTGTCACAGTCTGCCCCTTTTTGTCACAGTCTGCCCCTTTCTGGCATAGCCTGCCCCTTTCTGTTACAGTCTGCCCCTTTCTGTCACAGTCTGCCCCTCACACTCTGACCCTCTCTGTCACACTCTACCCCTCATACTCTCTCCCTCTCTGCCAGAGTCTGCCCCTCACACTCTCCCCCTCCTTTGTCACACTCTACCCCTCACACTCTTCCCTTCTCTGTCACAGTCTGCCCCTCCCTTGTCAAAGTCTGCCCCTCCCTTGTCAAAGTCTGCCCCTCCCTTGTCACAGTCTGCCCCTCCCTTGTCAGTCTGTCCCTCCCTTGTCACACTCTGCCCCTCCCTTGTCACACTCTGCCCCTCCCTTGTCACACTCAGCCCCTCACTTGTCACACTCTGCCCCTCACATTCTGCCCCTCACTTGTCACACTCAGCCCCTCGCTTGTCACACTCAGCCCTTCTCTTGTCATACTCTGCCCCTCACACTCTGTCCCTCTCTTGTCACACTCAGCCCCTCACTTGTCACACTCAGCCCCTTGCTTGTCACACTCAGCCCCTCGCTTGTCACACTCAGCCCCTCCCACTTTGCCCCTCTCTGTCACACTCTGCGCCTCACAGTCTTCCCCTCACACTCCCCCCTCCTTTGTCACACTGTTCCCCTCCTCTATCACACTCTGCCCCTCTATTGTCACTCTCTGCCCCTCTCTTTTCACACTCTGCCCCTCTATTGTCACCCTCAGCCCTTCTCTTGTCACACTCAGCCCCTCGCTTGTCACACTCAGCCCCTCCCACTCTGCCTCTCGCTTGTCACACTCAGCCCCTTGCTTGTCACACTCAGCCCTTCTCTTGTTATACTCTGCCCCTCAAACTCTGTCCCTCGCTTGTCACACTCAGCCCCTCGCTTGTCACACTCAGGCCCTCGCTTGTCACACTCAGCCCCTCGCACTCTGCCCCTCTCTGTCACACTCTGCGCCTCACTCTACCCCTCACACTCTCTTCTCTCTGTCACAGTCTGCCCCTCACACTCTCCCCCTCCTTTGTCATACTCTGCCCCTCCTCTATCACACTCTGCCCCTCTCTTGTCACACTCTGCCCCTCTCTTGTCACCCTCAGCCCTTCTCTTGTCACTCTCTGCCCCTCTCTTGTCACCCTCAGCCCTTCTCTTGTCACACTCTGCCCCTCACACTCTGCTACTCTCTTGTCACATTCAGCCCCTCGCTTGTCCCACTCTGACCCTTTCTTGTCACAGCCCCTCCCACTCTGCCCCTCACTGTCACACTCTGCCCCTCACACTCTACCTCTCACACTCTCCCCCTCTCTGTCACAGTCTGCCCCTCACACTCTCCCCCTCCTTTGTCACACTCTTCCCCTCCTCTATCACACTCTGCCCCTCACACTCTGCCCCTCTCTTGTCACACTTTTCCCCTCCTCTATCACACTCTGCCCCTCTCTTGTCACACTCTGCCCCTCCTCTATCACACTTTGCCCCTCACACTCTGTCCCTCTCTTGTCACACTCTGCCCCTCTCTTGTCACACTCTGCCCCTTCTCTATCACACTCTGTCCCTCACACTCTGCCCCTCTCTTGTCACACTCTGCCCCTCCTCTATCACACTCTGACCCTCTCTTGTCACACTCTGCCCCTCACACTCTGTCCCTTTCTTGTCATACTCTGCCCGTGATGCCCTGGAAAAACCAGGTAGTCACACTTAGGCCCCCGCATAACACCTTCCCTCACAGGGTTACATACAGCCGACCTGAAACCCTAGTCACCCCCCCTTAGGGAAAGACAGGCACACCAGTGGGTGGGACCAGGCGGTTAGGAAATGCCCACCTAGGGGTCTAGACAGCCCGGGGCAGGACAACAGTCAGTTAAGTCATGCTTCAGTTAAGTTATGCGTTAGTTGGTGTGTAGAGTTCAAGTTGAGAGGAGTGAAGGCTGGGGCTAGGTGTAGCTCCAGCAGGAGAGGCTCAAGTTGAACGGTGCCAGTGTCGGAGTCCTGGTACCTTGGCTAGGTGGCAGACGGTGGTCTCCGTCAGCAGGAGATGGGAAGACGGCTCGGCAGATCCGAGGTGGACCGGGACAGGGTTGTAGCCCGCCGTTACCGACACCAGAGAACCGACCCAGAAACCGTGCACAGAGGGAGTACTCGGACCCTGAAGCCAGGACCGGAACCAATGGCCTAGCTAATCAACCGATTGAGGGCAGGATTATGGGTCCTGTCCCAACCAAAGTCCCAAAAGCAGACAAGCACCCACAGAGAGGGATAGGGCAACTGCCAGGGCCCATAGATCCCACGGGTCAGCGTCAGCGGGCACGGCTCCTCAGGTACACAACAAGCTGGGAGCGGACTCCTGAGTTCCAGACCGGGAAGCCCACAATACTACAAAACAGTGCAGAGGAAGAGACAGCGACGACCAGCCCGGGTAGGGTGACCAGAGTACAACCGCCCGCGGCGGCCGGCCACTGGCACCTTGGTTTACCAAAAGACTCGTGTGAATCATTTACTTGTGACTAACCAAACATCCCCTCGCATGTCCGGGCGCGCAGGCCCTTGCCATTGCCATACCCTGCACAGAGACAGTTGGCCCCAGGGCAACCATCCCTACCCACGGAGGGGTTAACATCCAGCTGCCACTACATCTCCCCCAGGTGTCCCACAACAGCAGCGGTGGTGTCCCACTTCACCACACACCGTGGGTGGCGTCACAAACTGAATATGGCCAAGCCCATACAACTACGTCCCCCTTTTCATTCGGCGTGTCCGCGTGACCCCCGGGTCCGGAGGATCCCTCGAGCCACACACACAGCGGGTCCGGAACCAAGCAGCAGCGGCTGCTGGCATGGGGGCGGCACACGCCTCTCTTTTCACACTCTGCCCCTCTGTCCCTCTCTTGTCACACTCTACCCCTCCTCTATCACACTCTGCCCCTCACACTCTGTCCCTCTCTTGTCACACTCTGCCCATCTCTTGTCACACTCTGCCCCTCACACTCTGCCCCTCTCTTGTCACACTCTGTCCCTCACTCTCTGCCCCTCTCTTGTCACATTTTTCCCCTCCTCTATCACACTCTGCCCCTCACACTCTGCCCTTCTCTTGTCACACTCTGCCCCTCACACTCTGTCCCTCCCTTGTCACACTCTGCCCTCTCTTGTCACACTCTGCTCCTCTCTTTTCACACTTAGCCCCTCACTTGTAGAACTCTTGCCAAATTCAGCCTCTCTTGTCACACTCTGCCCCTCTCTCGTCACATTCTGCCGCTCACACTCAGCACCCCTCTTCTTCACTCATTACCTGCTGTCATGTGCCCTTGTCTGCTACAGCTACTCATGTATCTTCTGGCTCCTCCCACACGGGGGTCACTTGGGTATGACGTTATTGCAGGTCTTGCACGGAGCAGATAAGAGCTTCCCTGCCTCTGCAGCTCACGTGTTAAATCCCCTCTGCTTTTAAAAAAATCGCAGGTTTTTCTTGTTAGCAAAAGCGAATGGGGGTCTAAAACAATCCAAAAAACGGTGTTTTAACATGGCCCTGGGATCCAGCAGGTCTGAGTAGGCCCCTCTAGGTCATGGGCCCGGTGCGACCGCCCCCCTCTGCCCCCCCAGTAGCTACATTACTGACTAGACTCTATACCGGTGGTTCCCAAACTCCAGTCTTCACGATCCCCAACAGGTCATGTTTTCAGGATTTCCTTAATATAGTCCAGGAGATGCCTTGATAATGATTCCATCACCTGTTCAATAGTAAGGAAATCCTGAAAACATGACTTGTTGGGGGCCATGAGAACTGGAGTTTAGGAACCCTGCTCTATACAAACAGTATTTAACACCTTACAGCCACCTCCTCACGTCCCTCTTCCATACTGCACTGCAAGAGGCCAGAGCCAACCAAAGGATAAGTACAAAACAGATCCTCAGAGTGGCCAAGTTTGGGGTCATATGTTTCCTGTGATTGATGAAGGGGGATGTAAGCAGGACCAGGTTGAGGATTCGATGGGCCAGCCTTATGTGCAGGCCCGGATTGACCATAGGGCAATTCTGGCAAATGCCAGATGGGCCGGTCCCTGTAGTGGGCCGGAGCCTATAGTGGCCAGCTCTATCTGCAGTCACCACCGCTCTGCTCAGCAGTGTGCAGGCCGGGCTTCATTATCTGTCTGTGCTGACCATGCTGTGTGATAGTGTGCCCGGCATGCACACACTGCAGAGGAGCGCGTCGGTGGCAGTGCCGGTGACCGCAGCTTCCTCCTTCCTATTCATATGTATTTGCATCTTTCATACGTAAATACATTTGAACAGTGCACTGGGACTGGGCCTCGCCCCCTTCGTGCAGTAACGTGATGAGACAACACCTTGCTGATGTCATCACAGTGCTACGGGCGCCACACAGGATACACCAGGCAGCGGTAAGCCTCCATGGAGGAGCAGAAGGTGACAGATGTAATTAATGGGGATGAGTGGGGAGGGGCTGAGGACACATGTGGCGCCCTGGACAAGCCAGGACGTCACAGGTACTGCAACCACACACCCTACACCCCGGTTAGGAACATCTAGGTCAGACACAAATCCTTGTTGCCTTCCTCCAGGGGCTGATGTCCACACCAGGTGGGGTGGAGCCAGGCGGTTGGCTCCACCCACCGAGGAGTTCACAGTCCTGGAGGCGGGAAAAGGAAGACAGTTGAGTTTGAGGAGTGGTAGTGTGAGGAAGTGGTAGTAGAGGAACTGACTGGCCATGTCCGGGTACATGGCCCGGGCACCTGACAGCAAGGTTGGCAGACGGTGGTGACCGTCTGCAGGAGAGGCCGATTGACGCACAACCGTGAGGACCAGAGACGGGCGATGGCCCGCCGGTACCGAACCAGGGAGCGAAGAGAAGCCAGTACCATCCGGCAGGGCCTACAGACCCTGACCAGGCTAGGAGTCGCCGTAAAACCGGTCAAATCCATCAGCGACGGGAACCTCCGGGGTTTCCCAGCAGTAAAGACCCGACTGAAGGCAACCGTCCAAACCGTGAGGGAGATAAAGCTACAGCCAGAGCTAGAGCTCCCAGGGCCAGAGCCTGCGGGCAAAGGAAGGGCTCCCTTAGCCAACATACCGCTGGGGAGCGGGCTATCAGTGGGAAGCCATTGGGGCCGAGAACAGAACACCGGTGCAGGGAGAGACAGTTGCCGCCAACCTACCGGGAGGGACCGCCACAGCCGTCTGTGGGACTCGTCCATCCAGCCGTTTGTTTTACCAGAGACTCCGTGTGCGTTACTGGCTGAGTAAGTACCACCGTGCCGTCTGGCACTGCGCTGCCCCGCGACCCTGCACCCGGCCAGGCCCCGCAACCCACCTTCCGACCTCCACCACCGGGCCCCGGGACCACCAAAACCCCCCTACCCACGGAGGGGAGAAAACATCTCAGCTGCTCCCTGTCAACGCTCCCGGGATCCCCATATAGAGCAGCGGTGGTGTCCCAACCTCACCACAAACCGTGGGTGGCGTCACGGACCATATCCCCAAACCAAACCACCCCTTTCACTCACGGGCGAGGAGCACCGCTCGAGTCCCCGGGATCCGGCCCACCGCTCGAGCCACCGACCGAGCGAGCAACAGCAGCAGCCGGACCCGAGCAGTGGGTGAGCGCAGCGTCCCCTCCCCGCCCGCGACACACATAATGGGGGAACATTTGTGAAGAAACCCAGCTTTGTGACAGGCAGGGGTGGTTACTGTATTCCGAGGGGGGGAGGGTGTGTGTGGTGAATGGGTAGTGTATTTTGTGTATGTGTGTGTGTGTGTGAGTAGAGGGTGATGGCTGCATTGTATTTTATCTGGGGAGGAGGTAATGGGAGGTGCACTGTATTGTATGAGTGTGTCTGTAGGTGTTGATGGGGGGTGCATTTTATTGTGTGAGATTGTGTGTGTGTGTGTGTGTGTGTAGAGGGTGATGGGGGAGTGCATTGTATTGTGTGTGTATGGGCGGGGGAGATGGTTGGTGCATTGTATTGTGTGTGGGGAGGGGGTGATGGGTGGTGCATTGTATTGTGTGTGGTGAGGGGGTGATGGGTTGTGCATTGTATTGTGTGTGTGGGGGGAGGGGGTAATGGGGGTGTCCACATCATGGTCCTCATCTTCTGGTAATGGTTCCGACTCTGGCTCCTTGTTTTGCTTCTTTAGTTTGAACATAAAACAGCATCCTGTCTCCCATGTTGAAGTAATGTGTCCATCCTGGTCCCCATCTTATAGTAATGTCACCATCCTGCTCTCTATCTTATGGTAATGTCCCCCATCCTGATCCACTGCTTGTCATAAGGTACCCCATCTTTGGCTCCCATCTTATAGTTCTGTGCCCATCCTGATCCACATCTTGTAGTCATGTCCCCCATCGTGGTCCCCCTCTTGAAGTATAAATGTCCCCCCTCTTGTATAAATGTCCCTCATCCTGGTCCACATCAGATAGTTATGTCTCCCATCCTGGTTCCCATCTTGTAGGAATTTCTCTAATCCTGGTCCCCATCTTGTACTAAGTTTCCCATCCTTGTCCTTATTTTGCAGTAATGTCCTTCATGCTGGTCCCATTCTTGTAGTATTGTCCCAATCCTGGTCCCTATTTTGTTATAATATGTAGAAATGTCCCCCATATTGGTCCCAACTTGTAATAATGTCTTCTCTATTGGTTCCCATCTTGCAGTAATGTTTGCTATTGCAGTTCCCGGCTTGTAGTAATGACTTTCATCCTGGTCACCTTCTTTTTTTAATGTCTGCCATTCTGGTCCCCAGCTTCTAGCAATGTCCACATTATGGTCCCCATCCTCTAATAATGTCTCCCATTTTGTTCCCTTTTTTTGGTTAGTGTGTACATAAAGCAGCATTTTGTAGTGATTGTTTCCATCCTGGCTCCTATCTTGACGTAATATGCCCATCCTGGTTCACATTTTGCAGTAATGTCCCCAATTCTAGACCCCATCTTTAGTAATGTCTCTTTTCCTGGTCCCATTCTTATAGTAATGTCACCATCCTGCTCCCTATCTTGTGGCAATTTCCCCCATCCTGATCCCCTTCTTATAGTAATGTCTCCTATCCCTGTCACCTACGTGCAATAATGTCCTTATCCCGACTCCCATCTTGGAGGAATGTGCCCACCCTGATCCACATCTTGTATTAATGTCCACCATCCTACTTCCCATCTTGTAATATTCTCTCTGACATAGAAGGGTTAATGTTTTTATCTGTTCTAAATTTTGTTTAGTATTAACTAGCCTTATAGTCTTATTTTCAAAGTTTCCTATTTTGTCTAATATTTTCTTATCTTATATGCAATGTTCTCAGAAAACTGTGTTATGAGTAGAGTTGAGCCCGGTTCCAGGTTCATGGTTCTCCAGTTTGCGGCTCGAGTGATTTTGGGGCCTGTTCTAGATCGAACTAGAACTCGAGCTTTTTTGCAAAAGCTCGATAGTTCTAGATACGTTCGAGAACGGTTCTAGCAGCAAAAAAACAGCTAATTCCCAGCTGGCTTTCCGCTGTAATAGTGTAAGTCACTCTGTGACTCACACTATTATGAAATTTCAGTGTATAGTGTGCGAGAACAGCGCCTTCAGATCACTGCTGTTTGTATAATGGCGATCGCCATTTTTTTTTTTTTTCCTTGTCTTCCTTCCCTAAGCGCGCGCATGTAGTGGGGCGGGCCAGCATGTCAGCCAATCCCAGACACACACACAGCTAAGTGGACTTTTAGCCAGAGAAGCAACGGCATCTGTGATAGGATGTCCATGTCACATGTACCTGCATTATAAAAACGAGTATCTGCCCGTCCGGACGCCATTATCTCTTCTGCGTCCTTGGTGTCAGACATCACTGGCGCAGCTCCGTCCTGAGTCCTATCGCCGATACTGCTATATGCGCTCCATACACAGCGCTGGACAGCATAGGGATAGCACTTTCTATCAGTCCTTTTAAGGGCTCGTACCGGCAGGGTCAGAGCCATAGGTGACAGGTCCTGAAAACAGAGACAGCGTCTGTGTAGCTAAGGTCAGGGATTTCCTCGCTGCATTTCCCCATTAGGAGGGAATAGAAAGGCAGGCTTCCATTCCTCTACCCAGAGCCCCACAATCCTGGCACTGTACCCTCCTGTCCTCTGCACACTCCAACTCATTATAACTAAGCCATTATACTAGCAAACACTGAGTGTACCTAGTGTCATCCTAAACGTGGCTATTGGACTTCTGTATAGTCCCAGTAGTGCACAGATATTTGCAGCACGTCTGCCTGCATTGCACACTCAAACTGATAGTTACTAAGCCATTATACTAGCAAACACTGAGTGTACCTAGTGGCATCCTAAACGTGACTGTTGGACTTCTGTATAGTCCCACTAGTGCACAGATATTTGCAGCACCTCTGCCTGCATTGCACACTCCAACTGATAGTTACTAAGCCATTATACTAGCAAACACTGAGTGTACCTAGTGGCATCCTAAACGTGGCTGTTGGACTTCTGTATAGTGCCAGTAGTGCACAGATATTTGCAGCACGTCTGCCTGCATTGCACACTCCAACTCATTATAACTAAGCCATTATACTAGCAAACACTGAGTGTACCTAGTGGCATCCTAAACGTGGCTATTGGACTTCTGTATAGTCCCAGTAGTGCACAGATATTTGCAGCACCTCTGCCTGCATTGCACACTCCAACTCATTATAACTAAGCCATTATACTAGCAAACACTGAGTGTACCTAGTGGCATCCTAAACGTGGCTATTGGACTTCTGTATAGTCCCACTAGTGCACAGATATTTGCAGCACCTCTGCCTGCATTGCACACTCCAACTCATTATAACTAAGCCATTATACTAGCAAACACTGAGTGTACCTAGTGGCATCCTAAACGTGGCTATTGGACTTCTGTATAGTCCCACTAGTGCACAGATATTTGCAGCACCTCTGCCTGCATTGCACAGTCCAACTCATTATAACTAAGCCATTATACTAGCAAACACTGATTGTACCTAGTGGCATCCTAAACGTGGCTGTTGGACTTCTGTATAGTCCCAGTAGTGCACAGATATTTGTAGCACGTCTGCCTGCATTGCACACTCCAACTCATTATAACTAAGCCATTATACTAGCAATTTATGCTGCCAGTTTAAGGGCCGTAGTTGCATTATCAGGGATATTTATTCTTTATTATTCTGCTGTTAATAAAGCTAGACCACCGCTGCAATCTACACCACCTCTCAATTTTTACTACCACATTTTCAGTGCACAATCTTGTCGCAATCAACATGAGTGGCAAAATGACAGATGCTGGTGGAAAGGGGAAGAGGCGTGGTGGAAAAGGAAAAAAAGGGTTTGTCCGTGGGGAAGGTGGCAAAGCTCCATTATCATCTGCTGAAGATAGACCATCTACCAGCAAAAGTAAGATGTCTACTACTTATCGTGGTCAATCCGATGTGCTCCCTTTTTTACGGACACGAACAACAAGAATGGTAGATGATGGCCAAAAAAGGGAAATACTTGAATGGATCTCAAGTGGTCCAACAAGTGCCCTCTCAGCCACTTCAAGTACCGCATCCAAAAAACACCAGTCCTCTGAATTGTCATCCCAATCAAACTTGCTTTCTCCCAGCTCTGAAGTCTCCATCAGCCCTGCACAGTATGGTGGAACTGAGATGGCTGAGTCTGCAGAGCTGTTCAGTCACACTATAGCCTGGGAATCAGAGGTCTGCTCCCAAGCTACAGTGAGTACAGACCAGGAAATGGTCTGCAGTCATGCCCAGAACCTTTGTGACTCTGATTCAGGCCATGAGGACCAAGTTTCTGAGCAAAATGTTGACCCTTTGTCACAAACTGTAACACCTGTGGTTATAGACAATGAGGAACATACTGTTTAAGATGAGACGCAGATACCCGATTGGGATGACAACTTAAATATTCGGTCAGGGCAAGAAGAGGCTCGGTCTGAGGGGGAGGGGAGTGCAAACACAACAATTGATGATGAAGTTCTAGATCCCACCTACTGTCAACCCCCAGTCAGGCACTCGAGGAGGTCAACAGAGGCGGTGGAGGAGGATGCAACCGACGACGAAGTTACCTTGCGCCTTCCTGGACAGAGTCGGAGCACTGGTAGCACGTCTACAACTGCATCCTCAGCCACCACTCTGCCTCTGAGCACTAGTCGGGGGGGCTCAGCAGGTCGCATGCCCTCTAAGCCTTGCCTAGCCTGGTCATTTTTTGACATAGAAAAAGATCGCCCAAATTATGTGATGTGTAAAATTTGTCGTGATTCTGTTAGTAGAGGTCAAAACCTCAGCAGTTTGACAACTTCTTCCATGAATCGTCACATGAATAAATATCATAGGTCCCGGTGGGAAGCTCACCGTGCTGCAATGCGGCCTAGCGGAGCGAACCATCCACGGCCTGCCCCTTCCAGTGCATCCGCGCGCTCTTCATCTTCTAGGACTGTGGGGACAGCTGTCACACCTGGTTTTCCACGCACAACTTCCACCACTGTAACCGCAACAGGCAGTTTGCTTGGTAGGTCGTCAGTTGGTTTGGAAGGGGAAACAAGTGAGTGTGTACAGCTCTCTCAGACATCGATAGCACCAACGTTGGATGAAGGCAACATCATGTCTCCGCCTGCACTTTCCTCACAAACCTGCATTTTTCCAGGGACACCCTACTCAACACCGTCTACACACAGCAGCCATATCTCTGTCCCTCAGATGTGGTCAAATAAAAGGCCATTTCCTGCAACCCATGACAAAGCTAAGAGGTTGACTCTATCCCTCTGTAAGCTCTTGGCTACCAAAATGCTGCCTTTCCGCCTAGTGGACACACAGGATTTTAGAGACCTTATGTCTGTCGCTGTGCCCCAGTACCAGATGCCTAGTCGCCACTACTTCTCTAAGAAAGGTGTGCCCGCGCTACACCAGCATGTCGCACACAACATCACCGCTTCCTTGAGAAACTCTGTGTGTGAACGGGTGCATTTCACCACCGATACTTGGACCAGTAAGCATGGACAGGGACGTTACATGTCGCTGACTGGGCACTGGGTAACTATGGTGATAGATGGTGAAGGGTCTGCTGCACAAGTCTTGCCGTCCCCACGACTTGTGTGTCAATCCTCTGTCTGTCCAAGTTCCGCCACTGCTTCTGCCTCCTCCACCTCATCTGTGTCCTCCACCTCCGCCCCAAGCCTGCCTGGTCAGGCCAATAGCATTCTCACTGCGCAGAAGGAATCACGCACCCTTCATTACTATGCTGGCAGCAGAGCGCAACGGCATCAGGCGGTCTTTAGCTTGACATGTCTTGGGAATAGGAGTCACACAGCTGAGGAGTTGTGGTCAGCTCTGCGGTCAGAGTTTAATAAATGGTTGTCTCCACTCAACCTGCAGAATGGTAAGGCCGTGTGCGACAATGCTGCAAACCTGGGTGCGGCCCTTCGCCTGGGCAAGGTGACACACGTGCCTTGTATGGCTCATGTGTTGAACCTTGTCGTCCAGCAATTCTTAACACACTATCCCGGCCTAGATGGCCTTCTGACCAGGGCACGAAAACTGTCTGCTCACTTCCGCCGTTCAACCGCAGCAGCTGAGCGACTTGCATCTCTCCAGAAGTCTTTCGTCCTGCCGGTTCATCGCCTGAAATGCGATGTGGCGACACGCTGGAATTCGACTCTCCACATGTTACAGCGACTGTGGCAGCACCGCCGAGCCCTGGTGCAATACGTCATGACGTATAGCCTGGGCCAACGAGATGCAGAGGTGGGGCAGATCACCCTGATGGAGTGGTCTCAGATCAAGGACCTATGCACCCTTCTGCACAGTTTCGACATGGCGACGAATATGTTTAGCGCTGACAATGCCATTATCAGCATGACAATTCCAGTCATTTACATGCTGGAGCACACGCTAAACACTATTCGGAGTCAGGGGGTGAGACAACAGGAAGGGGAGGAACTACAGGAGGATTCATATGCGCAAGGGACAACAACATCACCAAGGTCCAGACGTTCATCATCACCAACGCAGCTGGCATGGGACCATGGGGGACAGGGATCAACAAGGGCGCATAGTAGCAGGCGAAATGTTGAGGAAGGGGCAGGAGAACATGAAGAAGTGGAGGACGAACTGTCCATGGACATGGAAGACTCAACAGATGAGGGAGACCTTGGTCAAATTTCAGTTGAAAGAGGTTGGGGGGAGATGTCAGAGGAAGAAAGAACGGGTAGCACCTCTATGCCACAAACACAGCGTGGACTTAGTCCGCATGGCTGCGCAAGACACATGAGTGCCTTCTTGTTGCACTACCTCCAACATGACCCTCGTATTGTCAAAATTAGAAGTGATGATGACTACTGGATTGCCACACTATTAGATCCCCGGTACAAGTCCAAATTTTGTGACATAATTCCAGCCATAGAAAGGGACGCACGTATGCAGGAGTATCAGCAGAAGCTGTTACTCGATCTTAGCTCGGCTTTTCCACCAAACAACCGTGCAGGTGCAGGGAATGATTCTCCCAGTTGTAAATTGACAAACATGGGACGGTCTCGTCATCTTCAACAGTCTACCCGTACCAGTAGGACTGTATCTGGTGCTGGTAACAGCAATTTTATGGAATCTTTTCATAATTTTTTTAGACCCTCCTTTGCAAGGCCACCAGAGACAACAAGTCTGACACATAGTCAACGGCTGGAGAGGATGATACAGGAGTATCTCCAAATGAATATCGATGCCATGACTTTGCAAATGGAGCCTTGCTCCTTTTGGGCTTCAAATCTAGAAAAATGGCCAGAGCTCTCCAGTTACGCCTTGGAGATTTTGTCGTGTCCAGCTGCCAGCGTTGTCTCTGAACGTGTGTTCAGTGCTGCTGGGTGTGTGCTGACAGATAAGCGCACGCGTCTGTCCAGTGACAATGTGGACAGTCTAACGTTCATCAAAATGAACAAGTCATGGATCCACCTGGAATTTACTACCCCTGTGTCATCCTGGGGAGAGTAAATGCTTGTGGATTTGGAATGTGCTTGATGCAAATCAAAACATCCTGTTTGCAACTAGGGCACAAGTGCTGCCACTGATAAGGTGTCTGTGTGGCCCAATTTTTGGAAAAAAAGGGAGACGCCGCTTGGAGTAACCCTTGCTTGCTGTGTTTTTTAAAAATGATCCAAGATGAACAGAGCTGGTATCAGGAAAGACTTTGCTACCTACCCCGGTGTCATCCTGGGGACGGTTAAGAATAGCGTATTTTTGAATGTGCTTGATGCAAATCTAGCTGTGAAGTGTACAACTAGGGCACAAGTGCTGCCACTGAATGGGTGGGTGTGTGTGGGGCCCAATTTTTGGAAAAAAAAGGGAGACTCCGCTTGGAGTAACCCTTGCTTGCTGTGTTTTTTAAAAATGATCCAAGATGAACAGAGCTGGTATCAGGAAAGACTTTGCTACCTACCCCGGTGTCATCCTGGGGACGGTTAAGAATAGCGTAGTTTTGAATGTGCTTGATGCAAATCAAAACATCCTGTTTGCAACTAGGGCACAAGTGCTGCCACTGATAAGGTGTCTGTGTGGCCCAATTTTTGGAAAAAAGGGAGACTCCGCTTGGAGTCACCTTGCGGTGTTTTACATGATTTTAGAAGGGCATGCCATGCCTATATCTGTGTCTCATCCTCTTTTTCCTCATAACGCTGTTTTGTTTTCACATGAGAATTTGTCCTTGTCACTTTCCCATGTGTTTGTGTTGTGTTGTGAGTTGTTTGTCACCTTTTGGACACCTTTGAGGGTGTTTTCTAGGTGTTTTTATGTGTTTTTGATTGCCTGCCATTGTTTCCTATGCAGTTCGAGTTCAGTTCGTCGAACGTTCGACGAACCGAACTCGAACGGGACCTCCGTTCGGCGAACCGACCTCGAGCCGAACCGTGACCGGTTCGCTCATCTCTAGTTATGAGTAGTATATTGCGAAATGCATGATAAATAAAAGTTATCCAAACATATTTCTGAGAAGGCGGCGAGCTGGTGGAACTTCCAATGGGAACGTTGCATGCAGTATGACATTTGGCTGTAAATGGTATAAGAAAACTTCTCACAAGGGAATAAACAGAATTATTTTGCTCAGAACTGTGTGCATTCTTTTCTCCAAGCACTTGTGATGAGGAGGGGTCCAAGTTTAGTAATATGGCCTTGCTGGTAATCCCATTTTCTGAATTTGGGTTAGAGCAAAACATCTACAAGAGTCTCCTATCCTGGTCCCCATCTTGTAATGTCCCCCATTCTGGTCCTCATGTTGTAGTAATGTTTCTCACCCTTGTGCCCATCTTGAACTAATGTCTTTCTTGCCGGGTTCCAATCTTGTAGTAATGTCCCCCACTCTGGTCCCTTTTAGGAGTAATGGCCTTATTCTGATCCCCACCTTGTAGCAATGTCCCTATCGTGGTCACAATCTTGTAGTAATATCCCCATCATGGGCCAAATCTTGTGTTAATGTCTCCATCCTGGTCCCCATCTTGTAGTTATGTCCTCATCCTTGTTCCCATATTGTGGTAATGTCTCCTATCCTTCCACTCTTCGCATACGCATATAAAAAAATAATTATTACACCTGTTTTTGCTCCTTTCATGAACAGCATTTGTCTACCACAACTAGGGCAGGATATGGCAGTGATATCATATGTTGCTCATGATGGCACCCCAACATTAGCTTCCGCTCGCTGGTACTGATATTGCTGAGCAGAGAGCTGGTCTCTGTGCTGTAATACATTTCAATTGAATGTGTGGCCAAGGACATACAGTGAGCTGAAGTGAAGCGCTGGTGTAGGTGGATCCGTGGACTGAACTGAGCTGTGATCATCATGGTAGCTTTGGTGTCTGCAGGCCTCATATAGTAGCCTCAGGGGCAGAAGAGGCCCATATGTTTAAGACTCTTGGGCTAAAGGGAATCATTCATGTTCAAAATATCTATTTACCTGCATATTTTTAGTTAAAAGGATATGTTTTTTTTTAAAAATCAATGGAGCATCCACCCCTTCTCCTGACCACCAATCACTTGATTGAAAACAAAGAAGGAAAGGCCACCACCAATTACAAAGGACCCACAAATGCCCAGATATCTGTGGCTGGCATCCACTACAGCAATACAGAAAGTGGATAAATAGATCCAACAACCATTCTTCATAAAATTATTCCTTTTAAAATCATTAAAATCCAACAACAAAAAAGAAAGCATACTCCTTATTAATAGGCATAAAAAAATATTAAAACCCCCATAGTCCCCCCCATAAAAGTTTAATATTCAATAATAATTAATTGGATACATTTCAGCTGTTGTTCATTAGTATTGAAGGAGAAAAAGAAGAACCTCCCCATAGAGTCCATAGACACATAAGATCCAGCTTCTAAATGCATGCATTATTTTTACACAAAAAAAAAATCAAATATTTTCATATGCATATACCGTAAGTTTGAAAATATTCAATAAAATATGTTTCTATTGTATCGCATCATATTCAGCAGTATTTTTCTGCAGCATGTGTTACATATTGATCTTCTATCTTCTGTCTTTTATTTTATGTTGTTTATTTGCTAGGTCTTTTTATATATATATATATATATATATATATATATATGTATATATATATATATGTATATATATATATATATATATATATATATATATATGTATATATATATATGTATATATGTATATATGTATATATATATATATATGTACATATATATATGTATATATGTATATATACAGTTAGGTCCAGAAATATTTGGACAGTGACACAATTTTCGCGAGTTGGGCTCTGCATGCCACCACATTGGATTTGAAATGAAACCTCTACAACAGAATTCAAGTGCAGATTGTAACGTTTAATTTGAAGGTTTGAACAAAAATATCTGATAGAAATTGTAGGAATTGTCACATTTCTTTACAATTACTCTACATTTTAGGAGGTCAAAAGTAATTGGACAAATAAACCAAACCCAAAAAAAAAATTTTTATTTTCAATATTTTGTTGCGAATCCTTTGGAGGCAATCACTGCCTTAAGTCTGGAACCCATGGACATCACCAGACGCTGGGTTTCCTCCTTCTTAATGCTTTTCCAGGCCTTTACAGCTGCAGCCTTCAGGTCTTGCTTGTTTGTGGGTCTTTCCGTCTTAAGTCTGGATTTGAGCAAGTGAAATGCATGCTCAATTGGGTTAAGATCTGGTGATTGACTTGGCCATTGCAGAATGTTCCACTTTTTTGCACTCATGAACTCCTGGGCAGCTTTGGCTGTATGCTTGGGGTCATTGTCCATCTGTACTATGAAGCGTCGTCCGATCAACTTTGCGGCATGTGGCTGAATCTGGGCTGAGAGTATATCCCTGTACACTTCAGAATTCATCCGGCTACTCTTGTCTGCTGTTATGTTATCAATAAACACAAGTGACCCAGTGCCATTGAAAGCCATGCATGCCCATGCCATCACGTTGCCTCCACCATGTTTTACAGAGGATGTGGTGTGCCTTGGATCATGTGCCGTTCCCTTTCTTCTCCAAACTTTTTTCTTCCCATCATTCTGGTACAGGTTGATCTTTGTCTCATCTGTCCATCGAATACTTTTCCAGAACTGAGCTGGCTTCATTAGGTGTTTTTCATCAAATTTAACTCTGGCCTGTCTATTTTTGGAATTGATGAATGGTTTGCATCTAGATGTGAACCCTTTGTATTTACTTTCATGGAGTCTTCTCTTTACTGTTGACTTAGAGACAGATACACCTACTTCACTGAGAGTGTTCTGGACTTCAGTTGATGTTGTGAACGGGTTCTTCTTCACCAAAGAAAGTATGCGGCGATCATCCACCACTGTTGTCATCCGTGGACGCCCAGGCCTTTTTGAGTTCCCAAGCTCACCAGTCAATTCCTTTTTTCTCAGAATGTACCCGACTGTTGATTTTGCTACTCCAAGCATGTCTGCTATCTCTCTGATGGATTTTTTCTTTTTTTTCAGCCTCAGGATGTTCTGCTTCACCTCAATTGAGAGTTCCTTAGACCGCATGTTGTCTGGTCACAGCAACAGCTTCCAAATGCAAAACCACACAGCTGTAATCAACCCCCAGACCTTTTAACTACTTCATTGATTACAGGTTAACGAGGGAGACGCCTTCAGAGTTAATTGCAGCCCTTAGAGTCCCTTGTCCAATTACTTTTGGTCCCTTGAAAAAGAGGAGGCTATGCATTACAGAGCTATGATTCCTAAACCCTTTCTCCGATTTGGATGTGAAAACTCTCATATTGCAGCTGGGAGTGTGCACTTTCAGCCCATATTATATATATAATTGTATTTCTGAACATGTTTTTGTAAACAGCTAAAATAACAAAACTTGTGTCACTGTCCAAATATTTCTGGACCTAACTGTATATATGTATATATATATATATATATATATATATATATATATATATATATACATATATATATATATATATACATATATATATATATATACATATATACATATATACATATATATATATATATATATATACACACATATATACATATATATATATATATACATATATATACATATTTGCATACTTCCCAGGGGGCAATGCTCTAGAATCACTGCGTTGAGAAACACGTGATGGTGTCTCCGCAGTGGATATGTTGATCTCCCTAAGGTCAACAATGCTTGCTTAAGTAGTCTTATACTAGGCATTGCCCCCACTAGCCAGATTCCTACTCCACACTGATGAGGGGCAAATACCCCGAAACGGCTGTCTGTGGATGGATACCATGTTTGGTATAGATGGTCTCCTTGACTGGAGACTGCCCTTCCCGTGGTTGTTCCTTCCCGGTGAAAGACCTGGCTAGTTTCCTGCCAGCGTTGAGAAACACGTGATCGTGTCTCCGCGGCTTTCTTATTTGCATACTTCCCAGGGGGCAATGCTCTAGAATCACTGCGTTGAGAAACACGTGATGGTGTCTCCGCAGTGGATATGTTGATCTCCCTAAGGTCAACAATGCTTGCTTAAGTAGTCTTATACTAGGCATTGCCCCCACTAGCCAGATTCCTACTCCACACTGATGAGGGGCAAATACCCCGAAACGGCTGTCTGTGGATGGATACCATGTTTGGTATAGGTGGTCTCCTTGACTGGAGACTGCCCTTCCCGTGGTTGTTCCTTCCCGGTGAAAGACCTGGCTAGTTTCCTGCCAGCGTTGAGAAACACGTGATGGTGTCTCCGCGGCTTTCTTATTTGTATATATACATATATACATATATATATATATATACATATACATATATATATATATATATATATATATACATATATATATGTATATATATATATGTATGTATATACATGTATATATGTATGTATATATATATATATATATATATATATATGTGTATATATATGTATGTATATATGTATATATATATATATATATATATATATATGTGTATATATATGTATATATATATATATATATATATATATATATATATATATATGTATGTATATATATATATATATATATATATATGTATGTATATATATAGTTATTTCTCCTTCTTTACTTTCATTTTCTATTTGTATATTTTTTACTATTAAATTATTGTTTAAAAACAGGCGAGGAGAGGTTACATTGTTTCCAGCTTCATGAGCTGTGGAGTGATATTTTGTAACACAGAACATTGTCTACACTTATACATTGCAAGATACATGCTAACAGAAAAGAAGAGAGACTAAAATCCCCACTCACTGTTCCTCACTCCCTGAAGAATGAGAGTGACGCTTGAAATATAATTTGTAAGCCTCCCTAAATGTTACAAATTTGTCCCTCCCCCCAGAAAACCTAGCCAGTAGGGCAATCTTGGGTTTCGGTTGAGTTTGGATGTGACCCGAGACCCGCAATTTGTTGCAGCTGCTGCACCACCTGAGATCACAGATCAGTAACATCCTGAAAGAGGGTCTGCATCAGTGGTGCAAAAACCGCTGCCTGAGCCATGTAGGCTTAGAAAAATATTTATGTGGCCGGAAATAATGCTGTGACTATATGGGGTTCTGCCAAAGGTAAGGGAACCCCTAATGAGCGCCGCACTCCTTGGTCCTCACCATGCCTCTTAAGTATTTGGATTCAACATTCTATGGGCCTAGCTGAGGGTAATGTCTTGTTAAATTTATGCTACTCTCGTATTATGTGCTTCTTGCAGGTGGCTGTTAATACATCCATAATATGGTTATAAATGTGATAAATTATTTCTGCACATAGGTTTGTACTTATATACACTACTATATCAGCGACTATATTATATGGTCACATTGCAGCCCTATTGTGGGCACCTAAGGAAAGGATGTTTTGTATGTCTTTGTATGTACCGTATATGAGCAATTTGCTCATCCTTTTTAAATGTTTTTAATTTGTTTGAGATGACACTTTGCTTAATAAATACTATTGCATTTTGCATTACCTTGGTCCTGATTTTATATACACCATTGGTTCAGTGTGACTCTGGCGCCTCAGATGTACCTCATTTCTTGTTTTCAGAACATGCTGTAATGACTGTATCATTTCCTAAACAGAATGCTCCCCTTCTCAAGGTCTGCACCATTCCTATGACAACAGGTCTATTAACTTTCTTTTGTTTATCCCTTTTAGTTTTATGTGACTGTATACTCTGAATTATCTTGTTCCCTTTGTAACATCTTTTGTATATTTTTATAAGCACTGCCTAATTGTTGCATTAAATATATAAAACCTAAAAGCCTCTTGCTCTACAAATCACACTCCTGAAGCCTCATGAGGCTCCAAACTAAAAGTAACGAGTGTCCGATTGGCCGAAGTATATATCCATGTGCTTTACAGGGAAACGCAAAGTAACCTGCGTAGTAGCAATAGTAGTTACAGCTTTATCCATCAATCATCAGCCAGCTGTGTGATTGTCCTATTGTTGAAAAGTTCAGTGCTGTTCTTGACAATTTTGTGGCAGAAGTGAGATCTCCCTTACAATATACAGTATATGAAAAAACTATATGTATTATATATTTATGCATTTATAACAACCCATAGAATCAGTGGCGTAACTACCGTGGTCGCAGCGGTCGCCATTGCGATCGGGCCTGTGAGGTTAAGGGCCGCCCAGCAGATCAGCAGCCAGCTCTCTGCCGCAGACCACGCTGCCGCTATATGACCCGGTCGCCACCACTGACACCAGGCCCCCCTGCCTGGTGTCAGTGGCGGCAGCACCGGGCCCCCGTCATCACACACTGCTATGATATTGCATAGAGCGGCCGGCGCCGCTCTATGCATTATCATTCTTCCCCGCGACTGCTGTGTGTGGTGAGAGCACAGGACGGGAGGACGCCAACCGGAGCAGCGGGGAAACGAGGACAGAGGTGATTATGAGCAGCGGTGAAATAAGTAGAGGTGAGGACAGAGCAGCGATTGAAGGAGAAGAAAGGTGATACTTGTTTTTTTATTTTTTTTTATAAATCAATGAGTACACGGGGAGGCTGGCTCCATGATACATGGAGGCCCTGGGGTGGCTGGCTGCATGACACATGGAGGCCTTGGGGGAGCTGGCTGTATGACACATGGAGGCCTTGGGGGGGCTGGCTGCATGACACATGGAGGCCTTGGGGGGAGCTGGCTGCATGACATATGGAGGCCTTGGGGGGGCTGGCTGCATGACATATGGAGGCCTTGGGGGGGCTGGCTGCATGACATATGGAGACCTTGGGGGGGCTGACTGCATGACATATGGAGGCCTTGGGGGGGGGGCTGACTGCATGACACATGGAGGCCTTGGGGGGGTCTGACTGCATGACACATGGAGGCCTTGGGGGGGGCTGACTGCATGACACATGGAGGCCTTGGGGGGGGCTGACTGCATGACACATGGAGGCCTTGGGGGGGTCTGGCTGCATGACATATGGAGGCCTGGAGGGGCTGGCTGCATGACACATGAAGGCTCTGGGGGGGCAGGCTGCATGACACCTGGGGGGCTGGCTGCATGACATATGGAGGCCTTGGGGGGGCTGGCTGCATGACATATGGAGACCTTGGGGGGGCTAACTGCATGACATATGGAGGCCTTGGGGGGGGGCTGACTGCATGACACATGGAGGCCTTGGGGGGGTCTGACTGCATGACACATGGAGGCCTTGGGGGGGGGCTGACTGCATGACACATGGAGGCCTTGGGGGGGGCTGACTGCATGACACATGGAGGCCTTGGGGGGGTCTGGCTGCATGACATATGGAGGCCTGGAGGGGCTGGCTGCATGACACATGAAGGCTCTGGGGGGGCAGGCTGCATGACACCTGGGGGGCTGGCTGCATGACACATGGAGGCCCTGGGGGGGCTGGCTGCATGATACATGGATGTCCATGGGGCAGCATTATACATGGAGGTCTATGGGGCTGCATAATAAAAATGAAGGACACCTTATACATGGACTGTAGGGGTCCATTATACATGGAGGAGTATGAGGCTGCATAATACAAAATGAAGGACACCTTATACATGGAATATAGGGGTGCATTATACATGGTGGAGTATGGGGCTGCATAATACAATGTGAAGATTTATGGGGCTGCATTATAATACATATAGGACTATGGGGGCTACATTATAATATATGGAGGACTATGGAGGCTACCTTATACATGGACTATGGGGGTGCGTTATAAAACATGGAGGACTATGTGGTGCATTATAATATATGGAGAACTATGGGGTAAATTATAATACATGGAGAAGTATGGGAAATTCATTATAATAATTGGAGGGTTATGACTATGAGGGCTACTTTATACATGGAGGACTATGCGTGTGCATTATAATATATGGAGGACAATGTGATGCATTATAATATATGGAGGACTATGTGGTGCATTATAATATATGGAGGACTATGTGGTGCAGTATAATATATGGAGGACTATGTGGTGCATTATGATATATGGAGGACTATGTGGTGCAGTATAATATATGGTGAACTATGGGGTGAATTATAATATATGAAGGACTATGGGGTGAATTATAATACATGGAGAACTATGGGAAATCACCTATAGCACCACCTGGTGGAAAACAACGGAATTAGCATTTTTATCTTGAAAACGGAATGAAATAGGGAAAAAAGGGAATTAAAAAATTGTAGGGCATCATCAATTCAATACGAATCGACACCTTGCATACAGAAATGCTATGATATGAAACCCATGACCCCACCAAAACATTCAATGCTGGTCACGCATATGGCGCTCATTTAACTTTGATGCTCAAAGTGGCCACCGTCAGCTGCAATGCACATCTGGACTCTGGACAGCATACTGTATCTTGCTGCACCTTGTGCAATATGGCAGGTGACACGTTTGCACAAGCATCTGTGCTACGTCATCATAGGTGCTACAATTTTGGTGGAGGGGTCGCATACACCTGCTGTTTGATGTGACCTCACAGAAAGAAGTCCAATGGGGTCAGGTCAGGTGAGCGTGGAGGCCACTCCACGCAGCCACCGTACCCAATGACTTGTAGGAAGGTCTCTATGAGCTATCGCTTTACGTCTGCAGCCTTGTGAGTTTTACACGTTCTAATCATAGCATTTCTGTATGCAAGGTATTGATTCGTATTGAATTGATGATGCCCTACAACTTTGTAATTCACTTTTTTTCTCTATCTCGTTACTTTTTCGAGATAAAAATGCTAACTCCATTGTTTTCCACCAGGTGGCACAATCGGTGTTTTCATTGCATAGCGCATGGCTACTTTACTATACCTAGACACCCCCGTTCTCAAATTAATGGCGGTGGACAGGATATGGGTGGACACACTGTATACAAGGGGGTACAAAGATACAAGCATGGGATGGGAGTGTTTTGTGCTGAGGGAAAAAGGCTCTTTCCCTCTGCACCCAGCTTTCCCATGCTCTACTGTACATCTTCTCTCAGCACCCAGCTTTCCCATGCTCTGATATGGGAAATCTGGGTGCTGAGGGAAAGATGAATAGCAGAGCATGGGAAAGCTGGGTGACGAGGACAAGAAGGATATCATATCATAGTATTATAGTATCATAGTTTTTAAGGTTGAAGGGAGACTAATGCGGGCTTTACACGAGATGATAGATTGTGCGATATGTCGTCAGGGTCACGGTTTTAGTGACGCACATCCGGCATAGTGCACGACATCTTCTCGTGTGACACCTCTGAGCGACGCAGTATCGCTCCCATATCGTGAGTGGTGTAATGTACTCGTCGTTAACTTTCATAATCTCGTTTATTTTCATGGGTGCAGGTTGTTCATCGTTTCCGTAGCATCACATGTTGCTCGGTGTGACACCACAGGAACGATTAACACAGCGTACCTGCGTCCCATGGCACCCACCTGCTTAATGAAAGGAAGGAGGTGGGCGGGTTGTTTACATCCCGCTCTTCTCCGCCCCTCCGCTTCTATTGGCCGGCTGCCGTGTGACGTCGCTGTGAGGTCGAATGTCCCTCCCACTTCAGGAAGTGGGCGTTCGTCGCCCACAGCGAGGTCGTCCAGAAGGTAAGTACGTGTGATGGGGGTTAAACGAGTTTGTGCGCCACAGGCAACTAATTGCCCGTGACGCAAAATCGATGAGGGTGGGTACGATCATCGATCGTGCTATCGCACAATCGGTCGTCTCGTGTAAAGCAGGCTTAAGTCCATCTAGTTCAACCCGTAGCCTATCATGTTGATCCAGAGGAAGGAAAAAAAAAAACAAAAACAATGTGGCAAACAAGCTCCAATGGGGAAAAAAGTCCTTCCTGACTCCACATACGGCAATCAGACTAGTTCCCTGGATCAACACCCTGTCATAAAATCTAATATACATAACTGGTAATATTACATTTTTCAAGAAAGGCGTTCAGGCTCTGCTTAAATGTTAATAGTGAATCACTCATTACAACATCATGCGGCAGAGGGTTCCATAGTCTCACTGCTCGTACAGTAAAGAATCCTCGTCTGTGATTATGATTAAACCTTCTTTCCTCAAGATGTAGCGGATGCCCCCGTCTTCCAGTTGCAGGCCTAGGTGTAAAAAGATCTTTGGAAAGGTCTCTGTACTGTCCCCTCATATATTTATACATTGTGCTTAGATCCCCCCTAAGCCTTCGTTTTTCCAAACTAAATAACCCCAAGTTTAATAACCTGTCTTGGTATTGCAGCCCACCCATTCCTCTAATAATCTTGGTCGCTCTTCTCTGCACCCTCTCCTGTTCAGCTATGTCCTTCTTATATATCGGTGACCAGAATTGTACACAGTATTCTAAGTGCGGTCGCACTAGTGACTTCTACAGAGGTAGAACTATATTTTTTTCATGAACACTTACAGTGCCTACAAGTAGTATTCAACCCCCTGCAGATTTAGCAGGTTTACACATTCGGAATTAACTTGGCATTGTGACATTTGGACTGTAGATCAGCCTGGAAGTGTGAAATGCACTGCAGCAAAAAATAATGTTATTTCTTTTTTTATTTTTTTTTTAAATTGTGAAAAGTTTATTCAGAGGGTCATTTATTATTCAACCCCTCAAACCACAAGAATTCTGTTTGGTTCCCCTAAAGTATTAAGAAGTATTTCAGGCACAAAGAATAATGAGCTTCACATGTTTGGATTAATTATCTCTTTTTCCAGCCTTTTCTGACTAATTAAGACCCTCCCCAAACTTGTGAACAGCACTCATACTTGGTCAACATGGGAAAGACAAAGGAGCATTCCAAGGCCATCAGAGACAAGATCGGGGAGGGTCACAAGGCTGGCAAGGGGTACACAACCCTTTCCAAGGAGTTGGGCCTACCTGTCTCCACTGTTGGGAGCATCATCCAGAAGTGGAAGGCTTATGGAACTACTGTTAGCCTTCCACAGCCTGGACAGCCTTTGAAAGTTTCCTCCCGTGCCGAGGCCAGGCTTGTACGAAGAGTCAAGGCTAACCCAAGGACAACAAGGAAGGAGCTCCGGGAAGATCTCATGGCAGTGGGGACATTGGTTTCAGTCAATACCATAAGTAACGTACTCCACCGCAATGGTCTCCGTTCCAGACGAGCCCGTAAGGTACCTTTTACTTTCAAAGCGTCATGTCAAGGCTCGTCTACAGTTTGCTCATGATCACTTGGAGGACTCTGAGACAGACTGGTTCAAGGTTCTCTGGTCTGATGAGACCAAGATCGAGATCTTTGGTGCCAACCACACACGTGACGTTTGGAGACTGGATGGCACTGCATACGACCCCAAGAATACCATCCCTACAGTCAAGCATGGTGGTGGCAGAATCATGCTGTGGGGCTGTTTCTCAGCCAAGGGGCCTGGCCATCTGGTCCGCATCCATGGGAAGATGGATAGCACGGCCTACCTGATGATTTTGGCCAAGAACCTCCGCTCCTCCATCAAGGATCTTAAGATGGGTCATCATTTCATCTTCCAACAAGACAATGACCCAAAGCACACAGCCAAGAAAACCAAGGCCTGGTTCAAGAGGGAAAAAATCAAGGTGTTGCAGTGGCCTAGTCAGTCTCCTGACCTTAACCCAATTGAAAACTTGTGGAAGGAGCTCAAGATTAAAGTCCACATGAGACACCCAAATAACCTAGATAACTTGGAGAAGATCTTCATGGAGGAGTGGGCCAAGATAGCTCCAGAGACCTGTGCCGGCCTGATCAGGTCTTATAAAAGACGATTATTAGCTGTAATTGCAAACAAGGGTTATTCCACAAAATATTAAACCTAGGGGTTGAATAATAATTGACCCACACTTTTATGTTGAAAATTTATTAAAATTTAACTGAGCAACATAACTTGTTGGTTTGTAAGATTTATGCATGTGTTAATAAATCCTGCTCTTGTTTGAAGTTTGCAGGCTCTAACTTATTTGCATCTTATCAAACCTGCTAAATCTGCAGGGGGTTGAATACTACTTGTAGGCACTGTATAGCTCTTTTAATACATCCCATTATTTTATTAGCCCTGGCAGCAGTTGCCTGACACTGTCCACTAAAGTTAAGTTTACCGTCCACCCATACACCCAAGTCTTTTTCTGTGTTTGTTTTACCCAGTGTTCTACAATTAAGTACATAATTATAAATTTTATTTCCTCTACCCAAGTGCATGACCTTACATTTATCTACATTAAACTTCAATTGCCACTTCTCAGCCCAATCCTCCAATTTACATAAATCTCCCTGTAATATAAAATTATCCTCCTCTGTATTGATTACCCTGCAGAGTTTAGTATCATCTGCAAATATTGAAATTCTACTCCGCATCCCCCCAACAAGGTCATTAATAAATATGTTGAAAAGAAGCGGGCCCAATACTAACCCCTGTGGTACCCCACTATAAACTGAAACCCAGTCTGAGTACGTACCATTAATAACCACCCTTTGTTTCCTATCACTGAGCCAGTTTTTAACGCAGTTACACATATTTTCCCCTATCCCCATTATTCTCATTTTATTTACCAAACTTTTGTGTGGCACCGTATCAAAAGCTTTTGAAAAGTCCATATACACAACATCCACTGCATTTCCCTGGTCCAGGCTTGAACTTACCTCTTCATAGAAGATGATCAAATTAGTTTGACAGGATCGATCCCTCATAAACCCATGTTGATACTCTGTCATAAGGTTCTTTTTCTTGAGATACTCCAGTATAGCATCTCTCAAGAAACCCTCAAGGATTTTACCAACCGTAGAGGTTAAACTTACTGGCCTATAATTTCCCGGCTCAGTTTTTGTCCCTTTTTTGAATATTGGCACCACATTTGCTATGCGCCAGTCCTGCGGTACCGACCCTGTTATTAAGGAATCTTTGAAGATTAAAAAATAATGGTCTATCTATCACAGAACTCAATTCCTGTATTACTCTGGGGTGTATGCCATCCGGGCCCGGAGATTTGTCAACCTCAGTGATTTCGAGGCGGCGGCGTACGTCCTGCTGGGTTAAGCAGGTAATATTCAAGGGTGAATTTATGGTATCACTGGTCATGTCATCTGCCATGGCATTTTCTTGTAGAAAAACCGTAGAAAAAAAGTCATTCAGCAGGTTGGCTTTACCCTCATCCCCCTCCACCATTTCACCAAGACTATTTTTAAGGGGGCCAACACTATCGCTTTTCAGTTTTTTACTGTTTATGTAGTTAAAGAATATTTTAGGATTATTTTTACTTTCGCAATGAGTCTCCCTGTCTCAAACTTAGCTAATGTAATTTACTTTTTACATATTTTATTTAATTTTCTATAATTATATAATGCCTCGTCACTACCTATCTTCTTTAATTCTTTTAAGGCTTTCTGTTTTTCTTTTATTGCTTCCTTTACAGCTCTATTTAGCCATAGGGTTTCCTCCTATTTCTAGCACGTTTGTTCCCATAGGGTATATTTTCTGCACAAGCCCTATTCAGGATGCTCATAAATGTCTCCCATTTGCTTTGTGTACTTTTATTACTTAGTACATCATCCCAGTTTATTGCACTAAGATCATCTCTCAACCGTTTAAAATTTCCTTTCCTGAAGTTTAGTGTCCTTGTAGCCCCTCTACTATACATCTTACTAAAGAATACATGAAAGCTTATTATTTTGTGAGCACTATTCCCCAAGTAACCCCCAACTTGTATATTTGATATGCGGTCTGGCCTATTGGTTAGTACAAGGTCTAGTAGTGCTCCCCCTCTTGTGGGGTCCTGTACCATTTGTGAAAGGTAATTATCTTTCATTGTTCTCAAAAATCTATTTCCTTTGTTAGAACTGCAAGTTTCTGTAACCCAATTTATATCAGGATAGTTAAAGTCCCCCATAATAATTACCTCTCCGAGACTCGCTGCTTTATCAGTTTGCTTTATGAGGAGATTCTCTACCTCTTCCATAATATTCGCCGTCTTATAACACACCCCTATCAGTATTTTATTATTCATTCCCCCCCTTATCTCCACCCATAGGGACTCTACATTCTCAGTACCCTCACATATGTTGTCACGCAGGATGGGTTTTAAGGATGATTTTACATATAGACACACACCTCCCCCTTGCTTATTTGTGCGGTCATTCCTGAATAGGCTATAACCCTGTAAATTAACAGCCCAATCATAGCTCTCATCCAGCCATGTCTCTGATATCCCCACTATATCATAATTTTTTTCCAACAATATTAATTCTAATTCCTCCACCTTATTTGTGAGGCTTCGGGCATTAGTGTACATGCATGTTACGTATGACTCTGTACCTCTATTCCTGCTTACTGTATTAACTGTCCTAACCCTTCCCCCCCGTACCACCTCCAATCTCATTACTTGTGCCCTGGTCACTATCTGCACTACATTCCCCTTCTATTAGGTGAATACCCTCTACCCCCATTCCTAGTTTAAACGCTCCTCCAACCTTCTAGCCATCTTCTGCCCCAGCACACCTGCACCCTCCCCATTAAGATGCAGCCCATCCCTAGCATAGAATCTGTAGCCAACTGAAAAGTCGGCCCAATTCTCCAGGAACCCAAAACCCTCTTTCCTACACCAATTCCTGAGCCACCTGTTAACCTCCCTGATCCCCCTTTGCCTCTCTGGTGTGGCTCGTGGCACAGGTAGTATTTCCACAAATACCACCTTGGAGGTCCTTGCTTTAAGCTTACAACCTAATTCCCTGAAATCATCTTTAAGGACCTTCCACCTACCTCTAACTTTGTCATTTGTGCCAATGTGTATAATGACCGCTGGGTCCTCCCCAGCCCCTCCCAGTAATCTGTCAACCCGATCAGCGATGTGCCGAACTCGAGCGCCAGGAAGACAACACACTATTCGGCGATCCCTGTCTTTGTGACAGATTGCCTTATCTGTCCTCCTAATAATTGAGTCCCCCACTACCAGTACCTGTCTTGCCTGCCCTGCACTCCTATTCCCCCCCTTACTGGAGCAGAAACTCTTCTGGCGTTTAGAGGTCTTGCCTTGCTGCAGCAATGCTACCCCTGTAATGACATCCCCCTCATCTGCCAAGTTTGCAAACTTATTGGGGTGTGTCAGTTCAGGACAAGCCTTCCTAGCACTTTTCCCTTTACCCCCCTTTCTAACTGTCACCCAGCTACCTACCTCACTGTCCTGCCGCTCCCTACTACGATCCGCCCCCACATCTGACCCAGCAAGCTGCTGCTCAGTGAGCAGCAAACTCCTTTCCATATTGCTAACGCATCTCAGAGTTGCCAGCTGCTCATTTAGATCCAGTATCTGGGCTTCCAAATGTGCAACTTGCACACATCTCGAACAACAGTCTGCACCCTCGAACGGCTTTTCAAGGACTGAATACATGAGACAAGATGTACACTGGATCGCAATAGCAATAGTGGAGCACATTTTCTAATGGAGATAGCAACTAAATACAAACAAATCTACTCACACTTACTTTTGGTCACACTTTGTTCACTCACGCTCACAATGAAGAAGACGGGCCTAGCGGCGCGCGGTTTTCAGAAGTCTTCCTTCCGGCTGTAACGGCCAAAACCCGGTTCTCCTTGAGCTCGCGGTGACTCTTGACTTATCCCAGAAGGCACTGGGAATATTCAAATTATCCTCGCAGGACTCCTCCCCTCCCTATCAGAACATGGGAAAGCTGGGTGCTGATAGAGGGATTTCAGATCATGGGAAACCTGGGTGCTGTGGGTAAAAGCCAGTGTCAGCGTCATTATCCTGTACTCCAAATGTCAATGTCATTATCCCGTACCCTAAGTGACGGTGTACGTTGGGTAGGGCCCCGGTACAAATTTTGCACCAGGGCCCATCAAATTCTAGTTATGCCACTTCATAGAATGATGTTAAATTCACATTTGAACAGCAAGGTAAGTAGTATAAGGAAGAAGTGGGAAGAACCATAGAATGAATTCCTGAGCGTTACGCAGCCGTTGTAGCCAAGCAGATCTCGGTTTGGCTCTATATCCCCTATGTCCACCACCCTTTTTTGTGCTCCACGTTGGGTTTTACAAATTGTCTGTGGTGTTTAAGTGACATGATCTCCCTAAAACTCTCCTATCTTAGCATTGAGACTCTAGAATTCAATTGTTGTTTGGAGTGCTCCACAGCCAATCCACCATGTGCGGTCATCCATCAATACTCCTGTGATTTCTTCATATCCTCAGTACTGCCTTTTAAAACTAGTCATCTTCTGATTTAACCTATCGGTTGCAGTAAGTGTAACAAATTGTTATTGGACTGTTAAAATTGTGCATTCATCTTTGCTAAATGCCGAAGATTCCTAAGCCTTCCTCTTGGTGCTACTGTGAATTTACCATTTCCATCTGGTCTACCATCCTGGTTCTGTGATTTCCAGTTAAGTCCTTGCTGTTCTACGTGCCTTCCAACCTGCTGCGCTAACTCCTTTTGTTCTTGTGTGTATCCTAACCTGCAGCTTCACTAATCCACCTCACTAATCTCTACCGATAAATTTCATCAATTGCCCATCTCTCAGCAGGCATGTTTTTTGCCCATGTAAGACCATTACTGCTGCATGGTGTCTCCATATGCAGACCGGTTCTGCTATTATGGCAAACAGGGTGGGGAGGAGGTTGGAACTTTAGCCACGAGGTTAGCGAGTGTGACGAGGAGGATGTCAGATAAATATGGCTTAATAATAGTTATATGGAACCATTTTGGAAATGTTGGTGCTCCATAAATATAGAAGAATGAATAGAGAATATAAAATGTAAATGTGGTACTGTTGAGTTTCAGTGCTACAACGGTATTTAGTGACTTCCTCTGCAGATTTAATTTCTCTTCCAGGAATGAGCAAGTCATAATCAATTTATCCTCAGGCGTCCTAGTTATGATACATTTATGATTGATGACTGTAAGAAAATTGGAGACAGAAGAATTCACAAATATATGTATTATCCTCATCTGAATATGTGTCTTTTTACGTGACCATTATTTATCATAAATAAGTGAAAAATCAACCACCTCACATACATTTTTTAATTAGGTCTTAAATATGTTTTCTTATTGCCTATCGATGATTTGCTGCTGTCATTTTTATTTCACTTTTCTCTCAATCTGCTTCTAAAAATAAATGAAAATTAAACTTCCTACTGGATATCTATATAACCTGTATGCGCCAAAGAAGAAGCAGCTCTAATTATGGGATGTACTTGTAATAAACATCTAGCATAGTCATGTGCTACAGAAGAAGATGGATTTGTAAAGTAAAATGCAAATATGGACATTCATACTGTACAATCACATTCCTTAGTATTGTCTACAGGGCCGGCGTCAGCATCCAGCACACATGGGCAAATTCTAGCAACTGCAGTGCTGGTCCTTTAATTCCTTTAATTCACACTGGCACACAGAATTCACTGCTGAATGCTCCGTGATCCTCCTGCATTGAAGTTCATATGTGGGCGGAGTTACCAAGTAGTGTGTTCCAGTCCCACAGATAAAGAGGAGCCGCAGCGCAGCTCCAGCCAGAGCTCCAGCCAGCACAATGAGCACAGAATATGGACCCCCTCCACCTGAGCTGTATGTTATACCCCCCTTCCCCTCCGATCTGCATGGGCCCCCCCTCCACCTGATCTATATGTTCCACCCCCCTGATCTGTATGAGGCCCCCCTCCACCGAAGCTGTATGTTCCACCCCCCTGATCTGTATGGGGCCCCCACCACCTGAGCTGTATGTTCCACCCCCCGATCTGTATGGGGCCCCCTCCACCCGACCTGTATGTTCCACCTCCCCTGATCTGTATGGCCCCACACTCCTTAGCTGCATGTGCCCTCTCAGAGCAGTAGGTGCCCCCCCTTCCTTGAGCTGTATGGGACCCCCAGAGCCATATGTGCTGCCACCCCAGAGCTGTGTGTGCTGCCAACCCGGAGCCATATGTGCTGCCCCCAGAGCTGTATGTGTGGTGCCCCCAGAGCCATATGTGCTGCCATCCCAGAGCTGTATGTGCTGCCATGCCAAGGCCGTATGCACTGCCACCCCAGAGCTATAGGCACTGCCACCCCAGAGCCATATGTAATGTCACCACAGAGCCGTATGCGCTGCCACCCCCGAGCCATATTCGCTGCCACCCCAGAGCCTTATGTTCTGTCCTCAGAGCCATGTGTGCTGCCACCCCAGAGCTGTATGTGTTGCCACCCCAGAGCCATATGCGCTGCCACCCCAGAACCGTATGCGCCGCCACCCCAGAGCCGTATGCGCTGCCACCCCAGAGCCGTATGCGCTGCCACCCCAGAGCCGTAAGCACTGCCACCCCAGAGCCATATGTACTGCCATCCCAGAGATGTATGTGTTGCCACCCCAAAGCCATATGTGTCGCGGGCGGAGGGGTGGGAACGCCGCTCGTCTGGACTCGCTGGCGCTCGGATCCGGTGCTTCTGCTCCTCGGTGGCTCGAGCACAGGGCCAGACTCAGGGCTCAAGCAGCGCCTCCTCGCCCATGAGTTAAAAGGGGGAGGTTTTTGGTGGGTATTTGGGATGTCGGTCGTGACGCCACCCACGGGTTGTGGTGATGGTGGGCACCACTGCTGCTGATGACGGGGGATCCCGGGAGCGATGGCGGAGAGCAGCTGAGGTGTTGACCCCTCCGTGGGTAGGGGCTGTTGGTCCCGGGGCCCCGGTTGGGGAGTAGGGAGGAGGTATAGGTGCAGGTGCCGATGCGGGGAGGCAGCGTGGGCGCGGGTGCAACGTTGCGGTGCAGCGCGGTGCCGGATGGCACTGTTGTAATCACTCAGACACAGAAGGACAGAGTTTCTGGTAAACCAAACGGCTGGATGGACAGGACCCACAGCCGGCTGCGGTGTTCTCACTCTCCCCGGACGGGTTGATGGTGGCTGTCATTTTCCTGCACCTGTGTAAGTGTATTTGACTCCTATGGCTTCCCACGGGTAGTCCGCTCCCCGGCGTGTACGTGTCGGGAGAGCCCGTTTGCCCGCAGGCGCTGGCCCTTTGATCTCTGGCCTTTGGCGGTGGCACTTATCTGGACGGGTTGGGCTGTTGCCTTCTGACGGGACTTAAGCTGGGTTTACACACTGAGACTTTCTAGCGATCCAACCTGCGATCTCAACCTAGCCGGGATCGCTACAAAGTCTCTGGTGAGCTGTCAAACAGGCAGACCTGGCCAACGACCTAACAGTGATCCGGACCTGCAGAGCGACTAGCTGGTCGTTGGGGACGTGTCAAAAAAGCAGGTGAACTTCACCCGACTTCATTTAATGCCGCGCGGCTCTGTGTGCCGTGTAAATAAATAAATAATTAAAAAATCCGGCGTGCGGTCCCCCCCTATTTTAATACCAGCCAGATAAAGCCATACGGCTGCAGGCTGGTATTCTCAGGATGGGGAGCCCCACGTTATGGGGAGCCCCCCAGCCTAACAATATCAGCCAGCAGACGCCCAGAATTGCAGCATACATTAGATGCGACAGATCTGGGACTGTACCCGGCTCTTCCCGATTTGCCCTGGTGCGTTGGCAAATCGGGGTAATAAGGAGTTATTGGCAGCCCATAGCTGCCAATAAGTCCAAGATTAATCATGTCAGGCGTCACCCCGAGATACCTTCCATGATTAATCTGTAAATTACAGTTAAAAAACACACACCCGAAAAATCCTTTATTAGAAATAAAAAACACTAACAAATTCCCTCATTACCAATTTATTACCCACAACAAAGCCCTCCTTGTCCGGCATAATCCACGGTCCTCCAGCGTCGCATCCAGCTCTGCTGCATGCAGGTGACAGGAGCAGCAGAAGACACAGCCGCTCCTGTCACCTGCACGCAGCTAATGAAGAGAGCCGTGTGATCGGCTGAGCTGTCACTGAGGTTACCTGGATTCAGCAGTGGATGCAGCGGTGGCCGCGGGTAACCTCAGTGACAGCTCAGCTGATCGCGTTACTCACCTCATTTGCTGGTGATTTCCCCCCCTCTCTCATACTCACCGATCCCCGATCACCGGCGCTGCACGGCGTTCACACTGCTCCGGCGGCTTTTCCTTTTTTGAAAAAGCCGGCCGCTCATTAAACAATCTCGTATTCCCTGCTTTCCCCGCCCACCGGCAAATGTGATTGGTTGCAGTGAGACACGCCCACACGCTGAGTGACAGCTGTGTCACTGCACCCAATCACAACAGCCAGTGGGCGTGTCTATACTGTGCAGTAAAATAATTAAATAAATAATTAAAAAATCCGGCGTGCGGTTCCCCCTATTTTAATACCAGCCAGATAAAGCCATACGGCTGCAGGCTGGTATTCTCGGGATGGGGAGCCCCATGTTATGGGGAGCCCCCCAGCCTAACAATATCAGTCAGCAGCCGCCCAGAATTGCCGCATACATTAGATGCGACAGTTCTGGGACTGTACCCGGCTCTTCCCGATTTCCCTGGTGCGTTGGCAAAACGGGGTAATAAGGAGTTATTGGAAGCCCATAGCTGCCAATAAGTCCAAGATTAATCATGTCAGGCGTCTCCCCGAGATTCCTTCCATGATTAATCTGTAAGTGACAGTAAATAAACACACACACACCCGAAAAAATCCTATATTAGAAATTAAAAACACAAACACATTCCCTCATTACCAATTTATTACCCACAACAAAGCCCTCCTTGTCCGGCGTAATCCACGGTCCTCCAGCGTCGCATCCAGCTCTGCTGCATGCAGGTGACAGGAGCAGCAGAAGACACAGCCGCTCCTGTCACCTGCACGCAGCTAATGAAGAGAGCCGTGTGATCGGCTGAGCTGTCACTGAGGTTACCTGGATCCAGCGGTGGATCCAGCGGTGGCCGCGGGTAACCTCAGTGACAGCTCAGCTGATCACGCTACTCACCTCATTTGCTGCGTGGAGCTGACCGGAGCGGCGGTGAGTAGCGCGATCAGCTGAGCTGTCACTGAGGTTACCCGCGGCCACCGCTGCATCCACCGCTGGATCCAGGTAACCTCAGTGACAGCTCAGCCGATCACACGGCTCTCTTCATTAGCTGCGTGGAGGTGACAGGAGCGGCTGTGTCTTCTGCTGCTCCTGTCACCTGCATGCAGCAGAGCTGGATGCGACGCTGGAGGACCGTGGATTACGCCGGACAAGGAGGGCTTTGTTGTGGGTAATAAATTGGTAATGAGGGAATTTGTTAGTGTTTTTTATTTCTAATAAAGGATTTTTCGGGTGTGTGTTTTTTAACTGTAATTTACAGATTAATCATGGAAGGTATCTCGGGGAGACGCCTGACATGATTAATCTAGGACTTATTGGCAGCTATGGGCTGCCAATAACTCCTTATTACCCCGATTTGCCAACGCACCAGGGCAAATCGGGAAGAGCCGGGTACAGTCCCAGAACTGTCGCATCTAATGTATGCGGCAATTCTGGGCGGCTGCTGGCTGATATTGTTAGGCTGGGGGGCTCCCCATAACGTGGAGCTCCCCATCCTGAGAATACCAGCCTTTAGCCGTATGGCTTTATCTGGCTGGTATTAAAATTGGGGGGGACCTCACGCCGGATTTTTTAATTATTTATTTATTTATTTTACTGCACAGTATAGACACGCCCACCGGCTTCTGTGATTGGGTGCAGTGACACAGCTGTCACTCAGCGTGTGGGCGTGTCTCACTGCAACCAATCATATTTGCCGGTGGGCGGGGAAAAGCAGGGAATACGAGATTGTTTAATGAGCGGCCGGCTTTTTCAAAAAAGGAAAAGCCGCTGGAGCAGAGTGAACGCCATGCAGCGCCGGTGATCGGGGATCGGTGAGTATGAGAGAGGGGGGGACACTTCAGTCACTCGGGGGATTAGCGGTCACCGGTGAATCCTTCACCGGTGACCGCTAATCAGGACGCTACACAGACAGAGCCCCGGAGTCGCTGTAAAGTCCCCTTTACACACTGAAACTTGCTAGCGATGCATGCTGCACAGCGGGAAACAAAGGACGTAGGAATGGTCCTGAACGATTTGTAGCGATCACAACTTCACAGCAGGGGCCAGGTCGCTGATAGGTTTCACACACTGCAATGTCGCTGGGGAGGTCGCTGTAACGTCACAAAACCAGTGACGTTACAGCGATGTCGTTTGCGATGTTGCAGTGTGTAAACCCAGCTTAAGGTGGGAATGAACCCCTGAGGTCCAGACTGCAATCAGATAATTTGACCTTTTCAGCGGCTCTTAGCCTGGTCGGGGTCTGAGTACCCTGCCTTGGTGCTTGGCTTCAATCTGCTCCCCGGTTCGGTACCGGCGGGCCACCGCCCAACCCCGGTCCTACGGTTCCGCTGACCTACACCAACTCCTGCAGACGGCCACCACCGTCTGCCGACCTTGCTGAACGTGCCCGGGCTCCAACCCAGACACCAACAGTTTTCACTCCTCTCCCTTTCTCTGTCTACCACCAACTCTAACTACTGTCTCTTCCCACCTCCAGGCCTGTGAACTCCTTGGTGGGTGGGGTCAACCACCTGGCTCCGCCCCACCTGGTGTGGACATCAAGTCTGGAGGGTGGCAACAAGGATTTGATTGACTAGTGTCACCTAACCAGGGGAGGGTGTGTGTGTGTGTGTGGTGTCAGTGTACTGTGACCCCTGGGGGTGCAGGGCATCACACTCCCCCTTGGTAAAACGCAGACCGTCCGCGGGCTGCCCGTCCATCCCCGGTTTTATTTTTCTGAAAAAGATAAATAACAGGGAACAAACAAACGGTATGCATTTCTTTCAAATCTTCCCTGATGGGAGGCATGTTACTTTAAACGTTGCAAACAATAATAAAACATTTTTAATAATAACGGATGGGTCCCAGTTCTTCAACTTTCCCACCCAAACAGCCTAAATCTTGATGCTGCCCCTAAGAAGCGGGCAGCACCCCTTTTCCCCAGTCCGGAAAACAGGAACCTGGTTCAGGTCGCCCAAGCGGGAACGGGTACGGTGTCTCGCACCCGGTTGTCATTCAGGGGGCCCCACGTCCAGGGGGGACCCCTGACCCTGGAGGATGGTCACTGGTCCTGGTGGTGACCGGACCCCAGCCTGCTCTGCTGCGGGTCCTACCTCCAACCTGCCTCTCCGGAGGCGGTTAACGGAACTCCAGCCCGGAATTATTTACAAGCCCACTAGTTCATGGGTGGCCTGCGAGTTCTCGGCCATGTTCATGATTTCTCATGTAAAAAGGGCTGTTAGGGTTAAGAGAACATAACTTAGGGTCCCAACGGGGGACAACAGCTCTGCTGCAACGGGGGTCCGCTGCCTTTACTTGAGGTTGCCTTCCTCATACTCCTCCAGCTCCACATCCGGACGGTACGGTGGGGGAGGGGACTGGGGCCGCCTAGGGACACTGTGGCTTTCTCTCTCCTTCACATCAAGGGCGAACCAGCCCCTCTCCCCGCAGTGTCGGGTGTACGTCACCAGGTCACCCGGTTTCAGGTCACGGCCAGGGTGGCCCATCGGGAGATGGGAGTTCACGTCTCTGCGAGCCACAAAGATGTCGGCCTCCAGGCCCGGCTCGTAAATGACCCCATATCCTCGTTGGGGATCGAACCGCCTGACCTGGCCCTCGTAGATTGGGCCCCGCACCCGGTAGGTTTCGTTCCGGAGATTGTCTTTCTCCCGGATTGTGCGGGCCAGCACTTCAGATCTCTGCTGCTCCCTGGCGGCAATCTTGCGGCCCAGCTGGCTCGGCTGCCGATCCCAAAAGGGGGCACCTATGTACCCCTGTTGCGCGCGGGTCGGCCCCCGCCAGATCTCCCCCGTACCGGCTACGTCCGATACCCTCGCTGGGAAGTCCTGCGGTGACGCGGCTTGAGATGCTGCCTTACAGCGACGACCCAGCGCTGCCTCAGCCGAGGTGTGAGGTTCAGGGATGACAGGCCTCAACTGCTGGGCCCTCCTGCTGGCGGCTTCCACTACTTCCGTGGCCGGGCGGACTGCCGGAGCCGGGACTCCCTTGTGCGCGGTCACTTCCGCGACTGGCGGCTTCACCTCACAAACGGACACCTCCCAAGGAACCTTCCACGGTAACGGGATCGGTGCCGGTTGTTCATAGGGTCATCTGCGGGCAGCGCCTACAGGCTTGTCCTCTGGGGCGGGCGAGTTAGACCCGCTGCCAGTGTTGGGGGCAGTGGACCGATTGGTGGGGCAGCGACAACCGATACGGGTGGCTGGGGAGGCAGCAGGGTGAACGGGCACAGACCGGGACCCCCAGCTGCAGCGACCGGTCCCTCCGGGACACAGGGGCGTGGGTCGCTTACTCGCTCCTCAAGCACTACCTCCGCCTTGCGTTTCGGCACGGCCGCCGCCACCTCCTCCATTTCGGCCACCCATCGCTCCATCAGGAACCGGACTTGGGCCTGCAGGCGGCAGCACATGTGCGCTGTCCGGGCCTCCACTCACACCGCTGTTCCTGGCGCGGGCTCCGGGATCTCAGGGTTGCCGGACGGGACGGACATCTTGCGCGTATGCTTCCAGGAACCGGATGGATGGCAGAGTCCTGGCGTCCCTGCTCTTTATCCCTTCGGTTACATGAGGCAGGCCTTCACCCGCCTCCCCTTGGTTCTCTCTGGCACCTCCTTTTCTCGGGGGCGGGGCTTCACCTTCGCGCCTTCCCTGCTCAGGGAAGACGACTTGAGCGGGAACTTTCGCGCCAAAGATGGCGGATTTTCAAATTTTTCGTCCGGACACCGCCGGCGAGGACTGCAAGGCGCACTTCTACTGGTAAGTAGATGGGTAGGATCCTGTTTGTGACGCCAAGTTGTCGCGGGCGGAGGGGTGGGAACGCCGCTCGTCTGGACTCGCTGGCGCTCGGGTCCGGTGCTTCTGCTCCTTGGTGGCTCGAGTACGGGGCCGGACCCAGGGCTCGAGCAGCGCCTCCTCACCCACGAGTGAAAAGGGGGAGGTTTTTGGTGGGTATTTGGGATGTCGGTCGTGACGCCACCCACGGGTTGTGGTGATGGTGGGCACCACCGCTGCTGATGACGGGGGATCCCGGGAGCGATGGCGGAGAGCAGCTGAGGTGTTGACCCCTCCGTGGGTAGGGGCTGTTGGTCCCGGGGCCCCGGTTGGGGAGTAGGGAGGAGGTATAGGTGCAGGTGCCGATGCGGGGAGGCAGCGTGGGCGCAGGTGCAACGTTGCGGTGCCGGACGGCACTGTTGTACTCACTCAGACACAGAAGGACAGAGTCTCTGGTAAACCAAATGGCTGGCTGGACGGGGCCCACAGCTGGCTGCGGTGTTCTCACTCTCCCCGGATGGGTTGATGGTGGCTGTCGTTTTCCTGCACCTGTGTAAGTGTATTTGACTCCTATGGCTTCCCACGGGTAGTCCGCTCCATACGTGTCAGGAGAGCCCGTTTGCCCGCAGGCGCTGGACCTTGGATCTCTGGCCCTTAGCGGTGGCACTTATCCGGATGGGTTGGGCTGTTGCCTTCTGATGGGACTTAGGTGGGAATGAACCCCTGAGGTCCAGACCGCAATCAGATAATTTGACCTTTTCAGCGGCTCTTAGCCTGGTCGGGGTCTGAGTACCCTGCCTTGGTGCTTTGCTTCAATCTGCTCCCCGGTTCGGTACCGGTGGGCCACTGCCCGACCCCGGTCCTACGGTTCCGCTGACCTACACCAACTCCTGCAGACGGCCACCACCGTCTGCCGACCTTGCTGAACGTGCCCGGGCTCCAACCCAGACACCAACAGTTTTCACTCCTCTCCCTTTCTCTGTCTACCACCAACTCTAACTACTGTCTCTTCCCACCTCCAGGCCTGTGAACTCCTTGGTGGGTGGGGTCAACCACCTGGCTCCGCCCCACCTGGTGTGGACATCAAGTCTGGAGGGTGGCAACAAGGATTTGATTGACTAGTGTCACCTAACCAGGGGAGGGTGTGTGTGTGTGGTGTCAGTGTACTGTGACCCCTGGGGGTCCAGGGCATCACATATGCGCTGCCACCCTAGAGCCGTAAGCACTGCACCCCAGAGCCATATGTACTGCCACCACAGAGCCGTATGCGCTGCCACCCCAGAGCCATATGTACTGCCACCCCAAAGCCTTATGTTCTGTCATCAGAGCCATGTGTGCTGCCACCCCAGAGCCATATGTGCTGCCATCCCAGAGCTGAATGTGCTGCCACCCCAGAGCCGTATGCGCTGCCACCCCAGAGCTGTATGCACTGCCACCTCAGAGCCATATACGATGCCAACCCAGAGCCATATGCGCTGCCACCCCAGAGCCGTAAGCACTATGTGCTGCCAACCCAGAGCCGTGTGTGCTGCCACCCCAGAGCCTTATGTTCTGTCCTCAGAGTTGTGTGTGCTGTCACCCCAGAGCTGTATGTGCTGTCACCCCAGAGCTGTATGTGCTGCCACCCCAGACCTGTATCTGCTGCAAACCCAGAGCCATATGTGCTGCCCCCAGAGCTGTATGTGTGGTGCCCCCAGAGCCATGTGTGCTGCCATCCCAGAGCTGTATGTGTTGCCACCCCAGAGCCGTGTGCACTGCCACCCCAGAGCCATATGTGCTGCCAATCCAGAGCCGTATGCACTGCCACCCCAGAGCCGTGTGTGCTGCCACTCCAGAGCCTTATGTTCTGTCCTCAGAGCTGTGTGTGCTGCCACCCCAGAGCTGTATGTGCTGTCACCCCAGAGCTGTATGTGTTGCAACCCCATAGCTGTTTGTGCTGCCACCCCAGAGCTGTATGCGCTGCCACCTCAGAGCCGTGTGTGCTGCCACCCCAGAGCCTTATGTTCTGTCCTCAGAGCTGTGTGTGCTGCCACCCTAGAGCCGTATGCGCTGCCACCCCAGAGCTGTATGCACTGCCACCCCAGAGCCATATGTGCTGCCATTGAATTGATACGCAGATGAGGCTCAAGAGCTCTTTGTAGATCTGAAGCCTCTATCACTCTAGCTCTAATTCCCACCCGGCGACACTTCCTCCTTTTTGATTGGCAGCTTTTTTTTTCTTGAAATCACACAACATAGAGGTGAAGGTGCCGCTGAATAGTAATAGAGCTGGAGTGACAGAGGCTTCAGACAAATTCAAATGCGTATTGCTGGACTTCTCTTTGAAAGAGCTAAATGCTAATATAAATAGTTTGGCAGTGAAATCCTGCTGACAGACTTCATTTAGAGAGTAAGTATAGACACAAGGCACTCCCAAAATTCTTGATGCTGTGATTTTATTAATCAGTGGATGTGCATAAATCACGTTTTCGGTCACAGAAGACCTTCATCAGTTACACATGGGGAAACTGGATGGTGCTCGTGTCACAGCACGGTATCCACCGCTGCGGGACCCGTCCATCCAGCCATTTGTTTTACCAGAGACTCCGTATACGTTATTGGCTGAGTGAGTACCACCGTGCCGTCTGGCACCACGCTGCCCCCGCGACCCTGCACCTCACCAAACCCTGCCATCCACTTTCCAGTTACCCTCACCGGGCCCCGGGACCACCAAAACCCCCTACCCACAGAGGGGAGAGAAACATCTCTGCTGCTCCCTGTCATCGTTCCCGGGATCCCCCGTCCATAGAAGCGGTGGTGTCCCAACCTCACCACAAACCGTGGGTGGCGTCACGAACCAAATTCCCAAACCAACCCCTTTCACTCACGGGCGAGGAGCGCCGCTCGAGTCCCCGGATCCGGCCCACCGCTCAAGCCACCGAGCAGCAGCAGCCGGACCCGAGCCGCGAGCGCGGTCGAGCAGCGCACACCCCGCCCGCGACAACTTGGCGTCACAGGATCTTACCGTTCTACCGCCTGGTAGAGGTGCGCCTTGTGTCCCGCCGGAGGTTTCCGGCCGAAAAATTTCAGAATCCGCCATCTTGGGCGCGAAAAGTTCCTCGCTCGAGCGTCTTCCCGAGCAGTGGAGGCGTGAAAGCCGAAGCTCCGCCCCTGAAGAGGAGGTGTTGAGAAGAAACCAAAGGGGGACGGATGGCGTCTGGCCGCATGTAAGCCGCGGCTATAAAAGCAGGGGCGCCAGGACTCTGTGGCTATCTTTGGTTCCTGGAAGAGACCGCTGCAACGATGCATAGTCTGTCCAGCAACACCGTAGTCCCCGCGCCCGCGTCTGGTACCGCGGCGTGGGTGGAAGTCCGGACTGCCCAGTTGAGCAGCCGCCTGCAGGTCCGAATGCAGCTCCTCCTGGAGGAGTGGGAAGCCGACATGGCGGCCGTGGTGGTGGCTATACGGAGACGCGAGGTGGAGGAAGAGTTGGAAAAGCGGGTAAGCGACCCACGCCCCTGTAGTCCGAAGGGATCGGCCGCTGCGGCTGAGGGACCCGGCCTGCGCCCGCTCACCCTGCTGCCTCCCCCGCTACCCGTGTTAGTTGCTGCCGCCCCGCCATTAGGCTCGCAACCCGCCCAACCGGTAGCGGTACCCTGCCCGTCCGCCCAAGCGGACCGACCTGCAGCCGAAGCCCATAACCGTCCTGAACCGCTTCCCTGGAAGCTGCCGAAGACCGAGCCCGTCAGCGGAGATGTACCAGAAGCACATGCAGTGACCGTGCCTGGCCCCGTACCGACTCCGGCAGCCCGTCCCGTGCAGTAGGAGGGGGAGGTCAGGCGGGAGAGGAACCCTGTACCCATCTCCCACGCCTCGGCTGAGGCCGCGCCGGGTTGTTGCTGCGAGGCTGCGCCACAGGCCATGACACCGCGGGATCTTCCACAGAGGGCGCCAGTGGTGGGCAGCGTAGTGGAAGTCTCGTGGGGCCCGACCCGCGCGCAAGGGCAAGCAGTAGCCCCTTACTGGGACAGGGAACTGACCCCGCTGGGCCGAGAAATTGCGGAGAGGGAGTGGAGGAAGGCTGCGCTGATAGCCTGCACCATCCAAGAAAAAGAAAGCCTCCTCAGAGCCACCTTCCGAGTACGGGGCCCGATCCACGAGGAGCAAGTGAGGAGATTTGATGTCCGTCAGGGATACGGGTTTATCTTCAAACCAGGCCTGGAGGCCGAAGTTTTTGTGGCCCGCCGGGACGTTAATGCCCACTTACCGGAGGACCACCCGGGCTGTAACCTGCTCCCAGGAGATCTGGTCCAGTACACGCGACATTGCGGAGAGAGGGGATGGTTTGCCTTGGACGCCAAACTGAGGGGCAGTCAGGAGGCCCAAGCACTGGCCCAGCCCCCTCCTCCAGCCGCTGTGGTGGATTTGAAATAAGTCAGCGGTCCCTCCGCTGCAAGTTGTCCCCGTTGGGACCACCAGTACCGTTGTTATGTGAGTAAATGAAAAGTAATCAACCGAACTGTTACCGTGATTGAACCGGCCGTTGCCGGCAAGTTGTCCCTGAAGGGACCCTTTGCATCGTTGGTGCAAGGAACTACTTATGGACACGCCCGAGAACTTGCAGGGCAACCACAAACTTGTGGCATGTAGATTATTTTTGGCCTTATTCCGTGGCCGCCTCCGGAGAGGCTGATTTGGGAGGATGGGCCTGGAGGAAAGGGATGGCCCAGGCCCGCCACTACCGAAACCGGTGGCAATCCTCCAGGGGTCAGGGGTCCCCATGGACGTGGGTCCCCTGAAAGAGACCGTACCCGCTCGGGCAGCTTGGTGATGGACTGGGGCAAGGGGTGCTGCCCACTTCTTAGGGGCAGCATCAGGGCCAGGTTGTTTGGGCGGGAGAGAGCGGAAGCCGTTACCGTTGATAAACATATACCGTTAGTAACGTTAAAAGTACCATGCCTCCCGTTAAGGGAAGTTTCATAAAAAAAAATATGCTTGTGTTTAATGTTTGATATGTGTTTTCTACTTTTTACAGTTAACAAAAATAAAACCGGTGATGGATGGGCAGCCCGCGGACGGTCTGCATTTAACCAAGGGGGAATGTGGCGCCCTGGACAAGCCAGGACGTCACAGGTACTACAACAACACACCCCACACCCCGGTTAGGCACATCAGTCACACACAAATCCTTGTTGCCTCCCTCCAGGGGCTGATGACCACACCAGGTGGGGTGGAGCCAGGCGGTTGGCCCCACCCACTGAGGAGTACACAGTCCTGGAGGCAGGAAAGGAAGGCAGTTGAGTTGAGTTGAGTGGAGAAGAGTAGGGAGAGTGAAGTGGAAGGAGTAAGTGGCAGTAGAGGAGCAGTCTGACCGTGTCCGGGTATGTGGCCCGGGCACGTACAGCAAGGTTGGCAGACGGTGGTGACCATCTGCAGGAGAGGCCGATCGACGCAGAACCGTAGGACCGGGGATGGGCGGTGGCCCGCCGGTACCGAACCAGGGAGCGAAGAGAAGCCAGCACCATCCGGCAGGGCCTACGGACCCCGACCAGGCTTGGAGTCGCCGTAAAACCGGTCAAATCCGTCAGCGACGGGAACCTCCGGGGTTTCCCAGCAGCAAAGACCCGATTGAAGGCAACCGCTCAACCGTGAAGGGAAATACAGTCACCGCCAAGGCTACAATTCCCAGGGCCAGAGCCTGCGGGCAAAAGGGGCTCCCTCGGCATCCATCCACGCTGGGGAGCGGGCTACCGGTGGGAAGCCATCGGAGCCGAAAACACACTACAGGTGCAGGGAAAGGCAGTCACCGCCAACCTACCGGGAGTGACCACCGCAGCCCGTCCAATCCAGCCGTTTGTTTTACCAGAGATTCCGTATACGTTATTGGCTGAGTGAGTACCACCGTGCTGTCTGGCACCGCGCTGCCCCCGCGACCCTGCACCTCACCAAACCCTACCATCCACTTTCCAGTTACCCTCACTGGGCCCTGGGACCACCAAAACCCCCTACCCACGGAGGGGAGAGAAACATCTAGGCTGCTCCCTGTCATCGCTCCCGGGATCCCCCGTCCAGAGCAGCGGTGGTGTCTCAACCTCACCACAAACCGTGGGTGGCGTCACGAACCAATTTCCCAAACCAAATCAACCCCTTTCACTCACGGGCGAGGAGCGCCGCTCGAGTCCCCGGATCCGGCCCACCGCTCAAGCCACCGAGCAGCAGCAGCAGCAGCAGCCGGACCTGAGCCGCGAGCGCGGTCGAGCAGCGAACCCCCCGCCCGCGACAAACATAAAAAAGGCAAAAAAAAGTTGGAATTCATTTTATTAAAACAGTCACTCACAGCTTTTTCTTGTACATATGAAGTAGAAATGGCACAAGCACATGCACCACATTTAGAAAACATTTGGCTGCTTAATTTAGAATATTTTTTTTCCGCATCTGTCAGCGTGTGACATTTCCAATGTTAGAAGCAGTTGAACTGCTCCTTCTGCCAGGTCAGTCGATTTGCACACTTTAAAAGTGTTTTGTAAAATGCCATACTTTTGCCAATTCCTCATACATCTTTTTGACATTCCCATAAATTTAACACATCATATTCATAGTGCAACATTTTTAATGGCAAGATGAAATTTTTCATAATCGTGCCAATAAGCTTCATACCTAGCTTATTACTTTTATATTGCTCCCTTATTTGCAAGCTGTTTCTAATAAAACCATAAGCACACAGGGCTTAGTGGTTGTCACTGGGTTTAACAGCGCTGAGGTCTAAGTTAATTCTAACCAGAGCGCAAGATTGTTAATAAGGAGTCCTTTAGTAAGATTACATGTACCTCTCTTCTATGCCCTGGACTTCTATACAATTGAATGATTATTATGGGTTACTGTTGACCCTTTTCTGTGAAAATACCACCTAATTAGATAAGTTGCATTGTTATCCTGCTACTGTCTTTAGATGCTTTATATCTACCATTCTATGTGCTATATTGTTATATTACGCGACATGGGTGGTGAGTGCCAGCAAGAGTTTTTGAAAAGTCGTGTAATGCTCTCATTCAGGAGTGTAATGATCACGATCGCAAAGAGTTTGAACGTGATTGGGCCAGGCTGACGGGGGCCTGCTGACTCCATGTGGATGTGTGTCCGAGAACGCATATTCAGCTGAAATATAGTCCCCGCACTGCAATACACGAGTTGACTTTGCTTTTCATGTGCCAGGCATTGGTGTAGCATGGCAGTGACGTCATGTGTGGCTCATAGCAGGCACACCGATGTCAGCAGCTAGCCTCATAACAGTACGCTTCACGATGAGGAAGTGTGGGAAAGTTATGAATGATTTTTGTTTTTTAATGCATTAGAGAACAGCGGCAGAAAGGCGAACATGTATACCAGAATGTGGCCCAGGATAGGGGACATTTATACCAGGATGGAGAACATATATACCAGGATGTGGGACATAAATATCAGGAAGAGGCATGGGATGGGGGTCATATATACCAGGACATATACACTGTGTGCAGTATTATTAGGCAAATGAGTATTTTGATCACATGATACTTTTTATACATGTTGTCCTACTCCAAGCTGTATAGGCTTGAGAACAAACTACCAATTAAGTAAATCAGGTGATGTGCATCTCTGTAATGAGGAGGGGTGTGGTGTAATGACATCAACACCCTATATAAGGTGTGCTTAATTATTAGGCTACTTCCTTTCCTTTGGCAAAATGGGTCAGAAGAGAGATATGATGGGCTCTGAAAAATTGTGAGATATCTTGCAGAGGGATGCAGCAGTCTTGAAATTGCGAAACTTCTGAAGCGTGATCACCGAACAATCAAGCGTTTCATGCAAATAGCCAACAGGGCCGCAAGAGGCGTGTTGGGCAAAAATGGTGCAAAATAACTGCCCATGAATTGAAGAAAAAAAAATCAAGCGTGAAGCTGCCAAGATGCCATTTGCCATCAGTTTGGCCATATTTCAGAGCTGCAACATTACTGGAGTAAAAAGCATGAGGTGTGCCATACTCAGGGACATGGCCAAGGTAAAGAAGACTGAAAAACGACCACCTTGGAACAAGAAACATAAGATAAAACGTCAAGACTGGGCCAAGAAATATTTAAGACTGATTTTTCAAAGGTTTTATGGACTGATGAAATGAGAGTGACTCTTGATGGGCCAGAGGGATGGGCCAGAGGCTGCATCAGTAAAGGGCAGAGAGACGCCAGCAAGGTGGAGGTGGGGTACTGGTATGGGCTGGTATCATCAAAGATGCACTTGTGGGATCTTTTCGGGTTGAGGATGGAGTGAAGCTCAACCCCCAGACCTACTGCCAGTTTCTGGAAGACAACTTCTTCAAGCAGTGGTAAAGGAAGAAGTCGGTATCGTTCAAGAAAAACATGATTTTCATGCAGGACAATGTTCCATCACATGCATCCAATTACTCCACAGCGTGGCTGGCCAGTAAAGGTCTAAAAGATGAAAAATAATGACATGGTCGTCTTGTTCACCTGATCTGAACCCCATAGAGAATCTGTGGTCCCTCATAAAATGTGACATCTATAGGGAGGGAAAACAGTACACCTCTCGGAACAGCGTCTGGGAGGCTGTGGTGGCTGCAGCACGCAATGTTGATCGTAAACAGATCAAGCAACTGACAGAATCTATGGATGGTAGGCTGTTGAGTGTCATCGTAAAGAAAGGTGGCTATATTGGTCACTAATTTTTTGGGGTTTTGTTTTTGCATGTTAGAAATGTGTATTTTTAAGTTTTGTGCAGCTTTTATTAAGTTGCCTAATAATTCTGCACAGTAATAGTTACCTGCACAAACAGATATCCTCCTAAGCTAGCCAAATCTAAAAAAAAAAACACCCCAACTTCCAAAAATATTAAGGTTTGATATTTATGAGTCTTTTGGCTTGATTGAAAATATAGTTGTTGATCAATAATAAAAAACCGTCTAAAATACAACTTGCCTAATAATTCTGCACATGGTATGCATATATATATATATATATATATATATATATATATCTTGCAGGGATCCAAGAATCCTAGATGGGTGACATTTTCCCACGGAGTTTTGCTCAAATTTCACTGAAATTATCATGGCATCGTTGGGATCCTTTTCAGATGGCAGATTCTGATTCTCGGCCCAATGGTTTCTCTGGTGTCTGGGATCAACACAGGCAGACTCAGGTGTCGACCTGCTGTGTGCTGATTCATAGGCAGGCTAGAAAGAGGTATTCTCTGCTGGTCTGCTTGCTCTTTTGGTCCCATATTGTGGGAAGGCCTATCACATCTGCTCCCCTACTATTTAAGCCTGTTATTGTCTTCACCTTTGTGTGTGTTTGTGCTGTGTGACAGGGCTTTACCATGGCTGAGTATCAAAATTGGTGGGGACTGCATGCTGTTTTTTAAAATGATTTATTTAAATAATTTTTTAAAAAAGCCGCATGTGGTTCCTCTTATTTTGATATGCAGCCAAGATAAGTGCACGGCTGGAGACTACAACCTGTAGCATCATAATATGGGGGGACCCTATGCCAATTTTTTTTCTATTTATTGTTACTGTATGATAGATGAGCATAGCGCCTGTGATTGGACGCAGTCAGACGCTATCAGTCAGGGTGGGGGCATGTCTGACTGCAACCAATCACAGACGCTGGTAGGCAAGGCATATGCATGAGCCTAATGAGTGGCCCCGGAAGTGAATGGGTGGCCGCGGAAGCAGTTACAACTGCGCCGGAGCCTCGGTAAGTATAGCAAGCCTGCTCCTATCCCCCTATCTCTTTTACCACCATTTTTAATCACCGGATTCTGGTCATAATAGATTTACTGTATATGGGGACCGGCGTCCATCCAGCTATCCAGGATCAATTTCGGACAGGATCCAATTTTGTTTTTAAAGTCTGGTTACTCCCACCGATCCTGGATATCTGTCAGTTTGCCTATCAATACTTAAAAGCTATCATATTGTTTCTGATAATTCCATTAGTGATTGCTGTTTGAAGGCTGATATCTCATTGTGGCAAGAATATCTTGTAATAATAATTCAAGTGCTTTTATTAGGCTAATGGAATAGGTTTTGCCTATTGAATTACTTTGATTATTAAGCAGAATTAGCAACTTCTTCATCGAATCTGGAAAATCTTATAATATATCTTAGAAAAGGATAATATGAAACTTGTTATGGAATTTCTTTCTAACACAGATGCCAAATTAAAATTCCCATTTGTGACCACTTACAGCATCACCAGCAAAAATTAATGCTTAACTGTGCATGCATATGGCGGGAGGTTGTAGCAAACTCTAGAGGTAGCTGTCAGTGTTTGGTTATCTAAGGTATATGTGCACCTTTAATTTACATAAAATATTGAATATCTTAAAATGACATTTAAAAGGGTATTCCCACCTCCAAGATCTTATCCAAAAGTAGTAGGTGTAATTAAAATAATATTAGCAAATACTTGAAATTACCTCATGTGCAGGGTATTGTAGATTAGGTATCCATGGTTACTACGAACAACTATCTGTTACCATATGAGTGGTCATAATCATTGATACCTAATGTAAGCTGCAATTTTCTGCACTTGAGGTAACACACATGGCTATATCAGTACAACTATACTAGATTTCTCATTGGAGGTATTTGTTATTATTATTAATATTACGCATACTACATATTGGGATAGGATCTTGTAGTTGGGAATAATCCTTTAACTACATTTAAGCTGTTAGGCTATTTTAATATCTAAAAAGATGTCACGCTTGGAATTGCTAGTGTCCAAATTCACCATGTGACAGTTGTGCTCAAACCTACGGACATCTGGTGAACTACACAACAAACAAAGGGTGTCGACACAATAACAATGTTGGGTCCTGGTTCTGGGGAGAGTGAAGCGGGGACACCTCCTAACTTCACCTGAGGCTGAGCCCTGCACGCCCTAACATCCCTATAAATGTTATTTCAATCTGTTGCTGAACAGGATACCTCGGACCCTAGCTAGTCCTGCACTCGCCCTGGCTAGTGAGCAGGCCGGCGTCAGCGCAAATCCCACATCTACAAATAATATAATAGAGGTGTAGATAGACAGACAGGGGAACAATGACACAACCCAAACCTGAACGCTGCAACAACACAGGCCCAACAACTGAATATAGGCAGCAAATATCCAGCAGCTCCTAGAGACGTACAATCACCTGGGTGGTCAGAAACAGAAGGTTCTGTTTCTGGTGGAAGCTGAGGGCTATGGAGACTACTTAAAGGAGATGGGAGGGGTCACAAACCGGCTGGGCATGAGGTGATTTAGCTAGGAGCTGCTGTTAGGAAAAAGTGACATTAACTCATGCAGTATACCAAAGTCACCATAAATAAAATAGTGACATGAACAAGGTATGTGGAGAAAATATCAATATTTATTAGAATTGTATTAAAACAAAATAGAAGAGCTCCCTTGGGAAGCTTCTACAGACGAAACGCTCATCAGGGTTAGCATTAGCAGCAGGGAGCTATACTTGACCACCCACTAAGGTATCTATCTTATTTATTTGTCATACTATGGTATGTTTGTTATTTGGGATTGATTCATAGATATTGCATATATTCATATTTTAATATAGTGGGCTGCTTGGGGAACCATTCCTGCACTGGCACATTTCACTTTAAAAGTTCAACCCCCATAATCCCTGCATCATTGCATGCACTTTCTTGTAATATTGATTACCTTTAGTAATATATTTGGTCTTGATTGCTTGTTGAGTTTTCTGCTGCTATTCGGGATATCCCTGTTGTGATTTTATCTTGACTTTGTTGTTTTAATACAATTCTAATAAATGTTGATATTTTATGCACATTCCTTGTTCATGTCAATACACTGTGTGCAGAATTATTAGGCAAATTGTATTTTAGAGGATTTTTTTTATTATTGATCAACAACTATGTTCTCAATCAACCCAAAAGACTCATAAATATCAAAGCTTAATATTTTTGGAAGTTGGAGTGGGCTTTTTTTTAGATTTGGCTAGCTTAGGAGGATATCTGTTTATGCAGGTAACTATTACTGTGCAGAATTATTAGGCAAGTTAATAAAAACCAAATACAGTGCCTTGCGCAAGTATTCGGCCCCCTTGAATTTTTTAACCTTTTCCCACATTTCAGGCTTCAAGCATAAAGATAAAAATGTTAATGTTATAGTGAAGAGTCAACAACAAGTGGGACACAATTGTGAAGTTGAACAAAATGTATTGCTGATTGTAAACTATAAAAAATAATAAACTGAAAATTGGGGCATGCAATATTATTCGGCCCCTTTAAGTTAATACTTTGTAGTGCCACCTTTTGCTATGGGCCTCCAGCGGGAACGGCGGCGGGGCCAGTGTACACGGTACCTCTTCATCCATGAGTTGTGCTACTCCAGGCTCACTTGTCACGGTGCTGGCAGGCTCCAGCTCCAGGCTGATCAGCAACGACATGGTGGTCTGCGTGGCTTTGTCCCAGCGCTGCACGGCTGCGGCGGCTCTCTGCTCACGGGCTCACACCACGGCAACCATTCTCCGGACCTCCACCTTCCAGTCGAGCACCTGTTGCAAGGTTTGCGCTCTTACCCGGATGCAGAATCGACCCAGCTCCCGCTCCAACCAAGCAGCAGTTCCCGCGGGGATCTCGTTCGGGTCGCGGTCTTTTGCATTGAAAGCTACTCCGCCTCTGCCACTTCTGAGCCCTGGCAAAAATATATATAGAGAACGGGTTTTTGCCGCGCTAAAAAACCACTGTTGTCAGGATATTAATAAAAATCTCTTTTATTTCAGCATTCCAACGCGTTTCAGAGACAAGGACCGTCTCCTTCTTCAGGGAAAAGAAAAAATGTTGATTTTTCTTTACCCTGAAGAAGGAGACGGTCCTTGTCTCTGAAACGCGTTGGAATGCTGAAATAAAAGAGATTTTTATTAATATCCTGACAACAGTGTTTTTTTAGCGCGGCAAAAACCCGTTCTCTATATATATTTTTTCCACGGGGCCGCTGCTTGAACCACGCGGACACTCACATGCTCAGCAAAGGGTTGTGACTGGCACAACCTCACCAGGTGAGTGTACCTTTCTATACTTTCATACGGTTATTACCGGGTAAGACCCTATTACGCCTTTTGTTTCCCCTTTTCTAGCAGACTTCTGAGCCCTGCCACTCCAGTGGCGGGCACCGCTCCACCAACTTCATTCTGCATCCACATATTTCCGCATCTCCCCCTTGGTCTTTTCATGGCACTCTTTCTGCTAGGCAGTTTCACTTTTCGACCACGCGCTTTGCTGCACGGCCGTGTTCCCAGGGGGCGGGGCTTCAGTTTTTCGCGCCTTTTCTGCGGGGAAGTAGACTCTGGCGGGACTCTTCGTGCCAAAAGATGGCGGCAAGATGGCGGATTCTGCAAATTTCGCAACGGATCACCGCTGACTTCACTTCAAGGCGCACTTTACTAGGTAAGTGAATAGGTAAGTATCCTGTTCGTGATGCCAGAAGAGTCGATGTGTACCGCTCCGCGCTCGGCTGCAGCCAAGCCGCTCGGATCCGGGCTCATTGGTGGGTGGCTCGAGCGCCTCCGGACCCGGGGTCACTTCGCTCTGAAAGGGTGCTGGCGCTACTTAGGGGGTGGTAGGTAGGTGTACGGCCGGAGCCGTGTTTAATAATAATAATAATCTTTATTTCTATAGCGCCAACATATTCCACAGCGCTTTACAATTCAGGAGGCTCATATACATATCATATACATAAACATATACAAACAAGTAACAATTATAGAAGATACAATATTTAAAGGGAAAAAAAAAAGGCAACCCTGCTCGTGAGAGCTTACAATCTACAATGAGATGGGTGAGGGGCAAGGTACAAGTGCTTATTTACAATGACAGTCCAGCCATCTCAAGGAAATGGGGGATAGATAATGGCTTCCTGGACCAGTTGACCAGAGCCTTGAGATGCATTTGGGTGCCATGGAGTTTGACGCGGGGTTATGTTCTGAGAAGTTGTAGAGGGATTAGGTGAAATTAGTTTGGCTAGGGAGTGTGATAGGCCGCCCTAAAAAGATGCATTTTTAGGGAGCGTCTGAAGCTGAGTAAGTTGTGATTTGTCCTAACTTCTTGGGGTAGAGCGTTCCAGAGGTTTGGTGCAGCTCGGAAAAAGTCTTGGATTCGGGAGTGGGAGGTTCGAATTAGTGTGGATGTTAGTCGAAAGTCATTTGCAGAGTGTAGAGAATGGGTGGGATGATAGACAGAGAGGAGGGTGGAGATGTAGGGGGGTGCTGCACTGTGGAGAGCTTTGTGGGTGAGAACAAGCAGTTTGAATTGGATCCTGTGATATATGGGCAGCCAGTGCAATGACTGGCACAGAGCAGAGGCATCCAAGTAGCGGTTAGCCAGATAGGTGACCCTGGCTGCTGCATTAAGGATGGAATGTAGAGGAGAGAGTCTAGTTAGGGGGAGACCAATTAATAGAGCGTTACAGTAGTCAAGGCGAGAGTGGATCAGGGCCACGGTGAGGGTTTTTGTCGTTTCCATTGTCAGAAAGGGGGGGGATTCTAGAGATGTTCTTGAGGTGCAAGCGGCAGGAGCGGGCAAGAGTTTGTATGTGGGAGGTGAAAGAGAGATCAGTGTCAAGTATAACCCCCAGGCAGCGGGCTTGCTGCCTAAGACTTATCGTTGTGCCACACACAGAGAGGGAGATGTCAGGTTTAGGAAGGTTGGGAGATGGAGGGAAAAGCTGAAGTTCAGTTTTGGAAAGGTTAAGTTTCAGATAGAGAGCAGACATGATGTTGCAAACTGCAGTCAGGCAGTCACTTGTGTTCTGTAGTACAGCGGGGGTGAGCTCCAGGGATGAGGTGTATAGCTGTTTGTCATCAGCATAAAGATGGTACTGGAAGCCAAATCTGCTGATGGTCATTTCAATTGGGGCAGTGTACAGGGATAAAAGAAGAGGGCCAAGGACTGAACCTTGAGGGACCCCAACAGTGAGAGGAAGAGGAGAAGATGTGGAGCCATCAAATGATACGCTGAATGAGCGGCCAGAAAGATAGGAAGTAAACCAGGAAAGAACAGTGTCCTTTAGGCCGATAGAATGGAGCATAGAGAGAAGGAGATGGTGGTCAACAGTGTTGAAGGCAGCAGAAAGGTCAAGAAGAATAAGCAGAAAGTGGTCACCATTAAGTTTTGCTGTCAATAGGTCATTCGTCACTTTGACAAGGGCAGTTTCTGTTGAGTCTAAAGTGCGGAAGCCAGACTGTAAAGGATCTAGAAGAGCGTGAGAGGAGAGGTAGCGGGTGAGGCGAGAGTAGACCAGGCGCTCCAAGAGTTTAGAGATGAAGGAGAGATTGGAGACTGGTCTGTAGTTGCTTGTGCAGGACGGATCAAGGGAAGGTTTTTAATAATGGAGTAATGATAGAGTGTTTGAGGGAGGAAGGGAAGATACCAGAAGAGCAAGAGAGATTGAAGAGTTTAGTTAGGTGAGTAGTGACAACCGGAGAGAGTGACTAGGGAAGGTGTGAGGGGAAGGGATCAGTAGGGCAAGTGGTAGGACGAGAAGAAGAGAGGAGCCTGGAGACTTCCTCCTCTGTGACTGGGTCAAATGTTGAAAGTGAGCTTGATGGGATATGAGGAGGGATGGGATTCACAAAGCTTGGTGGCTGGCAGCTGATCTCTTGGCGAATGTTTTCTATTTTCTCTGTGAAAAACGAGTGTTTGAGTTTGTGACGCCATCCACGGGATGTGGTGAAGGTGTAGATACCACCGCTTTGGTTACGGGGCAACCAGGGGAGATGGTATTGCAGCAAGATGTTAACCCCTCCGTGGGCAGGGATGATGGCCCCGGGACCCGTTGGGGAGAGTAGTTGGGCGGTGCAGGGCGATGCGCGGCCGGACGGTACTGTTGTACTCACTGTATTGACACACACAAGTCTCTGGTAAACAAAGTTGATGGTGGTCGGTGCCCGCAGCCGGCTGCGTCTGGTCCCCCACCCGGTTCGGTGGTCTTTGCCTTTCTCCTGCACCGTGTAGTGTACGTGTAGACTGCCTGCGCTTCAGCGACGGGAGTCCGCTCCCCGGCTTTATATATGTCGGAGGAGCCTGTTTGCCTGCAGAAGCTGGCCCGTGGGATCTCTCTGCCTGTGCGGTGGCTTTCTATCCTCCTCGGTGGGCTGTTGTCTTCAGTCAGGACTTGGGTGGGAAAGGACCTATAGTCCAGACCGCAATCAGTGAATTAACTCGGTCCAGTGGATTCTGGACCTTGTTTCAGGGTCTGAGTACCCCCCTGTGTGCTCCGGTTTCCGAGTCGGTTCCCCGGGTCGGTACCGGCGGGCTACTACCCTGTTCCGGTCCACCACGGTTCCACCGAGCCGTCTTCCTGGCTCCTGCAGGCTAGGCCACAATATGCCTCCTAGCCAAAGGTGCCCGGGCTCCAACCCCGGCACCTGTCGGACTCCTGCAGACCTGGGCAAAGGCCTGCTTCCACTCTCTTTCACTCCTGTCGCTAATCTGCCTGACTGACAACTCAACTGTCTGTTTCCTGCCTCAGGCCCTCTGAACTCCTTGGTGGGCGTGGCAAACTGCCTGGCTCCGCCCTCTGGTGTGTCCATCAAGCACTGAGGGAGGTGACTAGGGTTTATGGTTTGGCTGGTGTTACCTTGTGTGGGACTGGTGTTGTGCGGGGCGCTATCTAAGACTACCTGGCCAGTCCAGGGCATCACAGACAGACTCTCCCACCTCAGCTGTAGATCTCTGTAGTTCATCCAGAGTGATCATGGACCTCTTGGCTGCATCTCTGAAAAGTCTTCTTTTTGTTTGAGATTAAATTATTGAGGGACGGCCGGGTCTTGGTAGAATTGCAGTGGTATGATACCCTTTCCATTTCAATATGATCACTTGCACAGTGCTTCTTGGGATGTTTAAAGTTGTGGAAATTTTTTTGTAACAAAATCCGGCTTTAAACTTCTTCACAACAGTATCACGGATCTGCCTGTTGTGTTCCTTGGTCTTCATGATGGTCTCTGTGCTTTAAACAGAACACTGAGACTATCACAGAGCAGGTGCATTTATATGGAGACTAGATTACACACCGGTGGATTATATGTATCGTCATCAGTCATTTAGGACAACATTAGATCATTCAGTGATCCACAATGAACTTCTGGAGTGAGTTGGCTGTACTGAAAGTAAAGGGGCCGAATAATATTGCACGCTCCAATTTTCAGTTTATTATTTTTTACAAAAGTTTAAAATAGGCAATAAATTTCGTTCACCTTCACAATTGTGTCCCACTTGTTGTTGATTCTTCACCATAAAATTTGAATTTTTTTATCTTTATGTTTGAAGTCTGAAATGAGGGAAAAGGTTGAAAAATTCAAGCAGGCGGAATACTTTCGCAAGGCACTGTATATTCCCATCTCACTTGTTTATTTTGACAAGGTAAACCAATATAACAGCACAAAATTTAGAAATAAACATTTCTGACATGCAAAAACAAACCCCCAAAAAATTAGTGACCAGTATAGCCATCTTTCTTTAAGATGACACTCAACAGCCTACTATCCATAGATTCTGTCAGTTGCTTGATCTGTTTACTATCAACATTGCGTGCAGCAGCCACCACAGCCTCCCAGACACTGTTCCGAGAGGTGTACTGTTTTCCCTCCCTGTAGATGTCACATTTTATGAGTGACCACAGGTTCTCTATGGGGTTCAGATCAGGTAAACAAGGGGACCATGTCATTATTTTTTCATCTTTTAGATCTTTACTGGCCAGCCACGCTGTGGAGTAGTTGGATGCATGTGATGGAACATCATCCTGCATGAAAATTCTGTTTTTCTTGAACGATACCGACTTCTTACTATACCACCGCTTGAAGAAGTTGTCTTCCAGAAACTGGCAGTAGGTCTGGGAGTTAAGATTCACTCCATCCTCAACTCAGATAGGTCCCACAAGTTCATCTTTGATGCTACCAGCCCATACCAGAACCCCACCTCCACCTTGCTGGCGTCTGAGTCGGTGTGGAGCTCTCTGCCCTTTACTGATCCAGCCTCTGGCACATCCATCTGGCCCATCAAGAGTCACTCTCATTTCATCAGTCCATAAAACCTTATCTTTCTTGTTCAAAGGTGGTCGTTTTTCAGCCTTCTTTACCTTGGCCTGAGTATGGCACACCTTATGCTTTTTGATTCTCCAGTAACGTTACAGCTTTGAAATATGGCCAAACTGATGGCAAATGGCATCTTGGCAGCTTCACGCTTGATTTTCCTCAATTCATGGGCAGTTATTTTGCACCTTTTTTGCCCAACACACTTCTTGCAACCCTGTTGGCTATTTTCCATGAATTGCTTGATTGTTTGATGATCACGCTTCAAAAGTTTGGCAATTTCAAGACTGCTGCATCCCTCTTCAAGACATCTCACAATTTTGGACTTTTCAGAGCCCGTCAAATCTCTCTTCTGACCCATTTTGCCAAAGGAAAGGAAGTTGCCTAATAATTAAGCACACCTTATATAGGGTGTTGATGCCATTACACCACACTCCTCCTCATTACAGAGATGCACATCACCTGATTTACTTAATTGGTAGTTGGCTCTCAAGCCTATACATATTAGAGTAGGACAACATGTAAAAAAAGTATCATGTGATCAAAATACTCATTTGCCTAATAATTCTGCACACAGTGTATAATATCTCCCCACACACACTGCTCTGCTGTATAATATTCACACACACACACACACACACACACACACACACACTGCTCCTCTCTATAATATCCCCACACACACTGTTCCTCTGTATAATATCTCCCACACACACTGCTCATCTGTATAAAATTATGCCACTCACTGCTCTTCTGTATAATATCCCCCCACACATTGCTCCTCTGTATAATATCCACCCAAACACACTGCCTCTCTGTATATCCCCTCACACACTGCTCTTCTGTATACTATCTCCCACACACTGCTCCTCTGTGTAATATCCCCTCACACACATTGCCCCTCTGCAAACAATCCCCCACAAAGCTGCCCCTCTTTATATCTATTCTCCCACACACACTACCCCTCTTTATATCGCCACCCTACACAAACACTGCCCTCTGTATAATATCCTCCTGGTATATATGTCCCTCTCTTGGGCCCATCCTGGTATACATGTCACCATCCTGGTTTCTTTGTGCCTTTCCTAGCATATACAGTACAGACCAAAAGTTTGAACACACCTTCTCATCTCTTGAACAACTATTAAGAGGAGACTTTGTGCAGCAGGCCTTCATGGTAAAATAGCTGATCGGAAACCACTGTATAAAAAGTATCATGTGATCAAAATACTCATTTGCCTAATAATTCTGCACACAGTGTATTGAGGTTCCAGTGTGATCCGGAGTCTGATAACAACAACTCCCAGCATCTCTTTACCATTGTTAAGGATAGGCTGGGAGTTGTAGATTCCGGCATCTTCCGAGCCTCTCCATTGATCTGCATTGTAAAATGCAAAACGTTTTCCGAGGGGAAAACACCAGAAGAATGGAGCGGTCACTTCTATTAATCACTTGGTGGTTTTAGAAACCTGAAGTGGGTAAAAGATGCTCAAACTCCTGAACCTGCACACAGCGAGTAGATGCATATGGTCATTCGAGTATTTTTCATAGTGATTTCCATGGGGGGATCTACCCCCAAAAATGTCATTGCACATTCCCTAAGTAGTATGTGTCCAAAATTATCACCAGTGAAAATGACAGCTTCTCTGATCACCTATCTGTAGAATAGGTCATCAATATTAGTTCAGGGGGATGTGATTTTGTTTCCCTGCCCATCAGCTATATGACCGCAGCATTATGTGGAGCGCAGAATCCTCTTCATTATCTGCGAGACCCAGCTCTGTAGGAAAATAGCGGCTTCACCAGGTCCTGCTACTAAGAGCAATAAATAGGACTGAGCTGTAATACTGGACGCAGCTGTGACTTCATGTTATATGGTCGTGTTATACAATCTACAAGTGCACAAAGATATTACCCATTCACTATAGAAAAAGTGGGCCTCTGTACCCCCAAATGCCAGGGCTGAATTTTAGTTCCAATCCAGCCCTGAAATTAACTCATGCAGTGCCAACAGAAAGCAAATACGTTTACTATGCCGATCCACAAGAATGAGTGACACACAAGCCACAGAACCAGCACAGGTCTCTCAACCACGGGATACGCACGTGACACACATGTGACAAAAGTGTACCGAAAAACTACAATCAGTTAACCTAGGATCAAGCTGTGAGAATTTTATTCTTTGCAATTTTCTAAACTTCTACTACTGTATAGACATAAATAGTAGAGGTATGATATATAATATTAAAGGGAATCTGTCAGCAGGTTTTTGCTACCTCATCTGAAAGCAGCATAATGCAGGAAAAGAAACCCTTATTCCTGTGATGTATCATTTAGTTTACTGGATGCAGCAGTTGTGACACAGAGGTTTTAGATGTAACATGAAGCATAGCTCAGAAAGCTAACCCATTCCCACCACAGTTTTCTGTGTACATTGCATGTTGACAGTGAGCTGCTTATCAGAGAACGGAGCGTGGCTAGACAAAGGCTCAGGTGCCATGTAGTCTGGGCAGTGATCTCCTGGTGATGAAAACGAATTTTATTGAAACAGCACACAGCCTAATTAGTGGTACATCCCTGAAATCAATGTCTCAGCCCCTAGCTCATGCTGTCCTTAGATTATATACCTGTCATGATTGACTCCTGGCTCAGCTGGAGCTGAGCCTTTTTTTTAGTTTCACTTCTGATGCAGGTCACGTAAGGGGTTAATCCTTCCTGCCTCGTTCTGGAGGTCAGGCTGTTTTATGAGGGCACTTTTTCTCCTGGACTTCGCCAGTGATATTTCTGGCTCTGCTGTGTTCTGCTCTTGAGTGACCTGTTGTCTGCCCTGCCCTCGCCTGACCTCCGTGTTCACCTGACCAGTTAACCTCCTCTGTTCTCTGTTTCCATCAGTGTCCCTCCCGCTGTCTCCCTGTTAGTTCCTTATCTGTTTACCTTAATTCTGTCTCGTCTTCCCATTCCCCCTCACTTCTAGGTTCTGATTTCCCGGCTACTGACTATTTGCTTCCCTCTGGCTACGTTTAGACTTTGCCCTTGTGTATTTACAAGACCTCATGTTGTGACACGGCTTTCTGACGATTCTACTGCCATCTGGTGGGCTTGACTAGTATTACCTCTGCTAGAGAATTCCCTGCTCATACGTTTCCTCCACTTTTACGCCCCCTAGTGGTTTACCAGCTAACTACCTTCTCAGGTAGTTTCAGGAATCCTCTCAGTCCCACATTACTGCGCTGTACTGCTATTGTACATCTTAGAGTAAAGTGTGACAATACCAAAAACCTGTTGACAGATTGCCATTAATAGCCCCATGCAGTGCCCAGAGAAATAGGGCTGTAAAACAATTAGCTAATACAGAGCCCATATATAGCATAGAGTACTCAGATAATAGTGTTATATAATTTTGGAATACATAGAACCATTAAGAGGAATTAAAATTTACGGAACAATCACTGGGGATTTATAAAAGGGCATATTCTCTTTTAATAAATGGAAAGTCACATTATTCAAAATTTCCAGTGCACAGTCTCTTCCATTCTATATATTTGATCACTTTTATTTTTCCATTGAGAAATATTTCAATGATCTATTCACTTTTATTAGGAAGAAATTAAGACTGACTGCTGGAAAAATTTATTATTATTTAATTACTATGCATTACTTAAAAAACACCATTATGTATCGTAGCACTTCACAGACATCATGTCATGGTTCGCCTCCCCGTCCACATGGCTAGGGAGCGGAGCCTTTTCCCGGGCCTCACTTCCGGAGCCTGGATGCCTTAGCGCCGGCTATAAGCTTAAGCCTGCTTTACACGTTGCAATTTCGCATACAATATCGTATGCGATTTGCAACGCCCCCCATCGTATGTGCGGCACGTTTAATTTGTTGAATGTGCCGCACAGACAATTCACCCCCGTCACACGTACTTACCTACCATACGACCTCGATGTGGGCGGCGAACATCCACTTCCTGGAGTGGGAGGGACGTTCGGCGTCACATCGACGTCACGCCGCAGCCGGCCAATAGAAGCGGAGGGGCGGAGCTGAGCGGGATGTAAACATCCTGCCCACCTCCTTCCTTCCGCATTGTGGACCGGGAGCCACAGGAGGCTGGTAAGATCTGTTCATCGCTCCCGGGGTGTCACACACTGCGATGTGTGCTACCCCGGGTATGATGAACAACCTGACGTTCAATTCATCAGGAATGAACGATGTGCATGCGATGAACGGTTTTTCATTCAATCGCAATTGCACGTCGCTGTCACATGCTACAACATACCTTACGATGCCGGATGTGCGTCACTTACGATGTGACCCCGCCGACACATCGTAAGATATCTTGTAGCGTGTAAAGCAGGCTTTAGCGCTGCTTTGCCTGTTAGTGCTGGTCCTTGTAAGTATGATCCTGATCCGGTCCCTCTCTGTGCCCTAAGCCTCTGTCTGTGTTCTGTCCCCTAGTCGTTCTGCCATTCCTCTGTCCCACCTCCTTCCTTCCCACAATAGCCCCGGTTATTTCCCCCTCTCCTACCTGCCCACTCGGTTGTTTCCTCTAGTACCGACCTCGGCCTGATCTCGACTCCTCCACTGCTAGTTCCTCTGGTCTTCCTGCTGCCCGTACTGTGTATGACCCGAAGCTGTCTGACCATCCCCCGCATGCTCCACAGCTTCAGCTGTCCGGCTGATGCTAGCAGACACTGCATTAGCAGACACCGGGAGTTCCCCTCCTTGTTCATTCAGCTCCGTCTAGTGTCTTTCCCTGCAGGACTGCAGCTCCCCCTGCTGGGAGCCTGACACATCATCGTCGCAGTCAAAGGACACACATATAGATGGATGGATCGATTTGCAGAAATCCGATCCATAGGCCAGGTCAAACGTTTCGGGCCACAGAATGCGCTTTTCACAAATCTCTAGCCTTCTGGGATTAATATCGTACCTTTCGATTATCCAGGCTTTCATGATGTCATCGGTGCATCACGCTGCATTGATGACATCATGATCGTACAGGTACTCTATTCTATTAATCACTGTAATAGAAGGTAATGTTGAAAAATTAGCACTTTTCCATATTTTAATAAAAGGTGATATTAAAAATGGACCACAGATTTAGTAGAACGATTCACATTTGTAAAAAATAAATAAATCCATGTATCCACTCTATTGAGTGGGATCCGCTCTTAATAAATATTACAATACAGCAACCACCTCGATTCTACAGCATCTAAAGAAAAAAAATAGAACTATAATTGCATTACTGTATTTTTCATTTTGTAAGACGCACTTTTTTCCCACCTAAAATGGGGGTGCGTCTTGCAAAATGGATATGGCTTACTGGGGCGGTAGTGATAGAGCAGGGACATAGGAGACAGACTCACAAGATGCACTTGAGAGTGTCACAGCAGGTGGCATTGATCTGCGAGCGGGCTTCGAGGTTGTCTCAGCAGCGGGTGCATTGATTTGCGGGCAAGATGCGAGGGTGTCTCGGCAGCGGGTGCGTTGATCTGTGGGTGGGCTGTGAGGGTGTCTCGGCGGCAGGTGCATTGAGCTGACTGCTGGCTCAATTGAATCGCCTATGGTTGTCACAATGAACGTCAAGAAAATGGCTGAGGAGGCGTCGAGTGCACAGATTGATACAATGGACTTTAAGAAAATGGCCACAGAGTCCTATCTGTGCATGCGCCACCTCTGCGGCATTTTCTTTAAGTCCAACTAGTCAACCGTGGGCGATTAAATGCAGCCGGCAATCAGCTCAATACACCTGCCACTGTGACACCCTCGCAGCCCACTCACCCGCAGCTCAACACACCTGCCGCCGAGACACCCTGTGCTGCGACACCTCTGTAGACTGCCTGCAGATCAATGGCGCCCGCCGTGACACCCCTGAGTGCATCCTGTAACCTGCCTCCTATGACCCCGCTTCACCATTATTGCCATGGTAAGCCATATAACTGTGCCCACTACTACACCCCCGAGCCCGCAGTATCGCCAACCCTCCTGAGCTGCAACACCTCCTCCTCTGAGCCAGCAGAATCTCTTACCCAGCCTCTTGTGACGTGTGACCTTCCTGAGTCGCTCCATCGCTGACTCTCCCCCCTGGTGAGCTATTATAAGAGGCACTAAGATTATAAGGCAGATCCTCATTTTAACATTAAAAATATTTTTTTCCTATTTTCCTCTAAATGTGGGGTGCGTTTTATAATCTGATGCGTCTTGTAAAACAAAAAATACGGTATATTTCACCTTGAGTAACTTGGTAGAGATATTTATTTCTTGCTCAGGTTCTGAGCTGCTCGTACAAATTAAACTATTAAATTAAACTTTCAGCCTTATATATATTTAGTCAACAGCTATTTTCATTCCAATTTTCCTATATTGTACAAGCTAATCTAAGGTGGGCTTTACATGCTGCGACATTGCTAGCAATTGCTAGCGATGTCGACTGCGATAGCACCTGCCCCCGTCGCACACGCGATATGTTGTGATTACTGCCGTAGCGAACATTATCGCTACGGCAGCCTCACACGCACATACCTGGTCGCCGCGAAGTCACTAAGCGGCCGGCCAATAGAAGCAGAGGGGCGGAGATGAGCGGGACATAACATCCCGCCCATGTAGCGCACCTGAGGCTTCCGTCGCCACCGAGATATTGCACCTCAGTCAGAGGTGTGGTATCCCATTCCGGGTAAGAATGGGGTCACCTACCGCTTCACAGATAAAACCTGCACACACCAATTGGTAGGCATACACCGGGTCAGGGATAGTGGCAGTAACCCCCATAGATGATCTGTTCATGGGGCCGTAAGTCCCATCTACTGGTCCCAATGGTGTGGGTGGGGCCTAGCCAGGGGGAGTGTGGGAGGAGTCAGAGAGAGTGAGTAGAGGGACAAGTCAGTCAGTTCCAGGAGGAAAGGAGAGAAGGAGGTTCCTGGTGGAGATCCTGGGGTCTTGCTAGGCCCAGGTGACACCGAAAGAAGGGATTCCAGGGTCACAGAAGGGCAATTGACCCGTTAACTGTTCCACTAGAAGATCGGGTGGAGGGATCTGGCTTCAAAAACAGGGACGGTCCCTAGACTGAGGGAAGAAAGAAATTTCCTTAAAGTAAAACCGAAGGCCTGGGAGATCGTTGCAGGCGCCCAGGGCCACAACCCGCCACAGATCCCTGGCAAAGGCGAGCAAGATACGACTGAGGTCAGCCACCTTTTTACAGGCCCTGTGGTGGAGGCGCAAGACAGCATAGCACAGTTTGGCACTAAAGAGACAGCCAGAAAGGACACATAGAGGGGTGCACCAGTACTGACCCTTGAACCATCCAGGATCGGCGGAGGTCCCTGACAGCAGATCCTGTCACTCCGGGGGTAATTGGTCAGCTGCAGCATTGAAACTGAACAGTGAGTAAACATCTTGACTGCAAGCCCTGTGTCGTCTGCTTTATCATGCAGCACATCAGCAAACACCATAGACTTTACCAAGCACCAAAGGTTGCCCCGGGTACCCGCTCTACCTGTGGAGAGCAAGAAACACCTCAGCTGCCATAACATCAGCCCCGGAGGTCCCTTCCAGCAGCTGCGGCTCCATAGCTGCAAATTACCACAGGTGGCGTCACAAATCTTATATAAACTTTATTATCATCTACCCCCATACCGCCACATTGTAATTGACTCAACCAGGGTCACGGAGCCGGGCCCCGCCACCGCTGACTACCCCGGACTAGTCCGGCCCGACACCGAGTCACCTAAGGCCCTGGGGTTTGCGAGTCACCCACCTCCTTCCTTCTGCATTGTCGGTGGAGGCAGGTGCGATGTTCGTCGTTCCTGCAGTGTCACACACAGTGATGTGTGGTGCTGCAGGAACGACAAACATCGTACCGGCAGCAGCAGCAATATTATGAAAAGGAGCGACGTGTCATCGATCAACGATTTTTGACGTTTTTGAGATCGGTGATCGTCGCTCCTAGGGTTTACACGCTGCGATGTCGGTAACGGATGTGCGTCACTAACGACGTGACCCCAACGATATATCGTTACCGATGTCGCAACGTGTAAAGCCCATGGTGATATGTTTTAGGAGCGCACCACCGATCAAGATGAGAGTGGGTGCACCCTAATGCGATGTACAGAGCTGAAGACTTTGGGGAGAAAAAGAGCACCGCATATACGTAAGGGGCACACCAACCACGATATAAATAGTAATATACAAAAAAGCTTTATTCAACACATTGAATTTAAAAACACTAAAAAAACATGAAGAACAACACACTCAGAGCAGAGCTAAGCCCAAGTGTAACCATGGCCATGGTGAACAATAGACAAGATCACAGTGATCATGTTAAACATATATGATAATACATACATCAAAAAATGAAAGCCTGTGAAAAACCACAATAGGTAGCTTTAAGTTGCCAAAGAATAACCAAAAGATGTATAGAGTACAGCAATGACTAATACATGCAAAAGTAATATATTATAGCTATACACTACAAATATGAAGCAACATTCAATAGGGGGAGGCGTATGCAGGGAGGGTATGATGATATATATTGTCAGGGCCAGGCGGTCGGGCAGACCCAGGAGGTGGATCCACTGGGCCGAACTCTAAGATGGTGGTAAGGAGTCCGGTAGCTGCAGCAGTATGGGCAGTAGAACAGTCCGTGCAAGTGAATGTAACGAAGGAGTCCCTGGGACCACGGAGTCACGGATGGTAGTCCGGGTGACGTAGCTCAGGTTCGGAAGCCGAGGTGATGTCAGGCGGGGTCCGGAACCTTTTGGAGCGAGATGACGGGTCACCGCAGGGATCCGAGATGGTACGGACTGTCAGATGGCAGACGGACAGCGTGCGGGGTTCGGGATTCAGCAGGACCGGATGGCGAGGCAGGATCAGCTCTAGAAGAGAGATACGTGAGTATGGCAAGCAGATACAAGGAGACCTGACTCCTAGCTTGGAAAACACGAAGATCAGGCCCCGCCCTCTTGGACAATACACCCCTTTATACCCTGTACCTGTTTAGCCTCATTTCCTGTTAATGGACGCTGGCCCTTTAAGAAAGGGTCAGTGACCGCGCGCGCGCCCTAATGCGCATGCGCGCAGCCCGGGTGCCAGAAGCCAGGGAAGGAGGCTGAGAAGAGGACGCAGGGGAGCCGGCCATGGCCTGGGAAGCCGTCGGGCGCCGCGATCGGGGACCAGGGGGCCTGGGAAGGACGGGCACCGGAGCCAAGGACCCGGGGAGCGTGGCAGGTGAGCCGGGGAGCGGGGCTGAGGACCCGGGGAGCGGAGCGGAGGACCCGGGGAGGGGAGCCAAGGACCCGGGGAGCGTGACATATATGCAATGGTACAGATGTATTAATATACCCTAGGTGGAGCTGGGGAGGATTGTATGTATCCGTATACCAGTACAAAATGATGACCTGCCTACAAGCAACTATGCACTGTACTGAACACAATAAAGATGCCCAGGCAGGGTGCTATGCCCCAACAATACCAAGAGTGGTGTAGAGTTATACAAATAGAAAAGTCCCTATGGATAGAGGGGGCACAAAGCCAAATAGCAAATTAGCAAGTGCCCACAGCACCCACACAGGGACATAAATACCAATGGTTGTCTGCCCGAATAGCCATAGAAAACAACAGCCCCACAGCATAGATGATTGTGGATGGAGGAGACACAGGGTACAGGGAACACCATGGACCAGGTGGGTAGAAAACTCTAGCTCAGAGTGGGTGACCCCACGCGTATCGCTGCCGCAGCAGCTTCATCAGGGAAGGTGCTGTTGTGTTGAACAAGAGCATATAAATAGTAGAATAAGTATAGACGCAAGTGCACTCACCTGTGCTAGCAAACACACAGGAATGGTGATCACCGCAGAGCGCTAAGCCCACGCATGCGCAGTGCGGTAGGGACGGGAAGACATGAGGATCAAAAAGCTGAGCAGCAAAGTGTTGTATGCGCGCATGCGCAAGCCGCTGCACGGGTCAGATATGGATAGATCACAAAGTATCCGGCTCAATAGTATGTATTACACGATTATATGCATGCGCTAGATGTATGGGAGGCCACAAGCAAGAAGGCAACGTGTAAAGCCTGCCTAAGTGTTCAAATTTAATTCAAAGGGGCTTTCTGGTTTGAAATGAAAACTCGACAGTCATTCTGTGACTGTGTGCCGCTCCTGCAGCAGTCGTACTGCTCGGATCCGGGGTTTTTGTGGCTCGAGGGTCTCCGGATCCGGGGGCTTGCAGCCACTTCAAAATGTAAAAGTGGGGGGTTATTTACAAGGGACAGTTTGTGACACCACATGTGGTTCACGGTAAGGGGAGTACCGCCGCTGCCGATGGCTGTACCTGGGGGAGATGAATGGGGCAGCCAGATGATGATCCCTCCACGGTTAGGGGATACCCCGGGACTCTGGAAGATAGGTGGAAGATAGCGTTGTGCATTCCATGCGGGCAGGCAGGATGCAGCGTGTGCAGGGTAGTCACTCAGGTGGTGTAGACGTTGGTGCAACCATTAAGCAGACTCTGACGCAGAAGTAAACTAAGTCTCTGGGTGCCGTTGCCACTCGGGGGTATCCGTTCCTGCTGGTATTGCTTAGTGGTCCGGAGCCTGACTCTATGCACAATTTTGTAGATTTTCCTAAGTGACCCTTTGGCCTGAAGCTGTCAGGGACCCGCTCCCTATAGTGATATAGTGGAGCTGTGCTCTCGATGGCTGACACTTGGGATTTCAGGGGGCCGCGTAAGTTGGAAAGCCCTATCCCCCTCGTTGCGTTGGTACCTTCGATCTCTGAGCTCTTGGGGAAAGTTCATAAAGAGACTATCCTCCACAGGTGAATTATCAGGTTGTGTGAAGCTACTCCCTGATCTTGGGTCCTGTACCCAGCTGACTCCTCTGGTCCCAGACCACCGTCTGCGACCCAACCAAGGTCACACAGGGAGCTCCAACTCCCTCAGCTCCTCACTTTCTGAGGGCTATTACTCGACTGACTTCCTCCCACCAGTCTGCCTGACCCCTAGGCGGGTGGCCCTTTTCCAGCTAGACCACCCACTGGTGTGCCTGACAAGGTGTGGTGTGAGGTGTGGTTAGGATTTCAGTGCTGATGGAAGCAATACCAGTGTGTAGGAACCCAGAACCATGGAGGGTGAGTTCTGCACCATAAGAGAAAGGGGTGCAGTTCCCTGTGACACCCTGATAGAGTCAGGGGCGTCACAACTGCAGACTGCCAAATCATGACAGTATGCAATGTGCACTATATCTGAGAGAGTGTATGAATTACACAGTGTCAAAATTTGGCAGCCTGCAGTCACATAGAATGTCGGGAGACTTTATATTTCAGCCCAGAGATCCCTTTCAATGGGAAGAAATGTAAATGCTGCCGACATACTCCTCTCTAATGGGAATAAAGCCTCATTCAGATATCCGAGCAACATGCACTGTGTACCGATAGTGATGCATCGACAGCCAGTCCATGTGCGGAATACGAACTGTGTTACATGGACATAAGAGTAAGGCTTAAAGGAGTATTCCCATCTCTAAGATCCTATCCCAATTTGTAGGTGTAATACTGTAATAAGAATATTTGCAAATACCTGCAATTAAAAATGTAGTTAGTTCTTCTGATATAGCACTGTCTCTTTCCACATGTGCAGGGTATTGCAGCTTAGATATCTGTGGTTACGACCACAAGTAACTAATTAACTGTCACTCTGAGTGGTCGTAACCATGGATATCTAAGCTGAAATGCCCTGCACAGGAGGTAAGAGACATAGCTATATCAGGAAGACTATACTACATTTCTAATTGAGTTATTTGCGAATATTATTATTATTACACCTACTACATATTGGCATAGGATGTTGGAGATGGGAATAACCCTATAAGGTAGACTCACGTGGTTTTCACATACATTAGAACATCAACTAGGATAGTAGACTAGAAAAGCAGTAGATTAAATCTATGAATGGGAGAAGAGAATTCCCATAAAACACACAAAACGACTAGATACAGGGCGAGTAAACAATGTAATTCAGGCAGATAAGATCTGACACAGAGCAGTCTACTAACATGAGAAGCATAAAATTACAAGGAAAAATTCTGTATTCCGTTCCGTCATTCATGCAATCCGGATGGACAATGTAATCCAACTATTAATTTACATTGTTATTTGACCTATGTCTGGTTTATCCGACACAGACATCTTTTCTGTTTTCCTCTCATTGTAAGACACAGCAACAAGTCCAGCAGATTATTACATAGACCTCTGCATAAAACACCCTGGAGAACTGCAGTGTACTGTAAGGGAAATAATCATACTATGTCATCTACTGTACTGCTGGCAGAGCGTTATCCTGATTTACCGCATCATTTTTGGTGTTTAGGATAGGAACCATAGGCGTCAATGACTCCTCCTCCTTGTTTAAAATTCAGGGCCGTAGTTTCCAGCCTGTAAATTTATGGACTGCAGCACTACTTCTCCCAAGGATACATTACAGTGCAGAAAAGCTGGCAGGATTTCTTACAGAAGCAAGGTCCTCATTCTCTGCACATTTATCTTGAGTGTATAGCTCAGTAATACAATAGGGGGACTTACAATGATACAAAACCACAGATTTAGCAAAACAACAATATTTCAGAGATGTGCCGGAATTTCAAATGTACTTTATTTAGCAAGATGGGAATTGGTATATTAGAATTGATAGTTCACTAATTACATTTAGTCTACAACAATGAAATGTAATCACCCGTTCCTTTGGCCTTATGGTTAATCTCCAGTTGGTTGCCCATCTCTGATTCTGACAGATGGCTTTTGCAGAAGCCAAATCCTATGTCATACCAAGCTCCTTTTTTCTTATTTGCACCGTAAAAAATTCCACGAATAATCTTGCAAAACGTTAATATAACCTGTATATAGGGTTATTCTCAAAATTTGAAGTTATATATTATGCAAAGGGGCCTCCAGCAATCACAAGAACCCAAGAACGTGCCCTGCAGAGCCCCATCTGGCATGGTGGAAAGGTAGCTGGACCTGCATTCCAGTCATTGCCTACGTGATTGCTGAAGAAGACCATGTTAAGGGCATAGTTTCAGATTTTGCGAACCACCATTTAAAGTCCTATTCAGGATTTTTTTTTTTTATTTCAGCATTTACCAGCTATAAGTAATGTATGTTCAGTAAGTATATGAAAATAATTAACAGTTGTCATCTTCTATCATTTCTAGAGTTTTTCAGGTACCTTTTCTCCACTGAAACTCTTTATTGCCAGATCTCGCTATTGACTGTTAGTTCATCTCTTAATGTACGTGGATAATACCCATGTTCTGAGTCTCATAGATATACATGAAAGTGACTACCAGTTACACAGCAAACATTGAAGTGAACCAGCTAGTTCCAAATGGGGCAGGAGAGGGACTGAGCAGCGGTGGAAACGACAGAAGACAGCGACTGCTAAGTATTTTAATGCACACACTGAAAATATGACCATAAGGAAAGAGATTTGAGTCTTTGACACAAAAGTTTTATGCAAAAATTTTCAATCATCATGTTTTATTAATTGTTTCACACACATTTAAAAGAACACGTACCAGTTTCAGTGTGATCAAACAACCCAGAAAGGGTAACCAAAAACTGTGCCATTCCCTGAAGAAGCCACCGTGCGAAATGCGCATCGGGGCATAGGGTGCCCAACCTGGAATACTGCAATATGGGTAAATGGTGTTTATTTGACAAGGTCATGCATGACAGATGTCCCTTGTAATACAGCACATGATTTTGCATGCTTAGCATGTATGAGGCTGATCGCCCACTGATGAACCGTGCATGCAGCAGTCATTATGCCTCATAGAAGCACAATGATTAGCATACCTTTGTTTATATGATAAATGAAAGGCTGACTTTTTCCCTCTAAATTACTACTGCTATGATATAATAGGGTTATTTTTCAGCACCAATTTTTATATGTTGTGACTATACTTGCCATTACATTGTGGGCACTATTGTTCAGCTGTGCTTGTGGGTGAATCCCCTCACATACTACTAAGCGGAGTTAGAATTGATCCTGCCTTAAGCATAGGTGAACAGATATATACAAAGTTTTTGGTTCATGAAATACTTTTACCTTTATGAGGAACTGATATAATTGGGGCTCTGCAATCATAGATTATTTAAGATCCATAACTATGAGGGTCTAATTATTATTTATTAGCCAAGTTACATTACTCGGATTGTATGTACCTCTTTTTTACATTGGTCTGAATTTGTACCATATAATGTATGTCTCCAGGGTTGGGGTTACTCCTTTCTGGGTTGTTTGATCACACTGAAAATGGTATGTGTCCTTTTAAATGTGTGTGAAAAAAAGTAATAAAACATGTTTTATAATTTTTGCATAAAACTTTGCGTCAAATACTCAAATCTGTTTCCTTATGGTCATATCTAGTCAAATAGAGTCAGCATATATAATGTATTTTGTTTGGATAAAAAACTGGAAGTTGATGTTTTTGCTACACACTGAAAATACACTACTGATAGGTAACAGATTGAGAAATAATAAAAAAAACCTTTAATGTTGCAACTAAATAATAATTAAGCAAAAACTGCTGTCACCTAGGACCCGACACACATAGAAGAAGGGCTCTGTAAAAGAACAGTATATGTGCCCCTTGCAGTTCAACAGTTCACGAATATTCACAATTCCTCCTACTTAGAAGGTAGAAGTGGGGCCCCTTTACCTCTTGGGTCCATGAGTGGCTGCACAGGTTGCACCAATGACATGTCCGCTCCTGACAAAGACTCCAAAAAATCTCCAATAAGTATAAAGCCTAGATTTGTTCTATAAATCAAGTTAAATTTTAATTTCAAATTGTATTCTGACAAATTCTATTGATTTTATTGTGAGGTTGAGTGTGATACTGTAGCCCAGCTCCATTTAAGTGATTAAGGCTGAATGTTATGCTGTGTCCGGATCCGCACTCACAGATTACAGCAACGGGGTCGGTCCCCCGGGCGTTGGCTGAGTTATGTCCACTGCTGTAGGAGTTAATCCCTCACTGAGTTTCATGTTGCTGATTACAATCCACAGCTGGTCTCTCCCTATTTAAGGCTGGGGAGTTTGTTAGGAAATCGCCAAAGATAGCCTCTTCTTGTGCTCTTGTGATTATCTGGTGCCCTTGGCAATCCTCTTTGGTGACCTCCAATCTATTGCTAGTGTGTTACTTTTGTAGTTGTTTGCAGAGTGTACGAGCTTCGTTATTTACCCTGTCTGTGTCTTTTTGGGAGGAGGGTTATCTCGGCGTCTCCTGCCTACCCCGGTGGGGGGTTAGGTCAGGGCGTGAATAGTAGACAGGGACATGCTGGTGACCCAGACCTGGCTACCATCAATCCTACCTCTGGGTTGAGGGTCAGTTCAGGGATCCCAGTCTTGGGGCAAGTTCAGGTCTCCCAGCTAGCCTAGCCCACCCATGACACTGAACTACAGTACCTCCTACATCCTAGAGAGAGATTTGGATCTAGTTGTGGAAATAAAAACAGACATGTCTTTCTAATACTGGACAAATCTTTTAAGGTTTTATTTTCTGGCAAATCTGTCTAGCTTAGTCCATGTTCCATTAAATTAGATATGCCAGTTTTTCAAGTGGTGGTGAATATAATTGGTGATCTGGCTCCATAACAAATAGTAATAGTACATAATGACACAAAGTGGAAAAAACAACACTGTCTAACTCAAACGCATACTGAATAACAATTACATCATTTATACTTCTTCTCTGCATCTGACTTTACAATAAGGAGACTTGAAGTAAGAGCCAGAAGTCATCCAGTGAATGTTGTTGACTCTTGAGACTTACATTGTGCAGCTTTTAAACCCAGGATTAGATGTCACTTGGTAAGAGCAATCTGCATATAGATCCACTTATTCAATGGTGATGAATTTCCTCTCCATTATATCCAATAGAAGTAACTCTAAAAAACCTTCTTTTGACGTTTCCAGTCACCATACACTATTTATTAAAGAAGTGACAGTCCTATGTCCTTGGGAGTTCACCCATTATTCTCAGCAGGTATCATAAATTAAAAAGTGAGAGCAAAAGCTGAATTGTAGAGTGCAAAAATCTAGCCATGTTCTTCCTCAAAATGCATATTAAAATTTTAAAAGTATCTTAAAATAATCCTGGAATAGCATATTTGTACTCACTTCCTTGCTTTTGTTGGGTGTGGGGCCCTTCAGAAATGTGTTGAAATGTAATTTCATATTGAAAACCAGCGCATGCACAAGTAAAACTTGGAGCTTCTAAAGCTGGACATGCATATAAATTATATCGAAAGCTTATCTAACTCCATAAATGAGGAAAAAAAGCTTCTACCAGACGACAATTCTGACATACCTGGTATTATGTGATCTGTCATTCCTCATGCTCATTTTCCCAGACAACTGCCATGGAAGCGACCATATGCTCTAGATTGCTTGTAGGAGCCGACTACATTAATCTACGTATCTGTTTAGGCCTCTTTAGTTATTCGAGTACAACTACAATTATGGTTAAGGTGGAAATTGGCAGACAGAGATACAAAATGCCACAAATTCAGTGATGTATCAATCTACTGTATAACAGTGCCAGAGTGATTAAAGGGAACGTGTAAGGTAAAAAAAACACTATTAAGGCTGCTTTACACGCAGCGACATCGCTAGCGATGTCGCTTGTGAAAAGCACCCGCCCCCGTCGTTTGTGCGTCACGGGCAAATCGCTGCCCGTGGCGCACAATATTGCTAGGACGTGAAACATGTACTTACCTTCCTAGCGACATCGCTGTGGGCGGCAAACAACCTCTTTTTTAAGGGGGAGGTTCGTGCGGCATCACAGCGACATCACACCGCAGCCCGCCAATAGAAGTGGAGGGGCGGAGAGCAGCCGCATTAACGACACGCCCACCTCATTGCCGGAGGACGCAGGAACGCTGCTGTTCGTCGTTCCCGGGGTGTCACACATAGTGATGTGTGCTGCCTCAGGAACGACAAACAACCTGCATCCAGCACCAGCAACGATTTTTTTAAAATGAACGACCTGTCAACGATCAACGATTAGGTGAGAATTTTTAATCGTTAACACTTGCTCATAGGTGTCACTAACAACAACGTCGCTAACGACGCCGGATGTACGTCACGAATTCCGTGACCCCGACGACATCTCGTTAGAGATATCGTTGCGTGTAAAGCCCCCTTTAGCCTGGAGATGTTGGGTTAAGCTACTGGTCAATAGGGTTCTGAAGCTGCCTGATGCCTGCACTGACGGACCCACTGTGAGGGGGAGGAGGCCTTTATTCCACCTGGCAGCAGTCTTTCAGTCCAGGGGGTGGCACCGGCGTAGTTTCAGTCACCACTCTGTGCATAGTGAATCCAAAAAATAAATGGATTATATAACCCATTAATTGGTTAAAAACAGATATTTTTTTTAAATACACAAAAGTAAAAGAAAACTAGAAAAATAGAAGGGTTAGGGTGCTGCTCACAAAAACAAATGATTTTGCAACAAATTTTTAGACGGTATGAGCAAGAGGCCACTATGAAATATATAATACGTGTAACATAGGTCACAGTGCACTAATGAATAACCCAAATAGAAAATGATGTTTAAATAATCATACAGATCCAGGTAAATGAATATACATTGTTCCAATTGCTAAAATTAAAATAACAATATTACTATGGGGTCTGAAAATGAAAAACCTGATTACCCATACTCCATGTGTGGATCACAGGCCCCAACGTTCGTTTCCAGTTGTTTTTTTCACTGACAGGTTCCCTTTAAGGGAGACAAGAATGAGTTGTAATGTTGCTAAAGTATTTTTTAAGTACAGAATATTATGAATTCTACTAAAAAAAAAAGAGCCCCAATAAACAGTTATTTTTATTCATAAAATGATAAATGCAAATTTATTATAGCATTCTTCAAAGGAGACTTCAGATGTTTACCTGTATATACCGTAGGTATACCCTAGCAGATACAAATCAAGACCGTGATTAATCAAAACTGGTGTTTTGCATGCCATTATTGATGAATTGTGCACTAGCGTCAAATTAATTAAGAGGAGTGCACCGCTTGATGATTTTTTTGTGGTTTTCAGCTGCCATGGATCCCCGTAATAAATATGCTTCACTTTTTTCATCTTTGTGACTAAAATTATAAAGAATTTTCTGTCTGTTGCTCTGTCATGCCCCATTGCTATGAATCTCTGCTTTTTTTCAGAAAGTAGTTTCAGCTACTTTGAACTGGTGTAAAAAGAGGCAAAAGTCGCAACTTTTTTTGTACAACTACAAAGCATGCTAAATTTTCAACCTGCTTTGTGCCAGAATTGTGGTGAAAACAGTTTGTGGATTCAGAGGAGGGTTCAGTAAAAGGAGTCTGTCACTCCAAACTGTCAGTATCTACTAAACACATGGCATTGTAGGGCATATAGCGTTTATGAAAATCACTCCTTTGCTGTTCTAATGCCTGTCTTTGTTCTGCAGAAGCTGAAGTAACAGTTTAATGAAACATTTTAATGTGAGAAGTTGTTTTTCGTACTAGAGATGAGCGAACCTCCCGAGGATTGGATCGATACAAGATTGCCGAACCCGCCTGGGTATGCTGAACAGACAGCCGATCCTAGCTGAACCCATTGAAAAATTCAAGGGGTTCACAAAAAAGGCATAAAAAACACCTTTAGGAGGGCCCAAAAGCTGCCAAAACACCTCAGACCGTTTGACAGTGGAGCCACACAGTGTGGTACAGCCATTAACTTCCTAGACTATTAACATAAGAAATATTGAATGAGTGACAGGAGTAGGTATGTTGCTCTGAGATCACTGCTACCCATCTTGGAGTCTCCAGATTTTAAAAAAAATATGGACAGACAGCAGGATAGTGACATCAATTGCCCCACAGTACCCAAAGTGTCTTTGCACAGCAGTCAGTCATGGGCCTTGCACCGTACCAGGTCTGGCCTAGCATTTACAGCTTTAAAATCAAGAGGTGTGTGGATGGATGAGTGATAGAAGTAGGCTTTTTGGTCTGAGATCCCTGCCCCTACAGACAATACCAAACTTCGAGACTCATCTTTGAGCCTCCGTATTTCCAAAAATTATGGGCAGACAGCAGGACAGTGGCATAAATTGCCCCACAGTGTCTTTGCATAGCAGAAGGTCATGGGCCTCGCACCACAAAGGGTCTGGCCCAGCATTTTGCAGCTTAAAAATAAAGAGGTGGATGAGTGACAAGAGTAGGCCTGTTGCTCTGAGATCCCTGCCACTCCAATCAAGACAAAACTTTGGGGACCCATCTTGGATTCTCCACATTTCCAAAAATTATTGGCAGACAGCAGGACAGTTTCATCAATTGCCCCAGAGTACACAGAGTCTTTTGGCAGCAGTGTGGCATGGGCCTTGCACTACATAGGGGCTGGCCCAACATTTACAGCCTTTAAATGAGTGACAGGTGTAGGTCTAGTGCTCTGAGACCCTAGCCACTACAGGCAAACTACAAAAAGGAGACCCAGATAAGGGTCTCCATTTAAAATTAATATGCTTGCCATGACTCAGGAGGAAGCAAAAGCTGGAGGAATAGGAAGAATAGTAGGTGCTTCATACAGAACAAAAAGACAAGGTGTAAAAGTAACAGAGGTGAACACACCACTTAATTGTTACACCACCAAGGCACTGGTTATTATCAGCAGCAGCAGTAGCAACAGAGGCCATGACAAAGATGTCACATACTGCAATAAAGCAAATACTGCAACCGGGGTGGAAAAGTCATTGGAGATCCATGACTTGTTCATCTTGATCAAAGTTCGCTTTCTACACTTTCAGGGGACAGCCGGATGCGCTTATCTATAGGACACCACAAGCAGTGCTGAAGACACGTTCTGAGAGAACGTTGGCTGCCGAGTATGTCATAACTTTCAAGGTATGACTGGCGAGCTCAGGTCACTCTTCCATTTCTGAAGCCCAAATTGCAAAAGGGTCGACCCACCCCTGATGGTTTTGATATTGAGCTTGAGATATTCCTGGACCACCTCCAGTCATTCACTATGTGTCAAACTTGTACTCTGTTCTGCTGGTGCAAGGGATGGTGTAAAAATGTGTTCCACAAATTGTAGAAATAGCTTCTTACACTTATTCTGTTAACTGCTGTGAATTTTTCTGCGATAATGAATGGACATTACTGGTGTTTGATGTGAAGAACTACAATGCACGCTGAGTGCCTCACTGCTGTCTTGGGGACTTGTAAGAATGTGTACAAGCTTGTTTCAATACTCCCACATGCACGCATCCATTTCCAGGGGGGAAGCATCTGGCAAAATTTTTTTTTTTTTTGTGGAATGAAATACTTAACAAAAAAGTGTGAAACAACTGAAAATGTCTTATATTCTAGGTTCTTCAAAGCAGCCACCTTTTGCTTTGATTACTGCTTTGCAAACTCTTGGCATTCTCTTGAGATGCTTAGCACTTGTTGGCCCTTTTGCCTTCACTCTGAGGTCCAGGTCACCCCAAACCATCTCGACGCCCCCTGTGCTTGTGGTCAGTTGCTCAATCATGGCGGCACCCGATAGTAAGAACGAGCCATTTTTGATTTGTGCAATTAAGGGGAAATCGGGGATAAAAGGGGACCCTCAGCTCTCTGACGTCACTCCCTGAGGAAGCGTTAGTGAAACGTGCGTTGGAGTGTGTGACGGGGGAACAGTATCACATTCTGGCTCTGGACATGACAGCGGGTAATCTCTAGGGATTCTCCTTTTACAGCCCCTGCCTTTTTACTTTAAAGTCTTAATAGTTCAGCAATATTGGCAGTGATTTTTGGACTGATAGCAGTATGTGGCTTTTTGTTTAGGAGATTTAAGCAATTTTAATCATATATTTTCTCCCTACTGCCTAAAGATATTTATTGGGGTCATGAGTGTGACCTATTCCTTTGCCATATGTTTGTATGGTTTTAACATGTCTTTTGTGTAATTGTTTTTAAATTGAATTCTGGTGCTATCAATAAAGATGTAATTTATATATTTATTGTTGTGTGTTTTCTGGGACAATTTTTTTGGTTAATCTGGGTTGGTGTATGTTCTAGGTCAGGTTATTGAAGTATTGGTTTCTTCTCTGATATGTGGTTTTGAGGATGTAACATCTGCCTGGGTCCACAACTCAGACTGGCTGTAATGGACAGGCAAGAGGAGAGCAGCACACAAAGCAGGACCCCGAGAACCTGTAGCCTTTTAACCCCCTATACAGGGATTTGGAATTACACAGGGCCCCAGAGATCACTACCTGTGGAAGGCTGCAATCCCAAGAAGAGTAGTCGTCAGGCAGGGTCAAACCAGGAAATACAGAAAGGGGACAAAATTGGCAGACAAGAGCGCAGTCAGGAATCAGACTAAGGTCAAAAACTGGAGATGGCAGTAAGGTACTAAAATGGCAGGCAAGAGAGTAGTCAGAGAGCAGGCAGGGGTCGAACATGGGAATCAATATACAGAGCAGGGCATAAACTAGAGACAAGCAGTGAACTACAAGAATATTTCTGGCAGCAACCAGCAGACAGGAGAGGGAATAAGAAAGGTGTGGTGCCTTTCCATTGGCTGTAGCTGAGAGGTAGTAACTTCAGCTAGAAGACACACGCTTCCATCGTCAGCCAGTGGTACTGCAGGCCCCAGGGAAACTCAGCTTAGTAGATGGGCGGAGCCTGCAACCACCAGAGCCACTGGCGCTGACTCCTATCTTATCACCACCACTGCCCATGGAGGAAATACGGCAGCATCTGGTGATCGAAGCAGAGGTCGCAGGAGCGAGCTCTGCTGCATCTCCACAGCACCAGGGGTCCTCTGCTCAGCAAGGATGATCACTTTGGAGGCTCTGTATGGGATCTCATGTAGGATTTTTAATCAGGATGGCAGGAGCTCCTCTCAGATGCTACCACTCAGCCACAGAGCATAGCCACGCCTTCACAATAAGCAGCTTTGTAGTATATCATTTTCAAAATAATCTGCTTCTTTATTCTCCTTCTTTATTCTCCTTCTTTACTCGATTCACGGATAAAATCTATAAAATCTGTATTCAATGAAGGCAGATTTTCAAGTGACGGGTGATGGCAGTCAGTGCTTTTTAAAATTTATAGGGGGAGAGTGGAGGAGGAGCATCAGCTGGAGGCAAACAGACATTTTCCTTTAAGTTCCATAAAACTTTATGAGCACCAGCTACCATCTCAATAAGGGGAAAATCTGTATTCACTGAAGACAGATTTTACCATTGAATTGAGATTTTTGAGAATGAAATATCAGTCTAGGAGGAGAAAGAAGCCGTTTTCGCTAATATATATTGTATTAAAAAGTTACATATTTTTATGTGTATTTTTTTATTAACAGTAAAAGAAAAAAGAGAGTTACTTTTTAGGACTGAGCACAAACGGCGAGAAAAAACGTAGCGAGTGGAATGCGATATAAAAAATTTTATTCCACCCAGACCCATTTTACTCTATGGGCCTCCCATGAGCAATTTTATTCTCAGCCCTAATCGTACCGAGAAAACAATCACAGCATGGTGCAGGTTGAATCTGATTCGTTTTCACTCGCACTCATGCAAATCTATGGGTGCGAGAGAAACATTGCATTGCACTCACATTACACCGGTGTAATGTGAGTGCAGTGCGAGAATTGCATCAGCTGAGATATGGAAATTAATCCCTTCCTCTCCTCCACAGCGCCCGCCCTGTCCTCCCTGGCTGTGCTGCAATCGCAGGATCACAGTGGCATGACAGTTGCATGACACTCGGCTTACACTCCAGCAGAGCGGGAGCCAAGTGTCATGCGATTGGCTTGCATTAATTCCCGTATGTCCCCAGCCTAAGTGCAATAATACTGTTATTTAGTAATAAGAACAAATAAGTAGGGATAAACTAACCCCAATGGTACCATTCGTGGATTGTATCGAACACCTAGTGTCTTGGGCTTTAACTTGAACATGGACTTCACACAGAAGCCTATGGTCGAGTTTGGATGCAGTATAAAGTTTGTTAAAAGGCTGCAGGGCAGCCAATTGGAGAAAATGCCTGGACGCTGCTGGGAATAAAATAATTTAAAAAATCCCCAATGACTTGAGGTCCTCCCCATTTTCAATAACCAACCAAGGAGAAGCAGACAGCAGGGGCTGGTGTTATGAGGCTGGAAAGGCCCATGGTTATTTAACCCTTCCCAGCCTAAAAATACCAGCCCACAGCCACTCCAAAAGTGGTTTATCCATTAGTTTGCCTGACTTTTCCCAATTACCCTGATGCAGTTTGAAATGGGATAATATTTTTGGGGCCTCATTCTGAGAACGTTCTAAGAACAAGACTCCATAGGTCACTTGCGGTCAGCGACAGTCAAGGAATTTTTCGAGCGAGAGAGCAATTCCGTGCCGGCCTCTGACTGCAAGTGACCTATGGAGCCTTGTTCTGAGAACGAGGCTCGAAAGGATTTGATGGGCGTCGTGGGATGTTACACCATTGGATTACATTAGAACTTTGATGATATTTTTAAATGGATAAATTTATGAACAAAAGAGTGTGTAGGAGTCTTTATTCAAATAAACTATTTTTTTCCTGTGTGTGTGTGTGTGTGTTTTTTTTTTCACTTTTCCCTTACTGAGTTAGTAATGGGTAGAGATGAGCCACCCCCCCTAGAGTTCGAGTTCGGTTCGGTTCGTCGAACGGAGCCTCCGTTCGGTGAATGTTCATCGAACATTCGACGAACCCCTTTAAACAATTTGAAAACAATGGCAGGCAAACACAAACACATAAAACACATTATACACATACACATACAGTTAATAAACATTGCCATAACACTTACAGGTCCCCGCAACGCGTCCTGCACTCTATCTCCCGCTGCTTTTCCTTCCGATAATCGCTGCGTCCTCTCGGTAACCAGCACTGATGATAGGACCTTCCGTGACGTCAAAATAGCATGTGACCAGTCACGTGTCTATTATCTCATTGGCTACAGACTGGTCACATGGCTAAACGTCATGCTAGGTCCTGTCAGTGCATCTCTCCGGTACGCGGTGCTCATTTGTGCATCTCCGTGTACCGGCGAGAAGCTCTGGCATATGGTCGGCTTCCCTGTTCCTGCATGTGGGCGCTCTTTACAGAGTCAGCCCACATGCAGGGACTGACTTCCACAGCCGGTAAATAGCAGCACCGGGAATCACGTAATCGGAGATTGCCATTGCTATAGTAACAGTGGCAGCGGTGACGTCACCGCTTACAACCCGCAGCCTCTGCTCACTCTCACTGAGTGATTAGACTGCACCGGGAGCAGCAGCGTCTTCCTCCCATGCAATGCTGTCTGATGTAGCAGAGCTGCATGGGTTGAAGGAGAAAGAAGACAGAAGACCAGGATCATGGAGGGATAAGAAGGAGTAATAAACATTGAGTCTCTAAGTGTGTCTGTGTATTTATTTCTATTAAACTATTTTTTCTGTGTGGTGTCTTTTTTTTTTAACCCTTTATTGGAGATTCTTAATGGCCGGGTCAAACTTGCCTGACATTAAGAATCTCTGGCTTAATATTAACTAGTAAAACAAAGCTAGTATTAACCCATTATTACCCAGCAAGCCACCCGGCTTCAGGGCTGCTGGAAGAGTTGGATACGATGCCAGATGATGGCGCTTCTATGAAAGCGCCATTTTCTGGGATGGCTGCGGACTGCAATTCGCAGCAGAGGGGCCCAAAAATCTCGGGCAAACCTGTGCTGCAGATTCCAATCCCCAGCTGCCTAGTTGTACCTGGCTGGACACAAAAATGGGGTGAAGCCGATGTCGATTTTTTTTTTAATTATTTCATGAAATTCATGAAATAATTAAAAAAAGGGCTTCCCTATTTTTTTAGTTCCCAGTCGGGTACAAATAGGCAGCTTGGGGTTGGGAGCAGCTATACCTGCCTGCTGTAGCTGGCTAGCATACAAAAATATGGCAAAGCCTACGTCATTTTTTGGGGGGGTAAAAAACTCCTGCATACAGTCCTGTATGGAGTATGCTGAGCCTTGTAGTTCTGAAGCTGCTGTCTGCTCTCCTGAATACACTAGTGAATAGAGCATGCTGAGCCTTCTAGTTCTGCAGCTGCTGTCTGCTCTTCTCCATACAGACAGAGAGCAGACAGCAGCTGCAGTACTACAAGGCTCAGCATACTCCATCCAGGACTGTATGCAGGAATTCCCCCCCCCCAAAACGACGTGGGCTTTGCCATGTTTTTGTATGCTAGCCAGGTACAGCAGGCAGCTACGGGCTGCCCTCAACCCCCAGCTGCCTATTTGTACCTGGCTGGGAACCAAAAATATAGGGAAGACCTTTTTTTATTATTTCATGAATTTCATGAAATAATTAAAAAAAACAAATGACGTGAGCTTCGTCCAATTTTTGTGTCCAGCCATGTACAACTATGGCAGCTGGGGATTGGAATCGGCAGCGCAGGGTGCCCAAGCTTTCTGGGCACCCCTGCTGCGAATTGCAGTCCGCAGCCGCCCCAGAAAATGGCGCTTTCATAGAAGCGCCATCTTCTGGCGCTGTATCAAACTTCCAGCTGCCCTGGTGACGGGTGGCTCGCTGGGTAATAATGGGGTTAGGGCTAGCTGTATATTATCAACTGGCCCTAAGCCCGAAATTCATGGTGTCACTGCAATATTAGACATGGCCACCATGAATTTCTAGTACAGATAAAAAAAAACACAACACAGAAAAATATTTTTATTAGAAATAAAACACAACACAATTAGTGACTCCATCTTTCTTGAAATAAAGAACCCCCCTCCGCAGTTATCCTGGGTCAAGGGTCCCGCGCCATCCAATCCGGATCCAATATCATCTGATCGGTTTGCTGGAAGGCAAAGCAATCAGATGATGTGTCAGGTTCAAGGGCCTGAATCATATGACACAGCAGCTGATTGTATAAATGGCTTTTATACAATCAGCTGATGCATCAGTGCAAAAAAACCAAACAAACTACACACTGCTGTGCAGACTCCTGTCCGACAGCAGCAGCTGATAGTTTAGCAGGCCGGGTGGTAAAAAGCCGGCCTCACCGCTCGACTTTTAGTGTCAGCTGATGCCGTAAGGTGACCGCATCAGCTGATCATCGCCAGGTTTGAGAGAGAGAAAAGAGAGAGAAAAGACAGAGAAAAGAGAAGAGGGAGGGAGAGAGAGAAGCGAGAGAGAGAGAGAAGAGGAGAGAAGAGGAGAGACGAGAGAGAGGAGAGAGAGGAGAGAGAAGAGAGAGGGAGAGAGAGAGAGGAGAGAGAGAGAAAGAGAGGGAAAGAGAGAGAGAGACAGAAAGAGAGAGAGAGAACAAGAGAGAGAGAACGAGAGAGAAGAGAGAGAGGAGAGAGAGGGGAGAAGAGAGAGAGAAAGAAGAGAGAGGGAAGGGAGAGAGAGAGAGAAAGAGAGAGAGGAGAGAGCAATGCAGCCTCATTCCGTGAACTGCTCTGATTTTAGAGGTGTGGCCCGTGGCTCACTGCTGATGTCCTGCTCCTTCCCTCAGTGCATAATTAAATTTAATTAAATTATAACTATAAATAATAATTATAATTTAAAATTAAAAATAAATTCAATTCTTTACCGCGGCGGCCGGGACATAAACTCGTGAACTAATGCTTCCTAGGCAGTAGCTCTATCCATTGAGCCACTGCCTCTAATGGGAAACAGGCAGATTTGGTAATCTTGATGTCTGCATTGCAGAGTGAAGTCTCCAGTGACAGCGCGGCTTACTTCAGGTGCTGCGTGGAGAGGACACAGATCGCTCGTGTTCTATGGGGCTTCCTGTCATCTTCATGTAGCAGAGCTGACAATATCGTGTGGATTACTTCGGAGCTGGATTGTTGTTTGGGGATTAATAAAGAGGTAAATGAGGTTTTTTTTGTCTTTTATTCCAAAAAAAGGATTTTTTGCTGTGTGTGTTTCTTTACTTTCACTTACAGGTTAATCATGGAAGGTATCTCGGGGAGGACGCTTGTCATGATTAACCCCGTTATTACCCCGATTGCCACCGCACCAGGGCTATTCGGGATGAGCTGTGTAGAGTCCCGGGACTGCTGCATCTAATGGGGTGGCTGCTAGGTGATAGTGTTAGGGTGGTGGGCTCCCCATAACGGGGCGCTCACCATCCTGACAATACCAGCCTCCAGCCGTGTGGCTTTATCCTGGCTGGTATCAAAATTGGGGGGGATCGCAGTTTTTTTTTAATTATTATTTATTTATTTATTTTACTGCACGATGTAGACCCGCTCGCCGGCGGCTGTGATTGGTTGCAGTGAGACAGCTGTCAGTCTTCGAGGGGGTGTGTCTGACTGCAACCAATCATGGGCGCCAGTGGGCGGGGAAGGCACGGAATACCTGATTGAATAATGAAGCGGCAGAAATTTTCATAAGAGGAAAAGCCACCGGAGATTTGTGATAGCCGTGCAGCGAGGTGCCCGTGATCGGTGAGTAGGAAAGAGAGAAGGATTGTACTGTGGACGCAAAACGCATGCAGATACGCAACGTGCACACATACTTACTGTGAAAAGCCACGCTTTTGGTGATCGAACCATTCTCGAACGTAACATGAACTGCCGAACTTTAAGCAAATAGTTCGAGTTCGTCAAATGACTCGAACACCCCCCAAAATCACTCGAACATGAAATTAGCGAACCGTTCGACTCGAACATCGCTCATCTCTAGTAATGGGGTGTCTGATAGATGCCTATCCATTCCTGGGCTTGATACCAGGTGACACTAGACAGCTGACACCAACCCCCAAAAATATTACCCAGATTGCCACCACACTAGGGCATTATGGAAGAGCCAGGCAAAGAGTCAGAAGTGGCACATCTAATGGATGCACCACTTTTG